>NC_139021.1:70499322-71699322 GCF_964662115.1 Mustela nivalis
AATTCAAAGAGCTATATGCCGTGGTCCTAGCTCTCTCCAGAGTTGAAGGTCCCCTCAACCTGTTTTCAGACAGCCTTTATGTGGTCAATCTCCTGCCCAATCTGATTGATGCCCACATTAGACTTGATTCTAACCCCATTACCCCACTCGTGATCCAGACCCGTACCCTTCTAAAACAGAGAACCAACCCAATATACATCCAACACCTTAGAGAACACCAGGGACTTCCAGGATTCCTTTCACAGGGAAACTCCCTGGCCGACCGACTTGCGTCTACCCCCCAATGTTACTCCGTTGAGGAGGCCACTCATTTTCATAGACTCACCCACGCCAATTGGAGGGGACTCCACCACCGTTTCCCCCTGGCCCCCGTCAAAGATCTTAAAAAGATCATTCGAACCTGCAAATCCTGCCAGCCTTTTTTTGCAGGTCCCCCCACTCCAGGGACCTGAGTGCAACCCCAGAGGGCTACGTCCTAATCACCTCTGGCAAACAGAGGTAACTCATTACCCCTCCTTTGGTAAACTTAAGTATGTTTTCATGTCTGCTGACACCCACTCACATGCGTGTTGGGCAATGGCCCATGCCAGTGAAAAGACTAAACATTCCATTAGCCACTTCCTACAATGTTTTGCCACACTAGGACTCCCAGAACAGATCAAGACTGATAATGGCCCCTGCTTCACTAGTCAGGCCCTCAAGGATTTCCTTACTACCTGGAATATCTCCCACTCCACGGGAATCCCCTATAATCCCAGGGGCCAAGCAATCATAGAAAGACAAAACCGCACCCTTAAGGACCATTTACAAAAACAAAAGGGGGAATCACTCCCCCCACACGACCAGCTTAAGAAGGCATTATTTATGTCTTGGGTGGCACCGCTTCTTCTTCTGCTGGCTCATGGACAAGTCACTCGCGCTGGCTTATGCTTAAAGAATGGGCCCCTACTGGCCCAGGCTTTCCTCGCCAATGTCTCCCTGCTCCTTCCCACCACAAACTGCCCTCTTTGGCCTCCCAGAGACTATGTGTACATATCCCCCCTCTCTTCTAATGTCACCTGTCTTTGGGCCCCCCCGTTGGTGGACAATGGCTCTAATATTGACCTCGGGGCTATTGACCCCAGCTACTGTGACCAAAACACCACAGTAAACAATACTCAACTCTGCCCCCCCAATGCCACTGTATTCATCTGTGGGGACCAGGCATTCAGCTTCCTCCCCACTAATTGGACTGGCCTTTGTGCCTTAGCTTGGCTTCTGCCAGATCTCAACATTATTCCCAACAATCAGAGCCTTCCAATTCCTGCCTTCGATCATCTCGGAGGGCGATCCAAAAGAGCCATCCAGGCCATCCCCATCATGCTGGGATTAGGGATCACTGCGGGAGTTGCAACCGGCTCTGCCGGGATAGGTACCTCTCTCCACTACTATAACACATTATCCCAACAGATGATTAATGACTTGGGTGCAGTCTCGGAGACCATCCTTGACCTCCAAACATAGATGGACTCCCTGGCTGTGGTAGTCCTCCAAAACCGGCGAGGCTCAGATCTATTAACAGCCAAAAAGGGAGGCATATGTTTGTTTTTACAGGAGGAATGTTGTTTCTTTGCCAACCGGTCGGGTATTGTACGAGACAAAATCAAGAAGCTACAGGAGGACCTAGAGAAGCGCCGCCACGCCCTGATGACCTCCCCCTTCTGGACAAGCTTTAATGGCTTACTTCCCTTTCTCCTCCCCCTCTTGGGGCCCATCCTAACCCTACTTCTCCTGCTGACCTTTGGCCCCTGTATTATCAATAAGATTGCCCAATTCGTCCAAAAAAGAGTGGAGGCCATTCAACTCATGAATGTCCATGTTCAATACCAGAGACTGGCCACCCGTGACGACGAGTCCTACGAGGGGCCCCATCAATAGTCTCACGACCTATGGCAGATGGGATTCCTTGCAGGAACAACCCACGCCAGGTCAGGGACCAAACCCCCATACAGGCATGATATTCAATGACGGGTAAGACCGGCGGGGGATGTAGAGCAACCTAAGACAGGGGGTACACCAAAGCAGTGTGATTCCCCAATGACAGGTAAGCCTGAAGGCCTGCCGCCAGCGACCTAAGGCAGAATTCATGCATACAAAAACAAAAGGGGGAGATGTTGGGCCCCAAGAGGCTAAGATGGCGCCGGGTGGCCTTCTCTTCCGGATTGGGAACCCACATGGCTGACCACAAAGGTGCCAAAGTGGTGGTTTCGGTTTCCCATCAGTTCTGTTTCCCACGAGCCTCCACCCCCTGCAGGGCGTGTCTCTCCCAACTCCCGCCGACATGGCACATCCCCATTGGCCCCCACTTTGCTGACCTCACTTCCCTTCCCTCACCCCTTATAAGTCGCTGCTCTGCTCAATAAAGTGAGATCCTGCTTCGACAGACCTCCCGAGTCTGGTGTGGTTCGTTAATGCGCCTGGACTCGCGACACTCGCCATCCCGCTCAGCCCCTAGTGGGGGTCTCCAGCTGGCCCGGTGACGCGCCCCACTCATGCTCATGGATTAGAAGAATAAACACTGTTCAAATGTCTATACTGCCTAGAACTATCTACACTTTCAATGCCAATCCTGATCAAAATTCCATGGGCATTTTTCAAAGAGCTGGAACAAACAATCCTAAAATTTGTATGGAACCAGAAGAGACCCGAATTGCTAAGGAAATGTTGAAAAAGAAAAACAAAATTGGGAGTATCACATTGCATGATTTCAAGCTTGACTACAAAGCTGTGATCATAAAGACAGCATGGTAGTGGCACAAAAACAGACACATAGACCAGTGGACTAGAATAGAGAGCCCATATATGGACTCTCAACTATATGGACTCTCAACTATATGGTCAAATAATCTTCAACAAAGCAGGAAAAAATATACAGTGAGATACAGACAGTCTCTTCAATAAATGGTGTTGGGAAAATTGGACAGCTGTGTGTAGAAGAATGAAACTTGACCATTCTCTTACACCATACATAAAGATAAATTCAAAATGGATAAAGGACTTCAACTTGAGGCAGAAATCCACCAGAATAGAGGATAGCATAGGCAGTAACCTCTTCGACTTCGGCCACAGCAACTTCTTTCAAGACATGTCTCCAAAGGCAAAGGAAACAAAAGTGAAAATGAACTTTTGAGACTTCATCAAGATCAAAAGCTTCTGCACAAGCAAAGAAAACACCAAAACTGTGGGAGGCTGCAATAAGTCTTGAGACAAGGACCAAATCAGGCCTTTGCTTGTGCCTCCTTTAAAGTCCAAATAACCTAACAAAAGGTTTAGAACGGGAAAAGTTGAGTAGCACTGAGAAAGGGTCTATGCTATGTGTTGTGTGCTTGCCTACGTGACTTCCCACATGCTTGCTAAACAGATGAGAACAATTCAGTTGGTGTCATAAGTTTGTGGCTGGTCCTTGCTGCCCTAGTACAGCCCATAAATTACTTTTGGGTTTGCTGTATCAATACAGAACAATTGTACTGGCATCAGCCATTTGGCATCACGAGGTCTGCTTATAGTCAAATGTGAAACTTATTATGGGAACTCGTGGTTGTTTAACTAGACACAGATGTTTTGCTTCTCCTATTATAATGTCACTATATATATGGCCTTAATGCTTTGAATAAACTTAGCACTGTTGGACATCCTCCTCAGTGCTCCTCCTGCCCCCATCTCTCTGCTTCTCAAGTTCTTTTCTTCATCCTCTTACCTTCATGTTCCTGGTCGATTTGTCGTGCCAGCTGTGACAAAACAAAGAGGCAATTCACAGAATGGGAGAAGATATTCGCGAATGACACTTCAAAGGGCTGATATCCAAGATCTATAAAGAATCCCTCAAAATCAACACACACGAAACAGATAATCATGTCAAAAACACAGGCAGAAGACATGAACAGACACTTCTCCAAAAAAGACATACAAACGGCTAACAGACACATGAAAAAATGTTCATCATCATTAGCCATCAGGGAGATTCAAATCAAAACCACATTGAGATACCACCTTACACCAGTTAGAATGGCCAAAATTAACAAGACAGTGAACATGTGTTGGAGAGGATGTGGAGAAAGGGGAGCATTCTTACACTGTTGGTGGGAATGCAAGTTGGTATAGCCACTTTGGAAAACAGTGTGGAGATTCCTCAAAAAATTAAACATGGGGCTACAAATTTGACCATTGTCAAATTGGTACCAAAATTGGTAGCAATAGCTACCAATTGACCCTGAAATTGCACTACTGGGTATCTACCCCAAAGATATAGATATAGTGAAAATAAGAGCCATATTTACCCCAATATTCATAGCAGCAATAGCCATAGTGACCAAACTGGAAAGAACCAAGATACCCTTCAACCAGTGAGTGGATAAAGAAGATATGATCCATATATACAATGGATTATTATGCCTGTATCAGAAAAGATGAAGACCCAATTTTTATATCAACATGGATGGGACTAGAAGAGATTATGCTGGGTGAAATAAGTCAAGCAGAGAGAGTCAAGTATCATATGGTTCACTTACTTGTGGACCATAAGGAATAACATGGAGAATGTAGAGGAAATGTGAGTTGAGGGAAATCAGAGGGGGAGACAAACCATGAGAGACTGTGGATCCTGAGAAACAAACTGAGGGTTTTGGAGGGGAGGGGTTTGGGGAGTTGGGTGAACCTGGTGGTGGGTATTGTGGAAGGCACATATTGCATGGAGCACTGGGTGTGGTGCATGAACAACAAATTTTGGAACACTGAAAATAAAATAAAATAAGGAAATATTTAAAGAAAAAACAGTCAGATGCTTACGTGACCAAAAAAAAAAAAATAAAATAAAAAAAATAAACAAAAAAAAAAAAAAAAAAGAAAAACAACAAACAAACAAAAAACCCTGAAAACCTCTCAGTAAATTAGGAATAAAGAGGAACTTTCTCAACTTGACAAAGACTATCTACAAAAACATATAGCTAACATTATACTTAATGGTGCGAAATTAGATTTCCAATTAATATAGGGTACAAAGCCAGGATGTCCCTCTTTGTCACTGCTTTTCAACATCAGACTGGAAATTATTGCTAAAATAATAAGCCAGGAAAAGGAAATAAAACATACATAGATTGGGAAGGAAGACTTAAAAATATTGTTGCTGACAAATGACATGATTGTCTATGTTGAAAATCTGAAAGAATAAATGACAATTTCCTGGAACTTATAAGCTATTAAAGCCATGATGTAGGATACCAGGTTAATATACAAAGCTCAACTGAATTCCTATATACCAAAAATGAACAAGTAGAATTTGAAATTAAAAACACCATATATATTGACTCTTGATTAAATGAAATTCTTTAGTACAAAACTAACAAAATAGGTACAATGTCTGTATAGGGAAATAATAAAACTCTGATTAAAGCAATCAAAGAAATGTTAAATAAATACAGAGATATTTCATGTTCATAAATGGAAACACTCAACATTGTCAAAATGCTTGTTCTACCCAACTTGATGTGCAGATTCAATGTAATCTCATTCAAAATCCTACCAAGTTACTTTATGGACGTCAACAAACTGATGATCTAAAGTTTATAAGGAGAGGCAAAAATCCAGAATAGCCAACACAAATATTGAAGGAAATAAAAATATATTTGGAGGATTGATGCTACCCAACTTCAATAGATACTCTAAAGCTTTGATAATCAAGACACTCTGGTATTAGTGAAGCAATAAGCAAATAGATCAATGAGAGAGAATAGAAATCCCAAAAATACACCAATATAAAATCAGCTTGTCTTTGACAAAGGAGCAAAGGCAATACAATGGAGAAAGTTTCTTTAACAAATGGAGCTGGAACAACTGAACATCCACATGCAAAGAAATTTACTTAGACACAAACCTTTATACCCTTCACACACATTATCTCAAAATGGATCATAGACCTAACCATAAAATGAAAAATTATGAAGTTCCTAGAAGACAACATAGAAGGATACCTAGATGACCTTAGTGTGTTTTTAGATATAGTAGTGAAGACATGATCCATGAAAAAAGCAATTGATAAGCTGGACTTCATAAAAATCAAAAGGTTCTGCCCTATCAAAGACAATTTCAAGAGAATTAGAAGACAGTTAACTACTGTGAGGAAGTTTTTGCAAAAGACACATGTGATAAAGGATTGTTATATAAAGTAGGGAAAGAACACTTAAAATTCAATAGGAAAAGAACAAACTACCTAATTA
This sequence comes from Mustela nivalis, assembly GCF_964662115.1. Taxonomy (NCBI): domain Eukaryota; kingdom Metazoa; phylum Chordata; class Mammalia; order Carnivora; family Mustelidae; genus Mustela; species Mustela nivalis. Next base: position 70,505,574 of record NC_139021.1, read on the forward strand.
AAAAATGGGCCAAAGTCCTTAAAAGACACTTCACCAAAGATGATATACAGGTGACAAATACGTTTATGAAAAGATGCTCCACATCATGCATCATCAGGGAAATGCAAATTAAAACAACAATGAGATATCACTCTATACTCATTAGAATGGCCAAAATCCAGAACACTGACACCACCAAAGGCTGACAAAGGGGTGGTGTAACAGGAGCTCTCTTACATTGTTGTTGGGAGTGCAGAATGGCACTTTGGTAGAGAGTTTGGCAACATCTCACAACACTAAACATATTCTTCCTGTGTGATCAGTGATCACATTCCTTGGTATTTATCCAAAGGAATAGAAAACACAAGTACAAATGTACAATAGCTGATTCTAGCAGCTTTGTTCATAATTGGCAAAACTGGGAAATAACACAGCTGACCTAGAGTAGGCAAATGGATAAATAGTGACATATCTGTGAAATATTAACAGTGAAATATTATTCAGCACTAAAAAGAAATAGGTATCAAGCCATGAAAAAACATGGAAGAAATTTAAATGCATATTAGTAAGTGAAAGAAGCCAATCTGAAAAGGTTTTATACATGCTGTTTTATTTCAACTACATGATGTTCTAGAAAAGGCAAAACAATAGAGATAATAAAAGGATCAATGGTTGCCAGGAATAGAGGCAGAAGAGAGACAGGGAATGAATAGGCAGAGCACAGAGGGTGTTTGGGGCAGAGAAAATACTCTGTATGATATTGTAATGATGGATATATGTAATCATATTATATATGTAATATACTTGAACAAATTCACAGAATGTATAATATCAGCAAGAAACCTTAAAGTAAACTATGAGCTTTGGGTGATTATGGTGTGTCAATGTAAGTTCATCCTTGGTAAAATGTACCATTCTGATGAATGGTGTTAATAATGGGGGACACTAGTCTTGAGTAGGGGGAGGAGGTTTATGGGAAATCTCCATACCTTCTCTTGTTTTGTTGTAAATGTAAAACTATTCTGAAAAATATGTAAAACTGTTCTGAAAAAACTGTTTATGGGAAATCTCCATACTTTCTCTTGTTTTGTTGTAAATGTAAAACTGTTCTGAAAAATATGTAAAACTGTTCTGAAAAAACTGTTTATGGGAAATCTCCATACCTTCCCTTGTTTTGTTGTAAATGTAAAACAGTTCTGAAAACTGTTCTTAAACTAATTTATAGGTGATAAAGTGAGAATCAGGAAAGTTAAATCCTCTCCTAGTAAATATTATAGGTAATGGGTGACTGAGTAAGCATTTGAACCTAGGTTGTCTTAGTGTCACTGTACACACCTTTCTGCTATTCTACATAATTGCTCGTTATAATGAGAGATTTTAAACTGGTTAATTGAAGAAGTCAATATTCCTTGAAGAAATTGCCCACCAAGGATCAAATGAGATATATAGTTAGCCTGTCATAAAACTAGGACTTTCAGTCTGATTGATTCAGCAACAAATATTTCCCACAGAGAAGGACTCTTTCACTCTGCTGGCATTTCTCAATATGCAAATACAAAGGATTTTTTTGTTTTGTTTTGTTTTGTTTTGTTTTGTTTTTTAAATTAAATTTATTTATTTTCAGCATAACAGTATTCATTATTTTTTCACCACACCCAGTGCTCCATGCAATCCTTGCCTTCTATAATACCCACCACCTGGTAAACAAAGTTTCTAGCTAGGTAAGGTTTTCTGAATTAATTGAAGTAACCATGCCACTTAGTCCATTCAGCTACAAAATATTACATTGCACTAAAAAGGTTTTAAGGCATTTTCTACAGTAAATGTTTTAAATAGTTCTTCCAACAGAGAGCTAATCTTGATTAAGTAATGTCTGAAAAAACTAAGATGACTATCAAGTATCCTGGTCATAAAAATAAGTCATATTATCAAAAGCCTAGAAAAATGTGCTCTCCTTGGGAGGAAATTAGCAATGATTCAATGTAAGAAATAGTCTTTTGAAGCTAAAATATGAATTTTAAAAACAAAGATACTCTGAGTGCTATCACACTGAGACCCGAGGAAGGACATAATTATGGATCTATCAAAATTCTCCAAAGTGCTCATGATCTGTTAAAGAAGTCCCATGTTGATTATTTGTCAATGTGGGGATTGCAAAATGTCAGCTACTGCACATACCTGTTTCTGTGAATGTTTCCCTGACTTGAGAGAGAAAGGCTGCCCAGAAATAGGAATCACCAGAATCTTCCTTTTACTCACTGGCATTTAAATTAATCTTTTGAGAAAAGATGGGAAGTAAAACCTTTGCCAGTATATGAATGCATGAGGAAGAGTATAGAATTGGGAGAGGAAGAAGTGGGGTGCCTGGGTGGCTTAATGGGTTGAGTGTTAGACTTCAGCTCAGGTCATGATCTCGGGGTCCTAGGATTGAGCCCCACATCGGGCTCCCTGCTTAGTAGAGAGCCTGCTCCTCTGTCTCTCCCTGCCCCTCTCCCCACTGGTGTGCAATATCTTTCTCTCTCAAATAAATAAATAAAGATCTTTAATTTTTTTTTTTAATTTTTAAAAAGGAGGAAGAAATTGGACCAAGCCCTGGGCAGCTGGCATGACTAGTTTAAATAAAAAAAAAAAAAATAGAAGAAAAATCCAGAGAAGGAGGCTGAGAAGCAATGGCCAGAGAGGTAGAAAATCAGAAGAGTGGGTAGTGATGGAAGCCCCAGGTGTCCTGTTTTACAGAAGAAAACATGGTAAACTGTGTTAAATAAGGAGAAGCCAGGTGGAATGAAATCAGCATACCATGAGTTTATCTTAATAGAAAATGTCTCTGGAGATTTTTTTTAATATAATTTTTTATTTTTTATAAACATATATTTTTATCCCCAGGGGTACAGGTCTGTGAATCACCAGGTTTACACACTTCACAGCACTCACCAAAGCACATACCCTCCCCAATGTCCATAATCCCACCCCCTTCTCCCAACCCCCCTCCCCCCAGCAACCCTCAGTTTGTTTTGTGAGATTAAGAGTCACTTATGGGGGGCGCCTGGGTGGCTCAGTGGGTTAAGCTGCTGCCTTCAGCTCAGGTCATGATCTCAGGGTCTTGGGATCGAGTCCCACATCGGGCTCTCTGCTTGGCAGGGAGCCTGCTTCCCTCTCTCTCTCTGCCTGCCTCTCCATCTACTTGTGATTTCTCTCTGTCAAATAAATAAATAAAATCTTAAAAAAAAAAGTCACTTATGGTTTGTCTCCCTCCCAATCCCATCTTGTTTTTAGAGAGAGTCATTTTGGTTGGAATCATGGGGAATGGAAGCCAGATGGAGAGTGTGGAGGGACAAAGGGTATGCGATAAAGCAGAGACAGTGAACATTGAGAACCTTTTTGATAAGTTTGGCTGTAAAAAGGAGAAAAAGCCTGCTAAAATGGTTGTGGGACTAGAGTGCAGAACTGAAATTTTTTTTAAGATAGGAAAGTTTAGGACATATTTAAATGCTGTTGGGATAAGTCATACCAGAAAATGTAGGATGAGGAACTAATCAGTAGGGTAGTTGTTGTTTTTGTTTTTGTTTTTTAGAAAGTGAGACAGGATGGAATATCAGGTACACCTGGAAATGCCTTGAAGAAAGAAATGCACCTGGGAGCAAGGAGAAGAGGACGAGTGAAGAGGCTGGCAATTCTATTGGTCATGTTGGAAAATGAGAGTATTTCTTCTGATGGCTTCAATTCTTTTAAGGAAAACAGAGAGTAAGGGTATTGTTGACAATGCAAGAACTAGAAAAGTAGCAGTATTATTTTCCTGATCCTTTCTCATCGATTACACCATGATGCACAGATTCTAATAATTAACTATTTAACAACATAACCTGGTGATGGCCTGATAAGATTTTTGTGTCCTGATTTGCAAATGAGCTAAACCTTGAAATAGGAGGTTATAAATTATGCTTGACATCACACTCTAGGAATGGATTCAGTGTGTTTAACTTTCAAAAAGGTATCTTCCAAATAAATCGTGGGTTAGAAGAGAAGATGTCTTTTATCAGAGGCATGTTTTGGTAAGTGCAGTAAGTATCAGCTTGTTAAAAGAATGTGCCCTGATATTGGAGATAAAGGAAAATAAAACAATGCCTTCTGGTAGCTTTAAAAATCAGCTAATTATACCAGAGATGAGTTTCATTACGGAGACCAATTTAATAAGAAGCACAGGGAAGCAATGTTAACTATGGAAAGTCTTTGAACTAACACAGAAGAGCCTTTTAAATTGATCTGTGGGGGTTGGGCGCCTGGGTGGCTCAGTGGGTTAAGCCGCTGCCTTCGGCTCGGGTCATGATCTCAGGGTCCTGGGATCGAGGCCCGCATTGGGCTCTCTGCTCAGCGGGGAGCCTGCTTCCCTCTCTCTCTCTCTGCCTGCCTCTCTGTCTACTTGTGATCTCTGTCAAATAAATAAAAAATCTTAAAAAAAATTAATCTGTGGGGGTCAACAAAAAGAAAATTAATCTGGTTAGGAAAAAAAATGATAGTGAACAACAAGTAGGAAAAGGAAAGGAAGGGAAGATCTGTTAAGCTCTTCTTTTGCTTTTCTTAATAAGGGCAAGATGCCAAGAGGCAAAATTTCTAGCTACAAAGACAAGAAACTGGATAATGGACAGGTAAGGGGGGAAAAAATTCTATCTATCCATCTGTGGAGAGGGGGAAAGGGACAGACACCAGGACAAATCTGGCACATATGTGCAACATAGTAACAGGGTTTTTAAAGTAATACTAAGCATCACAAAATAAGGGAAACAAAGAACAACTGGAATAATGAAATCTGATTTTTCAAAAATCTTATTTAATAAGAAACTGACCTCCTTTTTTAAAATATGGGAAACACACACACACACACACAAACCATACCATTCATGAGATGTAATTAACTTCATGCAGGGTTTTCTGAAAGTAACTAAATGAGAACCGAGCTGTGGCTTGCACTGAATATGCATTAGGTCAAAATAACATGAGAGGAAATCAGCCATTATAGAGAAGAAAGTCACATTTAAGACTTTGTCATGTTAGTGAGGCATTACTAGGAATATCATCTACGTTTCAGCGGGAGTCTTCTACTCTTGAGATCTAAACAAGTCTAGACTTGAACTCTCATTTTGCACAGTGTGGAAATCCAAAGTCTTCCCATTCCTGGAAGTCAAATCTGTTTCTGGATCTGCTGTCTCTAACATCAGGTTGACTGGGGCATAAAAATCATCTCTATCATCAAGCCAATTGGTCTGTCCATTTGTGAGTGTTCGCCTTAAGACTTGGTATGGCATGGGCAAGCCAAGGAATGTCTTTAGTGTAGAAATGCAGATAGTTTATGTTGAGTCTTCAATATATGTCTTCATAGAAAATCCTTCAGGCACTTTAATTTTTCCACTGGCTGTTTTACTTCCTATTCTGCAGCACATATCACAATTTCCTCTTTCTGCTCTCTGCTCTCCTCTCTCTCTTCTTTGATTCTGTATCTTCCCCACCTCTCCCTCTCAGAAACAAAAGAAATTTCTCTATAATTCTCCTAAGAGCAATTTGACCATACTCTTTTGTGGCTTTCATTTTTCTGAACACCACATGCCACAGGGCCCTGCCTTCTGCCCAGTGGCTAATCAAGTCATTTCCTCAAAGGTAGTTTCCTCCCCAAATGGCATACTGGTGCCAATTGTTGAGAAAACAAGCCCAATACATAAATTCCATTAGGACTTCAAAAGTGTGCCTTTGTCACAAAGGAAAACAACCAATTGCTTGAAAATCCCATGTCATATAAGGTATAATATCCATGTAACCTGTAATTATGGAGACTGAAGGCAGTTGTGGAATAGGTAGTTCCTATGAGGGAATTTTTCCACCTTAGGAAATTCTTGGTGGCGTTGGCAATCACATATTAGAAAGCTTTCAAGAATAGGACTTGAGAGAGGATTGTATTTCCCGGTGGGGATAATTTCCACTGGATAGCTGGAGCTTACACTTTCATTAGCACAGAGTCCCCCTCTGTCTGCCTCAGTAGAGATACAGAACAAACAACAGCTGGCCAAGGCCCCGCCATACAAAGGGCTATATCAGGACCAGGTTGATTGCCCATTCTATCGCCAGTCATGAGTTCGTCATGCCTTTTAATCCTGCTTACCTCAGGTTTCAGAGCAATCAAAACTCCTGACACATTCCACGTCCTTTCTTTCCTTACTATATGGCCTCCATGAAGGGATTTCCCTGTCATCTAGAAATTCTATATTAGATGTGCTCTTCCTTAAATCACAAGGCTTCTTGATGCTGCTCAGAATTCCTATGAATGACATTCAGAATCTATCTTTTGTATAGGACCTGATTTTTTTTTTCTTTCTTGAATTTTTAAGATGATTTTTTTTGTCCTTATTTGCCTTTCTTTATTTGTATGGCCGCAAATTCAATGGGTCTTTTTTTTTCCTTTCCTTTTCTTTTTTTTTGGGGGGGGGGTGGGAGAGAAAAAGGGAGGGCCAGAGAGACAGGAAGAGAGAGAATCTCAAGCAGACTCGATGGCCAGTGCAGAGCCTGATGTGGGCTCAATCTCACAACCCTGAGATCATAACTTGTGCTGAAATCAGATGTGTAACTGAGTCACCTAGGCACCTCCAGTGAGTCATTTTAATCTGCAAACTTGTTCCCTCAGTTCTAGGAAATTTTTGGTTTAAGGCATTTTCATACTTTCCTCTGTATTTCTTTCTGGAAATCATATCATTCAAATATTGGACCTCCTACACAGATCTTTAAATTTGTTTTAGTTTTCATTTATTGTCCATTTAAATTTAATCTATTGTCCATTTCCTTTTTGTCCATTTCCAGAAAGATTTTCCTGACTTAACCTTTCACCCTTCCTACTTCTCATATATTTTTGGTGTCCAAAAGCCCATTCTTAGGCTTGGTAATTCCTTTTAATAACATTCTATTTTTGTTTTATGAATGTAATATCATCTTGCATCACTGTGAAGATCCTATTAAAATATCTTTTGAAGTTTCCTGATCCTCCTTGCATTTTCTATTTTATTTATTTTATTTTAAAGATTTTATTTATTTGACAGAGAGAGAGCATAGGCAGGGGAAGCAGCAGGGGTCTCTTGATCACAGTACCCTGGGATCATGACCTGAGCTGAAGACAGAATCAACTGAGCCACCCACATGCCCCTATATTTTATGTTTTTTTTTAATAGTTTGCTTGATTTTTTTTTCTTGTTATATTTAATGTTCAGAGTTCTATTTGCATGAGCAGAATTAGTCACTGTTGGACATCACTTAGCAATAAGCTGGCTTTTTCATTGAAGGGCACACAAATATCAATATTTCTCTGTTTTTTGTTTGTTTGTTTGTTTTCACCATTGGCAGATTTTTCCCTGAAGTGATTCTCTTCTCCCACATGGTTATGTATAAGTGAAGCTGGGGGAATTTTATACTGTTTGGGGAAAGGTTTCAACATTCTTAGATAGGGAATTTCCAGTCTTCTGTAATATGAGCATAGGGTACCAATTGGCAAAACACTGGAGAATATGTGAAAAGCTGTTTCATAAACAAATTGCCAACTGATTTTTCAGAGATCCCTAAGACTTAAATTACCAAGTTCTTCCAGGGTTCTGAGACATGAATCATCTTGATCTTTGTCTGCTTGCTCCTCACATTTTCAGTTTACCTTTTCTATACTGCTAAGTCAACAACCAAAGTTCATCCATTTCTCATCCTTCAAAAGCTTGTTAGAATTTCATCATTATTTTTCTGGGTTTATCAAAGTTTATAAAAAACTTCTTTTGCTATCTTTTGCTATCTTTTCAATGCTGTTATAAAATGGACAGAAGTAACCACTTGTGTCTGATAGACCTCATTAACTAGAGATATAATTTCCTCTTCAGTCCTTATAATCTGACTTCATTCATATCATTTCAGTGAAATTACTTCCATAAAGTTAACAACAAACTATACTATATTGCTATATACATTGGGGATTCCCTTGACCTCATATTCCTTGATATTTTGGCATTTAATACAACTGGTTACTCCTTGAAATTCTCCTTTAGGGGTTTAATGATCCCACATTCTCCTGGTTTTCTTTTACTTCCTCATCTCATCCTCAGTCTCCCTCATTTGCTCTTCCTCTTTTTGCCATCAAGATCTGGTAAAAGTCACCAGATCTGTAGTCAACAAGATGGAGACCCAGAAGAGTTCCAGTGTGAGTCCAGGAGAGCTGATGGTGTAAGTTCTAGTCTGAAAGCTGGTAATCTTGAGACATAGTGAAGTTTGATGTTTTAGTTGAATGCGAAGGTTGGAAAAGACTGATATTCCAGCTCAAGTAAGCAGGAGGAATTTCCTTACTTACAAATCTTACTCATGGGAGAGTCAGCCTTTTTGTTCTGTTTAGGCCTTCAACTAATTTGATAAGGTCCACCCACATTAGGAAGGGTAGTCTCTTTACTCAGTCTACCTAATCAGATGTTAATCTTATCCAAAAATACCCTCACAAAGTCAGAATAGTGTTTGACCTGAGCACGTCATTGCCTAGTCAAATTGACATGTAAAATTAACCATCACAATTGGTTAATCAAGAAATGTCAGTCATATTAGGCAGTCATAAAAGAGATATATATTAAACTGGAACTTTGAATTTTACATCAAACTTATAAATACATATTTACTTACCTTCTTTTTTACTTACCTTCCTTTTATAGTAGAACCAAAGCTTTTTTTTTTTTTTTTTTTAATAAAAATCTGGTGACTGGAATTCCAGATAGTCTTTTTTTTTTTTTTTAAGATTTTATTTACTTATTTGACAGAGAAAGAGAGAGAACAAGCAGGGGGAGAGGGAGAAACAGGCTCCCTGCAGAGCAGAGGAAGCTCGATATGGGACTTGATCCCAGGACTCCAGGATCATGACCTGAGCCGAAGGCAGTGGCTTAACCAACTGAGCCACTCAGGTGCCCCTAGATAGTCTTTTTCACAAAACTATACTCATAATTCATCTACATTTTCATATATATCTACATAATTTATCTACATTTCCTAGTGAGTTTCAAGTGAGAAAAAGATCTTAAAGCTAAAAGCAAAATTTTTCTAGGCCTTAAAATGTTTTTTCCCCCTAATTCTTTATAATTATTTGATTTGATCTCATTTTAAAAAGCAGTATGCTTTCTGAAGTATTTAATTTAGTTTTCACAGCAGCAACATTTTCTTTTACAACCTGTCGTTTTGGGTAATATGCAGTTGTCAAGTTGTATTAACATGTAGTTGTTATAGTAGTACAATGACAAGGTTTCAAATCAAACACAATTGAGTCTAGGGAAGTATACAACTCAGCTGATGGGAGCACAGGTACAAGGATAGAATGGGGGATAGTATGGCAGTGATGAGGTTCAGTTTTCTGTGGGAATCAGCCAGTATAATTCAGAGAGAGTGTAGAGAGTCTGCTAATCCTGAGAGTCCCCTCAGATATGGGTGTTTTTGGTTTTTGTTTGTTTGTTTTTTTGTTTGTTTATTAAATTTTGGTGGGGGTTTTTATAAAGTTGGTTTTTTGTTTTGTTTTGTTTTGTATTTTATTTATCTATCTGTCAGAAAGAGAAAGCATAAGCAGGGGGAGTGGCAGGCAGAGGGAGAAGCAGGCTCCAGGGAGCCTGATGCAGGACTGGATCTCAAGACCCTGAGATCATGACCTGAGCCAAAGGCAGATGCTTAACAGACTGAGTCATCCAGGCATCCCAAGAAATATGTTTTTTTTTTAAGATTGTTTCTTATTTATTTATTTGACAGAGAGAGATCACAAGTAGGCAGAGAGGCAGGCAGAGAAAGAGGAGGGGAAGCAGGCTCCCTGGTAAGCAAAGTGCCCCATGTGGGGCTCGATCCCAGGACCTTGGGATCATGACCTGAGCAGAAGCCCCAACCCACTGAGCAACCCAGGTGCCCCTCCCAAGAAATGTTTTAAATGACATTTGACATTAGATGTATTTGGTTACCATAAAGTCACTGTCACAGCATCACTTTTAGTTTTGTTTATAGAAACTAAGCTAATTTTTAAATATTTGGCAGAGGCCAATATCTGGACAAAAACTAAAGGATGGCAAAGAAAAATGTTCATTAATAAATAAGAAAATACCTTTGTGCAGAAGCAAATGGTGACTTCAAGTTATCCAAACTTCACACTCAACCTATTTTGGTGTATAAATAGTGTTAATAAATATTTGTGTTAATGAGAAAAAATAATATATAAGAAAATAATACATGGAAGATATATGTTTCAGGCAGGAGGCCATTCCAATGGTGAAATCAAAGAGGGTTTGATGTAGGGACTAATTGTCAAGGATGATAAGGAACCAACAGAGGATGTTGAGGAGACAACAGGAAGTCCCAAAGGAGAGCTCTACTGGAGCATGGTCAGGGCTGTATCCCTTGGAGAGAAGCCACACAACAAGCGCTGAGGTCATCTGTAAAGGAACCCAGTTGCTCCTGAACCAGGCAGAGAGAAACAGGAATAAATCCCTGACCTCTTCCTCCTCTCACTCCAATCTCCTGCATTGCATTTGTCAAACCCAACTAAATGACAGAGGGCAGATGAGTCTGGACAGTGCAGATTTCCAGGTTAGCTTCTTGGGGCATGGAGCAGGATGGGGAAGAACAAAAACTATGTCATAAGAGGCCCACATACAGTATGGCCCCCACACACCAGCCTCAGTGGGGACCTTACAAAGTCTGAGTTCCCTCACAGTGACCCATTTAGGAATGATGATAATGTTGACATAGGGGTATATGTCAGTACAGTACTAAAGAAACCTCTGTATGTCTATTTTGAGGGAAACAAATTTAAGCACTAACCACGTACAATCCTTGGTTAATGTAAGGATGTTTACCAAATGGCCCTGCTTACTCTATAATGGGACTGATACTCTATCTACCTGTGAGCAAATCAGGGTGTTAAGAGTATAAAGTGTCCATTTGGCAGAAACAAAATGTCCTTTCAGTTTCAGAATCCCCCTTAATAAAACCTTTTGGGTTTTGTTTGTTTGTTTGTTTTGTTTTCTAAACTTGGGACAAAAAAGAATTGGTTGAACACAAATGAACCCACATTATGGTATAAACATACCAAAATATACAAGTCATATATGAGTGGGTTTGATGGCAATGACACTATTACCAAAATATTATCATAGGGCACACTGAAGAGCCCGGTCAGAAGCTTTTAGAATGACTTTCAGGAACTCCTTTGTGTCCTGATTCAGTGTTATTCTCAATCTCACTTAATTAGAATCTTTACCTGTTTCATATGGGGTGACCATTTACATGTACCAATGTTTATGGTTGATTGCAGACCCCTCTCAGACACACAAAGTTCATTAACCTTACTTCTTTTTTTTTCCTTAAGATTTTATTTATTTGAGAGAGAGAGAGCATGAGAGTGAGAGAATATAAGCAAGGGGAGCAGCAGAGGGAGAGAGAGAAGCAGAATTCCCACTGAGCAGGGAGCCTGACGTAGGGCTTGATCTCAGATCATGACCTGAGCTAAGACAGAGACTTAACTGACTGAGCCCGCCAGGTGTTCCAACCTTATTTCTCTTGCCATATAAACTCCTTTTGAATATCTTGTATGTCACAAATATCCTCTGAAAATGCTTGTTTCTGCTGTATAGGAAGGTATGAGACTACATCTTACTCCCACCATTGCCTCCTGACAACAGTTTTAAGCAAGAAAAAGAGTCTATTCACTTGGTATTCAAAGTCATTTCCCTTTGTGGTTGATTGTTTCCCATTGCAAAAATGTCCCACTGTTGGATTCAAGCTTGACCTACTTTCCTGAATGGGACTTTAACAATGGAATGCTCCTTTCAATCAGCATTTCTGAACGTTGTTATAGTCTTATGTAGAAAATGTTGAGGGGCACCTGGCTGGCTTAGTCTGCAGAGCATGTGACTCTTGATCTCAGGGTCATGAGTTCAAGCCCCATGTTGGGCATGGAGTCTACTTAAAATACAAATTATATATATATATATAGAATATAGATAGAGATAGATAGATGATAGATAAAGAAAATGTTGAAAGGAGAATAGATCATGGGAAGATCCTTAAAAAATCACTTATCTATGTTCTGGGCATTTTATATCCTAGTGCTTCTCTGTGATACCATTCCCATTATTTTATCATCATAACTTATCTTTCAATCAAATACGTTTGTGAGAAATGACAATGCATACATTCCAGGGGAACTTTTTAAAGGAGATAACTGTAGTTTTAGTATATAAACTCAGATATGCTTATTTGTTTTTTTAAATGTGGTCCTATTTCTTTATAATTTACATAAACTTTTACATTCTGCACATTCTTAAGTGCAGATCTATTCATCTTCTCTAAAAACTTGCAAGTTCCTCCAAGGCTGAGGCTATAATTTACTCAGCTCTTTTATTCCATCAATGTATTCCTTTGTTTAATGATTTTACTTCATTTGTGAAATGCTGCTACCATGTAAAGTGCCATTAAATGAAAAAGAAATACATTAAATTTATCTTTTTTAATTTTCAAAGAATGCAGTTTGAATATCTCGTATTCTAAATAACCATTTTATGTGTAAATAAGTGTGATATATTATTATTTAACATTTATGTATTTATTTTAGGGGGGAGGCACTGAGGGAGAGTATCCTCAAGCAGACTCCCCACTGGTCACAGAGCCCCATGTGGGGCTTGATCCCATGACCCGTGAGATCATGACCCATGAGATCATGACCTGAACCGAAACCAAGAGCCAACTGACTGAGCCTTGCAGATGCCCCAGGAGGGATTCATTAGTAACACAACATTTGCCAGTAAATAAATACATAAATGCTGTGAAAGTGCTTGAAACTATTTACTCATGACATTTAATTAATTAATTAATTGATTGATTATTTTAAAGCCCCACAGCACTCTCAGCACCAGTTTTATTAACCCTCTTTTTGATGAAGAAAGGAAGGCTCAGAGAAGTGAAGCAACTTGACCATTCAATTAAAAATCTATTAAATTTAACAAGGAAATTTATGATGTTTTATATCAATACCAAAGGAAAGATACCAAACAATCTTCTTAGAAAAATATATGAATTGAATTGCAAGGAAATAATTTCTTGTAATTAATAACTAGCTTAAAGTAAATATAGTTTATACTTAAAATGTAATAAAAAACTATAGTGGATGGTCGGATTTAGAGGAGGGGGTGTAGGAAACATATTCTTTGGAGGGTTTGTTCTTCATCTTTCTCTTTGACAATTTTCCAACCATTCTTAGGTACATCATTGTCTAGTACGCAAATCTACACTCAAAGCTATAGCCCAGAAATATACCTATACGGTAAAATAAAGACTAAATAACCATGAGAATACTTCAGAACACTTCAAAATAACCCATGTGAGTAACTAGCTGAAGATGCTGTGTTCTCATCTCTTTCGATTGTCTTGTGTATACAGAGGAAAATATTTTGGGTGCATCCTTCACAGTGTGCAACTTAAATTTGTTCCACATGTTGTACTCTCTAAAAACTTGTTTGGTATGAATTGATAAGCATGTCTTTGTCTGAAATAATAATTTTAAAATACCACTTTTTTTTTAAGATCTTATTTATTTGACAGACAAAGATCACAAGTAGGCAGAGACGCAGGCAGAGAGAGGGGGGAAAGCAGGCTCCCTGTTGAGCAAAGAACCTGATGCGGGGCTCAATCCCAGGATTCTGGGATGACCTGAGCCGAAGGCAGAGGCTTTAACCCACTGACCACCCAGGTGCCCCCAAATACCATTTCTTAAGAGCATGTTTATCCAGTGTGCCTCATGGTGAAAACTGTGCTATTCTGGGGAGGGGGGGGGAATGTCATTGTTTGAAAAGTAGTATAACTTTCCAAGATATGTTATGTCAAAAAGTCACTAACTAGGTGCGCTTGGGTGGCTCAGTCAGTCAAGCATCTGACTCTTAATCTCAGTTTGGGTTTTGGTCTTAGGATTGTGACTTTGGGCCCCATATTGGACTCCATACTCAATGTGGAGCCTACTTTAAAAAAAAAGTCGCTAGTTAAGCACTCATAAGGTGAGGTATAGCAGCATGGTAGCATCAATCAAGGAATGAGTCATAACAGTCTTATTAGAAGATCATATAAAGTCATAACAGTCTTATTAGAAGATCATATAAAGCAGTGGTCAAATTGGTCATTTGCTTCTGAAGAAGTTGTTTCCATTGTAACAGTTAAAATCTCTTCTGAAATGTTTAAGTTGCTCAGAGGCTATGTATCCTCAGGTATCTGAGGAGTTTTTCACTTAGAATATGGTGGAGTCCTCATTCTGGCTTTCAACAATTTTACAGCAGAAACTAGAGGGACATGAACATGAACACCTATACCCCCAGAATATGTGGGGGTAACAAAGTGAAGAAACAGTCTTAAAAAGCAAAAGACCTATTTTTGTGTGTGGTGTAAGGAAATGGTCCAATTTCATTTTTCTGCATGTGGCTGTCCAATTTTCCCAGCACCATTTATTGAAGAGGCTGTCTTTTTTCCATTGGACATTCTTTCCTGCTTTGTCGAAGATTAGTTGACCATAGATTTGAGGGTCTATTTCTGGGCTCTCTATTCTGTTCCATTGATCTATGTGTCTGTTTTTGTGCCAGTACCATGCTGTCTTGATGATGACAGCTTTGTAATAGAGCTTGAAGTCCGAAATTGTGATGCCACCAACGTTGGCTTTCTTTTTCAATATCCCTTTGGCTATTCGAGGTCTTTTCTGGTTCCATATAAATTTTAGCATTATTTGTTCCATTTCTTTGAAAAAGATGGATGGTACTTTGATAGGAATTGCATTAAATGTGTAGATTGCTTTAGGTAGCATAGACATTTTCACAATATTTATTCTTCCAATCCAGGAGCATGGAACATTTTTCCATTTCTTTGTGTCTTCCTCAATTTCTTTCATGAGTACTTTATAGTTTTCTGAGTATAGATTCTGTGTCTCTTTGGTTAGGTTTATTCCTAGGTATCTTATGGTTTTGGATGCAATTGTAAATGGGATTGACTCCTTAATATCTCTTTCTTCTGTCTTGCTGTTGGTGTAGAGAAATGCAACTGATTTCTGTGCATTGATTTTATATCCTGACACTTTACTGAATTGCTGTATAAGTTCTAGCAGTTTTGGAGTGGAGACTTTTGGGTTTTCCACATATAGTATCATATCATCTGCAAAGAGTGATAATTTGACTTCTTCTTTGCCGATTTGGATGCCTTTAATTTCCTTTTGTTGTCTGATTGCTGAGGCTAGGAACTCTAGTACTATGTTGAATAGCAGTGGTGATAATGGACATCCCTGCCGTGTTCCTGACCTTAGCGGAAAAGCTTTCAGTTTTTCTCCATTGAGAATGATATTTGCGGTGGGTTTTTCATAGATGGCTTTGATGATATTGGACAGCCACATGCAGAAAAATGAAATTGGACCATTTCCTTACACCACACACAAAAATAGACTCAAAATGGATGAAGGACCTCAATGTACGAAAGGAATCCATCAAAATCCTTGAGGAGAACACGGGCAGCAACCTCTTCGACCTCTGCCTCAGCAACATCTTTTTAGGAACAACGCCAAAGGCAAGGGAAGCAAGGGAAAAAATGAACTATTGGGATTTCATCAAGATCAAAAGCTTTTGCACAGCAAAGGAAACAGTTAACAAAATCAAAAGACAACTGACAGAATGGGAGAAGATATTTGCAAACGACATATCAGATAAAGGACTAGTGCCCAGAATCTATAAAGAACTTAGCAAACTCAACACCCAAAGAACAAATAATCCAATCAAGAAATGGGCAGAGGACATGAACAGACATTTCTGCAAAGAAGACATCCAGATGGCCAACAGACACATGAAAAAGTGCTCCATATCACTGGGCATCAGGGAAATACAAATCAAAACCACAATGAGATATCACCTCACACCAGTCAGAATGTCTAAAATCAACAAGTCAGGAAATGACAGATGCTGGCGAGGATGCGGAGAAAGGGGAACCCTCCTACACTGTTGGTGGGAATGCCACCTGGTGCAGCCACTCTGGAAAACAGCATGGAGGTTCCTCAAAATGTTGAAAATAGAACTGCCCTATGACCCAGCAATTGCACTATTGGGTATTTACCCTAAAGATACAAACGTAGTGATCCAAAGGGGCACGTGCACTTGAATGTTTATAGCAGCAATGTCCACAATAGCCAAACTATGGAAAGAACCTAGATGTCCATCAACAGATGAATGGATCAAGAAGATGTGGTATATATACACAATGGAATACTATGCAGCCATCAAAAGAAATGAAATCTTGCCATTTGCAACAACATGGATGGAGGTAGAGTGTATCATGCTTAGCGAAATAAGTCAAGCAGAGAAAGACAACTATCATATGATCTCCCTGATATGAGGAAGTGGTGATGCAACATGGGGGCTTAAGTGGGTAGAAGAAGAATAAATGAAACAAGATGGGATTGGGAGGGAGACAAACCATAAGTGACTCTTAATTTCACAAAACAAACTGAGGGTTGCTGGGGGGAGGGGGGTTGGGAGAAGGGGGTGGGATTATGGACATTGGGGAGGGTATGTGCTTTGGTGAGTGCTGTGAAGTGTGTAAACCTGGTGATTCACAGACCTGTACCCCTGGGGATAAAAATATATGTTTATAAAAAATAAAAAATTAAAAAAAAAAAAAAAGCAAAAGACCCAGGTAATCTAACACTACAACATCCTGGCCACTTGAAAAGTGAATGAGAAAGTCACCAGTGTCCTCACTCCTACTTATTTTATGTAGTTCTTCCAAGAATCCCATTTTCTGTACTCATCTTTCTTTATCCGTCTTTCTTTTATGCTCACTATAGCTGTTTTCTTTCTAGGACTGATCAAAGTCATTGAACTCTGTTTATCCTACCCAATTTCTGACATCATAAATACTTTATCCTTACGTTACATAAGTATCCTTTATGTTTAAAAATATATCCCCCTCCCTCTCTTTCCCTCAGGCTTTTATCATGTCCCAGAGAATCTGGGATTGTGATGTGCCTATATTTGTTTCTGTGTGTGTTTTCATATTTAGATATCACTTTATATTATGAAACTTTTATATAATTACACCAACTTGAGCTTACAAATAATTGTTTACTTCCAGCAAACATTTTATTGCAAATCCAAACTAAGGGTATGTTGGCATAAAGAAGCATAATTTTGGAATTTTTTTTAATGTGTTGTCAGTTGCCATTTAAGAGGGTAAAAAGTTAGGTATTGGCTGCTTCTTACTATTTCTCTTCACTTCTTGCCATCTTCCTTACCCTTCAAAAAGGCTAACGTTACAAAAAAATTAGAATGGAAATAAGTCCGAGGATTTAATATTTCCCTGAAGAAAGGTGTTATGCAGTTAGAAAGTTTTAGTCCTAATCCAGGTGGTCATCCAAGCAGAAATAAAGTAATTATTTAAAAGTATTAGTAGATCCTATTACTAATTTCATGCAGGAAAAAATAAGAAGAAAGACAAGTTGACTAAAGACCTGCCTTAGTGAGAGCTCTTATGTTTTGTTGATAGTGACAGACTACAAGATTTAGTAACTAAGACAAGCATATATAAGAATTTTAAAGGAAAAGTATTATTTAAAATTCCTGTAGAAAAACTCACATGAAGTTAATGGAAAACTTCACCAACCCAAATATCCTCTAATGTGGGTTGTCTTAATCAGATGTCAGTAACAACAAGGCTTAAGGAAACTTCTGTTCCTCTTTTAAAGAATTCTCTTCTACAAACAGGAAACATACTGAACAAAGGGTGAAATACTTATTTTTTCTCACGGTTCTTATGAAACACTGCTGTTTCTACTCTATCTTTCTGGGAATAAATATCAATTTTCAGTAACCTTAAACTAATGTTTAAACTCATCTTCCATATTTGGCTTGTCTATTTAGTATAGGGGAACAAAGCCATGTATTTATTTATTCATTGCCATTTTAGTCATTTTTGAGTATATGATGTAGCAGTGTTAGTTACATTCACAATATTATGCAACTATCACCACCATCTATTTCCAAAATCTTTTCATCACCCCAAACAGAGATTATATAATCAAGTTATAACTCCCCATTGTCCTGTCCTTCTACATCCTGGTAAACACTAGACCACTTTTCTGTATATGAATTTGCTTATTCCCGATATTTCATTAAGTGGAGTCATACAATAGTTGTCCTTCTCCATCTGCTCTTTGTCACTAAGCATAATATTTTTAAGGATCATCCATGCTGCAGCATGTATCAGAACTTTATTTCTTTTTATGGCTTAATAGTATTTCATCATAGGTACACACTGTATTTTGTTTATCTTTTCATCTGTTAATAAACACTTGGGTAGTTTCCACCCCTCAGTTATCATGAATAATGTTCCAATGGACATTGGCATACAAATATCTGTTTGAACCCCTTTTTAATGTTGTGAGGTATATACATAGGAGCATAACTCCTGTTGTGAGGTATATACATAGGAGCATAACTCCTGGGTCTTATAATTCTGTATCTAGCTTTTGGAGGAACTATCGGACTCTCACAGAAAACTGAACCATTTTACATTGTCATCAGCAATGGAGGAGAGTTTCACTTTCCCCAACCCTGGTTATTTTTCAATTTTCTTGAAGTTATGGTAGTATATCCTAGTAAGTTGATGTGGTATCTCATTAAGATTTGGGGTGCCTGGGTGTCTCAGTGGGTTAAAGCCTCTGCTTTCAGCTCAGGTCTTGATCCCAGGGTCCTGGGATGGAGCCCCGCATCGGGCTCTCTGTTGGGCAGGAGCCTGCCTCTCCCTCTCTCTGCCAGCCTCTCTGCCTACTTATGATCTCTGTCTGTCAAATAAATGTTAAAAAAAAAAAAGATTTGTATTTCCCTAATGATTAGTGATGTTGAGTATCTGTTCATGTGTTTATGACCCATTTGTAAATATTCTTTGGAGAAATGTCTATTCAAGTCTTTGCCCATTTTTTAATCAGTTTTTGTCTTTTCTCTTGAGTTTTGGAAATTCTTTATATACACTGGATATTAAACTCTTACCAGATAAATTATTTGTAAATATTTTCTCCCATTCTCTAGGTTATCTTTTCACTTTTTTTGACAATATCTTTTCATGCACAATTTTAAAAATTTCAGTGAAATCCAATTTATCTATTTTTTTCCTCTTACTGTTCTCTTATTGCTTTTGGTGTCAGATCTAAGAATTCATTGCCAAAATCTAAGGCCATGAATATTTAACACTGTGTTTTCTTCTAAGACTTTTATGGTTTTGCCCTTATATTTTTGTTGTTGATTCATTTTGAATTAATTGCATATAGTATGAGTTAACTGTTTATTTTTGAAGATTATATATTGACATAGGCAAGCTGACATGTGGATTATTATAGGAACTCCCACAAGACACACAAAGTCATCTCTGCTCAGTGACTACCAATAATTGCTCTAAATTGGGAAGAGCAATAAAGGAAACAGAAAAGAAAACAATAATTTTGGATATTTAGTGCAGAAGACTAGTTACAGTTGAAAAAGAAGAAAAAAAATATTGCAAGTTTCAGTTGGGTAAAGCTTACATTCCCTGTCATCTATAACCCACCATTTCCCCGTACTTGATAAAATGCTTCTAGCTCAATAGAGTAGGGAGATTAATGAGATTTTAGATCAGAAAGGGTCTCAGAAAAAAGATGTCTATGCTCACCTCCAGGCTAATATCTAGCAAGGGTGAGATAGAATTCTGTATTTTGGGGGTCTGAAATAAGAGGGACGATTATTATGCTTGCTACCTCTCTACTCATGGAAACTACAGAACCCACTGAAAGTTTCATGCATTCTCACTCTGAAAAATAGTAGAGTAGATGACTATATAGGGTATCATATATATATATATACAGACAGATGGGCCAGAGAAGAACTTCAGAAATATTCGCTGAGCCTCCCTTACACAGTGCCTGGGTTACTGCTGAACTACTTACATGAAACATTGTAAATCACTCTAAAAATATAGAGATTCTATTACAATGAATGATTTTAAATTCAAGCTCAAACATATTCAATTATGTCTAATAAAACTTTATACATTCAACAGAGAGCTACTGCATTTTGAAGGAATAGAAAAGACACAGGTGAAGATTCTTTTTGCTTTGCTTCACTTAATGACTGAAAGTTTCTTATCAAATTTCACCATTCTCTAATTTGGAAGATTAGTCCAATTTGAACTATTCTACAACAGCTGTCAATCAAATACAGTTGAATGCACTCACTGGGGGTTAGATCACGATATTTTAAAAGAACACCAGGGTGCCTGGGTGGCTCAGTGGGTTAAGCTGCTGCCTTCGGCTGAGGTCATGATTTCAGGGTCCTGGGATCGAGTCCTGCATTGGGCTCTCTGCTCAGCAGGGAGCCTGCTTCCTCCTCTCTCTCTCTCTGCCTACTTGTAATCTCTGTCTGTCAAATAAATAAATAAAATCTTTAAAAAAAATAAAATAAAAGAACACCAATATTT
The DNA here is from genome assembly GCF_964662115.1 of Mustela nivalis. Lineage (NCBI taxonomy): Eukaryota > Metazoa > Chordata > Mammalia > Carnivora > Mustelidae > Mustela > Mustela nivalis. The sequence goes on from NC_139021.1 coordinate 70,526,094, forward strand.
TCATGTGATGTTTTTACAAAGCCATAAAACAAAATGGTCATTTGAGACAGTTATATGCAAATAAATTCTCTAATCTTCTATATCTTCAGTGCAATTTGACAGGAAGATGTAGGCAAGAGGGAAGAGACTGAAGAATAACAAAAATTTGGCAACAGTCAGAAGTCTCTCTCTTCATATCCCAGCTTTATAGATGTCCAGATGAAAGTTTGGGACCTGATCTCTGTTCTGACTTTAAAAGGGGTCCAGATATTAAATCTTTAACAGTCTTAGGACTTTAGCAGAAGGCTCATGAAAACTGATGAGAATCCCAGGGGAGGAAAGGTGATTTTCTCCACAGACACATATCATTCTGATGGCTCCTAACAACTCCAGTATGAGGGGCAGTATATTGAGATAATATAGAAAATGCTGTAACATTTTTTTAAAGATTTTATTTATTTATTTATTTAACAGACAGAGATCACAAGTAGGCAGAGAAGCTGGCAGAGAGAGGAGGAAGCAGGCTCCCTGCTGAGTAGAGAGCCCAGTTCGGGGCTCGATCCCAGGACCCTGGATCATAACCTGAGCTGAAAGCAGAGGCTTTAACCCACTGAGCCACCCAGGTGTCCCTGCTGTACCATTTTTTAAAAAGATGTATTTATTTGAGATAGAGAAAGAGACAGAGGAAGAGAGAAAAAGAGTCCTGAAGCAAACTCCCCACTGAGCTGGGGAGTAGGACTCAGAGCTTGATTTCAGGACCCTGAGATCATGACCTAAGTTAGACACTTTACTGAGACACCCAAGTGCCCTCCAAAATGCTGCAACATATTGAAGAGGATAACAGAATATGGAGTTAAGCATTCACTTTGGAAGCAATTAGAGCAAAAAGTCAAAAGTGAGATCTGTCTGGCTTATAGAAAGTAGTTATAATTTCAAATTAAAAGATTTGATTGACTGGTCTTAAATCATTATTGTCTTTTTTAAAATTATCAGTACAAAACATTATGTAACTTTATAATTAACATTATTTTTCAGCAGTCAAGAGTCAGGCAAAAAAGACAAAAACAGTCCCCAATGGTGAGATCTAAGTTGCAAAATTTTCAAGTGCTTCCCTATTAAATAGCCATGACTGAGAAAGTAGTTACACTCAGATCTGTAAGTGTGCACAGAATGTGTCCTTAGCTTGCTCCTTGAAAGGAGAGGGACCCACATATTCATAAAATGCAACCCACTCAAAAGACACTTCCACCATGAGAGATAACACAAGGATCTCATGGTAATGTAACAAATATGACAGTAAGTGACTATAATCAGTAACATACTAAATAAAAGTCCTTTGTAAGCAAGGAAAACACAGAGAAATACTCTGCTTGGGAAGAGGCTGCAAAGGCTTCACAGACAGTCGGAACCAATCTTAAAGGATGAATAAGACAATAAGGGTTGAAGACTGTAGGGAGAGAAAGCAAGTGGATTTGGGGCACACAACCTCTGTAACCAAAGGAATGGTCTGAGAAACCAAGGATGCATTTGGGAGACCATAATCCTGATAAATATAACCCGCATTAGAATAAAAAATTTAAAACTGCTGAAATAATAAGTACACAGTGTAAATAGCATTTTATTATAATTTCCTCCAAAATTCCTGGAACTCTCAGAGTTTTATTGTTATATGAGCCCAATATTCATAATTTCAGATTATATTGTGTTCATCTCAAGCCACTCTAAGAATCTCCATGCTTTCAACAAATAGCATTGTTAATTTCTAAGGCACATAAGTTGGTCCATCTTTCGAGAGGCCAATACCAAGATAGGGTTGAACATGCTAGAAATTTATTAGGGCTAATGCCCTTAAGGAGAAAATATGGAGGGAGTTGGGGGAAAGTAGGAGAGCTATTAGACTGTGGTGCAAGTCTGACCACAAGAGAGGAACGGAAACAAGGAAAGACAGTCGTGTAGAAGTTCACTTGCAAGGGGAGTTCCACAAGGTTGCTGGGACATTTTGAACTGAAGTCATCCATCAGAGCAGTAGCACACATCCAAGGAATGGACCTGCTATAATATTCCTGACACACTCAGTGTCCAAAAACAAGGCCTGAGAAGCATGAGCTTTGTCCAAATGGAGAAATGGATTTCAAAGCAAGGTTGCTGGGCTTTAGGTCAGTAATGCTTCCTGCCATGGGAGATATGAAACACGGATTCTTATGGTGGTCACACCAATGAGTCTGCTCTCTTGGGAACACCTTCCAAGGCATAGAATCAGTACAGCACATTTACTGGTGCATCATTTAGCATTACAAATATGTCTGTTTAGGGGCACCTGAGTGGCTCAGTCATTATGTGTCTGCCTTTGACTCAGGTTGTGATCCCAGGGTTCTGGGATGAAGCCTTGCATGGGGCTCCCTGCTCAATGGGAAGCCTACTTCTCCCTCTCCCACTCCCCCTGCTTATATTCCCTCTCTCCTTGTTTCTCTTTGTCAAAGAAGTAAATAAAATCTTTAAAAAATAAAAAAAAAATATGTCTGGTTAAATGAGAAGAAATTAGTTCATATATTTACTTGACAGGGAAATGAGTACTTTCCTACCTCAAAAAGATAAAGGAATTTACTAGTCAGAGAATCTTTGCACCTACTGAACTCCTTTGGAAGCCATATGATGGTTTTCAGTTCAAAGAAAGCTGTCAGTTCCTCCTCAGTAAACGGTACAGAGAGAGACAAAGATTTGTTATTGTACTAATATAGAGAAGAAGCAGCTCCATTCACTGTCCTCCTCCTACTTCTTCTTTTTTGTTTTCTTTTTGTGCCTTGTTTTTTCCTGAAGTGAGCTTTTCTTCTTCATGGCAAATGACTGTTCTGCTGAAGCTTTCTGTTGCTAGGGTGGGGACAGAAGGGTGGAGTAACCCTGTTTGTGATATTCCCAGCATCTTTCCATTACAGTCTAGTTCCTCACATCTGTTTCCTACAGAAAAATCTCTCCACAACATGGTATCATCTACTTCATGAGTTAGGGTGAGTAAGGGGAAAGCAAGGAGTGGCATCCTCTTATGGCATTACAAGTTGCCACGATATCCTTGTTGTGTTGATATCAAAATTCCATCCCCTCATGATATAAGTTGATATCACCATAGCCACTGAACACTTCCTGAATGTTTATTGAAGTTTATGAAAGGCAGTGCAAAGAGGACTCAGACTCTTGATCTTAAAGGGCTTACTATTTGGGGGCAAAAGCACATACATAAAAGCAATCCAGGTGATATAGACTGTGGATATAGATTTGGTTTTATTCCACTTATAGGCTATAAAGTTAGCCCATAACAGTTTCCCAGGTGCTTAGCAGAGACACAAGATCTTGGGTCAGAAACAAATAACTTTATTATTCACAACAAAGCAAGCATCAGTGGAGCTTGAGGAATCCATTTCTTTTTTAGCAAGAAGCAAGCTACTATGCTCTACACCCAAATATTACCTCCTCTCGCAGGTTCCCAGCTGCATAAACAAACATGAGAAATGTCCTGGGTAATAGGGACTTGCAGTCTTGGCTCACCCAGCAAGACATGTAGAAACTCAAGAAGTTCAAATAAGACTGTCTCCCATAGGCAGAAAGCCAAATGATCAATATATTGATAATGAAGTTTGGAGATCAGAAGTAATAGGACACTCATGACCTAAGGTGGGGAATTGATACTGACACTGGATATTAAAAAGAAAAAAATAAGGGAAAAAAATGATTGCTGGCTATAATAACACATTTATTACCAGCATAAGTCTATAGGCAGCAGTGGGTTGCTCACAAGGCAAAACAAAGCGAGAAGAGGAGGAGGTGGAGAAATAGGTCTTCACGAGTTTTAATACTTAATAACAGTGATGAGATTGGGTTAACTACACTGAGACATACAATGTAAAACTATCAATCTGAACAATTGTCCTCAGTGATTTGAAGGAAGGGATGCAGGAATCTGATTATTATCAAGTCAGTTGAAGTGTTATCTGCATCCAGCCATTTCCACATATTTTCTATTAAATGGCTATCTGAAGCAACAATAGGGGGAAAATCCAGTTTTTTTTTAAGATTTTTGTTTTTTATTCATTTGTCAGAAAGATCACAAGTAGGCAGAGAGGCAAGCAGAGAGAGAGAGGAGGAAGCAGGCTCCCTCCGGAGCAGAGAGCCTAATGTGGGACTCAATCCCAGGACCCTGGGATCATGACCTGAGCAGAAGGCAGAGGCTTAACCCACTGAGCCACCCAGGTGCCCCCAAAATGCCAGTGTTTTAAGTTTCAGTTAGTTGCAAAGGGGTTGATGGGAATATGGGGATTTAAAGCCTTTTATGCTCCCATCAGATAAAAATCTATGACATATAAGTCATTATTATTCATCAGCATGAGGCCAAGTAAATTAACAACAGGCCAATTCTTGCTCCAAATCCATGTCTGATTGGACCAGTTCCCTCAGAGAGTTCCAGAGCCACACACGAGGTTGTAGCCAATAGTGACCTTTTGTACCAGAAGCTCAACTGATTCTAGCAGGAAATGGGGTTTCCTCTACTTCGTTCCAGAGAACACTGTATATGACCTTGAAGTATTTTGTGATCCTGTTGTGAGGCCAACAGCAATGAAGCAGCAAATTTCCCAGAACAAATGTTGCTGACATCAGGCAGAACACAAGGCTCACAGTCATGAAGCAGACCAGGACTCCTTGCCTCTCTAAACTGTATCAATTTATGGAAAACAGACCATTAAAAAGTAGAAATCATTGGCTAGCACTAAGACACAGTTAATTGTGGAAAATCGGCCCAAATAAACATGTGAACATCAATGCTTTCCCCCCCAACAAAGTACTATTTATCAGCTTTCTTGTTCACAGCATACATGCTGTGTCTTTGATTATGAAAAAAAGTTCTCCTCTCTTTGTCTCTGTCTCTGTCTTTGTGCATCTAGGTGTGTGTCTGCCTCTCTCAGGAATTCCAGAATCCATCTGCAAATTTTATAGGAAAATCTCATTTTAGGAGAAAAAAGATTAAGTGTTTGTCTGTGTAGGAAGAACAGAACTTTGAGAAATCTCTATGTCACTTAATTTGAAGAGCTCTTGCTTATTTCCTGAAATTGCTTTTCTCTCTTCATAATTTTCTCTAATTATCCATTTCCTAGTTTATAGCTTACTCTAGCGTAAACACCCAGATTACTTTCCTTACATGATTTGCATGTATGGATTTTAAAGAGTTTATTTATTTATTTGACACAGAGAATGGAGGAGAGAGAGCACAGCAGGGGAAGCAGCAGCTAAGGGAAGAGGGAGAAGCAGGCTCCCTGCTGAGATGAGAGCCCAGTGTGGGGTTTGATCCCAGACCCTGGGATCATGACCTGAGGCCAAATGCAGGGGCTCAAATGATTGGGTCACCCAGGTGCCCCTATTTGCACGTATATTTGACAAATTGTTGTGACCACCTCTGTCATATTTGCATTTTAAGAGAGATAAAATTTCTATTAAAAAAAAAAACTAGTCTACTATTGAGAGTAGACTTTTAAGAGATATCTTTTATCAGGAGAATAAATCTCCCAACTTCTGGAGCTACAAAGCATTTAACAAAACATTTAATGCTTCTTCTTCTGCTTATGTCTATTTCTTTTTTTAAATATTTTATTTTTTATAAACATATATTTTTATCCCCAGGGGTACAGGTCTGTGAATCACCAGGTTTACACACTTCACAGCACTCACCAGAGCACATACCCTTCCCAATGTCCATAATCCCACCCCCTTCTCCCAAACCCCCTCCCCAAAGCAACCCTCAGTTTGTTTTGTGAGATTAAGAGTCACTTATGGTTTGTCTCCCTCCCAATCCCATCTTGTTTCATTGATTCTTCTCCTACCCACTTAAGCCCCCATGTTGCATCACCACTTCCTCATATCAGGGAGATCATATGATAGTTGTCTTTCTCTGCTTGACTTATTTCACTAAGCGTGATACGCTCTAGTTCCATCCATGTTGTCGCAAATGGCAAGATTTCATTTCTTTTGATGGCTGCATAGTATTCCATTGTGTATATATACCACATCTTCTTGATCCATTCATCTGTTGATGGACATCTAGGTTCTTTCCATAGTTTGGCTATTGTGGACACTGCTGCTATATACATTTGGGTGCACGTGCCCCTTTGGATCACTATCTTTAGGGTAAATACCCAATAGTGCAATTGCTGGGTCATAGGGCAGTTCTATTTTCAACATTTTGAGGAACCTCCATGCTGTTTTCCAGAGTGGCTGCACCAGCTTGCATTCCCACCAACAGTGTAGGAGGGTTCCCCTTTCTCCGCATCCTCGCCAGCATCTGTCATTTCCTGACTTGTTGATTTTAGCCATTCTGACTGGTATGAGGTGATATCTCATTGTGGTTTTGATTCGTATTTCCCTGATGCCGAGTGATATGGAGCACTTTTTCATGTGTCTGTTGGCCATCTGGATGTCTTCTTTGCAGAAATGTCTATTCATGTCCTCTGCCCACTTCTTGATTGGATTATTTGTTCTTTGGGTGTTGAGTTTGATAAGTTCTTTATAGATTCAGGACACTAGACCTTTATCTAATATGTCGTTTGCAAATATCTTCTCCCATTCTGTCAGTTGTCTTTTGATTTTGTTAACTGTTTCCTTTGCTGTGCAAAAGCTTTTGAGCTTGATGAAATCCCAATAGTTCATTTTTGCCCTTGCTTCCCTTGCCTTTGGCTTTGTTCCTAGGAAGATGTTGCTGCGGCTGAGGTCGAAGAGGTTGCTGCCTGCCTTCTCCTCAAGGATTTTGATGGATTCCTTTCTCACATTGAGGTCCTTCATCCATTTTGAGTCTATATTTGTGTGTGGTGTAAGGAAATGGTCCAATTTCATTTTTATGCATGTGTCTGTCCAATTTTCCCAGCACCATTTATTGAAGAGGCTGTCTTTTTTCCATTGGACATTCTTTCCTGCTTTGTCGAAGATTAGTTGACTGTAGAGTTGAGGGTCTATTTCTGGGCTCTCTCTTCTGTTCCATTGATCTATGTGTCTGTTTTTGTGCCAATACCATGCTGTCTTGATGATGACAGCTTTGTAATAGAGCTTGAAGTCCGGAAATGTGATGCCACCAACGTTGGCTTTCTTTTTCAAAATCCCTTTGGCTATTCGAGGTCTTTTCTGCTTCCATATAAATTTTAGAATTATTTGTTCCATTTCTTTAAAAAGATGGATGGTACTTTGATAGGAATTGCATTAAATGTGTAGATTGCTTTAGGTAGCATAGACATTTTCACAATATTTATTCTTCCAATCCAGGAGCATGGAACATTTTTCCATTTCTTTGTGTCTTCCTCAATTTCTTTCATGAATACTTTGTAGTTTTCTGAGTATAGATTCTGTGCCTCTTTGGTTAGGTTTATTTCTAGGTATCTTATGGTTTTGGGTGCAATTGTAAATGGGATTGACTCCTTAGTTTGTCTTTCTTCTGTCTTGCTGTTGGTGTAGAGAAATGCAACTGATTTCTGTGCATTGATTTTATATCCTGACACTTTACTGAATTCCTGTACAAGTTCTAGCACTTCTGGAGTGGAGTCTTTGGGGTTTTCCACATATAGTATCATATCATCTGCAAAGAGTGATAATTTGACTTCTTCTTTGCTGATTTGGATGCCTTTAATTTCCTTTTGTTGTCTGATTGCTGAGGCTAGGACCTCTAGTATTATGTTGAATAGCAGTGGTGATAATGGACATCCCTGCTGTGTTCCTGACCTTAGCGGAAAAGCTTTCAGTTTTTCTCCATTGAGAATGATATTTGCGGTGGGTTTTTCATAGATGGCTTTGATGATATTGAGGTATGTGCCCTCTGTGCCTACACTTTGAAGACTTTTGATCAGGAAGGGATGCTGTACTTTGTCAAATGCTTTTTCAGCATCTATTGAGAGTATCATATGGTTATTGTTCTTTCTTTTATTGATGTGTTGTATCAGATTGACTGATTTGCGGATGTTGAACCAACCTTGCAGCCCTGGAATAAATCCTACTTGGACGTGGTGAATAATCCTTTTAATATACTGTTGAATCTTCTATTGGGTAGTATTTTGTTGAGTATTTTCACATCTGTGTTTATCAAGAATATTGGTCAATAGCTCTCTTTTTTGATGGGATCCTTGTCTGGTTTTGGGATCAAGGTGATGCTGGCTTCATAAAATGAGTTTGGAAGTTTTCCTTCCATTTCTATTTTTTGGAACAGCTTCAGGAGAATAGGAACTAGTTCTTCTTTAAATGTTTGGTAGAATTCCCCCGGGAAGCCGTCTGGCCCTGGGCTTTGTTTGTTTGGAGATTTTTAATGACTTTTTCAATCTCCTTACTGGTTATGGGTCTGTTCAGGCTTTCTATTTCTTCCTGGTTCAGTTGTGGTAGTTTATATGTTTCTAGGAATGCATCCATTTCTTCCAGATTGTCAAATTTATTGGCGTAGAGTTGCTCATAGTATGTTCTTATAATAGTTTGTATTTCTTTGGTGTTAGTTGTGATCTCTCCTCTTTCATTCATGATTTTATTTATTTGGGTCCTTTCTCTTTTCTTTTTGATAAGTCGGGCCAGGGGTTTATCAATTTTATTAATTCTTTCAAAGAACCAGCTCCTAGTTTCATTGATTTGTTCTATTGTTTTTTGGTTTCTATTTCATTGATTTCTGCTCTGATCTTTATGATTTCTCTTCTCCTGCTGGGCTTAGGGTTTCTTTCTTGTTCTTTCTACAGCTCCCTTAGGTGTAGGGTTAGGTTGTGTACCTGAGACCTTTCTTGTTTCTTAAGAAAGGCTTGTACCAGTATATATTTTCCTCTCAGGACTGCCTTTGTTGTGTCCCACAGATTTTGAACCGTTGTATTTTCATTATCATTTGTTTCCATGACTTTTTTTCAATACTTCTTTAATTTCCCGGTTGACCCATTCATTCTTTAGAAGGATGCTGTTTATTCTCCATGTATTTGGGTACTTTACAAACTTCCTTTTGTGGTTGAGTTCTAGCTTTAGAGCATTGTGGTCTGAAAATATGCAGGGAATGATCCCAACCTTTTGATACCAGTTGAGTCCTGATTTAGGACCGAGGATGTGATCTATTCTGGAGAATGTTCCATGTGCACTAGAGAAGAATGTGTATTCTGTTGCTTTGGGATGAAATGTTCTGAATATATCTGTGATGTTCATCTGGTCCAGTGTGTCGTTTAAGGCCTCTATTTCCTTGCTGATCTTTTGCTTGGATGATCTGTCCATTTCAGTGAGGGGAGTGTTAAAGTCCCCTACTATTATTGTATTGTTGTTGATGTGTTTCTTTGATTTTGTTATTAATTGGTTTATATAGTTGGCTGCTCCCACGTTGGGGGCATAGATATTTAAAACTGTTAAATCTTCTTGTTGGACAGACCCTTTGAGTATGATATAGTGTCCTTCCTCATCTCTTACTATAGTCTTTGGCTTAAAATCTAATTGATCTGATATAAGGATTGCCACTCCTGCTTTCTTCTGATGTCCATTAGCATGGTAAATTCTTTTCCACCCCCTCACTTTAAATCTGGAGGTGTCTTCGGGCTTAAAATGAGTTTCTTGGAGGCAACATATAGATGGGTTTTGTTTTTTTATCCATTCTGATACCCTGTGTCTTTTGACAGGGGCATTTAGCCCATTCACATTCAGGGTAACTATTGAGAGATATGAATTTAGTGCCATTGTATTGCCTGTAAGGTGACTGTTACTGTATATGGTCTCTGTTCCTTTCTGATCTACCACTTGTAGGCTCTCTCTTTGCTTAGAGGACCCCTTTCAATATTTCCTGTAGAGCTGGTTTGGTGTTTGCAAATTCTTACAGTTTTTGTTTGTCCTGGAAGCTTTTAATCTCTCCTTCTATTTTCAATGATAGTCTAGCTGGATATAGTATTTTTGGCTGCATGTTTTTCTCGTTTAGTGCTCTGAAAATATCATGCCAGCTCCTTCTGGCCTGCCAGGTCTCTGTGGATAAGTCAGCTGCCAATCTAATATTTTTTACCATTGTATGTTACAGACTTCTTTTCCCGGGCTGCTTTCAGGATTTTCTCTTTGTCAGTGAGACTTGTCAAATTTACTATTAGGTGATGAGGTGTGGGCCTATTCTTATTGATTTTGAGGGGTGTTCTCTGAAACTCCTGAATTTTGATGCTTGTTCCCTTTGCCATATTGGGGAAATTCTCCCCAATAATTTTCTCTAGTATACCTTCTGCTCCCCTCTCTCTTTCTTCTTCTTCTGGAATCCCAATTATTCTAATGTTGTTTTGTCTTATGGTGTCACTTATCTCTCGAATTCTCCCCTCGTGGTCCAGTAGCTGTTTGTCCCTCTTTTGCTCAGCTTCTTTATTCTCTGTCATTTGGTCTTCTATATCACTAATTCTTTCTTCTGCCTCATTTATCCTAGCAGTGAGAGCCTCCATTTTTTATTATACCTCATTAATAGCTTTTTTGATTTCAACTTGTTTAGATTTTAGTTCTTTTATTTCTCCAGAAAGGGCTTTTATATCTCTTGAGAGGGTCTCTCTAATATCTTCCATGCCTTTTTTGAGCCTGGCTAGAACCTTGAGAATTGTCATTCTGAACTCTAGATCTGACATATTACCAATGTCTGTATTGATTAGGTCCCTAGCCTTCGGTACTGCCTCTTGTTCTTTTTTTGTGTTGAATTCTTCTGTCTTGTCATTTTGTTCATATAAGAGTATATGAAGTAGCAAGTAAAATACTAAAAGGGTGGCAACAACCCCAGGAAAATATGCTTTAACCAAATTAGAAAAGATCCCAAATCGTGAGGGGGTAGAAAGGGGATTAAAAGAGGTACAAAAAGGAAGAAAGAAAAAAAAAAGAAAAAAGAAAAAGAAAGAAAAGAAAAGAATTAAAAAAAAGAAAACAAATAAGAAATATATAAAAAGGAAAATATATATATATATTGGATAAACTAGTTAAAAAACGTTAAAAAAGAAAAAGGTAAAAGTTAAAAAAGAATTACCAGAAGGTGAGGAAAAAAAAAAATGAAAAAGAAAAAAATTAAATTAACTGCAAGACTAAAAAAAATCAAGGGAAAAAGCCATGAGTTCCGTGATTTGCCCTCTCCTCCTCTGGAATTCTGCTACTCTCCTTGGTATTGAAACGGTGCTCCTTGGTTGGTGAACTTGGTCTCTCCTGGATTTCTTGTTGATCTTCTGGGGGAGGGGCCTGTTGTAGTGATTCTCAAGTGTCTTTGCCCCAGGCGGAATTGCACCGCCCTTACCAGGGGCTGGGGTGAATAATCCGCTTGGGTTTGCTTTCAGGAGCTTTTGTTCCCTGAGCACTTTCCTTAGAGTTCTGGAGGACGGGAATACAAATGGCGGCCTCCTGGTCTCCAGCCCGGAGGAGCCGAGAGCCCAGGGCCCCACTCCTCAGTGCACCCTCAGAGAACAGCGCCCAGTTACTCCCGTCTGCCTGACCTCCGGCCGCGCTCCGAGCTCACCGAGCCTGCGACCGGTTCAAGGTAACACCGAGCTGTGAGCTTACTGTCGGCTCTGTCTCTGTAGCCGGCTTTCCCGTTCCAATACCCGCAAGCTCTGTGACACTCAGACAGCACTGATCCTTCTGTGACCCTGGGGAACCTGAGGCCATGCTGACCCAGCGTGGGCTTCGCCCCGGTTTAGCCTCTAGAGCGATGTCCCTCAGCAGAACAGACTTTTAAAAGTCCTGATTTTGTGCGCCGTTGCTCCGCTGCTTGCTGGGAACCGGCCCCTCCCCCGGGGTCTATCTTCCCGTCGCTTTGGATTCACTTCTCCGCCAGTCCTACCTTTCAGAAAGTGGTTGTTTTTCTGTTTCCAGTTTGCTTTTCTTCTTCTCTTCGATCTGCTGATGGATTTTCAGGTGTTTGCAATCTTTAGATAAGCTAATCTAGCTGATCTCCGGCTAGCTGAAATAGTCTCAGCCTGCTACTTCTCCGCCATCTTGACTCCTCCATCTTATGTCTATTTCTTGTTCACTTCACCAAACAGAGGATTTCTATGCCCAAACTCAGACTTCCTTATTGACTTTAGTCCTATTTATGGACAATGCTAAATATCCACTGCAAAACGTTCCAGTTCAGCAGTGAACCAGATGTTTTGTCTGACATGAAGGATCCCGATACTATTTGAGAACACATAGATGTTTGATTGAGTTTTTCATTTGTTGTCTGGCAATTTTTCATTTGGCACTAAATACACACAGTCTTTAGAAATCACAGAAGGAAATCATTCTCCAGGCATTTTCATGTAATCTTCCCTACTGCAATGTTGTGTACTGTTCTAAAAGAAAGTTCCACTGTCCACTGAAAATGGCCGCATCATGAAAATCTGTCATAATAGAAAACTTGGATATTTAGAAGGCTCTTTTGATCTTTGGACGAGCCAGTGTCAGTAAGGAGCTCAAGCTGCTGTCCCTGTCATTCAGGATGGGCTAACTGTGGTAACCATAAACACTCCAAATCTCAGTGGCTTAAACAACAAAGGTGTATCTTTCATGTATGTTAACATGTCCAACATGGTCCTGGGGTGGTGTTAGGTGGGGGCAGTAGGAGGGGTTGAAGAGTCTCTGCTCAGTAGTTCACTCAGGGACCTGAGTTGAAGGAGCCTTATGTCAGCACATATTTCTACATTTGCCTCACAAGGATGAGCAGAGCGGGTGGGTCTCTTACTGGCATTTTGTACAATCTGAATCAGAAAGGATCCTCAGCATTGGGCAGAACTAGGCCCAGGGACACACCTAACTATAAGTAGTCAGGAAAGAACAGTTCCCCTGAGTGTGCTCCAGAAGAAGATTGGAACTAGAACTTTGTAGTATCTGTCATATCCATTCAAGGTTCAAAGGAAAAATTCACAACAAAATTTTCTTGAAGCTGGATTTCTTCCAAAGGTAAAATCTGACATTCTTTTGTTTTCTCAGACAAAATTCCAGGTAATAATGTATTAATTCATTATTACACAAATAAGACAACTGAGAGCATGTTTTATTTACAATTCATTTTTTAAAATTTTTAAAACTTTTTGTCTGAGTTTTGATTTTGTATCTTGCAACTTTATCAAATTTGTTCATTAATTCTTTTTATTTATTTTAGTATAAATTTTGTTAGTTAACATGCAGTGCAATATTGGTTTCTGGAGGAGAATTCAGTGACTCATCACTTATATAGAACACCCAGTGTTCATCACAACAAATATTATCTCTCTTTGCTTAGAGGACCCATTTCAATATTTCCTGTAGAGCTGGTTTGGTATTTGCAAATTCTTTTAGTTGTTGTTTGTCCTGGAAGCTTTTAATCTCTCCTTCTATTTTCAATGATAGCCTAGCTGGATATAGTATTCTGGGCTGCATGTTTTTCTTGTTTAGTGCTCTAAAAATATCATGCCAGCTCTTTCTGGCCTGCCAGGTCTCTGTGGATAAGTCAGCTGCCAATCTAATATTTTTTACCATTGTATGTTACAGACTTCTTTTCCCGTGCTGCTTTCAGGATTTTCTCTTTGTCACTGAGACTTGTAAATTTTACTATTAGGTGACGGGGTGTGGGCCTATTCTTATTGATTTTGAGGGGTGTTCTCTGAACCTCCTGAATTTTGATGCTCATTCCCTTTGCCATATTGGGGAAATTCTCCCCAATAATTCTCTCCAGTATACCTTCTGCTCCCCTCTCTCTTTCTTCTTCTTCTGGAATCCCAATTATTCTAATGTTGTTTCGTCTTATGGTGTCACTTATCTCTCGAATTCTCCCCTCGTGGTCCAGTAGCTGTTTGTCCCTCTTTTGCTCAGCTTCTTTATTCTCTGTCATTTGGTCTTCTATATCACTAATTCTTTCTTCTGCCTCATTTATCCTAGCAGTTAGAGCCTCCATTTTTGATTGCACCTCATTAATAGCTTTTTTGATTTCAACTTGTTTAGATTTTAGTTCTTTTATTTCTCCAGAAAGGGCTTTTATATCTCTTGAGAGGGTTTCTCTAATATCTTCCATGCCTTTTTCGAGCCCGGCTAGAACCTTGAGAATTGTCATTCTGAACTCTAGATCTGACATATTACCGATGTCTGTATTGATTAGGTCTCTAGCCTTCGGTACTGTCTCTTGTTCTTTTTTTTGTGTTGAATTTTTACGTCTTGTCATTTTGGCCAGATAAGAGTAAATGAAGGGGCACGTAAAATACTAAAAGGGTGGCAACAACCCCAGGAAAATATGCTTTAACCAAATTAGAAGAGATCCAAAATCGTGAGTGGGGAGAAAGGGGATAAAAAGAGGTTCAATAAGAAAGAAAGAAAAAAAAGAAAAAAGAAAAGAAAAAAAAAAGAAAGAAAAAAAAATTTTAAAAAAAGAAAACACCTGAGAAAAATGTAAGAAAGAAAAAATATATATATTAGATAAACTAGTAAAAAGTCGTTAAAAAAGAAAAAGGTAACAGTTAAAAAAAAAAAAAATTTACCCGAAGGCGAGAAGAAAAAAAAAAAAATGAAAAAGAAAAAATTAAATTAACTGCAAGACTAAAAAAAATCACAGGAAAAAAGCCATGAGTTCCGTGCTTGGCTTTCTCCTCCTCTGGAATTCTTCTGCTGTCTTTGGTATTGAAACCGCACTCCTTGGTAGGTGAACTTGGTCTTGGCTGGTTTTCTTGTTGATCTTCTGGGGGAGGGGCCTGTTGTAGTGATTCTCAAGTGTCTTTGCCCCAGGCTGAATTACACCGCCCTTACCCGGGGCCGGGGTGAGTAATCCGCTCGGGTTTGCTTTCAGGAGCTTTTGTTTCCTGAGCGCTTTCCGTAGGGTTCCGGAGGACGGGAATACAAATGGCGGCCTCCTGGTCTCCGGCCCGGAGGAGCCGAGAGCCCAGGGCCCCACTCCTCAGTGCACCCTCAGAGAACAGCGCCCAGTTACTCCCGTCTGCCTGACCTCCGGCCGTGCTCCGAGCTCTCCGAGCCTGCGACCGGTTCAAGGTAACACCGAGCTGTGAGCTTACTGTCGGCTCTGTCTCTGTAGCCGGCTTTCCCGTTCCAATACCCGCAAGCTCTGCGACACTCAGACACCCCCGATCCTTCTGTGATCCTGCGGGACCTGAGGCCATGCTGACCCCGCGTGGGCTTCGCCCCGGTTTAGCCTCTGGAGCGATGTCCCTCAGCGGAACAAACTTTTAAAAGTCCTGATTTTGTGCGCGGTTGCTCCGCTGCTTCCTGGGAGCCGGCCCCTCCCCCCGGGGTCTATCTTCCCGTCGCTTTGGATTCACTTCTCCGCCGGTCCTACCTTTCAGAAAGTGGTTGTTTTTCTGTTTCCAGAATTGCTGTTCTTCTTCTCTTCGATCTGCCGATGGATTTTCAGGTGTTTGCAATCTTTAGATAAGCTATCTAGCTGATCTCCGGCTAGCTGAAGCAGTCTCAGCTTGCTACTTCTCCCCAAAGGCAGAGGTTTAACCCACTGAGCCACCTATGCTCCCCCATCATTAGTTTTTGATGTATTGTTCATCAATTCATCGTTTGCATATAACACCCAGTGCTCCATGAAATATGTGCCCTTCTTAATACCCATCACCAGGCTAACCCAACGCCCCACCTCTTCCCTTCTAAAACCCTCAGTTTTTTTCTTGGAGTCCATAGTTTCTCATAGTTCCTCTCCCCCTCTGATTTCCCCTCCCCTTCATTTTTCCTTTTCTTCTCCTAATGTCCTCCATGCTATTCCTTAGGTTCCACAAATAAGTGAAACCATGTGATAATTTACTTTCTCTGCTTGACTTAATTCAATTAGCATAATCTCCTCCATCCCCATACATGTTGATGTAAAAGTTGAGTATTCATCCTTTCTGATGGCTGAGTAATATCTCATTGTATATATGGACCACATCTTCTTTATCCATTCTTCTGTTGAAGGGCATCTCAGCTCATTCCAAAGTTTGGTTATTATAGACATTGCTGCTATGAACATCGAGGTGCATATGACCCTTCTTTTTACTATATCTGTATCTTTGGGATAGGTAACCAGTGGTGCAATTACTGGGCCATAGGGTAATTTTTTGAGAACCTCAACACTGTTTTCCAAGGTGGCTTTAACAATTTGCATTCCCACCAACAGTGTAAGAGGGTTTCCCATTTTCTACATCCTTGCTAACATTTGCTGTTTCTTCTTTTGTTAATTTTTGCCATTCTAATTTTATAAGGTGGTATCTTAATGTGGTTTTGATTTGAATTTCCCAGATCACTGCCAGTAACATTTTTTCATGTGTCTGTTAGCCATCCATATGTCTTCTTTGGAGAAATGTCTGTTCATGTCCTCTGCCCATTTTTTAACTTGATTTTTTGTTTTTTGGGTGTTGAGTCTGAGAAGTTCTTTATAGAACTTGGATATCAGCCCTTTGTAGTGTCATTTGTAAGTATCTTCTCTCATTCCACAGGTTGCCTTTTTGTTTTGTTGACTATTTCCTTTGCTGTGCAGAAGCTTTTTTAACTTGATGAAGACCCAAAAGTTCATTTTCACTTTTGTTTCCCTTGCCTTTGGAGATGTGTTGAATAAAGTTGCTGTGGCCTATGTCAAAGAGATTACTGCCTATGTTCTCCTCTAGGGTTTTGATGGATTTCTATCTCATATTGAGGTCTTTCATCCATTTTGTGTTTATCTTTGTGTATGGTATAAAGAATGCTCAAATTTCACTTTTCCCTATTTAGCTGTCCAATTTTCTTAGCACCACTTATTGAAGAGACTGACTTTTTCTAATTGGATATATTTTCCTGCTTTGTCAAAGATTATTTGACCATAGAGTTGATGGTCTATATCTGGGCTCTGTATTCTGTTCCAGCGGACTATGTGTCTGTTTTTGTGCCAGTAGCACGTTGTCTTGGTGATCATAGCCTTGTATTATAATTTGAAATTGGGCAACGTGATACCCACAGCTTTGTTTTTCTCTTTCAACATTTCCTTGGCGATTTGGGTCTTTTCGTTCCATACAAATTTTAGAATTGTTTGATCCAGCACTTGGAAAAATGCCATTGGTATTTTGATCAATGGTATTTTAGATTCCTCTGTGCAGCATAGATATTTTAATAATATTTATTCTTCCAATCCATGAGCACAGAATATTTTTCCATCTTTTTGTGTCTTCTTCGATTTCTTTCTTTAGTGTTCTGTAGTTGCTAGAGTATAGATCCTTTACCTCTTTGATTAGGTTTGTTCCAAGTTATCTTATGGGTTTTGGTGCTATTTAAATGGAATCAATTCTTGATTCTCTTTCTTTTTTTCTTTCTTTTTTTATGATTTTATTTATTTATTTGACAGAGAGAGAGATCACAAGTAGGCAGAGAGGCAGGCAGAGAGAGAGGAGGAAGCAGGCTCCCCGCCAAGCAGACAGCCCAATGTGGGGCTCTGACCCAGGACCCTGGGATCATGACCTGAGCCGAACGAAGGCAGAGGCCTCAACCCACTGAACCACCCAGGCGCCCCTTGATTCTCTCTTTCCACAGTTACATTGTTATGTATAAGAAAGCAAATTATTTCTGTGCATTGATTTTGTATCCTGCTACATCACTGAATTGCTATATGAATTTTAGCAATTTGTGGGTGGAGTCTTTTCAGTTTTTCACACAAAGTATCATGTCATCTCCAAAGAGGTAGATTTATATTTCTTCTTTGCCAGTTTGAATACATTTTATTTCTTTTTGTTGTCTGATTGCTATTGCTAGGACTTCCAGTACTATGTTGAACAATAGTGGCAGGAGTGTTCTTCCTGTTTTAGTCTTGGTAGTTTATAGGTTTCCAGAAAAGCATCCATTTATTCTAGGTCACTTAACTTATTGGCATGTAGCTATTGATAATAATTTTTTATAATAATTTCGATTTCCTTGTTGTGTTCCTGAGAGAAAGGCTCTCAGCTTTTCCCCATTGAAAATGATATTTGCTGTGGGATTTTCATACATAGATTTTATGAAGTTGAGGAATATTTCCTCTCTATCCCTACACTCTGAAGAGTTTTAATCAGGAAAAGATGCTGTATCTTCTCAAATGCTCTTTCTGCATGGAGAGGACCATGTGGTTCTTCTCTCTTATTAATGTGTTCTGTCACATTGATTGATTTGTGAATGTTGAACCACCCTTGCATCCCAGGGATAAATCCCACCTGATAATGGTAGATGATACTTTTAGTCTCTTGAATGCCGCTAGGTCAAAGAGGCTCCTTACTTACAGGGGAAAGCCCATCAGAATAACGTCAGACCTGCCACAGAGACCTTGCAAGCCAGAAAGGGCTGGAAAGATATATTCAGGGCACTAAATGAGAAGAACATGCAGCCAAGAATACTTTATCCAGCAAGATTGACATTCAAAATGGATGGAGAGATAAAGAGTTTCCCAGACTGGCAAGGCTTAAAAGACTATGCAACCACCAAGCCAACACAGCAGGAAATATTAAGGGGGATATAAAAATATAAAAGAGGAAAAATCCTAAGAATAGCATTGAACAGAAATATAGAGACAATCTACAGCAAGAAAGACTTCAAAGGTAACACGATGTCAATAAAAACATATCTGTCAATAATCACTGTCAATGTGAATGGCCTAAATGTGCCCATAAAATGGCACAGGGTTGCAGATTGGATAAAACGACAGGACCCATCCATATGTTGTCTACAAGAGACCCACTTTGAACCTAAAGATACACCCAGACTGAAAGTGAAGGGATAGAGAAGCATCTTTCATGCCAATGGACCCTCAAAAGAAGGTCAGGTTGGTGATTCTCATATGAGATAAATTTGATTTTAAACTAAAGACTAGTCAGAGATACAGAAGGACACTACATAATTCTTAAAGGGACTATCCACCAAGATGATCTAACAATTGTAAATATCTATGCCCCCAATAAGGGAGCAGCTAATTACATAAGAAAGCTGTTAATCAAGATAAAGAGTCATATTTATATTATTTAGGATCTT
Source organism: Mustela nivalis (assembly GCF_964662115.1). Lineage (NCBI taxonomy): Eukaryota > Metazoa > Chordata > Mammalia > Carnivora > Mustelidae > Mustela > Mustela nivalis. Next base: position 70,545,009 of record NC_139021.1, read on the forward strand.
GTTGAGAATTTTGGTATCCATGTTCATCAGGAATATAGGTCAGAAATCCTCCTTAATGGGATCTTTGTCTGGTTTGGAGATCAAGGTAATGTTTGTTTCATAGAAAAAGTCTGGACGTTTTCCTTCTGTTTCTCTATATATTTTTTTAATTTTTTATTTTTTATAAACATATATTTTTGTCCCCAGGGGTACATAGAATAGATATTATATCTTCTTTGAATGTTTGGTAGAATTTTCTAGGGAATCCATCAGCCCCTGGACTCTTGTTTTTTGGGAGGTTTTTGATCACTACTTCAATCTCCTTACTGGTTATTGCTCTAATCAGGTTGTCAATTTCTTCCTGTTTCAGTCTTGGTAGTTTATAGGTTTCCAGAAAAGCATCCATTTCTTCTAGGTCACTTCACTTATTGGAATATAGCTATTGATAATAATTTCTGATAATAATTTCGATTTCCTTGGTGTTAGTCATGATCTCTCCCCTTTCATTCATAATTTTATTAATTTGGGTCCTTTATCTTTTCTTTTGGCTATAAGTCTGACCAGTGGTTTATTGAACTGATTAATTCTTTCAAAGACCCAGCTTCTAGTTTCATTGATGTGTTCTGTTGTGTTTCTCGTTTCTAATTCATTGATTTCTGCTCTAATCTTAATTATCTCCCTTCTCATGTATGGGTGAGGCTTAATGTACAGAGTTGAAATTATTGACCACAACCCAAACAGCATGCACCTGTTTTATAGGGACTTTAACGTTGTAGGCCTTTTCTTCTGGGACTGGAACTGGGAATGCCATTACTCAGGCAACCCTGTTTGGGCAGAGTTGAACAGGCTCAGTGAAAACTGGTTTTGGGGGGCTTTTGTTCTCTGCCAGCTTTCCCTGGCAACTTTCTGCATCTTTACAAGAGTCAGAGCAGAAGTGACCATATCCAATATGATGAATACTGTTATGCTGAAAATAGATAAAAAATAAATTAAAAAAAGAAAAAAGAAGTGACCATATCCAAACTTCTGTCTCAAAACAGAGATTGCATTCTGTTCTTCAGTGAGCTCTCTAGGCCACACTCTTTCTGTTTTTGTCTGTGCTGCTAAAGGGCAAAATCCTGGGTTGTGCCCTTCCCACAGTACCACTCCCAGTGCTCACTTCCAAGTGACAGACAAGTCTCTGCCCTTTGTGCTTCTATAACTGCCAGTCACCCCCTGTTCAATTGTGTGCCCCTGCGGCTCCAGGTTTCAGTCTGGGGGCTGCCCTAAAGTCCTATCCCCACTGCTAGCTAATAGGCCTTTGTGCCTGGTTCCTGGAGGGGAGGCTTTTGTGCTGCAGAGGTGCAGGATCCTGGAGGCTCCTTCTCCATTCCATTTATCTTCCAATATTTGCCCTCATAATCATAGCTCCCTGCTTCATACCTCAAAACCAACCACCAGAGGTATTCTGTTTATAGAGATCTGGATATATCTTCTTACATCTCAGGCTTATTCTGTGGGTGTTCAGAGTGGGCTGGCAGCTATCCAGCTCAATTCAGGAGACTGGTTGAATTAGAGTCCCCTACTCTACAATCTTTGCCCCCTCTCCCACAATGTGACTTTCAAAAGTTAAGCATTTATATGATAAATTTCTATATGGATGAAAAATGATGCTAACAGTATAAGCTAGACATAGCTGACACCTAGCACAAACGTTGTGAAGTAGACATAACATGCTTAATATAAAATTTTGCTCTCTATACATTTTCCTATGTGAATTTTCTCACCCTATCATTGCTGCACTGTCCTAACCTCATGTCCCACAAGGCACAGAGTCCATGGTCAATCATGAGAGAAAGGCAAACACAAGAACTACTCCCCTCAACATATCCCAAGTGCCTCCATCTCTAACATTTCCTTCTCTTATATGTAGATCCTCTGGATCCTAATAGATGCACAATAAAGTCTGCCTCTACAAAAAATGAAGAACACAAACTGAGTGCACTATCCTCTGTGATCTGTAAAGATCTTTTTAAAGATAGGATTTTACACATCTATAAACATAATAAAAAATATAAATAGCCTATTGAAATTAACACTTGGGAGATACATACTGACATCAGGAGAGTAAATGGAGCAATTATTTTATGCAAGTGATGTAAAACTAAAGGCTTTGTGGAATCAGGACAAATTTATTATTTTTTCCCCTTTGATGTCCCAAAGTAGGTCAGATCCTCTCTAAGAGACCAGCCCTTGCCAATTACCCTGATGTCTCCAATACAGATGAGAGATAACTCTTACATAGCCTTTCATTTAGAATTTTAGATACCTGCTTTTGACTCTGAAAACTGGGCTTTTGGGGGGGGGCACAATTTTCTCAAGTGTCTAGGGACCAAAATAGATCAAATTATTTCCCAATCTACCTTTCCTATCCCTACCCAGAATTCCTACTTTCTCTCAACTAATAGGTTAGCTATAAAAACAAGTGTTAACTCTAATATCCATGTGAGTCACTGTACTGCCTAAAGAGGTCAGAAAAATACAAAGAAGTGAGAGAAGACAAGAGGAAATGCTTCTTGGCCATAGCAGAAAGCTGGCACTTTGGAGAGCTGAAGGACCTAATATATAGCACACAGCAGATGAGCAATGAGTTAAGTCAAAAGCCAGTTATCTAGACAACTTTCACTTTGCATTGTGGGGTCTTCCCACCATTAATGTATCTATAGCTGCCTCTCCCCACCCTGTTTCTCACTTGAATGATCACAGGAGAGTAAGCTTGTCTTCAGGAAGAATGGGGTCTATTAGACTAGCCAGGTAGCATCCATGTGCTGACATGTCATTTCCCAGTGTGTTTTCTGAGAACAAGTTTCTCAAGATGCTCAGGTGAACAATTATCCAAACCTTCTGGAAAACTGTAGAATTTGTCCCTTCTTAAGATTCACAATGAATATTTACATTTTCCTAACTGGTTTGACCTTGGGACCCATTTATTAAGTAGTTTTTATTACTATACCAAGCATCTTATATTCTATAGAACATCTTCTGGAAAGAGTTGAGTTTATGCATTTGAAATCTTCTTATTAATGTCTATGTTTTAGGTAACTCCACAAAGTGGTGAAGTGGACTTTCTGAATTTATTAGCCCAAACAGCTTAGAATTCATTTCTTCTGCTCTACCTTTCTGAGTGAAAGAAGTGCTGTTTTCACCATATACACAGTGTTCACTGCTGAAATATACGCCTGAAATGTATACTCTGTTCTCTTTCTCAGTGCCAGCACTCTGAAGGTCTACCCTACCCTCTTTCCTTAGCCAGCTAACTTCTGCTCATCATTAAAGACCATTCAGTCACCAGGTAGCTGCATAGTATTCCATTGTGTATATATACCACATCTTCTTTATCCCCTGGGCATAAAAATATATGTTTATAAAAAATAAAAAAATAAAAAAAAATTTTTAAAGACCATTCAGTCATCACTTCTTTTGGGTCCTGTAGGATGTCCCAACTTCTCTACTTCCCACCAGCCCTAAACTCTCTCCTCCTCCAAAATTGATCAAGTGTCCCTTATCCACACTTATCTCCACCATTAAGCAAATAAAGGTAAATAGATACTTCTTTATTATTTGCCTGGTGCTTAGAACTTGAAGGTAATTCAACAAATGCTTGGGAATAAATTTCCAACTAATATACTTGCTCTTGAAGGGCAAGTAATATTTTACTCATATTTCTTATTCTAGCACCATGCAAGAAGTTAGTAGCTATCCAATAAATATATTAGCTTCAAAAATACTTTTTGTGTATATTCCATACATATCCAGCTCCTCACATCTGCACAAGAGTCAAAATATTAACTTTCTGGATAAATTAATTTATATATAATAGAAAAGGGTTGATTTGATAGGGAAAGGTGAATCTTCTAGTATAGAGAAAATATGAGATGTTCATCCTCCTGACACTGTTCCACTTTTGCTAATTAGTTTAAAAGAAATTTTTGTTATGAAGTAGGCGAGGAGGAAGGAGACCATTTTTCTAGCCACTGTCCTCTGCTTTAGATCTGGATTAGGTTTATGCTAAAACTATAATAACCAAGAAGGCCAACCTGTGTGCCAAAGAGCCTCTAAAGTTAAACAGTGTGGGGTTCTATGTGCTGTAAGAATTTCCAGCACTCTGGACAGCTGCACCTTTCTTCCACATTTTCAAAGTAGAATTTGTACTATGTCCTGCCTGTGCAGAAGACAACCTGGGGGACTGCAGGCAAATTAATTCACAAAGAGCACTAAAATTTGCTACGCATGGCAATTTCATTGTTTCATCGCTCATGTGAATTTAAAGTGTCCATTTGAGAGACACAGTTATAATTAACCTTAAAACAGGACTCTAGGGGCTCCCAGATCTGAGTCAAGGAAAACCATATAGCACTGAGGTTGAGAGAACAATAACACAGCATAAGCTCAGTCACTCACCAGCTGTGTGATCTGCAATAAGGTCCTCAGCTTCACTAAGCATTTATTTCCCAGTCTGAAAAATGGTCATTTATGGCTAAAATTAATTGGAATGGTATAGAAGTTTTCAGACACTTATTACTATAGAACCATCTCCCCTCTCCCATAATTTGAGCAGTAGAGGATGGAGGTGTGCAAATTGTTGCTTTCTCTCCAAATTAAGGTATCAAGCAACCTATTGTAGAACCATTGTATCTAAAAGAACTGCCAAACTTAAGTTTAAAGAACTGACAAGAGCCTATGGGGATACAAAACACCAGCTAGCCCTAACTGCAAGTTGATCATTTACCACTGGCTGGGTGAAACGTCAGACAATGGAGTATTTTTCCCAGGGTACTTCTCCCTTCACCTGTTCTTCCTTTCTTTTGCATGTTTATGGGAGAGGCCAGATGGTTCTATAGAAATAAACGCAATAAAAATATTTAATAGGAAAGCATTTACTGCTTATTTTATGAGTTACTTTTAAGTGTTGAATTAGTTCCATTTGCATTTGTCTTAGAGAACACTGGCCATCACTTCCTTTTTTTAAAAATTTTTTTAAAGATTTTTTATTTATTTATTTGACAGAGAGAGATGACAAGCAGGCAGAGAGGCAGGCAGAGAGAGGGGAGGAAGCAGGCTCCCTGCTGAGCAGAGAGCTGATGCGGGGCTGATCCCAGGACCCTGGGATCATGACCTGAGCCAAAGGCAGCGGCTTAACCCACTGAGCCACCCAGGTGCCCCTGGCCATCACTTCCTTGAGCTTGTTTTATAACAATAGTATTAACATCAATGAATTACAATTTACTATTGTCTAAAGACTTCTATACCATTCTAATTAATTTTAGCCACAAATTACCATTTTTCAGACTGGGAAATACATGCTTAGTGAAGCTGAGGACCTTATTGCAAATCACACAGCTGGTGAGTGACTGAGCTTATGCTGTGTGATTGTTCTCTCAACTTCAGTCCTATATGGTTTTCCTCAACTCAAATCTGGAGGCCGCTAGAGTCCTGTTTTAAGGTTAATTATAACTGATGATGAGTAACAGTGGTTTTCTCACTTTTGAGTTTTAAGAAGCTTTTATTCTTTTTCTTAAAGATTTTATTTATTTATTTGACAGAGAGAAATCACAAGTAGATGGAGAGGCAGGCAGAGAGGAGAGAGAGGGAAGCAGGCTCTCCACTGAGCAGAGAGCCCGATGCGGGACTTGATCCCAGGACTCTGAGATCATGACCTGAGCCGAAGGCAGTGGCTTAACCCACTGAGCCACCCAGGTGCCCCATAAGAAGCTTTTATTCTTAAAAGAGTGGGGAGGTGGGGTGAAGACCCAAATGGATTTTTGTTTATGTGGGTTATAATGATTGGTATTTACACTATTAGAAATTAAAACTTATAGGGTGATGCTTCTGTGGCCTTTTCTTTTCCAGTTTAAAACTAATATTTGACTTTTAAAGAGTTCATAGTGTCTACAGTATAAATATTCAATTCCCTTTTCTTTAAATTCTTAATGATTGATCTCAAAATAATGCCACAATTTAACTAGGATTACAATGCTACAAAAAATGTTCTGTTGCATAAGACAAAAATTATTCACATTTATAAAGCAGAAAGTAAAATAACTTTCATCGTATTTTCATTTTTCATTTACAGTTTTACCCAGTTCCTTCAGAGTAGATTCTTCTAGAAGTCTGAGAACTCACCATGTTCATTTCAATATCTTCAGCATGAGTCAGGGGAATAAGTCTTCTATTTTTTCTTTTAGTCAACAATCCATGGTGCTCCATGTCCATATTATTCAGCATATATTAGGATGGTCCAGGTGCTGGATTTGGTGCCATTACCTCAGAGAGGGAACAGAGAAGGGTCTTCATTTATTCCTTCTCTAATATTCTTCTGTATGTAGAAAGGAGTTTTAGGGCAACTGGGTAGTACACTTGGTTAAGTATCCAACTCTTGGTTTCAGGCTCAGGTCCTGATCTCAGGATCTTGCGTTCTTCATGGAGTCTGCTTAAATCTCTCTCTCCCTCTACCTCTGCCCTTCCTCACTGCTCTGTCTCTCTCTCTCTTTTCTATCAAATAAGTAGATTAATCTTTACCAAAAAAATATTTCTGACCTATATCATTTTCCTCCTCTCTGAAGAACTTCTCTTAACATTTCTTGCTTGGCAGAACTACTGGCAACAAATTCCCTTAATTTTTGTTTGTCTCAGAAAATTTTTATTTCTTGTATACTTTTGAAGGATAATTTTGCTGGAAATAGATTTTTAGGTTGGTGGTTTTTCATGCTTGCTTGCATGGTTTCTGAAGAGAAGTCTGATGTAATTCTTATTCTTGTCCCTCTGTATGTAGGCATTCCTCCTCATCCCCAGCTTCATTCAAGATTTTCTCTTTGTCTTTGATTTTCTGAAGTTTAAATAAAATATGCCTAAATGTATATTTTTTAAATATTTGCCTACTTAGTGTTCTCCAGGTTTCCTGGATCTATGGATTGGTGTATGTCATTTATTTTGGAAAATTCTCAACCATTACTTTAAGTATTTTTTTCTGTTCCTTTCCTTCTTCTCTTTTTGGTATTCTCATTACACATTTGTTCTACATTTTTAAATTGTCCCGCAATTCATGAATACCCTGTTATGTTTCTTTCACTATTTTTTTTCACTTTGCTTTTTAATTTGGGAAATTTCTATTGATGTATCTTTGAGTTCACTGATTCTTTCTTTGGCTATGTCCAGTCCAATTATGAGCCCCTCAAGTTTATTCTGCATTTCTGTAACAGTGTTTCTGATTCCTGCTGTTTTCTTTGGATTCTTTTTCAGAGTGTTTATCTCTCCACTTTTACTTACATATATTTGCATGTTGTCCACTTTTCCCCATGAAGCCCTTATTTTATTAATTATAACTATTTTAAATGTCTAGTTTGATAATTCCAAAATCTCTGCCATATCTGAGTCTGATTCTAATGGCTCTATCTGTTTAGGCTGCTTTGTTTTGTTTTTAGCATGTCTTTTAAATTTTTGTTGAAACCTGGACACAATGTTCTCAGTAAAAGAATCTATGTAAATAAGCCGTGAGCAGAAGGTTTTATGTTTACCTGGCTAGGAGTTGAGCTGTATTTGCTATTTGCTCTAGCTGTAAGTGTTAAAGGTAAAAATTTCATCAGTGTCACTTTTTTTTTTTTAAATCCGTCACAGTCTTTGTGTTTTCCTTGAAATTTCTTAAAATAGGACTAAGGCTTATAGTCTTCTCTTTGTAATCTTTTGTGCAAGAGCATTATTGAGGTGGTGGTAAGGAGTGGGGTGAGAAGTGTTTTATAGTTTCATGATTAGGTCTCTAAGCATGATACGCTCTAGTTCCATCCATGGCCTCAATCTTGTAGTGATCCTATGCCACTGGGCTTTGACATTCGCAAGTGCTTCTCAGCCATTTCCTGTCTCTGCTTAGGTGAGATAGGGGGACTAGAGGAAACTGGAGTTCAATAATTCTCTTCCCCCAGTACTGTCAAGTCTCTGGTAAAACCCAAAGTGGTTGGGTTCTGGTGAAATAGATTTCTTTGAGGGTAGGCTTGTGTTCAGAAGTACAAAATGCTCTCGGCATATTTCAGAATATTTCAGAAAGGCTAATTCTCCTTTCCCCAAAGGAAGCTCCCTGATCCTCATTCAGAGCTCCTGATGGGATTCATAGAGATAACTCATGAAAGTGTTGGGCCCCTAAGACTCCCAGTCCTTATTTTCAACTCTTCATCATTGTGCATATTGATCTTCCAGGAATTTGTTGATTATAATTTAATTTTTCCTACCTTGGTTGACTCCAGCAGCCAGCTTCTCCAGGGCTTTTGTTCCCAGTAAGCTGTGATTCTCTATATTCACCTGTCACCAACTTGGGAGGCATTGGTCAACCTTGTGACACAATTCTTGGATGAATCTAAGAAAAAGTCATTGGTGTTCTATTTATTCAGCTTTATTCTTCTTGGAAGTGATGACTCCCAAGTTGGAAAACAGAAGTCTCATTTAGTTTTCAAGGTATTTTTTCCTCTAAGACAAATAAGAACACACACATTCTTGAATATGTGTACTTTTGATGTACCTATGCCTGGTTTTCCATTACCAAAAGAGTAGAATAACTGAATACTAAGGTATTAAAATTTTCTTTAAAGTTTAATTCCAATGCAGTTAATACACAGTTAATACATTTTAGGTGTATACTTAGTGATTTGACAATTCCATATATTATTCAGTGCTCATCAAAATAGGTGTACTTTTCATGCCCATCACTTATTTCACCCATCCCAACAGCCAATTATCCTATGGCAACCATCTATTTATTCTCTATAGAAGAAAGATTAAAGATTTTGTTTATTTGACAGAGAGCACAAGATAGGGAAGCAGCAGGCAGAGGCAGAAGGGAGAGGGAGAAGCAGGCTCCCTGCCAAGCAAGGAGCACAATGTAGGGATCATGACCTGAGTCAAAGGCAGACATTTAACCAACTGAGCCACCCAGGTGCTCAAGAGTGTGTATATGTATGTATGTATGTATGTATATATATATATATATATATATATATATCTTTTCCCCCCTTTGTTCATTTATATTGTTTCTTAAATTATCATGTACCAGTGAAATCATATGGTATTTATTTCTTTTGGCTGACTTATTTTACTTAGCATTATATACTCTAGACCCATCTATGTTGTTACAAATGGCAATATTTCATTCTTTTTTTTATCCCTGAATAATATGCAATTGTATGTTATACCATGCCTTCTTTATTCATTCATCTACCAAGGCACACTTCCATAATTTTGCTATTATAAATAATGCTCTAATAAACATAGGTGTGCATAGATCCTTTCAAGTTAGGGTTTTCATATTCTTTGGATAAATACCAGAAATGGAATTATAGATCAAAGGTAGTTCTATTTTTAATTTTATAAGGAACCTTCATACTGTCCTCTATAGTGGCTATACGAGTTTACATTCCTCCTAAGAGTAGATGAGAGTACTTTTCTCTCAATATTCTTGCCAACACAATTTCTTATTTTTTGACATTAGGCATTCTGGCAGGTGAGAGGTGTAATTGTGATTTTGATTTGCATTTCCCTGATGATGAATAATGCTGAGCATCTTATCATGTATCTGTTAGCCCTTTGGATGTCATCTTTAGAGAAATGACTGTTCCTGTCTTCTGACCATTTTAAGTTGGATTATTTGGTGTTGAGTTGTGTAGTTCTTTGTATATTTTGGATACTAAGCCTTTATCAGATATGTCATTTGTAAATATCTTTACCTATTCAGTAGGTTATCTTTCAGTTGTATTGTTTCCTTTGTTGTGTAGCAGGTTTTTTTTTTTTTTTATGTAGTCCCAATATTTTATTTTGCTTTTGCTTCCCTTGCCTCAGGAGACATATCTAGAAAAAAAGTTACAATGGCCAATATCAGAGAAATTATTGCCTCTGTTCTCTTCTAGGGTTTTTATGGTTTCAGATCTCACATATATGTCTTTACTCCATTTTGAGTTTATTTTTGTGATGGTGTAAGAAAGTGGTCCAGTTTCATTCTTTTGCCTGTAGTTGTCCAGTTTTCCAAAAACCATTTGTTGAAGAGGCTATCTTTTTCCATTGCATATTGTTGCCTCCTTTGTCATAAATTAATTTACCATATAATTATAGATTTACTTCTAGGCTTTCCATTCTGTTCTATTGATCCTCTCTGTTTTTGTGCCAGTACCATACTATTTTGATGACTACAGCTTTGTAATATAGCTTGAAACTGAAATTGTGTCACCTCCAGCTTTGTTTTATTTATTTATTTATTTATTTCATGATTGCTTTGATTATTTGGGGTCTGTAGGAATTTCAAACAAATTTTAGGTTTGTTTGTTCTAGTTCTGTGAAAAATGTCATTGGCATTGTGATAGGAATTGCATTAAATCTCTAGATTGCTTTGGGTTGTATGGACATTTTAACAATATTTGTTCTTCCAATCCATAAGCATGGAATGACTTCCATTTGTTTCTGTTTTCTTTAATTTCTTTCATTGTTGTTTTATAATTCTCAGTACAGGCCTTTGAACTCCTTGGGTAAGTTTATTCCTAGGTATTTTATTATTTTGGGGCAATTGTAAGTAGGATCGTTTTTTTAGTTTCTCTTTCAATTCATCACCAGTGTATAGAAATGCAGTGGATATCTGTATATTAATTTTTTTTTAATTCTGCAACTTTACTGAGTTTATTTATCTGTTCTAGTAGGATTTTTGTGACATCTTTAGGGTTTCTATATATAGTATCATGTCCTCTGTTAAACGGTAGAAGTTCTATTTCTTCCTCACCAATTATACACCTCTTATTTTTTTGTTCTCTGATTGCTTGTGTATAACTTCCAGTACTATGCTGAATGAGTGGTAAGAATGCACATACTTCTGTTGTTCCTGACCTTAGAGGGAAATTTTTTTGTTTTTCACAAATAGTATGGTACTGGCACATTGAGTATGAGGTAAGTGATGTGTTTTTCATTTGTAGACTTTTTTGAGATATGTTTCCTCTAAACCTACAAGCTTGCTATCATAATTGGATGTATTTTTTCAAATTTTTTTCTGCATCTATTCAATCGATCATATGATTTGTGTTCTTTCTCTTCCATTTTGATCTTCACTCTCTCTCTTTCTCATCTCTCTGTGTCTCTGTCTGTCCCTCTTTTTTTCTTTCTTTTTTTTGTGATGAATCTGGCTAAAGTTTTATCAATTTTGTTGAACTTTTCAAAAAACCATCTCCTGGTTTCATTGATCTGTGCTATTGTTTTGTTTGTTTTCAGTTTCTATTTTGTTTATTTCTGGTCTAATCTTGACAGTTTCCTTTCTTCTACTTGTTTTCAATTGTGTTCCTCTTTTTCTAGATTGTAAAATTGGGTTGTTTATTTGAGATTTTTCTTGCTTCTTGAGGTATGCCTGTATTGCTATAAACTTCCATCTCAGAACATCTTTTGCTGCATCCTAAAGATTTTGGACCACTGTGTTTTCATTTTCTTTGTCTCCCTGTAATTTTTATTTCCTCTTTGATTTCTTGGTTGATTCATTCATTGCTTCATAGCATGTTATTTTACCTTGATATGTCTGTGCTCTTTCTAGATTTTTTTTCTTGTGGTTGATTTCTAGTTTCATAGCATTATGGTCAGGAAATATGCATGGTATAACTGATATTTTTGAATTTGTTGAGACTTATTTTGTGGACTAATATGTGATATATTCTGGAGAATATTATATGTGCACTTGAAAAGAATGTGTATTCTGCTGTTTTAGCATGAAATGTTCTGAGTGTATCTGTTAAATCCACTGGTCCAATGTGTGATTCAATTCCCTGTTTCCATGTTGAATTTCTGTTTGGATGACCTCTCCAGTGATGTAAGTGAGGTGTTAAATCCCTCTTCTATAATCATTTTATTATCAATTACTACCTTTATGTTTGTTATTAATCATATTATGCATTTGTTTATTCTTGTGTTGAGTGCATAAATATTTACATTTGCTATACCTTCTTGTTGGGTTTTCCTCTATATTATCAAGAAGGGCCCTATTTTGTCTCTTATTATCTTCTTTGTTTTATTTTTTAATTTTTTAAAAAGATTTTATTTATTTACTTGACAGACAGGGATTACAAGTAGGCAGGGAGGCAGGCAGAGAGAGAGGAGGAAGCAGGCTCCCTGTGAAGCAGAGAATTCGATGCAGGGCTCAATCCCAGGACCCTGGGATCATAACCTGAGCCGAAGGCAGAGACTTTAACCCACTGAGCCACCCAGGTGCCCCATCATCTTTGTTTTAAAGTCTGTTTTGTTCAATATAAGATTCTCTAATGCAGCTTTCTTTTCAAACTTATTTGCATGATGAGTATTTGCCCATCTTTTACTTTCAATTTGTGTGTATCTTTAGGTATATGAAATGAGTCTCTTGTAGGCAGCATGTAGGTTTTTATTTTTGTTTTATCCATTCCATCACCCTACGTCTTTTGATTGATGCATTTAGTTTATTGATATTCAACATAATTATTTGAAGGTATGTACTTACTGCCATTTTGTTGCTTGGTTCATGGTTCTTTTTATAGATCTTCTTTGTTCCTTTCTTCCTTGTTCACTTCTCTCACAATAATTTACCTCTCTTTAGTGATTTACTTGGATTGTTCTCTCCTTACTTTTTGTATAAATATTACTGTTCTTTGATTTTGCATTACCAAGAGGTTTGTATATAACATCTGCATACAACAGTCTATATTAAGTTGATGTTTGCTTAAGTTTGAACCCATTTTTGTCTCATCTCCCTGTCATGTTTTAGGTATTTAATGCCATACTTTACATCCTTTTCTTTTGTGAGTCCTTTGATTGATTTTTACAAATATGCTTACTTTTACTGCTTTTGTGCTTCCTGCTTTTCTTAACTTACGACCTTTCCTTTCCACTAGAAGAGTTACCTTCAACATTTCTTGTTGGATTGTCTTAGTGTCATGAACTCATTTAATTTTTATATGGGAAATTCTTTATTTCTCCTTCTATTCTGAATGATAGCTCTGCTGGATACACTATTTTAAGTTGCAAGGTGTTTTTTTCTTTTTTCTTTTTTCAGCATTTTGAATATATCATGCCACTCATATCTGGCTTGCAAATTTTCTGCTGAAAAATCAAGCTTGCAGGGGCACCTGGGTGGCTCAGTCATTAAGCATATGCCTTCATCTAAGGTCATGATCTGAGGGTCCTGGGATGGAACCCTGCATCCAGTTCCCTGCTCAGCAAGGAGCCTGTGTCTCTCTCTCCTCCCCACTCCTGCTCCCTCTCATTATCTGTATCTCTCTCAAATAAATAAATAAACTCTTTAAAAATAATCAGGCTGACAACCTAACAGGGTTTTCATTGTATGGTACTGTTTTCTCTTGTTTCTTTAAAATATTCTCTCTTTACTACTACCTTTTAGCAGTTTTAATTACTGTGTGTCTTGGTGTGGACCTCTTTTGGTTGATTTTATTGAGCCATCTCTGTGCCGTCTCATTCTGCATTTCTATTTCCTTCCCCATATTCAGGAAGTTTTCAGCTATTATTTCCTCAAATAAATTTTCTGCCCCCTTTTCTCTCTTCTTCTTCTGGGATCTCTATAATGTCAATGTCATTATGCTTCATGGTGTCACTGGTTTCCCTAAGTCTATTCTCACTTTGCCTAATTTCTTTCTTTCTTTTTTTTTTTCCACCTGTGCAGTTTGCTTATTTTCCATCGCTCTGAGGCCATTAATTCATTCTTCTGCTTCCTCTAGTCTGGTATTTATCCTATCTAGTGTACTTTAAACTCCATTTATTGTGCTCTTCATTTCTGATTGGTTCTTCTTTATCTGTTTGTGAGGGTCTCACTGACGTCCTCCACTCTTTTCTCAAACCCAGTATCTTCATGATCATTACTTTAAATTCTCTATCAGGCATATTACTCATCCCTATTTCATTTAGCTCTCTCGCTGTGATTTTGTCCTCTTCTTTGATATTTTTTCTGTCTCCTCATTTTGTCTAACTATCTATGTATGTTTCCAGATATTAAGAAAGTTAGCTATGTCTCCTTCTCTTGAAAGTAGTGTCCTTATGAAGAAGAGGTCCTGTGGTGCTCTGCAGTGTCCTTTCCCTTGTTCACCAGAACCTGGCATTTCAGGCGTGTTTCCTGTGTGTTGCATGTACCCTGATGTTATGGCTGAGCCATTTTTCCTTTAGTCCAGTTGTCTGTGATGGCTCTCTTTACTTGTTGTGGGAAGGTTTCAGTCCCTGTGGTGTTAGTAGACTAGTCTGGGGCCACCTTGGGCTGAAGTTGAGTCAGCCCAGTTTTTTGTCAGAGAAGTAATAGCACAAAATTGCAGAGTGTTTTCCCTTGAGAAGCTTTCATTGGTGGGTGGGGCTACATTCAGACCAGCTGTTTGCTACCAGCCTACTTCTGGGTTGGGTGGTCTTACTGTTGTGTGTAGTTATCTTTCACTCTCCCTTGGGCAGGACTCAGTATGGAGTGGTGCTGGCTCTTGTCAAGGCTGCTTGCACATTGCCAGTTTTGTGAAACTGCTTTGGTTGGTGTCTGCCAAGAGCGTATTGGAGGAGACAAATCTGCAGTGTGCACAGAAGAAGGATGCATGCTGATTTGCAAGGTCTTCACACTTGTCTTCTAGGGGAGGGTATCTGCAGTCAGAGGCCCACCTGGATGGAGGGAGTGGGGCACACTGTTAATCAAGTTAGGTAGTGAGGTGGCTGTGTGTTTATACTGGGAGACATGGGGACTGAAATGGTGCCTGCCATTTCCTTTGTTCCTGCAGGATTCTGCCAGTGACCTAATCCCTCTAGGACATGCTCTGAGATGAGTAAACAACTTTCTTACCCATATGCCTCACACGTTTTTCAAGCTGCAACTTCTATGCTGTATCTTGTGGAACTATTTGTTCTGTTGTCTCTTTAAGGGTAGGGATTCTTTCCTATGGACCTCCCCCTCTCCCAGAGCCAAGCCCACTGATTTTTTAAAATCCCAGGTTAAAATCCCACTGATTATAAGTACTTACAAAATTTCGCCCCTCTGGTTTTCAAAGCCATATATTATGGTGATTTGTCTTGTCCTTTCAGGTTCCCCAGTGTGAGGGCCTGTTTCTCTTTCCTCTCTTTACCCATGACATCCCTTCTAGCTGCGGATAATCCCAAGGGACTGTTTAGGAACTGTGTCTCTGTCCTTCCTATGCTCTTCCATGTGGCCGCTTTTCTACACTTAGTTTAGTGGGGTTTGTTTTGCCAGTCTTGGAGTCATTTTCTGGGCTATTTACATTGATGCAAGTGTTATTTAGTATTATCTATGGGTTTAGGTGTGCTTAGGGTCCTCCTACTCTTGTTATCTTCCCAGCTATCCCAGGGTATGCTAATTTTTAGATCTAGTATATGCCACCAAACTCAGTGTGCTTCCTCCTGTAGAAAATGAGTTGTTGTTCTGAATCCATGTGAACACTGAGGGGTTGTCAGTCTTTTCAATTTTAGCTGGTGTTGTATGTGTGGTGGTGCCTCATTATTGTGATTTTCATTTGCTCTGATATATTTATTAATGAAGCTTCAACTCCCCTGGTTGACTTGAAATGGCTATTGTCTGAGGGCTTTAAATTGTCTGAGGGCTTATTTTCTGTGTCAATAAGCTGTAATAATTGACATTATTTTTAAATATGAGGATATATTATTATAATAAAAGTGAATATGACTTAGAAAAATCTATCCTAGGGCACCTGGGTGGCTCAGTGGGTTAAAGCCTCTGCCTTCAGCTCAGGTCATGATCCCAGAGTCCTGGGATCGAGCCCCGCATCGGGCTCTCTGCTCAGCAGGGAGCTTGCTTCCTCCTCTCTCTCTGCCTGCCTCTCTGTCTACTTGTGATCTCTGTCTGTCAAATAAATAAATAAAATCTTTAAAAAAAAAAAGAAAAATCTATCCTAGTTTTATAAATTCACTAGTATGGCAAGATTTCCATTTTATTTCATAATAAATGTGTTATCCTGAATGGAATCCAACATTCTACCAAAACAGGCATAAAGCTGCCCAGACACTTAAGTATTCCTGTGAGTCAGTCAGTGTGCAAGATTGAAGTGTCTAGCAGGCAGTTGAACTTGTGTGGCTTCTAGGTGAATCTAACTGCTGCTTCATTTTCCAGGAGTACAGGGGTTCAGAAGTGTCCTTCTCCCAGTGAAACTACTCGTGGCCCAATATCTCAGGGTGCTCACATTTGCTCTTTGGGATTGCAATACCATCCAAATTGGGAGCATTTAAGGTGGAAGTGGAGGGCAAGGTATATCTACTAATTACATAGAGTAATAGCTGGTGGGCCAAGCATGGGGAGAGACTTTGGTTGAGGAAATAGAGTGTACAAACTATATAAGAATACGAAGTGGAGTTGGGAGACAGCTCAAAGATGTACATCTGTGCTCCACTTTAAGTGAAGTGATATTAAATAGGAGCACTGTATGAGATTTGAATTTAGGGCTTAATATTCTTTTTGTTTGGGGAATGATGTGGTCCATATCTGTTAACCCTGATCTGAGTTTCAAAGTTCTGAGTAACAGTGTCTTCCTCCAGGAATCCAGACATTTTCAATTCTAGGAAGTAGTGGTAAATATGGAGTAATATTAGACTTATTCTCCAGAAATCTCTTGCTTGATATTCCACTGCTGACAACATGTCTTTTCTGGTACTGAGATCAACAGCAGGAAGGAGCACTCCATGCATGAGCCTATACTTCTGGGGTTTTAATGGGCTTCAGGAAACTTCTTTGTGAGCAGTAATGAATCAGCTGGAAATAAGAGCTGGAATTAAGACAGATTCTTTACCATTGGCCTGGTGCTGAATGACTTGGATGGACACTTGCTGTGGCAATAATAAGTCTTTAGTGATGCAAACTGGTAACTGCTCAGGACCAAGGGGTCTGAGATTTATAATCATACATCACTGAGTTTTTGAAAGCTTAAAATCAAGCCAATAATTAAAAGATACTGACTCCTAATATTTGTTGTTGAGAGATTTTTGGTTTTGTTTTACTTTCTTTTTAATCAGGGGAAATGATAGTGGGGGGAGAAGGAAAAGAAGGAAACCCTAATGAGCATCAGAGTCATTAATTATTGAAAATATCCTATGGGATTACTCTGACTTACAATTTTGGTTAAAATTGGAGTCAAATCATCACTTTTAAAGTTCAGATTTCTATTTTGGTTGCTTAAGGTTATTCATTAACACTTTAATTAGAAAACTGTGGTAGAGTACACTGTATGATTTAGTTTTAAACCCTCATTCGATCATTTGCCCTATTCTTCATTCTAAAAAAAAGGGAAAATGGGTCTATTGAATATATATTATTTATGATTCATGAGAGCAAGAACTATATCTTCCTTATTTATTGCTGATTTCAAAGCTTAGTACAGTGTCCAACACATACTTAGTTCTCAGTAAATATCAATTAAATGAATTTTTATCTTCCATATTACCTTGCTTCCTAAACCAAATACTAAGAGCTTCACATAACCGCAGCTCTGGTAAGTTTGACACCAGTTTTCCTTGTGGTGTGACATTTATTTTTAGGCACCAACTTACTTATTTAGATTGAAGTTAAAGAAAACAAATGAAATGACAAATGAAAATTACGTGTTGTGGTCCAGCAGTCTGCTAGCTGTCGCGGGCTCCACGCGGGGGGTGGGGGGGTGAGGGGGTGAATGGGTGGGGGGCGGACGGGCCGGGCACCCCCAAGGGGCGGAGGAGAGCTCTTTTTCCTCTGTCCTCTTTCCCCCCACTACGCACTCCCGGGCACCCTCAAACCAGGTCGCGCTGCTTCCCTTTCCCTCTTGCCTCGTCCCCTGGCAAACTTTCGGTCCCTCCCCCGCTGGTCACCCATTATTCTTCGTGGCCGCCCTGAGGGCTCCTCCGGATCTCCCTGCCTGCAATTTGGACCATTACAGGATCCAGAAACATGTCAACCACATTTCTGTCCGCCTTCTACAATATCGACTTCTTGTGCAAGACGGAGAAATCCCTGGCCAACCTCAATCTGAACATGCTGGACAAGAAGGCGGTGGGGACGCAGGTGGTCGCGGCCCCTAGCTCGGGCTTCACGCTGTGCTTTCTCCGATGGCACTGGGCCAGCAACTTGCAGGCGCTCGCCCACCCCGCGCCTAGCCCGGGCAGCTGCTCCCCCAAGTTCCGGGGCGCGGCTAACAGCAGCAGCTGTGGCAGCGGGGCGGAGGGCGGCCGGGTCTCCTATGTCACACTCAAGGAGCCATCATGGGGCGGAGGCACGGCCCTGAAGAACTAGGAGAACAAATTTGGCGGCCAATCGTTCAGCGAGAATGGCGAGTGCAGCCAGCACCTCTTGCACCTGCAGCAGCAGCAGCAGCAGAAGCGGGGCGTAGGCTCCCAGATCAACTCCCAGGCACTACAAGACTGAGCTCTGCTGGCCCTTCTAGGAAAGCGGCACGTGCAAGTATGGTGAGAAGTGCCAGTTCGCGCACTGCTTCTACGGGCTACGCAGCCTGACCCAGCACCCCAAGTACAAGACCGAGCTGTGCCGCACCTTCCACACCATCGGCTTCTGCCCCTACGGGCCGCGCTGCCACTTCATCCACAATGCAGATGAGCGGCGGCCCGCGCCGTGTGGGGGCGCCTCTGGGGACCTGCGCGCCTTAAGCGCGCGGGACACGCTGCACCTGGGCTTCCCGCGGAAGCCGCGGCCCAAGCTGCATCACAGCCTCAGTTTCTCAGGCTTCCCATCGGGCCACCACCAGCCCCCGGGGGGGCCGCGAGTCGCCGCTGCTGCTCAACAGCCCCACGTCGCGCACGCCGCCGCCGCCACCTTCTTGCTCCTCAGCCTCATCCTGCTCCTCTTCTGCTTGGTCCTGCTCCTCTGCCTCCGCAGCCTCCACGCCCTCGGGTGCTGCGACGTGCTGTGGTGCTGTGCCTCGGCGGTGGCTGTGGCCGCAGCGGCGCTGCTGTACAGCACAGGGGGCGCCGAGGATCTGCTAGCGCCCAGAGCCCCAAGCGCGGCCTCCTCTTTGGTCTTGTGCGCCAGCAACAACGCTTGGGAGAATAACTGCTGAATTTTTAGCTGTTTTGAATTGATTTGCACCAGTGCACCACAACTCAATATGAAAAAACCATTTAACTTATTTATTATTTTGTGAAAAGTATACATTGAAATTTTTGTTCATACTGTATTTATCAAGTATGATGAAAAGCAATAGATATATATTCTTTTATTATGTTAAATTATGATTGTCATTATTAATTGGCAGAATGTGGCGTGTATGTTCTTTTCACAATAATATAGGCCTTTTGTAACTTCACTTGGTTATTTTATTGTAAATGAGTAAAAAAATCTTAATTTAAGAGATTGCATGTAATATTTATTTCATTAATTTCTTTCCTTGTTTACGTAAATTTGGAAAGATTGCATGATTTCTTTACAGAAATCTATCCTGATGCTGTGGAAGTAGTTTGAGGAATATCTTATGAGTTTTCTTAGAATGTATAATGGTTTTAGCTCATCCAACTTTAAAAAAAAAAAAAGTTGACCACATACTTTGCAAGCAGGCTTAAATGTGGAATGTTTTTTGTCATTCCAGCTTTTTAAATTAGCAAGAAGAAAAATGTTTTTTGTTTATCCCACCAATTCTACTGTGACCTACTCTGCATTTAAAGACATGTAGCAATAATGGGGTGGGAGAGTTAGTTTCACAGTGCCTTTGGCCAACTGCACGAAAGGAGAAGATATTTACCACTTTCTAATATAGATCTAAAGTGAAGAGGCCACCTCTTAGTGCTAAGAATGGTATGTAGTACATGAATGTGCCTTGTTTTCACTACAGAAAATTCCAAAACTTGTACTTTTTTTTTTTTTTTTTTTTTTTTTTTTTTTTTTTTTTTGCGTGTGTAGGTAGGCGGGAATGCTTTCCTGGACAGCGAATGAATGAGCAGTAGCTTTAGTTTGTATGTAGGTACAGATGGGGCACTATGTATGTATGTACTCGGGACTATTTTGACAGAAGTAGGTTTTTGAATGTAACAAGATAAGTCAACTTGAGTTGTAATCTATTTTGGGGAATCAGTTCACTACAAATTGTGACTGTAAACATTGTACTGTAAATGTTTTGTATTTTTCCCCCAATAAATTTTTTGGGAAAACAAAAAACAAACAAATAAAAAAAAACAACAAAAAAAGAAAATAACGTGTTGTGGACCCATTTAGTCAGTGTTTTATTTATATCAGCCATTCTTAATTTTTTAAAAGATTATTTTTATTTTTATTTTTTTAAAGATTTTATTTATTTATTTGACAGACAGAGATCACAAGTAGGCAGAGAGGCAGGCAGAGAGAGAGAGAGAGAGAGAGAGAGAGAGGAAGCAGGCTTCCTGCGGAGCAGGGAGCCCGATGCGGGGCTCGATCCCAGGACCCTGAGATCATTACCCGAGCCAAAGGCAGGAGCCCAAACCACTGAGCCACCCAGGCGCCCCTAAAGATTATTTTTAGGTTTAAAGCAAATATGAGAGAAAGGTACAAAGATTTCCCTTCTACCCTTGTCCTCCCCACATTATCAACATCCCCCCACCCAGATTAGTACATTGGTTATAACTGAGGACCCCAGATCATTACCACCCAAAGTCCACAGTTTATAATAGGGTTCACTCTTGGTGTATGTTCTGGGGGTTTGGACAAATGTATAATGATATGTATTTACCACTGTAGTATACAGCATTGTTTCACTACCCTAAAATCCTGGTAATTCACCTATTAATCTGTCCCCCAACCCCTGGCAACCACTGATCTTTTTTTACTGTCTCCATAATTTTGCTTTATCCAGAATATCCTTACAATCATACAGTGTATAGTCTTTTCATATTGGCTTTTTTCAGTTAGTAATATGCATTTAACTTTCCTCTGTGACTTTTCATAGCTTGATGGGTCATTTCTTTTTAGTGTTGAACAATATTCCATGGTTTAGATGTATCATAGTTTATCCATTTACCCACTGAAGAACATCTTAGTTGCTTCTAAGTTTTGGTAATTATGAATAATGTTGCTATAAACATTTAAGTATGGGATGGTGGGGGTATAAGTTTCCAAATGCTTTGAGTAAATATCAAGTAATGTAATGACTAGGTTGTGTGGTAAAAGTATGTTCAGCTTGGAAAATAAACAAACAAACACACCAAATAGTCATTCAAAGTGAATCCACAGTTTTGTATTCCCACCAGAATAAATGAGAATTCCTGTTGCTCCACAGCCTTACCAGCCTTTGCTGTTGTCAATGTTCCAGATTTTGGCCTTTCTAATAGGTGTATAGTGGTATCTTATTGTTATAATTCACATTTTCTGATGACATATGATGTGCAGAATTTTTTTTCATGTTTATTTGCCATTTATATCTTTTCTTTGGTGAGGTGTCTGTTAAAGTCATTGGTTTATTTTCAGTCTCTCTCCCCCTCCCCACTTTTTTTAAAAGATTTTATTTATTTATTTATTTGACAGAGAGAGATCATAAGTAGGCAGAAAGGAAGGCAGAGAGAGAGAGAGAGGAGGAAGCAGGCTTCTTGCTGAGCAGAGATCCCAGGACCCTGGGATCATGACCCGATCCAAAGGCAGAGGCTTAACCTACTGAGCCACCCAGATGCCCTTTTTTTTTTTTTTTTTTTGGTTATTATCCTCTTGAGTTTTAAAAAAGGGTTCTTTATATATTTTGAATAATAGCTCTTTATCAGGTATATCTTTTATAAATATTTTCTCTAAATCTGTAGTTTCTTTTTTCATTCTTTCAAAAATATCTTTCATAGATAGACCAGAAATTAATTTTATTTCATCTTTATTCCTTTCATCAGATTTTTTTTGTTTCTTCATGTAGATTTTGTACTTTTCATATATCTAAATATTTCATTTTTTATGATTCTAATGTAAATGATGTTACATTTTCAGTTTCAAATTTCACCTATTAATTGCTGTTGGTATACAGGGAAGCTATTAACTTATGTACATCAATATTATATCTTAAAACCTTATAATAATCATTTATTAGTTCTAGAATATTTTTATGGATTCATTTGGATTTTTACATAGATAATAATGCCAAACAAGCCTTTTTTATTTCTTCCTTACCTGTCTATATACTTTTAATTTCCTTTCATTATTATACTGCATTAGCTAATACTTCTAGTGCAGTATTGAAAAAGATTGGTGAGAGGAGACACCCCTGCCTTATTCCTGATCTTAGTGGGAAAGCTTCTGGTTTCTCATCATTAAGTATAGTGTTAGCTGTAGAGTTTTTTTTAATAGATATTCTTTATCAGGTTGAGGAAATTCCCCTCTATTCCTAGTTTACTGGGAGTTTTTATCATGAATGGGTATTGGATTTTGTCAAATACTTTTTTTCCGCATTTATTGATATTATTTGATATGATCGTGTGATTTCATTTAGCCTGTTGCTGTGAAGTATTACATTAATTGATTTTCAGATGGTAAACCAATCTTGCATACCTGTAATAAATCCCATTTGGTCATGGTTTTTATTTGGTCATGGTTTGTATGTATCCAGCATGTGGTCTATCTCAAATAATGTTCCCTGTGAGCTTGAGAAGAATGTCCATCTGCTGTTAGATGAAATAGTCTATGGATGTCCATTATAGCCAGGTGATTAATAGCAATGTTGATTCCATTTGTGTCCTTACTGATTTTCTGCCTGCTAGATCTATCCATTTCTGATAGAGGAGTGCTGAAGTCTCCAATTATAAATAATGTATTCATCTATTTCTCTTAGTACTTCTACAAGTTTTTGCCTCATAAATTTTGGCCTCATATATTTTGATGATCGTTTACTAAGTTCACACACACTAAGGACTGTTATGTTTCCTTGGAGACTGACTTCACTTGCTTCCAAGTTTATTCAGTCTAATATTAGTATTATAATCTTTATTAGCATTAAATATATTTCTCTATTAACTTACTTTTAATTTACATATGTCTTTATGTTTTTTTTTTAACTTTATTTATTTATTTGACAGAGAGAAATCACAAGTAGATGGAGAGGCAGGCAGAGAGAGAGAGAGAGCGGGAAGCAGGCTCCCTGCTGAGCAGAGAGCCCGATGCGGGACTCGATCCCAGGACCCTGAGATCATGACCTGAGCCGAAGGCAGCGGCTTAACCCACTGAGCCACCCAGGCACCCCTGTCTTTATGTTTTACAGTTGTTTTCTTATGGGGTGCCTGGGTGGCTCAGTGGTTGGGTATCTGCCTTCAGTTCAGGTTGTGGTCCTCGGGTCCTGGGATGGAGCCCCACATAGGGCTCTCTGCTCAGCAGGAGACCTGCTTCTCCCTCTCCCACTCCCCCTGCTTGTGTTCCCTCTCTTGCTGTGTCTCTCTCTGTCAAATAAATACATACAATTTTAAAAAATCAATAAACAAACAAATAAATAAATAAAGTTGTTTTCTTACAGACTACATAGAGTTGGGATTTTATAAATCCATTCCAACGATTTTTTAATTGTCATATTTAGATGATTGACATTCAAGGTGATTACTGACATAATGGGATTAATATTTATCATGTTACTATTTTCTATCTGTCACCCCAATATTTTCTATTTTTGTCTTCCACTCCTTTCTGTCATGTTGTTTTTAATTAAGCATTTTTCTTTTGTTCCAAGTTATCTCTTTTCTTAACATATTAACTATATTTTCTTTTAGTTTTTTTTTTTTAGTGGTTGCCATAGAATTTGCAATATACATTTACAGCTAATCAAAGGTAATTTTCAAATAACACCATACAGCTTCACAGATAGTGTAAGTAACCTATAATAATGAAACACACCTCACATGAACTTCCCATCTTCTGTCAGTGCTTTCATTCACTTTATTTTATATAAGCATACATAAGCATATGTTGTATGTTAGATACAGAAACAAGTATATATCATCAAATGCATTGTTGTATTTTGAACAAACAAATTATATATTAACAAAGAGATACTGTTATATACTCTGTAATATATATATAACAAATAAAAACTGTAATATACTCTACATAATGAGTAATAAATAAGCCACAGAGATCTAATGCACAATAAAATGAATATAGACAACAATATTGTACTCCATTTAAGTAATATAATAAATATCACTACAATGGCAATCATATTACAATATGTAAGTGTATCAAAGTTACATGCTGTACACCTTATAAATTTCATGATAGACAAAATTAATTTTTTTAAATAAAGAAAAACAAAATTTTTGTTTTATTTTCATTTATTCCTTCTCTAATAATTTCCCTCTTTAAGTAGATCTGAGTTTTTGATATCTATAATTTTCCTTCTTTCTATAGAATTTTTTAATAAATGTTTCTTGAAATGTAAGTCTATGAGAAATAAAGTCCCTCAATTTGTGTTGCAAAAGCCTTAATTTTTCATTTATGAAGTATAAATATTTTTCTTTTTTTAAATTTTTTATTTTTCATAAACATATATTTTTATCCCCAGGGGTACAGGTCTGTGAATCACCAGGTTTACACACTTCACAGCACTCACCAAAGCACATACCCTCCCCAATGTCCATAATCCCACCCCCTTCTCCCAAACCCCCTCCCCCCAGCAACCCTCAGTTTGTTTTGTGAGATTAAGAGTCACTTATGGTTTGTCTCCCTCCCAATCCCATCTTGTTTCATTGATTCTTCTCCTACCCACTTAAGCCCCCATGTTGCATCACCACTTCCTCATATCAGGGAGATCATATGATAGTTGTCTTTCTCTGCTTGACTTATTTCACTAAGCGTGATACGCTCTAGTTCCATCCATGTTGTCACAAATGGCAAGATTTCATTTCTTTTGATGGCTGCATAGTATTCCATTGTGTATATATACCACATCTTCTTGATCCATTCATCTGTTGATGGACATCTAGGTTCTTTCCATAGTTTGGCTATTGTGGACATTGCTGCTATAAACATTCGAGTGCACGTGCCCCTTTAGATCACTACGTTTGTATCTTTAGGGTAAATACCCAATAGTGCAATTGTGGGCAGTTCTATTTTCAACATTTTGAGGAACCTCCATGCTGTTTTCCAGAGTGGCTGCACCAGCTTGCATTCCCACCAACAGTGGAGGAGGGTTCCCCTTTCTCCGCATCCTCGCCAGCATCTGTCATTTCCTGACTTGTTGATTTTAGCCATTCTGACTGGTGTGAGGTGATATCTCATTGTGGTTTTGATTTGTATTTCCCTGATGCCCAGTGATATGGAGCACTTTTTCATGTGTCTGTTGGCCATTTGGATGTCTTCTTTGCAGAAATGTCTGTTCATGTCCTATGCCCATTACTTAATTGGATTTTTTTTTCCTTTGGTGTTGAGTTGGCTAAGTTCTTTATAGATTCTGGACACTAGTCCTTTATCTGATATGTCATTCGGAAATATCTTCTCCCATTCTGTCAGTTGTCTTTTGATTTTGTTAACTGTTTCCTTTGCTGTGCAAAAGCTTTTGATCTTGATGAAATCCCAATAGTTCATTTTTTCCCTTGCTTCCCTTGCCTTTGGTGTTGTTCCTAGGAAGATGTTGCTGCAGCTGAGGTCGAAGAAGTTGCTTCCTGCATTCTCCACAAGGAATTTGATGGATTCCTTTCTCACATTGAGGTCCTTCATCCATTTTGAGTCTATTTTTGTGTGTGGTGTAAGGAAATGGTTTAATTTCATTTTTTTTTTTTTTTGCATGTGGCTGTCCAATTTTCGCAGCACCATTTATTGAAGAGGCTGTCTTTTTTCCATTGGACATTCGTTCCTGCTTTGTCGAAGATTAGTTGACTGTAGAGTTGAGAGTCTATTTCTGGGCTCTCTATTCTGTTCCATTGATCTATGTGTCTGTTTTTGTGCCAGTACCATGCTGTCTTGATGATGACAGCTTTGTAATAGAGCTTGAAATCCGGAATTGTGATGCCACCAACGTTGGCTTTCTTTTTCAATATCCCTTTGGCTATTCGAGGTCTTTTCTGCTTCCATATAAATTTTAGAATTATTAGTTCCATTTCTTTAAAAAGATGGATGGTACTTTGATAGGAATTGCATTAAATGTGTAGATTGCTTTAGGTAGCATAGACATTTTCACAATATTTATTCTTCCAATCCAGGAGCATGGAACATTTTTCCATTTCTTTGTGTCTTCCTCAATTTCTTTCATGAATACTTTGTAGTTTTCTGAGTATAGATTCTGTGCCTCTTTGGTTAGGTTTATTTCTAGGTATCTTATGGTTTTGGGTGCAATTGTAAATGGGATTGACTCCTTAGTTTGTCTTTCTTCTGTCTTGCTGTTGGTGTAGAGAAATGCAACTGATTTCTGCGCATTGATTTTATATCCTGACACTTTACTGAATTACTGTACAAGTTCTAGCACTTCTGGAGTGGAGTCTTTTGGGTTTTCCACATATAGTATCATATCATCTGTGAAGAGTGATAATTTGACTTCTTCTTTGCCGATTTGGATGCCTTTAATTTCCTTTTGTTGTCTGATTGCTGAGGCTAGGACCTCTAGTACTATGTTGAATAGCAGTGATGATAATGGACATCCCTGCCGTGTTCCTGACCTTAGCGGAAAAGCTTTCAGTTTTTCTCCATTGAGAATGATATTTGCGGTGGGTTTTTCATAGATGGCTTTGATAATATTGAGGTATGTGTCCTCTGTGCCTACACTTTGAAGACTTTTGATCAGGAAGGGATGCTGTACTTTGTCAAATGCTTTTCCAGCATCTATTGAGAGTATCATATGGTTCTTGTTCTTTCTTTTATTGATGTGTTGTATCACATTGACTGATTTGCGGATGTTGAACCAACCTTGCAGCCCTGGAATAAATCCCACTTGGTCATGGTGAATAATCTTTTTAATGTACTGTTGAATCCTATTGGCTAGTATTTTGTTGAGTATTTTCGCATCTCTGTTCATCAAGGATATTCGTCTATAGCTCTCTTTTTTGATGGGATCCTTGTCTGGTTTTGGGATCAAGGTGATGCTGGCCTCATAAAATGAGTTTGGAAGTTTTCCTTTCATTTCTATTTTTTGGAACAGTTTCAGGAGAATAGGAATTAGTTTAAATGTTTGGTACAATTCCCCCGGGAAGCCATCTGGCCCTGGGCTTTGGTTTGTTTGGAGATTTTTAATGACTGTTTCAATCTCCTTACTGGTTATGGGTCTGTTCAGGCTTTCTAATTCTTCCTGGTTCAGTTGTGGTAGTTTATATGTTTCTAGGAATGCATCCATTTCTTCCAGATTGTCAAATTTATTGCCGTAGAGTTGCTCATAGTATGTTCTTATAATAGTATGTATTTCTTTCGTGTTAGTTGTGATCTCTCCTCTTTCATTTATGATTTTATTTATTTGGGTCCTTTCTCCTGTCTTTTTGATAAGTTGGGCCAGGCGTTTATTATTTTATTAATTCTTTCAAAGAACCAGCTCCTAGTTTCGTTGATTTGTTCTATTGTTTTTTTTTTTTTTTTTTTTTTTTTTTTTTTTTTTTTTGTTTCTATTTCATTGATTTCTGCTCTGATCTTTATGATTTCTCTTCTCCTGCTGGGCTTAAGGTTTCTTTCTCGTTCTTTCTCCAGCTCCTTTAGGTGTAGGGTTAGGTTGTGTACCTGAGACCTTTCTTGTTTCTTGAGAAAGGCTTGTACAGCTATATATTTTCCTCTCAGGACTACCTTTGTTGTGTCCCACAGATTTTGAACCGTTGTATTTTCATTATCATTTGTTTCCATGATTTTTTTTCAATTCTTTAATTTCCCGGTTGACCCATTCATTCTTTAGAAATATGCTGTTTATTCTCCATGTATTTGGGTACTTTCCAAACTTCCTTTTGTGGTTGAGTTCTAACTTTAGAGCATTGTGGTCTGAAAATATGCAGGGAATGATCCGAATCTTTTGATACCGGTTGAGTCCTGATTTAGGACCGAGGATGTGATCTATTCTGGAGAATGGTCCATGTGCACTAGAGAAGAATGTGTATTCTGTTGCTTTAGGATGAAATGTTCTGAATATATCTGTGATGTCCATCTGGTCCAGTGTGTCGTTTAAGGCCTCTATTTCCTTGCTGATCTTTTGCTTGGATGATCTGTCCATTTCAGTGAGGGGCGTGTTAAAGTCCCCTACTATTATTGTATTATTGTTGATGTGTTTCTTTGATTTTGTTATTAATTGGTTTATATAGTTGGCTGCTTTCACGTTGGGGGCATAGAAATTTAAAATTGTTAAATCTTCCTGTTGGACAGACCCTTTGAGTATGATATAGTGTCCTTCCTCATCTCTTATTATAGTCTTTGGCTTAAAATCTAATTGATCTGATATAAGGATTGCCACTCCTGCTTTCTTCTGATGTCCATTAGCATGGTAAATTCTTTTCCACCCCTTCACTTTAAATCTGGAGGTGTCTTAGGGCTTAAAATGAGTTTCTTGGAGGCAACATATAGATGGGTTTTGTTTTTTTATCCATTCTGATACCCTGTGTCTTTTGACAGGGGCATTTAGCCCATTCACATTCAGGGTAACTATTGAGAGATATGAATTTAGTGCCATTGTATTGCCTGTAAGGTGACTGTTACTATTTATTGTTTCTGTTCCCTTATGATCTACCACTTGTAGGCTCTCTCTTTGCTTATAGGACCCCTTTCAATATTTCCTGTAGAGCTGGTTTGGTGTTTGCAAATTCTTTCAGTTTTCGTTTGTCCTGGAAGCTTGTAATCTTTCCTTCTATTTTCAATGATAGTCTAGCTGGATATAGTATTCTTGGCTGCATGTTTTTCTCGTTTAGTGCTCTGAAAATATCATGCCAGCTCTTTCTGGCCTGCCAGGTCTCCGTGGATAAGTCAGCTGCCAATCTAATATTTTTACCATTGTATGTTACAGACTTCTTTTCCCGGGCTGCTTTCAGGATTTTCTCTTTGTCACTGAGACTTGTCAAATTTACTATTAGGTGATGGGGTGTGGGCCTATTCTTATTGATTTTGAGGGGCATTCTCTGATCCTCCTGAATTTTGATGCTCATTCCCTTTGCCATATTGGGGAAATTCTCCCCAATAATTCTCTCCAGTATACCTTCTGCTCCCCTCTCTCTTTCTTCTTCTTCTGGAATTCCAATTATTCTAATGTTGTTTTGTCTTATGGTGTCACTTATCTCTTGAATTCTCCCCTCGTGGTCCAGTAGCTGTTTGTCCCTCTTTTGCTCAGCTTCTTTATTCTCTGTCATTTGGTCTTCTATATCACTAATTCTTTCTTATGCCTCATTTATCCTAGCAGTGAGAGCCTCCATTTTTGATTGCACCTCATTAATAGTTTTTTTTTTTTTTTTCAACTTGGTTAGATTTTAGTTCTTTTATTTCTCCAGAAAGGGCTTTTATATCTCTCGAGAGGGTTTCTCTAATATCTTCCATGCCTTTTTCGAGCCCAGCTAGTACCTTGAGAATTGTCATTCTGAACTCTAGATCTGACATATTACCAATGTCTGTATTGATTAGGTCCCTAGTCTTCGGTACTGCCTCTTGTTCTTTTTTTTTTTGTGTTGAATTTTTCCATCTTGTCATTTTGTTCAGATAAGAGTATATGAAGGAGCAAGTAAAATACTAAAAGTGTGGCAATAACCCCAGGAAAATATGCTTTAACCAAATTAGAAGAGATCCCAAATCGTGAGGGGGAGAAAGGGGATAAAAGGAGGTAGGGGCAGAAGCCGATGGTGTGTGGAAGGTGCGGCACAGCTCGGTCTTGTACTTGGGGTGCTGGGTCAGGCTGCGTAGCCCGTAGAAGCAGTGCGCGAACTGGCACTTCTCACCATACTTGCACGTGCCGCTTTCCTGGAAGGGCCAGCAGAGCTCAGTCTTGTAGTGCCTGGGAGTTGATCTGGGAGCCTCCGCCCCGCTTCTGCTGCTGCTGCTGCTGCAGGTGCAAGAGGTGCTGGCTGCACTCGCCATTCTCGCTGAACGATTGGCCGCCAAATTTGTTCTCCTAGTTCTTCAGGGCCGTGCCTCCGCCCCATGATGGCTCCTTGAGTGTGACATAGGAGACCCGGCCGCCCTCCGCCCCGCTGCCACAGCTGCTGCTGTTAGCCGTGCCCCGGAACTTGGGGGAGCAGCTGCCCGGGCTAGGCGTGGGGTGGGCGAGCGCCTGCAAGTTGCTGGCCCAGTGCCATCGGAGAAAGCACAGCGTGAAGCCCGAGCTAGGGGCCGCGACCACCTGCGTCCCCACCGCCTTCTTGTCCAGCATGTTCAGATTGAGGTTGGCCAGGGATTTCTCTGTCTTGCACAAGAAGTCGATATTGTAGAAGGCGGACAGAAATGTGGTTGACATGTTTCTGGATCCTGTAATGGTCCAAATTGCAGGCAGGGAGATCCGGAGGAGCCCTCAGGGCGGCCACGAAGAATAATGGGTGACCAGCGGGGGAGGGACCGAAAGTTTGCCAGGGGACGAGGCAAGAGGGAAAGGGAAGCAGCGCGACCTGGTTTGAGGGTGCCCGGGAGTGCGTAGTGGGGGGAAAGAGGACAGAGGAAAAAGAGCTCTCCTCCGCCCCTTGGGGGTGCCCGGCCCGTCCGCCCCCCACCCATTCACCCCCTCACCCCCCCACCCCCCGCGTGGAGCCCGCGACAGCTAGCAGACTGCTGGACCACAACACGTAATTTTCATTTGTCATTTCATTTGTTTTCTTTAACTTCAATCTAAATAAGTAAGTTGGTGCCTAAAAATAAATGTCACTCCACAAGGAAAACTGGTGTCAAACTTACCAGAGCTGCGGTTATGTGAAGCTCTTAGTATTTGGTTTAGGAAGCAAGGTAATATGGAAGATAGAAATTCATTTAATTGATATTTACTGAGAACTAAGTATGTGTTGGACACTGTACTAAGCTTTGAAATCAGCAATAAATAAGGAAGATATAGTTCTTGCTCTCATGAATCATAAATAATATATATTCAATAGACCCATTTTCCCTTTTTTTTTAGAATGAAGAATAGGGCAAATGATCGAATGAGGGTTTAAAACTAAATCATACAGTGTACTCTACCACAGTTTTCTAATTAAAGTGTTAATGAATAACCTTAAGCAACCAAAATAGAAATCTGAACTTTAAAAGTGATGATTTGACTCCAATTTTAACCAAAATTGTAAGTCAGAGTAATCCCATAGGATATTTTCAATAATTAATGACTCTGATGCTCATTAGGGTTTCCTTCTTTTCCTTCTCCCCCCACTATCATTTCCCCTGATTAAAAAGAAAGTAAAACAAAACCAAAAATCTCTCAACAACAAATATTAGGAGTCAGTATCTTTTAATTATTGGCTTGATTTTAAGCTTTCAAAAACTCAGTGATGTATGATTATAAATCTCAGACCCCTTGGTCCTGAGCAGTTACCAGTTTGCATCACTAAAGACTTATTATTGCCACAGCAAGTGTCCATCCAAGTCATTCAGCACCAGGCCAATGGTAAAGAATCTGTCTTAATTCCAGCTCTTATTTCCAGCTGATTCATTACTGCTCACAAAGAAGTTTCCTGAAGCCCATTAAAACCCCAGAAGTATAGGCTCATGCATGGAGTGCTCCTTCCTGCTGTTGATCTCAGTACCAGAAAAGACATGTTGTCAGCAGTGGAATATCAAGCAAGAGATTTCTGGAGAATAAGTCTAATATTACTCCATATTTACCACTACTTCCTAGAATTGAAAATGTCTGGATTCCTGGAGGAAGACACTGTTACTCAGAACTTTGAAACTCAGATCAGGGTTAACAGATATGGACCACATCATTCCCCAAACAAAAAGAATATTAAGCCCTAAATTCAAATCTCATACAGTGCTCCTATTTAATATCACTTCACTTAAAGTGGAGCACAGATGTACATCTTTGAGCTGTCTCCCAACTCCACTTCGTATTCTTATATAGTTTGTACACTCTGTTTCCTCAACCAAAGTCTCTCCCCATGCTTGGCCCACCAGCTATTACTCTATGTAATTAGTAGATATACCTTGCCCTCCACTTCCACCTTAAATGCTCCCAATTTGGATGGTATTGCAATCCCAAAGAGCAAATGTGAGCACCCTGAGATATTGGGCCACGAGTAGTTTCACTGGGAGAAGGACACTTCTGAACCCCTGTACTCCTGGAAAATGAAGCAGCAGTTAGATTCACCTAGAAGCCACACAAGTTCAACTGCCTGCTAGACACTTCAATCTTGCACACTGACTGACTCACAGGAATACTTAAGTGTCTGGGCAGCTTTATGCCTGTTTTGGTAGAATGTTGGATTCCATTCAGGATAACACATTTATTATGAAATAAAATGGAAATCTTGCCATACTAGTGAATTTATAAAACTAGGATAGATTTTTCTTTTTTTTTTAAAGATTTTATTTATTTATTTGACAGACAGAGATCACAAGTAGACAGAGAGGCAGGCAGAGAGAGAGGAGGAAGCAAGCTCCCTGCTGAGCAGAGAGCCCAATGCGGGGCTCGATCCCAGGACTCTGGGATCATGACCTGAGCTGAAGGCAGAGGCTTTAACCCACTGAGCCACCCAGGTGCCCTAGGATAGATTTTTCTAAGTCATATTCACTTTTATTATAATAATATATCCTCATATTTAAAAATAATGTCAATTATTACAGCTTATTGACACAGAAAATAAGCCCTCAGACAATTTAAAGCCCTCAGACAATAGCCATTTCAAGTCAACCAGGGGAGTTGAAGCTTCATTAATAAATATATCAGAGCAAATGAAAATCACAATAATGAGGCACCACCACACATACAACACCAGCTAAAATTGAAAAGACTGACAACCCCTCAGTGTTCACATGGATTCAGAACAACAACTCATTTTCTACAGGAGGAAGCACACTGAGTTTGGTGGCATATACTAGATCTAAAAATTAGCATACCCTGGGATAGCTGGGAAGATAACAAGAGTAGGAGGACCCTAAGCACACCTAAACCCATAGATAATACTAAATAACACTTGCATCAATGTAAATAGCCCAGAAAATGACTCCAAGACTGGCAAAACAAACCCCACTAAACTAAGTGTAGAAAAGCGGCCACATGGAAGAGCATAGGAAGGACAGAGACACAGTTCCTAAACAGTCCCTTGGGATTATCCGCAGCTAGAAGGGATGTCATGGGTAAAGAGAGGAAAGAGAAACAGGCCCTCACACTGGGGAACCTGAAAGGACAAGACAAATCACCATAATATATGGCTTTGAAAACCAGAGGGGCGAAATTTTGTAAGTACTTATAATCAGTGGGATTTTAACCTGGGATTTTAAAAAATCAGTGGGCTTGGCTCTGGGAGAGGGGGAGGTCCATAGGAAAGAATCCCTACCCTTAAAGAGACAACAGAACAAATAGTTCCACAAGATACAGCATAGAAGTTGCAGCTTGAAAAACGTGTGAGGCATATGGGTAAGAAAGTTGTTTACTCATCTCAGAGCATGTCCTAGAGGGATTAGGTCACTGGCAGAATCCTGCAGGAACAAAGGAAATGGCAGGCACCATTTCAGTCCCCATGTCTCCCAGTATAAACACACAGCCACCTCACTACCTAACTTGATTAACAGTGTGCCCCACTCCCTCCATCCAGGTGGGCCTCTGACTGCAGATACCCTCCCCTAGAAGACAAGTATGAAGACCTTGCAAATTAGCATGCATCCTTCTTCTGTGCACACTGCAGATTTGTCTCCTCCAATACGCTCTTGGCAGACACCAACCAAAGCAGTTTCACAAAACTGGCAATGTGCAAGCAGCCTTGACAAGAGCCAGCACCACTCCATACTGAGTCCTGCCCAAGGGAGAGTGAAAGATAACTACACACAACAGTAAGACCACCCAACCCAGAAGTAGGCTGGTAGCAAACAGCTGGTCTGAATGTAGCCCCACCCACCAATGAAAGCTTCTCAAGGGAAAACACTCTGCAATTTTGTGCTATTACTTCTCTGACAAAAAACTGGGCTGACTCAACTTCAGCCCAAGGTGGCCCCAGACTAGTCTACTAACACCACAGGGACTGAAACCTTCCCACAACAAGTAAAGAGAGCCATCACAGACAACTGGACTAAAGGAAAAATGGCTCAGCCATAACATCAGGGTACATGCAACACACAGGAAACACGCCTGAAATGCCAGGTTCTGGTGAACAAGGGAAAGGACACTGCAGAGCACCACAGGACCTCTTCTTCATAAGGACACTACTTTCAAGAGAAGGAGACATAGCTAACTTTCTTAATATCTGGAAACATACATAGATAGTTAGACAAAATGAGGAGACAGAAAAAATATCAAAGAAGAGGACAAAATCACAGCGAGAGAGCTAAATGAAATAGGGATGAGTAATATGCCTGATAGAGAATTTAAAGTAATGATCATGAAGATACTGGGTTTGAGAAAAGAGTGGAGGACGTCAGTGAGACCCTCACAAACAGATAAAGAAGAACCAATCAGAAATGAAGAGCACAATAAATGGAGTTTAAAGTACACTAGATAGGATAAATACCAGACTAGAGGAAGCAGAAGAATGAATTAATGGCCTCAGAGCGATGGAAAATAAGCAAACTGCACAGGTGGAAAAAAAAAAGAAAGAAAGAAATTAGGCAAAGTGAGAATAGACTTAGGGAAACCAGTGACACCATGAAGCATAATGACATTGACATTATAGAGATCCCAGAAGAAGAAGAGAGAAAAGGGGGCAGAAAATTTATTTGAGGAAATAATAGCTGAAAACTTCCTGAATATGGGGAAGGAAATAGAAATGCAGAATGAGACGGCACAGAGATGGCTCAATAAAATCAACCAAAAGAGGTCCACACCAAGACACACAGTAATTAAAACTGCTAAAAGGTAGTAGTAAAGAGAGAATATTTTAAAGAAACAAGAGAAAACAGTACCATACAATGAAAACCCTGTTAGGTTGTCAGCCTGATTATTTTTAAAGAGTTTATTTATTTATTTGAGAGAGATACAGATAATGAGAGGGAGCAGGAGTGGGGAGGAGAGAGAGACACAGGCTCCTTGCTGAGCAGGGAACTGGATGCAGGGTTCCATCCCAGGACCCTCAGATCATGACCTTAGATGAAGGCATATGCTTAATGACTGAGCCACCCAGGTGCCCCTGCAAGCTTGATTTTTCAGCAGAAAATTTGCAAGCCAGATATGAGTGGCATGATATATTCAAAATGCTGAAAAAAGAAAAAAGAAAAAAACACCTTGCAACTTAAAATAGTGTATCCAGCAGAGCTATCATTCAGAATAGAAGGAGAAATAAAGAATTTCCCATATAAAAATTAAATGAGTTCATGACACTAAGACAATCCAACAAGAAATGTTGAAGGTAACTCTTCTAGTGGAAAGGAAAGGTCGTAAGTTAAGAAAAGCAGGAAGCACAAAAGCAGTAAAAGTAAGCATATTTGTAAAAATCAATCAAAGGACTCACAAAAGAAAAGGATGTAAAGTATGGCATTAAATACCTAAAACATGACAGGGAGATGAGACAAAAATGGGTTCAAACTTAAGCAAACATCAACTTAATATAGACTGTTGTATGCAGATGTTATATACAAACCTCTTGGTAATGCAAAATCAAAGAACAGTAATATTTATACAAAAAGTAAGGAGAGAACAATCCAAGTAAATCACTAAAGAGAGGTAAATTATTGTGAGAGAAGTGAACAAGGAAGAAAGGAACAAAGAAGATCTATAAAAAGAACCATGAACCAAGCAACAAAATGGCAGTAAGTACATACCTTCAAATAATTATGTTGAATATCAATAAACTAAATGCATCAATCAAAAGACGTAGGGTGATGGAATGGATAAAACAAAAATAAAAACCTACATGCTGCCTACAAGAGACTCATTTCATATACCTAAAGATACACACAAATTGAAAGTAAAAGATGGGCAAATACTCATCATGCAAATAAGTTTGAAAAGAAAGCTGCATTAGAGAATCTTATATTGAACAAAACAGACTTTAAAACAAAGATGATGGGGCACCTGGGTGGCTCAGTGGGTTAAAGTCTCTGCCTTCGGCTCAGGTTATGATCCCAGGGTCCTGGGATTGAGCCCTGCATCGAATTCTCTGCTTCACAGGGAGCCTGCTTCCTCCTCTCTCTCTGCCTGCCTCCCTGCCTACTTGTAATCCCTGTCTGTCAAGTAAATAAATAAAATCTTTTTAAAAAATTAAAAAATAAAACAAAGAAGATAATAAGAGACAAAATAGGGCCCTACTTGATAATATAGAGGAAAACCCAACAAGAAGGTATAGCAAATGTAAATATTTATGCACTCAACACAAGAATAAACAAATGCATAATATGATTAATAACAAACATAAAGGTAGTAATTGATAATAAAATGATTATAGAAGAGGGATTTAACACCTCACTTACATCACTGGAGAGGTCATCCAAACAGAAATTCAACATGGAAACAGGGAATTGAATCACACATTGGACCAGTGGATTTAACAGATACACTCAGAACATTTCATGCTAAAACAGCAGAATACACATTCTTTTCAAGTGCACATATAATATTCTCCAGAATATATCACATATTAGTCCACAAAATAAGTCTCAACAAATTCAAAAATATCAGTTATACCATGCATATTTCCTGACCATAATGCTATGAAACTAGAAATCAACCACAAGAAAAAAAATCTAGAAAGAGCACAGACATATCAAGGTAAAATAACATGCTATGAAGCAATGAATGAATCAACCAAGAAATCAAAGAGGAAATAAAAATTACAGGGAGACAAAGAAAATGAAAACACAGTGGTCCAAAATCTTTAGGATGCAGCAAAAGATGTTCTGAGATGGAAGTTTATAGCAATACAGGCATACCTCAAGAAGCAAGAAAAATCTCAAATAAACAACCCAATTTTACAATCTAGAAAAAGAGGAACACAATTGAAAACAAGTAGAAGAAAGGAAACTGTCAAGATTAGACCAGAAATAAACAAAATAGAAACTGAAAACAAACAAAACAATAGCACAGATCAATGAAACCAGGAGATGGTTTTTTGAAAAGTTCAACAAAATTGATAAAACTTTAGCCAGATTCATCACAAAAAAAAGAAAGAAAAAAAGAGGGACAGACAGAGACACAGAGAGATGAGAAAGAGAGAGAGTGAAGATCAAAATGGAAGAGAAAGAACACAAATCATATGATCGATTGAATAGATGCAGAAAAAAAATTTGAAAAAATACATCCAATTATGATAGCAAGCTTGTAGGTTTAGAGGAAACATATCTCAAAAAAGTCTACAAATGAAAAACACATCACTTACCTCATACTCAATGTGCCAGTACCATACTATTTGTGAAAAACAAAAAAATTTCCCTCTAAGGTCAGGAACAACAGAAGTATGTGCATTCTTACCACTCATTCAGCATAGTACTGGAAGTTATACACAAGCAATCAGAGAACAAAAAAATAAGAGGTGTATAATTGGTGAGGAAGAAATAGAACTTCTACCGTTTAACAGAGGACATGATACTATATATAGAAACCCTAAAGATGTCACAAAAATCCTACTAGAACAGATAAATAAACTCAGTAAAGTTGCAGGATTAAAAAAAAATTAATATACAGATATCCACTGCATTTCTATACACTGGTGATGAATTGAAAGAGAAACTAAAAAAACGATCCTACTTACAATTGCCCCAAAATAATAAAATACCTAGGAATAAACTTACCCAAGGAGTTCAAAGGCCTGTACTGAGAATTATAAAACAACAATGAAAGAAATTAAAGAAAACAGAAACAAATGGAAGTCATTCCATGCTTATGGATTGGAAGAACAAATATTGTTAAAATGTCCATACAACCCAAAGCAATCTAGAGATTTAATGCAATTCCTATCACAATGCCAATGACATTTTTCACAAAACTAGAACAAACAAACCTAAAATTTGTTTGAAATTCCTACAGACCCCAAATAATCAAAGCAATCATGAAATAAATAAATAAATAAATAAAACAAAGCTGGAGGTGACACAATTTCAGTTTCAAGCTATATTACAAAGCTGTAGTCATCAAAATAGTATGGTACTGGCACAAAAACAGAGAGGATCAATAGAACAGAATGGAAAGCCTAGAAGTAAATCTATAATTATATGGTAAATTAATTTATGACAAAGGAGGCAACAATATGCAATGGAAAAAGATAGCCTCTTCAACAAATGGTTTTTGGAAAACTGGACAACTACAGGCAAAAGAATGAAACTGGACCACTTTCTTACACCATCACAAAAATAAACTCAAAATGGAGTAAAGACATATATGTGAGATCTGAAACCATAAAAACCCTAGAAGAGAACAGAGGCAATAATTTCTCTGATATTGGCCATTGTAACTTTTTTTCTAGATATGTCTCCTGAGGCAAGGGAAGCAAAAGCAAAATAAAATATTGGGACTACATAAAAAAAAAAAAACTGCTACACAACAAAGGAAACAATACAACTGAAAGATAACCTACTGAATAGGTAAAGATATTTACAAATGACATATCTGATAAAGGCTTAGTATCCAAAATATACAAAGAACTACACAACTCAACACCAAATAATCCAACTTAAAATGGGCAGAAGACAGGAACAGTCATTTCTCTAAAGATGACATCCAAAGGGCTAACAGATACATGATAAGATGCTCAGCATTATTCATCATCAGGGAAATGCAAATCAAAATCACAATTACACCTCTCACCTGCCAGAATGCCTAATGTCAAAAAATAAGAAATTGTGTTGGCAAGAATATTGAGAGAAAAGTACTCTCATCTACTCTTAGGAGGAATGTAAACTCGTATAGCCACTATAGAGGACAGTATGAAGGTTCCTTATAAAATTAAAAATAGAACTACCTTTGATCTATAATTCCATTTCTGGTATTTATCCAAAGAATATGAAAACCCTAACTTGAAAGGATCTATGCACACCTATGTTTATTAGAGCATTATTTATAATAGCAAAATTATGGAAGTGTGCCTTGGTAGATGAATGAATAAAGAAGGCATGGTATAACATACAATTGCATATTATTCAGGGATAAAAAAAAGAATGAAATATTGCCATTTGTAACAACATAGATGGGTCTAGAGTATATAATGCTAAGTAAAATAAGTCAGCCAAAAGAAATAAATACCATATGATTTCACTGGTACATGATAATTTAAGAAACAATATAAATGAACAAAGGGGGGAAAAGATATATATATATATATATATATATATATATACATACATACATACATACATATACACACTCTTGGGCACCTGGGTGGCTCAGTTGGTTAAATGTCTGCCTTTGACTCAGGTCATGATCCCTACATTGTGCTCCTTGCTTGGCAGGGAGCCTGCTTCTCCCTCTCCCTTCTGCCTCTGCCTGCTGCTTCCCTATCTTGTGCTCTCTGTCAAATAAACAAAATCTTTAATCTTTCTTCTATAGAGAATAAATAGATGGTTGCCATAGGATAATTGGCTGTTGAGATGGGTGAAATAAGTGATGGGCATGAAAAGTACACCTATTTTGATGAGCACTGAATAATATATGGAATTGTCAAATCACTAAGTATACACCTAAAATGTATTAACTGTGTATTAACTGCATTGGAATTAAACTTTAAAGAAAATTTTAATACCTTAGTATTCAGTTATTCTACTCTTTTGGTAATGGAAAACCAGGCATAGGTACATCAAAAGTACACATATTCAAGAATGTGTGTGTTCTTATTTGTCTTAGAGGAAAAAATACCTTGAAAACTAAATGAGACTTCTGTTTTCCAACTTGGGAGTCATCACTTCCAAGAAGAATAAAGCTGAATAAATAGAACACCAATGACTTTTTCTTAGATTCATCCAAGAGTTGTGTCACAAGGTTGACCAATGCCTCCCAAGTTGGTGACAGGTGAATATAGAGAATCACAGCTTACTGGGAACAAAAGCCCTGGAGAAGCTGGCTGCTGGAGTCAACCAAGGTAGGAAAAATTAAATTATAATCAACAAATTCCTGGAAGATCAATATGCACAATGATGAAGAGTTGAAAATAAGGACTGG
The DNA here is from genome assembly GCF_964662115.1 of Mustela nivalis. Classification (NCBI taxonomy): domain Eukaryota; kingdom Metazoa; phylum Chordata; class Mammalia; order Carnivora; family Mustelidae; genus Mustela; species Mustela nivalis. The sequence continues at coordinate 70,585,064 of NC_139021.1, forward strand.
GAGTCTTAGGGGCCCAACACTTCCATGAGTTATCTCTATGAATCCCATCAGGAGCTCTGAATGAGGATCAGGGAGCTTCCTTTGGGGAAAGGAGAATTAGCCTTTCTGAAATATTCTGAAATATGCCGAGAGCATTTTGTACTTCTGAACACAAGCCTACCCTCAAAGAAATCTATTTCACCAGAACCCAACCACTTTGGGTTTTACCAGAGACTTGACAGTACTGGGGGAAGAGAATTATTGAACTCCAGTTTCCTCTAGTCCCCCTGTCTCACCTAAGCAGAGACAGGAAATGGCTGAGAAGCACTTGCGAAGGTCAAAGCCCAGGGGCATAGGATCACTACAAGATTGAGGCCATGGATGGAACTAGAGCGTATCATGCTTAGAGACCTAATCATGAAACTATAAAACACTTTTCACCCCACTCCTTACCACCACCTCAATAATGCTCTTGCACAAAAGATTACAAAGAGAAGACTATAAGCCTTAGTCCTATTTTAAGAAATTTCAAGGAAAACACAAAGACTGTGACGGATTTAAAAAAAAAAAAAGTGACACTGATGAAATTTTTACCTTTAACACTTACAGCTAGAGCAAATAGCAAATACAGCTCAACTCCTAGCCAGGTAAACATAAAACCTTCTGCTCACGGCTTATTTACATAGATTCTTTTACTGAGAACATTGTGTCCAGGTTTCAACAAAAATTTAAAAGACATGCTAAAAACAAAACAAAGCAGCCTAAACAGATAGAGCCATTAGAATCAGACTCAGATATGGCAGAGATTTTGGAATTATCAAACTAGACATTTAAAATAGTTATAATTAATAAAATAAGGGCTTCATGGGGAAAAGTGGACAACATGCAAATATATGTAAGTAAAAGTGGAGAGATAAACACTCTGAAAAAGAATCCAAAGAAAACAGCAGGAATCAGAAACACTGTTACAGAAATGCAGAATAAACTTGAGGGGCTCATAATTGGACTGGACATAGCCAAAGAAAGAATCAGTGAACTCAAAGATACATCAATAGAAATTTCCCAAATTAAAAAGCAAAGTGAAAAAAAAATAGTGAAAGAAACATAACAGGGTATTCATGAATTGCGGGACAATTTAAAAATGTAGAACAAATGTGTAATGAGAATACCAAAAAGAGAAGAAGGAAAGGAACAGAAAAAAATACTTAAAGTAATGGTTGAGAATTTTCCAAAATAAATGACATACACCAATCCATAGATCCAGGAAACCTGGAGAACACTAAGTAGGCAAATATTTAAAAAATATACATTTAGGCATATTTTATTTAAACTTCAGAAAATCAAAGACAAAGAGAAAATCTTGAATGAAGCTGGGGATGAGGAGGAATGCCTACATACAGAGGGACAAGAATAAGAATTACATCAGACTTCTCTTCAGAAACCATGCAAGCAAGCATGAAAAACCACCAACCTAAAAATCTATTTCCAGCAAAATTATCCTTCAAAAGTATACAAGAAATAAAAATTTTCTGAGACAAACAAAAATTAAGGGAATTTGTTGCCAGTAGTTCTGCCAAGCAAGAAATGTTAAGAGAAGTTCTTCAGAGAGGAGGAAAATGATATAGGTCAGAAATATTTTTTTGGTAAAGATTAATCTACTTATTTGATAGAAAAGAGAGAGAGAGACAGAGCAGTGAGGAAGGGCAGAGGTAGAGGGAGAGAGAGATTTAAGCAGACTCCATGAAGAACGCATGACCCTGAGATCAGGACCTGAGCCTGAAACCAAGAGTTGGATACTTAACCAAGTGTACTACCCAGTTGCCCTAAAACTCCTTTCTACATACAGAAGAATATTAGAGAAGGAATAAATGAAGACCCTTCTCTGTTCCCTCTCTGAGGTAATGGCACCAAATCCAGCACCTGGACCATCCTAATATATGCTGAATAATATGGACATGGAGCACCATGGATTGTTGACTAAAAGAAAAAATAGAAGACTTATTCCCCTGACTCATGCTGAAGATATTGAAATGAACATGGTGAGTTCTCAGACTTCTAGAAGAATCTACTCTGAAGGAACTGGGTAAAACTGTAAATGAAAAATGAAAATACGATGAAAGTTATTTTACTTTCTGCTTTATAAATGTGAATAATTTTTGTCTTATGCAACAGAACATTTTGTTATAGCATTGTAATCCTAGTTAAATTGTGGCATTATTTTGAGATCAATCATTAAGAATTTAAAGAAAAGGGAATTGAATATTTATACTGTAGACACTATGAACTCTTTAAAAGTCAAATATTAGTTTTAAACTGGAAAAGAAAAGGCCACAGAAGCATCACCCTATAAGTTTTAATTTCTAATAGTGTAAATACCAATCATTATAACCCACATAAACAAAAATCCATTTGGGTCTTCACCCCACCTCCCCACTCTTTTAAGAATAAAAGCTTCTTATGGGGCACCTGGGTGGCTCAGTGGGTTAAGCCACTGCCTTCGGCTCAGGTCATGATCTCAGAGTCCTGGGATCAAGTCCCGCATCGGGCTCTCTGCTCAGTGGAGAGCCTGCTTCCCTCTCTCTCCTCTCTGCCTGCCTCTCCATCTACTTGTGATTTCTCTCTGTCAAATAAATAAATAAAATCTTTAAAAAAAAGAATAAAAGCTTCTTAAAACTCAAAAGTGAGAAAACCACTGTTACTCATCATCAGTTATAATTAACCTTAAAACAGGACTCTAGCGGCCTCCAGATTTGAGTTGAGGAAAACCATATAGGACTGAAGTTGAGAGAACAATCACACAGCATAAGCTCAGTCACTCACCAGCTGTGTGATTTGCAATAAGGTCCTCAGCTTCACTAAGCATGTATTTCCCAGTCTGAAAAATGGTAATTTGTGGCTAAAATTAATTAGAATGGTATAGAAGTCTTTAGACAATAGTAAATTGTAATTCATTGATGTTAATACTATTGTTATAAAACAAGCTCAAGGAAGTGATGGCCAGGGGCACCTGGGTGGCTCAGTGGGTTAAGCCGCTGCCTTCGGCTCAGGTCATGATCCCAGGGTCCTGGGATCAGCCCCGCATCAGCTCTCTGCTCAGCAGGGAGCCTGCTTCCTCCCCTCTCTCTGCCTGCCTCTCTGCCTGCTTGTCATCTCTCTCTGTCAAATAAATAAATAAAAAATCTTTAAAAAAATTTTAAAAAAAAGGAAGTGATGGCCAGTGTTCTCTAAGACAAATGCAAATGGAACTAATTCAACACTTAAAAGTAACTCATAAAATAAGCAGTAAATGCTTTCCTATTAAATATTTTTATTGCGTTTATTTCTATAGAACCATCTGGCCTCTCCCATAAACATGCAAAAGAAAGGAAGAACAGGTGAAGGGAGAAGTACCCTGGGAAAAATACTCCATTGTCTGACGTTTCACCCAGCCAGTGGTAAATGATCAACTTGCAGTTAGGGCTAGCTGGTGTTTTGTATCCCCATAGGCTCTTGTCAGTTCTTTAAACTTAAGTTTGGCAGTTCTTTTAGATACAATGGTTCTACAATAGGTTGCTTGATACCTTAATTTGGAGAGAAAGCAACAATTTGCACACCTCCATCCTCTACTGCTCAAATTATGGGAGAGGGGAGATGGTTCTATAGTAATAAGTGTCTGAAAACTTCTATACCATTCCAATTAATTTTAGCCATAAATGACCATTTTTCAGACTGGGAAATAAATGCTTAGTGAAGCTGAGGACCTTATTGCAGATCACACAGCTGGTGAGTGACTGAGCTTATGCTGTGTTATTGTTCTCTCAACCTCAGTGCTATATGGTTTTCCTTGACTCAGATCTGGGAGCCCCTAGAGTCCTGTTTTAAGGTTAATTATAACTGTGTCTCTCAAATGGACACTTTAAATTCACATGAGCGATGAAACAATGAAATTGCCATGCGTAGCAAATTTTAGTGCTCTTTGTGAATTAATTTGCCTGCAGTCCCCCAGGTTGTCTTCTGCACAGGCAGGACATAGTACAAATTCTACTTTGAAAATGTGGAAGAAAGGTGCAGCTGTCCAGAGTGCTGGAAATGCTTACAGCATATAGAACCCCACACTGTTTAACTTTAGAGGCTCTTTGGCACACAGGTTGGCCTTCTTGGTTATTATAGTTTTAGCATAAACCTAATCCAGATCTAAAGCAGAGGACAGTGGCTAGAAAAATGGTCTCCTTCCTCCTCGCCTACTTCATAACAAAAATTTCTTTTGAACTAATTAGCAAAAGTGGAACAGTGTCAGGAGGATGAACTTCTCATATTTTCTCTATACTAGAAGATTCACCTTTCCCTATCAAATCAACCCTTTTCTATTATATATAAATTAATTTATCCAGAAAGTTAATATTTTGACTCTTGTGCAGATGTGAGGAGCTGGATATGTATGGAATATACACAAAAAGTATTTTTGAAGCTAATATATTTATTGGATAGCTACTAACTTCTTGCATGGTGCTAGAATAAGAAATATGAGTAAAATATTACTTGCCCTTCAAGAGCAAGTATATTAGTTGGAAATTTATTCCCAAGCATTTGTTGAATTACCTTCAAGTTCTAAGCACCAGGCAAATAATAAAGAAGTATCTATTTACCTTTATTTGCTTAATGGTGGAGATAAGTGTGGATAAGGGACACTTGATCAATTTTGGGGGAGGAGAGAGTTTAGGGCTGGTGGGAAGTAGAGAAGTTGGGACATCCTACAGGACCCAAAAGAAGTGATGACTGAATGGTCTTTAAAAATTTTTTTTATTTTTTTATTTTTTATAAACATATATTTTTATGCCCAGGGGATAAAGAAGATGTGGTATATATACACAATGGAATACTATGCAGCTACCTGGTGACTGAATGGTCTTTAATGATGAGCAGAAGTTAGCTGGCTAAGGAAAGAGGGTAGGGTAGACCTTCAGAGTGCTGGCACTGAGAAAGAGAACAGAGTATACATTTCAGGCGTATATTTCAGCAGTGAACACTGTGTATATGGTGAAAACAGCACTTCTTTCACTCAGAAAGGTAGAGCAGAAGAAATGAATTCTAAGCTGTTGGGGCTAATAAATTCAGAAAGTCCACTTCACCACTTTGTGGAGTTACCTAAAACATAGACATTAATAAGATTTCAAATGCATAAACTCAACTCTTTCCAGAAGATGTTCTATAGAATATAAGATGCTTGGTATAGTAATAAAAACTACTTAATAAATGGGTCCCAAGGTCAAACCAGTTAGGAAAATGTAAGTATTCATTGTGAATCTTAAGAAGGGACAAATTCTACAGTTTTCCAGAAGGTTTGGATAATTGTTCACCTGAGCATCTTGAGAAACTTGTTCTCAGAAAACACACTGGGAAATGACATGTCAGCACATGGATGCTACCTGGCTAGTCTAATAGACCCCATTCTTCCTGAAGACAAGCTTACTCTCCTGTGATCATTCAAGTGAGAAACAGGGTGGGGAGAGGCAGCTATAGATACATTAATGGTGGGAAGACCCCACAATGCAAAGTGAAAGTTGTCTAGATAACTGGCTTTTGACTTAACTCATTGCTCATCTGCTGTGTGCTATATATTAGGTCCTTCAGCTCTCCAAAGTGCCAGCTTTCTGCTATGGCCAAGAAGCATTTCCTCTTGTCTTCTCTCACTTCTTTGTATTTTTCTGACCTCTTTAGGCAGTACAGTGACTCACATGGATATTAGAGTTAACACTTGTTTTTATAGCTAACCTATTAGTTGAGAGAAAGTAGGAATTCTGGGTAGGGATAGGAAAGGTAGATTGGGAAATAATTTGATCTATTTTGGTCCCTAGACACTTGAGAAAATTGTGCCCCCCCCAAAAGCCCAGTTTTCAGAGTCAAAAGCAGGTATCTAAAATTCTAAATGAAAGGCTATGTAAGAGTTATCTCTCATCTGTATTGGAGACATCAGGGTAATTGGCAAGGGCTGGTCTCTTAGAGAGGATCTGACCTACTTTGGGACATCAAAGGGGAAAAAATAATAAATTTGTCCTGATTCCACAAAGCCTTTAGTTTTACATCACTTGCATAAAATAATTGCTCCATTTACTCTCCTGATGTCAGTATGTATCTCCCAAGTGTTAATTTCAATAGGCTATTTATATTTTTTATTATGTTTATAGATGTGTAAAATCCTATCTTTAAAAAGATCTTTACAGATCACAGAGGATAGTGCACTCAGTTTGTGTTCTTCATTTTTTGTAGAGGCAGACTTTATTGTGCATCTATTAGGATCCAGAGGATCTACATATAAGAGAAGGAAATGTTAGAGATGGAGGCACTTGGGATATGTTGAGGGGAGTAGTTCTTGTGTTTGCCTTTCTCTCATGATTGACCATGGACTCTGTGCCTTGTGGGACATGAGGTTAGGACAGTGCAGCAATGATAGGGTGAGAAAATTCACATAGGAAAATGTATAGAGAGCAAAATTTTATATTAAGCATGTTATGTCTACTTCACAACGTTTGTGCTAGGTGTCAGCTATGTCTAGCTTATACTGTTAGCATCATTTTTCATCCATATAGAAATTTATCATATAAATGCTTAACTTTTGAAAGTCACATTGTGGGAGAGGGGGCAAAGATTGTAGAGTAGGGGACTCTAATTCAACCAGTCTCCTGAATTGAGCTGGATAGCTGCCAGCCCACTCTGAACACCCACAGAATAAGCCTGAGATGTAAGAAGATATATCCAGATCTCTATAAACAGAATACCTCTGGTGGTTGGTTTTGAGGTATGAAGCAGGGAGCTATGATTATGAGGGCAAATATTGGAAGATAAATGGAATGGAGAAGGAGCCTCCAGGATCCTGCACCTCTGCAGCACAAAAGCCTCCCCTCCAGGAACCAGGCACAAAGGCCTATTAGCTAGCAGTGGGGATAGGACTTTAGAGCAGCCCCCAGACTGAAACCTGGAGCCGCAGGGGCACACAATTGAACAGGGGGTGACTGGCAGTTATAGAAGCACAAAGGGCAGAGACTTGTCTGTCACTTGGAAGTGAGCACTGGGAGTGGTACTGTGGGAAGGGCACAACCCAGGATTTTGCCCTTTAGCAGCACAGACAAAAACAGAAAGAGTGTGGCCTAGAGAGCTCACTGGAGAACAGAATGCAATCTCTGTTTTGAGACAGAAGTTTGGATATGGTCACTTCTTTTTTCTTTTTTTAATTTATTTTTTATCTATTTTCAGCATAACAGTATTCATCATATTGGATATGGTCACTTCTGCTCTGACTCTTGTAAAGATGCAGAAAGTTGCCAGGGAAAGCTGGCAGAGAACAAAAGCCCCCCAAAACCAGTTTTCACTGAGCCTGTTCAACTCTGCCCAAACAGGGTTGCCTGAGTAATGGCATTCCCAGTTCCAGTCCCAGAAGAAAAGGCCTACAACGTTAAAGTCCCTATAAAACAGGTGCATGCTGTTTGGGTTGTGGTCAATAATTTCAACTCTGTACATTAAGCCTCACCCATACATGAGAAGGGAGATAATTAAGATTAGAGCAGAAATCAATGAATTAGAAACGAGAAACACAACAGAACACATCAATGAAACTAGAAGCTGGGTCTTTGAAAGAATTAATCAGTTCAATAAACCACTGGTCAGACTTATAGCCAAAAGAAAAGATAAAGGACCCAAATTAATAAAATTATGAATGAAAGGGGAGAGATCATGACTAACACCAAGGAAATCGAAATTATTATCAGAAATTATTATCAATAGCTATATTCCAATAAGTGAAGTGACCTAGAAGAAATGGATGCTTTTCTGGAAACCTATAAACTACCAAGACTGAAACAGGAAGAAATTGACAACCTGATTAGAGCAATAACCAGTAAGGAGATTGAAGTAGTGATCAAAAACCTCCCAAAAAACAAGAGTCCAGGGGCTGATGGATTCCCTAGAAAATTCTACCAAACATTCAAAGAAGATATAATATCTATTCTATGTACCCCTGGGGACAAAAATATATGTTTATAAAAAATAAAAAATTAAAAAAATATATAGAGAAACAGAAGGAAAACGTCCAGACTTTTTCTATGAAACAAACATTACCTTGATCTCCAAACCAGACAAAGATCCCATTAAGGAGGATTTCTGACCTATATTCCTGATGAACATGGATACCAAAATTCTCAACAAGATCCTAAATAATATAAATATGACTCTTTATCTTGATTAACAGCTTTCTTATGTAATTAGCTGCTCCCTTATTGGGGGCATAGATATTTACAATTGTTAGATCATCTTGGTGGATAGTCCCTTTAAGAATTATGTAGTGTCCTTCTGTATCTCTGACTAGTCTTTAGTTTAAAATCAAATTTATCTCATATGAGAATCACCAACCTGACCTTCTTTTGAGGGTCCATTGGCATGAAAGATGCTTCTCTATCCCTTCACTTTCAGTCTGGGTGTATCTTTAGGTTCAAAGTGGGTCTCTTGTAGACAACATATGGATGGGTCCTGTCGTTTTATCCAATCTGCAACCCTGTGCCATTTTATGGGCACATTTAGGCCATTCACATTGACAGTGATTATTGACAGATATGTTTTTATTGACATCGTGTTACCTTTGAAGTCTTTCTTGCTGTAGATTGTCTCTATATTTCTGTTCAATGCTATTCTTAGGATTTTTCCTCTTTTATATTTTTATATCCCCCTTAATATTTCCTGCTGTGTTGGCTTGGTGGTTGCATAGTCTTTTAAGCCTTGCCAGTCTGGGAAACTCTTTATCTCTCCATCCATTTTGAATGTCAATCTTGCTGGATAAAGTATTCTTGGCTGCATGTTCTTCTCATTTAGTGCCCTGAATATATCTTTCCAGCCCTTTCTGGCTTGCAAGGTCTCTGTGGCAGGTCTGACGTTATTCTGATGGGCTTTCCCCTGTAAGTAAGGAGCCTCTTTGACCTAGCGGCATTCAAGAGACTAAAAGTATCATCTACCATTATCAGGTGGGATTTATCCCTGGGATGCAAGGGTGGTTCAACATTCACAAATCAATCAATGTGACAGAACACATTAATAAGAGAGAAGAACCACATGGTCCTCTCCATGCAGAAAGAGCATTTGAGAAGATACAGCATCTTTTCCTGATTAAAACTCTTCAGAGTGTAGGGATAGAGAGGAAATATTCCTCAACTTCATAAAATCTATGTATGAAAATCCCACAGCAAATATCATTTTCAATGGGGAAAAGCTGAGAGCCTTTCTCTCAGGAACACAACAAGGAAATCGAAATTATTATAAAAAATTATTATCAATAGCTACATGCCAATAAGTTAAGTGACCTAGAATAAATGGATGCTTTTCTGGAAACCTATAAACTACCAAGACTAAAACAGGAAGAACACTCCTGCCACTATTGTTCAACATAGTACTGGAAGTCCTAGCAATAGCAATCAGACAACAAAAAGAAATAAAATGTATTCAAACTGGCAAAGAAGAAATATAAATCTACCTCTTTGGAGATGACATGATACTTTGTGTGAAAAACTGAAAAGACTCCACCCACAAATTGCTAAAATTCATATAGCAATTCAGTGATGTAGCAGGATACAAAATCAATGCACAGAAATAATTTGCTTTCTTATACATAACAATGTAACTGTGGAAAGAGAGAATCAAGGGGCGCCTGGGTGGTTCAGTGGGTTGAGGCCTCTGCCTTCGTTCGGCTCAGGTCATGATCCCAGGGTCCTGGGTCAGAGCCCCACATTGGGCTGTCTGCTTGGCGGGGAGCCTGCTTCCTCCTCTCTCTCTGCCTGCCTCTCTGCCTACTTGTGATCTCTCTCTCTGTCAAATAAATAAATAAAATCATAAAAAAAGAAAGAAAAAAAGAAAGAGAATCAAGAATTGATTCCATTTAAATAGCACCAAAACCCATAAGATAACTTGGAACAAACCTAATCAAAGAGGTAAAGGATCTATACTCTAGCAACTACAGAACACTAAAGAAAGAAATCGAAGAAGACACAAAAAGATGGAAAAATATTCTGTGCTCATGGATTGGAAGAATAAATATTATTAAAATATCTATGCTGCACAGAGGAATCTAAAATACCATTGATCAAAATACCAATGGCATTTTTCCAAGTGCTGGATCAAACAATTCTAAAATTTGTATGGAACGAAAAGACCCAAATCGCCAAGGAAATGTTGAAAGAGAAAAACAAAGCTGTGGGTATCACGTTGCCCAATTTCAAATTATAATACAAGGCTATGATCACCAAGACAACGTGCTACTGGCACAAAAACAGACACATAGTCCGCTGGAACAGAATACAGAGCCCAGATATAGACCATCAACTCTATGGTCAAATAATCTTTGACAAAGCAGGAAAATATATCCAATTAGAAAAAGTCAGTCTCTTCAATAAGTGGTGCTAAGAAAATTGGACAGCTAAATAGGGAAAAGTGAAATTTGAGCATTCTTTATACCATACACAAAGATAAACACAAAATGGATGAAAGACCTCAATATGAGATAGAAATCCATCAAAACCCTAGAGGAGAACATAGGCAGTAATCTCTTTGACATAGGCCACAGCAACTTTATTCAACACATCTCCAAAGGCAAGGGAAACAAAAGTGAAAATGAACTTTTGGGTCTTCATCAAGTTAAAAAAGCTTCTGCACAGCAAAGGAAATAGTCAACAAAACAAAAAGGCAACCTGTGGAATGAGAGAAGATACTTACAAATGACACTACAAAGGGCTGATATCCAAGTTCTATAAAGAACTTCTCAGACTCAACACCCAAAAAACAAAAAATCAAGTTAAAAAATGGGCAGAGGACATGAACAGACATTTCTCCAAAGAAGACATATGGATGGCTAACAGACACATGAAAAAATGTTACTGGCAGTGATCTGGGAAATTCAAATCAAAACCACATTAAGATACCACCTTATAAAATTAGAATGGCAAAAATTAACAAAAGAAGAAACAGCAAATGTTAGCAAGGATGTAGAAAATGGGAAACCCTCTTACACTGTTGGTGGGAATGCAAATTGTTAAAGCCACCTTGGAAAACAGTGTTGAGGTTCTCAAAAAATTACCCTATGACCCAGTAATTGCACCACTGGTTACCTATCCCAAAGATACAGATATAGTAAAAAGAAGGGTCATATGCACCTCGATGTTCATAGCAGCAATGTCTATAATAACCAAACTTTGGAATGAGCTGAGATGCCCTTCAACAGAAGAATGGATAAAGAAGATGTGGTCCATATATACAATGAGATATTACTCAGCCATCAGAAAGGATGAATACTCAACTTTTACATCAACATGTATGGGGATGGAGGAGATTATGCTAATTGAATTAAGTCAAGCAGAGAAAGTAAATTATCACATGGTTTCACTTATTTGTGGAACCTAAGGAATAGCATGGAGGACATTAGGAGAAGAAAAGGAAAAATGAAGGGGAGGGGAAATCAGAGGGGGAGAGGAACTATGAGAAACTATGGACTCCAAGAAAAAAACTGAGGGTTTTAGAAGGGAAGAGGTGGGGCATTGGGTTAGCCTGGTGATGGGTATTAAGAAGGGCACATATTTCATGGAGCACTGGGTGTTATATGCAAACGATGAATTGATGAACAATACATCAAAAACTAATGATGGGGGAGCATAGGTGGCTCAGTGGGTTAAACCTCTGCCTTTGGGGAGAAGTAGCAAGCTGAGACTGCTTCAGCTAGCCGGAGATCAGCTAGATAGCTTATCTAAAGATTGCAAACACCTGAAAATCCATCGGCAGATCGAAGAGAAGAAGAACAGCAATTCTGGAAACAGAAAAACAACCACTTTCTGAAAGGTAGGACCGGCGGAGAAGTGAATCCAAAGCGACGGGAAGATAGACCCCGGGGGGAGGGGCCGGCTCCCAGGAAGCAGCGGAGCAACCGCGCACAAAATCAGGACTTTTAAAAGTTTGTTCCGCTGAGGGACATCGCTCCAGAGGCTAAACCGGGGCGAAGCCCACGCGGGGTCAGCATGGCCTCAGGTCCCGCAGGATCACAGAAGGATCGGGGGTGTCTGAGTGTCGCAGAGCTTGCGGGTATTGGAACGGGAAAGCCGGCTACAGAGACAGAGTCGACAGTAAGCTCACAGCTCGGTGTTACCTTGAACCGGTCGCAGGCTCGGAGAGCTCGGAGCACGGCCGGAGGTCAGGCAGACGGGAGTAACTGGGCGCTGTTCTCTGAGGGTGCACTGAGGAGTGGGGCCCTGGGCTCTCGGCTCCTCCGGGCCGGAGACCAGGAGGCCGCCATTTGTATTCCCGTCCTCCGGAACTCTACGGAAAGCGCTCAGGAAACAAAAGCTCCTGAAAGCAAACCCGAGCGGATTACTCACCCCGGCCCCGGGTAAGGGCGGTGTAATTCAGCCTGGGGCAAAGACACTTGAGAATCACTACAACAGGCCCCTCCCCCAGAAGATCAACAAGAAAACCAGCCAAGACCAAGTTCACCTACCAAGGAGTGCGGTTTCAATACCAAAGAGAGCAGAAGAATTCCAGAGGAGGAGAAAGCCAAGCACGGAACTCATGGCTTTTTTCCTGTGATTTTTTTTAGTCTTGCAGTTAATTTAATTTTTTCTTTTTCATTTTTTTTTTTACTTCTCGCCTTCGGGTAAATTTTTTTTTTTTAACTGTTACCTTTTTCTTTTTTAACGACTTTTTACTAGTTTATCTAATATATATATTTTTTCTTTCTTACATTTTTCTCAGGTGTTTTCTTTTTTTAAAATTTTTTTTTCTTTCTTTTTTTTTTCTTTTCTTTTTTCTTTTTTTTCTTTCTTTCTTATTGAACCTCTTTTTATCCCCTTTCTCCCCACTCACGATTTTGGATCTCTTCTAATTTGGTTAAAGCATATTTTCCTGGGGTTGTTGCCACCCTTTTAGTATTTTACGTGCCCCTTCATTTACTCTTATCTGGCCAAAATGACAAGACGTAAAAATTCAACACAAAAAAAAGAACAAGAGACAGTACCGAAGGCTAGAGACCTAATCAATACAGACATCGGTAATATGTCAGATCTAGAGTTCAGAATGACAATTCTCAAGGTTCTAGCCGGGCTCGAAAAAGGCATGGAAGATATTAGAGAAACCCTCTCAAGAGATATAAAAGCCCTTTCTGGAGAAATAAAAGAACTAAAATCTAAACAAGTTGAAATCAAAAAAGCTATTAATGAGGTGCAATCAAAAATGGAGGCTCTAACTGCTAGGATAAATGAGGCAGAAGAAAGAATTAGTGATATAGAAGACCAAATGACAGAGAATAAAGAAGCTGAGCAAAAGAGGGACAAATAGCTACTGGACCACGAGGGGAGAATTCGAGAGATAAGTGACACCATAAGACGAAACAACATTAGAATAATTGGGATTCCAGAAGAAGAAGAAAGAGAGAGGGGAGCAGAAGGTATACTGGAGAGAATTATTGGGGAGAATTTCCCCAATATGGCAAAGGGAATGAGCATCAAAATTCAGGAGGTTCAGAGAAACCCCTCAAAATCAATAAGATTAGGCCCACACCCCGTCACCTAATAGTAAAATTTACAAGTCTCAGTGACAAAGAGAAAATCCTGAAAGCAGCACGGGAAAAGAAGTCTGTAACATACAATGGTAAAAAATATTAGATTGGCAGCTGACTTATCCACAGAGACCTGGCAGGCCAGAAAGAGCTGGCATGATATTTTTAGAGCACTAAACAAGAAAAACATGCAGCCCAGAATACTATATCCAGCTAGGCTATCATTGAAAATAGAAGGAGAGATTAAAAGCTTCCAGGACAAACAACAACTAAAAGAATTTGCAAATACCAAACCAGCTCTACAGGAAATATTGAAATGGGTCCTCTAAGCAAAGAGAGAGCCTACAAGTGGTAGATCAGAAAGGAACAGAGACCATATACAGTAACAGTCACCTTACAGGCAATACAATGGCACTAAATTTATATCTCTCAATAGTTACCCTGAATGTGAATGGGCTAAATGCCCCTGTCAAAAGACACAGGGTATCAGAATGGATAAAAAAACAAAACCCATCTATATGTTGCCTCCAAGAAACTCATTTTAAGCCCGAAGACACCTCCAGATTTAAAGTGAGTGGGTGGAAAAGAATTTACCATGCTAATGGACATCAGAAGAAAGCAGGAGTGGCAATCCTTATATCAGATCAATTAGATTTTAAGCCAAAGACTATAATAAGAGATGAGGAAGGACACTATATCATACTCAAAGGGTCTGTCCAACAAGAAGATTTAACAGTTTTAAATATCTATGCCCCCAACGTGGGAGCAGCCAACTATATAAACCAATTAATAACAAAATCAAAGAAACACATCAACAACAATACAATAATAGTAGGGGACTTTAACACTCCCCTCACTGAAATGGACAGGTCATCCAAGCAAAAGATCAGCAAGGAAATAAAGGCCTTAAACGACACACTGGACCAGATGGACATCACAGATATATTCAGAACATTTCATCCCAAAGCAACAGAATACACATTCTTCTCTAGTGCACATGGAACATTCTCCAGAATAGATCACATCCTCGGTCCTAAATCAGGACTCAACCGGTATCAAAAGGTTGGGATCATTCCCTGCATATTTTCAGACCACAATGCTCTAAAGCTAGAACTCAACCACAAAAGGAAGTTGGGAAAGAACCCAAATACATGGAGACTAAACAGTATCCTTCTAAAGAATGAATGGGTCAACCGGGAAAATAAAGAAGAATTGAAAAAAATCATGGAAACAAATGATAATGAAAATACAACGGTTCAAAATCTGTGGGACACAACAAAGGCAGTCCTGAGAGGAAAATATATAGCTGTACAAGCCTTTCTCAAGAAACAAGAAAGGTCTCAGGTACACAACCTAACCCTACACCTAAAGGAGCTGGAGAAAGAACAAGAAAGAAACCCTAAGCCCAGCAGGAGAAGAGAAATCATAAAGATCAGAGCAGAAATCAATGAAATAGAAACCGAAAAAACAATAGAACAAATCAACGAAACTAGGAGCTGGTTCTTTGAAAGAATTAATAAAATTGATAAACCCCTGGCCCGACTTATCAAAAAGAAAAGAGAAAGGACCCAAATAAATAAAATCATGAATGAAAGAGGAGAGATCACAACTAACACCAAAGAAATACAAACTATTATAAGAACATACTATGAGCAACTCTACGGCAATAAATTTGACAATCTGGAAGAAATGGATGCATTCCTAGAAACATATAAACTACCACAACTGAACCAGGAAGAAATAGAAAGCCTGAACAGACCCATAACCAGTAAGGAGATTGAAACAGTCATTAAAATCTCCAACAAACAAAAGCCCAGGGCCAGATGGCTTCCCGGGGGAATTCTACCAAACATTTAAAGAAGAACTAATTCCTATTCTCCTGAAACTGTTCCAAAAAATAGAAATGGAAGGAAAACTTCCAAACTCATTTTATGAGGCCAGCATCACCTTGATCCCAAAACCAGACAAGGATCCCACCAAAAAAGAGAGCTATAGACCGATATCCTTGATGAACACAGATGCGAAAATACTCAACAAAATACTAGCCAATACGATTCAACAGTACATTAAAAAGATTATTCACCACGACCAAGTGGGATTTATTCCAGGGCTGCAAGGTTGGTTCAACATCCACATCTGTCAATGTGATACAACACATCAATAAAAGAAAGAACAAGAACCATATGATACTTTCAATAGATGCTGAAAAAGCATTTGACAAAGTAAAGCATCCCTTCCTGATCAAAACTCATCAAAGTGTAAGGATAGAGGGCACATACCTCAATATCATCAAAGCCATCTATGAAAAACCCACCGCAAATATCATTCTCAATGGAGAAAAACTGAAAGCTTTTCCACTAAAGTCAGGAACACGGCAGGGATGTCCATTATCACCACTGCTATTCAACATAGTACTAGAGGTCCTAGCCTCAGCAATCAGACAACAAAAGTAAATTAAAGGCATCCAAATCGGCAAAGAAGAAGTAAAATTATCCCTCTTCACAGATGATATGATACTATATGTGGAAAACCCAAAAGTCTCCACTCCAGAAGTGCTAGAACTTGTACAGTAATTCAGTAAAGTGTCAGGATATAAAATCAATGCACAGAAATCAGTTGCATTTCTCTACACCAACAGCAAGACAGAAGAAAGAGATATTAAGGAGTCAATCCCATTTACAATTGCATCCAAAACCATAAGATACCTAGGAATAAACCTAACCAAAGAGACACAGAATCTATACTCAGAAAACTATAAAGTACTCATGAAAGAAATTGAGGAAGACACAAAGAAATGGAAAAATGTTCCATGCTCCTGGATTGGAAGAATAAATATTGTGAAAATGTCTATGCTACCTAAAGCAATCTACACATTTAATGCAATTCCTATCAAAGTACCATCCATCTTTTTCAAAGAAATGGAACAAATAATGCTAAAATTTATATGGAACCAGAAAAGACCTCGAATAGCCAAAGGGATATTGAAAAAGAAAGCCAACGTTGGTGGCATCACAATTCCGGACTTCAAGCTCTATTACAAAGCTGTCATCATCAAGACAGCATGGTACTGGCACAAAAACAGACACATAGATCAATGGAACAGAATAGAGAGCCCAGAAATAGACCCTCAAATCTATGGTCAACTAATCTTCGACAAAGCAGGAAAGAATGTCCAATGGAAAAAAGACAGCCTCTTCAATAAATGGTGCTGGGAAAATTGGACAGCCACATGCATAAAAATGAAATTGGACCATTTCCTTACACCACACACAAAAATAGACTCAAATTGGATGAAGGACCTCAATGTACGAAAGGAATCCATCAAAATCCTTGAGGAGAACACGGGCAGCAACCTCTTCGACCTCTGCCGCAGCAACATCTTCCTAGGAACAACGCAAAAGGCAAGGGAATCAAGGGAAAAAATGAACTATTGGGATTTCATCAAGATCAAAAGCTTTTGCACAGCAAAGGAAACAGTTAACAAAATCAAAAGACAACTGACAGAATGGGAGAAGGTATTGGCAAACGACATATCAGATAAAGGACTAGTGTCCAGAATCTATAAAGAACTTAGCAAACTCAACACCCAAAGAACAAATCATCCAATCAAGAAATGGGCAGAGGACATGAACAGACATTTCTGCAAAGAAGACATCCAGATGGCGAACAGACACATGAAAAAGTGCTCCATATCACTCGGCATCAGGGAAATACAAATCAAAACCACAATGAGATATCACCTCACACCAGTCAGAATGGCTAAAATCAACAAGTCAGGAAATGACAGATGCTGGCGAGGATGTGGAGAAAGGGGAACCCTCCTACACTGTTGGTGGGAATGCAAGTTGGTGCAGCCCCTCTGGAAAACAGCATGGAGGTTCCTCAGAATGTTGAAAATAGAACTGCCCTATGACCCAGCAATTGCACTATTGGGTATTTACCCTAAAGATACAAATGTAGTGATCCAAAGGGGCACATGCACCCGAATGTTTATAGCAGCAATGTCCACAATAGCCAAAGTATGGAAAGAACCTAGATGTCCATCAACAGATGAATGGATCAAGAAGATGTGGTATATATACACAATGGAATACTATGCAGCCATCAAAAGAAATGAAATCTTGCCATTTGCGACAACATGGATGGAACTAGAGCGTATCATGCTTAGCGAAATAAGTCAAGCAGAGAAAGACAACTATCATATGATCTCCCTGATATGAGGAAGTGGTGATGCAACATGGAGGCTTAAGTGGGTAGAAGAAGAATAAATGAAACAAGATGGGATTGGGAGGGAGACAAACCATAAGTGACTCTTAATCTCACAAAACAAACTGAGGGTTGCTGGGGGGAGGGGGTTTGGGAGAAGGGGGTGGGATTATGGACATTGGGGAGGGTATGTGCTTTGGTGAGTGCTGTGAAGTGTGTAAACCTGGTGATTCACAGACCTGTACCCCTGGGGATAAAAATATATGTTTATAAAAAAAAAAAATTAAAAAAAAAAAAAAAAACCTCTGCCTTTGGCTCAGGTCATGATCCCAGGGTTTTGGGTTGGAGCCCCACATCAGGGTCTCTGCTCAGCAGAGCCTGTTTCCTCCTCTCTCTCTGCCTGCCTCTCTGCCTACTTGTGATCTCTGTCTCTCAAATAAATAAAATCTTTAAAAACAAACAAAACAACTAATGATGTACTATATGTTAATTAACATAATAATAAAAAAGTAAAGATACATTGTCTTGAAAACAAAATCTGGAGGAATGTTGAAACCTTCAACTACTAACCCTTCCTCCCTTGTCCCCAAAAATCTCTCATATATATTGAACTATCCTTGAGAAGTGAAGTAATATTGTCCTGGAATTGGTAGTACAGATTAATTCGGTACTTCCTTGGTTGCTGAATATGCATTAAGACACACACAAAAAAATAGAGCTACTCATCATTTATTGTGTAAATAAATGTCTTGCATTATTTTTAAGTGACTTAGTGTTGAAGCATTGCAGTTTTTGGTGTCTCCCAGATGTGAAGTAAAAGATCCAAGACATTCATTAGTTTTGAAATGTCATTTACAGGGGAAGAACATAGAGACTCTGTACTTAAGAGAGTGATAATTCACACATGTATTTTTGGATTGTAATTTGAGGGGATGGGAATAATGTTTTTATTTAGGGCATGTATTTCTAAGAATAAGCATAATATGTTAACAAGGCAAGACAGACTCAGAATACTACTTTCTCTCCCTTTTCTCCAGAATAAGCTAATGACATCATTTGGGGTTATCTCTTTGCATTATCCCCTCTTTGATAATCAGAGCCCCTTTTTGGTAGAGTAATATAGATGTCATTTGAGTGCACCCACTCCTGAGATGTTGGCTCACATTCCCTATGCAAGGTTCATACACTGCAATTGACCCCCTGAGCTCTGATGTGTGCCAGGCTTCTGTCCTCTCAGACAGTCCCCATGTGGAGGGCACAAAGATTTCATTTAGCTTGAGACTTTTGAGCTTTTTCAAGAGTAGGACTGTTGATGAGGTCACTGAACAGTCTTGGAAGGGTCCTTGGCTGAATACTTTGTTGTATGCTTTCTTTCTGCATGTGCTGTACAACAAGGAGCAACCCTTTTGGCATGGACTTTCCTCTCAAATATTTCTAACAGAGTGCCTGGCATGTAATAAAGCTCAAGAAATAGTATTTTTTCCTCTTTTTCCTGCATGAAACTTATTTAAAAAAAAAAAAAGAACTACAGGGAATTTTTAGGAAAGTGAAAGTCCATTTCTACCTGAGGTGAGGATGAGAAATGTTTTGTGGATGAGGCTGATTTGAGCCAAGAACTGAAAGAACAGTTTCACTTATTCATTTGACAGACGTGAGAGCCTACTTATTACATTTCAGGTACTGCTGCAAATGAGAATATGATGGCAACCAAAATCAAACACAACAGGTCATAGTCTGAGGAGGAAATAAACATTCATCAAATCAGCACATAGGTAAACATAATTTTATATGGCAAGTGACCTATATGCCCAAACTAATGCTGCAATCTAAATGTCAACCTTGAAAAATCCAGAACACAGCAGCTTTCTCTCCACCTTAAAGAACTGGTGAATCAACAACAAATCCAACCAACTCCACACATAAGAAGGGAAATCATCAAGATTAGAGCTGAGATCAATGAGGTAGAAACCAAAGATACAGTAGAATGTATCAATGAAACTAGAAATTGGTTTTTTGAAAGAATCAATAAGATCGATAAGCCACTGGCCACATAATCCAAAAGAAAAGAGAGAAAGCCCAAATTAATAAAATTATGAATGAAAAGGGAGAGATCACAACTAACACCAAGGAAGTAGAAATAATCATCAGAAGTTATTATCAACAGTTATATGCCAATAAGCTTACAACCTAGATGAAATGGATGCATTCCTGGAAAACTATAAACTCCCAAAATTGAACCAGGAAGACATCGACAAGCTGAATAGAATGATATCTAGTAACGAGATTGAAGCAGTGATCAAAAACCTCCCAAAAACAAGAGCCCAGGACAGATTCCTGGCGATTCCCTGGGGAATTCTACCAAACATTCAAAGAAGAAATAACACCTATTCTCCTGAAGTTGTTTCAAAAAATTGAAGCAGAAAAAAAACTTCCAGACTCTTTCCATGAAGCCAACATTACCCTGATCCCCAAACCAGGCAAAGACCCTACCAAAAAGGAGAATTTCAGACCAATATCACTGATGAATATGGATACTAAGATTCTCAACAAGATCCTAGCAAACAGGATCCAACAGCACATTCAAAAGATTATCCACCATGACCAGGTGGGATTTATCCCTGGGCTACAAGGATGGTTCAACATTCGCAAATCAATTAATGTGATAGAACAAATTAATATGAGAAGAGAGAAGAACCACATGGTCCTCTCAATCGATGCAGACAAAGCATTTAACAAAATCCAGCATCCGTTCCTGATTAAAATGCTTCAAAGTATAGGGATAGAGGGAACATTCCTGAACTTCATCAAATCTATCTATGAAAGACCCACAGCAAATATCATCCTCAATGGGAAAAAGCTTGCAGCCTTCCCGTGGAGATCAGGAACAAGACAAGGATGCCCACTTTCACCACTCTTGTTCAACATAGTATTAGAAGTCCTAGAAACAGCAATCACACAACAAAGAGAAATAAAAGGTATCCAAATTGGCAATGAAGAAGTCAAACTCTCTCTCTTTGCAGATGACATGATTCTTTATATGGAAAACCTAAATGGTGAAATAAATTATGTTCGACTTCATCTATGAAACCACAGAAATTGTTTCAAACAATGTAAAATGATTACAATACACTGGATATTTAAAAATGGGAGACAAGGGGCACCAGGGTGCCTCATTCAGTTAAGCATCTACCTTTGGCTCAGGTCATGATCCTAGTGTCCTGGGATCAAACCCTGAGTTGGGCTCCCTGCTCATTAGGAAGTCGGCTTCTCTCTCCCTGCTCTTGTACTCTTGCTCTCTCTCTCTCTCTCTCTCTCTCTCTCTTTAAAAATTAAAAGTGGGACATAAAAGTATAGGATATAATCCCTATTTTATAAAACAAACGCATGTTTGTCCATGCATAGGAAAGTTGATTATATACCACGTTGAGATTTTGAAGCATAGAGGATGTTCTCATTGAAGAGTAATGTTTTGGAGTGCTTGGGTGACTCAGTCAGTTAAACAGCTACGTTTGGCTCAGGTCATGATCTCAGGGTCCTGGGATTAAGTCCCACATCAGACTCCCTGCTGAGCAGGAGCCTGCTTTTCCCTCTCTTTGCTGCTGCCCCTGCTTGTACTTTCTCTCTCTGTGTGTCAAATGAATAAATTAAATCTTTTTAAAAAAGTAAAGAAAGAATAATGTTTTTTTCCAGGAGACAAGTAGACCTGTTTTTCCATTGTTTGAATTTGCATTCAGAGCCTTTGCATGCTTCAATGAGGAACTGTTGGAGGTTACAGCATAGAGTCAAGGATCAAACCAGGCCCTTACTTATGACTCCTTCAAAGCCCAGACACCTTGACAAGGTTAAGGACGGGAAAGTTGAGTAACACTGAAAAAAGTGTCTGTGCTATGTGTCGTGCGCTCGCCTACATGACTTCCCACACACTCCCCCTACAGAAGGAACAATGTGTTCAGGGTCATGAATTCCTAGTTGGTCCTTGTTGTTCTGTAACTCCAATAATCCACACCCTGGTTGATTGTCTAGCTAATGGCTTTACTCGAAACTACCTGGCATCACGAGGTTTGCTTGTAGTTAATGTAAACTTGTTATAGGAACTTGCAGTCATCTGACTAGGTACTGATATATTACTCCTCCTGTTGTGGTCTGCCTTATAAATGCTTGTAAGATGTGGAGTAAAATTGGCACTGTTGGACATCATCTTCAGTGTCCCTCCTGCCCCCATCTCTTTGTCTCTTAATTTCTTTTCACCATCCTCTTAGCCCTCACATTTTCCTGGTTGATTTGTCGTGCTGGCTGCGACAAAGGAGCCTGCTTTTCCCTCTGTTTGCTGCTGCCCCTGCTTGTACTTTCTCTACGTGTCAAATGAATAAATTAAATATTTAAAAAGTAAAGAAATAATAATGTTTTGCCAGGAGACAAGTAGACTTGTTTTTCCATTGTTTGAATTTGCATTTAGAGCCTTTGTATGCTTCAATGAGGAACTAAAGTTTTAACATGTATTCTTTCTCTTTTGGTTGCTTCTTTTTGGTTTTGATAGGGTAGGGAGTAAGGTGAAGGTCCTTGAGAAAACAAACATTAAAGTTGTGAATACAAATTCAAAGGGGTATATGCACCCCAATGTGTATAGCAGCATTATCAACAATAGCCAAGTTATGGAAAGAAACCAAATGTCTATCTACTAATGAGTGGATAAAGGAGATGCAGCATATTTTGTGTATATATATATATATATATATATATATATATATATACACTTCCACCATACACACACACACACACACACACACACACACACACACACACACACTGGAATATTACTCAGCCATCAGAAAGAATGAAATCTTGCCATTTGCAATGATGTGGATGTAGCTGGAGTGTATTACGCTAAGTGAAATAAGTCAGTCAGAAAAAGACAAATACTACATTATCTCACTCACTTGTGGAATTTAAGAAAGAAAACAGATAAATACATGGGAAGGGGAGAAGAAAAAACGGAGAGGGGCACCTGGGTGGCTCAGTCATTTAAGCATCTGCCTTTAGCTCAGATCATGATCCCAAGGTCCTAGGATTGAGCTCCCTCCTTGGTGGGAGTCTGCTCTTCCCTCTTCTCCTCACTCATGCTCTCTCTCACTATCTCTCTCTCTTTCTCTCAAATAAATAAATAAAATCTTTTTTTAAAAAAGAAAGAAAAAATGGAGAGAGGAAAACAAGCCATAAATTACTCATAAGGACAGAAAACAAACTGAGGGTTGCTGGAGGGATGTGGGCAGGAGATGGGATAAATGGGTGATGGGTATTAAAGAGGGTATTTGTTGTGATGAACACTGGGTGTTCTATATAAGTGATGAGTCACTGAATTCTCCTCCAGAAACCAATATTGCACTGCATGTTAACTAACAAAATTTATACTAAAATAAATAAAAAGAATTAATGAACAAATTTGATAAAGTTGCAAGATACAAAATCAAAATTCAGACAAAAAGTTTTAAAAATTTTAAAAAATGAATTGTAAATAAAACATGCTCTCAGTTGTCTTATTTGTGTAATAATGAATTAATATATTATTACCTGGAATTTTGTCTGAGAAAACAAAAGAATGTCAGATTTTACCTTTGGAAGAAATCCAGCTTCAAGAAAATTTTGTTGTGAATTTTTCCTTTTTGAACCTTGAATGGATATGACAGATACTACAAAGTTCTAGTTCCAATCTTCTTCTGGAGCACACTCAGGGGAACTGTTCTTTCCTGACTACTTATAGTTAGGTGTGTCCCTGAGCCTAGTTCTGCCCAATGCTGAGGATCCTTTCTGATTCAGATTGTACAAAATGCCAGTAAGAGACCCACCCGCTCTGCTCATCCTTGTGAGGCAAATGTAGAAATATGTGCTGACATAAGGCTCCTTCAACTCAGGTCCCTGAGTGAACTACTGAGCAGAGACTCTTCAACCCCTCCTACTGCCCCCACCTAACACCACCCCAGGACCATGTTGGACATGTTAACATACATGAAAGATACACCTTTGTTGTTTAAGCCACTGAGATTTGGAGTGTTTATGGTTACCACAGTTAGCCCATCCTGAATGACAGGGACAGCAGCTTGAGCTCCTTACTGACACTGGCTCGTCCAAAGATCAAAAGAGCCTTCTAAATATCCAAGTTTTCTATTATGACAGATTTTCATGATGCGGCCATTTTCAGTGGACAGTGGAACTTTCTTTTAGAACAGTACACAACATTGCAGTAGGGAAGATTACATGAAAATGCCTGGAGAATGATTTCCTTCTGTGATTTCTAAAGACTGTGTGTATTTAGTGCCAAATGAAAAATTGCCAGACAACAAATGAAAAACTCAATCAAACATCTATGTGTTCTCAAATAGTATCGGGATCCTTCATGTCAGACAAAACATCTGGTTCACTGCTGAACTGGAATGATTTGCAGTGGATATTTAGCATTGTCCATAAATAGGACTAAAGTCAATAAGGAAGTCTGAGTTTGGGCATAGAAATCCTCTGTTTGGTGAAGTGAACAAGAAATAGACATAAGATGGAGGAGTCAAGATGGCGGAGAAGTAGCAGGCTGAGACTATTTCAGCTAGCCGGAGATCAGCTAGATTAGCTTATCTAAAGATTGCAAACACCTGAAAATCCATCAGCAGATCGAAGAGAAGAAGAACAGCAAACTGGAAACAGAAAAACAACCACTTTCTGAAAGGTAGGACTGGCGGAGAAGTGAATCCAAAGCGACGGGAAGATAGACCCCGGGGGAGGGGCCGGTTCCCAGCAAGCAGCGGAGCAATGGCGCACAAAATCAGGACTTTTAAAAGTCTGTTCTGCTGAGGGACATCGCTCTAGAGGCTAAACCGGGGCGAAGCCCACGCGGGGTCAGCATGGCCTCAGGTCCCGCAGGGTCACAGAAGGATCAGGGCTGTCTGAGTGTCACAGAGCTTGCGGGTATTGGAACGGGAAAGCCGGCTACAGAGACAGAGCCGACAGTAAGCTCACAGCTCGGTGTTACCTTGAACCGGTCGCAGGCTCGGTGAGCTCGGAGTGCGGCCGGAGGTCAGGCAGACGGGAGTAACTGGGCGCTGTTCTCTGAGGGTGCACTGAGGAGTGGGGCCCTGGGCTCTCGGCTCCTCCGGGCCGGAGACCAGGAGGCCGCCATTTGTATTCCCGTCCTCCAGAACTCTAAGGAAAGCGCTCAGGGAACAAAAGCTCCTGAAAGCAAACCCAAGCGGATTATTCACCCCAGCCCCTGGTAAGGGCGGTGCAATTCCGCCTGGGGCAAAGACACTTGAGAATCACTACAACAGGCCCCTCCCCCAGAAGATCAACAAGAAATCCAGGAGAGACCAAGTTCACCCACCAAGGAGCACCGTTTCAATACCAAGGAGAGCAGCAGAATTCCAGAGGAGGAGAGGGCAAATCACGGAACTCATGGCTTTTTCCCTTGATTTTTTTTAGTCTTGCAGTTAATTTAATTTTTTTCTTTTTCATTTTTTTTTTTCCTCGCCTTCTGGTAATTTTTTTTTAACTTTTACCTTTTTCTTTTTTAATGTTCTTTAACTAGTTTATCCAATATATATATATTTTCCTTTTTATATATTTCTTATTTGTTTTCTTTTTTTAATTCTTTTCTTTTCTTTCTTTTTCTTTTTTCTTTTTTTTTTCTTTCTTCCTTTTTGTACCTCTTTTAATCCCCTTTCTACCCCCTCACGATTTGGGATCTCTTCTAATTTGGTTAAAGCATATTTTCCTGGGGTTGTTGCCACCCTTTTAGTATTTTACTTGCTACTTCATATACTCTTATATGAACAAAATGACAAGACAGAAGAATTCAACACAAAAAAAAGAACAAGAGGCAGTACCGAAGGCTAGGGACCTAATCAATACAGACATTGGTAATATGTCAGATCTACAGTTCAGAATGACAATTCTCAAGGTTCTAGCAGGGCTCGAAAAAGGCATGGAAGATATTAGAGAAACCCTCTCAAGAGATATAAAAGCCCTTTCTGGAGAAATAAAAGAACTAAAATCTAAACAAGTTGAAATCAAAAAAGCTATTAATGAGGTGTAATAAAAAATGGAGGCTCTCACTGCTAGGATAAATGAGGCAGAAGAAAGAATTAGTGATATAGAAGACCAAATGACAGAGAATAAAGAAGCTGAGCAAAAGAGGGACAAACAGCTACTGGACCACGAGGGGAGAATTCGAGAGATAAGTGACACCATAAGACAAAACAACATTAGAATAATTGGGATTCCAGAAGAAGAAGAAAGAGAGAGGGGAGCAGAAGGTATACTAGAGAAAATTATTGGGGAGAATTTCCCCAATATGGCAAAGGGAACAAGCATCAAAATTCAGGAGTTTCAGAGAACACCCCTCAAAATCAATAAGAATAGGCCCACACCTCATCACCTAATAGTAAATTTGACAAGTCTCACTGACAAAGAGAAAATCCTGAAAGCAGCCCGGGAAAAGAAGTCTGTAACATACAATGGTAAAAAATATTAGATTGGCAGCTGACTTATCCACAGAGACCTGGCAGGCCAGAAGGAGCTGACATGATATTTTCAGAGCACTAAACGAGAAAAATATGCAGCCAAGAATACTATATCCAGCTAGACTATCATTGAAAATAGAAGGAGAGATTAAAAGCATCCAGGACAAACAAAAACTGTAAGAATTTGCAAACACCAAACCAGCTCTACAGGAAATATTGAAAGGGGTCCTCTAAGCAAAGAGAGAGCCTACAAGTGGTAGATCAGAAAGGAACAGAGACCATATACAGTAACAGTCACCTTACAGGCAATACAATGGCACTAAATTCATATCTCTCAATAGTTACCCTGAATGTGAATGGGCTAAATGCCCCTGTCAAAAGACACAGGGTATCAGAATGGATAAAAAAACAAAACCCATCTATATGTTGCCTCCAAGAAACTCATTTTAAGCCCGAAGACACCTCCAGATTTAAAGTGAGGGGGTGGAAAAGAATTTACCATGCTAATGGACATCAGAAGAAAGCAGGAGTGGCAATCCTTATATCAGATCAATTAGATTTTAAGCCAAAGACTATAATAAGAGATGAGGAAGGACACTATATCATACTCAAAGGGTCTGTCCAACAAGAAGATTTAACAATTTTAAATATCTATGCCCCCAACGTGGGAGCAGCCAACTATATAAACCAATTAATAACAAAATAAAAGAAACACATCAACAATAATAAAATAATAGTAGGGGACTTTAACACTCCCCTCACTGAAATGGACAGGTCATCCAAGCAAAAGATCAGCAAGGAAATAAAGGCCTTAAACGACACACTGGACCAGATGGACATCACAGATATATTCAGAATATTTCATCCCCAAGCAACAGAATACACATTCTTCTCTAGTGCACATGGACCATTCTCCAGAATAGATCACATCCTCGGTCCTAAATCAGGACTCAACTGGTATCAAAAGATTGGGATCATTCCCTGCATATTTTCAGACCACAATGCTCTAAAGCTAGAACTCAACCACAAAAGGAAGTTTGGAAAGTACCCAAATACATGGAGAATAAACAGCATCCTTCTAAAGAATAAATGGGTCAACCGGGAAATTAAAGAAGTATTGAAAAAAAGTCGTGGAAACAAATGATAATGAAAATACAACGGTTCAAAATCTGTGGGACACAACAAAGGCAGTCCTGAGAGGAAAATATATAGTGGTACAAGCCTTTCTTAAGAAACAAGAAAGGTCTCAGGTACACAACCTAACCCTACACCTAAGGGAGCTGTAGAAAGAACAAGAAAGAAACCCTAAGCCCAGCAGGAGAAGAGAAATCATAAAGATCAGAGCAGAAATCAATGAAATAGAAACCAAAAAACAATAGAACAAATCAACGAAACTAGGAGCTGGTTCTTTGAAAGAATTAATAAAATTGATAAACCCCTGGCCTGACTTATCAAAAAGACAGGAGAAAGGACCCAAATAAATAAAATCATGAATGAAAGAGGAGAGATCACAACTAACACCAAAGAAATACAAACTATTATAAGAACATACTATGAGCAACTCTACGCCAATAAATTTGACAATCTGGAAGAAATGGATGCATTCCTAGAAACATATAAACGACCACAACTGAACCAGGAAGAAATAGAAAGCCTGAACAGACCCATAACCAGTAAGGAGATTGAAAAAGTCATTAAAAATCTCCAAACAAACAAAAGCCCAGGGCCAGACGGCTTCCCGGGGGAATTCTACCAAACATTTAAAGAAGAACTAATTCCTATTCTCCTGAAGCTGTTCCAAAAAATAGAAATGGAAGGAAAACTTCCAAACTCATTTTATGAAGCCAGCATCACCTTGATCCCAAAACCAGACAAGGATCCCATCAAAAAAGAGAGCTATTGACCAATATTCTTGATAAACACAGATGTGAAAATACTCAACAAAATACTACCCAATAGAAGATTCAACAGTATATTAAAAGGATTATTCACCACGTCCAAGTGGGATTTATTCCAGGGCTGCAAGGTTGGTTCAACATCCGCAAATCAGTCAATCTGATACAACACATCAATAAAAGAAAGAACAAGAACCATATGATACTCTCAATAGATGCTGAAAAAGCATTTGACAAAGTACAGCATCCCTTCCTGATCAAAACTCTTCAAAGTGTAGGGATAGAGGGCACATACCTCAATATCATCAAAGCCATCTATGAAAAACCTACCGCAAATATCATTCTCAATGGAGAAAAACTGAAAGCTTTTCCACTAAAGTCAGGAACACGGCAGGGATGTCCATTATCACCACTGCTATTCAACATAATACTAGAGGTCCTAGCCTCAGCAATCAGACAACAAAAGGAAATTAAAGGCATCCAAATCAGCAAAGAAGAAGTCAAATTATCACTCTTTGCAGATGATATGATACTATATGTGGAAAACCCAAAAGACTCCACTCCAGAAGTGCTAGAACTTGTACAGTAATTCAGTAAAGTGTCAGGATATAAAATCAATGCACAGAAATCAGTTGCATTTCTCTACACCAACAGCAAGACAGAAGAAAGACAAACTAAGGAGTCAATCCCATTTACAATTGCACCCAAAACCATAAGATACCTAGAAATAAACCTAACCAAAGAGGCACAGAATCTATACTCAGAAAACTACAAAGTATTCATGAAAGAAATTGAGGAAGACACAAAGAAATGGAAAAATGTTCCATGCTCCTGGATTGGAAGAATAAATATTGTGAAAATGTCTATGCTACCTAAAGCAATCTACACATTTAATGCAATTCCTATCAAAGTACCATCCATCTTTTTAAAGAAATGGAACAAATAATTCTAAAATTTATATGGAAGCAGAAAAGACCTCGAATAGCCAAAGGGATTTTGAAAAAGAAAGCCAACGTTGGTGGCATCACATTTCCGGACTTCAAGCTCTATTACAAAGCTGTCATCATCAAGACAGCATGGTACTGGCACAAAAACAGACACATAGATCAATGGAACAGAAGAGAGAGCCCAGAAATAGACCCTCAACTCTACAGTCAACTAATCTTCGACAAAGCAGGAAAGAATGTCCAATGGAAAAAAGACAGCCTCTTCAATAAATGGTGCTGGGAAAATTGGACAGACACATGCATAAAAATGAAATTGGACCATTTCCTTACACCACACACAAATATAGACTCAAAATGGATGAAGGACCTCAATGTGAGAAAGGAATCCATCAAAATCCTTGAGGAGAAGGCAGGCAGCAACCTCTTCGACCTCAGCCGCAGCAACATCTTCCTAGGAACAAAGCCAAAGGCAAGGGAAGCAAGGGCAAAAATGAACTATTGGGATTTCATCAAGCTCAAAAGCTTTTGCATAGCAAAGGAAACAGTTAACAAAATCAAAAGACAACTGACAGAATGGGAGAAGATATTTGCAAACGACATATTAGATAAAGGACTAGTGTCCTGAATCTATAAAGAACTTATCAAACTCAACACCCAAAGAACAAATAATCCAATCAAGAAGTGGGCAGAGGACATGAATAGACATTTCTGCAAAGAAGACATCCAGATGGCCAACAGACACATGAAAAAGTGCTCCATATCACTCGGCATCAGGGAAATACGAATCAAAACCACAATGAGATATCACCTCATACCAGTCAGAATGGCTAAAATCAACAAGTCAGGAAATGACAGATGCTGGCGAGGATGCGGAGAAAGGGGAACCCTCCTACACTGTTGGTGGGAATGCAAGCTGGTGCAGCCACTCTGGAAAACAGCATGGAGGTTCCTCAAAATGTTGAAAATAGAACTGCCCTATGACCCAGCAATTGCACTATTGGGTATTTACCCTAAAGATAGTGATCCAAAGGGGCACGTGCACCCAAATGTATATAGCAGCAGTGTCCACAATAGCCAAACTATGGAAAGAACCTAGATGTCCATCAACAGATGAATGGATCAAGAAGATGTGGTATATATACACAATGGAATACTATGCAGCCATCAAAAGAAATGAAATCTTGCCATTTGCGACAACATGGATGGAACTAGAGCGTATCACGCTTAGTGAAATAAGTCAAGCAGAGAAAGACAACTATCATATGATCTCCCTGATATGAGGAAGTGGTGATGCAACATGGGGGCTTAAGTGGGTAGGAGAAGAATCAATGAAACAAGATGGGATTGGGAGGGAGACAAACCATAAGTGACTCTTAATCTCACAAAACAAACTGAGGGTTGCTTTGGGGAGGGGGTTTGGGAGAAGGGGGTGGGATTATGGACATTGGGAAGGGTATGTGCTCTGGTGAGTGCTGTGAAGTGTGTAAACCTGGTGATTCACAGACCTGTACCCCTGGGGATAAAAATATATGTTTATAAAAAATAAAATATTTAAAAAAAGAAATAGACATAAGCAGAAGAAGAAGCATTAAATGTTTTGTTAAATGCTTTGTAGCTCCAGAAGTTGGGAGATTTATTCTCCTGGTAAAAGATATCTCTTAAAAGTCTACTGTCAATAGTAGACTAGTTTTTTTTTTTTTAATAGAAATTTTATCTCTCTTAAAATGCAAATATGACAGAGGTGGTCACAACAATTTGTCAAATATACGTGCAAATAGGGGCACCTGGGTGACCCAATCATTTGAGCCCCTGCATTTGGCCTCAGGTCATGATCCCAGGGTCTGGGATCAAACCCCACACTGGGCTCTCATCTCAGCAGGGAGCCTGCTTCTCCCTCTTCCCTTAGCTGCTGCTTCCCCTGCTGTGCTCTCTCTCCTCCATTCTCTGTGTCAAATAAATAAATAAACTCTTTAAAATCCATACATGCAAATCATGTAAGGAAAGTAATCTGGGTGTTTACGCTAGAGTAAGCTATAAACTAGGAAATGGATAATTAGAGAAAATTATGAAGAGAGAAAAGCAATTTCAGGAAATAAGCAAGAGCTCTTCAAATTAAGTGACATAGAGATTTTTCAAAGTTCTGTTCTTCCTACACAGACAAACACTTAATCTTTTTTCTCCTAAAATGAGATTTTCCTATAAAATTTGCAGATGGATTCTGGAATTCCTGAGAGAGGCAGACACACACCTAGATGCACAAAGACAGAGACAGAGACAAAGAGAGGAGAACTTTTTTTCATAATCAAAGACACAGCATGTATGCTGTGAACAAGAAAGCTGATAAATAGTACTTTGTTGGGGGGGGGAAAGCATTGATGTTCACATGTTTATTTGGGCCGATTTTCCACAATTAACTGTGTCTTAGTGCTAGCCAATGATTTCTACTTTTTAATGGTCTGTTTTCCATAAATTGATACAGTTTAGAGAGGCAAGGAGTCCTGGTCTGCTTCATGACTGTGAGCCTTGTGTTCTGCCTGATGTCAGCAACATTTGTTCTGGGAAATTTGCTGCTTCATTGCTGTTGGCCTCACAACAGGATCACAAAATACTTCAAGGTCATATACAGTGTTCTCTGGAACGAAGTAGAGGAAACCCCATTTCCTGCTAGAATCAGTTGAGCTTCTGGTACAAAAGGTCACTATTGGCTACAACCTCGTGTGTGGCTCTGGAACTCTCTGAGGGAACTGGTCCAATCAGACATGGATTTGGAGCAAGAATTGGCCTGTTGTTAATTTACTTGGCCTCATGCTGATGAATAATAATGACTTATATGTCATAGATTTTTATCTGATGGGAGCATAAAAGGCTTTAAATCCCCATATTCCCATCAACCCCTTTGCAACTAACTGAAACTTAAAACACTGGCATTTTGGGGGCACCTGGGTGGCTCAGTGGGTTAAGCCTCTGCCTTCTGCTCAGGTCATGATCCCAGGGTCCTGGGATTGAGTCCCACATTAGGCTCTCTGCTCCGGAGGGAGCCTGCTTCCTCCTCTCTCTCTCTGCTTGCCTCTCTGCCTACTTGTGATCTCTCTGACAAATGAATAAAAAACAAAAATCTTAAAAAAAAAACTGGATTTTCCCCCTATTGTTGCTTCAGATAGCTATTTAATAGAAAATATGTGGAAATGGCTGGATGCAGATAACACTTCAACTGACTTGATAATAATCAGATTCCTGCATCCCTTCCTTCAAATCACTGAGGACAATTGTTCAGATTGATAGTTTTACATTGTATGTCTCAGTGTAGTTAACCCAATCTCATCACTGTTATTAAGTATTAAAACTCGTGAAGACCTATTTCTCCACCTCCTCCTCTTCTCGCTTTGTTTTGCCTTGTGAGCAACCCACTGCTGCCTATAGACTTATGCTGGTAATAAATGTGTTATTATAGCCAGCAATCATTTTTTTCCCTTATTTTTTTCTTTTTAATATCCAGTGTCAGTATCAATTCCCCACCTTAGGTCATGAGTGTCCTATTACTTCTGATCTCCAAACTTCATTATCAATATATTGATCATATGGCTTTCTGCCTATGGGAGACAGTCTTATTTGAACTTCTTGAGTTTCTACATGTCTTGCTGGGTGAGCCAAGACTGCAAGTCCCTATTACCCAGGACATTTCTCATGTTTGTTTATGCAGCTGGGAACCTGCGAGAGGAGGTAATATTTGGGTGTAGAGCATAGTAGCTTGCTTCTTGCTAAAAAAGAAATGGATTCCTCAAGCTCCACTGATGCTTGCTTTGTTGTGAATAATAAAGTTATTTGTTTCTGACCCAAGATCTTGTGTCTCTGCTAAGCACCTGGGAAACTGTTATGGGCTAACTTTATAGCCTATAAGTGGAATAAAACCAAATCTATATCCACAGTCTATACCACCTGGATTGCTTTTATGTATGTGCTTTTGCCCCCAAATAGTAAGCCCTTTAAGATCAAGAGTCTGAGTCCTCTTTGCACTGCCTTTCATAAACTTCAATAAACATTCAGGAAGTGTTCAGTGGCTATGGTGATATCAACTTATATCATGAGGGGATGGAATTTTGATATCAACACAACAAGGATATCGTGGCAACTTGTAATGCCATAAGAGGATGCCACTCCTTGCTTTCCCCTTACTCACCCTAACTCATGAAGTAGATGATACCATGTTGTGGAGAGATTTTTCTGTAGGAAACAGATGTGAGGAACTAGACTGTAATGGAAAGATGCTGGGAATATCACAAACAGGGTTACTCCACCCTTCTGTCCCCACCCTAGCAACAGAAAGCTTCAGCAGAACAGTCATTTGCCATGAAGAAGAAAAGCTCACTTCAGGAAAAAACAAGGCACAAAAAGAAAACAAAAAAGAAGAAGTAGGAGGAGGACAGTGAATGGAGCTGCTTCTTCTCTATATTAGTACAATAACAAATCTTTGTCTCTCTCTGTACCGTTTACTGAGGAGGAACTGACAGCTTTCTTTGAACTGAAAACCATCATATGGCTTCCAAAGGAGTTCAGTAGGTGCAAAGATTCTCTGACTAGTAAATTCCTTTATCTTTTTGAGGTAGGAAAGTACTCATTTCCCTGTCAAGTAAATATATGAACTAATTTCTTCTCATTTAACCAGACATATTTTTTTTTATTTTTTAAAGATTTTATTTACTTCTTTGACAAAGAGAAACAAGGAGAGAGGGAATATAAGCAGGGGGAGTGGGAGAGGGAGAAGTAGGCTTCCCATTGAGCAGGGAGCCCCATGCAAGGCTTCATCCCAGAACCCTGGGATCACAACCTGAGTCAAAGGCAAACACATAATGACTGAGCCACTCAGGTGCCCCTAAACAGACATATTTGTAATGCTAAATGATGCACCAGTAAATGTGCTGTACTGATTCTATGCCTTGGAAGGTGTTCCCAAGAGAGCAGACTCATTGGTGTGACCACCATAAGAATCCGTGTTTCATATCTCCCATGGCAGGAAGCATTACTGACCTAAAGCCCAGCAACCTTGCTTTGAAATCCATTTCTCCATTTGGACAAAGCTCATGCTTCTCAGGCCTTGTTTTTGGACACTGAGTGTGTCAGGAATATTATAGCAGGTCCATTCCTTGGATGTGTGCTACTGCTCTGATGGATGACTTCAGTTCAAAATGTCCCAGCAACCTTGTGGAACTCCCCTTGCAAGTGAACTTCTACACGACTGTCTTTCCTTGTTTCCGTTCCTCTCTTGTGGTCAGACTTGCACCACAGTCTAATAGCTCTCCTACTTTCCCCCAACTCCCTCCATATTTTCTCCTTAAGGGCATTAGCCCTAATAAATTTCTAGCATGTTCAACCCTATCTTGGTATTGGCCTCTCGAAAGATGGACCAACTTATGTGCCTTAGAAATTAACAATGCTATTTGTTGAAAGCATGGAGATTCTTAGAGTGGCTTGAGATGAACACAATATAATCTGAAATTATGAATATTGGGCTCATATAACAATAAAACTCTGAGAGTTCCAGGAATTTTGGAGGAAATTATAATAAAATGCTATTTACACTGTGTACTTATTATTTCAGCAGTTTTAAATTTTTTATTCTAATGCGGGTTATATTTATCAGGATTATGGTCTCCCAAATGCATCCTTGGTTTCTCAGACCATTCCTTTGGTTACAGAGGTTGTGTGCCCCAAATCCACTTGCTTTCTCTCCCTACAGTCTTCAACCCTTATTGTCTTATTCATCCTTTAAGATTGGTTCCGACTGTCTGTGAAGCCTTTGCAGCCTCTTCCCAAGCAGAGTATTTCTCTGTGTTTTCCTTGCTTACAAAGGACTTTTATTTAGTATGTTACTGATTATAGTCACTTACTGTCATATTTGTTACATTACCATGAGATCCTTGTGTTATCTCTCATGGTGGAAGTGTCTTTTGAGTGGGTTGCATTTTATGAATATGTGGGTCCCTCTCCTTTCAAGGAGCAAGCTAAGGACACATTCTGTGCACACTTACAGATCTGAGTGTAACTACTTTCTCAGTCATGGCTATTTAATAGGGAAGCACTTGAAAATTTTGCAACTTAGATCTCACCATTGGGGACTGTTTTTGTCTTTTTTGCCTGACTCTTGACTGCTGAAAAATAATGTTAATTATAAAGTTACATAATGTTTTGTACTGATAATTTTAAAAAAGACAATAATGATTTAAGACCAGTCAATCAAATCTTTTAATTTGAAATTATAACTACTTTCTATAAGCCAGACAGATCTCACTTTTGACTTTTTGCTCTAATTGCTTCCAAAGTGAATGCTTAACTCCATATTCTGTTATCCTCTTCAATATGTTGCAGCATTTTGGAGGGCACTTGGGTGTCTCAGTAAAGTGTCTAACTTAGGTCATGATCTCAGGGTCCTGAAATCAAGCTCTGAGTCCTACTCCCCAGCTCAGTGGGGAGTTTGCTTCAGGACTCTTTTTCTCTCTTCCTCTGTCTCTTTCTCTATCTCAAATAAATACATCTTTTTAAAAAATGGTACAGCAGGGACACCTGGGTGGCTCAGTGGGTTAAAGCCTCTGCTTTCAGCTCAGGTTATGATCCAGGGTCCTGGGATCGAGCCCCGAACTGGGCTCTCTACTCAGCAGGGAGCCTGCTTCCTCCTCTCTCTGCCAGCTTCTCTGCCTACTTGTGATCTCTGTCTGTTAAATAAATAAATAAATAAAATCTTTAAAAAAATGTTACAGCATTTTCTATATTATCTCAATATACTGCCCCTCATACTGGAGTTGTTAGGAGCCATCAGAATGATATGTGTCTGTGGAGAAAATCACCTTTCCTCCCCTGGGATTCTCATCAGTTTTCATGAGCCTTCTGCTAAAGTCCTAAGACTGTTAAAGATTTAATATCTGGACCCCTTTTAAAGTCAGAACAGAGATCAGGTCCCAAACTTTCATCTGGACATCTATAAAGCTGGGATATGAAGAGAGAGACTTCTGACTGTTGCCAAATTTTTGTTATTCTTCAGTCTCTTCCCTCTTGCCTACATCTTCCTGTCAAATTGCACTGAAGATATAGAAGATTAGAGAATTTATTTGCATATAACTGTCTCAAATGACCATTTTGTTTTATGGCTTTGTAAAAACATCACATGAAAATATTGGTGTTCTTTTATTTTATTTTTTTTAAAGATTTTATTTATTTATTTGACAGACAGAGATTACAAGTAGGCAGAGAGAGAGAGAGGAGGAAGCAGGCTCCCTGCTGAGCAGAGAGCCCAATGCAGGACTCGATCCCAGGACCCTGAAATCATGACCTCAGCCGAAGGCAGCAGCTTAACCCACTGAGCCACCCAGGCACCCTGGTGTTCTTTTAAAATATCGTGATCTAACCCCCAGTGAGTGCATTCAACTGTATTTGATTGACAGCTGTTGTAGAATAGTTCAAATTGGACTAATCTTCCAAATTAGAGAATGGTGAAATTTGATAAGAAACTTTCAGTCATTAAGTGAAGCAAAGCAAAAAGAATCTTCACCTGTGTCTTTTCTATTCCTTCAAAATGCAGTAGCTCTCTGTTGAATGTATAAAGTTTTATTAGACATAATTGAATATGTTTGAGCTTGAATTTAAAATCATTCATTGTAATAGAATCTCTATATTTTTAGAGTGATTTACAATGTTTCATGTAAGTAGTTCAGCAGTAACCCAGGCACTGTGTAAGGGAGGCTCAGCGAATATTTCTGAAGTTCTTCTCTGGCCCATCTGTCTGTATATATATATATATGATACCCTATATAGTCATCTACTCTACTATTTTTCAGAGTGAGAATGCATGAAACTTTCAGTGGGTTCTGTAGTTTCCATGAGTAGAGAGGTAGCAAGCATAATAATCGTCCCTCTTATTTCAGACCCCCAAAATACAGAATTCTATCTCACCCTTGCTAGATATTAGCCTGGAGGTGAGCATAGACATCTTTTTTCTGAGACCCTTTCTGATCTAAAATCTCATTAATCTCCCTACTCTATTGAGCTAGAAGCATTTTATCAAGTACGGGGAAATGGTGGGTTATAGATGACAGGGAATGTAAGCTTTACCCAACTGAAACTTGCAATATTTTTTTTCTTCTTTTTCAACTGTAACTAGTCTTCTGCACTAAATATCCAAAATTATTGTTTTCTTTTCTGTTTCCTTTATTGCTCTTCCCAATTTAGAGCAATTATTGGTAGTCACTGAGCAGAGATGACTTTGTGTGTCTTGTGGGAGTTCCTATAATAATCCACATGTCAGCTTGCCTATGTCAATATATAATCTTCAAAAATAAACAGTTAACTCATACTATATGCAATTAATTCAAAATGAATCAACAACAAAAATATAAGGGCAAAACCATAAAAGTCTTAGAAGAAAACACAGTGTTAAATATTCATGGCCTTAGATTTTGGCAATGAATTCTTAGATCTGACACCAAAAGCAATAAGAGAACAGTAAGAGGAAAAAAATAGATAAATTGGATTTCACTGAAATTTTTAAAATTGTGCATGAAAAGATATTGTCAAAAAAAGTGAAAAGATAACCTAGAGAATGGGAGAAAATATTTACAAATAATTTATCTGGTAAGAGTTTAATATCCAGTGTATATAAAGAATTTCCAAAACTCAAGAGAAAAGACAAAAACTGATTAAAAAATGGGCAAAGACTTGAATAGACATTTCTCCAAAGAATATTTACAAATGGGTCATAAACACATGAACAGATACTCAACATCACTAATCATTAGGGAAATACAAATCTTTTTTTTTTTTAACATTTATTTGACAGACAGAGATCATAAGTAGGCAGAGAGGCTGGCAGAGAGAGGGAGAGGCAGGCTCCTGCCCAACAGAGAGCCCGATGCGGGGCTCCATCCCAGGACCCTGGGATCAAGACCTGAGCTGAAAGCAGAGGCTTTAACCCACTGAGACACCCAGGCACCCCAAATCTTAATGAGATACCACATCAACTTACTAGGATATACTACCATAACTTCAA
Source organism: Mustela nivalis (assembly GCF_964662115.1). Classification (NCBI taxonomy): domain Eukaryota; kingdom Metazoa; phylum Chordata; class Mammalia; order Carnivora; family Mustelidae; genus Mustela; species Mustela nivalis. The sequence goes on from NC_139021.1 coordinate 70,623,178, forward strand.
GAAAATTGAAAAATAACCAGGGTTGGGGAAAGTGAAACTCTCCTCCATTGCTGATGACAATGTAAAATGGTTCAGTTTTCTGTGAGAGTCCGATAGTTCCTCCAAAAGCTAGATACAGAATTATAAGACCCAGGAGTTATGCTCCTATGTATATACCTCACAACAGGAGTTATGCTCCTATGTATATACCTCACAACATTAAAAAGGGGTTCAAACAGATATTTGTATGCCAATGTCCATTGGAACATTATTCATGATAACTGAGGGGTGGAAACTACCCAAGTGTTTATTAACAGATGAAAAGATAAACAAAATACAGTGTGTACCTATGATGAAATACTATTAAGCCATAAAAAGAAATAAAGTTCTGATACATGCTGCAGCATGGATGATCCTTAAAAATATTATGCTTAGTGACAAAGAGCAGATGGAGAAGGACAACTATTGTATGACTCCACTTAATGAAATATCGGGAATAAGCAAATTCATATACAGAAAAGTGGTCTAGTGTTTACCAGGATGTAGAAGGACAGGACAATGGGGAGTTATAACTTGATTATATAATCTCTGTTTGGGGTGATGAAAAGATTTTGGAAATAGATGGTGGTGATAGTTGCATAATATTGTGAATGTAACTAACACTGCTACATCATATACTCAAAAATGACTAAAATGGCAATGAATAAATAAATACATGGCTTTGTTCCCCTATACTAAATAGACAAGCCAAATATGGAAGATGAGTTTAAACATTAGTTTAAGGTTACTGAAAATTGATATTTATTCCCAGAAAGATAGAGTAGAAACAGCAGTGTTTCATAAGAACCGTGAGAAAAAATAAGTATTTCACCCTTTGTTCAGTATGTTTCCTGTTTGTAGAAGAGAATTCTTTAAAAGAGGAACAGAAGTTTCCTTAAGCCTTGTTGTTACTGACATCTGATTAAGACAACCCACATTAGAGGATATTTGGGTTGGTGAAGTTTTCCATTAACTTCATGTGAGTTTTTCTACAGGAATTTTAAATAATACTTTTCCTTTAAAATTCTTATATATGCTTGTCTTAGTTACTAAATCTTGTAGTCTGTCACTATCAACAAAACATAAGAGCTCTCACTAAGGCAGGTCTTTAGTCAACTTGTCTTTCTTCTTATTTTTTCCTGCATGAAATTAGTAATAGGATCTACTAATACTTTTAAATAATTACTTTATTTCTGCTTGGATGACCACCTGGATTAGGACTAAAACTTTCTAACTGCATAACACCTTTCTTCAGGGAAATATTAAATCCTCGGACTTATTTCCATTCTAATTTTTTTGTAACGTTAGCCTTTTTGAAGGGTAAGGAAGATGGCAAGAAGTGAAGAGAAATAGTAAGAAGCAGCCAATACCTAACTTTTTACCCTCTTAAATGGCAACTGACAACACATTAAAAAAAATTCCAAAATTATGCTTCTTTATGCCAACATACCCTTAGTTTGGATTTGCAATAAAATGTTTGCTGGAAGTAAACAATTATTTGTAAGCTCAAGTTGGTGTAATTATATAAAAGTTTCATAATATAAAGTGATATCTAAATATGAAAACACACACAGAAACAAATATAGGCACATCACAATCCCAGATTCTCTGGGACATGATAAAAGCCTGAGGGAAAGAGAGGGAGGGGGATATATTTTTAAACATAAAGGATACTTATGTAACGTAAGGATAAAGTATTTATGATGTCAGAAATTGGGTAGGATAAACAGAGTTCAATGACTTTGATCAGTCCTGGAAAGAAAACAGCTATAGTGAGCATAAAAGAAAGACGGATAAAGAAAGATGAGTACAGAAAATGGGATTCTTGGAAGAACTACATAAAATAGGTGGGAGTGAGGACACTGGTGACTTTCTCACTCACTTTTCAAGTGGCCAGGATGTTGTAGTGTTAGATTACCTGGGTCTTTTGCTTTTTTTTTTTTTTAATTTTTTATTTTTTATAAACATATATTTTTATCCCCAGGGGTACAGGTCTGTGAATCACCAGGTTGACACACTTCACAGCACTCACCAAAGCACATACCCTCCCCAATGTCCATAATCCCACCCCCTTCTCCCAAACCCCCTCCCCCCAGCAACCCTCAGTTTGTTTTGTGAGATTAAGAGTCACTTATGGTTTGTCTCCCTCCCAATCCCATCTTGTTTCATTTATTCTTCTTCTACCCACTTAAGCCCCCATGTTGCATCACCACTTCCTCATATCAGGGAGATCATATGATAGTTGTCTTTCTCTGCTTGACTTATTTCGCTAAGCATGATACACTCTAGCTCCATCCATGTTGTTGCAAATGGTAAGATTTCATTTCTTTTGATGGCTGCATAGTATTCCATTGTGTATATATACCACATCTTCTTGATCCATTCATCTGTTGATGGACATCTAGGTTCTTTCCATAGTTTGGCTATTGTGGACATTGCTGCTATAAACATTCAAGTGCACGTGCCCCTTTGGATCACTACGTTTGTATCTTTAGGGTAAATACCCAATAGTGCAATTGCTGGGTCATAGGGCAGTTCTATTTTCAACATTTTGAGGAACCTCCATGCTGTTTTCCAGAGTGGCTGCACCAGGTGGCATTCCCACCAACAGTGTAGGAGGGTTCCCCTTTCTCCGCATCCTCGCCAGCATCTGTCATTTCCTGACTTGTTGATTTTAGCCATTCTGACTGGTGTGAGGTGATATCTCATTGTGGTTTTGATTTGTATTTCCCTGATGCCCAGTGATATGGAGCACTTTTTCATGTGTCTGTTGGCCATCTGGATGTCTTCTTTGCAGAAATGTCTGTTCATGTCCTCTGCCCATTTCTTGATTGGATTATTTGTTCTTTGGGTGTTGAGTTTGCTAAGTTCTTTATAGATTCTGGGCACTAGTCCTTTATCTGATATGTCGTTTGCAAATATCTTCTCCCATTCTGTCAGTTGTCTTTTGATTTTGTTAACTGTTTCCTTTGCTGTGCAAAAGCTTTTGATCTTGATGAAATCCCAATAGTTCATTTTTTCCCTTGCTTCCCTTGCCTTTGGCGTTGTTCCTAAAAAGATGTTGCTGCGGCAGAGGTCGAAGAGGTTGCTGCCCGTGTTCTCCTCAAGGATTTTGATGGATTCCTTTTGTACATTGAGGTCCTTCATCCATTTTGAGTCTATTTTTGTGTGTGGCGTAAGGAAATGGTCCAATTTCATTTTTCTGCATGTGGCTGTCCAATATCATCAAAGCCATCTATGAAAAACCCACCGCAAATATCATTCTCAATGGAGAAAAACTGAAATCTTTTCCGCTAAGGTCAGGAACACGGCAGGGATGTCCATTATCACCACTGCTATTGAACATAGTACTAGAGGTCCTAGCCTCAGCAATCAGACAACAAAAGTAAATTAAAGGCATCCAAATCGGCAAAGAAGAAGTCAAATTATCCCTCTTCACAGATGATATGATACTATATGTGGAAAACCCAAAAGTCTCCACTCCAAAACTGCTAGAACTTGTACAGGAATTCAGTAAAGTGTCAGGATATAAAATCAATGCACAGAAATCAGTTGCATTTCTCTACACCAACAGCAAGACAGAAGAAAGAGATATTAAGGAGTCAATCCCATTTACAATTGCATCCAAAACCATAAGATACCTAGGAATAAACCTAACCAAAGAGACACAGAATCTATACTCAGAAAACTATAAAGTACTCATGAAAGAAATTGAGGAAGACACAAAGAAATGGAAAAATGTTCCATGCTCCTGGATTGGAAGAATAAATATTGTGAAAATGTCTATGCTACCTAAAGCAATCTACACATTTAATGCAATTCCTATCAAAGTACCATCCATCTTTTTCAAAGAAATGGAACAAATAATGCTAAAATTTATATGGAACCAGAAAAGACCTCGAATAGCCAAAGGGATATTGAAAAAGAAAGCCAACGTTGGTGGCATCACAATTCCGGACTTCAAGCTCTATTACAAAGCTGTCATCATCAAGACAGCATGGTACTGGCACAAAAACAGACACATAGATCAATGGAACAGAATAGAGAGCCCAGAAATAGACCCTCAAATCTATGGTCAACTAATCTTCGACAAAGCAGGAAAGAATGTCCAATGGAAAAAAGACAGCCTCTTCAATAAATGGTGCTGGGAAAATTGGACAGCCACATGCAGAAAAATGAAATTGGACCATTTCCTTACACCACACACAAAAATAGGTCTTTTGCTTTTTAAGACTGTTTCTTCACTTTGTTACCCCCACATATTCTGGGGGTATAGGTGTTCATGTTCATGTCCCTCTAGTTTCTGCTGTAAAATTGTTGAAAGCCAGAATGAGGACTCCACCATATTCTAAGTGAAAAACTCCTCAGATACCTGAGGATACATAGCCTCTGAGCAACTTAAACATTTCAGAAGAGATTTTAACTGTTACAATGGAAACAACTTCTTCAGAAGCAAATGACCAATTTGACCACTGCTTTATATGATCTTCTAATAAGACTGTTATGACTTTATATGATCTTCTAATAAGACTGTTATGACTCATTCCTTGATTGATGCTACCATGCTGCTATACCTCACCTTATGAGTGCTTAACTAGCGACTTTTTTTTTTTTAAGTAGGCTCCACATTGAGTATGGAGTCCAATATGGGGCCCAAAGTCACAATCCTAAGACCAAAACCCAAACTGAGATTAAGAGTCAGATGCTTGACTGACTGAGCCACCCAAGCGCACCTAGATAGTGACTTTTTGACATAACATATCTTGGAAAGTTATACTACTTTTCAAACAATGACATTCCCACCCCCCCCAGAATAGCACAGTTTTCACCATGAGGCACACTGGATAAACATGCTCTTAAGAAATGGTATTTGGGGGCACCTGGGTGGTCAGTGGGTTAAAGCCTCTGCCTTCGGCTCAGGTCATCCCAGAATCCTGGGATTGAGCCCCGCATCAGGTTCTTTGCTCAACAGGGAGCCTGCTTTCCCCCCTCTCTCTGCCTGCCTCTCTGCCTACTTGTGATCTTTGTCTGTCAAATAAATAAGATCTTAAAAAAAAAAGTGGTATTTTAAAATTATTATTTCAGACAAAGACATGCTTATCAATTCATACCAAACAAGTTTTTAGAGAGTACAACATGTGGAACAAATTTAAGTTGCACATTGTGAAGGATGCACCCAAAATATTTTCCTCTGTATACACAAGACAATCGAAAGAGATGAGAACACAGCATCTTCAGCTAGTTACTCACATGGGTTATTTTGAAGTGTTCTGAAGTATTCTCATGGTTATTTAGTCTTTATTTTACCCTATAGGTATATTTCTGGGCTATAGCTTTGAGTGTAGATTTGCGTACTAGACAATGATGTACCTAAGAATGGTTGGAAAATTGTCAAAGAGAAAGATGAAGAACAAACCCTCCAAAGAATATGTTTCCTACACCCCCTCCTCTAAATCCGACCATCCACTATAGTTTTTTATTACATTTTAAGTATAAACTATATTTACTTTAAGCTAGTTATTAATTACAAGAAATTATTTCCTTGCAATTCAATTCATATATTTTTCTAAGAAGATTGTTTGGTATCTTTCCTTTGGTATTGATATAAAACATCATAAATTTCCTTGTTAAATTTAATAGATTTTTAATTAAATGGTCAAGTTGCTTCACTTCTCTGAGCCTTCCTTTCTTCATCAAAAAGAGGGTTAATAAAACTGGTGCTGAGAGTGCTGTGGGGCTTTAAAATAATCAATCAATTAATTAATTAATTAAATGTCATGAGTAAATAGTTTCAAGCACTTTCACAGCATTTATGTATTTATTTACTGGCAAATGTTGTGTTACTAATGAATCCCTCCTGGGGCATCTGCAAGGCTCAGTCAGTTGGCTCTTGGTTTCGGTTCAGGTCATGATCTCATGGGTCATGATCTCACGGGTCATGGGATCAAGCCCCACATGGGGCTCTGTGACCAGTGGGGAGTCTGCTTGAGGATACTCTCCCTCAGTGCCTCCCCCCTAAAATAAATACATAAATGTTAAATAATAATATATCACACTTATTTACACATAAAATGGTTATTTAGAATACGAGATATTCAAACTGCATTCTTTGAAAATTAAAAAAGATAAATTTAATGTATTTCTTTTTCATTTAATGGCACTTTACATGGTAGCAGCATTTCACAAATGAAGTAAAATCATTAAACAAAGGAATACATTGATGGAATAAAAGAGCTGAGTAAATTATAGCCTCAGCCTTGGAGGAACTTGCAAGTTTTTAGAGAAGATGAATAGATCTTCACTTAAGAATGTGCAGAATGTAAAAGTTTATGTAAATTATAAAGAAATAGGACCACATTTTAAAAAAACAAATAAGCATATCTGAGTTTATATACTAAAACTACAGTTATCTCCTTTAAAAAGTTCCCCTGGAATGTATGCATTGTCATTTCTCACAAACGTATTTGATTGAAAGATAAGTTATGATGATAAAATAATGGGAATGGTATCACAGAGAAGCACTAGGATATAAAATGCCCAGAACATAGATAAGTGATTTTTTAAGGATCTTCCCATGATCTATTCTCCTTTCAACATTTTCTTTATCTATCATCTATCTATCTCTATCTATATTATATATATATATATATATAATATATATATATATTATATATATATATATAATTTGTATTTTAAGTAGACTCCATGCCCAACATGGGGCTTGAACTCATGACCCTGAGATCAAGAGTCACATGCTCTGCAGACTAAGCCAGCCAGGTGCCCCTCAACATTTTCTACATAAGACTATAACAACGTTCAGAAATGCTGATTGAAAGGAGCATTCCATTGTTAAAGTCCCATTCAGGAAAGTAGGTCAAGCTTGAATCCAACAGTGGGACATTTTGGCAATGGGAAACAACCAACCACAAAGGGAAATGACTTTGAATACCAAGTGAATAGACTCTTTTTCTTGCTTAAAACTGTTGTCAGGAGGCAATGGTGGGAGTAAGATGTAGTCTCATACCTTCCTATACAGCAGAAACAAGCATTTTCAGAGGATATTTGTGACATACAAGATATTCAAAAGGAGTTTATATGGCAAGAGAAATAAGGTTGGAACACCTGGCGGGCTCAGTCAGTTAAGTCTCTGTCTTAGCTCAGGTCATGATCTGAGATCAAGCCCTACGTCAGGCTCCCTGCTCAGTGGGAATTCTGCTTCTTTCTCTCCCTCTGCTGCTCCCCTTGCTTATATTCTCTCACTCTCATGCTCTCTCTCTCTCAAATAAATAAAATCTTAAGGAAAAAAAAAGAAGTAAGGTTAATGAACTTTGTGTGTCTGAGAGGGGTCTGCAATCAACTATAAACATTGGTACATGTAAATGGTCACCCCATATGAAACAGGTAAAGATTCTAATTAAGTGAGATTGAGAATAACACTGAATCAGGACACAAAGGAGTTCCTGAAAGTCATTCTAAAAGCTTCTGACTGGGCTCTTCAGTGTGCCCTATGATAATATTTTGGTAATAGTGTCATTGCCATCAAACCCACTCATATATGACTTGTATATTTTGGTATGTTTATACCATAATGTGGGTTCATTTGTGTTCAACCAATTCTTTTTTGTCCCAAGTTTAGAAAACAAAACAAACAAACAAACAAAACCCAAAAGGTTTTATTAAGGGGGATTCTGAAACTGAAAGGACATTTTGTTTCTGCCAAATGGACACTTTATACTCTTAACACCCTGATTTGCTCACAGGTAGATAGAGTATCAGTCCCATTATAGAGTAAGCAGGGCCATTTGGTAAACATCCTTACATTAACCAAGGATTGTACGTGGTTAGTGCTTAAATTTGTTTCCCTCAAAATAGACATACAGAGGTTTCTTTAGTACTGTACTGACATATACCCCTATGTCAACATTATCATCATTCCTAAATGGGTCACTGTGAGGGAACTCAGACTTTGTAAGGTCCCCACTGAGGCTGGTGTGTGGGGGCCATACTGTATGTGGGCCTCTTATGACATAGTTTTTGTTCTTCCCCATCCTGCTCCATGCCCCAAGAAGCTAACCTGGAAATCTGCACTGTCCAGACTCATCTGCCCTCTGTCATTTAGTTGGGTTTGACAAATGCAATGCAGGAGATTGGAGTGAGAGGAGGAAGAGGTCAGGGATTTATTCCTGTTTCTCTCTGCCTGGTTCAGGAGCAACTGGGTTCCTTTACAGATGACCTCAGCGCTTGTTGTGTGGCTTCTCTCCAAGGGATACAGCCCTTACCATGCTCCAGTAGAGCTCTCCTTTGGGACTTCCTGTTGTCTCCTCAACATCCTCTGTGGTTCCTTATCATCCTTGACAATTAGTCCCTACATCAAACCCTCTTTGATTTCACCATTGGAATGGCTTCCTGCCTGAAACATATATCTTCCATGTATTATTTTCTTATATATTATTTTTTCTCATTAACACAAATATTTATTAACACTATTTATACACCAAAATAGGTTGAGTGTGAAGTTTGGATAACTTGAAGTCACCATTTGCTTCTGCACAAAGGTATTTTCTTATTTATTAATGAACATTTTTCTTTGCCATCCTTTAGTTTTTGTCCAGATATTGGCCTCTGCCAAATATTTAAAAATTAGCTTAGTTTCTATAAACAAAACTAAAAGTGATGCTGTGACAGTGACTTTATGGTAACCAAATACATCTAATGTCAAATGTCATTTAAAACATTTCTTGGGAGGGGCACCTGGGTTGCTCAGTGGGTTGGGGCTTCTGCTCAGGTCATGATCCCAAGGTCCTGGGATCGAGCCCCACATGGGGCACTCTGCTTACCAGGGAGCCTGCTTCCCCTCCTCTCTCTCTGCCTGCCTCTCTGCCTACTTGTGATCTCTCTCTGTCAAATAAATAAATAAGAAACAATTTAAAAAAAAAAACATATTTCTTGGGATGCCTGGATGACTCAGTCTGTTAAGCATCTGCCTTTGGCTCAGGTCATGATCTTGAGATCTTGAGGTCTTGAGATCCAGTCCTGCATCAGGCTCCCTGGAGCCTGCTTCTCCCTCTGCCTGCCACTCCCCCTGCTTATGCTTTCTCTTTCTGACAGATAGATAAATAAAATACAAAACAAAACAAAACAAAAAACCAACTTTATAAAAACCCCCACCAAAATTTAATAAACATACAAAAAAACAAACAAACAAAAACCAAAAACACCCATATCTGAGGGGACTCTCAGGATTAGCAGAATCTCTACACTCTCTCTGAATTATACTGGCTGATTCCCACAGAAAACTGAACCTCATCACTGCCATACTAGCCCCCATTCTATCCTTGTACCTGTGCTCCCATCAGCTGAGTTGTATACTTCCCTAGACTCAATTGTGTTTGATTTGAAACCTTGTCATTGTACTACTATAACAACTACATGTTAATACAACTTGACAACTGCATATTACCCAAAACGACAGGTTGTAAAAGAAAATGTTGCTGCTGTGAAAACTAAATTAAATACTTCAGAAAGCATACTGCTTTTTAAAATGAGATCAAATCAAATAATTATAAAGAATTAGGGGGAAAAAACATTTTAAGGCCTAGAAAAATTTTGCTTTTAGCTTTAAGATCTTTTTCTCACTTGAAACTCACTAGGAAATGTAGATAAATTATGTAGATATATATGAAAATGTAGATGAATTATGAGTATAGTTTTGTGAAAAAGACTATCTAGGGGCACCTGAGTGGCTCAGTTGGTTAAGCCACTGCCTTCGGCTCAGGTCATGATCCTGGAGTCCTGGGATCAAGTCCCATATCGAGCTTCCTCTGCTCTGCAGGGAGCCTGTTTCTCCCTCTCCCCCTGCTTGTTCTCTCTCTTTCTCTGTCAAATAAGTAAATAAAATCTTAAAAAAAAAAAAAAAAGACTATCTGGAATTCCAGTCACCAGATTTTTATTAAAAAAAAAAAAAAAAAAGCTTTGGTTCTACTATAAAAGGAAGGTAAGTAAAAAAGAAGGTAAGTAAATATGTATTTATAAGTTTGATGTAAAATTCAAAGTTCCAGTTTAATATATATCTCTTTTATGACTGCCTAATATGACTGACATTTCTTGATTAACCAATTGTGATGGTTAATTTTACATGTCAATTTGACTAGGCAATGACGTGCTCAGGTCAAACACTATTCTGACTTTGTGAGGGTATTTTTGGATAAGATTAACATCTGATTAGGTAGACTGAGTAAAGAGACTACCCTTCCTAATGTGGGTGGACCTTATCAAATTAGTTGAAGGCCTAAACAGAACAAAAAGGCTGACTCTCCCATGAGTAAGATTTGTAAGTAAGGAAATTCCTCCTGCTTACTTGAGCTGGAATATCAGTCTTTTCCAACCTTCGCATTCAACTAAAACATCAAACTTCACTATGTCTCAAGATTACCAGCTTTCAGACTAGAACTTACACCATCAGCTCTCCTGGACTCACACTGGAACTCTTCTGGGTCTCCATCTTGTTGACTACAGATCTGGTGACTTTTACCAGATCTTGATGGCAAAAAGAGGAAGAGCAAATGAGGGAGACTGAGGATGAGATGAGGAAGTAAAAGAAAACCAGGAGAATGTGGGATCATTAAACCCCTAAAGGAGAATTTCAAGGAGTAACCAGTTGTATTAAATGCCAAAATATCAAGGAATATGAGGTCAAGGGAATCCCCAATGTATATAGCAATATAGTATAGTTTGTTGTTAACTTTATGGAAGTAATTTCACTGAAATGATATGAATGAAGTCAGATTATAAGGACTGAAGAGGAAATTATATCTCTAGTTAATGAGGTCTATCAGACACAAGTGGTTACTTCTGTCCATTTTATAACAGCATTGAAAAGATAGCAAAAGAAGTTTTTTATAAACTTTGATAAACCCAGAAAAATAATGATGAAATTCTAACAAGCTTTTGAAGGATGAGAAATGGATGAACTTTGGTTGTTGACTTAGCAGTATAGAAAAGGTAAACTGAAAATGTGAGGAGCAAGCAGACAAAGATCAATATGATTCATGTCTCAGAACCCTGGAAGAACTTGGTAATTTAAGTCTTAGGGATCTCTGAAAAATCAGTTGGCAATTTGTTTATGAAACAGCTTTTCACATATTCTCCAGTGTTTTGCCAATTGGTACCCTATCCTCATATTACAGAAGACTGGAAATTCCCTATCTAAGAATGTTGAAACCTTTCCCCAAACAGTATAAAATTCCCCCAGCTTCACTTATACATAACCATGTGGGAGAAGAGAATCACTTCAGGGAAAAATCTGCCAATGGTGAAAACAAACAAACAAACAAAAAACAGAGAAATATTGATATTTGTGTGCCCTTCAATGAAAAAGCCAGCTTATTGCTAAGTGATGTCCAACAGTGACTAATTCTGCTCATGCAAATAGAACTCTGAACATTAAATATAACAAGAAAAAAAAATCAAGCAAACTATTAAAAAAAAACATAAAATATAGGGGCATGTGGGTGGCTCAGTTGATTCTGTCTTCAGCTCAGGTCATGATCCCAGGGTACTGTGATCAAGAGACCCCTGCTGCTTCCCCTGCCTATGCTCTCTCTCTGTCAAATAAATAAAATCTTTAAAATAAAATAAATAAAATAGAAAATGCAAGGAGGATCAGGAAACTTCAAAAGATATTTTAATAGGATCTTCACAGTGATGCAAGATGATATTACATTCATAAAACAAAAATAGAATGTTATTAAAAGGAATTACCAAGCCTAAGAATGGGCTTTTGGACACCAAAAATATATGAGAAGTAGGAAGGGTGAAAGGTTAAGTCAGGAAAATCTTTCTGGAAATGGACAAAAAGGAAATGGACAATAGATTAAATTTAAATGGACAATAAATGAAAACTAAAACAAATTTAAAGATCTGTGTAGGAGGTCCAATATTTGAATGATATGATTTCCAGAAAGAAATACAGAGGAAAGTATGAAAATGCCTTAAACCAAAAATTTCCTAGAACTGAGGGAACAAGTTTGCAGATTAAAATGACTCACTGGAGGTGCCTAGGTGACTCAGTTACACATCTGATTTCAGCACAAGTTATGATCTCAGGGTTGTGAGATTGAGCCCACATCAGGCTCTGCACTGGCCATCGAGTCTGCTTGAGATTCTCTCTCTTCCTGTCTCTCTGGCCCTCCCTTTTTCTCTCCCACCCCCCCCCAAAAAAAAAGAAAAGGAAAGGAAAAAAAAAGACCCATTGAATTTGCGGCCATACAAATAAAGAAAGGCAAATAAGGACAAAAAAAATCATCTTAAAAATTCAAGAAAGAAAAAAAAAATCAGGTCCTATACAAAAGATAGATTCTGAATGTCATTCATAGGAATTCTGAGCAGCATCAAGAAGCACATCTAATATAGAATTTCTAGATGACAGGGAAATCCCTTCATGGAGGCCATATAGTAAGGAAAGAAAGGACGTGGAATGTGTCAGGAGTTTTGATTGCTGTGAAACCTGAGGTAAGCAGGATTAAAAGGCATGACGAACTCATGACTGGCGATAGAATGGGCAATCAACCTGGTCCTGATATAGCCCTTTGTATGGCGGGGCCTTGGCCAGCTGTTGTTCGTTCTGTATCTCTACTGAGGCAGACAGAGGGGGACTCTGTGCTAATGAAAGTGTAAGCTCCAGCTATCCAGTGGAAATTATCCCCACCGGGAAATACAATCCTCTCTCAAGTCCTATTCTTGAAAGCTTTCTAATATGTGATTGCCAACGCCACCAAGAATTTCCTAAGGTGGAAAAATTCCCTCATAGGAACTACCTATTCCACAACTGCCTTCAGTCTCCATAATTACAGGTTACATGGATATTATACCTTATATGACATGGGATTTTCAAGCAATTGGTTGTTTTCCTTTGTGACAAAGGCACACTTTTGAAGTCCTAATGGAATTTATGTATTGGGCTTGTTTTCTCAACAATTGGCACCAGTATGCCATTTGGGGAGGAAACTACCTTTGAGGAAATGACTTGATTAGCCACTGGGCAGAAGGCAGGGCCCTGTGGCATGTGGTGTTCAGAAAAATGAAAGCCACAAAAGAGTATGGTCAAATTGCTCTTAGGAGAATTATAGAGAAATTTCTTTTGTTTCTGAGAGGGAGAGGTGGGGAAGATACAGAATCAAAGAAGAGAGAGAGGAGAGCAGAGAGCAGAAAGAGGAAATTGTGATATGTGCTGCAGAATAGGAAGTAAAACAGCCAGTGGAAAAATTAAAGTGCCTGAAGGATTTTCTATGAAGACATATATTGAAGACTCAACATAAACTATCTGCATTTCTACACTAAAGACATTCCTTGGCTTGCCCATGCCATACCAAGTCTTAAGGCGAACACTCACAAATGGACAGACCAATTGGCTTGATGATAGAGATGATTTTTATGCCCCAGTCAACCTGATGTTAGAGACAGCAGATCCAGAAACAGATTTGACTTCCAGGAATGGGAAGACTTTGGATTTCCACACTGTGCAAAATGAGAGTTCAAGTCTAGACTTGTTTAGATCTCAAGAGTAGAAGACTCCCGCTGAAACGTAGATGATATTCCTAGTAATGCCTCACTAACATGACAAAGTCTTAAATGTGACTTTCTTCTCTATAATGGCTGATTTCCTCTCATGTTATTTTGACCTAATGCATATTCAGTGCAAGCCACAGCTCGGTTCTCATTTAGTTACTTTCAGAAAACCCTGCATGAAGTTAATTACATCTCATGAATGGTATGGTTTGTGTGTGTGTGTGTGTGTTTCCCATATTTTAAAAAAGGAGGTCAGTTTCTTATTAAATAAGATTTTTGAAAAATCAGATTTCATTATTCCAGTTGTTCTTTGTTTCCCTTATTTTGTGATGCTTAGTATTACTTTAAAAACCCTGTTACTATGTTGCACATATGTGCCAGATTTGTCCTGGTGTCTGTCCCTTTCCCCCTCTCCACAGATGGATAGATAGAATTTTTTCCCCCCTTACCTGTCCATTATCCAGTTTCTTGTCTTTGTAGCTAGAAATTTTGCCTCTTGGCATCTTGCCCTTATTAAGAAAAGCAAAAGAAGAGCTTAACAGATCTTCCCTTCCTTTCCTTTTCCTACTTGTTGTTCACTATCATTTTTTTTCCTAACCAGATTAATTTTCTTTTTGTTGACCCCCACAGATTAATTTTTTTTAAGATTTTTTATTTATTTGACAGAGATCACAAGTAGACAGAGAGGCAGGCAGAGAGAGAGAGAGGGAAGCAGGCTCCCCGCTGAGCAGAGAGCCCAATGCGGGCCTCGATCCCAGGACCCTGAGATCATGACCCGAGCCGAAGGCAGCGGCTTAACCCACTGAGCCACCCAGGCGCCCAACCCCCACAGATCAATTTAAAAGGCTCTTCTGTGTTAGTTCAAAGACTTTCCATAGTTAACATTGCTTCCCTGTGCTTCTTATTAAATTGGTCTCCGTAATGAAACTCATCTCTGGTATAATTAGCTGATTTTTAAAGCTACCAGAAGGCATTGTTTTATTTTCCTTTATCTCCAATATCAGGGCACATTCTTTTAACAAGCTGATACTTACTGCACTTACCAAAACATGCCTCTGATAAAAGACATCTTCTCTTCTAACCCACGATTTATTTGGAAGATACCTTTTTGAAAGTTAAACACACTGAATCCATTCCTAGAGTGTGATGTCAAGCATAATTTATAACCTCCTATTTCAAGGTTTAGCTCATTTGCAAATCAGGACACAAAAATCTTATCAGGCCATCACCAGGTTATGTTGTTAAATAGTTAATTATTAGAATCTGTGCATCATGGTGTAATCGATGAGAAAGGATCAGGAAAATAATACTGCTACTTTTCTAGTTCTTGCATTGTCAACAATACCCTTACTCTCTGTTTTCCTTAAAAGAATTGAAGCCATCAGAAGAAATACTCTCATTTTCCAACATGACCAATAGAATTGCCAGCCTCTTCACTCGTCCTCTTCTCCTTGCTCCCAGGTGCATTTCTTTCTTCAAGGCATTTCCAGGTGTACCTGATATTCCATCCTGTCTCACTTTCTAAAAAACAAAAACAAAAACAACAACTACCCTACTGATTAGTTCCTCATCCTACATTTTCTGGTATGACTTATCCCAACAGCATTTAAATATGTCCTAAACTTTCCTATCTTAAAAAAAATTTCAGTTCTGCACTCTAGTCCCACAACCATTTTAGCAGGCTTTTTCTCCTTTTTACAGCCAAACTTATCAAAAAGGTTCTCAATGTTCACTGTCTCTGCTTTATCGCATACCCTTTGTCCCTCCACACTCTCCATCTGGCTTCCATTCCCCATGATTCCAACCAAAATGACTCTCTCTAAAAACAAGATGGGATTGGGAGGGAGACAAACCATAAGTGACTTTTTTTTTTAAGATTTTATTTATTTATTTGACAGAGAGAAATCACAAGTAGATGGAGAGGCAGGCAGAGAGAGAGAGGGAAGCAGGCTCCCTGCCAAGCAGAGAGCCCGATGTGGGACTCGATCCCAAGACCCTGAGATCATGACCTGAGCTGAAGGCAGCAGCTTAACCCACTGAGCCACCCAGGCGCCCCCCATAAGTGACTCTTAATCTCACAAAACAAACTGAGGGTTGCTGGGGGGAGGGGGGTTGGGAGAAGGGGGTGGGATTATGGACATTGGGGAGGGTATGTGCTTTGGTGAGTGCTGTGAAGTGTGTAAACCTGGTGATTCACAGACCTGTACCCCTGGGGATAAAAATATATGTTTATAAAAAATAAAAAATTATATTAAAAAAAATCTCCAGAGACATTTTCTATTAAGATAAACTCATGGTATGCTGATTTCATTCCACCTGGCTTCTCCTTATTTAACACAGTTTACCATGTTTTCTTCTGTAAAACAGGACACCTGGGGCTTCCATCACTACCCACTCTTCTGATTTTCTACCTCTCTGGCCATTGCTTCTCAGCCTCCTTCTCTGGATTTTTCTTCTATTTTTTTTTTTTTTATTTAAACTAGTCATGCCAGCTGCCCAGGGCTTGGTCCAATTTCTTCCTCCTTTTTAAAAATTAAAAAAAAAAATTAAAGATCTTTATTTATTTATTTGAGAGAGAAAGATATTGCACACCAGTGGGGAGAGGGGCAGGGAGAGACAGAGGAGCAGGCTCTCTACTAAGCAGGGAGCCCGATGTGGGGCTCAATCCTAGGACCCCGAGATCATGACCTGAGCTGAAGTCTAACACTCAACCCATTAAGCCACCCAGGCACCCCACTTCTTCCTCTCCCAATTCTATACTCTTCCTCATGCATTCATATACTGGCAAAGGTTTTACTTCCCATCTTTTCTCAAAAGATTAATTTAAATGCCAGTGAGTAAAAGGAAGATTCTGGTGATTCCTATTTCTGGGCAGCCTTTCTCTCTCAAGTCAGGGAAACATTCACAGAAACAGGTATGTGCAGTAGCTGACATTTTGCAATCCCCACATTGACAAATAATCAACATGGGACTTCTTTAACAGATCATGAGCACTTTGGAGAATTTTGATAGATCCATAATTATGTCCTTCCTCGGGTCTCAGTGTGATAGCACTCAGAGTATCTTTGTTTTTAAAATTCATATTTTAGCTTCAAAAGACTATTTCTTACATTGAATCATTGCTAATTTCCTCCCAAGGAGAGCACATTTTTCTAGGCTTTTGATAATATGACTTATTTTTATGACCAGGATACTTGATAGTCATCTTAGTTTTTTCAGACATTACTTAATCAAGATTAGCTCTCTGTTGGAAGAACTATTTAAAACATTTACTGTAGAAAATGCCTTAAAACCTTTTTAGTGCAATGTAATATTTTGTAGCTGAATGGACTAAGTGGCATGGTTACTTCAATTAATTCAGAAAACCTTACCTAGCTAGAAACTTTGTTTACCAGGTGGTGGGTATTATAGAAGGCAAGGATTGCATGGAGCACTGGGTGTGGTGAAAAAATAATGAATACTGTTATGCTGAAAATAAATAAATTTAATTTAAAAAACAAAACAAAACAAAACAAAACAAAACAAAAAAATCCTTTGTATTTGCATATTGAGAAATGCCAGCAGAGTGAAAGAGTCCTTCTCTGTGGGAAATATTTGTTGCTGAATCAATCAGACTGAAAGTCCTAGTTTTATGACAGGCTAACTATATATCTCATTTGATCCTTGGTGGGCAATTTCTTCAAGGAATATTGACTTCTTCAATTAACCAGTTTAAAATCTCTCATTATAACGAGCAATTATGTAGAATAGCAGAAAGGTGTGTACAGTGACACTAAGACAACCTAGGTTCAAATGCTTACTCAGTCACCCATTACCTATAATATTTACTAGGAGAGGATTTAACTTTCCTGATTCTCACTTTATCACCTATAAATTAGTTTAAGAACAGTTTTCAGAACTGTTTTACATTTACAACAAAACAAGGGAAGGTATGGAGATTTCCCATAAACAGTTTTTTCAGAACAGTTTTACATATTTTTCAGAACAGTTTTACATTTACAACAAAACAAGAGAAAGTATGGAGATTTCCCATAAACAGTTTTTTCAGAACAGTTTTACATATTTTTCAGAATAGTTTTACATTTACAACAAAACAAGAGAAGGTATGGAGATTTCCCATAAACCTCCTCCCCCTACTCAAGACTAGTGTCCCCCATTATTAACACCATTCATCAGAATGGTACATTTTACCAAGGATGAACTTACATTGACACACCATAATCACCCAAAGCTCATAGTTTACTTTAAGGTTTCTTGCTGATATTATACATTCTGTGAATTTGTTCAAGTATATTACATATATAATATGATTACATATATCCATCATTACAATATCATACAGAGTATTTTCTCTGCCCCAAACACCCTCTGTGCTCTGCCTATTCATTCCCTGTCTCTCTTCTGCCTCTATTCCTGGCAACCATTGATCCTTTTATTATCTCTATTGTTTTGCCTTTTCTAGAACATCATGTAGTTGAAATAAAACAGCATGTATAAAACCTTTTCAGATTGGCTTCTTTCACTTACTAATATGCATTTAAATTTCTTCCATGTTTTTTCATGGCTTGATACCTATTTCTTTTTAGTGCTGAATAATATTTCACTGTTAATATTTCACAGATATGTCACTATTTATCCATTTGCCTACTCTAGGTCAGCTGTGTTATTTCCCAGTTTTGCCAATTATGAACAAAGCTGCTAGAATCAGCTATTGTACATTTGTACTTGTGTTTTCTATTCCTTTGGATAAATACCAAGGAATGTGATCACTGATCACACAGGAAGAATATGTTTAGTGTTGTGAGATGTTGCCAAACTCTCTACCAAAGTGCCATTCTGCACTCCCAACAACAATGTAAGAGAGCTCCTGTTACACCACCCCTTTGTCAGCCTTTGGTGGTGTCAGTGTTCTGGATTTTGGCCATTCTAATGAGTATAGAGTGATATCTCATTGTTGTTTTAATTTGCATTTCCCTGATGATGCATGATGTGGAGCATCTTTTCATAAACGTATTTGTCACCTGTATATCATCTTTGGTGAAGTGTCTTTTAAGGACTTTGGCCCATTTTTTAATTAGGTAGTTTGTTCTTTTCCTATTGAATTTTAAGTGTTCTTTCCCTACTTTATATAACAATCCTTTATCACATGTGTCTTTTGCAAAAACTTCCTCACAGTAGTTAACTGTCTTCTAATTCTCTTGAAATTGTCTTTGATAGGGCAGAACCTTTTGATTTTTATGAAGTCCAGCTTATCAATTGCTTTTTTCATGGATCATGTCTTCACTACTATATCTAAAAACACACTAAGGTCATCTAGGTATCCTTCTATGTTGTCTTCTAGGAACTTCATAATTTTTCATTTTATGGTTAGGTCTATGATCCATTTTGAGATAATGTGTGTGAAGGGTATAAAGGTTTGTGTCTAAGTAAATTTCTTTGCATGTGGATGTTCAGTTGTTCCAGCTCCATTTGTTAAAGAAACTTTCTCCATTGTATTGCCTTTGCTCCTTTGTCAAAGACAAGCTGATTTTATATTGGTGTATTTTTGGGATTTCTATTCTCTCTCATTGATCTATTTGCTTATTGCTTCACTAATACCAGAGTGTCTTGATTATCAAAGCTTTAGAGTATCTATTGAAGTTGGGTAGCATCAATCCTCCAAATATATTTTTATTTCCTTCAATATTTGTGTTGGCTATTCTGGATTTTTGCCTCTCCTTATAAACTTTAGATCATCAGTTTGTTGACGTCCATAAAGTAACTTGGTAGGATTTTGAATGAGATTACATTGAATCTGCACATCAAGTTGGGTAGAACAAGCATTTTGACAATGTTGAGTGTTTCCATTTATGAACATGAAATATCTCTGTATTTATTTAACATTTCTTTGATTGCTTTAATCAGAGTTTTATTATTTCCCTATACAGACATTGTACCTATTTTGTTAGTTTTGTACTAAAGAATTTCATTTAATCAAGAGTCAATATATATGGTGTTTTTAATTTCAAATTCTACTTGTTCATTTTTGGTATATAGGAATTCAGTTGAGCTTTGTATATTAACCTGGTATCCTACATCATGGCTTTAATAGCTTATAAGTTCCAGGAAATTGTCATTTATTCTTTCAGATTTTCAACATAGACAATCATGTCATTTGTCAGCAACAATATTTTTAAGTCTTCCTTCCCAATCTATGTATGTTTTATTTCCTTTTCCTGGCTTATTATTTTAGCAATAATTTCCAGTCTGATGTTGAAAAGCAGTGACAAAGAGGGACATCCTGGCTTTGTACCCTATATTAATTGGAAATCTAATTTCGCACCATTAAGTATAATGTTAGCTATATGTTTTTGTAGATAGTCTTTGTCAAGTTGAGAAAGTTCCTCTTTATTCCTAATTTACTGAGAGGTTTTCAGGGTTTTTTGTTTGTTTGTTGTTTTTCTTTTTTTTTTTTTTTTTTGTTTATTTTTTTTATTTTATTTTTTTTTTTTTGGTCACGTAAGCATCTGACTGTTTTTTCTTTAAATATTTCCTTATTTTATTTTATTTTCAGTGTTCCAAAATTTGTTGTTCATGCACCACACCCAGTGCTCCATGCAATATGTGCCTTCCACAATACCCACCACCAGGTTCACCCAACTCCCCAAACCCCTCCCCTCCAAAACCCTCAGTTTGTTTCTCAGGATCCACAGTCTCTCATGGTTTGTCTCCCCCTCTGATTTCCCTCAACTCACATTTCCTCTACATTCTCCATGTTATTCCTTATGGTCCACAAGTAAGTGAACCATATGATACTTGACTCTCTCTGCTTGACTTATTTCACCCAGCATAATCTCTTCTAGTCCCATCCATGTTGATATAAAAATTGGGTCTTCATCTTTTCTGATACAGGCATAATAATCCATTGTATATATGGATCATATCTTCTTTATCCACTCACTGGTTGAAGGGTATCTTGGTTCTTTCCAGTTTGGTCACTATGGCTATTGCTGCTATGAATATTGGGGTAAATATGGCTCTTATTTTCACTATATCTATATCTTTGGGGTAGATACCCAGTAGTGCAATTTCAGGGTCAATTGGTAGCTATTGCTACCAATTTTGGTACCAATTTGACAATGGTCAAATTTGTAGCCCCATGTTTAATTTTTTGAGGAATCTCCACACTGTTTTCCAAAGTGGCTATACCAACTTGCATTCCCACCAACAGTGTAAGAATGCTCCCCTTTCTCCACATCCTCTCCAACACATGTTCACTGTCTTGTTAATTTTGGCCATTCTAACTGGTGTAAGGTGGTATCTCAATGTGGTTTTGATTTGAATCTCCCTGATGGCTAATGATGATGAACATTTTTTCATGTGTCTGTTAGCCGTTTGTATGTCTTTTTTGGAGAAGTGTCTGTTCATGTCTTCTGCCTGTGTTTTTGACATGATTATCTGTTTCGTGTGTGTTGATTTTGAGGGATTCTTTATAGATCTTGGATATCAGCCCTTTGAAGTGTCATTCGCGAATATCTTCTCCCATTCTGTGAATTGCCTCTTTGTTTTGTCACAGCTGGCACGACAAATCGACCAGGAACATGAAGGTAAGAGGATGAAGAAAAGAACTTGAGAAGCAGAGAGATGGGGGCAGGAGGAGCACTGAGGAGGATGTCCAACAGTGCTAAGTTTATTCAAAGCATTAAGGCCATATATATAGTGACATTATAATAGGAGAAGCAAAACATCTGTGTCTAGTTAAACAACCACGAGTTCCCATAATAAGTTTCACATTTGACTATAAGCAGACCTCGTGATGCCAAATGGCTGATGCCAGTACAATTGTTCTGTATTGATACAGCAAACCCAAAAGTAATTTATGGGCTGTACTAGGGCAGCAAGGACCAGCCACAAACTTATGACACCAACTGAATTGTTCTCATCTGTTTAGCAAGCATGTGGGAAGTCACGTAGGCAAGCACACAACACATAGCATAGACCCTTTCTCAGTGCTACTCAACTTTTCCCGTTCTAAACCTTTTGTTAGGTTATTTGGACTTTAAAGGAGGCACAAGCAAAGGCCTGATTTGGTCCTTGTCTCAAGACTTATTGCAGCCTCCCACAGTTTTGGTGTTTTCTTTGCTTGTGCAGAAGCTTTTGATCTTGATGAAGTCTCAAAAGTTCATTTTCACTTTTGTTTCCTTTGCCTTTGGAGACATGTCTTGAAAGAAGTTGCTGTGGCCGAAGTCGAAGAGGTTACTGCCTATGCTATCCTCTATTCTGGTGGATTTCTGCCTCAAGTTGAAGTCCTTTATCCATTTTGAATTTATCTTTATGTATGGTGTAAGAGAATGGTCAAGTTTCATTCTTCTACACACAGCTGTCCAATTTTCCCAACACCATTTATTGAAGAGACTGTCTGTATCTCACTGTATATTTTTTCCTGCTTTGTTGAAGATTATTTGACCATATAGTTGAGAGTCCATATAGTTGAGAGTCCATATATGGGCTCTCTATTCTAGTCCACTGGTCTATGTGTCTGTTTTTGTGCCACTACCATGCTGTCTTTATGATCACAGCTTTGTAGTCAAGCTTGAAATCATGCAATGTGATACTCCCAATTTTGTTTTTCTTTTTCAACATTTCCTTAGCAATTCGGGTCTCTTCTGGTTCCATACAAATTTTAGGATTGTTTGTTCCAGCTCTTTGAAAAATGCCCATGGAATTTTGATCAGGATTGGCATTGAAAGTGTAGATAGTTCTAGGCAGTATAGACATTTGAACAGTGTTTATTCTTCTAATCCATGAGCATGAGTGGGGCGCGTCACCGGGCCAGCTGGAGACCCCCACTAGGGGCTGAGCGGGATGGCGAGTGTCGCGAGTCCAGGCGCATTAACGAACCACACCAGACTCGGGAGGTCTGTCGAAGCAGGATCTCACTTTATTGAGCAGAGCAGCGACTTATAAGGGGTGAGGGAAGGGAAGTGAGGTCAGCAAAGTGGGGGCCAATGGGGATGTGCCATGTCGGCGGGAGTTGGGAGAGACACGCCCTGCAGGGGGTGGAGGCTCGTGGGAAACAGAACTGATGGGAAACCGAAACCACCACTTTGGCACCTTTGTGGTCAGCCATGTGGGTTCCCAATCCGGAAGAGAAGGCCACCCGGCGCCATCTTAGCCTCTTGGGGCCCAACATCTCCCCCTTTTGTTTTTGTATGCATGAATTCTGCCTTAGGTCGCTGGCGGCAGGCCTTCAGGCTTACCTGTCATTGGGGAATCACACTGCTTTGGTGTACCCCCTGTCTTAGGTTGCTCTACATCCCCCGCCGGTCTTACCCGTCATTGAATATCATGCCTGTATGGGGGTTTGGTCCCTGACCTGGCGTGGGTTGTTCCTGCAAGGAATCCCATCTGCCATAGGTCGTGAGACTATTGATGGGGCCCCTCGTAGGACTCGTCGTCACGGGTGGCCAGTCTCTGGTATTGAACATGGACATTCATGAGTTGAATGGCCTCCACTCTTTTTTGGACGAATTGGGCAATCTTATTGATAATACAGGGGCCAAAGGTCAGCAGGAGAAGTAGGGTTAGGATGGGCCCCAAGAGGGGGAGGAGAAAGGGAAGTAAGCCATTAAAGCTTGTCCAGAAGGGGGAGGTCATCAGGGCGTGGCGGCGCTTCTCTAGGTCCTCCTGTAGCTTCTTGATTTTGTCTCGTACAATACCCGACCGGTTGGCAAAGAAACAACATTCCTCCTGTAAAAACAAACATATGCCTCCCTTTTTGGCTGTTAATAGATCTGAGCCTCGCCGGTTTTGGAGGACTACCACAGCCAGGGAGTCCATCTATGTTTGGAGGTCAAGGATGGTCTCCGAGACTGCACCCAAGTCATTAATCATCTGTTGGGATAATGTGTTATAGTAGTGGAGAGAGGTACCTATCCCGGCAGAGCCGGTTGCAACTCCCGCAGTGATCCCTAATCCCAGCATGATGGGGATGGCCTGGATGGCTCTTTTGGATCGCCCTCCGAGATGATCGAAGGCAGGAATTGGAAGGCTCTGATTGTTGGGAATAATGTTGAGATCTGGCAGAAGCCAAGCTAAGGCACAAAGGCCAGTCCAATTAGTGGGGAGGAAGCTGAATGCCTGGTCCCCACAGATGAATACAGTGGCATTGGGGGGGCAGAGTTGAGTATTGTTTACTGTGGTGTTTTGGTCACAGTAGCTGGGGTCAATAGCCCCGAGGTCAATATTAGAGCCATTGTCCACCAACGGGGGGGCCCAAAGACAGGTGACATTAGAAGAGAGGGGGGATATGTACACATAGTCTCTGGGAGGCCAAAGAGGGCAGTTTGTGGTGGGAAGGAGCAGGGAGACATTGGCGAGGAAAGCCTGGGCCAGTAGGGGCCCATTCTTTAAGCATAAGCCAGCGCGAGTGACTTGTCCATGAGCCAGCAGAAGAAGAAGCGGTGCCACCCAAGACATAAATAATGCCTTCTTAAGCTGGTCGTGTGGGGGGAGTGATTCCCCCTTTTGTTTTTGTAAATGGTCCTTAAGGGTGCGGTTTTGTCTTTCTATGATTGCTTGGCCCCTGGGATTATAGGGGATTCCCGTGGAGTGGGAGATATTCCAGGTAGTAAGGAAATCCTTGAGGGCCTGACTAGTGAAGCAGGGGCCATTATCAGTCTTGATCTGTTCTGGGAGTCCTAGTGTGGCAAAACATTGTAGGAAGTGGCTAATGGAATGTTTAGTCTTTTCACTGGCATGGGCCATTGCCCAACACGCATGTGAGTGGGTGTCAGCAGACATGAAAACATACTTAAGTTTACCAAAGGAGGGGTAATGAGTTACCTCTGTTTGCCAGAGGTGATTAGGACGTAGCCCTCTGGGGTTGCACTCAGGTCCCTGGAGTGGGGGGACCTGCAAAAAAAGGCTGGCAGGATTTGCAGGTTCGAATGATCTTTTTAAGATCTTTGACGGGGGCCAGGGGGAAACGGTGGTGGAGTCCCCTCCAATTGGCGTGGGTGAGTCTATGAAAATGAGTGGCCTCCTCAACGGAGTAACATTGGGGGGTAGACGCAAGTCGGTCGGCCAGGGAGTTTCCCTGTGAAAGGAATCCTGGAAGTCCCTGGTGTTCTCTAAGGTGTTGGATGTATATTGGGTTGGTTCTCTGTTTTAGAAGGGTACGGGTCTGGATCACGAGTGGGGTAATGGGGTTAGAATCAAGTCTAATGTGGGCATCAATCAGATTGGGCAGGAGATTGACCACATAAAGGCTGTCTGAAAACAGGTTGAGGGGACCTTCAACTCTGGAGAGAGCTAGGACCACGGCATATAGCTCTTTGAATTGTGCTGATCCCTGTACCTCATGGGTGAGGGATTCTTGAGGTGTAAGGCTTCCCTTGTCGCTAGGATGAGGCGGGAAAATTACTGCTGAGGCTCCTATCTTGCCTCCATCTGTGAAGGCCGTGTGATAGGAAGGGTCTGCCCGGGGGGACAAACAATGTGGGGAACTTCCATGGTAATTTACCGAAGGAGTTCATCCATTTATAGGGCCCATAATGACAGTCTATGTCGCCAGTGAACCTTTCTAAAGCTATGGCTACCCTTGCATTATTGCGCTGGAGCCAGGCAAAGTCCTGAATTCTATAGGGAGTAATAATAGCACTTGGGTCCTGTCCAAAAAGATGAAGTGAGTTGGTCCTCCCCTTTGTGATGCAGTCAGCGAGTTGGTCCGTTGTTGCATATACCTGTGGGGTGCCCCCCACCGAGAGGTGGATCCATTGGATGGGTTCCCCCTGTTGGGCAAGCAACACAGTCATCAGGGATTCCCCCGGGAAGATGTACAAAACCAGAGGCACAGAGGGGGTGAACCGCTTTAAGGTGGACTTGTCAATGGCCTGTTGAACCTCAGTAAGCGCTTGGAGGTGATCAGCGTTCAGAATGATGGCGGACGAGAGGGAGGAGCCCTTGAGCAGGTCAAATAGGGGGGTGAGTCTCTCGGTAGAGATTGAGATCCATGGCCTCATCCAGTTTATTTCGCCCAGGAGTTTTTGTAATTGAGGCAGGGTATATGAGGACTGGATCTGTAATTGAGGTCTAATGGGGGATACTGTGTCCAGGGAGAGCAGGAACCCAAGGATTTTAAAAGGGGGGACCCTTTGAATCTTTTCAGGGGCAACCTTAAAACCATGGCGGGCCAAGATGGAGAGACATTTAGAAGTGAGGAGATCAAGTTGAGATGGGTCAGGGGCCCCCAGGATAATATCATCCATGTAGATATAGAAAAGGATGTCTGGGTCCCTAAGAAATGATGCAAAGACTCGAGCCAATATATTTTGGCAGATTGAGGGGCTATTAGCCATTCCTTGGGGGAGAACAGTCCATTCAAATCTCTGGTCGGACCCGGAGAAGTTAGGAGCGGGCAGGGAAAAGGCGAATTTTTCTGTGTTGTCGGGATGAAGGGGAATGGAGAAGAAACAATCCTTAATATCAATGGTGGTAATTAAATGGTTAGATGGAATAGCAGGGATCCATGGGAGCTCCCTTTGAGGGGTCCTGAAGGGGATCATCCTGTTGTTCACTAGTCGTAAGTCCTGTAACAACCTCCATGAGTTGTTAGACTTTTTGATGACAAAAATGGGGGAATTCCAGGGGCTAAGAGATGGGCGGATATGCCCAAGGTCAAGCTGTTGTTGTACCAGAAGGTGGAGTTGCTGCAATTTGTGAGAAGGGAGAGGCCACTGCTCTTCCCAAATGGGAGGACCCTCTTTCCAATTAATTTTGGGGACCTGAGGTAGGGCAGTGGCCTTTAGGATTGGGGGGACTGGTGTCTTTGCCTTATACTCTCCAGGTAGGGGTCATCTCGGTAGTTGGAGTGGGCACTCCTTCCCTCCCGGAATTGTTGCTGGTATTCCTCCTCATCAAAAAAGGCCTTATGATCAGTAGTAATGAAGGCCTCTGTGGCTCCTAGAATGTCTTGTCCAAGGAGGCTGGCGGTGAGCCCAGAGGCTACCAAGGGACAAATTTGTCCTCTGTTGCCGTCTGGATCGACCCAGCACATTAAGTTGGCAGTCTCATGGGAGCCAGCTTGGCCTCCAACCCCCACTAAGGGGGGGCCAGGAACAAGTTTCCATGAAGGGGGGACCTCCTCCTGTCGGAGGACGGTACGTTCAGCTCCGGTGTCAATGAGGCACTTAAAAGATTTGTCTCCGATTGTGAGGCGCATCTTGGGGCGGAGGCCCCGGGACCAGCGGGACGGTCCAATGCGCTCGAACAGCGCACTTCCCCTTATTTAACAAGGCTGGGTATTGCCCCGACTGGAGTTTAAAGGCTTGCCCTGGATATCGAATCTGGATTTGCAGTCCTTTGCCCAGTGGAACCCCTTTTTACATTTAGGGCATGGGGTCCGTGGCAGGACAGAAGATTGAGGCTGGACGGGCTTACGGCCCTGTGGGCAGTTTCTCTTGAAATGCCCCTCTTTTCCACAACCAAAGCATAAACGAGGTGAGTCTGTGGGGCGGGACTGCAGGGATGTTTGCTGAATGGCGCAAACAAGGGTCTCAAGGCTCTCCTGCTGGTGCTCCTTGAGGGCAGCGGCCATAGCTCTCGCTTGATGTGATGTAGAGCTAATGTCTTTGGTTGCAATAACCCAGCGGTCCATGGACCTTTCTTTTAAGCCCGCACAGGCCATTCTATGGTCACGGGTCATACCTTCCCACACTGCCATTTTTAGAAAATGGTCCCTAAGGTCCCCCGGGGGGAGTTTCTTTTTGATGGATTTTTCCACCCGGTTGATAAACGAGGGAAGGTCCTCATTAGCCTTTTGATGTAGCCCCGTGATGGGCGACTCAGAAGGCCCTTCTTCGAGTTTATTCCAGGCGGCGAGCCCCACGGCTCGCACCTGATCTTGGTACGGGGGAGGAATGGCAGCCTGCTGAATACCGGAGGCATATTGGCCATCCCTTCCAGTAAGCATTCCCATGGTGATCGGGATGGCAGGATTGGCATAGGCATTCCTTTCTGCAATTTGTTGACATTCCTCCTTGTATAGGGCAGTCCACTTTATATACAGGGCGCTCAGGAGTACGGCCCTGGCCAGCGAGCGCCAGTCTGCCGCCGTACAGGGAGAATATGCAAGTCCTCGGAGGATGGTTTTGGTCCAGGGGGCATTAGGCCCATCCTCCAGAACTGCCTTCTTAAGTTCCTTGATGTCCCCAGGTTCCCATGGGTAAGGTGGGATATCAGTACTTTTTGCTGCCCTGGGAACTACTGTGAAAGTACGTGCTGGGCCCGGATCTTTTATTGACTGAGCCAGCAGCTGCAACTGCTCTAAATTTAAGGATCCCCCACCCGACAAGATGTAGAACTGGGAGAGGAACAGCAGCAGCGGGCACAGGTGGCGCAGCTCCCGCAATGGGACCGCCGCAGCCACCATGTCGCCGGCACGCGCACTTCCAGGGAAGGGAGGCGTAACCCGGGGGTTCGGGGGTGTGGTGTTCCGAAGGAGGAGGGCAGTATGGAGGTGGAGGGGTAGGCGCTGATGGTTGGATAAAGGGGTTAGTAGAAGGGGGGCGCAGGGGGGCCCTCAGCCAGAGATCCGGGTTGGAGGTCTGGGGGCCAAGGAGCCGCGTCAAAGGGGTCTAGCGAGGGGTAGAACCTCTTTGGTTCAACAGGGGGGTCGATTTTAGAAGAGGACTGCCCCATAACTTATGGGGGTACACTCACTTGTTAACCGATTGGCCCGTCAGCGGAAGAGACTCCTCACACGGGGCACCAGTTGTGGGGCGTGTGGCTGGGCCGGCCGGAGACCCCCACTAGGGGCTGAGCGGGATGGCGAGTGTCGCGAGTCCAGGTGCATTAACAAACCACACCAGACTCTGGAGGTCTGTCGAAGCAGGATCTCACTTTATTGAGCAGGGCAGCGACTTATATGGGGTGAGGGAAGGGAAGTGAGGTCAGCAAAGTGGGGGCCAATGGGGATGTGCCGTGTCGGCGGGAGTTGGGAGAGACACGCCCTGCAGGGGGTGGAGGCTCGCGGGAAACAGAACTAATGGGAAACCGAAACCGCCACTTTGGCGCCTTTGTGGTCGGCCATGTGGGTTCCCGATCTGGAAGAGAAGGCCACCCGGCACCATCTTAGCCTCTTGGGGCCCAACAAGCATGGAATGCTCTTCCATATTTTTGTGTCTTCTTCAATTCCTTTCATGAGTATTCTGTAGTTCTTCCTGATGAATATGAAGATTCTCAAAAAGATTAGCTAATAGGATCCATCAGTACATTAAAAAAATTATTGGGCATCTGGGTGGCTCAGTGGGTTAGGCCACTGCCTTTGGCTCAGGTCATGATCTCAGGGTCCTGGGATCGCGTCCGGCATCGGGCTCTCTGCTCGGCGGGGAACCTGCCTCCTCCTCTCTCTCTCTCTGCCTGCCTCTCTGCCTACTTGTGATCTCTCTCTGTCAAATAAATAGGTAAAAATCTTTGAAAAAAAATTATCCACCATGACCAGATGGGATTTATCCATGGGATTCAAGGGTGGTTCAACATTTCCAAATCAATCAATGTGATAGAACAAATCAGTAATAGAAGAGAGAAGAACAACATGGTCCTCTCAATTGATGCAGAAAAATCATTTGATAAGGCACAGCATCTGTTCCTGATTTAAATGATTCAATGTATAGGGATAGAGAGAACATTATTCAACTTCATAAAATATATTTATGAAAAACCCACAGCAAATATCATCCTCAATGGGGAAAAGCTGACAGCCTTCCCTTTGAGATCAGGCACATGACAAGGATGTCCACTCTCGCCACTGTTATTCAACATAGTACTAGAAGTCCTAGCAACAGCAGACAACAAAAAGAAATAAAAGGTATTCAAATTGGCAAAGAAGTCAAACTCTCTCTCTTCACAGATGACATGATACTTTATATGGAGAACCCAAAAGACTCCACCCCCAAAGTACTAGAACTCATATAGCAATTCAGTAATGTGGCAGGATACAAAATCAAAGTACAGAAATCAATTGCTTTCTTATACACTAAGAATGAAAATACAGAAAGGGAAATGAGAGAATTGATTACATTTACTATAGCGCCAAGAACCATAAGATATCTGGGAATAAACCTACCCCAAGAAGTAAAGGATCTATACTCAAAGAACAACAAAAAACTCATTTAAATTGTTTTAAAAATCATGAATGGGTACTGGATTTTGTCAAATGCTTTTTCTGCATCTATTGGTATGATCGTATGATTTTTCTTATTTAGTTCACTGATGTGGATTGCATTAATTGATTTTCAAATGTTCAACCAGCCTTCCATATCTGGTATAAATTCCACTTTATCGTGGTGTATAATTGTTTTCACAGTTTTTTTAGATTTCATTTGTTAATTTTTTAGGGATTTGCATATATGTTTATGAGAGCTTAGATCTGTTGTTTTCTATTGTACAATTTTGGTATTAAGGTAAGAGGCTGGAGGCCCCTGGGTGGCTCAGTGGGTTAAAGCCTCTGCCTTCAGTTCAGGTCATTATCTCAGGGTCCTGGGATCAAGCCCGGCATCAGGCTCCTGCTTGGTGGGGAGCCTGCTTCCCACTCTTCCCCCACCTGCCTCTATGTCTGCTTGTCAAAAATATAAATAAAATCTTTAAAAAAAAAAAAGGTAAGAGGCTGGCTTCATAGCATGAGTCAGGAAAAATTCCCTCTGCTTCTATCTTCTGAAAGAGATTGTAGAGAATTGGTAAAATTATTTCTTAACTGTTTAGTACGATCCATTAGTGAAACTGATTGGTCCTGATGGTTTCTGTTTTGGATAAATCGGCTTTAATTATGCTTATGTCATAGGGTTATTGTAACCATTAGATGAAATGATGTATGGAAAATAACTGGCACTAATAATAATTATACTCCTAATAATTAAGTCCTCAGTCAGGATCAAAAGTTTCCTCTAGATATCTATGTGTTCCGGAAATGGACATATTTCCAGTTAGACATAATAATAATTAAAATATGGACAAGATTTTGTGACTCTTTGTACATATATTATATAGTTTTATTCCTTAAAATTAACCACCTGTTTGACAGACTTATTCCTGTTTTGGATGAGGAGGTAGAATGTGGGAATTGCTAGATACTTTCTTCATAATTCTCTTCTTAGGTTAGTGCCAGAGGCAGGTGGTGAAATCATAGTCTCTCATTACCTTACAGTGTATTGACAGGGCTGGACCTCTGTAGACTGAAGTTAATTAATCTTAGAGAAAGTGTAATAATATTCAGCATGATGTGTTACACATAGTAAATTTTTCAAGATTGTCAAATGAGTTCACCTAGAAATACCACAATGTGAGGCAGAAACCTAATACTCCTTTTACTGTTTTATTTACGATAGTCAAAATAATTAAATATTAAGCCTATTTGCAATACAAACTGAAGAAAAGCTGGAAGATAGTGTTAAATTATTTTTTTAGAGTTGGTAATAAGTTATTTAATATAACCAAGAGAGTTTTATATTATGTCCCATGTGATGACTGTTTCAACCTAACTGCATTTCTGACACCTCAGATGGAGTGTTTTAGAATTTTGATCATTGCAATATGCCAATTTCACATCCTACTCCTATGTTCTTACGTTAGTGTTTTTATTATTGTTATTTTTTACTATTTTATTTATTTAATTGAGAGGAAGAGAGAGAGAGAGAGAGAGAGAGAGCGAGCAGGAACTGGGGAGAGACAGAGAGATTGGAAGAAGCAGACTCCCCCACTGAGCAGGAAGCCCCATGCAGGGCTCGATGCCAGCACCTGGGATCGTGACCTGAGCCAAAGGAAGACATTTAACCACCTGAGCCAGCTAGGCACCCACCTATTTTAATGTTTCTAATACCAAGTGTGTAATTGAGTTCTTATTTTTTACCCCCAGCACGTGCGCGCACACACACACACACACACACACACACACACACTCAGACTTTAATTTCTCATTAATTACTTAGTGGAGCTTTAAGCTTTTTGTTCAGTGCATAGAAAATGAGAACATAACTGAAATTAAAAGCTTTTTTGACAAATTAATTACACTATTTTTAACTACTATTGTAGTCTGAAGAAAATAACACAGGTAGGAAAATATTTGATCCAGTTACTATAATTTGAAATCATAGTTGTGTGTTACAGAATATTTTTTAAATTTTTTTTTAAGATTTTATTTATTTATTTGACAGAAAGAGATTACAAGTAGGCAGAGAGGCAGGCAAAGAGAGAGAGAGAGAGGGAAGCGGGCTCCCTGCTGAGCAGAGGGCCCAATGCAGGACTCGATCCCAGGACCGTGAGGTCAGGACCTGAGCCCAAGGCAGCGGCTTAACCCACTGAGCCACCCAGGTGCCCCAGAATAATTTTTTTAAAGTGAAACCATGCTTTTCATAGAAATATAAAATAAATATAGGTCAATGATTTTCTCATTAATTAAATGAGGAACCAAAAAGATGTAACAACTAGTTCAAACATCAAAAAGCAGAGACAGTTAGGGATCGGGAATACTGAGTAACTGCAAATGGATGCAACACAGCCTTCCTCCCACCACCCCCCCCACCCCACCCCTGCCCCTCCACCAAACCCCTGCCCCTATCTTATCTGGGAGTGTGGGTATGGGGGTGGGGCTTCCCTCCACTGGACAGAATTTCTTCCTATATTAACCACCACACTCTTACCAGTGTTTTATAATACAGAGTTGTAAAATACCCTAAAGACAATGAATACCTAAGAGTGTCTATGGAATCAATCAGTTAACCCTGAAGGTTGTGCTCTGAAGCCTTAAACTGTGCATAGTTTTCTATTGAAGCACATGTTTTTCCCTATACTTGGAAAATGGTGATAGGACTTTCCACCTTATGAAACACTGTAGTCAGGTTTGAATAGTCTCTGTTTCAGTGTAGCTTACCTTGGGACAGAAATAATTGTTTACGGGGCACCTGGGTGGCTCAGTGGGTTAAGCCTCTGTCTTAGTCTCAGTTCATGATCTCAGGGTCCTGGGATCAAGCCCCACATCGAGCTCCTCGCTCAGTGGAGAGCCCGCTTCCACCCCTCTCTCTGCCTGCCTCTCTGCCTACTTGTGATCCCTCTCTCGGTCAAATAAATAAATATTAAAAAAAAAAAAGAAATACTTGTTTACTTCTTATAGCAAACCTGAGCATCAAAAGAATTCATTAGATTCCATATTGGCTTGAGAGAATGGGCACAGGGTAACTTCTATGCTTTTGTTTTGACAAAGCCTCTAAAAAGTTAAATAAGCTATTTGGACCTTTGAACAAACTTTATGGTCTCTTCTGAATCTATAATTGTAAGAATTTATTGCAAAGAAATAATTTATTTGCCCCTCAACCCAGCCCAAATATACTAAATCTGTCTTTGCAAGATTAGTGAGAGGTTTCTAGAACTGGGCATTTTTCCAACCCTCAAAGAGGAAGTGAGGTACTGAAAAGTGTGTTCTAATTTGCACATTGCTCCTCTTTGTTCATAAATTTGATACAGAATCTAATCTTGAAACTCAGCAAGAGAACATGGCTTTGATTTTTAACAATCTTAAATGATTGGACCTGGTAATGCAGTGACCAGAGGTGTTCCAACATCCGAAACTGCTCACTGTTGGTGTAAAAACCCTCCTTAGCATCCTTGTTTGCAACTGTGAGCCAGGGGTAAGGAAAGAAAACATACAAGGGAGAAAAAAAAGGAAAATGGAGATTTGCTATTATTTAGAATGTCTGTTATTTGAGGAATGTCGGTATCCTCATTTTTTTATTTTTTTATTTTTTATAAACATATATTTTTATCCCCAGGGGTACAGGTTCGTGAATCGCCAGGTGGTATCCTCATTTTTGAGGGCTTTAAAAATTGTTGAGTTTCTCACTGTGATCAATGTGTTTGAATAGCTTAGCTTATACCATTTGATGGAGTTTGTATTTTTATTTTATTGAGAATTAAGTTATTCTTAGCATTAATGACAGTTTCAAATTGCTCTTTTCCCAATTTGACAACTATCTTTTTTCTTTTGGAAAATGGATATTTTCTTTCTATCTCTCCTAAAACTTCCTTAGCCTTAAATATTTAGGTGGAGTTATTTATTTATTTATTTATTTATTTATTTGTAAAGGTTTTATTTATTTATTTATTTATTTATTTATTTATTTATTTGAGAGAGAGAAAGCATGAGATGGGGGAGGTTTGGGGGGAGGGTCAGAGGGAGAAGTAGACTCCCTGCTAAGTAGGGGATTCAGTCCTGGGACTCCAGGATCATGAGAAGCCAAAGATAGTAGCTTAACCCACTGAGCCACCCAGGCACCCCAATATTTAGTTGGATTTAACATGTGTTTCAAAGCCCATTCTTCTATAACTTCCAAATATTTTCAAGTTACATCTTCATGCAACTTAGTGAGCATATCATGGCAAATAAGTGATGGAAAGAAGTATTGAAATAAAAGTTTAATTTAGTTAGTGGGATGTTTAACACACTCTTCATTAAGAAATAAATACACATTTGCAGCAAACTCCTTTTGTATGTGTCTGTGTGTGCACGCACGTTTGTTTTCCTGCATCTGTTGTAGACTCCAGAGATTATTTTAGTATAAACTGTAATTGTCTATTTATGGAAATCAATACAGCATAATGAGGCATATTTCTTCTAGATAATAATAATTCTTTAAATGAAAAGTACCTTTGGCCATTGTTTCATTTTTTATAGGCTCAGATTATTTTAGTATGATTAATGAGAGCAGCAGTTCCCTGACATTCTTAATAATTGTATCCTGTTAGTTTAAGACCTCACTTTGCCCAATTTATGAGTAAATGCTCCAATTATAGTTGTAACACAAATAGTTCTTGTGTTTGACTATGAGCGAATTTGGAAACCATAGTTTTGATCAAAGCAGTATCCTCGTGGATATTAGAGAATATAAATAAAGAGATATCTTTATGGTATATCCTAATAATTTCCAGGTTCATCCTTAATAAAATCAGTAGATGAGTTGAGTCGGGGTCCTGTCTTATGGAATAGCTTCTGAAATTCTACTCCACAAATGGTTAGTGAAGATATTCTAAAAAGTATTTCAAATATGGAATTGCTGGTAATGCCAATGATGTAAAATATCACTAATCACTTAACTTGTATTTTAAAGCAAATGAGATCTGAATATTGAATCATATTTCCTTATGTGATCCAGTGTCAGTCCCTGGAATATGGTGTTCAATGTATGAGAGAATAAACTTATAAGAATATGGGCGGAGAAAGGGGAACCCTCCTACACTGTTGGTGGGAATGCAAGCTGGTGCAGCCACTCTGGAAAACAGCATGGAGGTTCCTCAAAATGTTGAAAATAGAACTGCCCTATGACCCAGTAATTGCACTATTGGGTATTTACCCTAAAGATACAAACGTAGTGATCCAAAGGGGCACGTGCACCCGAATGTTTGTAGCAGCAATGTCCACAATAGCCAAACTATGGAAAGAACCTAGATGTCCATCAACAGATGAATGGATCAAGAAAAAATGTGGTATATATACACAATGGAATACTATGCAGCCATCAAAAGAAATGAAATCTTGCCATTTGCAACAACATGGATGGAACTAGAGCATATCACGCTTAGCGAAATAAGTCAAGCAGAGAAAGACAACAAAGATCATATGATCTCCCTGATATGAGGAAGTGGTGATGCAACATGGGGGCTTAAGTGGGTAGGAGAAGAATCAATGAAACAAGATGGGATTGGGAGGGAGACAAACCATAAGTGACGCTTAATCTCACAAAACAAACTGAGGGTTGCTGGGGGGAGGGGGTTTGGGAGAAGGGGGTGGGATTATGGACATTGGGGAGGGTAGGTGCTTTGGTGAGTGCTGTGAAGTGTGTAAACCTGGTGATTCACAGACCTGTACCCCTGGGGATAAAAATATATGTTTATAAAAAATAAAAAATTATAAAAAAACAATTATGATAGGAGAGAGCATTTCTTTCTTGTTCTTCATTTTAATAAAATTGCTTTAACATTTCACCATTTGAAATAATATTTGTTGCTGGTTTGGAGTTTACAGCCTTTACCATATTTAAGCCATTTATTTCAGTGCTTTCTTATAGTTTTTATTACAATTTTGACTGCCTTTTATCAAGTGCTATTTCAGAATGTATTGAAATTATGAAAACAGTTTCTTCCTTAATGTGTTAATTAGGGAATTATGTTATTTGTGATATTCTGATATTGAATTCCCTTCCATTCCTAAAATAAATCCTACTTGATAATTTTGATACACTGTTATTATTATTATTATAATTCTAATTACTATTATTAAATTCTATTTCTAAATTCTATTATTAAATAGAATTCTATTATTAAAAGTCAGACACTATTAGATTGAATTGAAAAAAAAGCCTAGAAATAGATTGATTTCAAGAATTACTCTTAAAGCCAATAAAAAAAAAATACTGCATAGTGCAAAAGGGTGCAAGAACATAAAAATATAATAAATTATAGTGGGAATTTTGATATAGCTCTTTCAAAATCTGATAAAATGAGAAAACAAAAACTAATTAAAGATATAATACAATTAAATAATCCTTAGAATCTTAATTTTATGTATATATAACACTCTATATTGAGAATAAGCTTTTTTTTCCCACATGATCAGGGCACGACTATTATAAAAAGTCATCATACAGTTTGCCACAAATAAATACTGAATGTAGGGATGCCTGGGTGGCTCAGTTGGTTAGGCTGCTGCCTTCAGCTCATGTCATTTTTCCAGGGTCCTGGGATCAAGTCCCGCATTGGGCTCCTTGCTCTGCAGGGAGCCTGCTTCTCTCTCTGCCTCTGCCTGACTCTCTCCCTGCTTGTGTGTACCATTTCTCTTTCTGGCAAATAAATAAAATCAAGAAAAAAAATACTGGATGTATTTTTTAAATATTTATTTTTTATTTATTTATTTTTTATCTGACAGAGATCACAAGTAGGCAGAGAGGCAGGCAGAAAGAGAGAGGGGGAAACAGGTTCCCTGCTGAGCAGAGAATCCCAACATAGGGCTTGATCCCAGAATCCTGGGATCATGACCTGAGCCTAAGGCAGAGGTTTTAACTCACTGAGCCACCCAGGCACCCTGAATGTATTTTTTAAAAGCAGAGATCCCTAATTATAATTTTTTAAGAGTAAAAATAAATATGAAATATATGACCCAAACTAGTGACTTGAAAATTAAAAACACACACCTAAATCACTTGGATCAAAGAAGAACTCAAAGTAGAAATTACAAACTGCTAAGGAAACAGGGTAAAGAAGAGAGTTAAAATTATTGAGATGTAAAACAAACAAGCAAACAAACAAACAAACAAAAAAACTGTGCATAGGGAGATATATAGCATTAAATACCTTCACCATTAAAGAAAAATTATTGATTGTATAGGATCTTAGTAATTATCTTAGGGAATGAGAAAAACAGCAGCAAGACAAATGTGAATAAAATAAGAAAATAAAATTAATAAAGAGGTAAAAATAATTAAAGAGGAAAATATGTATAAAGACTAGAAATTCCAAAAGCTAGATCGATTTACAGACCATTAAAACAGAAAACCTCCTCAAAAAACTGGTTAAGAAGAAAAGGACACAAAAAAATATATAAACTATTAGAAATAGGGGCACCTGGGTGGCTCATTGGGTTAAAGCCTCTGCCTTAGGCTCAGGTCATGATCTCAAGGGTCCTGGGATGGGGCCCCGCATGGGGCTCTCTGCTTGGTGGGGAGACTGCTCCCCACCCCCTCTCTCTCTGCCTGCCTCTCTGCCTACGTGTGACTTCTGTCTGTCAAATAAATAAATAAAATCTTTAAAAAAAATAAAATAAAATATTAGAAATAAGACACAACACTGATATAGAAGAGATTAAAATACAGCATTTTTGTTTTCAATTATATGGCAATGAAATAAAAAGCTGGGGAGAAATAAAGATTATTGTGCAAAATATAAACTCCCAAATTTTTTCACAAGAGAATATAAATAGTTGTTGCAAGTTAGGTTAATCACTACTATTTAAATAGGGACTACAATTGGATGGGTTGTCTTATAACTGACTTCCAGCTCACATGTTTAATCCAGACAATTTATGTTAATCAAATTAAATTAAATTTCAATTTAAACTATTCCAGACCACAGATTTTTCTAGATGATTTCTCATTTATGGTAAGAATTGAGGTTAACTTTAATAATAAAACTTGTTAAGGAGGGCTCAAAAAAGGAAAACTAGGCATCCAATGCTCTTATGAATATGGATGCACACTCAAAAAGAAAATATGATCAAGTAGAACCCATTAAGTTGGCACCACATTTTAAAAAATAAAATATGACTCAAATGCATACAAATGTGAGAGGACAGAATGTAAGAGCTGAGAGAAATCTTCCTGGGATATGCATATTCCCTTCCAGCTTTTTCTTTTTCCCTCTCCCTTAATCCCACAGACTACACATGTCAACCTGACCTGGGGTGTAGCTGCAGAGCACTTTCAAAGCAGCAGACAAACATAAGAAGTGGGAATACACAGAACCTCCTAGGGCTTCACAGTTGTCAAAGTGAGAAAATCCTCTCTGGCAGCCATTGAGGGAATGTATGAATGAGATCCTGGAGGCAATGAGACACTCTTCAGGGATGCAGATGTTTGACTTCCAAGGCAGGCCCACAGATCATTCTGGGTGGCAGCTGTGGCGAGTGTTCTAGAACACAGAGTACTTCCTAAAATTCCGGCTCCTCCACTGGACATTGACTTTTCTCTCTTTTATAGATGATTTTGCAATCAAAGCTGTTCTTGTCACCCCCAAAGCTGCTGTGCTTCTAATGGCAGGGATACATAGCCTTTTCCAGACTATCTGTGAATTCTGTGCCTTTGCAAAAAAGGTGGGGCCAGATACTCTCCTCTTCTTCCCCATTTTGTCCTTTATTTCTGCTTCATGTCTTCTGTCTTTCCAACTTTACCTTCTTGGTTAGACCTTCTCTACCCTGTTCTCAGTTCAGTTTAGGTTAGAACGCAGTCCAGCACTTTAGCCGTAGCTGCAGCTCACGCTGAAAGTAATGATTACTGAAGCTATGGAGTAGTTTCATAATGTTGGCAGAAATGGCTTGAAGTAATGGCAGCAGTGATTAGATAGACTCAAAGGTGATGATTCTAATAGTTGCAAGTTGGGCAAAGGTGCCAGCAGTTTCCATAGTGATAATGTTGGTTTCAAGAGAAGCAACAATGCATAATGGTCATGAACAGAAACTTTTCCAAGGTGAGTTACTAGCCTCCTCCCACCTGTCCTAGACATTGTAATTGCCTCTGTAGCATCCCCTTTACTCCTACTCCACTGGTTTCCATGATATTGACCTAAGCCACCTGACAACTTCTTGCTACACTAACTAGTTCAAGGAAAAGCAAAAATTCAGACGTAAGCCAATCAGTATACAGAATTCCTTCAGTCACATTGATTGCTGAAGGAAAGAATCTGTACCATTAAAATGGCCCAGAAAGAGGGTCACCTTGGTGGCTCAGTTGGCGAAGCATTGAACTCTTGATTTTGGCTCAGGTCATGATCTCAGGGTTGTAAGACAGAGCCCCATGTTATGCTGGGCGTGCGCCTGCTTAAGAGTCTCTCTCCCTTTCCCTCTGCCCCTCCCCCACCCCTAAAAAATGTTCAATTAGACACAAAGTTCAGAACTTCTGTTAGAGGTTGTTTTTAAAAATCCATTGCTCAAGAAAAAAAATACATTCCAAAACTTAGTGACTTAAAACATCAATATTTATTATTTTTCTTAATTTTGTGAGTAGACCACATGAGTGTTTCTTCTTCTGGTCTTGCCTGAGCTCATT
Source organism: Mustela nivalis (assembly GCF_964662115.1). Lineage (NCBI taxonomy): Eukaryota > Metazoa > Chordata > Mammalia > Carnivora > Mustelidae > Mustela > Mustela nivalis. The sequence continues at coordinate 70,662,600 of NC_139021.1, forward strand.
CATATGGTTGCAGTCATGTGACAGCTCAGTTGGAACCAGAGTCCCATCTGGTATCACTCTCATATCTGACAACTGATGATGACTGTTGGTTAAGGTACTTTGGCTCTTCTCCACGTGGCTTCCAATCCTACAGAAGGTTACTCTGGGCTTTTGTCTAGATGATGATCTCAGGTTTTCAAGAGGGCAAAAATGGAAGTTACAAGTTTTTCTAGGGCTTAATCTCTGGAACTTACAGATCATCACTTCTATCATATCCTTTTGGAAAAGGCAATTCACGAGGTCAGTTATGACTTAAGGTAGTGGGAAAAAAAGACTCTATCCCTTAGTGGGAGCAACCAAATTGTGAAATTACTAAATGATGTGGATATAGGGAATTCATTAAAGGGCATTATGTACCTATAATGGTTGAATGAGGTCAGTTATGCTGTAAAATACCACATGTTGTGTAACCCACTACCTAGTATTATCTTTAAAAACTTATGTAGGGGTGCCTGGGTGTCTCAGTGAGTTAAAGCCACTGCCCTTGGCTCAGGTCATGATCTCAGGGTTCTGGGATTGAGCCCTATATCGGGCTTTCTGCTCAGCAGGGAACGTGCTTCCCCCTCTTCTCTCTGCCTGCCTCTCTGCCTACTTGTGATCTCTCTCTGTGTCAAACAAATAAGCAAAATCTTAAAAAAAAGAGCCATTTACTATTTTAAAAAATTATGTAAATGCTTCCATCTAGTGTATTTCAGTTCCATAACTTTCCTCTTAGAACTGGCTATTTGTTCTACCACATCTTGTGTGTGTACACTTATTTAAGTGTATGTATACATGTCATTAATCAAGATATGAAGTCACCACTAGTTTTCTCTCTTTGGTAATACAGACTTTTTTATTTAAATGTTCCACTGGCAGCAGTGTTACATAGAATTTGAAATTTGTATTTATAGATGGTACAAGATAATGGACAGAGGATGTGTGTTTTTCCTTAATCCCTTCAATCCCCCTACCAACGTTGGGTAAGAGTAAAAGAGAACACCCATTGCCATAAAGGAAATGAAATAGAAACATGAGCAGGGGAGAGATTTCAACACACTTATGAAAGATAAAAAGAGGATGGAAGATTTTCAACAAGGAAAAGAGTGAGGCAGGTGTAGAGCAGAAAACAGGAGAAGGTTGACCTAGAGGAAAGTTGGAGGGTGTAAAGGCAACAAGAGTGAGAAGGGTGGCATATCTGAGAGGGCTATTTGCACAGTGGCCTAATGTTTTCTTCCTGACATGCTCATTTATTTGCTTCCCTTCTCTGTGTTTTCTGATGCTTAGTGTAAAAATCAAGCATCAGTCTCAGACTAAAAACACCTAAAGATTCTTCTCTAATAAGATACAAGTATCAATACAGGCAAAATTGGAACTTTTGGTGCCAGCACCCCAGAGTAAAGTTCTCCCATTTTGGCAGTTGGAACTTCCACAGCTAAAGACCTATTACCTGCCTGTACCCATTAATAATTCATTCCATTTAGACAAGTCCTAGACACCTACATAAAGGCCTCAGTAAATGTCTATTAAGGAGACCAAGTAGAAAGACAAACCCACATAAATATAGGAAACACATCCCTGCTGCAGAGAGAAACAATCCCATTCCCTTTTCTTAATTGGAATGAATATACGGTCAACATCACAAAAGGACTGGATAAAAGAAAGACAAAGACAAGACCAAAAAAAAAAAAAAAAAAAAGAAAGAAAGAAAGAAAAAGAAAAAAACCCAAAAAACCACCAACAACAGAAAAATTGTTGCTAGAAGAAACAAAGAAATTTCAGAGAAAGATTTGAGAAGGTAGTAACCCCAAGTACAAGAGCAGAATGCTATAAGAAAGAACAGTCAAGGAACAAATTGGAACATTTATTATATATTTAATTATATGCCAAATGAAATATTTAAAGAAGGGTTAGAATATAATGTGAGTAGTTCTCGCACAACATAAAGAGAAAAACAAAGAGATTGAATGAGACAGAGGCAACAACAACAAAACAAGGAGATTGAACACTTGAAATAGATAAGATATTCAGAGTATAATTCTAAGAGATCCAACTCAACTAACAGGATTTCCAGAAAAATGGGCATACATTAACAAAGGTAAATAAATTTTAATTTTAATTTTAATTTTAAATTAAATTAATTAATTTTAAATTTTAATCAAAATAATTTCTAAGTTCAAAGGGCTTGAACTCACAACCCTGAGATTAATATCTGAGTTGAGATTAAGAGTCAGACATTTAACCAACTGAGCCACCCAGTGCCCCACTAAGAGAAAGAAATTTTAAAGAAATACTACAAAAAAACTTTCCCAGAGGTCAGAAAACACTATTCTGTTTGAGTCTATCAAGTTCCAGTAAATTAAGAGAAAATCCACATGTAAATGTATGCCTGAAATCTTTCTGTCAGAACACAAAAGAAAGAGCATTCCAAAAAACTTACATAGATAAAACAGGTCATCTGCAAAGGATAGAGAGTCAAAGCGGCACTGCATTTCTAATCACCAACACAACTGGTAAGAGAAAAATGAGCAATGGTATTTACAGTTCTAATGGATAATAATTCTGAAGCAAATGCATCATGGCAAAATAACTACATTTTAGAGTTCCCAGGACTCAGAAAATTTTTATGTCATGCACTCTTCTAAAGGAAGTCATTTGAGATATAATCCAGTGAAATGGGTGTAGATATCAAGTGTTGTCAGTTGAATTATATGCTCCCAAAAGATTTTGTCATTCTAGTCCCCAGGACCTATGAATGTGACCTTCTTTGGAACAAAGTTTTTCAGATCAATTTACGATGAGGTCATTAGGAGAGACCATAATCCAATATGACTGTTCTTCTAAAAAGGGAACACAGACATGCACAGAAGAAAAACAATGTGGAAGACATGGGGAGAACCCATCTACAAGCTAAGGAATATCTAAGGATACCCAGCAATAGGAGAGAGGGATGATCAGATTCTCCCTCATAGACCTTAGAAAAAATCAACCTTTTCAACCTCTTGATCTTATACTTTCATCTTCCAGTACTGTGAGATGTTAAAACTTAGTTATGGAAGCCCAAGAAAATGAATATACCATGAGAAAAGACTCTGAAAAGAGAGATGGTGGAATTCACTGGAATTGGAAAAGCAATCCCAGGATGACAGTTTTTGATCAGGTACTTATTCTATCAGTCCAGTGTGCAAATGAAATCAAGGGCTCCAAGAAGAATGAACAGAATAAAAACAAAACAGAGCAACAGATAGTACATAAGTGGCAGGAGAATATTAGTGATTTTCCAAAGAAAGGATAGATTTCTTCTCTTCACAGAAAATTAGAATCTCTACCAAAAATAGAAAATAAAACCAAAACCTAACAGAATGTCTAATAAAGTCTTGGTTCAGATATGAAAGAAACCCAATGTCATGCAGGTCTTTCAGCAATTGATGGTGTGTTATGAAACAGAACCCATTTAACCTAGAAGAGGTCCCTGAGTGTCCTGAGTGTTATGAATTTGGACCCAAAGAGAAGGAAGTACAATTTTATTGTACAACTTATTTATGCAATGAGCATTATTTAAGTAGTCATATAATATATACACTGTTAATTGATTTTAAACTTTTAAAAAGAAATGTGGATGTCTTAAATGTAGTTACACAATACAAGATAAATATTATCAATCCTGACAGTACAAAACTAAAGCTACTGATTAAAAGGTAAAGGTGGAAGGTGGTGAGTCAGAGAAAGAAAGGCAGAATTGTTAATAGTCTCATGTAATACAATGGGTAGTCAGGAGACATTGCATAACTTTTCTGTAACAGGAAGGAGTATTTTAAGTGTGTTGCTTATTTACAGATGTTGCCAATATAAGATTTAAAACAACTATCAAAAATGGGCATACCCTCTCTCAACTTGATAAAGAACATCCTTGAAAACCTACAGCTAATATCATACTTAATGGTGAGCAACTAGATGGTTTCCCACTAAGATCTAGAATAAGGCAAAGATATGTGCTCTTACCACTTCTATTTTATATTGTATTAAATCCTAGCTAATGCAATAAAATAAGAAAAGGAAATTAAAAGTGTACAGATTAGGAAGGAAGAAATAAAACTATCCTTGCTGTAGGATGACATGACTATGTGGAAGTCCAAAACATTAACAATAAAAACCTCCTGTTACTAGTAAGTGATTAAAACAAGCTAGAAGGATACTAGACTAAAATAAAAAGCTAATTGCTTTCTTCTATACTAGTAATGAATAATTAAAATTTGAAATAAAAAACACAAGACCATTTACTTTGTAAACCTCATGTCCACACAAAAACCTGCACACTAAAGTTTATAGCAGCTTCATTCTTATTTTTAGTACCAAAAACTATACATAGGTATAATGTTAACACAGTATATGTAATATCTATATGAGAAACATAATGAAACTCTGATGAAAGAAAGCAATGTAGATCCAAATAAATGAAGAGATATTCTATGTTCATGGGTAGAAATATTCCATATTGTAAGTACGTCAGTTCTTTCTAACTTGATATATAGATTCAACACAATTCCAAACAAAATCTCAGCAAGCTATCTTGTGAATATTGAAAAAACTATTCTAAGTTGATATGGAGGGGCAAAAGACCCTGATATGGCGAAGAACAAAGTCAGAGGAGTAACTTTGAGACAGAGTATAAATCTAGAGTAATCAATACAGTGCAGTACTGGGGAAAGAAGAGACAAATAGATCAAGGAAAGAGAATAAAGAGTCCAGAAAAAGACCCACACAAACATAATCAACTGATCTTTGAGAAAGGAGCAAAGGCAATTTAATGGAGAAAGGATAATCTTTTCATCGAGTCATGCAGGAACAACTGAACAATCAATGCAAAAAAAACAAACCAAAAAAACCCCACAAATCTAGACAAAGACCTTACACCTCTCAAAAATATTAATTCACAGATCATGGGCCTGAATGTAAAATGCAAAGCTAAACATCTGAGAAGACAACCTAAGAGAAAATCTGGGCGACTTTGGGTGTGACAATGATAAATCCAAACATTTTTTGGGTAGAGTGCCAAAAATGTGATCTGTGAAAGAAAAACTTGTTAAGTTGAACTTCATTAAAGTCAAGATCTTCTCTGCCAAAAGACAACGTCAAAAGAATAAAAAGACGGGCCACAGACTGGGAGAAATTATTTGCAAAAGACATATCTGATAAAAGGACTATTGTACAAAATATACAAATAGCTCCTATAGCTTAATTAGAAAGCACCTTCATTAAAAATGGACCAAAGACCTTAACAGACAGATTATGAGAGAGGATATAGTAAGCATGAATGGATGACAAGTAAGCATATGAAAAGATATCGAATATTCCTCTTGTTCCACATCCTCACCAGCCATTGGTGGTATCAGGATTTGGGATTTTGGCCATTCTAATTGGTATGTAGTTTCATCCTATTGTTGTTTTATTTTATAATTCCCTAGTGCCATACAAGACTGAATATCTTTTCATATGCTTACTTGTCATCCATCTTGTATGGCACTAGGGAATTATAAAATAAAACAACAATAGGATGAAACTACATACCAATTAGAATGGCCAAAATCCCAAATCCTGATACCACCAATGGCTGGTGAGGATGTGGAACAAGAGGAATATTCGTTCACTGCTGATGGGAATAAAAAATGATACAGTCTCTTCAAAACAGTTTGGCTGAAATACACTCTCATCTTGTGATCCAGCAGTCATACTCCTTGGTATTTACTCGAAGGAGTTGAAATGTTCTATCTGTATAAAACCTGCCCAATAATGTTCATAGCATCTTTCTTCCTAATTGCCAAAATGTGGAAACATTCAAGATGTCCTTCAAGAGGTAAGTTGATAAGCTGGTACATCCTGATAATGGAATTTTATTCAGTGATAAAAAGAAATGAGCTATCAAGCCATGAAAAGACATGGAGGAAACTTAAATGCAGATTGCTAAGTGGAAGAAGCTTGTCTGAAAATGTACATAATGTATGATTCCAACTATATGTCACTCTGTAAAAGACAAAACTACAGAGACAGTAAAAAGATCAGTAATTGCCAGGATGGGGGAATGGAGAGAGGAGTAAATATGTAGAGAGCAGGGCACTTTTAGAAATTGTTTTCTGACCTGTAGTGGTGGAGATATGTCATACATTTTTAAAAAGATTTACTTATTTATTGAAGAGAAAGAGAGCAAAAGAGCAAGATGGAAGGGGCAGAGAGAGAGAGAGGCAGAAAAGCAGACTCCCCTCTTAGCACAGAGCCTGATGCAGGGCTCAATCTCTGGACCCTGAGATCATGACCTGAGCCAAAATCAAGAGTTAGACACTTAACAGACTAAGCCACTCAGGCGCCCCTATATCATACATCTGTTAAAACACACAGAATGTGCAACATCAGGAGTGGATTCTAATGTAAGCTATAGATTTTCATTAATAATAATTTATACATATTGGCTGATTAATTGTAACAAGTGTGCCACACTAATGCAAGATGTTCACAATAAGAAAATCTGTGTTGGGAAGGTGAAGTATAAGAGGGTTTATAGGAACTCTCTAGCCTAATATATTACATATCTGTTTTCAGTAAACTTTTTTGCTTTGGTAATGTGATTTCTTCCCTGAATTTATTATCATGTATTTCTTTCAGTTTCCCATGATTGGTTTAGGAATAGTGTATATGGATTTTAATTATGTGACTGCCACATTTCAGGTGAAATGAATGATACTTCTTTGAGAATATAAGAAATGTAATATTTGTAGTTTCTTCTTGTCCTCTAAACAGGATCATGAGTCACAGTGACAGTTATTTACATATACACCATTTTTCTCTGAGAAAATAAAAGGGTATCTATCTTGCCTTCTCCTGAAGAAATGTTAGAGAAGCAAAAAGCCAAGTCTAAACAAAGACCATTTTTGTTCAGAGATTAAAGAATTCCAGTGCAATTCATTTGATCAACAAATATATATTTAACAAGACTGTATGCCAGATTCTGGAGAAGCTGTGGTGACACTGTCTTTTCCTTCAAGATACTGTGGTCCAGTAAAGAATTCCATCAATTGACCTGGCAATTATAATGAACATAACGGATGATAAGAAAAAGGACTGTGCTATGGATCTTGGCATTTAAGAATTCTTGAAAGTACTCCCGCATGGCTGGGGTTCATTTGCCAAGGTGAGAGTGGCATGAAATAAACCCTGAGAGGCTGGGTCATAAATGACATTTGCCTTTACCTGAGGGATTTGAAGCAGATTCAAACCCTTCTTGTATTCCAGGAAAAACTCTCTTGATCTCTTCTTGTCCAAGACTCTTAATTATGCTTTATACAGCTCCAACATACCTATATTTTTTATATGAGTATAATCTAGAATCATCTATCATAGGCTAGAGTAGTAAAGGAAATGCCAGAATCATTTTTACTTGTAAATAAAAAAGTCTGTCTCCTAGAATTCTCTGTTTAACAAGATGGCTGTGCAATGAAGTGATCTTTCTTTCTTGTTTTTAGCCAGTGCTGTAGTCTTTAAATGACTTCCACATCAAATCTGATTTATTACTTCACCTGGGCAAACACTAGTACCGGGATGGCAGGCAAGCTAAAATGATCTCTATCATAAATAGAAGTTGGGAACTCTTTTTTTTTTTTTTTTTTTTTTTTTTAAGAGACCATCTTGGGTTCTTCTGTCCAGGAGTTGTTCTTCTCTAAGTCTGACCAAAGAAAACCTACTGTGCATTGTACTTTGGCTCTTTGAACTGTATAATAATAGATTTTAACCTGAACAAGTACATGCATATGAAATAAACCTAATGGCTGGGCTAGTTTACCACTTAGCCTTTTCTCACTATCTTCTTTTTTCCCATCCCTTTTTTATTGGATGCTTCAACCTCATTAGTATTTCAGGAAAAAACTGGATCCTGTCCATCATTTTTGTTGTTGCTTTCCTTTTCCTGGCAGACAGAGCTTCAAGTTTCAATAGAGGAACTGGGGAGGGATACAACACATTCAGAGTTTATGAAAGACCCTATTTGCCATCAAAGTGAAGGTTTCCAGATACTCTGGCCCTGTTTTCTTATGCTCTTAAGTCTTTGATAAGGAATTAAGAACTCCTGCCAGGGCTACAAAAGACACTGAGAGGTGCCTTTCAGAAGGCACTACATGGTGTTCTGAAGCTGTTCATTTATTACAAATGGTGTTGAGGAATACTACACTGAGGAACAGAAGAATGGGGAAAAACTGTTAATATCATAATAATTTCTACATGAGCATTTCTGAGAGACAATTGGATGTGCACACTTGAATATTTTTCTGTTAACATCCTTGCACTTTTTTTTTCAAAGCATGCCTTGCAGCTTCCTTTGAACAGAATTACTTATATTTATAACACTCTCCTACTCAATTACAATTCCTTAGAATGGTGGTTCTCAAATATTAGTGAGGTAAGAATAATATGAAAACCCATCAAAAGAGTTTAGGGCTTGCATCTCTGAGATTCTCATTCAATACATCTAGAATAAGGCCCATAAATGTTCAACAAGACCTCCATGTAATGGTCTGTGAAATACCTTCAGAAATATTTGCCTAGAGATCAAGTCTCTGTGGTCCTCAGGCCATAGGTCCATGCAATGCACATAGAGGTACTCAATACACGTTTGTAGATTCAAGGCAAATGGTTTGGGTAGGTAAAACCCCACTGGAGATTTAAGCTCAATATATTACTCTCAGAGATGAGGCTGAAGCTCTAGTGGCTTGAATATAAACTAATTATTTTTGATAGAAGGATAATGGCATAAATAGGCTCAAACTTGGGGGGGGGGGGATTGGTTAGAAATATATATATATATATTTACCTATAAGAGTGCCTGAATGGAAAGCCTGATTTATTTACTCACGTTTTTCATTTGAGAAGGGTAGATGTAAGAAGGAGGAAAAGCATTCATTCCTAGCTGCTTGTGGTACATTGTGAAAAGGATAAACCATGTTTGATTTTCTCCATTCATTGTTGGATGTGTATTTCCTTTGTCCTCCCCTTGGTACTTTTGTTTATTGTTTACTAGGGGTTATGAGATCTGCTCTTTAAGGCTCCTCCTCCTTTGTTCTTCTGCCACAAGGTGTGAAGCCATTTGTTTATTTGTCCTTTGTTCAGAGCTACCTGTATATAGGCATGCACAAAACAAAGGAAAATCATATCTTGTCCATCAGCTCCTCACACATTCAAAAGCCGTGCCCTTAATAAAAGAAGAATATTTCACTCCCTCTTTGCTCTTTGAGGGACGTAGGGATTCATCATGCTCTGAAAAGATATCTCTAATAATTATTTTAATGTAAGTAATGTGGAAAATATCTTTTATTTTTAGAGATTTGCTAATGCTTTCAACTATTGGGAAAAATTAACATGCTACTTTCTTTCATCAAAGCCATTCACTCTTCAGTTTATTTAAATGTCATTAGTGTGGAGTGCTTCAAGTTCTAAGTAGGAAAAAAATGACACTGACAAATCAATGTGGATAATATAAAGACAAAAGTATATATGGATTATTCTGCGTGGAATTGTTAAATGTTCAGTGATCATTAGCTTCTGATTCTGTTTCCAAGTGAGAAAAGGCAAAAACATACATATTCCAATCAGGACATGCTCTGTGTTTCTCTCCTTTTTCAAATCCTAAGAATATATCTGTATCTATATATCTTTATGTGTATCTACATATCTTTTGATAACCACTCAATAACAGCTTTAGACAAAGCTGCTCATTTAGTGACACTGTGTTAAATCATAGCAGCTCTCAGAAACAAAATTGGCACAAGTATTTTTGCCTGTGATTGAATTTCATATTATCTTGCTATTGGAAAAAAGTCATAGGCATGCAAAGCATCCCTCCAAAACAGCACAGTGCAATGGGGATGCTCATTCTATCTGGAGTCTGTTGTTTGGGCCAGGGCTATCACTTTCCCATAGTGTCTTCATTTTTTATGCTAATTGACTTTCCAAGGGCAGACAGGAGGGTGTCTGCCCTGTGAATTATTCTCGGTTGGGGGGCTTTTAAAAGCAAACCTATTTTGTGCCCAAACAAAACCAAAAATCAATGTGTTTCTTTTCAAAGATGGTAGGGTCAATACCATGGTTGTTTTGTTCCCATCCAGTTATGTAACCGTGGGGACTTGTGTCTTTGCTTTCAGGATTTGTACAAAACACATTAAAGCTAAACAATAGGCGGGAATCATAGAAGCAACCCTTGAGCTGTGTCTTGGAGAATGTCCTCCTAGGTTTGGGAATCTCCAATTAGTTCCAACTGAAGTGCTGACTCCGTGTGTGTGTGTGGGTGTTAGCTGGCATGCAACACACTTCCCCAGGGTTGTTTCATTTTTCCTGAGATTTGGCGAAGGGTAAAGGGTCGGAGTCACATGGGTACAAAGCATTTGATTAATGTTTAAGTCACCGCTCTCGCTGTCGGAGCTGCCTCCCCGCCAGCCCCGGCCGCGTGAGGCCAGAGCCGCGGGGCTCGGCGTGCAGGTCCGGGACCCGGGCCGCCTCTCCCGTGAGTTGTCTGATCAGAGCCTCGCGCCTCCCGCGCCTGAGTTCCAGCGAGCGCCCTTTCCTCTCCCAACACCCCAGCCTCTACCCAGCCTGTAAAGTCGCCGGTACCCCCTCGGGCTTCTCGGATGCAGCAACTTTCCCCTCTGGCCGGCGCGGGGCCAGGCGCCAGTCGGCTAGCGGAATAGCGCGCAGCACAGCAGCCCTGCGTCCCGCCGCCCACCATGACCGACGCTAGCCGCTGGGACGGCCGCGCCCAGAGAGCCAAGGACCTGGAGAAACAGCTTCGCTTGCGCGTGTGCGTGCTCAGCGAGCTCCAGAAGACCGAGCGGGACTATGTGGGCACGCTGGAGCTCCTGGTGTCGGAGAGTGTGTCTCCCCTCCTCTACGCAGGGTGTAGCAGGCGGCGCAGCGCGGGGATCCCGAAGCGGCAGCGGGCGCGTGGCATTGTCTGCGGGGGGGACAGGGCACCGCTCCCGGCGTCGCGGGACCATGAACCCGCGCACGGACACTCTGCTCGCCCGCGCGTGGACCCCGGGCGGGACTGTTTAAAGCCTGGACACCCAATGAGTTTGCCAGGGCCTTGGACACATGCGGGCTTGAAAAGTTAGGTCCAATGGGAGAAGGGTCCTGTCCCGGAAATCCCTGCTTACCCCCTCTTTCCTCACTCTTTACCCCGTCCCTGGCTGCCTTGTGTAATTTTTTTACCCTCTTCTCCTCCCCTGGGTTTTTAAGACTTTGGCTTGGTGATTAAGGTCAGTCTACTACATTCAGGTACATTTAGTTAAAAGAAAAAAAAAAATCCTTGATTGTTTTGGACCTTGAGTTCATTATTCAGATTAGATGGCAGCGAAGTCCCTTTAGTTATAATAATCTTTGAAACACAGGATTCTGGCGAGGGGTAGAGAACGAGCAGTGGGGTTATGATCTCTAGCAGCTGTTGGCTGTTAAAGCCACCTGTGGTGCTCACCCTGTTCTAGCCCTGCAGTCTTACCCCCATCCTCCCTCCCGGGTTTAAATTTGCTCTCCCAGCTCAGCTTCTGGATTCTCTGTTCATACTGAGCCCAGTAGTGCAGTATAATAAAACTAGTGTCAAAAAAACTGCAAGATTTCATAGAAAGAACTGGCAGGAACTTTGTTTCAAAGTTTCAGCTTGACGTATTGGAAGCCTGCTCTGGAAACGTTTCATTCATTTTAGAGCCAGAAGGGGCAAAACTGAGTGAAAGAAACTTCTGAGACAACCCTCAGAAATTGATTTTTTTTTCTATTCATTGTTGCAAAGACAAACTTTGAGCATTGTCTCTTTTCCACCCAGATGCCTGGGAGAGCATAGGACTGAGGAGCTCTTAGCCTTTGCAATCTAACTCACATCTTCAAACCTTCTGCTCCTTCCACCTCCGTGTTGCATGCCCTCCTGGTCCAACTGGAAATGTTTCAAAGGCCAAAACTTCCCGCTCAGTGTTCTGTAAGATGTAAACGTTCTGCTTATAATTATGGTAGAGAAATTCACTTCTTTGCTATGTCTAGAAAGAGAGAACATTGTTTCAACACAGGTTGACTTCTGGTTGACTTCTCAAATTAAAATCAGGATACCTGAGCCTCTGGGACCACATTCTTTGGAAATATTTAGATATTTGAGAATATATGGGTAATTGGTGATAAATTGGATTGTTGTACACTTCCATGTAGCAATGTCAAAAAAGCATGTTTTTAAGATTTGACATTTTTTTACAAAGTTATTACAATATTATTGACTATATTCCCTATGTTGTATGTTTCTATGACTTATAATCAGAAGTGTGTACCTCTTAATCCTCTTTATCTATTTCACTTATCCCCCCACCCTCCTCCCTGCTGGCAACTCCTTGTTTGTTCTCTGTATTGATGAATCTGTTTCTCTTTTTGTTGTTGTTTGCTTGTTTTGTTTTTTAGATTCCACTATAAATGAAGTTATATGGTGTCTTTCTGTCCGACTCACTTCACTTGGCATAATACTGTTAATCTGTGTTGTCACAAATGGCCAGATTTAATGCTTTTTATGGCTGAGTAATATTCCATAGTGAATTTCATATTCTATTCCATACCACATCTTCTAGATCAATTCATCTATAGATGGACGCTTAAGTTGCTTACATACTGTAAATAATGCTGCAACAAACAGGTATACATATATCTTTTTGAATTGGTGTTTTCATTTCCCTCAGGCAAACGCCCAGAACTGGAGTTATAGATCATATGATACTTCTATTTTTAGTTATTTGAGGAACTTCCGTACTGTTTTCCATAAGGACCCCAGAAATTTACATTACCACCAACAGTGCATGAGGGTTTCCTTTCCTCCATGTCTTTGCCAACACTTGTTATTTCTTGTTATTTTGATACTAGCCATTCTGACTGATGTGAGGTGGATATTTGACTTTTAATAGCTTCAGATTTGCCTTTCATGAAATTTCATTGGTGACGAAGTCCTTTGACTTTTGAAAAATCTGAGCCACTTCTTAAACTGTATTAGTTACTTCTTTCTAGAGGTATTTGAAAAAAGTACTGTGCAGAGTCCTGAATTGTAGAAATAGAGAGCTAACCTAATCTACATCAAAAACTAATTTGTTGATCTTTAATATATGAGTTTTTCCTCTAACCTTAACACTTGATTATTAAAATTGAAAACTTATTGCTAGATAGAGTTGGGTAAGAAATTGTGGGAGGGGACACATGGGTGGCTCAGTTGGTTAAGCATCTATCTGCCTTTAGCTCTGGTCATGATCCCAGGGTCCTGGGATTGAGCCCCACATTGGAATCTTTGCTCAGCAGGGAGCCTGCTTCTCTCTCTGCCTGCTGCTTCTCCTGCTTGAGATCTCTCTCTCTGACAAATAAATAAATAAAATCTTTTTAAAAAAAGAAAAAAAAAACAAGAAATTGTGGGAGGTATAAAATAAATTATATGTACCTATTTACAAGTATTTCATTTAATGATTTCATTCTTCTTATTTCATTCAGAAATTATGGACTCTTCCACTTTTATTTTTCTTTGTCCATTATTTTGTGCACGTACATCCAATACTTATGCACAAACATGTACACACACACACAAACACACTAAAGTTTATCCTGACTTCTTTTTTTTTTAATTTTTTTATTTTTTATAAACATATATTTTTATCCCCAGGGGTACAGGTCTGTGAATCACCAGGTTTACACACTTCACAGCACTCCCCAAAGCACATACCCTATCCTGACTTCTTTTTAATCATAATCATTGAAAGCCCCAGATCTACTTATAATATACTTTTAGATTTTCATTTCTGAGTATTTATTTTTTCATTATTATTTATAGTAACATTGAATACACATGTATTATTACTTGGTCACCTTCTGTTGATGTAGTCAATCTAGTTCTAACTTTAGTGTAAGCTAATAATATACCAAGCTTTAAAAATATTCAAACTCTTTGGCCTGGCAATTCTATTTCTAGGAGTCCATCTCGAAGGAATGATATGAAATATAGACAAACCATAAAATTGATTTTTTAAAAAAAGTTAGCACTAGTATTAAATAAGGGGTACATTTGTTGTAAAAAATCTGATAGTGCATTTCTAAGTCAAATATAAATATTTGTTAGATTAGTCATCGTTTTAGATTTCTGTCATTGTTTCAGCCATTAACATGCATGAAGGGTAACTCTTATCTTTATTATGAAGAGATAGAAAACATATTTTCAGTTTTATCAAGAACATATTTTTTACTTAGAAGCCCATACATAATCAAACAAAATGGTATTTTTTCTCTTGATTAAATGATCATATGACCTGAAGGGGAAAACTTTTCATACTAAGATCTTTTTTTTTTTAAAGATTTTTATTTATTTATTTGATAGACAGAGAGAGATCACAAGTAGGCAGAGAGACAGGCAGAGAGAGAGGGAGAAGCAGGCTCCCCGCTGAGCAGGGAGCCCGACGTGGGGCTTGATCCCAGGACCCTGAGATCATGACCTGAGCTGAAGGCAGAGGCTTAAACCACTGAGCCACCCAGGTGCCCCATTCATACTAAGATCTTTTTTTTTTTTTTTTTAAGATTTTATTTATTTATCAAAGAGAGAGAGGGGGAGAGAGCGAGCACAGGCAGACAGAATGGCAGGCAGAGGCAGAGGGAGAAGCAGGCTCCCTGCTGAGCAAGGAGCCCGTTGTGGGACTCGATCCCAGGACGCTGGGATCATGACCTGAGCCGAAGGCAGCTGCTTAACCAACTGAGCCACCCAGGCGTCCCCATACTAAGATCTTTTATACTTCTTTTTCTTTTAAAGATTTTTAAAAATTTTATTTGACAGAGAAAGAAGAAGATCACATGATCATGAACCAGGGGAGAGGCAGAGGGAGAAGGAAAAGGTGAAGCAGACTCCCTGCTAAGGGGAGCCTGACTGGGGTTTGATTCTAGGACTCCGAGATTAGGACCTGAGCATTTAAGTCAGATGCTTAACTGACAGAGTCACCCAGGTACCCCTAAGATCTTTTATATTTCTAATTCCTTTTTGTTCTCATTTCCAACCCTTTCATTTTTAAAAGCGAGAACAACTTTCCCCACTCCCACCCCACAGATAGCTGGTATGTAGAGTGATTCTCTCTTCCCATGGGATCTCTGGCTTCTTTTGTTTCTTGCTAGCCCTTCTATCCTTTTGTATTCTCACTGGGCTTTCAGGGCTCCGTTCCTTCAGGAAACTTCATAATCCTGTCCTCTCTGCTGTCCCCCCTACCCCATCCCAGTCTACAGTGCTCACTGCTTTGTAGTTCCTTCTTCCCTGCACTGAAGGAGGCTTATATATGTATGTGTTTACTTTGGTCTCATTCTATTAGAATGTAAGCTTCTTGGGGACAGGCCCATATTTTACTTGTCTGTTTTTCCCCAGAATTTTGTGCAGTGCTTGTGAAATCATAGGCCATTCCAAGATCAGGATGTCTTCCCAGACCCATTTGAGTGAACAGAAGAGCAGAGCAGGGCCAGCTTCATGGGTGTGCATGCTCTGCACGTTGCTCTGGGCTTCATGCTCAGAAGGACCTGGAACTTGGTTCAGAGCTCTGCTACCAATGTCTTGAAATTTTTGCTCGTTTTATCTTTGAACTTGTGTTTTATAAGTGAAGTCCATTGGACAGTAGAGTGTGAGTAGAGCTAATATATGAAAGAAAGGGAAAAGCTTTATATTTCAGTACCACTTTTTTTTAAAGACTGTATTTATTTGACAGAGAGAGACAATGAGAGAGGGAACATAAGCATGAGGAGAGGGAGAGGGAGAAGCGGGCTTCCTGCTGAGCAGGGAGCCCGATGTGGGGCTCAATTCCCTGACCCTGGGATCATGACCTGAGCTGAAGACAGAGGCTTAACCAACTAAGCCACCCAGGTGCCCCTATTTCAGTACCTTTAATAAAACATTTCCCCCTGCTTTTTGAGCAAAAGGCCTCACACTTTTATTTTGCACTGGGCCTGGAAAATCTTGTAGACACATTTCACTATGGCATTGTGGCTGGATGGCTCTGAACATTTTTGTCTAAAATGGGACACTTCTGAGGGTGAAAGGGAGTGCTGTTAATAATTACACTGGGAAACAGATGTAACCCTGGAGTGTTCCTGGCAAATCAGAATGTGCTGTTCTTCCACGTTGCCAGCACATGAAGACAAAGACTTTGAGTTACATGTCTTGTCATAAACAAAAGATTTTGAAATTTGTCACCTGTCTAGGCGTTGACCTCGGATAGCCCAGAATCTGAGTCCTGTCTCTAATATACTAGTTAACTTTGGACACATTCCTAAACTTTTCCAGCCCCATTTTCTTCATCTGTAAAATGGGGAAACAATAGCATTTCTCAAGGTTGCTGTAAGGATGAGATGATGGATGCTTTGGGCTCTGCCCAGTCCCTGACTTACAGGAGTGCCCTATATATGGTTACTGTTATTTCTTCTGATGCTACCGTTGCTACACAGAGGTACCCATACTGGTCAGCCTTAATGTCTAATTTTTGCATGTGTGATATTCCTCTTTACACTTTCTATCTTTGAGTCTCTTCTTTACTTCTTCCCCCGGTGTTTCTCCTTCTTTTCATGCAGTCCTTCTTCCCATGATATTCTTATTTTTTTAAAAGATTTTATTTATTTCTTGTCAGAAAGAGAGAGAGCAAAAGAGCGAGTGCACACATAAGCAGGGAGAGCAGTAGGTAGAGGGAGAAGCAGACTCCCCACCGAGCAGGGAGCCCAATGCGGGACTTGAACCCTGGAATCATAACCTGAGCCAAAGGCATACGCTTAACCAATTGAGCCACCCAGGTGTGCCCCATGATATTCTTATACATACTCAATTGACGTAAGACTGCGAGAACACCTTGCAGTCTACAAAACAACAACCATAGTTAGTATGCTATTTTACTGTTTACAGTAAACAATTGCATATTTATTACCTGATTTGGGTTAATATATGTGCCCCTTACTCTTTCAAATGGTGATCCCTAGGGTTCCAGGGTTCTGTGGTTTGGCTTCAGGGTTCTGTGGTTTGTCCCTCATAGAGGGTGAGCAGGAACTGAATTGGATGGCTTCAGGCTTTCCACTGAACCTCTGCTAGCATAGTCCCACCTTCTTCTGATTTGTGCCTTTGCTAAAGCAGTTAGAAAAGCCTCTTACCTAGATAGTAAACTCCAAGAGAACAGGAGTGGTGCATTTTTCTCTTAGGTACAATTTTCTTGGCCTAAATATAGTGGTGTGTAAATAGGTGCACAGGAAAACAAACAAATCAAACAAAAGCAAACACACAGTTTGAATGAGTCCAAAAACACCTTCCTTCAGTCATGATCTAACTTTTTCCAGGCAAGGATAAACTAATTCAACACATTACATTTAGGTTTGTGCTATACTGGCTGAATTGTGTGACCATCAAATTCATATGCTGCCATCCTAACCCTCAGTATACAAATAATTACAATGCCATCTGGGCAAGTCAATGATAGAGTTATGAGCAAAGTTGCATGGAGGCATTAAGAGGCCCCTTCAGTGCAGGGTCAAGGGAAGCTTTAGGAAAGAGGTGAAGGATAGCTTCTGAGGGATGAGGAGAATATGCCAGAATGGGAAGACAGCTAACTATCCATCTGAAAAGAACAGCGTGTTCCGTGTGACCTTCATATGACATTTTAGGGCTGCTGGCATGACATTGTGTAGGCGATGCTGACAGTTCTTTGTTGTTGGAGATTGATAAGTTCTATATGCTCTTTGGATACTTTTGGGTATTGGTAAGATGTGAAGTAAGTTCAGTCTAGTTTGAGAAGGATTGTATGTTTAAGAATTCTTTCTCCCTTTCTTTCTTTCTCTCTATTTTTATTATTTATTTGAGAGAGAGAATGAGAGAGGAAGAGAGAGACAGAGTATGAGGAGGGGAGAAGCAGACTCCTTTTTGAGCAGAAGCCCGATGCTGGACTCAATCCTGGGACTCCATAATCATGACCTGAGCTGAAGACAGTCACTTAACAAGCCGAGCCACCCAGATGCCCCAAGACTTCTTTTTTTTTTCAAATATTTTATTAATCTATGTAAAAGAGAGAGTGGGGGAGAGAACATGAGCAGGGGGAGGGACAGAGGGAGAAACAGACTCTCCACTGAGCATGACCTGAGCCAAAGGCAGACGCTTAACTGAGTCACCGAGGCACTCCTATTTGAAAAATTCGGACTTTACCTAAAAGTAGTAGGAAATCAATTGTGAGGGGACACCTACTGTCCTGTTAGTAATAAACAAATTTGAGATCTCCAAAGTTGGCACTGGAAAGAGATGTCTTGTGGGATGGTGGGATAAAGGTACTAGGCCAAGATTTCCTGAATCACTATCTCTGAATTTCACCTTGGGATTCCTTCTCTTCATTCCCTATGTCTATGACCTTTTTGGTCCTCAGCAATCCACATAAGCATATGGAGAAGACCTTTCCTTGCTTCTCTTAATCTGAGACATGTTATAATATTCAAAGCATTATTCTTGAGTAGGGAAGAACAGAGGCCAGTAATACTAGAAACAACATGAAACACAAACATAGTCCAACTTGTATAATACAGATTCCTGCTCCTAACAAAGTGATCTTTCAGGGCCTGGAGATTTGGACCTATTTTTATCCTAAGCCCCAACATAGTTACTCCTGGGCTGACTTGGGGGAGTGCTTTGTTTTCTAAACATTAACTTGAACATGTAGGTATGAGGATGGCCTCAGGACACTGCCCTTAGGATGTCTTGAGTCTTGTAGTGAATACACCTTAGTTCATTAATAATTCAGATATTTGGAATATTAATCATTCTGGCCAGAGCCTACTCCCTCTTCAGAGGAAGGTATCTTTAGTCTTATGGTTTCATCTGCATAGCTGTACCTTATTATAATGCCATTAATATAAGAATAGTATCTACTGAGATTAGCTTTGTTTCTCAGCAAGAGAGCTCTGTCAGTAGGATTGAGGAATGAAGACTGGAGTCTGGTTACACATTGGGAGCTTCTGCCATTGCATTGGTCCAGGTAAGAAATGTGGAATGTCTGATTTAAGACAGAGCAATGAAGAAGATAAACAAAGCAAAACAGAATAAAAACCAAACCAAACCACAAACAGGCAAACAAGTACCCATCAACTAGGAGACATCCTTGGGTGGAACTTTTGGTATGTGTGTTTATTCAGAAGTGGAGGTTTCTGTAGAAGGGAGAACATTGTGTGGAACTTCAGACTGTAGTTTGAAAACAAGATGGGCACAAGAGATGGAAGAGCATCGGGAGGAGGAAAAAGGTGAATTTGGTTTGGGACCCGCTGGGCGCAAATTCTGCTTCTTTTTGAGGATATGAATATGAAAGTTAAGAAAGAATTTGGGGCAAAAATTAGAGTTCTAGAATTTAACTTATCATATTTTTTGAAGTCATCAGGTGGATGAGATGCCCTAAGGGGAAGAATTTGAGGAAAAAAGCCATATAGACAGAGGGTAGGTTGTTGGAAAGCCAGCATTTGAAGGATGGAGGAAGAAATAGACTGTGCTGGTGACTCAGACTGAGCCATCAAGGGTTGAAACAAAGAACCAGGAGAGAGTGATCTCTTGAAATCCAAGGAAGGACCTAGTACCCAGACAAAAGTCTTCCTTAGAACTTTTGAGAAGTAGGTGGTGGGAAGACTGAAAAGGCCCCTGGATTTGCCAATTAAATGCCTTTCTTTGGGCTTTAGTTCAGGAGTATGTGTGAGCAGAAGACTGATAGAGAATGAGCTGAGACCCCGTGGAAGCTGAGGGATGAAGACCAGTGGAAATACTATCCTGAGACTTTGTCAGTATATGCAAGGGGAGAAGTAGGTTAGTAACAGAAGCAGGTGATTTTGCCCAGGGATGTTTGAGGAACTGCCATGTCACCAGGAGATAAAGATCCTTGGCAAGATTCACTGCCATGAAACACCCACAACAACACATCAGTGAGCTGCAGACTGTAATGCCAAGAGTGAGCCGGCTGTCTTGGATACTTTTACATTTCTGCTGCTTCTCTAGTGTAGCATGTGAGGAACTGCTGGGATGGCCTTTGTGCCTCCTTTTGCACACTCACCAGCGGCCCTGCTGGGACAGTAGGGTGAGGTGCACGGTACAGAGCATGGTTTTAGGGAATCTGATGACCTGGGTTAAAGTACTGGCACTGAAACTTACCAACCATTTGTAACTTGGGGCAAATTACATAGCCTCTTTATGCTTGGTTTCATATTTGAAAAACACATTCAATAATATCTCACTGGCTGGCCTCAAGTTCAAATCAGGTTGTGTAGGTACAGTCCTGATAGGTAGTAAGGCTTTCCTCTTTTTCCTTTCTCTTCCTGCCTCACAGATAGAGTTTGGTGGTTGTTGAGGCCACCTAGCCTGCTTCTGGGCCCTTTCTCTTCCAGCCTGGAAGCATATTGGAGGTTTTAATAGATAAGTTTTAATAGAAAGGTCCTAAGGAGGCTGGAAGGGCCTTCAGGAATGCAGGGGAGGTGTGGTCTTAGAGGAGGAGAGGGAGTGGTAAGGGTGTGGAAGATGCAGGTGGCAGGAAGGGGTGTTGAGGGGGTGAGGAGGTGAGGGGTGGGGGGCTGGAGGAGGTGGGGGAGTGTTGTGCTGTGGAAGGTGTAGAGTAGTTTGCCTCTGGGAGGAACAAAGGATGCAATGCCCAGAGTTATTTTAGAGGAGAGGGGAGTTGGAGGTTTCTGCCTGATGACCTTTACTTTTCTATGAAACTGAACTATTGTTTTCTTTGTGTTCTGTTTTGTTTGTTTTTGCTGAGAGTAAGGCCTATGAAGACAGTGATAAAGATTTGAAACATACACTTTCAAGAACAGTAAGGGGAACTGAATTCAGGTATCTGAGGTTGGATGTCTGACTGTCTTTGTGTAATCATTCTTTTATTTATTTTTATTATTATTTTAAAAGATTTTGTTTATTTATTTATTTGAAAGTGGAGGGGAGAGAGAGCATGAGCGGAGAGGGGAGAGATGGAGAGAGAGAAGTAGATTCTTCTGCTAAGCAGGGAGCTCAACGAGGGTAGAGGGGGCAATGACTCAATCCTAGGACCCTAGGATCATGGGATCATGACCTGAGCCAGAGCCAAAGGCAGAAGCTATTTAACTGAATGAACCACCCAAGCGCCCCATACGTATTCTTTTAAATGTGACTTTCTTAATGCAACATATCAATTTAGAAGTCAAAATAGAGAAATGGCTTCACCTCATTTCTTATATTATGACTAGGTTCAAATCTTGGAAATAATGACATAACCATTTTTTTAAACCATGACACAAATTGTGTAGAACTTCCATACTATTACATTTAAAGCACACAGCAATTACTGTGCACACTCTTTGAAAAGAAACATTGATTTATCTGACAGCATTTGGATAACATTACATTTTTTCTCAGTACTGTCTTTTAGCATTGTTCTGTTGAGTGTTCTCTTATTATATACCTGGTTTATACTTTAATTCCAAATAAAATTGTTATGTTTGAGTTTTGAGTACAATTAGTTTGACCTAAAAATAGTTGTTTCTATTTACATGAATTCTTTAAAATTCTTATCTATAATATTTACTTTTCATAATAGATGAGTTTTTATTCTCAGTGTATTGTAATTGCATTAGCTATCTTAAAACCAGGATTTCTTTGACTTATTATATTATTGCCTGAAACAATAGTAAATTCAAAATCACCCCATAATAAATGTTTCTTTGCTTAAAACTATGGTTGGGTCACTTTTCAAATGGTGTTGAGTATATTCATTCAAATCCTGGGACATCTTATAAAATTTTTTTTAATTTTTTATTTTTTATAAACATATATTTTTATCCCCAGGGGTACAGGTCTGTGAATCACCAGGTTTACACACTTCACAGCACTCACCAAAGCACATACCCTCCACAATGTCCATAATCCCACCCCCTTCTCCCAAACCCCCTCCCCCCAGCAACCCTCAGTTTGTTTTGTGAGATTAAGAGTTACTTATGGTTTGTCTCCCTCCCAATCCCATCTTGTTTCATTTATTCTTCTCCTACCCACTTAAGCCCCCATGTTTCAATTTTTTCCCATTCTCATGAACAAACATTGAATTTTATCCAAGAATTCAATGATTATAATTTTAAGAAAATTGATATGTTAGGTTGTGGTTATGGTTTTTAAACATCTCTAGTTAGTATAGAGGACTTCAGACTTTGATTCCATGCATAAATTTGTAGTATTTTAGCCTTACCATATAGCTAAGCATACTGTACAAAAAAGGACCTGTGTTGTTGGAGAATAGCTAAGCCAAGGACATTATGTTCTGTCTTCAATGTGAAATGAGTATTTTCCATTAAAAGACAACCCCTTCATTTGGAAAGCTTAAATGGTATAATACTTAAGAAATGACAACATCTGGTTAAATTTAGAATACTGACATAAAAATATTCTCTGGGTTAATAGCAAAAACACAGTAATCTAGAATATGAATGAGTAAACATTTTTATTTATTTTAAAACTTTGTTTCTCTGGGAGAGTTGTGGGAGGCCACAGTAAGGCTTGAGACGAGGACCAAACCAGGCCCTGACTTGTGCCTCCTTTAAAGGCTAAATAGCCAAACAAAAGGCTTAGGTAGATAAAGTCCAGTAGCACTGAGAAAGGGTCTGTGCTATGTGTTGTGCACTCACCTACGTGACTTCCCACATGTTTGCTGGTAAGATAAGAGACGATTTGGTCGGGGTCAGAAATTCTTGGCTGGTCCTCGCTGTCCTCACACAGGCTATAGACTACACCACTGTAAGACTGTGCTGTGGTTACACAAACCATGTCTTGAGTGGCCTTGAAGTCAGTACATCTGGTGCTAGAAGGTCTGCTATTGGTGCTTGGGAAATAGATAATGGTAAAGCTTGTATGTATTGTTCTACATTCAGTGGATATTGTATAGTTGGCATTGGTAGAAAGCATTAATGTAACTAAAACACAGAGGAAGTGAACTATAATTCAAATGATTGTTATTCCTGGAAGTACTCTATTTTCCAGGACTACTTTTTTTGATGGGATAGACGAGGGAGAGGAACAGGCATTGTCGTAATCCCAGAATGACCTTTGATAAATAAGCCATGTTATATAGGTGGGGCCATTTTTCTTATTTTCTTATTCTAGCAAGGACAATTAGCACAGCTGTGTAATCTTAGAGTCCAGAAGGGAATCATGCTATGGATCGATGAATATAGCTTTCAAGTAAAATATGAGAAGTTGATGTTTCTCATGTATATTTTGAAATAATAATTCTCACATATAAATTGTACCTTCTCTGTATGGTAAAATTTTCCGAGGATATCAACTATTCTTTGGGCTTTAGGGCTATTTTTAAAAAAAAAATTATTTTATATTTAAAATTGACTTAATTATAAGGTATTTAATGAGTTAGATCATCAGAAAATGTGAAAGTTCAGTTGATAACTCCAATAGATTCTTAATTTTAAACATTTGCATTACTATAGTTGAGTATTTCGTTCAGATTCAACTTTAATGGCATCAGAAAAATATACACAAACCTAAATGAGAGGTCCAAGAAGTCAGCCAGGATATTTGAATAAAATCTTAAAAAAGAAAAAGTCTGCTAACTAGATTTAAAGAGAAAATTATAGCTTTACTATATTGTATTATATATTCTTTCTACAAACCATTTCTTTTCCAGCTTGTCAGAATTGAAGTTCCAATTATTCTGTGATATTCTAGAATTCTTTCCTAGAATTTAATTTTTGCCAAATGAAATCTGTAGTAATTTTATAATAAGTAAAGACAGAACTAAGCAATCAGTGAAAAAAAATAACTATGGAATGGAATTGGAGTGATTTTTAAATTTATTTCAAAACCAACTTACAAGTGAAAAACCTTTTTTTTTTTAAAGATTTTATTTATTTATTTGACAGAGAGAGATCACAAGTAGATGGCGAGAGAGGCAGGCAGAGAGAGAGAGAGAGAGGGAAGCAGGCTCCCTGCTGAGCAGAGAGCCCGATATGGGACTTGATCCCAGGACCCTGAGATCCTGACCTGAGCCAAAGGCAGCGGCTTAAACCACTGAGCCACCCAGGTGCCCAAGTGAAAAACCTTTTAACAGTACAATTTATGTCTCAGGTCAATTAAAAAAATACTTTTATACTAGGTCTTACGATTTAGTCTCTTCAATAATTGTTTTAAAAACATAAGGTTCAGGTATTTTGATTCTTTTTTTTTAAGATTTTATTTATTTATTTGACAGAGAGAGAGACAGCAAGAGAGGGAAGAGAAGCAGGGGGAGTGGGAGAGAAAGAAGCAGGCTTCCCGCTGAGCAGGGGCTTGATTCTAGGACCCTGGGATCATGACCTGAGCTGAAGGCAGATGCTTAACGACTGAGCCACCTAGGCACCCCTGATTCCTTTTTAAAAGACTTATTTATTTATTTATTTGAGAGGGGGAAAGAGAGAATCTTAACCAGACTCCCCACTGAGCACAGAGCCTGATTCTAGGATCAGTGGAGACCACCCCTGCCGAAATGAAGAGTCAGATGCCTAAGCGACAGACCCACCCAGGCACCCCCAAATATACTTTTTTAAGATTTTATTTATCCATCTGAGAGCGAGAGAAAGTGAGAGAGGGAGAGAGCATGAGTGGGGTGAAGAGCAGAGAGAGAGGCAGATTCCCAGCTGAGCAGGGAGCCCCCTGTGGGGCTTGATCCTGGGGATCCAGAATCATGACCTGAGCCAAAGGCAGACACTTAGCCAACTGAGCCACACAGGTGCACCAGTTTTGATTCTTAATAATATTCATTAAGCACGTATTGCATGCCAATCACTGTGCTAGGCTGGGAGGAGGAGTTAAAAATCCCCTGTTTCATGGAGCTCCCTTTCTAAAACAGTAGCTACCAGATAAATGAGTGAAATGTTTGGTATATTAGCTAGTTTAAATAGCAATGAGAATGAGTGAAGCAGATGGACAATAAAAATCTGTGTATGTTTTTACATTTTATATAGGTTGGGAAGGCAGAAAGTCACTCCTTTCTGCAAGGCTCTAAAAATACTTAAAAAATAACATTTTTTATTTTTATTTTTTTACACTCTTAACTCAGGCATTACCTAAGAGGAAAGTGCTACTTAGGTCTCTTGTTCAGCTCTTTAGTATAATTACAACTTAATGATGAATTTAAACTCAGATATACATTGCTAATAAATTTACTGGAACAGATTAGCAATAGCTTAGTGAGTGTAAGACTTAAGGCTTTAAGTAGCTAATTCTTAAGCTGTCATTTCTCAGTCACTGACTTTAATAGTGTAGGCACATGTTTTTTTGGAGGTTCAGCAAACTAACAATATATCTACCTCACCTTGTCATTGTTACATGTTTATGCCATTGAGAAGTTTATTTTGTAGAGTGTTTGTCAATACAGTTTCATATCCCAGCAGCTTTGTGTCTAGTGGGAATTGCATCCAGGGTTAGAATCCATCACTGGTGGGAACCAGTCAGCTTAGCAGTGCACCACCTCAGGGAAGCTTTTGCTGGAAATGAAGTGTCCTTCAGTTGTGAGCGGACTGAAGCATTAAGCAACAAGGGTGGGGGTGACAGGTTGGGAATCATGAAGGTGCAGTGGGATCTCAAGCCAGTTTTATAACTGTTACCTTAGATAATCCCAGATGAGTTAAAAGCTAAGGTATGGAATGCTTTCTTCTGTTTTATCCATTAAGGTCTTACCCTGATAGAAAAAGGAAGGGTAACAAGTGTACCTTGCAACACCTCCCCATTCCTTGTTTTGATAGTATTAGCTCCCTTATGGCCCTGTAGAAGTGACTCCCTGGAGAAGTGTGGACAGCTGGAGGCAGCCCCTCTGTGGCCTATAAAGTGTCATTGGGAGCCACAGCCAGAGACTGTGGGGGAGGGGAAGGGTCACTTCAGGTCTGTGGAACACACTCCCTTACCCCTCAGCATCCTGAGGCCTTGTTTCTTGCGTTATTGTTAATAGAGTCTGGGAGCTTGGATTCTGGTGCTGAAATTCTTTTCTGGGTTAGTTCTATAAATGATATATTTAAAGCAACCTTTTGGAGTTTCAGTCTTTAGTTCACTGAATTTGTAGCACAAAGGAACAGAAAGATTTATTTCTATCGTCATTACCAACTTCAGAATAGAAATTGGTGAGTAATTATACTTACACTAGACTTTTAAAAAAGTGTAACTGAGGGAAAGGGATTCAGCTGGCTGTATTTTTTGATAAGGTTCTGTGCTTTCCTTTTCCATTTCTTTTTAGAGAATTCTAAATACATTATATGGCTAATACATTATAAATGTGTAAAGGAAGTGCAAACACAATTACCACAGAAAGTCGAAATCTCTTCCATTCACTTCTTTATGCTGTTTGTGACTTGTCTGCCTAATTGTTTCAAAGTAAGAAAAAGCTTGGGATTCTCATCATTATCAGTGGCACTGGTTTTGAGTGTGTGGTGTGGTTCTGACAAAACTGGGACAAAATCAACCTTCATGCTAGCAGCCATTGTACCAAACTAATCACAAGATTGTGTACAGAATATATGCAGTGAGCTTTAAAGACAAGTACATTTGCCTAATGAGATAATGCAAGATACAATAAAAGGAGGGAGATCAGATACAGAATGAACATTCCGTTAACTCTGTAACAGAATGTTCAGTGCCATCAGTAGTTCTTCCGTGGGGGCTTTGAGATTTTCTGCTCCACTCTGCTCAGTTTCTTAGTCCTCATCCAGTCCTGAAGCCCCCAGAGGAGGAGCTAAGGGCTGATGGGGCCCCTTAATCAAGAATACAATGAATGTGTTTGAAATGATCCCTGGGAAACAAGGCTGGGTTTAGAATTTGGTCTAAGATAACATTTGGACATTTCAGAGGTCCCAAAATGATCTGGGGTCAAGGGTTAACACAGCTGAGGTCTGCAGTCTGTGACACAGAGCCAAGGAGCAGCTTCAGGGGATTTCCGCCAACTTTTACACTTGAAAAATGTAGCTCCTACTCTTTTGCCCCTTCCCATGCCCCCTGGTCTAGTCATTCCCTCTCCCCCTTCACTTTCAGGTTCCTCTAGCAGGTTTCCTAGACTGACCAGGTAGCTTTGCATATGGGTTTTAGGTTTATGATAACTTCTGAGGGGTGGATAATCCCATAGTGATAAAGATTAGGATCAATATTTGTAATCCAAGATGAGGTAGATTTTGACTATTTTCATTAAACTTATTTCATTAGATGATTAGAATAATCATTTAAACCATTTGGTTCATAGTTACTCCCTTAAAGCATTTTTTTTTTTACCTAGAAAGGTTTACTAATGTTTTATAATTCTTGTATAATTTTGAACAATATTTATCAGACTCGAATAACTTCCCTGATAGCTCGAGTCTGGTCTTAGTGACAAACTGTGCCATTTGGAAAAGCTTGAAAACTTTCCTGACTACTTGTTTGAAGTTTGCTGTTTATTTTGATCAGCAGGTTTACTAGGCTACCCCTGTGGAAATGTTAGAAGGGTCTTCTTTCAGTTCATTTTTGGTCTCAGGTAGACACAGATGAAGTGAGTTGCTCCAAACAAAAGCAACAGAGTTAGAGAATCTTCCGCCTATCATCTGAGCCAGCCTTGTCTTAACATCTTACAATTCAAGTTTCTATGGCTTGATTTGTTCTAATTCCCAGGACCTGGAATATTTCTTCTCCTTTTTATTTATACCGTTGCTATAATTTGTTTAGAAATTCAGGAAGTATGGAAGAAAAGTTAAGAGAGAAATCAGTTATCTCCATTTTGGGAAACAAAGAGCAAAGTGGTTTTGTTTATTAACTTGATGTTGTATGTTTGAGTAACAGTTGTTGAGAGGTTAAGGTCTTTTTCACAGTCATAATCTCTGAATTTCACATAAGACAGTATAGTCCAGATACAACTTAGTTTTCAAACTGCCACCCCAAACTGAAAACAATAATGAGTAAAAAAAAAAAAAACAAAAACCCAAACCCCAAAACTTCAAATGAGAGCTATTCCTGTTCACATGAAGAAATACTGTAATGATCATCAGCCTTTCAACAACATGGGATTAATTATCCCAGTAAAAAGAACAATACCCCTAATCTGTTTTCACGCTTCTATGTCTCTGATGGAACCAATTTACAAATAAAGGCTGACATTTTACTTTGTAGTTCTCAGCCTTGCCAATCCCTCATGGTCATTGCGCTGGCCTGCCAGTTTGGGAAAATACACTAAAAATAACTCGGAGTTAAGAGTTCTCACACTAGTAGCTATAAACTCATGTTTTCTTGATCAGGGGGTAATCCTCTTTTGATTTCAGAGTAAGAAATGCGAAATGCATCAAGATAAGACCATTCTCCTCTTCTAAGATTGTGATGCAATTGATGCAAGGATCCTCAGAACCTGCTAGACTAGAGCCTGAAAGGTCTAAGGGAAGGGAGTTGGGAATCCGGACCCAGTGCCCAGCTGCATGGAGCCCTGGGCTCCACCCTGGAAGGCTGGTCTGAGAACTGGGAACTGGCCTGTGTGTGGGGGGATTGTTCCCAGTGAGGATTCAGGGAGGGTGGACACAGGGGTTTTAAGCTTCACTCTGTGACCAACCAGTTGTGCTCTTTTGGGCAACAATCAGTTAGGAACATGCCCCTTGCCACCATTAGTGAGTTTCTATCTGCCAGGGCACCAACATAAGGACCTCAACACGACCATCGTCTTTTCGCCATGACACTTCGTACCTAACGATGCGCTGATGTAATCTGTCCAGGTATAAAGCAGCAGCAGAAACTTGCTCTATTTTCAATGAATGAGAAATGAAAATGATGATGTCCCGCATATGGGGCTGGGTACCTGGGGTAGTGTGCTGAAGGGGACAAACACAGTTCCTTCTTCATGGAGCTTCGAATGCCTTCCCAAGGCTTCTGCCACTCGATGCCACGGACCACCCTCCCAGGACCCATCAGGACCCATAGGACAGGTCAGGGAACCACTGACCGACGACAAGGAGCAAAGAACTCTCAGAGCCTTACTTAAGACAACAAATAACGTGACCCCTGGGTTTAGGAGGTATAATTAGGACCTTCGAAAGTGTGTCAGTTATCGAGGAGTTCTCGACTTGTTGAAAAGTATCCAGGGCAATCACGCCGACAGGCATTCCAGCTGGTGGTAAGAGGGGGGACACGGCAGCAGACTCTTGGACCAAATCATCAGAGCTGCCAAAGGCATCAGGGAGGTCACTGCAATTGGAAGGGGGACTGGATAGCAATGCCACTTGTATTCAAGCCTTCCACTTGGGCAGAGTGATGTCAGCTCCTTGATAAAGATGATGCTCTACACTTTCCGAGTTCATCCCAATACTGTACTTAAAAACATTACAATACAGATACATTCACCCACAAAGGTCTGCTGCTTGATAAATCATCCCCCTACTAGCATCCAGCTGTATTTTTTTTCAAGGGGGAAAGACATTAGAGTCATAAAAATTTTTAAACTTCGAGGACAGTTTTCACTCTGCCAATGTATTGTGTGAAAAAGCTGGTTTGTACACGAGCTGTTTGGACTGCAACTAAGAACTGCCACAGAAATAACATTATATGTAACTGGCGATGAGATCTCAGGGCCACCCACAGTAACCTAGTTAATCCCCAACACAGATGAATGTACTCACTGAACTCTGCAAAAGTTACAATCATGCTTCCCTTCCCACCTGCAATGTTTACCTTCCCAGCAAAATATTTGGGATTTCTGTTAGTGTTGTCAGTTTCTGGGTCTTTCCTTCCTTTAAAAAATGCTGCTACCAGTTAGCACAAAAACCTAACCATTATTTATAGCCATAGGTAACAATCATTGCAAGGGAATTTAATATACTAGAAGAGAGGAATATATATGTGAAGTAATGAGTACACTGAATGCATCTGATTAGAGGTTCGGCAGATGAATAATTATGTGGTTATCTATACTTAGAGATATTACTAGTTACATTAATAGAAGAAAAATGTACTAAATGAGTGGGGTTTTGGGGTAACACAACTCTGATAGATGAAGAAGCAGAGGAAATAAAGATGAAGGGTCTTTAGGCTGAATATATTCTTGGGACCCCAAAGAAAGAGTGAGGTCTGCCAAGGTCAAAGTTCGAGTTTGACCAAGTAAAGCAAATAACCCTCCTAGGTGACTCAGAAGCTCACTCTATGAGAAGAAATCATAAATATGATGTCCGCTATCCCTCACACAATTCTTACCATGTGCTAAGTATGGGCATTACTGCACCCTGATGCACCTGCTACTGTACTAAACCCTCACTATGTGACCAGTCGACTGGCCTGGCCAGGACACTGGGGCCCCTCCTCATGCTAATGCTCTTCTAATTAGTAAAACCACATCAAATGATGTAAACTATGGCCTTGCTGGTTCTGTGATGCAAGAAGGTTAGGTAAAGGGGGTAAGGAGAGGATAAAGTGTCCGTCTGTTGCAGAAGGGTCTGAGTGGTGAATGCATAGGACATTCAAGGTCTGAGAGCTCAATAGCATCTCCGGCATTGAGATGCTGCCATCCTGTCTGCGGGCATGGTCACCACCACTGGGAGCAAAGAAGGTGTGTGGGACTCCTCACTGTCATCTCCACCCTGCTTACTGTCATTTCTGCACTGGAAGGAGGCCCCAGAAGGAGCCCATGGGGTGGGTGGGGGCCAACACGCATCCTTAGTTCTTTGGGGGAAACACAGTCTAATTCCCAAGCCGGGGTTCCACTGTGTCTTCAGACCAAAATGCTGAGCAAGTGCCAGGGGCGTGGGGAGCACTTGGAACATGGGCTTGGGAACCTATAAGGTTAAATGTTAGGGTATTCAGATTGGCCTGGACACGGAATCAGAATGATCTTGTCATTTTGCTGGAAATGAGGAATGCAGAATACAATGTCTGGGGTAGTTATGAAAGACTGAGAACAATGAAACCTTGCTTTTCTGAAACCTTTTGGCAGAAAGGACTTAGACACGAGAGTAATCATGTTTGGTGAGACTGAGAGCTAAAAGCCATCTTCGAGCCCTAAGAGCTAAAGATGGCAGACTGGAAACACATACTTAGCTCTGTTCCTTCCACACACCGTACTGCAAAGACAGTAAACGCTCCAGGACTAAGTAAGAGGTGAGGAAGAACAGCCACAGAAATGTGGAACCTGGAGAGCAGGTGAACAAGGGGGCTTAGCTCACTCAGAAAGTTAATCCATCAGCTCAAAGTAGGAAAGGATAAGAGAGCAACTGGCTTGGTGCATCCCTACAGAAAACAATCTGGAGAGATTTACTGAAGCTCAACCTCCATTTTCCTGATGACCCAGCAATTCCACTCCCAGGACTGTCCCTGAAGAATGGCATGCACTGGTCTAATGAAGATATAATTCAAGAGTGTTCACAACAGCGTTATTTATAGGAGTCCTCGAAGAGCAATGACCCGGGTACCCACCAGTAGCAAAATGGGTGGGTATATTGTGATACAATCATTAGATGGGATACTGTGGTGCAGTAACAAAGGGCATAAGGTAGAGGAATTATAGATATTACACACAGCACAAGAAGCCAGAAGAGTACATGCTGTACGATCCCATTGTTACGAATTTCAAGAACAGGCAAAACCAACTGGGACAGACAGGTTTCTGATGGAGAAGAAGCACGATGGAGCTTTCTGGCAGGTGGCAAATGTTCTCTATCCTGATGTGAGGAGTGGTTAAGGTTGGATTTGCCTGTTCAAGCTCTTTGTCTCTGAATAACTGCATTTGTTTTTTACATTGTACCTCAATTTTAAAAAGAAGTAAAGGAAAATAAATGAAAGGAGAGAAGAATCAGATTTGTATTAGAGATACTCTGAAGGCTGAAGAATGTGTAGCAACAGGTGTCCTTGGAAATGGAGTAGAAGAGAGCCAGAGTGGAAAGATGCCCTGAAATCCCCCAGGGCTGGACCACTGCCCTTTATACTTTGGGAGACTAGAGGGTGGGGTGGGGAGGCTTCAGTTTTTGTAAAGAGTAAATAGGATTCTGAAAGCCAACAGGTACAGCTGGGGAAAGGGGTACCATAATGAAGGCAGGAACATTAAGATAAAAGGTTTGAACATAATTTTCTGAGCAGAGCCTTTTCCCTTCATGTGCCCTAAGAATGAGAGTGGCCAGGTGGGACCGCCCCCCTCAGCAAGAGTCAGGAAGAATTTACCAGAGGGCATTTGGGAGCCCAAGAGAAAAGACCTACAGACACTGGTTTTAGGGAAGTGGTGGTGGGGAGGGGGGGGGATTTGCCGCCCTATGGTGAAGATCATAGGACACAAACCCAGCTCCAAAAGGTCCATTCAGCTTTTTAGGGCTGCCCTGCTGTGCATGTGTGATGTACTCAAACTGGCATGGACAACCAGGGATCATTATACACAGCCAATATGAAAGACACCGCAGTTGGACAGGCTGTGGAGAAAGGGGAACCCTCTTACACTATTGGTGGGAATACAAACTGGTGCAGCCACTCTGGAAAACAATATGGAGATTCCTCAAAAAGTTAAAAATAGAGCAACCCTATGACCCAGCAATTGCACTACTGGGTATCTCCACCAAAGATACAGATGTAGTGAAAAGAAGGGGTATATGTACCCCAATGTTCATAGCAATGTCCACAACAGCCAAATGGTGGGAAGAACCTAGATGCCGTTCAACAGACAAAGGGATGAAGAAGATGTGGTCCATATATACAATGGAATATTACTCAGCCATCAGAAAGGACGAATACCCAACTTTTGCATCAACATGGATGGGACTGGAGGGGATTATGATAAGTGAAATAAGTCAAGCAGAGAAAGACAATTATCATATGGTTTCACTTACTTGTAGAACATAAAGAATAGATGGGAGGACATAAGGAGAAGTAAGGAAAAATGAAGGAGGGGAATTGGAGGGGGAGATGAACCATGAGACACTGTGGACTCTGAGAAACAAACAGGGTTTTAGAGGGGAGAGGGTGGAATGATGGGTTCAACCAGTGATGGGTATTAAGGAGGGCATGGATTGCAGGGAGCACTGGGTGTTATATGCAAACAATGAATCATGGAACATGGAACTGCACTACTGGGCTCAGTATGAACAGAGAATCCAGAAGCTGAGCTGGGAGAGCAAATTTAAACCCGGGAGGGAGGATGGGGGTAAGACTGCAGGGCTAGAACAGGGTGAGCACCACAGGTGGCTTTAACAGCCAACAGCTGCTAGAGATCATAACCCCACTGCTCGTTCTCTACCCCTCGCCAGAATCCTATGTTTCAAAGATTATTATAACTAAAGGGACTTCGCTGCCATCTAATCTGAATAATGAACTCAAGGTCCAAAACAATCAAGGATTTTTTTTTTTTCTTTTAACTAAATGTACCTGAATGTAGTAGACTGACCTTAATCACCAAGCCAAAGTCTTAAAAACCCAGGGGAGGAGAAGAGGGTAAAAAAATTACACAAGGCAGCCAGGGACGGGGTAAAG
Source organism: Mustela nivalis (assembly GCF_964662115.1). Taxonomy (NCBI): domain Eukaryota; kingdom Metazoa; phylum Chordata; class Mammalia; order Carnivora; family Mustelidae; genus Mustela; species Mustela nivalis. The sequence goes on from NC_139021.1 coordinate 70,696,129, forward strand.
AGTGAGGAAAGAGGGGGTAAGCAGGGATTTCCGGGACAGGACCCTTCTCCCATTGGACCTAACTTTTCAGGCCCGCATGTGTCCAAGGCCCTGGCAAACTCATTGGGTGTCCAGGCTTTAAACAGTCCCGCCCGGGGTCCACGCGCGGGCGAGCAGAGTGTCCGTGCGCGGGTTCATGGTCCCGCGACGCCGGGAGCGGTGCCCTGTCCCCCCGCAGACAATGCCACGCGCCCGCTGCCGCTTCGGGATCCGCGCGCTGCGCCGCCTGCTACACCCTGCGTAGAGGAGGGGAGACACACTCTCCGACACCAGGAGCTCCAGCGTGCCCACATAGTCCCGCTCGGTCTTCTGGAGCTCGCTGAGCACGCACACGCGCAAGCGAAGCTGTTTCTCCAGGTCCTTGGCTCTCTGGGCGCGGCCGTCCCAGCGGCTAGCGTCGGTCATGGTGGGCGGCGGGACGCAGGGCTGCTGTGCTGCGCGCTATTCCGCTAGCCGACTGGCGCCCGGCCCCGCGCCGGCCAGAGGGGAAAGTTGCTGCATCCGAGAAGCCCGAGGGGGTACCGGCGACTTTACAGGCTGGGTAGAGGCTGGGGTGTTGGGAGAGGAAAGGGCGCTCGCTGGAACTCAGGCGCGGGAGGCGCGAGGCTCTGATCAGACAACTCACGGGAGAGGCGGCCCGGGTCCCGGACCTGCACGCCGAGCCCCGCGGCTCTGGCCTCACGCGGCCGGGGCTGGCGGGGAGGCAGCTCCGACAGCGAGAGCGGTGACTTAAACATTAATCAAATGCTTTGTACCCATGTGACTCCGACCCTTTACCCTTCGCCAAATCTCAGGAAAAATGAAACAACCCTGGGGAAGTGTGTTGCATGCCAGCTAACACCCACACACACACACGGAGTCAGCACTTCAGTTGGAACTAATTGGAGATTCCCAAACCTAGGAGGACATTCTCCAAGACACAGCTCAAGGGTTGCTTCTATGATTCCCGCCTATTGTTTAGCTTTAATGTGTTTTGTACAAATCCTGAAAGCAAAGACACAAGTCCCCACGGTTACATAACTGGATGGGAACAAAACAACCATGGTATTGACCCTACCATCTTTGAAAAGAAACACATTGATTTTTGGTTTTGTTTGGGCACAAAATAGGTTTGCTTTTAAAAGCCCCCCAACCGAGAATAATTCACAGGGCAGACACCCTCCTGTCTGCCCTTGGAAAGTCAATTAGCATAAAAAATGAAGACACTATGGGAAAGTGATAGCCCTGGCCCAAACAACAGACTCCAGATAGAATGAGCATCCCCATTGCACTGTGCTGTTTTGGAGGGATGCTTTGCATGCCTATGACTTTTTTCCAATAGCAAGATAATATGAAATTCAATCACAGGCAAAAATACTTGTGCCAATTTTGTTTCTGAGAGCTGCTATGATTTAACACAGTGTCACTAAATGAGCAGCTTTGTCTAAAGCTGTTATTGAGTGGTTATCAAAAGATATGTAGATACACATAAAGATATATAGATACAGATATATTCTTAGGATTTGAAAAAGGAGAGAAACACAGAGCATGTCCTGATTGGAATATGTATGTTTTTGCCTTTTCTCACTTGGAAACAGAATCAGAAGCTAATGATCACTGAACATTTAACAATTCCACGCAGAATAATCCATATATACTTTTGTCTTTATATTATCCACATTGATTTGTCAGTGTCATTTTTTTCCTACTTAGAACTTGAAGCACTCCACACTAATGACATTTAAATAAACTGAAGAGTGAATGGCTTTGATGAAAGAAAGTAGCATGTTAATTTTTCCCAATAGTTGAAAGCATTAGCAAATCTCTAAAAATAAAAGATATTTTCCACATTACTTACATTAAAATAATTATTAGAGATATCTTTTCAGAGCATGATGAATCCCTACGTCCCTCAAAGAGCAAAGAGGGAGTGAAATATTCTTCTTTTATTAAGGGCACGGCTTTTGAATGTGTGAGGAGCTGATGGACAAGATATGATTTTCCTTTGTTTTGTGCATGCCTATATACAGGTAGCTCTGAACAAAGGACAAATAAACAAATGGCTTCACACCTTGTGGCAGAAGAACAAAGGAGGAGGAGCCTTAAAGAGCAGATCTCATAACCCCTAGTAAACAATAAACAAAAGTACCAAGGGGAGGACAAAGGAAATACACATCCAACAATGAATGGAGAAAATCAAACATGGTTTATCCTTTTCACAATGTACCACAAGCAGCTAGGAATGAATGCTTTTCCTCCTTCTTACATCTACCCTTCTCAAATGAAAAACGTGAGTAAATAAATCAGGCTTTCCATTCAGGCACTCTTATAGGTAAATATATATATATATATTTCTAACCAATCCCCCCCCCCAAGTTTGAGCCTATTTATGCCATTATCCTTCTATCAAAAATAATTAGTTTATATTCAAGCCACTAGAGCTTCAGCCTCATCTCTGAGAGTAATATATTGAGCTTAAATCTCCAGTGGGGTTTTACCTACCCAAACCATTTGCCTTGAATCTACAAACGTGTATTGAGTACCTCTATGTGCATTGCATGGACCTATGGCCTGAGGACCACAGAGACTTGATCTCTAGGCAAATATTTCTGAAGGTATTTCACAGACCATTACATGGAGGTCTTGTTGAACATTTATGGGCCTTATTCTAGATGTATTGAATGAGAATCTCAGAGATGCAAGCCCTAAACTCTTTTGATGGGTTTTCATATTATTCTTACCTCACTAATATTTGAGAACCACCATTCTAAGGAATTGTAATTGAGTAGGAGAGTGTTATAAATATAAGTAATTCTGTTCAAAGGAAGCTGCAAGGCATGCTTTGAAAAAAAAAGTGCAAGGATGTTAACAGAAAAATATTCAAGTGTGCACATCCAATTGTCTCTCAGAAATGCTCATGTAGAAATTATTATGATATTAACAGTTTTTCCCCATTCTTCTGTTCCTCAGTGTAGTATTCCTCAACACCATTTGTAATAAATGAACAGCTTCAGAACACCATGTAGTGCCTTCTGAAAGGCACCTCTCAGTGTCTTTTGTAGCCCTGGCAGGAGTTCTTAATTCCTTATCAAAGACTTAAGAGCATAAGAAAACAGGGCCAGAGTATCTGGAAACCTTCACTTTGATGGCAAATAGGGTCTTTCATAAACTCTGAATGTGTTGTATCCCTCCCCAGTTCCTCTATTGAAACTTGAAGCTCTGTCTGCCAGGAAAAGGAAAGCAACAACAAAAATGATGGACAGGATCCAGTTTTTTCCTGAAATACTAATGAGGTTGAAGCATCCAATAAAAAAGGGATGGGAAAAAAGAAGATAGTGAGAAAAGGCTAAGTGGTAAACTAGCCCAGCCATTAGGTTTATTTCATATGCATGTACTTGTTCAGGTTAAAATCTATTATTATACAGTTCAAAGAGCCAAAGTACAATGCACAGTAGGTTTTCTTTGGTCAGACTTAGAGAAGAACAACTCCTGGACAGAAGAACCCAAGATGGTCTCTTAAAAAAAAAAAAAAAAAAAAAAAAAAAAAAAGAGTTCCCAACTTCTATTTATGATAGAGATCATTTTAGCTTGCCTGCCATCCCGGTACTAGTGTTTGCCCAGGTGAAGTAATAAATCAGATTTGATGTGGAAGTCATTTAAAGACTACAGCACTGGCTAAAAACAAGAAAGAAAGATCACTTCATTGCACAGCCATCTTGTTAAACAGAGAATTCTAGGAGACAGACTTTTTTATTTACAAGTAAAAATGATTCTGGCATTTCCTTTACTACTCTAGCCTATGATAGATGATTCTAGATTATACTCATATAAAAAATATAGGTATGTTGGAGCTGTATAAAGCATAATTAAGAGTCTTGGACAAGAAGAGATCAAGAGAGTTTTTCCTGGAATACAAGAAGGGTTTGAATCTGCTTCAAATCCCTCAGGTAAAGGCAAATGTCATTTATGACCCAGCCTCTCAGGGTTTATTTCATGCCACTCTCACCTTGGCAAATGAACCCCAGCCATGCGGGAGTACTTTCAAGAATTCTTAAATGCCAAGATCCATAGCACAGTCCTTTTTCTTATCATCCGTTATGTTCATTATAATTGCCAGGTCAATTGATGGAATTCTTTACTGGACCACAGTATCTTGAAGGAAAAGACAGTGTCACCACAGCTTCTCCAGAATCTGGCATACAGTCTTGTTAAATATATATTTGTTGATCAAATGAATTGCACTGGAATTCTTTAATCTCTGAACAAAAATGGTCTTTGTTTAGACTTGGCTTTTTGCTTCTCTAACATTTCTTCAGGAGAAGGCAAGATAGATACCCTTTTATTTTCTCAGAGAAAAATGGTGTATATGTAAATAACTGTCACTGTGACTCATGATCCTGTTTAGAGGACAAGAAGAAACTACAAATATTACATTTCTTATATTCTCAAAGAAGTATCATTCATTTCACCTGAAATGTGGCAGTCACATAATTAAAATCCATATACACTATTCCTAAACCAATCATGGGAAACTGAAAGAAATACATGATAATAAATTCAGGGAAGAAATCACATTACCAAAGCAAAAAAGTTTACTGAAAACAGATATGTAATATATTAGGCTAGAGAGTTCCTATAAACCCTCTTATACTTCACCTTCCCAACACAGATTTTCTTATTGTGAACATCTTGCATTAGTGTGGCACACTTGTTACAATTAATCAGCCAATATGTATAAATTATTATTAATGAAAATCTATAGCTTACATTAGAATCCACTCCTGATGTTGCACATTCTGTGTGTTTTAACAGATGTATGATATAGGGGCGCCTGAGTGGCTTAGTCTGTTAAGTGTCTAACTCTTGATTTTGGCTCAGGTCATGATCTCAGGGTCCAGAGATTGAGCCCTGCATCAGGCTCTGTGCTAAGAGGGGAGTCTGCTTTTCTGCCTCTCTCTCTCTCTGCCCCTTCCATCTTGCTCTTTTGCTCTCTTTCTCTTCAATAAATAAGTAAATCTTTTAAAAAATGTATGACATATCTCCACCACTACAGGTCAGAAAACAATTTCTAAAAGTGCCCTGCTCTCTACATATTTACTCCTCTCTCCATTCCCCCATCCTGGCAATTACTGATCTTTTTACTGTCTCTGTAGTTTTGTCTTTTACAGAGTGACATATAGTTGGAATCATACATTATGTACATTTTCAGACAAGCTTCTTCCACTTAGCAATCTGCATTTAAGTTTCCTCCATGTCTTTTCATGGCTTGATAGCTCATTTCTTTTTATCACTGAATAAAATTCCATTATCAGGATGTACCAGCTTATCAACTTACCTCTTGAAGGACATCTTGAATGTTTCCACATTTTGGCAATTAGGAAGAAAGATGCTATGAACATTATTGGGCAGGTTTTATACAGATAGAACATTTCAACTCCTTCGAGTAAATACCAAGGAGTATGACTGCTGGATCACAAGATGAGAGTGTATTTCAGCCAAACTGTTTTGAAGAGACTGTATCATTTTTTATTCCCATCAGCAGTGAACGAATATTCCTCTTGTTCCACATCCTCACCAGCCATTGGTGGTATCAGGATTTGGGATTTTGGCCATTCTAATTGGTATGTAGTTTCATCCTATTGTTGTTTTATTTTATAATTCCCTAGTGCCATACAAGATGGATGACAAGTAAGCATATGAAAAGATATTCAGTCTTGTATGGCACTAGGGAATTATAAAATAAAACAACAATAGGATGAAACTACATACCAATTAGAATGGCCAAAATCCCAAATCCTGATACCACCAATGGCTGGTGAGGATGTGGAACAAGAGGAATATTCGATATCTTTTCATATGCTTACTTGTCATCCATTCATGCTTACTATATCCTCTCTCATAATCTGTCTGTTAAGGTCTTTGGTCCATTTTTAATGAAGGTGCTTTCTAATTAAGCTATAGGAGCTATTTGTATATTTTGTACAATAGTCCTTTTATCAGATATGTCTTTTGCAAATAATTTCTCCCAGTCTGTGGCCCGTCTTTTTATTCTTTTGACGTTGTCTTTTGGCAGAGAAGATCTTGACTTTAATGAAGTTCAACTTAACAAGTTTTTCTTTCACAGATCACATTTTTGGCACTCTACCCAAAAAATGTTTGGATTTATCATTGTCACACCCAAAGTCGCCCAGATTTTCTCTTAGGTTGTCTTCTCAGATGTTTAGCTTTGCATTTTACATTCAGGCCCATGATCTGTGAATTAATATTTTTGAGAGGTGTAAGGTCTTTGTCTAGATTTGTGGGGTTTTTTTGGTTTGTTTTTTTTGCATTGATTGTTCAGTTGTTCCTGCATGACTCGATGAAAAGATTATCCTTTCTCCATTAAATTGCCTTTGCTCCTTTCTCAAAGATCAGTTGATTATGTTTGTGTGGGTCTTTTTCTGGACTCTTTATTCTCTTTCCTTGATCTATTTGTCTCTTCTTTCCCCAGTACTGCACTGTATTGATTACTCTAGATTTATACTCTGTCTCAAAGTTACTCCTCTGACTTTGTTCTTCGCCATATCAGGGTCTTTTGCCCCTCCATATCAACTTAGAATAGTTTTTTCAATATTCACAAGATAGCTTGCTGAGATTTTGTTTGGAATTATGTTGAATCTATATATCAAGTTAGAAAGAACTGACGTACTTACAATATGGAATATTTCTACCCATGAACATAGAATATCTCTTCATTTATTTGGATCTACATTGCTTTCTTTCATCAGAGTTTCATTATGTTTCTCATATAGATATTACATATACTGTGTTAACATTATACCTATGTATAGTTTTTGGTACTAAAAATAAGAATGAAGCTGCTATAAACTTTAGTGTGCAGGTTTTTGTGTGGACATGAGGTTTACAAAGTAAATGGTCTTGTGTTTTTTATTTCAAATTTTAATTATTCATTACTAGTATAGAAGAAAGCAATTAGCTTTTTATTTTAGTCTAGTATCCTTCTAGCTTGTTTTAATCACTTACTAGTAACAGGAGGTTTTTATTGTTAATGTTTTGGACTTCCACATAGTCATGTCATCCTACAGCAAGGATAGTTTTATTTCTTCCTTCCTAATCTGTACACTTTTAATTTCCTTTTCTTATTTTATTGCATTAGCTAGGATTTAATACAATATAAAATAGAAGTGGTAAGAGCACATATCTTTGCCTTATTCTAGATCTTAGTGGGAAACCATCTAGTTGCTCACCATTAAGTATGATATTAGCTGTAGGTTTTCAAGGATGTTCTTTATCAAGTTGAGAGAGGGTATGCCCATTTTTGATAGTTGTTTTAAATCTTATATTGGCAACATCTGTAAATAAGCAACACACTTAAAATACTCCTTCCTGTTACAGAAAAGTTATGCAATGTCTCCTGACTACCCATTGTATTACATGAGACTATTAACAATTCTGCCTTTCTTTCTCTGACTCACCACCTTCCACCTTTACCTTTTAATCAGTAGCTTTAGTTTTGTACTGTCAGGATTGATAATATTTATCTTGTATTGTGTAACTACATTTAAGACATCCACATTTCTTTTTAAAAGTTTAAAATCAATTAACAGTGTATATATTATATGACTACTTAAATAATGCTCATTGCATAAATAAGTTGTACAATAAAATTGTACTTCCTTCTCTTTGGGTCCAAATTCATAACACTCAGGACACTCAGGGACCTCTTCTAGGTTAAATGGGTTCTGTTTCATAACACACCATCAATTGCTGAAAGACCTGCATGACATTGGGTTTCTTTCATATCTGAACCAAGACTTTATTAGACATTCTGTTAGGTTTTGGTTTTATTTTCTATTTTTGGTAGAGATTCTAATTTTCTGTGAAGAGAAGAAATCTATCCTTTCTTTGGAAAATCACTAATATTCTCCTGCCACTTATGTACTATCTGTTGCTCTGTTTTGTTTTTATTCTGTTCATTCTTCTTGGAGCCCTTGATTTCATTTGCACACTGGACTGATAGAATAAGTACCTGATCAAAAACTGTCATCCTGGGATTGCTTTTCCAATTCCAGTGAATTCCACCATCTCTCTTTTCAGAGTCTTTTCTCATGGTATATTCATTTTCTTGGGCTTCCATAACTAAGTTTTAACATCTCACAGTACTGGAAGATGAAAGTATAAGATCAAGAGGTTGAAAAGGTTGATTTTTTCTAAGGTCTATGAGGGAGAATCTGATCATCCCTCTCTCCTATTGCTGGGTATCCTTAGATATTCCTTAGCTTGTAGATGGGTTCTCCCCATGTCTTCCACATTGTTTTTCTTCTGTGCATGTCTGTGTTCCCTTTTTAGAAGAACAGTCATATTGGATTATGGTCTCTCCTAATGACCTCATCGTAAATTGATCTGAAAAACTTTGTTCCAAAGAAGGTCACATTCATAGGTCCTGGGGACTAGAATGACAAAATCTTTTGGGAGCATATAATTCAACTGACAACACTTGATATCTACACCCATTTCACTGGATTATATCTCAAATGACTTCCTTTAGAAGAGTGCATGACATAAAAATTTTCTGAGTCCTGGGAACTCTAAAATGTAGTTATTTTGCCATGATGCATTTGCTTCAGAATTATTATCCATTAGAACTGTAAATACCATTGCTCATTTTTCTCTTACCAGTTGTGTTGGTGATTAGAAATGCAGTGCCGCTTTGACTCTCTATCCTTTGCAGATGACCTGTTTTATCTATGTAAGTTTTTTGGAATGCTCTTTCTTTTGTGTTCTGACAGAAAGATTTCAGGCATACATTTACATGTGGATTTTCTCTTAATTTACTGGAACTTGATAGACTCAAACAGAATAGTGTTTTCTGACCTCTGGGAAAGTTTTTTTGTAGTATTTCTTTAAAATTTCTTTCTCTTAGTGGGGCACCGGGTGGCTCAGTTGGTTAAATGTCTGACTCTTAATCTCAACTCAGATATTAATCTCAGGGTTGTGAGTTCAAGCCCTTTGAACTTAGAAATTATTTTGATTAAAATTTAAAATTAATTAATTTAATTTAAAATTAAAATTAAAATTAAAATTTATTTACCTTTGTTAATGTATGCCCATTTTTCTGGAAATCCTGTTAGTTGAGTTGGATCTCTTAGAATTATACTCTGAATATCTTATCTATTTCAAGTGTTCAATCTCCTTGTTTTGTTGTTGTTGCCTCTGTCTCATTCAATCTCTTTGTTTTTCTCTTTATGTTGTGCGAGAACTACTCACATTATATTCTAACCCTTCTTTAAATATTTCATTTGGCATATAATTAAATATATAATAAATGTTCCAATTTGTTCCTTGACTGTTCTTTCTTATAGCATTCTGCTCTTGTACTTGGGGTTACTACCTTCTCAAATCTTTCTCTGAAATTTCTTTGTTTCTTCTAGCAACAATTTTTCTGTTGTTGGTGGTTTTTTGGGTTTTTTCTTTTTCTTTCTTTCTTTCTTTTTTTTTTTTTTTTTTTGTCTTGTCTTTGTCTTTCTTTTATCCAGTCCTTTTGTGATGTTGACCGTATATTCATTCCAATTAAGAAAAGGGAATGGGATTGTTTCTCTCTGCAGCAGGGATGTGTTTCCTATATTTATGTGGGTTTGTCTTTCTACTTGGTCTCCTTAATAGACATTTACTGAGGCCTTTATGTAGGTGTCTAGGACTTGTCTAAATGGAATGAATTATTAATGGGTACAGGCAGGTAATAGGTCTTTAGCTGTGGAAGTTCCAACTGCCAAAATGGGAGAACTTTACTCTGGGGTGCTGGCACGAAAAGTTCCAATTTTGCCTGTATTGATACTCGTATCTTATTAGAGAAGAATCTTTAGGTGTTTTTAGTCTGAGACTGATGCTTGATTTTTACACTAAGCATCAGAAAACACAGAGAAGGGAAGCAAATAAATGAGCATGTCAGGAAGAAAACATTAGGCCACTGTGCAAATAGCCCTCTCAGATATGCCACCCTTCTCACTCTTGTTGCCTTTACACCCTCCAACTTTCCTCTAGGTCAACCTTCTCCTGTTTTCTGCTCTACACCTGCCTCACTCTTTTCCTTGTTGAAAATCTTCCATCCTCTTTTTATCTTTCATAAGTGTGTTGAAATCTCTCCCCTGCTCATGTTTCTATTTCATTTCCTTTATGGCAATGGGTGTTTTCTTTTACTCTTACCCAACGTTGGTAGGGGGATTGAAGGGATTAAGGAAAAACACACACCCTCTGTCCATTATCTTGTACCATCTATAAATACAAATTTCAAATTCTATGTAACACTGCTGCCAGTGGAACATTTAAATAAAAAAGTCTGTATTACCAAAGAGAGAAAACTAGTGGTGACTTCATATCTTGATTAATGACATGTATACATACACTTAAATAAGTGTACACACACAAGATGTGGTAGAACAAATAGCCAGTTCTAAGAGGAAAGTTATGGAACTGAAATACACTAGATGGAAGCATTTACATAATTTTTTAAAATAGTAAATGGCTCTTTTTTTTAAGATTTTGCTTATTTGTTTGACACAGAGAGAGATCACAACTAGGCAGAGAGGCAGGCAGAGAGAAGAGGGGGAAGCACGTTCCCTGCTGAGCAGAAAGCCCGATACAGGGCTCAATCCCAGAACCCTGAGATCATGACCTGAGCCAAGGGCAGTGGCTTTAACTCACTGATACACCCAGGCACCCCTACATAAGTTTTTAAAGATAATACTAGGTAGTGGGTTACACAACATGTGGTATTTTACAGCATAACTGACCTCATTCAACCATTATAGGTCACATAATGCATTTTAATGAATTCCCTATATCCACATCATTTAGTAATTTCACAATTTGGTTGCTCCCACTAAGGGATAGAGTCTTTTTTTCCCACTACCTTAAGTCATAACTGACCTCGTGAATTGCCTTTTCCAAAAGGATATGATAGAAGTGATGATCTGTAAGTTCCAGAGATTAAGCCCTAGAAAAACTTGTAACTTCCATTTTTGCCCTCTTGAAAACCTGAGATCATCATCTAGACAAAAGCCCAGAGTAACCTTCTGTAGGATTGGAAGCCACGTGGAGAAGAGCCAAAGTACCTTAACCAACAGTCATCATCAGTTGTCAGATATGAGAGTGATACCAGATGGGACTCTGGTTCCAACTGAGCTGTCACATGACTGCAACCATATGAATGAGCTCAGGCAAGACCAGAAGAAGAAACACTCATGTGGTCTACTCACAAAATTAAGAAAAATAATAAATATTGATGTTTTAAGTCACTAAGTTTTGGAATGTATTTTTTTTCTTGAGCAATGGATTTTTAAAAACAACCTCTAACAGAAGTTCTGAACTTTGTGTCTAATTGAACATTTTTTAGGGGTGGGGGAGGGGCAGAGGGAAAGGGAGAGAGACTCTTAAGCAGGCGCACGCCCAGCATAACATGGGGCTCTGTCTTACAACCCTGAGATCATGACCTGAGCCAAAATCAAGAGTTCAATGCTTCGCCAACTGAGCCACCAAGGTGACCCTCTTTCTGGGCCATTTTAATGGTACAGATTCTTTCCTTCAGCAATCAATGTGACTGAAGGAATTCTGTATACTGATTGGCTTACGTCTGAATTTTTGCTTTTCCTTGAACTAGTTAGTGTAGCAAGAAGTTGTCAGGTGGCTTAGGTCAATATCATGGAAACCAGTGGAGTAGGAGTAAAGGGGATGCTACAGAGGCAATTACAATGTCTAGGACAGGTGGGAGGAGGCTAGTAACTCACCTTGGAAAAGTTTCTGTTCATGACCATTATGCATTGTTGCTTCTCTTGAAACCAACATTATCACTATGGAAACTGCTGGCACCTTTGCCCAACTTGCAACTATTAGAATCATCACCTTTGAGTCTATCTAATCACTGCTGCCATTACTTCAAGCCATTTCTGCCAACATTATGAAACTACTCCATAGCTTCAGTAATCATTACTTTCAGCGTGAGCTGCAGCTACTGCTAAAGTGCTGGACTGCGTTCTAACCTAAACTGAACTGAGAACAGGGTAAAGAGAAGGTCTAACCAAGAAGGTAAAGTTGGAAAGACAGAAGACATGAAGCAGAAATAAAGGACAAAATGGGGAAGAAGAGGAGAGTATCTGGCCCCACCTTTTTTGCAAAGGCACAGAATTCACAGATAGTCTGGAAAAGGCTATGTATCCCTGCCATTAGAAGCACAGCAGCTTTGGGGGTGACAAGAACAGCTTTGATTGCAAAATCATCTATAAAAGAGAGAAAAGTCAATGTCCAGTGGAGGAGCCGGAATTTTAGGAAGTACTCTGTGTTCTAGAACACTCGCCACAGCTGCCACCCAGAATGATCTGTGGGCCTGCCTTGGAAGTCAAACATCTGCATCCCTGAAGAGTGTCTCATTGCCTCCAGGATCTCATTCATACATTCCCTCAATGGCTGCCAGAGAGGATTTTCTCACTTTGACAACTGTGAAGCCCTAGGAGGTTCTGTGTATTCCCACTTCTTATGTTTGGCTGCTGCTTTGAAAGTGCTCTGCAGCTACACCCCAGGTCAGGTTGACATGTGTAGTCTGTGGGATTAAGGGAGAGGGAAAAAGAAAAAGCTGGAAGGGAATATGCATATCCCAGGAAGATTTCTCTCAGCTCTTACATTCTGTCCTCTCACATTTGTATGCATTTGAGTCATATTTTATTTTTTAAAATGTGGTGCCAACTTAATGGGTTCTACTTGATCATATTTTCTTTTTGAGTGTGCATCCATATTCATAAGAGCATTGGATGCCTAGTTTTCCTTTTTTGAGCCCTCCTTAACAAGTTTTATTATTAAAGTTAACCTCAATTCTTACCATAAATGAGAAATCATCTAGAAAAATCTGTGGTCTGGAATAGTTTAAATTGAAATTTAATTTAATTTGATTAACATTGAAATTGTCTGGATTAAACATGTGAGCTGGAAGTCAGTTATAAGACAACCCATCCAATTGTAGTCCCTATTTAAATAGTAGTGATTAACCTAACTTGCAACAACTATTTATATTCTCTTGTGAAAAAATTTGGGAGTTTATATTTTGCACAATAATCTTTATTTCTCCCCAGCTTTTTATTTCATTGCCATATAATTGAAAACAAAAATGCTGTATTTTAATCTCTTCTATATCAGTGTTGTGTCTTATTTCTAATATTTTATTTTATTTTTTTTAAAGATTTTATTTATTTATTTGACAGACAGAAGTCACACGTAGGCAGAGAGGCAGGCAGAGAGAGAGGGGGTGGGGAGCAGTCTCCCCACCAAGCAGAGAGCCCCATGCGGGGCCCCATCCCAGGACCCTTGAGATCATGACCTGAGCCTAAGGCAGAGGCTTTAACCCAATGAGCCACCCAGGTGCCCCTATTTCTAATAGTTTATATATTTTTTTGTGTCCTTTTCTTCTTAACCAGTTTTTTGAGGAGGTTTTCTGTTTTAATGGTCTGTAAATCGATCTAGCTTTTGGAATTTCTAGTCTTTATACATATTTTCCTCTTTAATTATTTTTACCTCTTTATTAATTTTATTTTCTTATTTTATTCACATTTGTCTTGCTGCTGTTTTTCTCATTCCCTAAGATAATTACTAAGATCCTATACAATCAATAATTTTTCTTTAATGGTGAAGGTATTTAATGCTATATATCTCCCTATGCACAGTTTTTTTGTTTGTTTGTTTGTTTGCTTGTTTGTTTTACATCTCAATAATTTTAACTCTCTTCTTTACCCTGTTTCCTTAGCAGTTTGTAATTTCTACTTTGAGTTCTTCTTTGATCCAAGTGATTTAGGTGTGTGTTTTTTAATTTTCAGGTCACTAGTTTGGGTCATATATTTCATATTTATTTTTACTCTTAAAAAATTATAATTAGGGATCTCTGCTTTTAAAAAATACATTCAGGGTGCCTGGGTGGCTCAGTGAGTTAAAACCTCTGCCTTAGGCTCAGGTCATGATCCCAGGATTCTGGGATCAAGCCCTATGTTGGGATTCTCTGCTCAGCAGGGAACCTGTTTCCCCCTCTCTCTTTCTGCCTGCCTCTCTGCCTACTTGTGATCTCTGTCAGATAAAAAATAAATAAATAAAAAATAAATATTTAAAAAATACATCCAGTATTTTTTTTCTTGATTTTATTTATTTGCCAGAAAGAGAAATGGTACACACAAGCAGGGAGAGAGTCAGGCAGAGGCAGAGAGAGAAGCAGGCTCCCTGCAGAGCAAGGAGCCCAATGCGGGACTTGATCCCAGGACCCTGGAAAAATGACCTGAGCTGAAGGCAGCAGCCTAACCAACTGAGCCACCCAGGCATCCCTACATTCAGTATTTATTTGTGGCAAACTGTATGATGACTTTTTATAATAGTTGTGCCCTGATCATGTGGGAAAAAAAAGCTTATTCTCAATATAGAGTGTTATATATACATAAAATTAAGATTCTAAGGATTATTTAATTGTATTATATCTTTAATTAGTTTTTGTTTTCTCATTTTATCAGATTTTGAAAGAGCTATATCAAAATTCCCACTATAATTTATTATATTTTTATGTTCTTGCACCCTTTTGCACTATGCAGTATTTTTTTTTTATTGGCTTTAAGAGTAATTCTTGAAATCAATCTATTTCTAGGCTTTTTTTTCAATTCAATCTAATAGTGTCTGACTTTTAATAATAGAATTCTATTTAATAATAGAATTTAGAAATAGAATTTAATAATAGTAATTAGAATTATAATAATAATAATAACAGTGTATCAAAATTATCAAGTAGGATTTATTTTAGGAATGGAAGGGAATTCAATAACAGAATATCGCAAATAACATAATTCCCTAATTAACACATTAAGGAAGAAACTCTTTTCATAATTTCAATACATTCTGAAATAGCACTTGATAAAAGGCAGTCAAAATTGTAATAAAAACTATAAGAAAGCACTGAAATAAATGGCTTAAATATGGTAAAGGCTGTAAACTCCAAACCAGCAACAAATATTATTTAAAATGGTGAAATGTTAAAGCAATTTTATTAAAATGAAGAACAAGAAAGAAATGCTCTCTCCTATCATAATTGTTTTTTTATAATTTTTTATTTTTTATAAACATATATTTTTATCCCCAGGGGTACAGGTCTGTGAATCACCAGGTTTACACACTTCACAGCACTCACCAAAGCACATACCCTCCCCAATGTCCATAATCCCACCCCCTTCTCCCAAACCCCCTCCCCCCAGCAACCCTCAGTTTGTTTTGTGAGATTAAGAATCACTTATGGTTTGTCTCCCTCCCAATCCCATCTTGTTTCATTGATTCTTCTCCTACCCACTTAAGCCCCCATGTTGCATCACCACTTCCTCATATCAGGGAGATCATATGATCTTTGTTGTCTTTCTCTGCTTGACTTATTTCGCTAAGCGTGATACGCTCTAGTTCCATCCATATTGTTGCAAATGGCAAGATTTCATTTCTTTTGATGGCTGCATAGTATTCCATTGTGTATATATACCACATTTTTTCTTGATCCATTCATCTGTTGATGGACATCTAGGTTCTTTCCATAGTTTGGCTATTGTGGACATTGCTGCTACAAACATTCGGGTGCACGTGCCCCTTTGGATCACTACGTTTGTATCTTTAGGGTAAATACCCAATAGTGCAATTGCTGGGTCATAGGGCAGTTCTATTTTCAACATTTTGAGGAACCTCCATGCTGTTTTCCAGAGTGGCTGCACCAGCTTGCATTCCCACCAACAGTGTAGGAGGGTTCCCCTTTCTCCGCCCATATTCTTATAAGTTTATTCTCTCATACATTGAACACCATATTCCAGGGACTGACACTGGATCACATAAGGAAATATGATTCAATATTCAGTTCTCATTTGCTTTAAAATACAAGTTAAGTGATTAGTGATATTTTACATCATTGGCATTACCAGCAATTCCATATTTGAAATACTTTTTAGAATATCTTCACTAACCATTTGTGGAGTAGAATTTCAGAAGCTATTCCATAAGACAGGACCCCGACTCAACTCATCTACTGATTTTATTAAGGATGAACCTGGAAATTATTAGGATATACCATAGAGATATCTCTTTATTTATATTCTCTAATATCCACGAGGATACTGCTTTGATCAAAACTATGGTTTCCAAATTCGCTCATAGTCAAACACAAGAACTATTTGTGTTACAACTATAATTGGAGCATTTACTCATAAATTGGGCAAAGTGAGGTCTTAAACTAACAGGATACAATTATTAAGAATGTCAGGGAACTGCTGCTCTCATTAATCATACTAAAATAATCTGAGCCTATAAAAAATGAAACAATGGCCAAAGGTACTTTTCATTTAAAGAATTATTATTATCTAGAAGAAATATGCCTCATTATGCTGTATTGATTTCCATAAATAGACAATTACAGTTTATACTAAAATAATCTCTGGAGTCTACAACAGATGCAGGAAAACAAATGTGCGTGCACACACAGACACATACAAAAGGAGTTTGCTGCAAATGTGTATTTATTTCTTAATGAAGAGTGTCTTAAACAACCCACTAACTAAATTAAACTTTTATTTCAATACTTCTTTCCATCACTTATTTGCCATGATATGCTCACTAAGTTGCATGAAGATGTAACTTGCAAATATTTGGAAGTTATAGAAGAATGGGCTTTGAAACACATGTTAAATCCAACTAAATATTGGGGTGCCTGGGTGGCTCAGTGGGTTAAGCTACTATCTTCTCATGATCCTGGAGTCCCAGGACTGAATCCCCTACTTAGCAGGGAGTCTACTTCTCCCTCTGACCCTCCCCCCAAGCCTCCCCCATCTCATGCTTTCTCTCTCTCAAATAAATAAATAAATAAATAAATAAAACCTTTACAAATAAATAAATAAATAAATAAATCCACCTAAATATTTAAGGCTAAGGAAGTTTTAGGAGAGATAGAAAGAAAATATCCATTTTCCAAAAGAAAAAAGATAGTTGTCAAATTGGGAAAAGAGCAATTTGAAACTGTCATTAATGCTAAGAATAACTTAATTCTCATTAAAATAAAAATACAAACTCCATCAAATGGTATAAGCTAAGCTATTCAAACACATTGATCACAGTGAGAAACTCAACAATTTTTAAAGCCCTCAAAAATGAGGATACCACCTGGCGATTCACGAACCTGTACCCCTGGGGATAAAAATATATGTTTATAAAAAATAAAAAAATAAAAAAATGAGGATACCGACATTCCTCAAATAACAGACATTCTAAATAATACTAAATCTCCATTTTCCTTTTTTTCTCCCTTGTATGTTTGCTTTCCTTACCCCTGGCTCACAGTTGCAAACAAGGATGCCAAGGAGGGTTTTTACACCAACAGTGAGCAGTTTCGGATGTTGGAACACCTCTGGTCACTGCATTACCAGGTCCAATCATTTAAGATTGTTAAAAATCAAAGCCATGTTCTCTTGCTGAGTTTCAAGATTAGATTCTGTATCAAATTTATGAACAAAGAGGAGCAATGTGCAAATTAGAACACACTTTTCAGTACCTCACTTCCTCTTTGAGGGTTGGAAAAATGCCCAGTTCTAGAAACCTCTCACTAATCTTGCAAAGACAGATTTAGTATATTTGGGCTGGGTTGAGGGGCAAATAAATTATTTCTTTGCAATAAATTCTTACAATTATAGATTCAGAAGAGACCATAAAGTTTGTTCAAAGGTCCAAATAGCTTATTTAACTTTTTAGAGGCTTTGTCAAAACAAAAGCATAGAAGTTACCCTGTGCCCATTCTCTCAAGCCAATATGGAATCTAATGAATTCTTTTGATGCTCAGGTTTGCTATAAGAAGTAAACAAGTATTTCTTTTTTTTTTTTAAATATTTATTTATTTGACCGAGAGAGGGATCACAAGTAGGCAGAGAGGCAGGCAGAGAGAGGGGTGGAAGCGGGCTCTCCACTGAGCGAGGAGCTCGATGTGGGGCTTGATCCCAGGACCCTGAGATCATGAACTGAGACTAAGACAGAGGCTTAACCCACTGAGCCACCCAGGTGCCCCGTAAACAATTATTTCTGTCCCAAGGTAAGCTACACTGAAACAGAGACTATTCAAACCTGACTACAGTGTTTCATAAGGTGGAAAGTCCTATCACCATTTTCCAAGTATAGGGAAAAACATGTGCTTCAATAGAAAACTATGCACAGTTTAAGGCTTCAGAGCACAACCTTCAGGGTTAACTGATTGATTCCATTGACACTCTTAGGTATTCATTGTCTTTAGGGTATTTTACAACTCTGTATTATAAAACACTGGTAAGAGTGTGGTGGTTAATATAGGAAGAAATTCTGTCCAGTGGAGGGAAGCCCCACCCCCATACCCACACTCCCAGATAAGATAGGGGCAGGGGTTTGGTGGAGGGGCAGAGGTGGGGTGGGGGGGTGGTGGGAGGAAGGCTGTGTTGCATCCATTTGCAGTTACTCAGTATTCCCGATCCCTAACTGTCTCTGCTTTTTGATGTTTGAACTAGTTGTTACATCTTTTTGGTTCCTCATTTAATTAATGAGAAAATCATTGACCTATATTTATTTTATATTTCTATGAAAAGCATGGTTTCACTTTAAAAAAATTATTCTGGGGCACCTGGGTGGCTCAGTGGGTTAAGCCGCTGCCTTGGGCTCAGGTCCTGACCTCACGGTCCTGGGATCGAGTCCTGCATTGGGCCCTCTGCTCAGCAGGGAGCCCGCTTCCCTCTCTCTCTCTCTCTTTGCCTGCCTCTCTGCCTACTTGTAATCTCTTTCTGTCAAATAAATAAATAAAATCTTAAAAAAAAATTTAAAAAATATTCTGTAACACACAACTATGATTTCAAATTATAGTAACTGGATCAAATATTTTCCTACCTGTGTTATTTTCTTCAGACTACAATAGTAGTTAAAAATAGTGTAATTAATTTGTCAAAAAAGCTTTTAATTTCAGTTATGTTCTCATTTTCTATGCACTGAACAAAAAGCTTAAAGCTCCACTAAGTAATTAATGAGAAATTAAAGTCTGAGTGTGTGTGTGTGTGTGTGTGTGTGTGTGTGTGTGCGCGCGCACGTGCTGGGGGTAAAAAATAAGAACTCAATTACACACTTGGTATTAGAAACATTAAAATAGGTGGGTGCCTAGCTGGCTCAGGTGGTTAAATGTCTTCCTTTGGCTCAGGTCATGATCCCAGGTGCTGGCATCGAGCCCTGCATGGGGCTTCCTGCTCAGTGGGGGAGTCTGCTTCTTCCAATCTCTCTGTCTCTCCCCAGTTCCTGCTCGCTCTCTCTCTCTCTCTCTCTCTCTTCCTCTCAAGTAAATAAATAAAATAGTAAAAAATAACAATAATAAAAACACTAACGTAAGAACATAGGAGTAGGATGTGAAATTGGCATATTGCAATGATCAAAATTCTAAAACACTCCATCTGAGGTGTCAGAAATGCAGTTAGGTTGAAACAGTCATCACATGGGACATAATATAAAACTCTCTTGGTTATATTAAATAACTTATTACCAACTCTAAAAAAATAATTTAACACTATCTTCCAGCTTTTCTTCAGTTTGTATTGCAAATAGGCTTAATATTTAATTATTTTGACTATCGTAAATAAAACAGTAAAAGGAGTATTAGGTTTCTGCCTCACATTGTGGTATTTCTAGGTGAACTCATTTGACAATCTTGAAAAATTTACTATGTGTAACACATCATGCTGAATATTATTACACTTTCTCTAAGATTAATTAACTTCAGTCTACAGAGGTCCAGCCCTGTCAATACACTGTAAGGTAATGAGAGACTATGATTTCACCACCTGCCTCTGGCACTAACCTAAGAAGAGAATTATGAAGAAAGTATCTAGCAATTCCCACATTCTACCTCCTCATCCAAAACAGGAATAAGTCTGTCAAACAGGTGGTTAATTTTAAGGAATAAAACTATATAATATATGTACAAAGAGTCACAAAATCTTGTCCATATTTTAATTATTATTATGTCTAACTGGAAATATGTCCATTTCCGGAACACATAGATATCTAGAGGAAACTTTTGATCCTGACTGAGGACTTAATTATTAGGAGTATAATTATTATTAGTGCCAGTTATTTTCCATACATCATTTCATCTAATGGTTACAATAACCCTATGACATAAGCATAATTAAAGCCGATTTATCCAAAACAGAAACCATCAGGACCAATCAGTTTCACTAATGGATCGTACTAAACAGTTAAGAAATAATTTTACCAATTCTCTACAATCTCTTTCAGAAGATAGAAGCAGAGGGAATTTTTCCTGACTCATGCTATGAAGCCAGCCTCTTACCTTTTTTTTTTTTTTTAAAGATTTTATTTATATTTTTGACAAGCAGACATAGAGGCAGGTGGGGGAAGAGTGGGAAGCAGGCTCCCCACCAAGCAGGAGCCTGATGCCGGGCTTGATCCCAGGACCCTGAGATAATGACCTGAACTGAAGGCAGAGGCTTTAACCCACTGAGCCACCCAGGGGCCTCCAGCCTCTTACCTTAATACCAAAATTGTACAATAGAAAACAACAGATCTAAGCTCTCATAAACATATATGCAAATCCCTAAAAAATTAACAAATGAAATCTAAAAAAACTGTGAAAACAATTATACACCACGATAAAGTGGAATTTATACCAGATATGGAAGGCTGGTTGAACATTTGAAAATCAATTAATGCAATCCACATCAGTGAACTAAATAAGAAAAATCATACGATCATACCAATAGATGCAGAAAAAGCATTTGACAAAATCCAGTACCCATTCATGATTTTTAAAACAATTTAAATGAGTTTTTTGTTGTTCTTTGAGTATAGATCCTTTACTTCTTGGGGTAGGTTTATTCCCAGATATCTTATGGTTCTTGGCGCTATAGTAAATGTAATCAATTCTCTCATTTCCCTTTCTGTATTTTCATTCTTAGTGTATAAGAAAGCAATTGATTTCTGTACTTTGATTTTGTATCCTGCCACATTACTGAATTGCTATATGAGTTCTAGTACTTTGGGGGTGGAGTCTTTTGGGTTCTCCATATAAAGTATCATGTCATCTGTGAAGAGAGAGAGTTTGACTTCTTTGCCAATTTGAATACCTTTTATTTCTTTTTGTTGTCTGCTGTTGCTAGGACTTCTAGTACTATGTTGAATAACAGTGGCGAGAGTGGACATCCTTGTCATGTGCCTGATCTCAAAGGGAAGGCTGTCAGCTTTTCCCCATTGAGGATGATATTTGCTGTGGGTTTTTCATAAATATATTTTATGAAGTTGAATAATGTTCTCTCTATCCCTATACATTGAATCATTTAAATCAGGAACAGATGCTGTGCCTTATCAAATGATTTTTCTGCATCAATTGAGAGGACCATGTTGTTCTTCTCTCTTCTATTACTGATTTGTTCTATCACATTGATTGATTTGGAAATGTTGAACCACCCTTGAATCCCATGGATAAATCCCATCTGGTCATGGTGGATAATTTTTTTTCAAAGATTTTTACCTATTTATTTGACAGAGAGAGATCACAAGTAGGCAGAGAGGCAGGCAGAGAGAGAGAGAGGAGGAGGCAGGTTCCCCGCCGAGCAGAGAGCCCGATGCCGGACGCGATCCCAGGACCCTGAGATCATGACCTGAGCCAAAGGCAGTGGCCTAACCCACTGAGCCACCCAGATGCCCAATAATTTTTTTAATGTACTGATGGATCCTATTAGCTAATCTTTTTGAGAATCTTCATATTCATCAGGAAGAACTACAGAATACTCATGAAAGGAATTGAAGAAGACACAAAAATATGGAAGAGCATTCCATGCTTGTTGGGCCCCAAGAGGCTAAGATGGTGCCGGGTGGCCTTCTCTTCCGGATCGGGAACCCACATGGCCGACCACAAAGGTGCCAAAGTGGCGGTTTCGGTTTCCCATCAGTTCTGTTTCCCGCGAGCCTCCACCCCCTGCAGGGCGTGTCTCTCCCAACTCCCGCCGACACGGCACATCCCCATTGGCCCCCACTTTGCTGACCTCACTTCCCTTCCCTCACCCCATATAAGTCGCTGCCCTGCTCAATAAAGTGAGATCCTGCTTCGACAGACCTCCAGAGTCTGGTGTGGTTTGTTAATGCACCTGGACTCGCGACACTCGCCATCCCGCTCAGCCCCTAGTGGGGGTCTCCGGCCGGCCCAGCCACACGCCCCACAACTGGTGCCCCGTGTGAGGAGTCTTCCGCTGACGGGCCAATCGGTTAACGAGTGAGTGTACCCCCATAAGTTATGGGGCAGTCCTCTTCTAAAATCGACCCCCCTGTTGAACCAAAGAGGTTCTACCCCTCGCTAGACCCCTTTGACGCGGCTCCTTGGCCCCCAGACCTCCAACCCGGATCTCTGGCTGAGGGCCCCCCTGGGCGCCCCCCTTCTACTAACCCCTTTATCCAACCATCAGCGCCTACCCCTCTGCCTCCATACTGCCCTCCTCCTTCGGAACACCACACCCCCGAACCCCCGGGTTACGCCTCCCTTCCCCGGAAGTGCGCGTGCTGGCGACATGGCGGCTGCGGCGGTCCCATTGCGGGTGCTGCGCCGCCTGTGCCCGCTGCTGCTGTTCCTCTCCCAGTTCTACATCTTGTCGGGTGGGGGATCCTTAAATTTAGAGCAGTTGCAGCTGCTGGCTCAGTCAATAAAGGATCCGGGCCCAGCACGTACTTTCACAGTAGTTCCCAGGGCAGCAAAAAGTACTGATATCCCACCTTACCCATGGGAACCTGGGGACCTCAAGGAACTTAAGAAGGCAGTTCTGGAGGATGGGCCTAATGCCCCCTGGACCGAAACCATCCTCCGCGGACTTGCATATTCTCCCTGTACGGCGGCAGACTGGCGCTCGCTGGCCAGGGCCGTACTCCTGGGCGCCCTGTATATAAAGTGGACTGCCCTATACAAGGAGGAATGTCAACAAATTGCAGAAAGGAATGCCCATGCCAATCCTGCCATCCCGATCACCATGGGAATGCTTACTGGAACGGATGGCCAATATGCCTCCGGTACTCAGCAGGCTGCCATTCCTCCCCCGTACCAAGATCAGGTGCGAGCCGCGGGGCTCGCCGCCTGGAATAAACTCGAAGAAGGGCCTTCTGAGTCACCCATCGCAGGGCTACATCAAAAAGCTAATGAGGACCTTCCCTCGTTTATCGACCGGGTGGAAAAATCCATCAAAAAGAAACTCCCCCCGGGGGACCTTAGGGACCATTTTCTAAAAATGGCAGTGTGGGAAGGTATGACCCGTGACCATAGAATGGCCTGTGCGGGCTTAAAAGAAAGGTCCATGGACCGCTGGGTTATTGCAACCAAAGACATTAGCTCTACATCACATCAAGCGAGAGCTATGGCCGCTGCCCTCAAGGAGCACCAGCAGGAGAGCCTTGAGACCCTCGTTTGCGCCATTCAGCAAACATCCCTGCAGTCCCGCCCCACAGACTCACCTCGTTTATGCTTTGGTTGTGGAAAAGAGGGGCATTTCAAGAGAAACTGCCCACAGGGCCGTAAGCCCGTCCAGCCTCAATCTTCTGTCCTGCCACGGACCCCATGCCCTAAATGTAAAAAGGGGTTCCACTGGGCAAAGGACTGCAAATCCAGATTCGATATCCAGGGCAAGCCTTTAAACTCCAGTCGGGGCAATCCCCAGCCTTGTTAAATAAGGGGAAGTGCGCTGTTCGAGCGCATTGGACCGTCCCGCTGGTCCCGGGGCCTCCGCCCCAAGATGCGCCTCACAATCGGAGACAAATCTTTTAAGTGCCTCATTGACACCGGAGCTGAACGTACCGTCCTCCGACAGGAGGAGGTCCCCCCTTCATGGAAACTTGTTCCTGGCCCCCCCTTAGTGGGGGTTGGAGGCCAAGCTGGCTCCCATGAGACTGCCAACTTAATGTGCTGGGTCGATCCAGACGGCAACAGAGGACAAATTTGTCCCTTGGTAGCCTCTGGGCTCACCGCCACCCTCCTTGGTCAAGACATTCTAGGAGCCACAGAGGCCTTCATTACTACTGATCATAAGGCCTTTTTTGATGAGGAGGAATACCAGCAACAATTCCGGGAGGGAAGGAGTGCCCACTCCAACTACCGAGATGACCCCTACCTGGAGAGTATAAGGCAAAGACACCAGTCCCCCCAATCCTAAAGGCTACTGCCCTGCCTCAGGTCCCCAAAATTAATTGGAAAGAGGGTCCTCCCATTTGGGAAGAGCAGTGGCCTCTCCCTTCTCACAAATTGCAGCAACTCCACCTTCTGGTACAACAACAGCTTGACCTTGGGCATATCCGCCCATCTCTTAGCCCCTGGAATTCCCCCATTTTTGTCATCAAAAAGTCTAACAACTCATGGAGGTTGTTACAGGACTTACGACTAGTGAACAACAGGATGATCCCCTTCAGGACCCCTCAAAGGGAGCTCCCATGGATCCCTGCTATTCCATCTAACCATTTAATTACCACCATTGATATTAAGGATTGTTTCTTCTCCATTCCCCTTCATCCCGACAACACAGAAAAATTCGCCTTTTCCCTGCCCGCTCCTAACTTCTCCGGGCCCGACCAGAGATTTGAATGGACTGTTCTCCCCCAAGGAATGGCTAATAGCCCCTCAATCTGCCAAAATATATTGGCTCGAGTCTTTGCATCATTTCTTAGGGACCCAGACATCCTTTTCTATATCTACATGGATGATATTATCCTGGGGGCCCCTGACCCATCTCAACTTGATCTCCTCACTTCTAAATGTCTCTCCATCTTGGCCCGCCATGGTTTTAAGGTTGCCCCTGAAAAGATTCAAAGGGTCCCCCCTTTTAAAATCCTTGGGTTCCTGCTCTCCCTGGACACAGTATCCCCCATTAGACCTCAATTACAGATCCAGTCCTCATATACCCTGCCTCAATTACAAAAACTCCTGGGCGAAATAAACTGGATGAGGCCATGGATCTCAATCTCTACCGAGAGACTCACCCCCCTATTTGACCTGCTCAAGGGCTCCTCCCTCTCGTCCGCCATCATTCTGAACGCTGATCACCTCCAAGTGCTTACTGAGGTTCAACAGGCCATTGACAAGTCCACCTTAAAGCGGTTCACCCCCTCTGTGCCTCTGGTTTTGTACATCTTCCCGGGGGAATCCCTGATGACTGTGTTGCTTGCCCAACAGGGGGAACCCATCCAATGGATCCACCTCTCGGTGGGGGGCACCCCACAGGTATATGCAACAACGGACCAACTCGCTGACTGCATCACAAAGGGGAGGACCAACTCACTTCATCTTTTTGGACAGGACCCAAGTGCTATTATTACTCCCTATAGAATTCAGGACTTTGCCTGGCTCCAGCGCAATAATGCAAGGGTAGCCATAGCTTTAGAAAGGTTCACTGGCGACATAGACTGTCATTATGGGCCCTATAAATGGATGAACTCCTTCGGTAAATTACCATGGAAGTTCCCCACATTGTTTGTCCCCCCGGGCAGACCCTTCCTATCACACGGCCTTCACAGATGGAGGCAAGATAGGAGCCTCAGCAGTAATTTTCCCGCCTCATCCTAGCGACAAGGGAAGCCTTACACCTCAAGAATCCCTCACCCATGAGGTACAGGGATCAGCACAATTCAAAGAGCTATATGCCGTGGTCCTAGCTCTCTCCAGAGTTGAAGGTCCCCTCAACCTGTTTTCAGACAGCCTTTATGTGGTCAATCTCCTGCCCAATCTGATTGATGCCCACATTAGACTTGATTCTAACCCCATTACCCCACTCGTGATCCAGACCCGTACCCTTCTAAAACAGAGAACCAACCCAATATACATCCAACACCTTAGAGAACACCAGGGACTTCCAGGATTCCTTTCACAGGGAAACTCCCTGGCCGACCGACTTGCGTCTACCCCCCAATGTTACTCCGTTGAGGAGGCCACTCATTTTCATAGACTCACCCACGCCAATTGGAGGGGACTCCACCACCGTTTCCCCCTGGCCCCCGTCAAAGATCTTAAAAAGATCATTCGAACCTGCAAATCCTGCCAGCCTTTTTTTGCAGGTCCCCCCACTCCAGGGACCTGAGTGCAACCCCAGAGGGCTACGTCCTAATCACCTCTGGCAAACAGAGGTAACTCATTACCCCTCCTTTGGTAAACTTAAGTATGTTTTCATGTCTGCTGACACCCACTCACATGCGTGTTGGGCAATGGCCCATGCCAGTGAAAAGACTAAACATTCCATTAGCCACTTCCTACAATGTTTTGCCACACTAGGACTCCCAGAACAGATCAAGACTGATAATGGCCCCTGCTTCACTAGTCAGGCCCTCAAGGATTTCCTTACTACCTGGAATATCTCCCACTCCACGGGAATCCCCTATAATCCCAGGGGCCAAGCAATCATAGAAAGACAAAACCGCACCCTTAAGGACCATTTACAAAAACAAAAGGGGGAATCACTCCCCCCACACGACCAGCTTAAGAAGGCATTATTTATGTCTTGGGTGGCACCGCTTCTTCTTCTGCTGGCTCATGGACAAGTCACTCGCGCTGGCTTATGCTTAAAGAATGGGCCCCTACTGGCCCAGGCTTTCCTCGCCAATGTCTCCCTGCTCCTTCCCACCACAAACTGCCCTCTTTGGCCTCCCAGAGACTATGTGTACATATCCCCCCTCTCTTCTAATGTCACCTGTCTTTGGGCCCCCCCGTTGGTGGACAATGGCTCTAATATTGACCTCGGGGCTATTGACCCCAGCTACTGTGACCAAAACACCACAGTAAACAATACTCAACTCTGCCCCCCCAATGCCACTGTATTCATCTGTGGGGACCAGGCATTCAGCTTCCTCCCCACTAATTGGACTGGCCTTTGTGCCTTAGCTTGGCTTCTGCCAGATCTCAACATTATTCCCAACAATCAGAGCCTTCCAATTCCTGCCTTCGATCATCTCGGAGGGCGATCCAAAAGAGCCATCCAGGCCATCCCCATCATGCTGGGATTAGGGATCACTGCGGGAGTTGCAACCGGCTCTGCCGGGATAGGTACCTCTCTCCACTACTATAACACATTATCCCAACAGATGATTAATGACTTGGGTGCAGTCTCGGAGACCATCCTTGACCTCCAAACATAGATGGACTCCCTGGCTGTGGTAGTCCTCCAAAACCGGCGAGGCTCAGATCTATTAACAGCCAAAAAGGGAGGCATATGTTTGTTTTTACAGGAGGAATGTTGTTTCTTTGCCAACCGGTCGGGTATTGTACGAGACAAAATCAAGAAGCTACAGGAGGACCTAGAGAAGCGCCGCCACGCCCTGATGACCTCCCCCTTCTGGACAAGCTTTAATGGCTTACTTCCCTTTCTCCTCCCCCTCTTGGGGCCCATCCTAACCCTACTTCTCCTGCTGACCTTTGGCCCCTGTATTATCAATAAGATTGCCCAATTCGTCCAAAAAAGAGTGGAGGCCATTCAACTCATGAATGTCCATGTTCAATACCAGAGACTGGCCACCCGTGACGACGAGTCCTACGAGGGGCCCCATCAATAGTCTCACGACCTATGGCAGATGGGATTCCTTGCAGGAACAACCCACGCCAGGTCAGGGACCAAACCCCCATACAGGCATGATATTCAATGACGGGTAAGACCGGCGGGGGATGTAGAGCAACCTAAGACAGGGGGTACACCAAAGCAGTGTGATTCCCCAATGACAGGTAAGCCTGAAGGCCTGCCGCCAGCGACCTAAGGCAGAATTCATGCATACAAAAACAAAAGGGGGAGATGTTGGGCCCCAAGAGGCTAAGATGGCGCCGGGTGGCCTTCTCTTCCGGATTGGGAACCCACATGGCTGACCACAAAGGTGCCAAAGTGGTGGTTTCGGTTTCCCATCAGTTCTGTTTCCCACGAGCCTCCACCCCCTGCAGGGCGTGTCTCTCCCAACTCCCGCCGACATGGCACATCCCCATTGGCCCCCACTTTGCTGACCTCACTTCCCTTCCCTCACCCCTTATAAGTCGCTGCTCTGCTCAATAAAGTGAGATCCTGCTTCGACAGACCTCCCGAGTCTGGTGTGGTTCGTTAATGCGCCTGGACTCGCGACACTCGCCATCCCGCTCAGCCCCTAGTGGGGGTCTCCAGCTGGCCCGGTGACGCGCCCCACTCATGCTCATGGATTAGAAGAATAAACACTGTTCAAATGTCTATACTGCCTAGAACTATCTACACTTTCAATGCCAATCCTGATCAAAATTCCATGGGCATTTTTCAAAGAGCTGGAACAAACAATCCTAAAATTTGTATGGAACCAGAAGAGACCCGAATTGCTAAGGAAATGTTGAAAAAGAAAAACAAAATTGGGAGTATCACATTGCATGATTTCAAGCTTGACTACAAAGCTGTGATCATAAAGACAGCATGGTAGTGGCACAAAAACAGACACATAGACCAGTGGACTAGAATAGAGAGCCCATATATGGACTCTCAACTATATGGACTCTCAACTATATGGTCAAATAATCTTCAACAAAGCAGGAAAAAATATACAGTGAGATACAGACAGTCTCTTCAATAAATGGTGTTGGGAAAATTGGACAGCTGTGTGTAGAAGAATGAAACTTGACCATTCTCTTACACCATACATAAAGATAAATTCAAAATGGATAAAGGACTTCAACTTGAGGCAGAAATCCACCAGAATAGAGGATAGCATAGGCAGTAACCTCTTCGACTTCGGCCACAGCAACTTCTTTCAAGACATGTCTCCAAAGGCAAAGGAAACAAAAGTGAAAATGAACTTTTGAGACTTCATCAAGATCAAAAGCTTCTGCACAAGCAAAGAAAACACCAAAACTGTGGGAGGCTGCAATAAGTCTTGAGACAAGGACCAAATCAGGCCTTTGCTTGTGCCTCCTTTAAAGTCCAAATAACCTAACAAAAGGTTTAGAACGGGAAAAGTTGAGTAGCACTGAGAAAGGGTCTATGCTATGTGTTGTGTGCTTGCCTACGTGACTTCCCACATGCTTGCTAAACAGATGAGAACAATTCAGTTGGTGTCATAAGTTTGTGGCTGGTCCTTGCTGCCCTAGTACAGCCCATAAATTACTTTTGGGTTTGCTGTATCAATACAGAACAATTGTACTGGCATCAGCCATTTGGCATCACGAGGTCTGCTTATAGTCAAATGTGAAACTTATTATGGGAACTCGTGGTTGTTTAACTAGACACAGATGTTTTGCTTCTCCTATTATAATGTCACTATATATATGGCCTTAATGCTTTGAATAAACTTAGCACTGTTGGACATCCTCCTCAGTGCTCCTCCTGCCCCCATCTCTCTGCTTCTCAAGTTCTTTTCTTCATCCTCTTACCTTCATGTTCCTGGTCGATTTGTCGTGCCAGCTGTGACAAAACAAAGAGGCAATTCACAGAATGGGAGAAGATATTCGCGAATGACACTTCAAAGGGCTGATATCCAAGATCTATAAAGAATCCCTCAAAATCAACACACACGAAACAGATAATCATGTCAAAAACACAGGCAGAAGACATGAACAGACACTTCTCCAAAAAAGACATACAAACGGCTAACAGACACATGAAAAAATGTTCATCATCATTAGCCATCAGGGAGATTCAAATCAAAACCACATTGAGATACCACCTTACACCAGTTAGAATGGCCAAAATTAACAAGACAGTGAACATGTGTTGGAGAGGATGTGGAGAAAGGGGAGCATTCTTACACTGTTGGTGGGAATGCAAGTTGGTATAGCCACTTTGGAAAACAGTGTGGAGATTCCTCAAAAAATTAAACATGGGGCTACAAATTTGACCATTGTCAAATTGGTACCAAAATTGGTAGCAATAGCTACCAATTGACCCTGAAATTGCACTACTGGGTATCTACCCCAAAGATATAGATATAGTGAAAATAAGAGCCATATTTACCCCAATATTCATAGCAGCAATAGCCATAGTGACCAAACTGGAAAGAACCAAGATACCCTTCAACCAGTGAGTGGATAAAGAAGATATGATCCATATATACAATGGATTATTATGCCTGTATCAGAAAAGATGAAGACCCAATTTTTATATCAACATGGATGGGACTAGAAGAGATTATGCTGGGTGAAATAAGTCAAGCAGAGAGAGTCAAGTATCATATGGTTCACTTACTTGTGGACCATAAGGAATAACATGGAGAATGTAGAGGAAATGTGAGTTGAGGGAAATCAGAGGGGGAGACAAACCATGAGAGACTGTGGATCCTGAGAAACAAACTGAGGGTTTTGGAGGGGAGGGGTTTGGGGAGTTGGGTGAACCTGGTGGTGGGTATTGTGGAAGGCACATATTGCATGGAGCACTGGGTGTGGTGCATGAACAACAAATTTTGGAACACTGAAAATAAAATAAAATAAGGAAATATTTAAAGAAAAAACAGTCAGATGCTTACGTGACCAAAAAAAAAAAAATAAAATAAAAAAAATAAACAAAAAAAAAAAAAAAAAAGAAAAACAACAAACAAACAAAAAACCCTGAAAACCTCTCAGTAAATTAGGAATAAAGAGGAACTTTCTCAACTTGACAAAGACTATCTACAAAAACATATAGCTAACATTATACTTAATGGTGCGAAATTAGATTTCCAATTAATATAGGGTACAAAGCCAGGATGTCCCTCTTTGTCACTGCTTTTCAACATCAGACTGGAAATTATTGCTAAAATAATAAGCCAGGAAAAGGAAATAAAACATACATAGATTGGGAAGGAAGACTTAAAAATATTGTTGCTGACAAATGACATGATTGTCTATGTTGAAAATCTGAAAGAATAAATGACAATTTCCTGGAACTTATAAGCTATTAAAGCCATGATGTAGGATACCAGGTTAATATACAAAGCTCAACTGAATTCCTATATACCAAAAATGAACAAGTAGAATTTGAAATTAAAAACACCATATATATTGACTCTTGATTAAATGAAATTCTTTAGTACAAAACTAACAAAATAGGTACAATGTCTGTATAGGGAAATAATAAAACTCTGATTAAAGCAATCAAAGAAATGTTAAATAAATACAGAGATATTTCATGTTCATAAATGGAAACACTCAACATTGTCAAAATGCTTGTTCTACCCAACTTGATGTGCAGATTCAATGTAATCTCATTCAAAATCCTACCAAGTTACTTTATGGACGTCAACAAACTGATGATCTAAAGTTTATAAGGAGAGGCAAAAATCCAGAATAGCCAACACAAATATTGAAGGAAATAAAAATATATTTGGAGGATTGATGCTACCCAACTTCAATAGATACTCTAAAGCTTTGATAATCAAGACACTCTGGTATTAGTGAAGCAATAAGCAAATAGATCAATGAGAGAGAATAGAAATCCCAAAAATACACCAATATAAAATCAGCTTGTCTTTGACAAAGGAGCAAAGGCAATACAATGGAGAAAGTTTCTTTAACAAATGGAGCTGGAACAACTGAACATCCACATGCAAAGAAATTTACTTAGACACAAACCTTTATACCCTTCACACACATTATCTCAAAATGGATCATAGACCTAACCATAAAATGAAAAATTATGAAGTTCCTAGAAGACAACATAGAAGGATACCTAGATGACCTTAGTGTGTTTTTAGATATAGTAGTGAAGACATGATCCATGAAAAAAGCAATTGATAAGCTGGACTTCATAAAAATCAAAAGGTTCTGCCCTATCAAAGACAATTTCAAGAGAATTAGAAGACAGTTAACTACTGTGAGGAAGTTTTTGCAAAAGACACATGTGATAAAGGATTGTTATATAAAGTAGGGAAAGAACACTTAAAATTCAATAGGAAAAGAACAAACTACCTAATTAAAAAATGGGCCAAAGTCCTTAAAAGACACTTCACCAAAGATGATATACAGGTGACAAATACGTTTATGAAAAGATGCTCCACATCATGCATCATCAGGGAAATGCAAATTAAAACAACAATGAGATATCACTCTATACTCATTAGAATGGCCAAAATCCAGAACACTGACACCACCAAAGGCTGACAAAGGGGTGGTGTAACAGGAGCTCTCTTACATTGTTGTTGGGAGTGCAGAATGGCACTTTGGTAGAGAGTTTGGCAACATCTCACAACACTAAACATATTCTTCCTGTGTGATCAGTGATCACATTCCTTGGTATTTATCCAAAGGAATAGAAAACACAAGTACAAATGTACAATAGCTGATTCTAGCAGCTTTGTTCATAATTGGCAAAACTGGGAAATAACACAGCTGACCTAGAGTAGGCAAATGGATAAATAGTGACATATCTGTGAAATATTAACAGTGAAATATTATTCAGCACTAAAAAGAAATAGGTATCAAGCCATGAAAAAACATGGAAGAAATTTAAATGCATATTAGTAAGTGAAAGAAGCCAATCTGAAAAGGTTTTATACATGCTGTTTTATTTCAACTACATGATGTTCTAGAAAAGGCAAAACAATAGAGATAATAAAAGGATCAATGGTTGCCAGGAATAGAGGCAGAAGAGAGACAGGGAATGAATAGGCAGAGCACAGAGGGTGTTTGGGGCAGAGAAAATACTCTGTATGATATTGTAATGATGGATATATGTAATCATATTATATATGTAATATACTTGAACAAATTCACAGAATGTATAATATCAGCAAGAAACCTTAAAGTAAACTATGAGCTTTGGGTGATTATGGTGTGTCAATGTAAGTTCATCCTTGGTAAAATGTACCATTCTGATGAATGGTGTTAATAATGGGGGACACTAGTCTTGAGTAGGGGGAGGAGGTTTATGGGAAATCTCCATACCTTCTCTTGTTTTGTTGTAAATGTAAAACTATTCTGAAAAATATGTAAAACTGTTCTGAAAAAACTGTTTATGGGAAATCTCCATACTTTCTCTTGTTTTGTTGTAAATGTAAAACTGTTCTGAAAAATATGTAAAACTGTTCTGAAAAAACTGTTTATGGGAAATCTCCATACCTTCCCTTGTTTTGTTGTAAATGTAAAACAGTTCTGAAAACTGTTCTTAAACTAATTTATAGGTGATAAAGTGAGAATCAGGAAAGTTAAATCCTCTCCTAGTAAATATTATAGGTAATGGGTGACTGAGTAAGCATTTGAACCTAGGTTGTCTTAGTGTCACTGTACACACCTTTCTGCTATTCTACATAATTGCTCGTTATAATGAGAGATTTTAAACTGGTTAATTGAAGAAGTCAATATTCCTTGAAGAAATTGCCCACCAAGGATCAAATGAGATATATAGTTAGCCTGTCATAAAACTAGGACTTTCAGTCTGATTGATTCAGCAACAAATATTTCCCACAGAGAAGGACTCTTTCACTCTGCTGGCATTTCTCAATATGCAAATACAAAGGATTTTTTTGTTTTGTTTTGTTTTGTTTTGTTTTGTTTTTTAAATTAAATTTATTTATTTTCAGCATAACAGTATTCATTATTTTTTCACCACACCCAGTGCTCCATGCAATCCTTGCCTTCTATAATACCCACCACCTGGTAAACAAAGTTTCTAGCTAGGTAAGGTTTTCTGAATTAATTGAAGTAACCATGCCACTTAGTCCATTCAGCTACAAAATATTACATTGCACTAAAAAGGTTTTAAGGCATTTTCTACAGTAAATGTTTTAAATAGTTCTTCCAACAGAGAGCTAATCTTGATTAAGTAATGTCTGAAAAAACTAAGATGACTATCAAGTATCCTGGTCATAAAAATAAGTCATATTATCAAAAGCCTAGAAAAATGTGCTCTCCTTGGGAGGAAATTAGCAATGATTCAATGTAAGAAATAGTCTTTTGAAGCTAAAATATGAATTTTAAAAACAAAGATACTCTGAGTGCTATCACACTGAGACCCGAGGAAGGACATAATTATGGATCTATCAAAATTCTCCAAAGTGCTCATGATCTGTTAAAGAAGTCCCATGTTGATTATTTGTCAATGTGGGGATTGCAAAATGTCAGCTACTGCACATACCTGTTTCTGTGAATGTTTCCCTGACTTGAGAGAGAAAGGCTGCCCAGAAATAGGAATCACCAGAATCTTCCTTTTACTCACTGGCATTTAAATTAATCTTTTGAGAAAAGATGGGAAGTAAAACCTTTGCCAGTATATGAATGCATGAGGAAGAGTATAGAATTGGGAGAGGAAGAAGTGGGGTGCCTGGGTGGCTTAATGGGTTGAGTGTTAGACTTCAGCTCAGGTCATGATCTCGGGGTCCTAGGATTGAGCCCCACATCGGGCTCCCTGCTTAGTAGAGAGCCTGCTCCTCTGTCTCTCCCTGCCCCTCTCCCCACTGGTGTGCAATATCTTTCTCTCTCAAATAAATAAATAAAGATCTTTAATTTTTTTTTTTAATTTTTAAAAAGGAGGAAGAAATTGGACCAAGCCCTGGGCAGCTGGCATGACTAGTTTAAATAAAAAAAAAAAAAATAGAAGAAAAATCCAGAGAAGGAGGCTGAGAAGCAATGGCCAGAGAGGTAGAAAATCAGAAGAGTGGGTAGTGATGGAAGCCCCAGGTGTCCTGTTTTACAGAAGAAAACATGGTAAACTGTGTTAAATAAGGAGAAGCCAGGTGGAATGAAATCAGCATACCATGAGTTTATCTTAATAGAAAATGTCTCTGGAGATTTTTTTTAATATAATTTTTTATTTTTTATAAACATATATTTTTATCCCCAGGGGTACAGGTCTGTGAATCACCAGGTTTACACACTTCACAGCACTCACCAAAGCACATACCCTCCCCAATGTCCATAATCCCACCCCCTTCTCCCAACCCCCCTCCCCCCAGCAACCCTCAGTTTGTTTTGTGAGATTAAGAGTCACTTATGGGGGGCGCCTGGGTGGCTCAGTGGGTTAAGCTGCTGCCTTCAGCTCAGGTCATGATCTCAGGGTCTTGGGATCGAGTCCCACATCGGGCTCTCTGCTTGGCAGGGAGCCTGCTTCCCTCTCTCTCTCTGCCTGCCTCTCCATCTACTTGTGATTTCTCTCTGTCAAATAAATAAATAAAATCTTAAAAAAAAAAGTCACTTATGGTTTGTCTCCCTCCCAATCCCATCTTGTTTTTAGAGAGAGTCATTTTGGTTGGAATCATGGGGAATGGAAGCCAGATGGAGAGTGTGGAGGGACAAAGGGTATGCGATAAAGCAGAGACAGTGAACATTGAGAACCTTTTTGATAAGTTTGGCTGTAAAAAGGAGAAAAAGCCTGCTAAAATGGTTGTGGGACTAGAGTGCAGAACTGAAATTTTTTTTAAGATAGGAAAGTTTAGGACATATTTAAATGCTGTTGGGATAAGTCATACCAGAAAATGTAGGATGAGGAACTAATCAGTAGGGTAGTTGTTGTTTTTGTTTTTGTTTTTTAGAAAGTGAGACAGGATGGAATATCAGGTACACCTGGAAATGCCTTGAAGAAAGAAATGCACCTGGGAGCAAGGAGAAGAGGACGAGTGAAGAGGCTGGCAATTCTATTGGTCATGTTGGAAAATGAGAGTATTTCTTCTGATGGCTTCAATTCTTTTAAGGAAAACAGAGAGTAAGGGTATTGTTGACAATGCAAGAACTAGAAAAGTAGCAGTATTATTTTCCTGATCCTTTCTCATCGATTACACCATGATGCACAGATTCTAATAATTAACTATTTAACAACATAACCTGGTGATGGCCTGATAAGATTTTTGTGTCCTGATTTGCAAATGAGCTAAACCTTGAAATAGGAGGTTATAAATTATGCTTGACATCACACTCTAGGAATGGATTCAGTGTGTTTAACTTTCAAAAAGGTATCTTCCAAATAAATCGTGGGTTAGAAGAGAAGATGTCTTTTATCAGAGGCATGTTTTGGTAAGTGCAGTAAGTATCAGCTTGTTAAAAGAATGTGCCCTGATATTGGAGATAAAGGAAAATAAAACAATGCCTTCTGGTAGCTTTAAAAATCAGCTAATTATACCAGAGATGAGTTTCATTACGGAGACCAATTTAATAAGAAGCACAGGGAAGCAATGTTAACTATGGAAAGTCTTTGAACTAACACAGAAGAGCCTTTTAAATTGATCTGTGGGGGTTGGGCGCCTGGGTGGCTCAGTGGGTTAAGCCGCTGCCTTCGGCTCGGGTCATGATCTCAGGGTCCTGGGATCGAGGCCCGCATTGGGCTCTCTGCTCAGCGGGGAGCCTGCTTCCCTCTCTCTCTCTCTGCCTGCCTCTCTGTCTACTTGTGATCTCTGTCAAATAAATAAAAAATCTTAAAAAAAATTAATCTGTGGGGGTCAACAAAAAGAAAATTAATCTGGTTAGGAAAAAAAATGATAGTGAACAACAAGTAGGAAAAGGAAAGGAAGGGAAGATCTGTTAAGCTCTTCTTTTGCTTTTCTTAATAAGGGCAAGATGCCAAGAGGCAAAATTTCTAGCTACAAAGACAAGAAACTGGATAATGGACAGGTAAGGGGGGAAAAAATTCTATCTATCCATCTGTGGAGAGGGGGAAAGGGACAGACACCAGGACAAATCTGGCACATATGTGCAACATAGTAACAGGGTTTTTAAAGTAATACTAAGCATCACAAAATAAGGGAAACAAAGAACAACTGGAATAATGAAATCTGATTTTTCAAAAATCTTATTTAATAAGAAACTGACCTCCTTTTTTAAAATATGGGAAACACACACACACACACACAAACCATACCATTCATGAGATGTAATTAACTTCATGCAGGGTTTTCTGAAAGTAACTAAATGAGAACCGAGCTGTGGCTTGCACTGAATATGCATTAGGTCAAAATAACATGAGAGGAAATCAGCCATTATAGAGAAGAAAGTCACATTTAAGACTTTGTCATGTTAGTGAGGCATTACTAGGAATATCATCTACGTTTCAGCGGGAGTCTTCTACTCTTGAGATCTAAACAAGTCTAGACTTGAACTCTCATTTTGCACAGTGTGGAAATCCAAAGTCTTCCCATTCCTGGAAGTCAAATCTGTTTCTGGATCTGCTGTCTCTAACATCAGGTTGACTGGGGCATAAAAATCATCTCTATCATCAAGCCAATTGGTCTGTCCATTTGTGAGTGTTCGCCTTAAGACTTGGTATGGCATGGGCAAGCCAAGGAATGTCTTTAGTGTAGAAATGCAGATAGTTTATGTTGAGTCTTCAATATATGTCTTCATAGAAAATCCTTCAGGCACTTTAATTTTTCCACTGGCTGTTTTACTTCCTATTCTGCAGCACATATCACAATTTCCTCTTTCTGCTCTCTGCTCTCCTCTCTCTCTTCTTTGATTCTGTATCTTCCCCACCTCTCCCTCTCAGAAACAAAAGAAATTTCTCTATAATTCTCCTAAGAGCAATTTGACCATACTCTTTTGTGGCTTTCATTTTTCTGAACACCACATGCCACAGGGCCCTGCCTTCTGCCCAGTGGCTAATCAAGTCATTTCCTCAAAGGTAGTTTCCTCCCCAAATGGCATACTGGTGCCAATTGTTGAGAAAACAAGCCCAATACATAAATTCCATTAGGACTTCAAAAGTGTGCCTTTGTCACAAAGGAAAACAACCAATTGCTTGAAAATCCCATGTCATATAAGGTATAATATCCATGTAACCTGTAATTATGGAGACTGAAGGCAGTTGTGGAATAGGTAGTTCCTATGAGGGAATTTTTCCACCTTAGGAAATTCTTGGTGGCGTTGGCAATCACATATTAGAAAGCTTTCAAGAATAGGACTTGAGAGAGGATTGTATTTCCCGGTGGGGATAATTTCCACTGGATAGCTGGAGCTTACACTTTCATTAGCACAGAGTCCCCCTCTGTCTGCCTCAGTAGAGATACAGAACGAACAACAGCTGGCCAAGGCCCCGCCATACAAAGGGCTATATCAGGACCAGGTTGATTGCCCATTCTATCGCCAGTCATGAGTTCGTCATGCCTTTTAATCCTGCTTACCTCAGGTTTCACAGCAATCAAAACTCCTGACACATTCCACGTCCTTTCTTTCCTTACTATATGGCCTCCATGAAGGGATTTCCCTGTCATCTAGAAATTCTATATTAGATGTGCTTCTTGATGCTGCTCAGAATTCCTATGAATGACATTCAGAATCTATCTTTTGTATAGGACCTGATTTTTTTTTTCTTTCTTGAATTTTTAAGATGATTTTTTTTGTCCTTATTTGCCTTTCTTTATTTGTATGGCCGCAAATTCAATGGGTCTTTTTTTTTCCTTTCCTTTTCTTTTTTTTTGGGGGGGGGGTGGGAGAGAAAAAGGGAGGGCCAGAGAGACAGGAAGAGAGAGAATCTCAAGCAGACTCGATGGCCAGTGCAGAGCCTGATGTGGGCTCAATCTCACAACCCTGAGATCATAACTTGTGCTGAAATCAGATGTGTAACTGAGTCACCTAGGCACCTCCAGTGAGTCATTTTAATCTGCAAACTTGTTCCCTCAGTTCTAGGAAATTTTTGGTTTAAGGCATTTTCATACTTTCCTCTGTATTTCTTTCTGGAAATCATATCATTCAAATATTGGACCTCCTACACAGATCTTTAAATTTGTTTTAGTTTTCATTTATTGTCCATTTAAATTTAATCTATTGTCCATTTCCTTTTTGTCCATTTCCAGAAAGATTTTCCTGACTTAACCTTTCACCCTTCCTACTTCTCATATATTTTTGGTGTCCAAAAGCCCATTCTTAGGCTTGGTAATTCCTTTTAATAACATTCTATTTTTGTTTTATGAATGTAATATCATCTTGCATCACTGTGAAGATCCTATTAAAATATCTTTTGAAGTTTCCTGATCCTCCTTGCATTTTCTATTTTATTTATTTTATTTTAAAGATTTTATTTATTTGACAGAGAGAGAGCATAGGCAGGGGAAGCAGCAGGGGTCTCTTGATCACAGTACCCTGGGATCATGACCTGAGCTGAAGACAGAATCAACTGAGCCACCCACATGCCCCTATATTTTATGTTTTTTTTTAATAGTTTGCTTGATTTTTTTTTTCTTGTTATATTTAATGTTCAGAGTTCTATTTGCATGAGCAGAATTAGTCACTGTTGGACATCACTTAGCAATAAGCTGGCTTTTTCATTGAAGGGCACACAAATATCAATATTTCTCTGTTTTTTGTTTGTTTGTTTGTTTTCACCATTGGCAGATTTTTCCCTGAAGTGATTCTCTTCTCCCACATGGTTATGTATAAGTGAAGCTGGGGGAATTTTATACTGTTTGGGGAAAGGTTTCAACATTCTTAGATAGGGAATTTCCAGTCTTCTGTAATATGAGGATAGGGTACCAATTGGCAAAACACTGGAGAATATGTGAAAAGCTGTTTCATAAACAAATTGCCAACTGATTTTTCAGAGATCCCTAAGACTTAAATTACCAAGTTCTTCCAGGGTTCTGAGACATGAATCATCTTGATCTTTGTCTGCTTGCTCCTCACATTTTCAGTTTACCTTTTCTATACTGCTAAGTCAACAACCAAAGTTCATCCATTTCTCATCCTTCAAAAGCTTGTTAGAATTTCATCATTATTTTTCTGGGTTTATCAAAGTTTATAAAAAACTTCTTTTGCTATCTTTTGCTATCTTTTCAATGCTGTTATAAAATGGACAGAAGTAACCACTTGTGTCTGATAGACCTCATTAACTAGAGATATAATTTCCTCTTCAGTCCTTATAATCTGACTTCATTCATATCATTTCAGTGAAATTACTTCCATAAAGTTAACAACAAACTATACTATATTGCTATATACATTGGGGATTCCCTTGACCTCATATTCCTTGATATTTTGGCATTTAATACAACTGGTTACTCCTTGAAATTCTCCTTTAGGGGTTTAATGATCCCACATTCTCCTGGTTTTCTTTTACTTCCTCATCTCATCCTCAGTCTCCCTCATTTGCTCTTCCTCTTTTTGCCATCA
Source organism: Mustela nivalis (assembly GCF_964662115.1). Lineage (NCBI taxonomy): Eukaryota > Metazoa > Chordata > Mammalia > Carnivora > Mustelidae > Mustela > Mustela nivalis. The sequence goes on from NC_139021.1 coordinate 70,736,213, forward strand.
AGATCTGGTAAAAGTCACCAGATCTGTAGTCAACAAGATGGAGACCCAGAAGAGTTCCAGTGTGAGTCCAGGAGAGCTGATGGTGTAAGTTCTAGTCTGAAAGCTGGTAATCTTGAGACATAGTGAAGTTTGATGTTTTAGTTGAATGCGAAGGTTGGAAAAGACTGATATTCCAGCTCAAGTAAGCAGGAGGAATTTCCTTACTTACAAATCTTACTCATGGGAGAGTCAGCCTTTTTGTTCTGTTTAGGCCTTCAACTAATTTGATAAGGTCCACCCACATTAGGAAGGGTAGTCTCTTTACTCAGTCTACCTAATCAGATGTTAATCTTATCCAAAAATACCCTCACAAAGTCAGAATAGTGTTTGACCTGAGCACGTCATTGCCTAGTCAAATTGACATGTAAAATTAACCATCACAATTGGTTAATCAAGAAATGTCAGTCATATTAGGCAGTCATAAAAGAGATATATATTAAACTGGAACTTTGAATTTTACATCAAACTTATAAATACATATTTACTTACCTTCTTTTTTACTTACCTTCCTTTTATAGTAGAACCAAAGCTTTTTTTTTTTTTTTTTTTATAAAAATCTGGTGACTGGAATTCCAGATAGTCTTTTTTTTTTTTTAAGATTTTATTTACTTATTTGACAGAGAAAGAGAGAGAACAAGCAGGGGGAGAGGGAGAAACAGGCTCCCTGCAGAGCAGAGGAAGCTCGATATGGGACTTGATCCCAGGACTCCAGGATCATGACCTGAGCCGAAGGCAGTGGCTTAACCAACTGAGCCACTCAGGTGCCCCCAGATAGTCTTTTTCACAAAACTATACTCATAATTCATCTACATTTTCATATATATCTACATAATTCATCTACATTTCCTAGTGAGTTTCAAGTGAGAAAAAGATCTTAAAGCTAAAAGCAAAATTTTTCTAGGCCTTAAAATGTTTTTTCCCCCTAATTCTTTATAATTATTTGATTTGATCTCATTTTAAAAAGCAGTATGCTTTCTGAAGTATTTAATTTAGTTTTCACAGCAGCAACATTTTCTTTTACAACCTGTCGTTTTGGGTAATATGCAGTTGTCAAGTTGTATTAACATGTAGTTGTTATAGTAGTACAATGACAAGGTTTCAAATCAAACACAATTGAGTCTAGGGAAGTATACAACTCAGCTGATGGGAGCACAGGTACAAGGATAGAATGGGGGATAGTATGGCAGTGATGAGGTTCAGTTTTCTGTGGGAATCAGCCAGTATAATTCAGAGAGAGTGTAGAGAGTCTGCTAATCCTGAGAGTCCCCTCAGATATGGGTGTTTTTGGTTTTTGTTTGTTTGTTTTTTTGTTTGTTTATTAAATTTTGGTGGGGGTTTTTATAAAGTTGGTTTTTTGTTTTGTTTTGTTTTGTATTTTATTTATCTATCTGTCAGAAAGAGAAAGCATAAGCAGGGGGAGTGGCAGGCAGAGGGAGAAGCAGGCTCCAGGGAGCCTGATGCAGGACTGGATCTCAAGACCCTGAGATCATGACCTGAGCCAAAGGCAGATGCTTAACAGACTGAGTCATCCAGGCATCCCAAGAAATATGTTTTTTTTTTTAAGATTGTTTCTTATTTATTTATTTGACAGAGAGAGATCACAAGTAGGCAGAGAGGCAGGCAGAGAAAGAGGAGGGGAAGCAGGCTCCCTGGTAAGCAAAGTGCCCCATGTGGGGCTCGATCCCAGGACCTTGGGATCATGACCTGAGCAGAAGCCCCAACCCACTGAGCAACCCAGGTGCCCCTCCCAAGAAATGTTTTAAATGACATTTGACATTAGATGTATTTGGTTACCATAAAGTCACTGTCACAGCATCACTTTTAGTTTTGTTTATAGAAACTAAGCTAATTTTTAAATATTTGGCAGAGGCCAATATCTAAAGGATGGCAAAGAAAAATGTTCATTAATAAATAAGAAAATACCTTTGTGCAGAAGCAAATGGTGACTTCAAGTTATCCAAACTTCACACTCAACCTATTTTGGTGTATAAATAGTGTTAATAAATATTTGTGTTAATGAGAAAAAATAATATATAAGAAAATAATACATGGAAGATATATGTTTCAGGCAGGAGGCCATTCCAATGGTGAAATCAAAGAGGGTTTGATGTAGGGACTAATTGTCAAGGATGATAAGGAACCAACAGAGGATGTTGAGGAGACAACAGGAAGTCCCAAAGGAGAGCTCTACTGGAGCATGGTCAGGGCTGTATCCCTTGGAGAGAAGCCACACAACAAGCGCTGAGGTCATCTGTAAAGGAACCCAGTTGCTCCTGAACCAGGCAGAGAGAAACAGGAATAAATCCCTGACCTCTTCCTCCTCTCACTCCAATCTCCTGCATTGCATTTGTCAAACCCAACTAAATGACAGAGGGCAGATGAGTCTGGACAGTGCAGATTTCCAGGTTAGCTTCTTGGGGCATGGAGCAGGATGGGGAAGAACAAAAACTATGTCATAAGAGGCCCACATACAGTATGGCCCCCACACACCAGCCTCAGTGGGGACCTTACAAAGTCTGAGTTCCCTCACAGTGACCCATTTAGGAATGATGATAATGTTGACATAGGGGTATATGTCAGTACAGTACTAAAGAAACCTCTGTATGTCTATTTTGAGGGAAACAAATTTAAGCACTAACCACGTACAATCCTTGGTTAATGTAAGGATGTTTACCAAATGGCCCTGCTTACTCTATAATGGGACTGATACTCTATCTACCTGTGAGCAAATCAGGGTGTTAAGAGTATAAAGTGTCCATTTGGCAGAAACAAAATGTCCTTTCAGTTTCAGAATCCCCCTTAATAAAACCTTTTGGGTTTTGTTTGTTTGTTTGTTTTGTTTTCTAAACTTGGGACAAAAAAGAATTGGTTGAACACAAATGAACCCACATTATGGTATAAACATACCAAAATATACAAGTCATATATGAGTGGGTTTGATGGCAATGACACTATTACCAAAATATTATCATAGGGCACACTGAAGAGCCCGGTCAGAAGCTTTTAGAATGACTTTCAGGAACTCCTTTGTGTCCTGATTCAGTGTTATTCTCAATCTCACTTAATTAGAATCTTTACCTGTTTCATATGGGGTGACCATTTACATGTACCAATGTTTATGGTTGATTGCAGACCCCTCTCAGACACACAAAGTTCATTAACCTTACTTCTTTTTTTTTCCTTAAGATTTTATTTATTTGAGAGAGAGAGAGCATGAGAGTGAGAGAATATAAGCAAGGGGAGCAGCAGAGGGAGAGAGAGAAGCAGAATTCCCACTGAGCAGGGAGCCTGACGTAGGGCTTGATCTCAGATCATGACCTGAGCTAAGACAGAGACTTAACTGACTGAGCCCGCCAGGTGTTCCAACCTTATTTCTCTTGCCATATAAACTCCTTTTGAATATCTTGTATGTCACAAATATCCTCTGAAAATGCTTGTTTCTGCTGTATAGGAAGGTATGAGACTACATCTTACTCCCACCATTGCCTCCTGACAACAGTTTTAAGCAAGAAAAAGAGTCTATTCACTTGGTATTCAAAGTCATTTCCCTTTGTGGTTGATTGTTTCCCATTGCAAAAATGTCCCACTGTTGGATTCAAGCTTGACCTACTTTCCTGAATGGGACTTTAACAATGGAATGCTCCTTTCAATCAGCATTTCTGAACGTTGTTATAGTCTTATGTAGAAAATGTTGAGGGGCACCTGGCTGGCTTAGTCTGCAGAGCATGTGACTCTTGATCTCAGGGTCATGAGTTCAAGCCCCATGTTGGGCATGGAGTCTACTTAAAATACAAATTATATATATATATATAGAATATAGATAGAGATAGATAGATGATAGATAAAGAAAATGTTGAAAGGAGAATAGATCATGGGAAGATCCTTAAAAAATCACTTATCTATGTTCTGGGCATTTTATATCCTAGTGCTTCTCTGTGATACCATTCCCATTATTTTATCATCATAACTTATCTTTCAATCAAATACGTTTGTGAGAAATGACAATGCATACATTCCAGGGGAACTTTTTAAAGGAGATAACTGTAGTTTTAGTATATAAACTCAGATATGCTTATTTGTTTTTTTAAATGTGGTCCTATTTCTTTATAATTTACATAAACTTTTACATTCTGCACATTCTTAAGTGCAGATCTATTCATCTTCTCTAAAAACTTGCAAGTTCCTCCAAGGCTGAGGCTATAATTTACTCAGCTCTTTTATTCCATCAATGTATTCCTTTGTTTAATGATTTTACTTCATTTGTGAAATGCTGCTACCATGTAAAGTGCCATTAAATGAAAAAGAAATACATTAAATTTATCTTTTTTAATTTTCAAAGAATGCAGTTTGAATATCTCGTATTCTAAATAACCATTTTATGTGTAAATAAGTGTGATATATTATTATTTAACATTTATGTATTTATTTTAGGGGGGAGGCACTGAGGGAGAGTATCCTCAAGCAGACTCCCCACTGGTCACAGAGCCCCATGTGGGGCTTGATCCCATGACCCGTGAGATCATGACCCATGAGATCATGACCTGAACCGAAACCAAGAGCCAACTGACTGAGCCTTGCAGATGCCCCAGGAGGGATTCATTAGTAACACAACATTTGCCAGTAAATAAATACATAAATGCTGTGAAAGTGCTTGAAACTATTTACTCATGACATTTAATTAATTAATTAATTGATTGATTATTTTAAAGCCCCACAGCACTCTCAGCACCAGTTTTATTAACCCTCTTTTTGATGAAGAAAGGAAGGCTCAGAGAAGTGAAGCAACTTGACCATTCAATTAAAAATCTATTAAATTTAACAAGGAAATTTATGATGTTTTATATCAATACCAAAGGAAAGATACCAAACAATCTTCTTAGAAAAATATATGAATTGAATTGCAAGGAAATAATTTCTTGTAATTAATAACTAGCTTAAAGTAAATATAGTTTATACTTAAAATGTAATAAAAAACTATAGTGGATGGTCGGATTTAGAGGAGGGGGTGTAGGAAACATATTCTTTGGAGGGTTTGTTCTTCATCTTTCTCTTTGACAATTTTCCAACCATTCTTAGGTACATCATTGTCTAGTACGCAAATCTACACTCAAAGCTATAGCCCAGAAATATACCTATACGGTAAAATAAAGACTAAATAACCATGAGAATACTTCAGAACACTTCAAAATAACCCATGTGAGTAACTAGCTGAAGATGCTGTGTTCTCATCTCTTTCGATTGTCTTGTGTATACAGAGGAAAATATTTTGGGTGCATCCTTCACAGTGTGCAACTTAAATTTGTTCCACATGTTGTACTCTCTAAAAACTTGTTTGGTATGAATTGATAAGCATGTCTTTGTCTGAAATAATAATTTTAAAATACCACTTTTTTTTAAAGATCTTATTTATTTGACAGACAAAGATCACAAGTAGGCAGAGACGCAGGCAGAGAGAGGGGGGAAAGCAGGCTCCCTGTTGAGCAAAGAACCTGATGCGGGGCTCAATCCCAGGATTCTGGGATGACCTGAGCCGAAGGCAGAGGCTTTAACCCACTGAACACCCAGGTGCCCCCAAATACCATTTCTTAAGAGCATGTTTATCCAGTGTGCCTCATGGTGAAAACTGTGCTATTCTGGGGAGGGGGGGGAATGTCATTGTTTGAAAAGTAGTATAACTTTCCAAGATATGTTATGTCAAAAAGTCACTAACTAGGTGCGCTTGGGTGGCTCAGTCAGTCAAGCATCTGACTCTTAATCTCAGTTTGGGTTTTGGTCTTAGGATTGTGACTTTGGGCCCCATATTGGACTCCATACTCAATGTGGAGCCTACTTAAAAAAAAAAGTCGCTAGTTAAGCACTCATAAGGTGAGGTATAGCAGCATGGTAGCATCAATCAAGGAATGAGTCATAACAGTCTTATTAGAAGATCATATAAAGTCATAACAGTCTTATTAGAAGATCATATAAAGCAGTGGTCAAATTGGTCATTTGCTTCTGAAGAAGTTGTTTCCATTGTAACAGTTAAAATCTCTTCTGAAATGTTTAAGTTGCTCAGAGGCTATGTATCCTCAGGTATCTGAGGAGTTTTTCACTTAGAATATGGTGGAGTCCTCATTCTGGCTTTCAACAATTTTACAGCAGAAACTAGAGGGACATGAACATGAACACCTATACCCCCAGAATATGTGGGGGTAACAAAGTGAAGAAACAGTCTTAAAAAGCAAAAGACCTATTTTTGTGTGTGGTGTAAGGAAATGGTCCAATTTCATTTTTCTGCATGTGGCTGTCCAATTTTCCCAGCACCATTTATTGAAGAGGCTGTCTTTTTTCCATTGGACATTCTTTCCTGCTTTGTCGAAGATTAGTTGACCATAGATTTGAGGGTCTATTTCTGGGCTCTCTATTCTGTTCCATTGATCTATGTGTCTGTTTTTGTGCCAGTACCATGCTGTCTTGATGATGACAGCTTTGTAATAGAGCTTGAAGTCCGAAATTGTGATGCCACCAACGTTGGCTTTCTTTTTCAATATCCCTTTGGCTATTCGAGGTCTTTTCTGGTTCCATATAAATTTTAGCATTATTTGTTCCATTTCTTTGAAAAAGATGGATGGTACTTTGATAGGAATTGCATTAAATGTGTAGATTGCTTTAGGTAGCATAGACATTTTCACAATATTTATTCTTCCAATCCAGGAGCATGGAACATTTTTCCATTTCTTTGTGTCTACCTCAATTTCTTTCATGAGTACTTTATAGTTTTCTGAGTATAGATTCTGTGTCTCTTTGGTTAGGTTTATTCCTAGGTATCTTATGGTTTTGGATGCAATTGTAAATGGGATTGACTCCTTAATATCTCTTTCTTCTGTCTTGCTGTTGGTGTAGAGAAATGCAACTGATTTCTGTGCATTGATTTTATATCCTGACACTTTACTGAATTGCTGTATAAGTTCTAGCAGTTTTGGAGTGGAGACTTTTGGGTTTTCCACATATAGTATCATATCATCTGCAAAGAGTGATAATTTGACTTCTTCTTTGCCGATTTGGATGCCTTTAATTTCCTTTTGTTGTCTGATTGCTGAGGCTAGGAACTCTAGTACTATGTTGAATAGCAGTGGTGATAATGGACATCCCTGCCGTGTTCCTGACCTTAGCGGAAAAGCTTTCAGTTTTTCTCCATTGAGAATGATATTTGCGGTGGGTTTTTCATAGATGGCTTTGATGATATTGGACAGCCACATGCAGAAAAATGAAATTGGACCATTTCCTTACACCACACACAAAAATAGACTCAAAATGGATGAAGGACCTCAATGTACGAAAGGAATCCATCAAAATCCTTGAGGAGAACACGGGCAGCAACCTCTTCGACCTCTGCCTCAGCAACATCTTTTTAGGAACAACGCCAAAGGCAAGGGAAGCAAGGGAAAAAATGAACTATTGGGATTTCATCAAGATCAAAAGCTTTTGCACAGCAAAGGAAACAGTTAACAAAATCAAAAGACAACTGACAGAATGGGAGAAGATATTTGCAAACGACATATCAGATAAAGGACTAGTGCCCAGAATCTATAAAGAACTTAGCAAACTCAACACCCAAAGAACAAATAATCCAATCAAGAAATGGGCAGAGGACATGAACAGACATTTCTGCAAAGAAGACATCCAGATGGCCAACAGACACATGAAAAAGTGCTCCATATCACTGGGCATCAGGGAAATACAAATCAAAACCACAATGAGATATCACCTCACACCAGTCAGAATGGCTAAAATCAACAAGTCAGGAAATGACAGATGCTGGCGAGGATGCGGAGAAAGGGGAACCCTCCTACACTGTTGGTGGGAATGCCACCTGGTGCAGCCACTCTGGAAAACAGCATGGAGGTTCCTCAAAATGTTGAAAATAGAACTGCCCTATGACCCAGCAATTGCACTATTGGGTATTTACCCTAAAGATACAAACGTAGTGATCCAAAGGGGCACGTGCACTTGAATGTTTATAGCAGCAATGTCCACAATAGCCAAACTATGGAAAGAACCTAGATGTCCATCAACAGATGAATGGATCAAGAAGATGTGGTATATATACACAATGGAATACTATGCAGCCATCAAAAGAAATGAAATCTTGCCATTTGCAACAACATGGATGGAGGTAGAGTGTATCATGCTTAGCGAAATAAGTCAAGCAGAGAAAGACAACTATCATATGATCTCCCTGATATGAGGAAGTGGTGATGCAACATGGGGGCTTAAGTGGGTAGAAGAAGAATAAATGAAACAAGATGGGATTGGGAGGGAGACAAACCATAAGTGACTCTTAATTTCACAAAACAAACTGAGGGTTGCTGGGGGGAGGGGGGTTGGGAGAAGGGGGTGGGATTATGGACATTGGGGAGGGTATGTGCTTTGGTGAGTGCTGTGAAGTGTGTAAACCTGGTGATTCACAGACCTGTACCCCTGGGGATAAAAATATATGTTTATAAAAAATAAAAAATTAAAAAAAAAAAAAAAGCAAAAGACCCAGGTAATCTAACACTACAACATCCTGGCCACTTGAAAAGTGAATGAGAAAGTCACCAGTGTCCTCACTCCTACTTATTTTATGTAGTTCTTCCAAGAATCCCATTTTCTGTACTCATCTTTCTTTATCCGTCTTTCTTTTATGCTCACTATAGCTGTTTTCTTTCTAGGACTGATCAAAGTCATTGAACTCTGTTTATCCTACCCAATTTCTGACATCATAAATACTTTATCCTTACGTTACATAAGTATCCTTTATGTTTAAAAATATATCCCCCTCCCTCTCTTTCCCTCAGGCTTTTATCATGTCCCAGAGAATCTGGGATTGTGATGTGCCTATATTTGTTTCTGTGTGTGTTTTCATATTTAGATATCACTTTATATTATGAAACTTTTATATAATTACACCAACTTGAGCTTACAAATAATTGTTTACTTCCAGCAAACATTTTATTGCAAATCCAAACTAAGGGTATGTTGGCATAAAGAAGCATAATTTTGGAATTTTTTTTAATGTGTTGTCAGTTGCCATTTAAGAGGGTAAAAAGTTAGGTATTGGCTGCTTCTTACTATTTCTCTTCACTTCTTGCCATCTTCCTTACCCTTCAAAAAGGCTAACGTTACAAAAAAATTAGAATGGAAATAAGTCCGAGGATTTAATATTTCCCTGAAGAAAGGTGTTATGCAGTTAGAAAGTTTTAGTCCTAATCCAGGTGGTCATCCAAGCAGAAATAAAGTAATTATTTAAAAGTATTAGTAGATCCTATTACTAATTTCATGCAGGAAAAAATAAGAAGAAAGACAAGTTGACTAAAGACCTGCCTTAGTGAGAGCTCTTATGTTTTGTTGATAGTGACAGACTACAAGATTTAGTAACTAAGACAAGCATATATAAGAATTTTAAAGGAAAAGTATTATTTAAAATTCCTGTAGAAAAACTCACATGAAGTTAATGGAAAACTTCACCAACCCAAATATCCTCTAATGTGGGTTGTCTTAATCAGATGTCAGTAACAACAAGGCTTAAGGAAACTTCTGTTCCTCTTTTAAAGAATTCTCTTCTACAAACAGGAAACATACTGAACAAAGGGTGAAATACTTATTTTTTCTCACGGTTCTTATGAAACACTGCTGTTTCTACTCTATCTTTCTGGGAATAAATATCAATTTTCAGTAACCTTAAACTAATGTTTAAACTCATCTTCCATATTTGGCTTGTCTATTTAGTATAGGGGAACAAAGCCATGTATTTATTTATTCATTGCCATTTTAGTCATTTTTGAGTATATGATGTAGCAGTGTTAGTTACATTCACAATATTATGCAACTATCACCACCATCTATTTCCAAAATCTTTTCATCACCCCAAACAGAGATTATATAATCAAGTTATAACTCCCCATTGTCCTGTCCTTCTACATCCTGGTAAACACTAGACCACTTTTCTGTATATGAATTTGCTTATTCCCGATATTTCATTAAGTGGAGTCATACAATAGTTGTCCTTCTCCATCTGCTCTTTGTCACTAAGCATAATATTTTTAAGGATCATCCATGCTGCAGCATGTATCAGAACTTTATTTCTTTTTATGGCTTAATAGTATTTCATCATAGGTACACACTGTATTTTGTTTATCTTTTCATCTGTTAATAAACACTTGGGTAGTTTCCACCCCTCAGTTATCATGAATAATGTTCCAATGGACATTGGCATACAAATATCTGTTTGAACCCCTTTTTAATGTTGTGAGGTATATACATAGGAGCATAACTCCTGTTGTGAGGTATATACATAGGAGCATAACTCCTGGGTCTTATAATTCTGTATCTAGCTTTTGGAGGAACTATCGGACTCTCACAGAAAACTGAACCATTTTACATTGTCATCAGCAATGGAGGAGAGTTTCACTTTCCCCAACCCTGGTTATTTTTCAATTTTCTTGAAGTTATGGTAGTATATCCTAGTAAGTTGATGTGGTATCTCATTAAGATTTGGGGTGCCTGGGTGTCTCAGTGGGTTAAAGCCTCTGCTTTCAGCTCAGGTCTTGATCCCAGGGTCCTGGGATGGAGCCCCGCATCGGGCTCTCTGTTGGGCAGGAGCCTGCCTCTCCCTCTCTCTGCCAGCCTCTCTGCCTACTTATGATCTCTGTCTGTCAAATAAATGTTAAAAAAAAAAGATTTGTATTTCCCTAATGATTAGTGATGTTGAGTATCTGTTCATGTGTTTATGACCCATTTGTAAATATTCTTTGGAGAAATGTCTATTCAAGTCTTTGCCCATTTTTTAATCAGTTTTTGTCTTTTCTCTTGAGTTTTGGGAATTCTTTATATACACTGGATATTAAACTCTTACCAGATAAATTATTTGTAAATATTTTCTCCCATTCTCTAGGTTATCTTTTCACTTTTTTTGACAATATCTTTTCATGCACAATTTTTAAAATTTCAGTGAAATCCAATTTATCTATTTTTTTCCTCTACTGTTCTCTTATTGCTTTTGGTGTCAGATCTAAGAATCCATTGCCAAAATCTAAGGCCATGAAGATTTAACACTGTGTTTTCTTCTAAGACTTTTATGGTTTTGCCCTTATATTTGTGTTGTTGATTCATTTTGAATTAATTGCATATAGTATGAGTTAACTGTTTATTTTTGAAGATTATATATTGACATAGGCAAGCTGACATGTGGATTATTATAGGAACTCCCACAAGACACACAAAGTCATCTCTGCTCAGTGACTACCAATAATTGCTCTAAATTGGGAAGAGCAATAAAGGAAACAGAAAAGAAAACAATAATTTTGGATATTTAGTGCAGAAGACTAGTTACAGATGAAAAAGAAGAAAAAAAATATTGCAAGTTTCAGTTGGGTAAAGCTTACATTCCCTGTCATCTATAACCCACCATTTCCCCGTACTTGATAAAATGCTTCTAGCTCAATAGAGTAGGGAGATTAATGAGATTTTAGATCAGAAAGGGTCTCAGAAAAAAGATGTCTATGCTCACCTCCAGGCTAATATCTAGCAAGGGTGAGATAGAATTCTGTATTTTGGGGGTCTGAAATAAGAGGGACGATTATTATGCTTGCTACCTCTCTACTCATGGAAACTACAGAACCCACTGAAAGTTTCATGCATTCTCACTCTGAAAAATAGTAGAGTAGATGACTATAGAGGATATCATATATATATATACAGACAGATGGGCCAGAGAAGAACTTCAGAAATATTCGCTGAGCCTCCCTTACACAGTGCCTGGGTTACTGCTGAACTACTTACATGAAACATTGTAAATCACTCTAAAAATATAGAGATTCTATTACAATGAATGATTTTAAATTCAAGCTCAAACATATTCAATTATGTCTAATAAAACTTTATACATTCAACAGAGAGCTACTGCATTTTGGAGGAATAGAAAAGACACAGGTGAAGTTTCTTTTTGCTTTGCTTCACTTAATGACTGAAAGTTTCTTATCAAATTTCACCATTCTCTAATTTGGAAGATTAGCCCAATTTGAACTATTCTACAACAGCTGTGAATCAAATACAGTTGAATGCACTCACTGGGGGTTAGATCACGATATTTTAAAAGAACACCAGGGTGCCTGGGTGGCTCAGTGGGTTAAGCTGCTGCCTTCAGCTGAGGTCATGATTTCAGGGTCCTGGGATCGAGTCCTGCATTGGGCTCTCTGCTCAGCAGGGAGCCTGCTTCCTCCTCTCTCTCTCTCTGCCTACTTGTAATCTCTGTCTGTCAAATAAATAAATAAAATCTTTAAAAAAAATAAAATAAAAGAACACCAATATTTTCATGTGATGTTTTTACAAAGCCATAAAACAAAATGGTCATTTGAGACAGTTATATGCAAATAAATTCTCTAATCTTCTATATCTTCAGTGCAATTTGACAGGAAGATGTAGGCAAGAGGGAAGAGACTGAAGAATAACAAAAATTTGGCAACAGTCAGAAGTCTCTCTCTTCATATCCCAGCTTTATAGATGTCCAGATGAAAGTTTGGGACCTGATCTCTGTTCTGACTTTAAAAGGGGTCCAGATATTAAATCTTTAACAGTCTTAGGACTTTAGCAGAAGGCTCATGAAAACTGATGAGAATCCCAGGGGAGGAAAGGTGATTTTCTCCACAGACACATATCATTCTGATGGCTCCTAACAACTCCAGTATGAGGGGCAGTATATTGAGATAATATAGAAAATGCTGTAACATTTTTTTAAAGATTTTATTTATTTATTTATTTAACAGACAGAGATCACAAGTAGGCAGAGAAGCTGGCAGAGAGAGGAGGAAGCAGGCTCCCTGCTGAGTAGAGAGCCCAGTTCGGGGCTCGATCCCAGGACCCTGGATCATAACCTGAGCTGAAAGCAGAGGCTTTAACCCACTGAGCCACCCAGGTGTCCCTGCTGTACCATTTTTTAAAAAGATGTATTTATTTGAGATAGAGAAAGAGACAGAGGAAGAGAGAAAAAGAGTCCTGAAGCAAACTCCCCACTGAGCTGGGGAGTAGGACTCAGAGCTTGATTTCAGGACCCTGAGATCATGACCTAAGTTAGACACTTTACTGAGACACCCAAGTGCCCTCCAAAATGCTGCAACATATTGAAGAGGATAACAGAATATGGAGTTAAGCATTCACTTTGGAAGCAATTAGAGCAAAAAGTCAAAAGTGAGATCTGTCTGGCTTATAGAAAGTAGTTATAATTTCAAATTAAAAGATTTGATTGACTGGTCTTAAATCATTATTGTCTTTTTTAAAATTATCAGTACAAAACATTATGTAACTTTATAATTAACATTATTTTTCAGCAGTCAAGAGTCAGGCAAAAAAGACAAAAACAGTCCCCAATGGTGAGATCTAAGTTGCAAAATTTTCAAGTGCTTCCCTATTAAATAGCCATGACTGAGAAAGTAGTTACACTCAGATCTGTAAGTGTGCACAGAATGTGTCCTTAGCTTGCTCCTTGAAAGGAGAGGGACCCACATATTCATAAAATGCAACCCACTCAAAAGACACTTCCACCATGAGAGATAACACAAGGATCTCATGGTAATGTAACAAATATGACAGTAAGTGACTATAATCAGTAACATACTAAATAAAAGTCCTTTGTAAGCAAGGAAAACACAGAGAAATACTCTGCTTGGGAAGAGGCTGCAAAGGCTTCACAGACAGTCGGAACCAATCTTAAAGGATGAATAAGACAATAAGGGTTGAAGACTGTAGGGAGAGAAAGCAAGTGGATTTGGGGCACACAACCTCTGTAACCAAAGGAATGGTCTGAGAAACCAAGGATGCATTTGGGAGACCATAATCCTGATAAATATAACCCGCATTAGAATAAAAAATTTAAAACTGCTGAAATAATAAGTACACAGTGTAAATAGCATTTTATTATAATTTCCTCCAAAATTCCTGGAACTCTCAGAGTTTTATTGTTATATGAGCCCAATATTCATAATTTCAGATTATATTGTGTTCATCTCAAGCCACTCTAAGAATCTCCATGCTTTCAACAAATAGCATTGTTAATTTCTAAGGCACATAAGTTGGTCCATCTTTCGAGAGGCCAATACCAAGATAGGGTTGAACATGCTAGAAATTTATTAGGGCTAATGCCCTTAAGGAGAAAATATGGAGGGAGTTGGGGGAAAGTAGGAGAGCTATTAGACTGTGGTGCAAGTCTGACCACAAGAGAGGAACGGAAACAAGGAAAGACAGTCGTGTAGAAGTTCACTTGCAAGGGGAGTTCCACAAGGTTGCTGGGACATTTTGAACTGAAGTCATCCATCAGAGCAGTAGCACACATCCAAGGAATGGACCTGCTATAATATTCCTGACACACTCAGTGTCCAAAAACAAGGCCTGAGAAGCATGAGCTTTGTCCAAATGGAGAAATGGATTTCAAAGCAAGGTTGCTGGGCTTTAGGTCAGTAATGCTTCCTGCCATGGGAGATATGAAACACGGATTCTTATGGTGGTCACACCAATGAGTCTGCTCTCTTGGGAACACCTTCCAAGGCATAGAATCAGTACAGCACATTTACTGGTGCATCATTTAGCATTACAAATATGTCTGTTTAGGGGCACCTGAGTGGCTCAGTCATTATGTGTCTGCCTTTGACTCAGGTTGTGATCCCAGGGTTCTGGGATGAAGCCTTGCATGGGGCTCCCTGCTCAATGGGAAGCCTACTTCTCCCTCTCCCACTCCCCCTGCTTATATTCCCTCTCTCCTTGTTTCTCTTTGTCAAAGAAGTAAATAAAATCTTTAAAAAATAAAAAAAAAATATGTCTGGTTAAATGAGAAGAAATTAGTTCATATATTTACTTGACAGGGAAATGAGTACTTTCCTACCTCAAAAAGATAAAGGAATTTACTAGTCAGAGAATCTTTGCACCTACTGAACTCCTTTGGAAGCCATATGATGGTTTTCAGTTCAAAGAAAGCTGTCAGTTCCTCCTCAGTAAACGGTACAGAGAGAGACAAAGATTTGTTATTGTACTAATATAGAGAAGAAGCAGCTCCATTCACTGTCCTCCTCCTACTTCTTCTTTTTTGTTTTCTTTTTGTGCCTTGTTTTTTCCTGAAGTGAGCTTTTCTTCTTCATGGCAAATGACTGTTCTGCTGAAGCTTTCTGTTGCTAGGGTGGGGACAGAAGGGTGGAGTAACCCTGTTTGTGATATTCCCAGCATCTTTCCATTACAGTCTAGTTCCTCACATCTGTTTCCTACAGAAAAATCTCTCCACAACATGGTATCATCTACTTCATGAGTTAGGGTGAGTAAGGGGAAAGCAAGGAGTGGCATCCTCTTATGGCATTACAAGTTGCCACGATATCCTTGTTGTGTTGATATCAAAATTCCATCCCCTCATGATATAAGTTGATATCACCATAGCCACTGAACACTTCCTGAATGTTTATTGAAGTTTATGAAAGGCAGTGCAAAGAGGACTCAGACTCTTGATCTTAAAGGGCTTACTATTTGGGGGCAAAAGCACATACATAAAAGCAATCCAGGTGGTATAGACTGTGGATATAGATTTGGTTTTATTCCACTTATAGGCTATAAAGTTAGCCCATAACAGTTTCCCAGGTGCTTAGCAGAGACACAAGATCTTGGGTCAGAAACAAATAACTTTATTATTCACAACAAAGCAAGCATCAGTGGAGCTTGAGGAATCCATTTCTTTTTTAGCAAGAAGCAAGCTACTATGCTCTACACCCAAATATTACCTCCTCTCGCAGGTTCCCAGCTGCATAAACAAACATGAGAAATGTCCTGGGTAATAGGGACTTGCAGTCTTGGCTCACCCAGCAAGACATGTAGAAACTCAAGAAGTTCAAATAAGACTGTCTCCCATAGGCAGAAAGCCAAATGATCAATATATTGATAATGAAGTTTGGAGATCAGAAGTAATAGGACACTCATGACCTAAGGTGGGGAATTGATACTGACACTGGATATTAAAAAGAAAAAAATAAGGGAAAAAAATGATTGCTGGCTATAATAACACATTTATTACCAGCATAAGTCTATAGGCAGCAGTGGGTTGCTCACAAGGCAAAACAAAGCGAGAAGAGGAGGAGGTGGAGAAATAGGTCTTCACGAGTTTTAATACTTAATAACAGTGATGAGATTGGGTTAACTACACTGAGACATACAATGTAAAACTATCAATCTGAACAATTGTCCTCAGTGATTTGAAGGAAGGGATGCAGGAATCTGATTATTATCAAGTCAGTTGAAGTGTTATCTGCATCCAGCCATTTCCACATATTTTCTATTAAATGGCTATCTGAAGCAACAATAGGGGGAAAATCCAGTTTTTTTTTAAGATTTTTGTTTTTTATTCATTTGTCAGAAAGATCACAAGTAGGCAGAGAGGCAAGCAGAGAGAGAGAGGAGGAAGCAGGCTCCCTCCGGAGCAGAGAGCCTAATGTGGGACTCAATCCCAGGACCCTGGGATCATGACCTGAGCAGAAGGCAGAGGCTTAACCCACTGAGCCACCCAGGTGCCCCCAAAATGCCAGTGTTTTAAGTTTCAGTTAGTTGCAAAGGGGTTGATGGGAATATGGGGATTTAAAGCCTTTTATGCTCCCATCAGATAAAAATCTATGACATATAAGTCATTATTATTCATCAGCATGAGGCCAAGTAAATTAACAACAGGCCAATTCTTGCTCCAAATCCATGTCTGATTGGACCAGTTCCCTCAGAGAGTTCCAGAGCCACACACGAGGTTGTAGCCAATAGTGACCTTTTGTACCAGAAGCTCAACTGATTCTAGCAGGAAATGGGGTTTCCTCTACTTCGTTCCAGAGAACACTGTATATGACCTTGAAGTATTTTGTGATCCTGTTGTGAGGCCAACAGCAATGAAGCAGCAAATTTCCCAGAACAAATGTTGCTGACATCAGGCAGAACACAAGGCTCACAGTCATGAAGCAGACCAGGACTCCTTGCCTCTCTAAACTGTATCAATTTATGGAAAACAGACCATTAAAAAGTAGAAATCATTGGCTAGCACTAAGACACAGTTAATTGTGGAAAATCGGCCCAAATAAACATGTGAACATCAATGCTTTCCCCCCCAACAAAGTACTATTTATCAGCTTTCTTGTTCACAGCATACATGCTGTGTCTTTGATTATGAAAAAAAGTTCTCCTCTCTTTGTCTCTGTCTCTGTCTTTGTGCATCTAGGTGTGTGTCTGCCTCTCTCAGGAATTCCAGAATCCATCTGCAAATTTTATAGGAAAATCTCATTTTAGGAGAAAAAAGATTAAGTGTTTGTCTGTGTAGGAAGAACAGAACTTTGAGAAATCTCTATGTCACTTAATTTGAAGAGCTCTTGCTTATTTCCTGAAATTGCTTTTCTCTCTTCATAATTTTCTCTAATTATCCATTTCCTAGTTTATAGCTTACTCTAGCGTAAACACCCAGATTACTTTCCTTACATGATTTGCATGTATGGATTTTAAAGAGTTTATTTATTTATTTGACACAGAGAATGGAGGAGAGAGAGCACAGCAGGGGAAGCAGCAGCTAAGGGAAGAGGGAGAAGCAGGCTCCCTGCTGAGATGAGAGCCCAGTGTGGGGTTTGATCCCAGACCCTGGGATCATGACCTGAGGCCAAATGCAGGGGCTCAAATGATTGGGTCACCCAGGTGCCCCTATTTGCACGTATATTTGACAAATTGTTGTGACCACCTCTGTCATATTTGCATTTTAAGAGAGATAAAATTTCTATTAAAAAAAAAAACTAGTCTACTATTGACAGTAGACTTTTAAGAGATATCTTTTATCAGGAGAATAAATCTCCCAACTTCTGGAGCTACAAAGCATTTAACAAAACATTTAATGCTTCTTCTTCTGCTTATGTCTATTTCTTTTTTTAAATATTTTATTTTTTATAAACATATATTTTTATCCCCAGGGGTACAGGTCTGTGAATCACCAGGTTTACACACTTCACAGCACTCACCAGAGCACATACCCTTCCCAATGTCCATAATCCCACCCCCTTCTCCCAAACCCCCTCCCCAAAGCAACCCTCAGTTTGTTTTGTGAGATTAAGAGTCACTTATGGTTTGTCTCCCTCCCAATCCCATCTTGTTTCATTGATTCTTCTCCTACCCACTTAAGCCCCCATGTTGCATCACCACTTCCTCATATCAGGGAGATCATATGATAGTTGTCTTTCTCTGCTTGACTTATTTCACTAAGCGTGATACGCTCTAGTTCCATCCATGTTGTCGCAAATGGCAAGATTTCATTTCTTTTGATGGCTGCATAGTATTCCATTGTGTATATATACCACATCTTCTTGATCCATTCATCTGTTGATGGACATCTAGGTTCTTTCCATAGTTTGGCTATTGTGGACACTGCTGCTATATACATTTGGGTGCACGTGCCCCTTTGGATCACTATCTTTAGGGTAAATACCCAATAGTGCAATTGCTGGGTCATAGGGCAGTTCTATTTTCAACATTTTGAGGAACCTCCATGCTGTTTTCCAGAGTGGCTGCACCAGCTTGCATTCCCACCAACAGTGTAGGAGGGTTCCCCTTTCTCCGCATCCTCGCCAGCATCTGTCATTTCCTGACTTGTTGATTTTAGCCATTCTGACTGGTATGAGGTGATATCTCATTGTGGTTTTGATTCGTATTTCCCTGATGCCGAGTGATATGGAGCACTTTTTCATGTGTCTGTTGGCCATCTGGATGTCTTCTTTGCAGAAATGTCTATTCATGTCCTCTGCCCACTTCTTGATTGGATTATTTGTTCTTTGGGTGTTGAGTTTGATAAGTTCTTTATAGATTCAGGACACTAGACCTTTATCTAATATGTCGTTTGCAAATATCTTCTCCCATTCTGTCAGTTGTCTTTTGATTTTGTTAACTGTTTCCTTTGCTGTGCAAAAGCTTTTGAGCTTGATGAAATCCCAATAGTTCATTTTTGCCCTTGCTTCCCTTGCCTTTGGCTTTGTTCCTAGGAAGATGTTGCTGCGGCTGAGGTCGAAGAGGTTGCTGCCTGCCTTCTCCTCAAGGATTTTGATGGATTCCTTTCTCACATTGAGGTCCTTCATCCATTTTGAGTCTATATTTGTGTGTGGTGTAAGGAAATGGTCCAATTTCATTTTTATGCATGTGTCTGTCCAATTTTCCCAGCACCATTTATTGAAGAGGCTGTCTTTTTTCCATTGGACATTCTTTCCTGCTTTGTCGAAGATTAGTTGACTGTAGAGTTGAGGGTCTATTTCTGGGCTCTCTCTTCTGTTCCATTGATCTATGTGTCTGTTTTTGTGCCAATACCATGCTGTCTTGATGATGACAGCTTTGTAATAGAGCTTGAAGTCCGGAAATGTGATGCCACCAACGTTGGCTTTCTTTTTCAAAATCCCTTTGGCTATTCGAGGTCTTTTCTGCTTCCATATAAATTTTAGAATTATTTGTTCCATTTCTTTAAAAAGATGGATGGTACTTTGATAGGAATTGCATTAAATGTGTAGATTGCTTTAGGTAGCATAGACATTTTCACAATATTTATTCTTCCAATCCAGGAGCATGGAACATTTTTCCATTTCTTTGTGTCTTCCTCAATTTCTTTCATGAATACTTTGTAGTTTTCTGAGTATAGATTCTGTGCCTCTTTGGTTAGGTTTATTTCTAGGTATCTTATGGTTTTGGGTGCAATTGTAAATGGGATTGACTCCTTAGTTTGTCTTTCTTCTGTCTTGCTGTTGGTGTAGAGAAATGCAACTGATTTCTGTGCATTGATTTTATATCCTGACACTTTACTGAATTCCTGTACAAGTTCTAGCACTTCTGGAGTGGAGTCTTTGGGGTTTTCCACATATAGTATCATATCATCTGCAAAGAGTGATAATTTGACTTCTTCTTTGCCGATTTGGATGCCTTTAATTTCCTTTTGTTGTCTGATTGCTGAGGCTAGGACCTCTAGTATTATGTTGAATAGCAGTGGTGATAATGGACATCCCTGCTGTGTTCCTGACCTTAGCGGAAAAGCTTTCAGTTTTTCTCCATTGAGAATGATATTTGCGGTGGGTTTTTCATAGATGGCTTTGATGATATTGAGGTATGTGCCCTCTGTGCCTACACTTTGAAGACTTTTGATCAGGAAGGGATGCTGTACTTTGTCAAATGCTTTTTCAGCATCTATTGAGAGTATCATATGGTTATTGTTCTTTCTTTTATTGATGTGTTGTATCAGATTGACTGATTTGCGGATGTTGAACCAACCTTGCAGCCCTGGAATAAATCCTACTTGGACGTGGTGAATAATCCTTTTAATATACTGTTGAATCTTCTATTGGGTAGTATTTTGTTGAGTATTTTCACATCTGTGTTTATCAAGAATATTGGTCAATAGCTCTCTTTTTTGATGGGATCCTTGTCTGGTTTTGGGATCAAGGTGATGCTGGCTTCATAAAATGAGTTTGGAAGTTTTCCTTCCATTTCTATTTTTTGGAACAGCTTCAGGAGAATAGGAACTAGTTCTTCTTTAAATGTTTGGTAGAATTCCCCCGGGAAGCCGTCTGGCCCTGGGCTTTGTTTGTTTGGAGATTTTTAATGACTTTTTCAATCTCCTTACTGGTTATGGGTCTGTTCAGGCTTTCTATTTCTTCCTGGTTCAGTTGTGGTAGTTTATATGTTTCTAGGAATGCATCCATTTCTTCCAGATTGTCAAATTTATTGGCGTAGAGTTGCTCATAGTATGTTCTTATAATAGTTTGTATTTCTTTGGTGTTAGTTGTGATCTCTCCTCTTTCATTCATGATTTTATTTATTTGGGTCCTTTCTCTTTTCTTTTTGATAAGTCGGGCCAGGGGTTTATCAATTTTATTAATTCTTTCAAAGAACCAGCTCCTAGTTTCATTGATTTGTTCTATTGTTTTTTGGTTTCTATTTCATTGATTTCTGCTCTGATCTTTATGATTTCTCTTCTCCTGCTGGGCTTAGGGTTTCTTTCTTGTTCTTTCTACAGCTCCCTTAGGTGTAGGGTTAGGTTGTGTACCTGAGACCTTTCTTGTTTCTTAAGAAAGGCTTGTACCAGTATATATTTTCCTCTCAGGACTGCCTTTGTTGTGTCCCACAGATTTTGAACCGTTGTATTTTCATTATCATTTGTTTCCATGACTTTTTTTCAATACTTCTTTAATTTCCCGGTTGACCCATTTATTCTTTAGAAGGATGCTGTTTATTCTCCATGTATTTGGGTACTTTACAAACTTCCTTTTGTGGTTGAGTTCTAGCTTTAGAGCATTGTGGTCTGAAAATATGCAGGGAATGATCCCAATCTTTTGATACCAGTTGAGTCCTGATTTAGGACCGAGGATGTGATCTATTCTGGAGAATGTTCCATGTGCACTAGAGAAGAATGTGTATTCTGTTGCTTTGGGATGAAATGTTCTGAATATATCTGTGATGTTCATTTGGTCCAGTGTGTCGTTTAAGGCCTCTATTTCCTTGCTGATCTTTTGCTTGGATGATCTGTCCATTTCAGTGAGGGGAGTGTTAAAGTCCCCTACTATTATTGTATTATTGTTGATGTGTTTCTTTGATTTTGTTATTAATTGGTTTATATAGTTGGCTGCTCCCACGTTGGGGGCATAGATATTTAAAATTGTTAAATCTTCTTGTTGGACAGACCCTTTGAGTATGATATAGTGTCCTTCCTCATCTCTTATTATAGTCTTTGGCTTAAAATCTAATTGATCTGATATAAGGATTGCCACTCCTGCTTTCTTCTGATGTCCATTAGCATGGTAAATTCTTTTCCACCCCCTCACTTTAAATCTGGAGGTGTCTTCGGGCTTAAAATGAGTTTCTTGGAGGCAACATATAGATGGGTTTTGTTTTTTTATCCATTCTGATACCCTGTGTCTTTTGACAGGGGCATTTAGCCCATTCACATTCAGGGTAACTATTGAGAGATATGAATTTAGTGCCATTGTATTGCCTGTAAGGTGACTGTTACTGTATATGGTCTCTGTTCCTTTCTGATCTACCACTTGTAGGCTCTCTCTTTGCTTAGAGGACCCCTTTCAATATTTCCTGTAGAACTGGTTTGGTGTTTGCAAATTCTTACAGTTTTTGTTTGTCCTGGAAGCTTTTAATCTCTCCTTCTATTTTCAATGATAGTCTAGCTGGATATAGTATTTTTGGCTGCATGTTTTTCTCGTTTAGTGCTCTGAAAATATCATGCCAGCTCCTTCTGGCCTGCCAGGTCTCTGTGGATAAGTCAGCTGCCAATCTAATATTTTTTACCATTGTATGTTACAGACTTCTTTTCCCGGGCTGCTTTCAGGATTTTCTCTTTGTCACTGAGACTTGTCAAATTTACTATTAGGTGATGAGGTGTGGGCCTATTCTTATTGATTTTGAGGGGTGTTCTCTGAAACTCCTGAATTTTGATGCTTGTTCCCTTTGCCATATTGGGGAAATTCTCCCCAATAATTTTCTCTAGTATACCTTCTGCTCCCCTCTCTCTTTCTTCTTCTTCTGGAATCCCAATTATTCTAATGTTGTTTTGTCTTATGGTGTCACTTATCTCTCGAATTCTCCCCTCGTGGTCCAGTAGCTGTTTGTCCCTCTTTTGCTCAGCTTCTTTATTCTCTGTCATTTGGTCTTCTATATCACTAATTCTTTCTTCTGCCTCATTTATCCTAGCAGTGAGAGCCTCCATTTTTTATTACACCTCATTAATAGCTTTTTTGATTTCAACTTGTTTAGATTTTAGTTCTTTTATTTCTCCAGAAAGGGCTTTTATATCTCTTGAGAGGGTCTCTCTAATATCTTCCATGCCTTTTTTGAGCCTGGCTAGAACCTTGAGAATTGTCATTCTGAACTCTAGATCTGACATATTACCAATGTCTGTATTGATTAGGTCCCTAGCCTTCGGTACTGCCTCTTGTTCTTTTTTTGTGTTGAATTCTTCTGTCTTGTCATTTTGTTCATATAAGAGTATATGAAGTAGCAAGTAAAATACTAAAAGGGTGGCAACAACCCCAGGAAAATATGCTTTAACCAAATTAGAAAAGATCCCAAATCGTGAGGGGGTAGAAAGGGGATTAAAAGAGGTACAAAAAGGAAGAAAGAAAAAAAAAAGAAAAAAGAAAAAGAAAGAAAAGAAAAGAATTAAAAAAAAGAAAACAAATAAGAAATATATAAAAAGGAAAATATATATATATATTGGATAAACTAGTTAAAAAACGTTAAAAAAGAAAAAGGTAAAAGTTAAAAAAGAATTACCAGAAGGTGAGGAAAAAAAAAAATGAAAAAGAAAAAAATTAAATTAACTGCAAGACTAAAAAAAATCAAGGGAAAAAGCCATGAGTTCCGTGATTTGCCCTCTCCTCCTCTGGAATTCTGCTACTCTCCTTGGTATTGAAACGGTGCTCCTTGGTTGGTGAACTTGGTCTCTCCTGGATTTCTTGTTGATCTTCTGGGGGAGGGGCCTGTTGTAGTGATTCTCAAGTGTCTTTGCCCCAGGCGGAATTGCACCGCCCTTACCAGGGGCTGGGGTGAATAATCCGCTTGGGTTTGCTTTCAGGAGCTTTTGTTCCCTGAGCACTTTCCTTAGAGTTCTGGAGGACGGGAATACAAATGGCGGCCTCCTGGTCTCCGGCCCGGAGGAGCCGAGAGCCCAGGGCCCCACTCCTCAGTGCACCCTCAGAGAACAGCGCCCAGTTACTCCCGTCTGCCTGACCTCCGGCCGCGCTCCGAGCTCACCGAGCCTGCGACCGGTTCAAGGTAACACCGAGCTGTGAGCTTACTGTCGGCTCTGTCTCTGTAGCCGGCTTTCCCGTTCCAATACCCGCAAGCTCTGTGACACTCAGACAGCACTGATCCTTCTGTGACCCTGGGGAACCTGAGGCCATGCTGACCCAGCGTGGGCTTCGCCCCGGTTTAGCCTCTAGAGCGATGTCCTTCAGCAGAACAGACTTTTAAAAGTCCTGATTTTGTGCGCCGTTGCTCCGCTGCTTGCTGGGAACCGGCCCCTCCCCCGGGGTCTATCTTCCCGTCGCTTTGGATTCACTTCTCCGCCAGTCCTACCTTTCAGAAAGTGGTTGTTTTTCTGTTTCCAGTTTGCTTTTCTTCTTCTCTTCGATCTGCTGATGGATTTTCAGGTGTTTGCAATCTTTAGATAAGCTAATCTAGCTGATCTCCGGCTAGCTGAAATAGTCTCAGCCTGCTACTTCTCCGCCATCTTGACTCCTCCATCTTATGTCTATTTCTTGTTCACTTCACCAAACAGAGGATTTCTATGCCCAAACTCAGACTTCCTTATTGACTTTAGTCCTATTTATGGACAATGCTAAATATCCACTGCAAAACGTTCCAGTTCAGCAGTGAACCAGATGTTTTGTCTGACATGAAGGATCCCGATACTATTTGAGAACACATAGATGTTTGATTGAGTTTTTCATTTGTTGTCTGGCAATTTTTCATTTGGCACTAAATACACACAGTCTTTAGAAATCACAGAAGGAAATCATTCTCCAGGCATTTTCATGTAATCTTCCCTACTGCAATGTTGTGTACTGTTCTAAAAGAAAGTTCCACTGTCCACTGAAAATGGCCGCATCATGAAAATCTGTCATAATAGAAAACTTGGATATTTAGAAGGCTCTTTTGATCTTTGGACGAGCCAGTGTCAGTAAGGAGCTCAAGCTGCTGTCCCTGTCATTCAGGATGGGCTAACTGTGGTAACCATAAACACTCCAAATCTCAGTGGCTTAAACAACAAAGGTGTATCTTTCATGTATGTTAACATGTCCAACATGGTCCTGGGGTGGTGTTAGGTGGGGGCAGTAGGAGGGGTTGAAGAGTCTCTGCTCAGTAGTTCACTCAGGGACCTGAGTTGAAGGAGCCTTATGTCAGCACATATTTCTACATTTGCCTCACAAGGATGAGCAGAGCGGGTGGGTCTCTTACTGGCATTTTGTACAATCTGAATCAGAAAGGATCCTCAGCATTGGGCAGAACTAGGCCCAGGGACACACCTAACTATAAGTAGTCAGGAAAGAACAGTTCCCCTGAGTGTGCTCCAGAAGAAGATTGGAACTAGAACTTTGTAGTATCTGTCATATCCATTCAAGGTTCAAAGGAAAAATTCACAACAAAATTTTCTTGAAGCTGGATTTCTTCCAAAGGTAAAATCTGACATTCTTTTGTTTTCTCAGACAAAATTCCAGGTAATAATGTATTAATTCATTATTACACAAATAAGACAACTGAGAGCATGTTTTATTTACAATTCATTTTTTAAAATTTTTAAAACTTTTTGTCTGAGTTTTGATTTTGTATCTTGCAACTTTATCAAATTTGTTCATTAATTCTTTTTATTTATTTTAGTATAAATTTTGTTAGTTAACATGCAGTGCAATATTGGTTTCTGGAGGAGAATTCAGTGACTCATCACTTATATAGAACACCCAGTGTTCATCACAACAAATACCCTCTTTAATCCCCATCACCCATTTATCCCATCTCCTGCCCACATCCCTCCAGCAACCCTCAGTTTGTTTTCTGTCCTTATGAGTAATTTATGGCTTGTTTTCCTCTCTCCATTTTTTCTTTCTTTTTTAAAAAAAGATTTTATTTATTTATTTGAGAGAAAGAGAGAGAGATAGTGAGAGAGAGCATGAGTAAGGAGAAGAGGGAAGAGCAGACTCCCACCAAGGAGGGAGCTCAATCCTAGGACCTTGGGATCACGATCTGAGCTAAAGGCAGATGCTTAAATGACTGAGCCACCCAGGTGCCCCTCTCCGTTTTTTCTTCTCCCCTTCCCATGTATTTATCTGTTTTCTTTCTTAAATTCCACAAGTGAGTGAGATAATGTAGTATTTGTCTTTTTCTGACTGACTTATTTCACTTAGCGTAATACACTCCAGCTACATCCACATCATTGCAAATGGCAAGATTTCATTCTTTCTGATGGCTGAGTAATATTCCAGTGTGTGTGTGTGTGTGTGTGTGTGTGTGTGTGTGTGTGTGTATGGTGGAAGTATATATATATATATATATATATATATATATATATATATATATATACACAAAATATGCTGCATCTCCTTTATCCACTCATTAGTAGATAGACATTTGGTTTCTTTCCATAACTTGGCTATTGTTGATAATGCTGCTATCCACATTGGGGTGCATATACCTCTTTGAATTTGTATTCACAACTTTAATGTTTGTTTTCTCAAGGACCTTCACCTTACTCCCTACCCTATCAAAACCAAAAAGAAGCAACCAAAAGAGAAAGAATACATGTTAAAACTTTAGTTCCTCATTGAAGCATACAAAGGCTCTAAATGCAAATTCAAACAATGGAAAAACAAGTCTACTTGTCTCCTGGCAAAACATTATTATTTCTTTACTTTTTAAAGATTTAATTTATTCATTTGACACGTAGAGAAAGTACAAGAAGGGGCAGCAGCAAACAGAGGGAAAAGCAGGCTCCTTTGTCGCAGCCAGCACGACAAATCAACCAGGAAAATGTGAGGGCTAAGAGGATGGTGAAAAGAAATTAAGAGACAAAGAGATGGGGGCAGGAGGGACACTGAAGATGATGTCCAACAGTGCCAATTTTACTCCACATCTTACAAGCATTTATAAGGCAGACCACAACAGGAGGAGTAATACATCAGTACCTAGTCAGATGACTGCAAGTTCCTATAACAAGTTTACATTAACTACAAGCAAACCTCGTGATGCCAGGTAGTTTCGAGTAAAGCCATTAGCTAGACAATCAACCAGGGTGTGGGTTATTGGAGTTACAGAACAACAAGGACCAACTAGGAATTCATGACCCTGAACACATTGTTCCTTCTGTAGGGGGAGTGTGTGGGAAGTCATGTAGGCGAGCGCACGACACATAGCACAGACACTTTTTTCAGTGTTACTCAACTTTCCCGTCCTTAACCTTGTCAAGGTGTCTGGGCTTTGAAGGAGTCATAAGTAAGGGCCTGGTTTGATCCTTGACTCTAACCATGCTGTAACCTCCAACAGTTCCTCATTGAAGCATGCAAAGGCTCTGAATGCAAATTCAAACAATGGAAAAACAGGTCTACTTGTCTCCTGGAAAAAACATTATTCTTTCTTTACTTTTTTAAAAAGATTTAATTTATTCATTTGACACACAGAGAGAGAAAGTACAAGCAGGGGCAGCAGCAAAGAGAGGGAAAAGCAGGCTCCTGCTCAGCAGGGAGTCTGATGTGGGACTTAATCCCAGGACCCTGAGATCATGACCTGAGCCAAACGTAGCTGTTTAACTGACTGAGTCACCCAAGCACTCCAAAACATTACTCTTCAATGAGAACATCCTCTATGCTTCAAAATCTCAACGTGGTATATAATCAACTTTCCTATGCATGGACAAACATGCATTTGTTTTATAAAATAGGGATTATATCCTATACTTTTATGTCCCACTTTTAATTTTTAAAGAGAGAGAGAGAGAGAGAGAGAGAGAGCAAGAGTACAAGAGCAGGGAGAGAGAAGCCGACTTCCTGATGAGCAGGGAGCCCAACTCAGGGTTTGATCCCAGGACACTAGGATCATGACCTGAGCCAAAGGTAGATGCTTAACTGAATGAGGCACCCTGGTGCCCCTTGTCTCCCATTTTTAAATATCCAGTGTATTGTAATCATTTTACATTGTTTGAAACAATTTCTGTGGTTTCATAGATGAAGTCGAACATAATTTATTTCACCATTTAGGTTTTCCATATAAAGAATCATGTCATCTGCAAAGAGAGAGAGTTTGACTTCTTCATTGCCAATTTGGATACCTTTTATTTCTCTTTGTTGTGTGATTGCTGTTTCTAGGACTTCTAATACTATGTTGAACAAGAGTGGTGAAAGTGGGCATCCTTGTCTTGTTCCTGATCTCCACGGGAAGGCTGCAAGCTTTTTCCCATTGAGGATGATATTTGCTGTGGGTCTTTCATAGATAGATTTGATGAAGTTCAGGAATGTTCCCTCTATCCCTATACTTTGAAGCATTTTAATCAGGAACGGATGCTGGATTTTGTTAAATGCTTTGTCTGCATCGATTGAGAGGACCATGTGGTTCTTCTCTCTTCTCATATTAATTTGTTCTATCACATTAATTGATTTGCGAATGTTGAACCATCCTTGTAGCCCAGGGATAAATCCCACCTGGTCATGGTGGATAATCTTTTGAATGTGCTGTTGGATCCTGTTTGCTAGGATCTTGTTGAGAATCTTAGTATCCATATTCATCAGTGATATTGGTCTGAAATTCTCCTTTTTGGTAGGGTCTTTGCCTGGTTTGGGGATCAGGGTAATGTTGGCTTCATGGAAAGAGTCTGGAAGTTTTTTTTCTGCTTCAATTTTTTGAAACAACTTCAGGAGAATAGGTGTTATTTCTTCTTTGAATGTTTGGTAGAATTCCCCAGGGAATCCGCCAGGAATCCGTCCTGGGCTCTTGTTTTTGGGAGGTTTTTGATCACTGCTTCAATCTCGTTACTAGATATCATTCTATTCAGCTTGTCGATGTCTTCCTGGTTCAATTTTGGGAGTTTATAGTTTTCCAGGAATGCATCCATTTCATCTAGGTTGTAAGCTTATTGGCATATAACTGTTGATAATAACTTCTGATGATTATTTCTACTTCCTTGGTGTTAGTTGTGATCTCTCCCTTTTCATTCATAATTTTATTAATTTGGGCTTTCTCTCTTTTCTTTTGGATTATGTGGCCAGTGGCTTATCGATCTTATTGATTCTTTCAAAAAACCAATTTCTAGTTTCATTGATACATTCTACTGTATCTTTGGTTTCTACCTCATTGATCTCAGCTCTAATCTTGATGATTTCCCTTCTTATGTGTGGAGTTGGTTTGATTTGTTGTTGATTCACCAGTTCTTTAAGGTGGAGAGAAAGCTGCTGTGTTCTGGATTTTTCAAGGTTGACATTTAGATTGCAGCATTAGTTTGGGCATGTAGGTCACTTGCCATATAAAATTATGTTTACCTATGTGCTGATTTGATGAATGTTTATTTCCTCCTCAGACTATGACCTGTTGTGTTTGATTTTGGTTGCCATCATATTCTCATTTGCAGCAGTACCTGAAATGTAATAAGTAGGCTCTCACGTCTGTCAAATGAATAAGTGAAACTGTTCTTTCAGTTCTTGGCTCAAATCAGCCTCATCCACAAAACATTTCTCATCCTCACCTCAGGTAGAAATGGACTTTCACTTTCCTAAAAATTCCCTGTAGTTCTTTTTTTTTTTTAAAATAAGTTTCATGCAGGAAAAAGAGGAAAAAATACTATTTCTTGAGCTTTATTACATGCCAGGCACTCTGTTAGAAATATTTGAGAGGAAAGTCCATGCCAAAAGGGTTGCTCCTTGTTGTACAGCACATGCAGAAAGAAAGCATACAACAAAGTATTCAGCCAAGGACCCTTCCAAGACTGTTCAGTGACCTCATCAACAGTCCTACTCTTGAAAAAGCTCAAAAGTCTCAAGCTAAATGAAATCTTTGTGCCCTCCACCTGGGGACTGTCTGAGAGGACAGAAGCCTGGCACACATCAGAGCTCAGGGGGTCAATTGCAGTGTATGAACCTTGCATAGGGAATGTGAGCCAACATCTCAGGAGTGGGTGCACTCAAATGACATCTATATTACTCTACCAAAAAGGGGCTCTGATTATCAAAGAGGGGATAATGCAAAGAGATAACCCCAAATGATGTCATTAGCTTATTCTGGAGAAAAGGGAGAGAAAGTAGTATTCTGAGTCTGTCTTGCCTTGTTAACATATTATGCTTATTCTTAGAAATACATGCCCTAAATAAAAACATTATTCCCATCCCCTCAAATTACAATCCAAAAATACATGTGTGAATTATCACTCTCTTAAGTACAGAGTCTCTATGTTCTTCCCCTGTAAATGACATTTCAAAACTAATGAATGTCTTGGATCTTTTACTTCACATCTGGGAGACACCAAAAACTGCAATGCTTCAACACTAAGTCACTTAAAAATAATGCAAGACATTTATTTACACAATAAATGATGAGTAGCTCTATTTTTTTGTGTGTGTCTTAATGCATATTCAGCAACCAAGGAAGTACCGAATTAATCTGTACTACCAATTCCAGGACAATATTACTTCACTTCTCAAGGGTAGTTCAATATATATGAGAGATTTTTGGGGACAAAAGAGGAAGGGTTAGTACTTGAAGGTTTCAACATTCCTCCAGATTTTGTTTTCAAGACAATGTATCTTTACTTTTTTATTATTATGTTAATTAACATATAGTACATCATTAGTTGTTTTGTTTGTTTTTAAAGATTTTATTTATTTGAGAGACAGAGATCACAAGTAGGCAGAGAGGCAGGCAGAGAGAGAGGAGGAAACAGGCTCTCTGCTGAGCAGAGACCCTGATGTGGGGCTCCAACCCAGGACCCTGGGATCATGACCTGAGCCAAAGGCAGAGGTTTTTTTGTTTTTTTTTTTTTAATTTTTTATTTTTTATAAACATATATTTTTATCCCCAGGGGTACAGGTCTGTGAATCACCAGGTTTACACACTTCACAGCACTCACCAAAGCACATACCCTCCCCAATGTCCATAATCCCACCCCCTTCTCCCAAACCACCTCCCCCCAGAAACCCTCAGTTTGTTTTGTGAGATTAAGAGTCACTTATGGTTTGTCTCCCTCCCAATCCCATCTTGTTTCATTTATTCTTCTTCTACCCACTTAAGCCTCCATGTTGCATCACCACTTCCTCATATCAGGGAGATCATATGATAGTTGTCTTTCTCTGCTTGACTTATTTCGCTAAGCATGATACGCTCTAGTTCCATCCATGTTGTATCAAAAGGCAAGATTTCATTTCTTTTGATGGCTGCATAGTATTCCATTGTGTATATATACCACATCTTCTTGATCCATTCATCTGTTGATGGACATCTAGGTTCTTTCCATAGTTTGGCTATCGTGGACATTGCTGCTATAAACATTCGGGTGCATGTGCCCCTTTGGATCACTACATTTGTATCTTTAGGGTAAATACCCAATAGTGCAATTGCTGGGTCATAGGGCAGTTCTATTTTCAACATTCTGAGGAACCTCCCTGCTGTTTTCCAGAGTGGCTGCACCAGCTTGCATTCCCATCAACAGTGTAGGAGGGTTCCCCTTTCTCCACATCCTCGCCAGCATCTGTCATTTCCTGACTTGTTGATTTTAGCCATTCTGACTGGTGTGAGGTGATATCTCATTGTGGTTTTGATTTGTATTTCCCTGATGCCGAGTGATATGGAGCACTTTTTCATGTGTCTGTTCGCCATCTGGATGTCTTCTTTGCAGAAATATCTGTTCATGTCCTCTGCCCATTTCTTGATTGGATTATTTGTTCTTTGGGTGTTGAGTTTGCTAAGTTCTTTATAGATTCTGGACACTAGTCCTTTATCTGATATGTCGTTTGCAAATATCTTCTCCCATTCTGTCAGTTGTCTTTTGATTTTGTTAACTGTTTCCTTTGCTGTGCAAAAGCTTTTGATCTTGATGAAATACCAATAGTTCATTTTTGCCCTTGCTTCCCTTGCCTTTTGCGTTGTTCCTAGGAAGATGTTGCTGCGGAAGAGGTCGAAGAGGTTGCTGCCCGTGTTCTCCTCAAGGATTTTGATGGATTCCTTTCGTACATTGAGGTCCTTCATCCATTTTGAGTCTATTTTTGTGTGTGGTGTAAGGAAATGGTCCAATCCGGAATTGTGATGCCACCAACGTTGGCTTTCTTTTTCAAAATCCCTTTGGCTATTCGAGGTCTTTTCTGGTTCCATATAAATTTTAGCATTATTTGTTCCATTTCTTTGAAAAAGATGCATGGTACTTTGATAGGAATTGCATTAAATGTGTAGATTGCTTTAGGTAGCATAGACATTTTCACAATATTTATTCTTCCAATCCAGGAGCATGGAACATTTTTCCATTTCTTTGTGTCTTCCTCAATTTCTTTCATGAGTACTTTATAGTTCTCTGTGTATAGATTCTGTGTCTCTTTGGTTAGGTTTATTCCTAGGTATCTTATGGTTTTGGATGCAATTGTAAATGGGATTGACTCCTTAATATCTCTTTCTTCTGTCTTGTTGTTGGTGTAGAGAAATGCAACTGATTTCTGTGCATTGATTTTATATCCTGACACTTTACTGAATTACTGTACAAGTTCTAGCAGTTTTGGAGTGGAGTCTTTTGGGTTTTCCACATATAGTATCATATCATCTGCGAAGAGTGATAATTTGACTTCTTCTTTGCCGATTTGGATGCCTTTAATTTCCTTTTGTTGTCTGATTGCTGAGGCTAGGACCTCTAGTACTATGTTGAATAGCAGTGGTGATAATGGACATCCCTGCCGTGTTCCTGACTTTAGTGGAAAAGCTTTCAGTTTTTCTCCATTGAGAATGATATTTGCGGTGGGTTTTTCATAGATGGCTTTGATGATATTGAGGTATGTGCCCTCTATCCTTACACTTTGAAGAGTTTTGATCAGGAAGGGATGCTGTACTTTGTCAAATGCTTTTTCAGCATCTATCGAAAGTATCATATGGTTCTTGTTCTTTCTTTTATTGATGTGTTGTATCACATTGACTGATTTGCGGATGTTGAACCAACCTTGTAGCCCTGGAATAAATCCCACTTGGTCGTGGTGAATAATCTTTTTAATGTATTGTTGAATCGTATTGGCTAGTATTTTGTTGAGTATTTTCGCATCTGTGTTCATCAAGGATATCGGTCTATAGCTCTCTTTTTTGGTGGGATCCTTGTCTGGTTTTGGGATCAAGGTGATGCTGGCCTCATAAAATGAGTTTGGAAGTTTTCCTTCCATTTCTATTTTTTGGAACAGTTTCAGGAGAATAGGAATTAGTTCTTCTTTAAATGTTTGGTAGAATTCCCCCGGGAAGCCATCTGGCCCTGGGCTTTTGTTTGTTGGAGATCTTTAATGACTGTTTCAATCTCCTTACTGGTTATGGGTCTGTTCAGGCTTTCTATTTCTTCATGGTTCAGTTGTGGTAGTTTATATGTTTCTAGGAATGCATCCATTTCTTCCAGATTGTCAAATTTATTGCCGTAGAGTTGCTCATAGTATGTTCTTATAATAGTTTGTATTTCTTTGGTGTTAGTTGTGATCTCTCCTCTTTCATTCATGATTTTATTTATTTGGGTCCTTTCTCTTTTCTTTTTGATAAGTCGGGCCAGGGGTTTATCAATTTTATTAATTCTTTCAAAGAACCAGCTCCTAGTTTCGTTGATTTGTTCTATTGTTTTTTCGGTTTCTATTTCATTGATTTCTGCTCTGATCTTTATGATTTCTCTTCTCCTGCTGGGCTTAGGGTTTCTTTCTTGTTCTTTCTCCAGCTCCTTTAGGTGTAGGGTTAGGTTGTGTACCTGAGACCTTTCTTGTTTCTTGAGAAAGGCTTGTACAGCTATATATTTTCCTCTCAGGACTGCCTTTGTTGTGTCCCACAGATTTTGAACCGTTGTATTTTCATTATCATTTGTTTCCATGATTTTTTTCAATTCTTCTTTATTTTCCCGGTTGACCCATTCATTCTTTAGAAGGATACTGTTTAGTCTCCATGTATTTGGGTTCTTTCCCAACTTCCTTTTGTGGTTGAGTTCTAGCTTTAGAGCATTGTGGTCTGAAAATATGCAGGGAATGATCCCAACCTTTTGATACCGGTTGAGTCCTGATTTAGGACCGAGGATGTGATCTATTCTGGAGAATGTTCCATGTGCACTAGAGAAGAATGTGTATTCTGTTGCTTTGGGATGAAATGTTCTGAATATATCTGTGATGTCCATCTGGTCCAGTGTGTCGTTTAAGGCCTTTATTTCCTTGCTGATCTTTTGCTTGGATGACCTGTCCATTTCAGTGAGGGGAGTGTTAAAGTCCCCTACTATTATTGTATTGTTGTTGATGTGTTTCTTTGATTTTGTTATTAATTGGTTTATATAGTTGGCTGCTCCCACGTTGGGGGCATAGATATTTAAAACTGTTAAATCTTCTTGTTGGACAGACCCTTTGAGTATGATATAGTGTCCTTCCTCATCTCTTACTATAGTCTTTGGCTTAAAATCTAATTGATCTGATATAAGGATTGCCACTCCTGCTTTCTTCTGATGTCCATTAGCATGGTAAATTCTTTTCCACCCCCTCACTTTAAATCTGGAGGTGTCTTCGGGCTTAAAATGAGTTTCTTGGAGGCAACATATAGATGGGTTTTGTTTTTTTATCCATTCTGATACCCTGTGTCTTTTGACAGGGGCATTTAGCCCATTCACATTCAGGGTAACTATTGAGAGATATAAATTTAGTGCCATTGTATTGCCTGTAAGGTGACTGTTACTGTATATGGTCTCTGTTCCTTTCTGATCTACCACTTGTAGGCTCTCTCTTTGCTTAGAGGACCCATTTCAATATTTCCTGTAGAGCTGGTTTGGTATTTGCAAATTCTTTTAGTTGTTGTTTGTCCTGGAAGCTTTTAATCTCTCCTTCTATTTTCAATGATAGCCTAGCTGGATATAGTATTCTGGGCTGCATGTTTTTCTTGTTTAGTGCTCTAAAAATATCATGCCAGCTCTTTCTGGCCTGCCAGGTCTCTGTGGATAAGTCAGCTGCCAATCTAATATTTTTTACCATTGTATGTTACAGACTTCTTTTCCCGTGCTGCTTTCAGGATTTTCTCTTTGTCACTGAGACTTGTAAATTTTACTATTAGGTGACGGGGTGTGGGCCTATTCTTATTGATTTTGAGGGGTGTTCTCTGAACCTCCTGAATTTTGATGCTCATTCCCTTTGCCATATTGGGGAAATTCTCCCCAATAATTCTCTCCAGTATACCTTCTGCTCCCCTCTCTCTTTCTTCTTCTTCTGGAATCCCAATTATTCTAATGTTGTTTCGTCTTATGGTGTCACTTATCTCTCGAATTCTCCCCTCGTGGTCCAGTAGCTGTTTGTCCCTCTTTTGCTCAGCTTCTTTATTCTCTGTCATTTGGTCTTCTATATCACTAATTCTTTCTTCTGCCTCATTTATCCTAGCAGTTAGAGCCTCCATTTTTGATTGCACCTCATTAATAGCTTTTTTGATTTCAACTTGTTTAGATTTTAGTTCTTTTATTTCTCCAGAAAGGGCTTTTATATCTCTTGAGAGGGTTTCTCTAATATCTTCCATGCCTTTTTCGAGCCCGGCTAGAACCTTGAGAATTGTCATTCTGAACTCTAGATCTGACATATTACCGATGTCTGTATTGATTAGGTCTCTAGCCTTCGGTACTGTCTCTTGTTCTTTTTTTTGTGTTGAATTTTTACGTCTTGTCATTTTGGCCAGATAAGAGTAAATGAAGGGGCACGTAAAATACTAAAAGGGTGGCAACAACCCCAGGAAAATATGCTTTAACCAAATTAGAAGAGATCCAAAATCGTGAGTGGGGATAAAGGGGATAAAAAGAGGTTCAATAAGAAAGAAAGAAAAAAAAGAAAAAAGAAAAGAAAAAAAAAAGAAAGAAAAAAAAATTTTAAAAAAAGAAAACACCTGACAAAAATGTAAGAAAGAAAAAATATATATATTAGATAAACTAGTAAAAAGTCGTTAAAAAAGAAAAAGGTAACAGTTAAAAAAAAAAAAAATTTACCCGAAGGCGAGAAGAAAAAAAAAAAAATGAAAAAGAAAAAATTAAATTAACTGCAAGACTAAAAAAAATCACAGGAAAAAAGCCATGAGTTCCGTGCTTGGCTTTCTCCTCCTCTGGAATTCTTCTGCTGTCTTTGGTATTGAAACCGCACTCCTTGGTAGGTGAACTTGGTCTTGGCTGGTTTTCTTGTTGATCTTCTGGGGGAGGGGCCTGTTGTAGTGATTCTCAAGTGTCTTTGCCCCAGGCTGAATTACACCGCCCTTACCCGGGGCCGGGGTGAGTAATCCGCTCGGGTTTGCTTTCAGGAGCTTTTGTTTCCTGAGCGCTTTCCGTAGGGTTCCGGAGGACGGGAATACAAATGGCGGCCTCCTGGTCTCTGGCCCGGAGGAGCCGAGAGCCCAGGGCCCCACTCCTCAGTGCACCCTCAGAGAACAGCGCCCAGTTACTCCCGTCTGCCTGACCTCCGGCCGTGCTCTGAGCTCTCCGAGCCTGCGACCGGTTCAAGGTAACACCGAGCTGTGAGCTTACTGTCGGCTCTGTCTCTGTAGCCGGCTTTCCCGTTCCAATACCCGCAAGCTCTGCGACACTCAGACACCCCCGATCCTTCTGTGATCCTGCGGGACCTGAGGCCATGCTGACCCCGCGTGGGCTTCGCCCCGGTTTAGCCTCTGGAGCGATGTCCCTCAGCGGAACAAACTTTTAAAAGTCCTGATTTTGTGCGCGGTTGCTCCGCTGCTTCCTGGGAGCCGGCCCCTCCCCCCGGGGTCTATCTTCCCGTCGCTTTGGATTCACTTCTCCGCCGGTCCTACCTTTCAGAAAGTGGTTGTTTTTCTGTTTCCAGAATTGCTGTTCTTCTTCTCTTCGATCTGCCGATGGATTTTCAGGTGTTTGCAATCTTTAGATAAGCTATCTAGCTGATCTCCGGCTAGCTGAAGCAGTCTCAGCTTGCTACTTCTCCCCAAAGGCAGAGGTTTAACCCACTGAGCCACCTATGCTCCCCCATCATTAGTTTTTGATGTATTGTTCATCAATTCATCGTTTGCATATAACACCCAGTGCTCCATGAAATATGTGCCCTTCTTAATACCCATCACCAGGCTAACCCAACGCCCCACCTCTTCCCTTCTAAAACCCTCAGTTTTTTTCTTGGAGTCCATAGTTTCTCATAGTTCCTCTCCCCCTCTGATTTCCCCTCCCCTTCATTTTTCCTTTTCTTCTCCTAATGTCCTCCATGCTATTCCTTAGGTTCCACAAATAAGTGAAACCATGTGATAATTTACTTTCTCTGCTTGACTTAATTCAATTAGCATAATCTCCTCCATCCCCATACATGTTGATGTAAAAGTTGAGTATTCATCCTTTCTGATGGCTGAGTAATATCTCATTGTATATATGGACCACATCTTCTTTATCCATTCTTCTGTTGAAGGGCATCTCAGCTCATTCCAAAGTTTGGTTATTATAGACATTGCTGCTATGAACATCGAGGTGCATATGACCCTTCTTTTTACTATATCTGTATCTTTGGGATAGGTAACCAGTGGTGCAATTACTGGGCCATAGGGTAATTTTTTGAGAACCTCAACACTGTTTTCCAAGGTGGCTTTAACAATTTGCATTCCCACCAACAGTGTAAGAGGGTTTCCCATTTTCTACATCCTTGCTAACATTTGCTGTTTCTTCTTTTGTTAATTTTTGCCATTCTAATTTTATAAGGTGGTATCTTAATGTGGTTTTGATTTGAATTTCCCAGATCACTGCCAGTAACATTTTTTCATGTGTCTGTTAGCCATCCATATGTCTTCTTTGGAGAAATGTCTGTTCATGTCCTCTGCCCATTTTTTAACTTGATTTTTTGTTTTTTGGGTGTTGAGTCTGAGAAGTTCTTTATAGAACTTGGATATCAGCCCTTTGTAGTGTCATTTGTAAGTATCTTCTCTCATTCCACAGGTTGCCTTTTTGTTTTGTTGACTATTTCCTTTGCTGTGCAGAAGCTTTTTTAACTTGATGAAGACCCAAAAGTTCATTTTCACTTTTGTTTCCCTTGCCTTTGGAGATGTGTTGAATAAAGTTGCTGTGGCCTATGTCAAAGAGATTACTGCCTATGTTCTCCTCTAGGGTTTTGATGGATTTCTATCTCATATTGAGGTCTTTCATCCATTTTGTGTTTATCTTTGTGTATGGTATAAAGAATGCTCAAATTTCACTTTTCCCTATTTAGCTGTCCAATTTTCTTAGCACCACTTATTGAAGAGACTGACTTTTTCTAATTGGATATATTTTCCTGCTTTGTCAAAGATTATTTGACCATAGAGTTGATGGTCTATATCTGGGCTCTGTATTCTGTTCCAGCGGACTATGTGTCTGTTTTTGTGCCAGTAGCACGTTGTCTTGGTGATCATAGCCTTGTATTATAATTTGAAATTGGGCAACGTGATACCCACAGCTTTGTTTTTCTCTTTCAACATTTCCTTGGCGATTTGGGTCTTTTCGTTCCATACAAATTTTAGAATTGTTTGATCCAGCACTTGGAAAAATGCCATTGGTATTTTGATCAATGGTATTTTAGATTCCTCTGTGCAGCATAGATATTTTAATAATATTTATTCTTCCAATCCATGAGCACAGAATATTTTTCCATCTTTTTGTGTCTTCTTCGATTTCTTTCTTTAGTGTTCTGTAGTTGCTAGAGTATAGATCCTTTACCTCTTTGATTAGGTTTGTTCCAAGTTATCTTATGGGTTTTGGTGCTATTTAAATGGAATCAATTCTTGATTCTCTTTCTTTTTTTCTTTCTTTTTTTATGATTTTATTTATTTATTTGACAGAGAGAGAGATCACAAGTAGGCAGAGAGGCAGGCAGAGAGAGAGGAGGAAGCAGGCTCCCCGCCAAGCAGACAGCCCAATGTGGGGCTCTGACCCAGGACCCTGGGATCATGACCTGAGCCGAACGAAGGCAGAGGCCTCAACCCACTGAACCACCCAGGCGCCCCT
The DNA here is from genome assembly GCF_964662115.1 of Mustela nivalis. NCBI lineage: Eukaryota > Metazoa > Chordata > Mammalia > Carnivora > Mustelidae > Mustela > Mustela nivalis. Next base: position 70,774,980 of record NC_139021.1, read on the forward strand.
TGATTCTCTCTTTCCACAGTTACATTGTTATGTATAAGAAAGCAAATTATTTCTGTGCATTGATTTTGTATCCTGCTACATCACTGAATTGCTATATGAATTTTAGCAATTTGTGGGTGGAGTCTTTTCGGTTTTTCACACAAAGTATCATGTCATCTCCAAAGAGGTAGATTTATATTTCTTCTTTGCCAGTTTGAATACATTTTATTTCTTTTTGTTGTCTGATTGCTATTGCTAGGACTTCCAGTACTATGTTGAACAATAGTGGCAGGAGTGTTCTTCCTGTTTTAGTCTTGGTAGTTTATAGGTTTCCAGAAAAGCATCCATTTATTCTAGGTCACTTAACTTATTGGCATGTAGCTATTGATAATAATTTTTTATAATAATTTCGATTTCCTTGTTGTGTTCCTGAGAGAAAGGCTCTCAGCTTTTCCCCATTGAAAATGATATTTGCTGTGGGATTTTCATACATAGATTTTATGAAGTTGAGGAATATTTCCTCTCTATCCCTACACTCTGAAGAGTTTTAATCAGGAAAAGATGCTGTATCTTCTCAAATGCTCTTTCTGCATGGAGAGGACCATGTGGTTCTTCTCTCTTATTAATGTGTTCTGTCACATTGATTGATTTGTGAATGTTGAACCACCCTTGCATCCCAGGGATAAATCCCACCTGATAATGGTAGATGATACTTTTAGTCTCTTGAATGCCGCTAGGTCAAAGAGGCTCCTTACTTACAGGGGAAAGCCCATCAGAATAACGTCAGACCTGCCACAGAGACCTTGCAAGCCAGAAAGGGCTGGAAAGATATATTCAGGGCACTAAATGAGAAGAACATGCAGCCAAGAATACTTTATCCAGCAAGATTGACATTCAAAATGGATGGAGAGATAAAGAGTTTCCCAGACTGGCAAGGCTTAAAAGACTATGCAACCACCAAGCCAACACAGCAGGAAATATTAAGGGGGATATAAAAATATAAAAGAGGAAAAATCCTAAGAATAGCATTGAACAGAAATATAGAGACAATCTACAGCAAGAAAGACTTCAAAGGTAACACGATGTCAATAAAAACATATCTGTCAATAATCACTGTCAATGTGAATGGCCTAAATGTGCCCATAAAATGGCACAGGGTTGCAGATTGGATAAAACGACAGGACCCATCCATATGTTGTCTACAAGAGACCCACTTTGAACCTAAAGATACACCCAGACTGAAAGTGAAGGGATAGAGAAGCATCTTTCATGCCAATGGACCCTCAAAAGAAGGTCAGGTTGGTGATTCTCATATGAGATAAATTTGATTTTAAACTAAAGACTAGTCAGAGATACAGAAGGACACTACATAATTCTTAAAGGGACTATCCACCAAGATGATCTAACAATTGTAAATATCTATGCCCCCAATAAGGGAGCAGCTAATTACATAAGAAAGCTGTTAATCAAGATAAAGAGTCATATTTATATTATTTAGGATCTTGTTGAGAATTTTGGTATCCATGTTCATCAGGAATATAGGTCAGAAATCCTCCTTAATGGGATCTTTGTCTGGTTTGGAGATCAAGGTAATGTTTGTTTCATAGAAAAAGTCTGGACGTTTTCCTTCTGTTTCTCTATATATTTTTTTAATTTTTTATTTTTTATAAACATATATTTTTGTCCCCAGGGGTACATAGAATAGATATTATATCTTCTTTGAATGTTTGGTAGAATTTTCTAGGGAATCCATCAGCCCCTGGACTCTTGTTTTTTGGGAGGTTTTTGATCACTACTTCAATCTCCTTACTGGTTATTGCTCTAATCAGGTTGTCAATTTCTTCCTGTTTCAGTCTTGGTAGTTTATAGGTTTCCAGAAAAGCATCCATTTCTTCTAGGTCACTTCACTTATTGGAATATAGCTATTGATAATAATTTCTGATAATAATTTCGATTTCCTTGGTGTTAGTCATGATCTCTCCCCTTTCATTCATAATTTTATTAATTTGGGTCCTTTATCTTTTCTTTTGGCTATAAGTCTGACCAGTGGTTTATTGAACTGATTAATTCTTTCAAAGACCCAGCTTCTAGTTTCATTGATGTGTTCTGTTGTGTTTCTCGTTTCTAATTCATTGATTTCTGCTCTAATCTTAATTATCTCCCTTCTCATGTATGGGTGAGGCTTAATGTACAGAGTTGAAATTATTGACCACAACCCAAACAGCATGCACCTGTTTTATAGGGACTTTAACGTTGTAGGCCTTTTCTTCTGGGACTGGAACTGGGAATGCCATTACTCAGGCAACCCTGTTTGGGCAGAGTTGAACAGGCTCAGTGAAAACTGGTTTTGGGGGGCTTTTGTTCTCTGCCAGCTTTCCCTGGCAACTTTCTGCATCTTTACAAGAGTCAGAGCAGAAGTGACCATATCCAATATGATGAATACTGTTATGCTGAAAATAGATAAAAAATAAATTAAAAAAAGAAAAAAGAAGTGACCATATCCAAACTTCTGTCTCAAAACAGAGATTGCATTCTGTTCTTCAGTGAGCTCTCTAGGCCACACTCTTTCTGTTTTTGTCTGTGCTGCTAAAGGGCAAAATCCTGGGTTGTGCCCTTCCCACAGTACCACTCCCAGTGCTCACTTCCAAGTGACAGACAAGTCTCTGCCCTTTGTGCTTCTATAACTGCCAGTCACCCCCTGTTCAATTGTGTGCCCCTGCGGCTCCAGGTTTCAGTCTGGGGGCTGCCCTAAAGTCCTATCCCCACTGCTAGCTAATAGGCCTTTGTGCCTGGTTCCTGGAGGGGAGGCTTTTGTGCTGCAGAGGTGCAGGATCCTGGAGGCTCCTTCTCCATTCCATTTATCTTCCAATATTTGCCCTCATAATCATAGCTCCCTGCTTCATACCTCAAAACCAACCACCAGAGGTATTCTGTTTATAGAGATCTGGATATATCTTCTTACATCTCAGGCTTATTCTGTGGGTGTTCAGAGTGGGCTGGCAGCTATCCAGCTCAATTCAGGAGACTGGTTGAATTAGAGTCCCCTACTCTACAATCTTTGCCCCCTCTCCCACAATGTGACTTTCAAAAGTTAAGCATTTATATGATAAATTTCTATATGGATGAAAAATGATGCTAACAGTATAAGCTAGACATAGCTGACACCTAGCACAAACGTTGTGAAGTAGACATAACATGCTTAATATAAAATTTTGCTCTCTATACATTTTCCTATGTGAATTTTCTCACCCTATCATTGCTGCACTGTCCTAACCTCATGTCCCACAAGGCACAGAGTCCATGGTCAATCATGAGAGAAAGGCAAACACAAGAACTACTCCCCTCAACATATCCCAAGTGCCTCCATCTCTAACATTTCCTTCTCTTATATGTAGATCCTCTGGATCCTAATAGATGCACAATAAAGTCTGCCTCTACAAAAAATGAAGAACACAAACTGAGTGCACTATCCTCTGTGATCTGTAAAGATCTTTTTAAAGATAGGATTTTACACATCTATAAACATAATAAAAAATATAAATAGCCTATTGAAATTAACACTTGGGAGATACATACTGACATCAGGAGAGTAAATGGAGCAATTATTTTATGCAAGTGATGTAAAACTAAAGGCTTTGTGGAATCAGGACAAATTTATTATTTTTTCCCCTTTGATGTCCCAAAGTAGGTCAGATCCTCTCTAAGAGACCAGCCCTTGCCAATTACCCTGATGTCTCCAATACAGATGAGAGATAACTCTTACATAGCCTTTCATTTAGAATTTTAGATACCTGCTTTTGACTCTGAAAACTGGGCTTTTGGGGGGGGGCACAATTTTCTCAAGTGTCTAGGGACCAAAATAGATCAAATTATTTCCCAATCTACCTTTCCTATCCCTACCCAGAATTCCTACTTTCTCTCAACTAATAGGTTAGCTATAAAAACAAGTGTTAACTCTAATATCCATGTGAGTCACTGTACTGCCTAAAGAGGTCAGAAAAATACAAAGAAGTGAGAGAAGACAAGAGGAAATGCTTCTTGGCCATAGCAGAAAGCTGGCACTTTGGAGAGCTGAAGGACCTAATATATAGCACACAGCAGATGAGCAATGAGTTAAGTCAAAAGCCAGTTATCTAGACAACTTTCACTTTGCATTGTGGGGTCTTCCCACCATTAATGTATCTATAGCTGCCTCTCCCCACCCTGTTTCTCACTTGAATGATCACAGGAGAGTAAGCTTGTCTTCAGGAAGAATGGGGTCTATTAGACTAGCCAGGTAGCATCCATGTGCTGACATGTCATTTCCCAGTGTGTTTTCTGAGAACAAGTTTCTCAAGATGCTCAGGTGAACAATTATCCAAACCTTCTGGAAAACTGTAGAATTTGTCCCTTCTTAAGATTCACAATGAATATTTACATTTTCCTAACTGGTTTGACCTTGGGACCCATTTATTAAGTAGTTTTTATTACTATACCAAGCATCTTATATTCTATAGAACATCTTCTGGAAAGAGTTGAGTTTATGCATTTGAAATCTTCTTATTAATGTCTATGTTTTAGGTAACTCCACAAAGTGGTGAAGTGGACTTTCTGAATTTATTAGCCCAAACAGCTTAGAATTCATTTCTTCTGCTCTACCTTTCTGAGTGAAAGAAGTGCTGTTTTCACCATATACACAGTGTTCACTGCTGAAATATACGCCTGAAATGTATACTCTGTTCTCTTTCTCAGTGCCAGCACTCTGAAGGTCTACCCTACCCTCTTTCCTTAGCCAGCTAACTTCTGCTCATCATTAAAGACCATTCAGTCACCAGGTAGCTGCATAGTATTCCATTGTGTATATATACCACATCTTCTTTATCCCCTGGGCATAAAAATATATGTTTATAAAAAATAAAAAAATAAAAAAAAATTTTTAAAGACCATTCAGTCATCACTTCTTTTGGGTCCTGTAGGATGTCCCAACTTCTCTACTTCCCACCAGCCCTAAACTCTCTCCTCCTCCAAAATTGATCAAGTGTCCCTTATCCACACTTATCTCCACCATTAAGCAAATAAAGGTTAATAGATACTTCTTTATTATTTGCCTGGTGCTTAGAACTTGAAGGTAATTCAACAAATGCTTGGGAATAAATTTCCAACTAATATACTTGCTCTTGAAGGGCAAGTAATATTTTACTCATATTTCTTATTCTAGCACCATGCAAGAAGTTAGTAGCTATCCAATAAATATATTAGCTTCAAAAATACTTTTTGTGTATATTCCATACATATCCAGCTCCTCACATCTGCACAAGAGTCAAAATATTAACTTTCTGGATAAATTAATTTATATATAATAGAAAAGGGTTGATTTGATAGGGAAAGGTGAATCTTCTAGTATAGAGAAAATATGAGATGTTCATCCTCCTGACACTGTTCCACTTTTGCTAATTAGTTTAAAAGAAATTTTTGTTATGAAGTAGGCGAGGAGGAAGGAGACCATTTTTCTAGCCACTGTCCTCTGCTTTAGATCTGGATTAGGTTTATGCTAAAACTATAATAACCAAGAAGGCCAACCTGTGTGCCAAAGAGCCTCTAAAGTTAAACAGTGTGGGGTTCTATGTGCTGTAAGAATTTCCAGCACTCTGGACAGCTGCACCTTTCTTCCACATTTTCAAAGTAGAATTTGTACTATGTCCTGCCTGTGCAGAAGACAACCTGGGGGACTGCAGGCAAATTAATTCACAAAGAGCACTAAAATTTGCTACGCATGGCAATTTCATTGTTTCATCGCTCATGTGAATTTAAAGTGTCCATTTGAGAGACACAGTTATAATTAACCTTAAAACAGGACTCTAGGGGCTCCCAGATCTGAGTCAAGGAAAACCATATAGCACTGAGGTTGAGAGAACAATAACACAGCATAAGCTCAGTCACTCACCAGCTGTGTGATCTGCAATAAGGTCCTCAGCTTCACTAAGCATTTATTTCCCAGTCTGAAAAATGGTCATTTATGGCTAAAATTAATTGGAATGGTATAGAAGTTTTCAGACACTTATTACTATAGAACCATCTCCCCTCTCCCATAATTTGAGCAGTAGAGGATGGAGGTGTGCAAATTGTTGCTTTCTCTCCAAATTAAGGTATCAAGCAACCTATTGTAGAACCATTGTATCTAAAAGAACTGCCAAACTTAAGTTTAAAGAACTGACAAGAGCCTATGGGGATACAAAACACCAGCTAGCCCTAACTGCAAGTTGATCATTTACCACTGGCTGGGTGAAACGTCAGACAATGGAGTATTTTTCCCAGGGTACTTCTCCCTTCACCTGTTCTTCCTTTCTTTTGCATGTTTATGGGAGAGGCCAGATGGTTCTATAGAAATAAACGCAATAAAAATATTTAATAGGAAAGCATTTACTGCTTATTTTATGAGTTACTTTTAAGTGTTGAATTAGTTCCATTTGCATTTGTCTTAGAGAACACTGGCCATCACTTCCTTTTTTTAAAAATTTTTTTAAAGATTTTTTATTTATTTATTTGACAGAGAGAGATGACAAGCAGGCAGAGAGGCAGGCAGAGAGAGGGGAGGAAGCAGGCTCCCTGCTGAGCAGAGAGCTGATGCGGGGCTGATCCCAGGACCCTGGGATCATGACCTGAGCCGAAGGCAGCGGCTTAACCCACTGAGCCACCCAGGTGCCCCTGGCCATCACTTCCTTGAGCTTGTTTTATAACAATAGTATTAACATCAATGAATTACAATTTACTATTGTCTAAAGACTTCTATACCATTCTAATTAATTTTAGCCACAAATTACCATTTTTCAGACTGGGAAATACATGCTTAGTGAAGCTGAGGACCTTATTGCAAATCACACAGCTGGTGAGTGACTGAGCTTATGCTGTGTGATTGTTCTCTCAACTTCAGTCCTATATGGTTTTCCTCAACTCAAATCTGGAGGCCGCTAGAGTCCTGTTTTAAGGTTAATTATAACTGATGATGAGTAACAGTGGTTTTCTCACTTTTGAGTTTTAAGAAGCTTTTATTCTTTTTCTTAAAGATTTTATTTATTTATTTGACAGAGAGAAATCACAAGTAGATGGAGAGGCAGGCAGAGAGGAGAGAGAGGGAAGCAGGCTCTCCACTGAGCAGAGAGCCCGATGCGGGACTTGATCCCAGGACTCTGAGATCATGACCTGAGCCGAAGGCAGTGGCTTAACCCACTGAGCCACCCAGGTGCCCCATAAGAAGCTTTTATTCTTAAAAGAGTGGGGAGGTGGGGTGAAGACCCAAATGGATTTTTGTTTATGTGGGTTATAATGATTGGTATTTACACTATTAGAAATTAAAACTTATAGGGTGATGCTTCTGTGGCCTTTTCTTTTCCAGTTTAAAACTAATATTTGACTTTTAAAGAGTTCATAGTGTCTACAGTATAAATATTCAATTCCCTTTTCTTTAAATTCTTAATGATTGATCTCAAAATAATGCCACAATTTAACTAGGATTACAATGCTACAAAAAATGTTCTGTTGCATAAGACAAAAATTATTCACATTTATAAAGCAGAAAGTAAAATAACTTTCATCGTATTTTCATTTTTCATTTACAGTTTTACCCAGTTCCTTCAGAGTAGATTCTTCTAGAAGTCTGAGAACTCACCATGTTCATTTCAATATCTTCAGCATGAGTCAGGGGAATAAGTCTTCTATTTTTTCTTTTAGTCAACAATCCATGGTGCTCCATGTCCAAATTATTCAGCATATATTAGGATGGTCCAGGTGCTGGATTTGGTGCCATTACCTCAGAGAGGGAACAGAGAAGGGTCTTCATTTATTCCTTCTCTAATATTCTTCTGTATGTAGAAAGGAGTTTTAGGGCAACTGGGTAGTACACTTGGTTAAGTATCCAACTCTTGGTTTCAGGCTCAGGTCCTGATCTCAGGATCTTGCGTTCTTCATGGAGTCTGCTTAAATCTCTCTCTCCCTCTACCTCTGCCCTTCCTCACTGCTCTGTCTCTCTCTCTCTTTTCTATCAAATAAGTAGATTAATCTTTACCAAAAAAATATTTCTGACCTATATCATTTTCCTCCTCTCTGAAGAACTTCTCTTAACATTTCTTGCTTGGCAGAACTACTGGCAACAAATTCCCTTAATTTTTGTTTGTCTCAGAAAATTTTTATTTCTTGTATACTTTTGAAGGATAATTTTGCTGGAAATAGATTTTTAGGTTGGTGGTTTTTCATGCTTGCTTGCATGGTTTCTGAAGAGAAGTCTGATGTAATTCTTATTCTTGTCCCTCTGTATGTAGGCATTCCTCCTCATCCCCAGCTTCATTCAAGATTTTCTCTTTGTCTTTGATTTTCTGAAGTTTAAATAAAATATGCCTAAATGTATATTTTTTAAATATTTGCCTACTTAGTGTTCTCCAGGTTTCCTGGATCTATGGATTGGTGTATGTCATTTATTTTGGAAAATTCTCAACCATTACTTTAAGTATTTTTTTCTGTTCCTTTCCTTCTTCTCTTTTTGGTATTCTCATTACACATTTGTTCTACATTTTTAAATTGTCCCGCAATTCATGAATACCCTGTTATGTTTCTTTCACTATTTTTTTTCACTTTGCTTTTTAATTTGGGAAATTTCTATTGATGTATCTTTGAGTTCACTGATTCTTTCTTTGGCTATGTCCAGTCCAATTATGAGCCCCTCAAGTTTATTCTGCATTTCTGTAACAGTGTTTCTGATTCCTGCTGTTTTCTTTGGATTCTTTTTCAGAGTGTTTATCTCTCCACTTTTACTTACATATATTTGCATGTTGTCCACTTTTCCCCATGAAGCCCTTATTTTATTAATTATAACTATTTTAAATGTCTAGTTTGATAATTCCAAAATCTCTGCCATATCTGAGTCTGATTCTAATGGCTCTATCTGTTTAGGCTGCTTTGTTTTGTTTTTAGCATGTCTTTTAAATTTTTGTTGAAACCTGGACACAATGTTCTCAGTAAAAGAATCTATGTAAATAAGCCGTGAGCAGAAGGTTTTATGTTTACCTGGCTAGGAGTTGAGCTGTATTTGCTATTTGCTCTAGCTGTAAGTGTTAAAGGTAAAAATTTCATCAGTGTCACTTTTTTTTTTTTAAATCCGTCACAGTCTTTGTGTTTTCCTTGAAATTTCTTAAAATAGGACTAAGGCTTATAGTCTTCTCTTTGTAATCTTTTGTGCAAGAGCATTATTGAGGTGGTGGTAAGGAGTGGGGTGAGAAGTGTTTTATAGTTTCATGATTAGGTCTCTAAGCATGATACGCTCTAGTTCCATCCATGGCCTCAATCTTGTAGTGATCCTATGCCACTGGGCTTTGACATTCGCAAGTGCTTCTCAGCCATTTCCTGTCTCTGCTTAGGTGAGATAGGGGGACTAGAGGAAACTGGAGTTCAATAATTCTCTTCCCCCAGTACTGTCAAGTCTCTGGTAAAACCCAAAGTGGTTGGGTTCTGGTGAAATAGATTTCTTTGAGGGTAGGCTTGTGTTCAGAAGTACAAAATGCTCTCGGCATATTTCAGAATATTTCAGAAAGGCTAATTCTCCTTTCCCCAAAGGAAGCTCCCTGATCCTCATTCAGAGCTCCTGATGGGATTCATAGAGATAACTCATGAAAGTGTTGGGCCCCTAAGACTCCCAGTCCTTATTTTCAACTCTTCATCATTGTGCATATTGATCTTCCAGGAATTTGTTGATTATAATTTAATTTTTCCTACCTTGGTTGACTCCAGCAGCCAGCTTCTCCAGGGCTTTTGTTCCCAGTAAGCTGTGATTCTCTATATTCACCTGTCACCAACTTGGGAGGCATTGGTCAACCTTGTGACACAATTCTTGGATGAATCTAAGAAAAAGTCATTGGTGTTCTATTTATTCAGCTTTATTCTTCTTGGAAGTGATGACTCCCAAGTTGGAAAACAGAAGTCTCATTTAGTTTTCAAGGTATTTTTTCCTCTAAGACAAATAAGAACACACACATTCTTGAATATGTGTACTTTTGATGTACCTATGCCTGGTTTTCCATTACCAAAAGAGTAGAATAACTGAATACTAAGGTATTAAAATTTTCTTTAAAGTTTAATTCCAATGCAGTTAATACACAGTTAATACATTTTAGGTGTATACTTAGTGATTTGACAATTCCATATATTATTCAGTGCTCATCAAAATAGGTGTACTTTTCATGCCCATCACTTATTTCACCCATCCCAACAGCCAATTATCCTATGGCAACCATCTATTTATTCTCTATAGAAGAAAGATTAAAGATTTTGTTTATTTGACAGAGAGCACAAGATAGGGAAGCAGCAGGCAGAGGCAGAAGGGAGAGGGAGAAGCAGGCTCCCTGCCAAGCAAGGAGCACAATGTAGGGATCATGACCTGAGTCAAAGGCAGACATTTAACCAACTGAGCCACCCAGGTGCTCAAGAGTGTGTATATGTATGTATGTATGTATGTATATATATATATATATATATATATATATCTTTTCCCCCCTTTGTTCATTTATATTGTTTCTTAAATTATCATGTACCAGTGAAATCATATGGTATTTATTTCTTTTGGCTGACTTATTTTACTTAGCATTATATACTCTAGACCCATCTATGTTGTTACAAATGGCAATATTTCATTCTTTTTTTTATCCCTGAATAATATGCAATTGTATGTTATACCATGCCTTCTTTATTCATTCATCTACCAAGGCACACTTCCATAATTTTGCTATTATAAATAATGCTCTAATAAACATAGGTGTGCATAGATCCTTTCAAGTTAGGGTTTTCATATTCTTTGGATAAATACCAGAAATGGAATTATAGATCAAAGGTAGTTCTATTTTTAATTTTATAAGGAACCTTCATACTGTCCTCTATAGTGGCTATACGAGTTTACATTCCTCCTAAGAGTAGATGAGAGTACTTTTCTCTCAATATTCTTGCCAACACAATTTCTTATTTTTTGACATTAGGCATTCTGGCAGGTGAGAGGTGTAATTGTGATTTTGATTTGCATTTCCCTGATGATGAATAATGCTGAGCATCTTATCATGTATCTGTTAGCCCTTTGGATGTCATCTTTAGAGAAATGACTGTTCCTGTCTTCTGACCATTTTAAGTTGGATTATTTGGTGTTGAGTTGTGTAGTTCTTTGTATATTTTGGATACTAAGCCTTTATCAGATATGTCATTTGTAAATATCTTTACCTATTCAGTAGGTTATCTTTCAGTTGTATTGTTTCCTTTGTTGTGTAGCAGGTTTTTTTTTTTTTTTATGTAGTCCCAATATTTTATTTTGCTTTTGCTTCCCTTGCCTCAGGAGACATATCTAGAAAAAAAGTTACAATGGCCAATATCAGAGAAATTATTGCCTCTGTTCTCTTCTAGGGTTTTTATGGTTTCAGATCTCACATATATGTCTTTACTCCATTTTGAGTTTATTTTTGTGATGGTGTAAGAAAGTGGTCCAGTTTCATTCTTTTGCCTGTAGTTGTCCAGTTTTCCAAAAACCATTTGTTGAAGAGGCTATCTTTTTCCATTGCATATTGTTGCCTCCTTTGTCATAAATTAATTTACCATATAATTATAGATTTACTTCTAGGCTTTCCATTCTGTTCTATTGATCCTCTCTGTTTTTGTGCCAGTACCATACTATTTTGATGACTACAGCTTTGTAATATAGCTTGAAACTGAAATTGTGTCACCTCCAGCTTTGTTTTATTTATTTATTTATTTATTTCATGATTGCTTTGATTATTTGGGGTCTGTAGGAATTTCAAACAAATTTTAGGTTTGTTTGTTCTAGTTCTGTGAAAAATGTCATTGGCATTGTGATAGGAATTGCATTAAATCTCTAGATTGCTTTGGGTTGTATGGACATTTTAACAATATTTGTTCTTCCAATCCATAAGCATGGAATGACTTCCATTTGTTTCTGTTTTCTTTAATTTCTTTCATTGTTGTTTTATAATTCTCAGTACAGGCCTTTGAACTCCTTGGGTAAGTTTATTCCTAGGTATTTTATTATTTTGGGGCAATTGTAAGTAGGATCGTTTTTTTAGTTTCTCTTTCAATTCATCACCAGTGTATAGAAATGCAGTGGATATCTGTATATTAATTTTTTTTTAATTCTGCAACTTTACTGAGTTTATTTATCTGTTCTAGTAGGATTTTTGTGACATCTTTAGGGTTTCTATATATAGTATCATGTCCTCTGTTAAACGGTAGAAGTTCTATTTCTTCCTCACCAATTATACACCTCTTATTTTTTTGTTCTCTGATTGCTTGTGTATAACTTCCAGTACTATGCTGAATGAGTGGTAAGAATGCACATACTTCTGTTGTTCCTGACCTTAGAGGGAAATTTTTTTGTTTTTCACAAATAGTATGGTACTGGCACATTGAGTATGAGGTAAGTGATGTGTTTTTCATTTGTAGACTTTTTTGAGATATGTTTCCTCTAAACCTACAAGCTTGCTATCATAATTGGATGTATTTTTTCAAATTTTTTTCTGCATCTATTCAATCGATCATATGATTTGTGTTCTTTCTCTTCCATTTTGATCTTCACTCTCTCTCTTTCTCATCTCTCTGTGTCTCTGTCTGTCCCTCTTTTTTTCTTTCTTTTTTTTGTGATGAATCTGGCTAAAGTTTTATCAATTTTGTTGAACTTTTCAAAAAACCATCTCCTGGTTTCATTGATCTGTGCTATTGTTTTGTTTGTTTTCAGTTTCTATTTTGTTTATTTCTGGTCTAATCTTGACAGTTTCCTTTCTTCTACTTGTTTTCAATTGTGTTCCTCTTTTTCTAGATTGTAAAATTGGGTTGTTTATTTGAGATTTTTCTTGCTTCTTGAGGTATGCCTGTATTGCTATAAACTTCCATCTCAGAACATCTTTTGCTGCATCCTAAAGATTTTGGACCACTGTGTTTTCATTTTCTTTGTCTCCCTGTAATTTTTATTTCCTCTTTGATTTCTTGGTTGATTCATTCATTGCTTCATAGCATGTTATTTTACCTTGATATGTCTGTGCTCTTTCTAGATTTTTTTTCTTGTGGTTGATTTCTAGTTTCATAGCATTATGGTCAGGAAATATGCATGGTATAACTGATATTTTTGAATTTGTTGAGACTTATTTTGTGGACTAATATGTGATATATTCTGGAGAATATTATATGTGCACTTGAAAAGAATGTGTATTCTGCTGTTTTAGCATGAAATGTTCTGAGTGTATCTGTTAAATCCACTGGTCCAATGTGTGATTCAATTCCCTGTTTCCATGTTGAATTTCTGTTTGGATGACCTCTCCAGTGATGTAAGTGAGGTGTTAAATCCCTCTTCTATAATCATTTTATTATCAATTACTACCTTTATGTTTGTTATTAATCATATTATGCATTTGTTTATTCTTGTGTTGAGTGCATAAATATTTACATTTGCTATACCTTCTTGTTGGGTTTTCCTCTATATTATCAAGAAGGGCCCTATTTTGTCTCTTATTATCTTCTTTGTTTTATTTTTTAATTTTTTAAAAAGATTTTATTTATTTACTTGACAGACAGGGATTACAAGTAGGCAGGGAGGCAGGCAGAGAGAGAGGAGGAAGCAGGCTCCCTGTGAAGCAGAGAATTCGATGCAGGGCTCAATCCCAGGACCCTGGGATCATAACCTGAGCCGAAGGCAGAGACTTTAACCCACTGAGCCACCCAGGTGCCCCATCATCTTTGTTTTAAAGTCTGTTTTGTTCAATATAAGATTCTCTAATGCAGCTTTCTTTTCAAACTTATTTGCATGATGAGTATTTGCCCATCTTTTACTTTCAATTTGTGTGTATCTTTAGGTATATGAAATGAGTCTCTTGTAGGCAGCATGTAGGTTTTTATTTTTGTTTTATCCATTCCATCACCCTACGTCTTTTGATTGATGCATTTAGTTTATTGATATTCAACATAATTATTTGAAGGTATGTACTTACTGCCATTTTGTTGCTTGGTTCATGGTTCTTTTTATAGATCTTCTTTGTTCCTTTCTTCCTTGTTCACTTCTCTCACAATAATTTACCTCTCTTTAGTGATTTACTTGGATTGTTCTCTCCTTACTTTTTGTATAAATATTACTGTTCTTTGATTTTGCATTACCAAGAGGTTTGTATATAACATCTGCATACAACAGTCTATATTAAGTTGATGTTTGCTTAAGTTTGAACCCATTTTTGTCTCATCTCCCTGTCATGTTTTAGGTATTTAATGCCATACTTTACATCCTTTTCTTTTGTGAGTCCTTTGATTGATTTTTACAAATATGCTTACTTTTACTGCTTTTGTGCTTCCTGCTTTTCTTAACTTACGACCTTTCCTTTCCACTAGAAGAGTTACCTTCAACATTTCTTGTTGGATTGTCTTAGTGTCATGAACTCATTTAATTTTTATATGGGAAATTCTTTATTTCTCCTTCTATTCTGAATGATAGCTCTGCTGGATACACTATTTTAAGTTGCAAGGTGTTTTTTTCTTTTTTCTTTTTTCAGCATTTTGAATATATCATGCCACTCATATCTGGCTTGCAAATTTTCTGCTGAAAAATCAAGCTTGCAGGGGCACCTGGGTGGCTCAGTCATTAAGCATATGCCTTCATCTAAGGTCATGATCTGAGGGTCCTGGGATGGAACCCTGCATCCAGTTCCCTGCTCAGCAAGGAGCCTGTGTCTCTCTCTCCTCCCCACTCCTGCTCCCTCTCATTATCTGTATCTCTCTCAAATAAATAAATAAACTCTTTAAAAATAATCAGGCTGACAACCTAACAGGGTTTTCATTGTATGGTACTGTTTTCTCTTGTTTCTTTAAAATATTCTCTCTTTACTACTACCTTTTAGCAGTTTTAATTACTGTGTGTCTTGGTGTGGACCTCTTTTGGTTGATTTTATTGAGCCATCTCTGTGCCGTCTCATTCTGCATTTCTATTTCCTTCCCCATATTCAGGAAGTTTTCAGCTATTATTTCCTCAAATAAATTTTCTGCCCCCTTTTCTCTCTTCTTCTTCTGGGATCTCTATAATGTCAATGTCATTATGCTTCATGGTGTCACTGGTTTCCCTAAGTCTATTCTCACTTTGCCTAATTTCTTTCTTTCTTTTTTTTTTTCCACCTGTGCAGTTTGCTTATTTTCCATCGCTCTGAGGCCATTAATTCATTCTTCTGCTTCCTCTAGTCTGGTATTTATCCTATCTAGTGTACTTTAAACTCCATTTATTGTGCTCTTCATTTCTGATTGGTTCTTCTTTATCTGTTTGTGAGGGTCTCACTGACGTCCTCCACTCTTTTCTCAAACCCAGTATCTTCATGATCATTACTTTAAATTCTCTATCAGGCATATTACTCATCCCTATTTCATTTAGCTCTCTCGCTGTGATTTTGTCCTCTTCTTTGATATTTTTTCTGTCTCCTCATTTTGTCTAACTATCTATGTATGTTTCCAGATATTAAGAAAGTTAGCTATGTCTCCTTCTCTTGAAAGTAGTGTCCTTATGAAGAAGAGGTCCTGTGGTGCTCTGCAGTGTCCTTTCCCTTGTTCACCAGAACCTGGCATTTCAGGCGTGTTTCCTGTGTGTTGCATGTACCCTGATGTTATGGCTGAGCCATTTTTCCTTTAGTCCAGTTGTCTGTGATGGCTCTCTTTACTTGTTGTGGGAAGGTTTCAGTCCCTGTGGTGTTAGTAGACTAGTCTGGGGCCACCTTGGGCTGAAGTTGAGTCAGCCCAGTTTTTTGTCAGAGAAGTAATAGCACAAAATTGCAGAGTGTTTTCCCTTGAGAAGCTTTCATTGGTGGGTGGGGCTACATTCAGACCAGCTGTTTGCTACCAGCCTACTTCTGGGTTGGGTGGTCTTACTGTTGTGTGTAGTTATCTTTCACTCTCCCTTGGGCAGGACTCAGTATGGAGTGGTGCTGGCTCTTGTCAAGGCTGCTTGCACATTGCCAGTTTTGTGAAACTGCTTTGGTTGGTGTCTGCCAAGAGCGTATTGGAGGAGACAAATCTGCAGTGTGCACAGAAGAAGGATGCATGCTGATTTGCAAGGTCTTCACACTTGTCTTCTAGGGGAGGGTATCTGCAGTCAGAGGCCCACCTGGATGGAGGGAGTGGGGCACACTGTTAATCAAGTTAGGTAGTGAGGTGGCTGTGTGTTTATACTGGGAGACATGGGGACTGAAATGGTGCCTGCCATTTCCTTTGTTCCTGCAGGATTCTGCCAGTGACCTAATCCCTCTAGGACATGCTCTGAGATGAGTAAACAACTTTCTTACCCATATGCCTCACACGTTTTTCAAGCTGCAACTTCTATGCTGTATCTTGTGGAACTATTTGTTCTGTTGTCTCTTTAAGGGTAGGGATTCTTTCCTATGGACCTCCCCCTCTCCCAGAGCCAAGCCCACTGATTTTTTAAAATCCCAGGTTAAAATCCCACTGATTATAAGTACTTACAAAATTTCGCCCCTCTGGTTTTCAAAGCCATATATTATGGTGATTTGTCTTGTCCTTTCAGGTTCCCCAGTGTGAGGGCCTGTTTCTCTTTCCTCTCTTTACCCATGACATCCCTTCTAGCTGCGGATAATCCCAAGGGACTGTTTAGGAACTGTGTCTCTGTCCTTCCTATGCTCTTCCATGTGGCCGCTTTTCTACACTTAGTTTAGTGGGGTTTGTTTTGCCAGTCTTGGAGTCATTTTCTGGGCTATTTACATTGATGCAAGTGTTATTTAGTATTATCTATGGGTTTAGGTGTGCTTAGGGTCCTCCTACTCTTGTTATCTTCCCAGCTATCCCAGGGTATGCTAATTTTTAGATCTAGTATATGCCACCAAACTCAGTGTGCTTCCTCCTGTAGAAAATGAGTTGTTGTTCTGAATCCATGTGAACACTGAGGGGTTGTCAGTCTTTTCAATTTTAGCTGGTGTTGTATGTGTGGTGGTGCCTCATTATTGTGATTTTCATTTGCTCTGATATATTTATTAATGAAGCTTCAACTCCCCTGGTTGACTTGAAATGGCTATTGTCTGAGGGCTTTAAATTGTCTGAGGGCTTATTTTCTGTGTCAATAAGCTGTAATAATTGACATTATTTTTAAATATGAGGATATATTATTATAATAAAAGTGAATATGACTTAGAAAAATCTATCCTAGGGCACCTGGGTGGCTCAGTGGGTTAAAGCCTCTGCCTTCAGCTCAGGTCATGATCCCAGAGTCCTGGGATCGAGCCCCGCATCAGGCTCTCTGCTCAGCAGGGAGCTTGCTTCCTCCTCTCTCTCTGCCTGCCTCTCTGTCTACTTGTGATCTCTGTCTGTCAAATAAATAAATAAAATCTTTAAAAAAAAAAAGAAAAATCTATCCTAGTTTTATAAATTCACTAGTATGGCAAGATTTCCATTTTATTTCATAATAAATGTGTTATCCTGAATGGAATCCAACATTCTACCAAAACAGGCATAAAGCTGCCCAGACACTTAAGTATTCCTGTGAGTCAGTCAGTGTGCAAGATTGAAGTGTCTAGCAGGCAGTTGAACTTGTGTGGCTTCTAGGTGAATCTAACTGCTGCTTCATTTTCCAGGAGTACAGGGGTTCAGAAGTGTCCTTCTCCCAGTGAAACTACTCGTGGCCCAATATCTCAGGGTGCTCACATTTGCTCTTTGGGATTGCAATACCATCCAAATTGGGAGCATTTAAGGTGGAAGTGGAGGGCAAGGTATATCTACTAATTACGTAGAGTAATAGCTGGTGGGCCAAGCATGGGGAGAGACTTTGGTTGAGGAAATAGAGTGTACAAACTATATAAGAATACGAAGTGGAGTTGGGAGACAGCTCAAAGATGTACATCTGTGCTCCACTTTAAGTGAAGTGATATTAAATAGGAGCACTGTATGAGATTTGAATTTAGGGCTTAATATTCTTTTTGTTTGGGGAATGATGTGGTCCATATCTGTTAACCCTGATCTGAGTTTCAAAGTTCTGAGTAACAGTGTCTTCCTCCAGGAATCCAGACATTTTCAATTCTAGGAAGTAGTGGTAAATATGGAGTAATATTAGACTTATTCTCCAGAAATCTCTTGCTTGATATTCCACTGCTGACAACATGTCTTTTCTGGTACTGAGATCAACAGCAGGAAGGAGCACTCCATGCATGAGCCTATAATTCTGGGGTTTTAATGGGCTTCAGGAAACTTCTTTGTGAGCAGTAATGAATCAGCTGGAAATAAGAGCTGGAATTAAGACAGATTCTTTACCATTGGCCTGGTGCTGAATGACTTGGATGGACACTTGCTGTGGCAATAATAAGTCTTTAGTGATGCAAACTGGTAACTGCTCAGGACCAAGGGGTCTGAGATTTATAATCATACATCACTGAGTTTTTGAAAGCTTAAAATCAAGCCAATAATTAAAAGATACTGACTCCTAATATTTGTTGTTGAGAGATTTTTGGTTTTGTTTTACTTTCTTTTTAATCAGGGGAAATGATAGTGGGGGGAGAAGGAAAAGAAGGAAACCCTAATGAGCATCAGAGTCATTAATTATTGAAAATATCCTATGGGATTACTCTGACTTACAATTTTGGTTAAAATTGGAGTCAAATCATCACTTTTAAAGTTCAGATTTCTATTTTGGTTGCTTAAGGTTATTCATTAACACTTTAATTAGAAAACTGTGGTAGAGTACACTGTATGATTTAGTTTTAAACCCTCATTCGATCATTTGCCCTATTCTTCATTCTAAAAAAAAGGGAAAATGGGTCTATTGAATATATATTATTTATGATTCATGAGAGCAAGAACTATATCTTCCTTATTTATTGCTGATTTCAAAGCTTAGTACAGTGTCCAACACATACTTAGTTCTCAGTAAATATCAATTAAATGAATTTTTATCTTCCATATTACCTTGCTTCCTAAACCAAATACTAAGAGCTTCACATAACCGCAGCTCTGGTAAGTTTGACACCAGTTTTCCTTGTGGTGTGACATTTATTTTTAGGCACCAACTTACTTATTTAGATTGAAGTTAAAGAAAACAAATGAAATGACAAATGAAAATTACGTGTTGTGGTCCAGCAGTCTGCTAGCTGTCGCGGGCTCCACGCGGGGGGTGGGGGGGTGAGGGGGTGAATGGGTGGGGGGCGGACGGGCCGGGCACCCCCAAGGGGCGGAGGAGAGCTCTTTTTCCTCTGTCCTCTTTCCCCCCACTACGCACTCCCGGGCACCCTCAAACCAGGTCGCGCTGCTTCCCTTTCCCTCTTGCCTCGTCCCCTGGCAAACTTTCGGTCCCTCCCCCGCTGGTCACCCATTATTCTTCGTGGCCGCCCTGAGGGCTCCTCCGGATCTCCCTGCCTGCAATTTGGACCATTACAGGATCCAGAAACATGTCAACCACATTTCTGTCCGCCTTCTACAATATCGACTTCTTGTGCAAGACGGAGAAATCCCTGGCCAACCTCAATCTGAACATGCTGGACAAGAAGGCGGTGGGGACGCAGGTGGTCGCGGCCCCTAGCTCGGGCTTCACGCTGTGCTTTCTCCGATGGCACTGGGCCAGCAACTTGCAGGCGCTCGCCCACCCCGCGCCTAGCCCGGGCAGCTGCTCCCCCAAGTTCCGGGGCGCGGCTAACAGCAGCAGCTGTGGCAGCGGGGCGGAGGGCGGCCGGGTCTCCTATGTCACACTCAAGGAGCCATCATGGGGCGGAGGCACGGCCCTGAAGAACTAGGAGAACAAATTTGGCGGCCAATCGTTCAGCGAGAATGGCGAGTGCAGCCAGCACCTCTTGCACCTGCAGCAGCAGCAGCAGCAGAAGCGGGGCGGAGGCTCCCAGATCAACTCCCAGGCACTACAAGACTGAGCTCTGCTGGCCCTTCTAGGAAAGCGGCACGTGCAAGTATGGTGAGAAGTGCCAGTTCGCGCACTGCTTCTACGGGCTACGCAGCCTGACCCAGCACCCCAAGTACAAGACCGAGCTGTGCCGCACCTTCCACACCATCGGCTTCTGCCCCTACGGGCCGCGCTGCCACTTCATCCACAATGCAGATGAGCGGCGGCCCGCGCCGTGTGGGGGCGCCTCTGGGGACCTGCGCGCCTTAAGCGCGCGGGACACGCTGCACCTGGGCTTCCCGCGGAAGCCGCGGCCCAAGCTGCATCACAGCCTCAGTTTCTCAGGCTTCCCATCGGGCCACCACCAGCCCCCGGGGGGGCCGCGAGTCGCCGCTGCTGCTCAACAGCCCCACGTCGCGCACGCCGCCGCCGCCACCTTCTTGCTCCTCAGCCTCATCCTGCTCCTCTTCTGCTTGGTCCTGCTCCTCTGCCTCCGCAGCCTCCACGCCCTCGGGTGCTGCGACGTGCTGTGCCTCGGCGGTGGCTGTGGCCGCAGCGGCGCTGCTGTACAGCACAGGGGGCGCCGAGGATCTGCTAGCGCCCAGAGCCCCAAGCGCGGCCTCCTCTTTGGTCTTGTGCGCCAGCAACAACGCTTGGGAGAATAACTGCTGAATTTTTAGCTGTTTTGAATTGATTTGCACCAGTGCACCACAACTCAATATGAAAAAACCATTTAACTTATTTATTATTTTGTGAAAAGTATACATTGAAATTTTTGTTCATACTGTATTTATCAAGTATGATGAAAAGCAATAGATATATATTCTTTTATTATGTTAAATTATGATTGTCATTATTAATTGGCAGAATGTGGCGTGTATGTTCTTTTCACAATAATATAGGCCTTTTGTAACTTCACTTGGTTATTTTATTGTAAATGAGTAAAAAAATCTTAATTTAAGAGATTGCATGTAATATTTATTTCATTAATTTCTTTCCTTGTTTATGTAAATTTGGAAAGATTGCATGATTTCTTTACAGAAATCTATCCTGATGCTGTGGAAGTAGTTTGAGGAATATCTTATGAGTTTTCTTAGAATGTATAATGGTTTTAGCTCATCCAACTTTAAAAAAAAAAAAAGTTGACCACATACTTTGCAAGCAGGCTTAAATGTGGAATGTTTTTTGTCATTCCAGCTTTTTAAATTAGCAAGAAGAAAAATGTTTTTTGTTTATCCCACCAATTCTACTGTGACCTACTCTGCATTTAAAGACATGTAGCAATAATGGGGTGGGAGAGTTAGTTTCACAGTGCCTTTGGCCAACTGCACGAAAGGAGAAGATATTTACCACTTTCTAATATAGATCTAAAGTGAAGAGGCCACCTCTTAGTGCTAAGAATGGTATGTAGTACATGAATGTGCCTTGTTTTCACTACAGAAAATTCCAAAACTTGTACTTTTTTTTTTTTTTTTTTTTTTTTTTTTTTTTGCGTGTGTAGGTAGGCGGGAATGCTTTCCTGGACAGCGAATGAATGAGCAGTAGCTTTAGTTTGTATGTAGGTACAGATGGGGCACTATGTATGTATGTACTCGGGACTATTTTGACAGAAGTAGGTTTTTGAATGTAACAAGATAAGTCAACTTGAGTTGTAATCTATTTTGGGGAATCAGTTCACTACAAATTGTGACTGTAAACATTGTACTGTAAATGTTTTGTATTTTTCCCCCAATAAATTTTTTGGGAAAACAAAAAACAAACAAATAAAAAAAAACAACAAAAAAAGAAAATAACGTGTTGTGGACCCATTTAGTCAGTGTTTTATTTATATCAGCCATTCTTAATTTTTTAAAAGATTATTTTTATTTTTATTTTTTTAAAGATTTTATTTATTTATTTGACAGACAGAGATCACAAGTAGGCAGAGAGGCAGGCAGAGAGAGAGAGAGAGAGAGAGAGAGAGAGGAAGCAGGCTTCCTGCGGAGCAGGGAGCCCGATGCGGGGCTCGATCCCAGGACCCTGAGATCATTACCCGAGCCAAAGGCAGGAGCCCAAACCACTGAGCCACCCAGGCGCCCCTAAAGATTATTTTTAGGTTTAAAGCAAATATGAGAGAAAGGTACAAAGATTTCCCTTCTACCCTTGTCCTCCCCACATTATCAACATCCCCCCACCCAGATTAGTACATTGGTTATAACTGAGGACCCCAGATCATTACCACCCAAAGTCCACAGTTTATAATAGGGTTCACTCTTGGTGTATGTTCTGGGGGTTTGGACAAATGTATAATGATATGTATTTACCACTGTAGTATACAGCATTGTTTCACTACCCTAAAATCCTGGTAATTCACCTATTAATCTGTCCCCCAACCCCTGGCAACCACTGATCTTTTTTTACTGTCTCCATAATTTTGCTTTATCCAGAATATCCTTACAATCATACAGTGTATAGTCTTTTCATATTGGCTTTTTTCAGTTAGTAATATGCATTTAACTTTCCTCTGTGACTTTTCATAGCTTGATGGGTCATTTCTTTTTAGTGTTGAACAATATTCCATGGTTTAGATGTATCATAGTTTATCCATTTACCCACTGAAGAACATCTTAGTTGCTTCTAAGTTTTGGTAATTATGAATAATGTTGCTATAAACATTTAAGTATGGGATGGTGGGGGTATAAGTTTCCAAATGCTTTGAGTAAATATCAAGTAATGTAATGACTAGGTTGTGTGGTAAAAGTATGTTCAGCTTGGAAAATAAACAAACAAACACACCAAATAGTCATTCAAAGTGAATCCACTGTTTTGTATTCCCACCAGAATAAATGAGAATTCCTGTTGCTCCACAGCCTTACCAGCCTTTGCTGTTGTCAATGTTCCAGATTTTGGCCTTTCTAATAGGTGTATAGTGGTATCTTATTGTTATAATTCACATTTTCTGATGACATATGATGTGCAGAATTTTTTTTCATGTTTATTTGCCATTTATATCTTTTCTTTGGTGAGGTGTCTGTTAAAGTCATTGGTTTATTTTCAGTCTCTCTCCCCCTCCCCACTTTTTTTAAAAGATTTTATTTATTTATTTATTTGACAGAGAGAGATCATAAGTAGGCAGAAAGGAAGGCAGAGAGAGAGAGAGAGGAGGAAGCAGGCTTCTTGCTGAGCAGAGATCCCAGGACCCTGGGATCATGACCCGATCCAAAGGCAGAGGCTTAACCTACTGAGCCACCCAGATGCCCTTTTTTTTTTTTTTTTTTTTTTTTTTTTTGGTTATTATCCTCTTGAGTTTTAAAAAAGGGTTCTTTATATATTTTGAATAATAGCTCTTTATCAGGTATATCTTTTATAAATATTTTCTCTAAATCTGTAGTTTCTTTTTTCATTCTTTCAAAAATATCTTTCATAGATAGACCAGAAATTAATTTTATTTCATCTTTATTCCTTTCATCAGATTTTTTTTGTTTCTTCATGTAGATTTTGTACTTTTCATATATCTAAATATTTCATTTTTTATGATTCTAATGTAAATGATGTTACATTTTCAGTTTCAAATTTCACCTATTAATTGCTGTTGGTATACAGGGAAGCTATTAACTTATGTACATCAATATTATATCTTAAAACCTTATAATAATCATTTATTAGTTCTAGAATATTTTTATGGATTCATTTGGATTTTTACATAGATAATAATGCCAAACAAGCCTTTTTTATTTCTTCCTTACCTGTCTATATACTTTTAATTTCCTTTCATTATTATACTGCATTAGCTAATACTTCTAGTGCAGTATTGAAAAAGATTGGTGAGAGGAGACACCCCTGCCTTATTCCTGATCTTAGTGGGAAAGCTTCTGGTTTCTCATCATTAAGTATAGTGTTAGCTGTAGAGTTTTTTTTAATAGATATTCTTTATCAGGTTGAGGAAATTCCCCTCTATTCCTAGTTTACTGGGAGTTTTTATCATGAATGGGTATTGGATTTTGTCAAATACTTTTTTTCCGCATTTATTGATATTATTTGATATGATCGTGTGATTTCATTTAGCCTGTTGCTGTGAAGTATTACATTAATTGATTTTCAGATGGTAAACCAATCTTGCATACCTGTAATAAATCCCATTTGGTCATGGTTTTTATTTGGTCATGGTTTGTATGTATCCAGCATGTGGTCTATCTCAAATAATGTTCCCTGTGAGCTTGAGAAGAATGTCCATCTGCTGTTAGATGAAATAGTCTATGGATGTCCATTATAGCCAGGTGATTAATAGCAATGTTGATTCCATTTGTGTCCTTACTGATTTTCTGCCTGCTAGATCTATCCATTTCTGATAGAGGAGTGCTGAAGTCTCCAATTATAAATAATGTATTCATCTATTTCTCTTAGTACTTCTACAAGTTTTTGCCTCATAAATTTTGGCCTCATATATTTTGATGATCGTTTACTAAGTTCACACACACTAAGAACTGTTATGTTTCCTTGGAGACTGACTTCACTTGCTTCCAAGTTTATTCAGTCTAATATTAGTATTATAATCTTTATTAGCATTAAATATATTTCTCTATTAACTTACTTTTAATTTACATATGTCTTTATGTTTTTTTTTTAACTTTATTTATTTATTTGACAGAGAGAAATCACAAGTAGATGGAGAGGCAGGCAGAGAGAGAGAGAGAGCGGGAAGCAGGCTCCCTGCTGAGCAGAGAGCCCGATGCGGGACTCGATCCCAGGACCCTGAGATCATGACCTGAGCCGAAGGCAGCGGCTTAACCCACTGAGCCACCCAGGCACCCCTGTCTTTATGTTTTACAGTTGTTTTCTTATGGGGTGCCTGGGTGGCTCAGTGGTTGGGTATCTGCCTTCAGTTCAGGTTGTGGTCCTCGGGTCCTGGGATGGAGCCCCACATAGGGCTCTCTGCTCAGCAGGAGACCTGCTTCTCCCTCTCCCACTCCCCCTGCTTGTGTTCCCTCTCTTGCTGTGTCTCTCTCTGTCAAATAAATACATACAATTTTAAAAAATCAATAAACAAACAAATAAATAAATAAAGTTGTTTTCTTACAGACTACATAGAGTTGGGATTTTATAAATCCATTCCAACGATTTTTTAATTGTCATATTTAGATGATTGACATTCAAGGTGATTACTGACATAATGGGATTAATATTTATCATGTTACTATTTTCTATCTGTCACCCCAATATTTTCTATTTTTGTCTTCCACTCCTTTCTGTCATGTTGTTTTTAATTAAGCATTTTTCTTTTGTTCCAAGTTATCTCTTTTCTTAACATATTAACTATATTTTCTTTTAGTTTTTTTTTTTTAGTGGTTGCCATAGAATTTGCAATATACATTTACAGCTAATCAAAGGTAATTTTCAAATAACACCATACAGCTTCACAGATAGTGTAAGTAACCTATAATAATGAAACACACCTCACATGAACTTCCCATCTTCTGTCAGTGCTTTCATTCACTTTATTTTATATAAGCATACATAAGCATATGTTGTATGTTAGATACAGAAACAAGTATATATCATCAAATGCATTGTTGTATTTTGAACAAACAAATTATATATTAACAAAGAGATACTGTTATATACTCTGTAATATATATATAACAAATAAAAACTGTAATATACTCTACATAATGAGTAATAAATAAGCCACAGAGATCTAATGCACAATAAAATGAATATAGACAACAATATTGTACTCCATTTAAGTAATATAATAAATATCACTACAATGGCAATCATATTACAATATGTAAGTGTATCAAAGTTACATGCTGTACACCTTATAAATTTCATGATAGACAAAATTAATTTTTTTAAATAAAGAAAAACAAAATTTTTGTTTTATTTTCATTTATTCCTTCTCTAATAATTTCCCTCTTTAAGTAGATCTGAGTTTTTGATATCTATAATTTTCCTTCTTTCTATAGAATTTTTTAATAAATGTTTCTTGAAATGTAAGTCTATGAGAAATAAAGTCCCTCAATTTGTGTTGCAAAAGCCTTAATTTTTCATTTATGAAGTATAAATATTTTTCTTTTTTTAAATTTTTTATTTTTCATAAACATATATTTTTATCCCCAGGGGTACAGGTCTGTGAATCACCAGGTTTACACACTTCACAGCACTCACCAAAGCACATACCCTCCCCAATGTCCATAATCCCACCCCCTTCTCCCAAACCCCCTCCCCCCAGCAACCCTCAGTTTGTTTTGTGAGATTAAGAGTCACTTATGGTTTGTCTCCCTCCCAATCCCATCTTGTTTCATTGATTCTTCTCCTACCCACTTAAGCCCCCATGTTGCATCACCACTTCCTCATATCAGGGAGATCATATGATAGTTGTCTTTCTCTGCTTGACTTATTTCACTAAGCGTGATACGCTCTAGTTCCATCCATGTTGTCACAAATGGCAAGATTTCATTTCTTTTGATGGCTGCATAGTATTCCATTGTGTATATATACCACATCTTCTTGATCCATTCATCTGTTGATGGACATCTAGGTTCTTTCCATAGTTTGGCTATTGTGGACATTGCTGCTATAAACATTCGAGTGCACGTGCCCCTTTAGATCACTACGTTTGTATCTTAAGGGTAAATACCCAATAGTGCAATTGTGGGCAGTTCTATTTTCAACATTTTGAGGAACCTCCATGCTGTTTTCCAGAGTGGCTGCACCAGCTTGCATTCCCACCAACAGTGGAGGAGGGTTCCCCTTTCTCCGCATCCTCGCCAGCATCTGTCATTTCCTGACTTGTTGATTTTAGCCATTCTGACTGGTGTGAGGTGATATCTCATTGTGGTTTTGATTTGTATTTCCCTGATGCCCAGTGATATGGAGCACTTTTTCATGTGTCTGTTGGCCATTTGGATGTCTTCTTTGCAGAAATGTCTGTTCATGTCCTATGCCCATTACTTAATTGGATTTTTTTTTCCTTTGGTGTTGAGTTGGCTAAGTTCTTTATAGATTCTGGACACTAGTCCTTTATCTGATATGTCATTCGGAAATATCTTCTCCCATTCTGTCAGTTGTCTTTTGATTTTGTTAACTGTTTCCTTTGCTGTGCAAAAGCTTTTGATCTTGATGAAATCCCAATAGTTCATTTTTTCCCTTGCTTCCCTTGCCTTTGGTGTTGTTCCTAGGAAGATGTTGCTGCAGCTGAGGTCGAAGAAGTTGCTTCCTGCATTCTCCACAAGGAATTTGATGGATTCCTTTCTCACATTGAGGTCCTTCATCCATTTTGAGTCTATTTTTGTGTGTGGTGTAAGGAAATGGTTTAATTTCATTTTTTTTTTTTTTTGCATGTGGCTGTCCAATTTTCGCAGCACCATTTATTGAAGAGGCTGTCTTTTTTCCATTGGACATTCTTTCCTGCTTTGTCGAAGATTAGTTGACTGTAGAGTTGAGAGTCTATTTCTGGGCTCTCTATTCTGTTCCATTGATCTATGTGTCTGTTTTTGTGCCAGTACCATGCTGTCTTGATGATGACAGCTTTGTAATAGAGCTTGAAATCCGGAATTGTGATGCCACCAACGTTGGCTTTCTTTTTCAATATCCCTTTGGCTATTCGAGGTCTTTTCTGCTTCCATATAAATTTTAGAATTATTAGTTCCATTTCTTTAAAAAGATGGATGGTACTTTGATAGGAATTGCATTAAATGTGTAGATTGCTTTAGGTAGCATAGACATTTTCACAATATTTATTCTTCCAATCCAGGAGCATGGAACATTTTTCCATTTCTTTGTGTCTTCCTCAATTTCTTTCATGAATACTTTGTAGTTTTCTGAGTATAGATTCTGTGCCTCTTTGGTTAGGTTTATTTCTAGGTATCTTATGGTTTTGGGTGCAATTGTAAATGGGATTGACTCCTTAGTTTGTCTTTCTTCTGTCTTGCTGTTGGTGTAGAGAAATGCAACTGATTTCTGCGCATTGATTTTATATCCTGACACTTTACTGAATTACTGTACAAGTTCTAGCACTTCTGGAGTGGAGTCTTTTGGGTTTTCCACATATAGTATCATATCATCTGTGAAGAGTGATAATTTGACTTCTTCTTTGCCGATTTGGATGCCTTTAATTTCCTTTTGTTGTCTGATTGCTGAGGCTAGGACCTCTAGTACTATGTTGAATAGCAGTGATGATAATGGACATCCCTGCCGTGTTCCTGACCTTAGCGGAAAAGCTTTCAGTTTTTCTCCATTGAGAATGATATTTGCGGTGGGTTTTTCATAGATGGCTTTGATAATATTGAGGTATGTGTCCTCTGTGCCTACACTTTGAAGACTTTTGATCAGGAAGGGATGCTGTACTTTGTCAAATGCTTTTCCAGCATCTATTGAGAGTATCATATGGTTCTTGTTCTTTCTTTTATTGATGTGTTGTATCACATTGACTGATTTGCGGATGTTGAACCAACCATGCAGCCCTGGAATAAATCCCACTTGGTCATGGTGAATAATCTTTTTAATGTACTGTTGAATCCTATTGGCTAGTATTTTGTTGAGTATTTTCGCATCTCTGTTCATCAAGGATATTCGTCTATAGCTCTCTTTTTTGATGGGATCCTTGTCTGGTTTTGGGATCAAGGTGATGCTGGCCTCATAAAATGAGTTTGGAAGTTTTCCTTTCATTTCTATTTTTTGGAACAGTTTCAGGAGAATAGGAATTAGTTTAAATGTTTGGTACAATTCCCCCGGGAAGCCATCTGGCCCTGGGCTTTGGTTTGTTTGGAGATTTTTAATGACTGTTTCAATCTCCTTACTGGTTATGGGTCTGTTCAGGCTTTCTAATTCTTCCTGGTTCAGTTGTGGTAGTTTATATGTTTCTAGGAATGCATCCATTTCTTCCAGATTGTCAAATTTATTGCCGTAGAGTTGCTCATAGTATGTTCTTATAATAGTATGTATTTCTTTGATGTTAGTTGTGATCTCTCCTCTTTCATTCATGATTTTATTTATTGGGGTCCTTTCTCCTGTCTTTTTGATAAGTTGGGCCAGGGGTTTATTATTTTATTAATTCTTTCAAAGAACCAGCTCCTAGTTTCGTTGATTTGTTCTATTGTTTTTTTTTTTTTTTTTTTTTTTTTTTTTTTTTTTTGGTTTCTATTTCATTGATTTCTGCTCTGATCTTTATGATTTCTCTTCTCCTGCTGGGCTTAAGGTTTCTTTCTCGTTCTTTCTCCAGCTCCTTTAGGTGTAGGGTTAGGTTGTGTACCTGAGACCTTTCTTGTTTCTTGAGAAAGGCTTGTACAGCTATATATTTTCCTCTCAGGACTACCTTTGTTGTGTCCCACAGATTTTGAACCGTTGTATTTTCATTATCATTTGTTTCCATGATTTTTTTTCAATTCTTTAATTTCCCGGTTGACCCATTCATTCTTTAGAAATATGCTGTTTATTCTCCATGTATTTGGGTACTTTCCAAACTTCCTTTTGTGGTTGAGTTCTAACTTTAGAGCATTGTGGTCTGAAAATATGCAGGGAATGATCCGAATCTTTTGATACCGGTTGAGTCCTGATTTAGGACCGAGGATGTGATCTATTCTGGAGAATGGTCCATGTGCACTAGAGAAGAATGTGTATTCTGTTGCTTTAGGATGAAATGTTCTGAATATATCTGTGATGTCCATCTGGTCCAGTGTGTCGTTTAAGGCCTCTATTTCCTTGCTGATCTTTTGCTTGGATGATCTGTCCATTTCAGTGAGGGGCGTGTTAAAGTCCCCTACTATTATTGTATTATTGTTGATGTGTTTCTTTGATTTTGTTATTAATTGGTTTATATAGTTGGCTGCTTTCACGTTGGGGGCATAGAAATTTAAAATTGTTAAATCTTCCTGTTGGAAAGACCCTTTGAGTATGATATAGTGTCCTTCCTCATCTCTTATTATAGTCTTTGGCTTAAAATCTAATTGATCTGATATAAGGATTGCCACTCCTGCTTTCTTCTGATGTCCATTAGCATGGTAAATTCTTTTCCACCCCTTCACTTTAAATCTGGAGGTGTCTTAGGGCTTAAAATGAGTTTCTTGGAGGCAACATATAGATGGGTTTTGTTTTTTTATCCATTCTGATACCCTGTGTCTTTTGACAGGGGCATTTAGCCCATTCACATTCAGGGTAACTATTGAGAGATATGAATTTAGTGCCATTGTATTGCCTGTAAGGTGACTGTTACTATTTATTGTTTCTGTTCCCTTATGATCTACCACTTGTAGGCTCTCTCTTTGCTTATAGGACCCCTTTCAATATTTCCTGTAGAGCTGGTTTGGTGTTTGCAAATTCTTTCAGTTTTCGTTTGTCCTGGAAGCTTGTAATCTTTCCTTCTATTTTCAATGATAGTCTAGCTGGATATAGTATTCTTGGCTGCATGTTTTTCTCGTTTAGTGCTCTGAAAATATCATGCCAGCTCTTTCTGGCCTGCCAGGTCTCTGTGGATAAGTCAGCTGCCAATCTAATATTTTTACCATTGTATGTTACAGACTTCTTTTCCCGGGCTGCTTTCAGGATTTTCTCTTTGTCACTGAGACTTGTCAAATTTACTATTAGGTGATGGGGTGTGGGCCTATTCTTATTGATTTTGAGGGGCATTCTCTGATCCTCCTGAATTTTGATGCTCATTCCCTTTGCCATATTGGGGAAATTCTCCCCAATAATTCTCTCCAGTATACCTTCTGCTCCCCTCTCTCTTTCTTCTTCTTCTGGAATTCCAATTATTCTAATGTTGTTTTGTCTTATGGTGTCACTTATCTCTTGAATTCTCCCCTCGTGGTCCAGTAGCTGTTTGTCCCTCTTTTGCTCAGCTTCTTTATTCTCTGTCATTTGGTCTTCTATATCACTAATTCTTTCTTATGCCTCATTTATCCTAGCAGTGAGAGCCTCCATTTTTGATTGCACCTCATTAATAGTTTTTTTTTTTATTTCAACTTGGTTAGATTTTAGTTCTTTTATTTCTCCAGAAAGGGCTTTTATATCTCTCGAGAGGGTTTCTCTAATATCTTCCATGCCTTTTTCGAGCCCAGCTAGTACCTTGAGAATTGTCATTCTGAACTCTAGATCTGACATATTACCAATGTCTGTATTGATTAGGTCCCTAGTCTTCGGTACTGCCTCTTGTTCTTTTTTTTTTTGTGTTGAATTTTTCCATCTTGTCATTTTGTTCAGATAAGAGTATATGAAGGAGCAAGTAAAATACTAAAAGTGTGGCAATAACCCCAGGAAAATATGCTTTAACCAAATTAGAAGAGATCCCAAATCGTGAGGGGGAGAAAGGGGATAAAAGGAGGTTCAAAAAGGAAGAAAGAAAAAAGAAAAAAAAAGAAAAGAGATAAAAAAAGAAATCAATTAAGAAAAATATAAAAATGAAAATATATATATATATTAGATAAACTAGTTAAAAAAACGATAAAAAAAGGGAGGAGTCAAGATGGCGGAGAAGTAGCAAGCTGAGACTGCTTCAGCTAGTCGGAGATCAGCTAGATAGCTTATCTAAAGATTGCAAACACCTGAAAATCCATCAGCAGATCGAAGAGAAGAAGAACAGCAATTCTGGAAACAGAAAAACAACCACTTTCTGAAAGGTAGGACCGGCGGAGAAGTGAATCCAACGCGACGGGAAGATAGACCCCGGGGGGAGGGGCCGGCTCCCGGCAAGCGGCAGAGCAACGGCGCACAAAATCAGGACTTTTAAAAGTCTGTTCCACTGAGGGACATCGCTCCAGAGGCTAAACCGTGGCGAAGCCCACGCGGGGTCAGCGTGGCCTCAGGTCCCGCAGGGTCACAGAAGGATCGGGGGTGTCTGCGTGTCACAGAGCTTGCGGGTATTGGAACGGGAAAGCCGGCTGCAGAGACAGAGCCGACAGTAAGCTCACAGCTCGGTGTTACCTTGAACCGGTCGCAGGCTCGGTGAGCTCGGAGCGCGGCCGGAGGTCAGGCAGAGGGAGTAACTGGGCGCTGTTCTCTGAGGGCGCACTGAGGAGTGGGGCCCTGGGCTCTCAGCTCCTCAGGCCGGAGACCAGGAGGCCGCCATTTGTATTCCCGTCCTCCGGAACTCTACGGAAAGCGCTCAGGTAATGAAAGCCCTGAAAGCAAACCCGAGCAGATTACTCACCCCGGCCCGGGTAAGGGCAGTGCAAATCCGCCTGGGGCAAAGACACTTGAGAATCACTACAACAGGCCCCTCCCCCAGAAGATCAACAAGAAATCCAGCTGAGAACAAGTTCACCTACCAAGGAGTGTGGTTTCAATACCAAGGAGAGCAGCAGAATTCCAGAGGAGGAGAAAGCCAAGCACGGAACTCATGGCTTTTTCCCTTGATTTTTTTTAGTCTTGCAGTTAATTCAATTTTTTCTTTTTCATTTTTTTTTTTTTTCTTCTCGCCTTCGGGTAAATTTTTTTTTTTTTTAACTGTTACCTTTTTCTTTTTTTACGATTTTTTACTAGTTTATCTAATATATATATTTTTTCTTTTTTACATTTTTCTTAGGTGTTTTCTTTTTTAAAAAATTCTTTTCTTTTCTTTTCTTTTTTTCTTTTTTCTTTTTTTTTCTTTCTTCCTTTATGAACCTCTTTTTATCCCCTTTCTCCCCACTCACGATTTTGGATCTCTTCTAATTTGGTTAAAGCATATTTTCCTGGGGTTGTTGCCACCC
Organism: Mustela nivalis; assembly: GCF_964662115.1. Classification (NCBI taxonomy): domain Eukaryota; kingdom Metazoa; phylum Chordata; class Mammalia; order Carnivora; family Mustelidae; genus Mustela; species Mustela nivalis. Next base: position 70,807,488 of record NC_139021.1, read on the forward strand.
TTTTAGTATTTTACTTGCCCCTTCATTTACTCTTATCTGGACAAAATGACAAGACGTAAAAATTCAACACAAAAAAAAGAACAAGAGGCAGTACCGAAGGCTAGGGACCTAATCAATACAGACATCGGTAATATGTCAGATCTACAGTTCAGAATGACAATTCTCAAGGTTCTAGCCGGGCTCGAAAAAGGCATGGAAGATATTAGAGAAACCCTCTCGAGAGATATAAAAGCCCTTTCTGGAGAAATAAAAGAACTAAAATCTAAACAAGTTGAAATAAAAAAAGCTATTAATGAGGTGCAATCAAAAATGGAGGCTCTCACTGCTAGGATAAATGAGGCAGAAGAAATAATTAGGGATATAGAAGACCAAATGACAGAGAATAAAGAAGCTGAGCAAAAGAGGGACAAACAGCTACTGGACCACGAGGGGAGAATTCGAGAGATAAGTGATACCATAAGACGAAACAACATTAGAATAATTGGAATTCCAGAAGAAGAAGAAAGAGAGAGGGGAGCAGAAGGTATACTGGAGAGAATTATTGGGGAGAATTACCCCAATATGGCAAAGGGAATGAGCATCAAAATTCAGGAGGTTCAGAGAATGCCCCTCAAAATCAATAAGAATAGGCCCACACCCCGTCACCTCATAGTAAAATTTACAAGTCTCAGTGACAAAGAGAAAATCCTGAAAGCAGCCCGGGAAAAGAAGTCTGTAACATACAATGGTAAAAATATTAGATTGGCAGCTGACTTATCCATGGAGACCTGGCAGGCCAGAAAGAGCTGGCATGATATTTTCAGAGCACTAAAGGAGAAAAACATGCAGCCAAGAATACTATATCCAGCTAGACTATCATTGAAAATAGAAGGAGAGATTAAAAGCTTCCAGGACAAACAAAAACTGAAAGAATTTGCAAATACCAAACCAGCTCTACAGGAAATATTGAAAGGGGTCCTCTAAGCAAAGAGAGAGCCTACAAGTGGTAGATCAGAAAGGAACAGAGACCATATACAGTAACAGTCACCTTACAGGCAATACAATGGCACTAAATTCATATCTCTCAATAGTTACCCTGAATGTGAATGGGCTAAATGCCCCTGTCAAAAGACACAGGGTATCAGAATGGATAAAAAAACAAAACCCATCTATATGTTGCCTCCAAGAAACTCATTTTAAGCCCTAAGACACCTCCAGATTTAAAGTGAGGGGGTGGAAAAGAATTTACCATGCTAATGGACATCAGAAGAAAGCAGGAGTGGCAATCCTTATATCAGATCAATTAGATTTTAAGCCAAAGACTATAATAAGAGATGAGGAAGGACACTGTATCATACTCAAAGGGTCTGTCCAACAAGAAGATTTAAAAGTTTTAAATATCTATGCCCCCAACGTGGGAGCAGCCAACTATATAATCCAATTAATAACAAAATCAAAGAAACATATCAACAATAATACAATAATAGTAGGGGACTTTAACACTCCCCTCACTGAAATGGACAGGTCATCCAAGCAAAAGATCAGCAAGGAAATAAAGGCCTTAAACGACACACTGGACCAGATGGACATCACAGATATATTCAGAATATTTCATCCCCAAGCAACAGAATACACATTCTTCTCTAGTGCACATGGACCATTCTCCAGAATAGATCACATCCTCGGTCCTAAATCAGGACTCAACCGGTATCAAAAGATTGTGATCATTCCCTGCATATTTTCAGACCACAATGCTCTAAAGCTAGAACTCAACCACAAAAGGAAGTTTGGAATGAACCCAAATACATGGAGACTAAACAGCATCCTTCTAAAGAATGAATGGGTCAACCGGGAAATTAAAGAAGAATTGAAAAAAATCATGGAAACAAATGATAATGAAAATACAACGGATCAAAATCTGTGGGACACAACAAAGGCAGTCCTGAGAGGAAAATATATAGCTGTACAAGTCTTTCTCAAGAAACAAGAAAGGTCTCAGGTACACAACCTAACCCTACACCTAAAGGAGCTGGAGAAAGAACGAGAAAGAAACCCTAAGCCCAGTAGGAGAAGAGAAATCATAAAGATCAGAGCAGAAATCAATGAAATAGAAACCGAAAAAACAATAGAACAAATCAACAAAACTAGGAGCTGGTTCTTTGAAAGAATTAATAAAATAATAAACCCCTGGCGTGACTTATCCAAAAGAAAAGAGAAAGGACCCAAATAAATAAAATCTTGAATGAAAAAGGAGAGATCACAACTAACACCAAAGGAATAAAAACTATTATAAGAACATACTATAAGCAAATCTACGGCAATAAATTTGACAATCTGGAAGAAATGGATGCATTCCTAGAAACATATAAACTACCACAACTGAACCAGGAAGAAATAGAAAGCCTGAACAGACCCATAACCAGTAAGGAGATTGAAAAAGTCATTAAAAATCTCCAAACAAACCAAAGCCCAGGGCCAGACGGCTTCCCGGGGGAATTCTAACAAACATTTAAAGAAGAACTAATTCCTATTCTCCTGAAACTGTTCCAAAAAATAGAAATGAAAGGAAAACTTCCAAACTTATTTTATGAGGCCAGCATCACCTTGATCCCAAAACCAGACAAGGTTCCCACCAAAAAGGAGAGCTATAGACCGATATCCTTGATCAACACAGATGCGAAAATACTCAACAAAATACTAGCCAATAGGATTCAACAGTACATTAAAAAGATTATTCACCATGACCAAGTGGGATTTATTCCAGGGCTGCAAGGTTGGTTCAACATCCGCAAATCAGTCAATGTGATACAACACATCAATAAAAGAAAGAACAAGAACCATATGATACTCTCAATAGATGCTGAAAAAGCATTTGACAAAGTACAGCATCCCTTCCTGATCAAAAGTCTTCAAAGTGTAGGGATAGAAGGCACATACCTCAATATCATCAAAGCCATCTATGAAAAACCCACCGCAAATATCATTCTCAATGGAGAAAAACTGAAAGCTTTTCCGCTAAGGTCAGGAACACGGCAAGGATGTCCATTATCACCACTACTATTCAACATAGTACTAGAGGTCCTAGCCTCAGCAATCAGACAACAAAAGGAAATTAAAGGCATCCAAATCGGCAAAGAAGAAGTCAAATTATCACTCTTCACAGATGATATGATACTATATGTGGAAAACCCAAAAGACTCCACTCCAGAAGTGCTAGAACTTGTACAGTAATTCAGTAAAGTGTCAGGATATAAAATCAATGCACAGAAATCAGTTGCATTTCTCTACACCAACAGCAAGACAGAAGAAAGAGATATTAAGGAGTCAATCCCATTTACAATTGCATCCAAAACCATAAGATACCTAGGAATAAACCTAACCAAAGAGACACAGAATCTATACTCAGAAAACTATAAAGTACTCATGAAAGAAATTGAGGAAGACACAAAGAAATGGAAAAATGTTCCATTCTCCGGGATTGGAAGAATAAATATTGTGAAAATGTCTATGCTACCTAAAGCAATCTACACATTTAATGCAATTCCTATCAAAGTACCTTGCATCTTTTTCAAAGAAATTGAACAAATAATGCTAAAATTTATATGGAACCAGAAAAGACCTTGAATAGCCAAAGGGATATTGAAAAAGAAAGCCAACGTTGGTGGCATCACAATTCCAGATTTCAAGCTCTATTACAAAGCTGTCATCATCAAGACAGCATGGTACTGGCACAAAAACAGACACATAGATCAATGGAACAGAATAGAGAGCCCAGAAATAGACCCTCAACTCTATGGTCAACTAATCTTCGACAAAGCAGGAAAGAATGTCCAATGGAAAAAAGACAGCCTCTTCAATAAATGGTGCTGGGAAAATTGGACAGCCACATGCAGAAAAATGAAATTGGACCATTTCCTTACACCACACATGAAAATAGACTCAAAATGGATGAAGGACCTCAATGTATGAAAGGAATCCATCAAAATCCTTGAGGAGAACACGGGCAGCAACCTCTTCGACCTCTGTCGCAGCAAAATCTTCCTAGGAACAACGCAAAAGGCAAGGGAAGGAAGGGAAAAAATGAACTATTGGGATTTCATCAAGATCAAAAGCTTTTGCACAGCAAAGGAAACAGTTAACAAAATCAAAAGACAAATGACAGAATGGGAGAAGATATTTGCAAACGACATATCAGATAAAGGACTAGTGTCCAGAATCTATAAAGAACTTAGCAAACTCAACACCCAAAGAACAAATAATCCAATCAAGAAATGGGCAGAGGACATGAACAGACATTTCTGCAAAGAAGACATCCAGATGGCGAACAGACACATGAAAAAGTGCTCCATATCACTCGGCATCAGGGAAATACAAATCAAAACCACAATGAGATATCACCTCACACCAGTCAGAATGGCTAAAATCAACAAGTCAGGAAATGACAGATGCTGGCGAGGATGTGGAGAAAGGGGAACCCTCCTACACTGTTGGTGGGAATGCCACCTGGTGCAGCCACTCTGGAAAACAGCATGGAGGTTCCTCAAAATGTTGAAAATAGAACTGCCCTATGACCCAGCAATTGCACTATTGGGTATTTACCCTAAAGATACAAATGTAGTGATCCAAAGGGGCACATGCACCCGAATGTTTATAGCAGCAATGTCCACGATAGCCAAACTATGGAAAGAACCTAGATGTCCATCAACAGATGAATGGATCAAGAAGATGTGGTATATATACACAATGGAATACTATGCAGCCATCAAAAGAAATGAAATCTTGCCATTTGCGACAACATGGATGGAACTAGAGCGTATCACGCTTAGTGAAATAAGTCAAGCAGAGAAAGACAACTATCATATGATCTCCCTGATATGAGGAAGTGGTGATGCAACATGGGGGCTTAAGTGGGTAGGAGAAGAATCAATGAAACAAGATGGGATTGGGAGGGAGACAAACCATAAGTGACTCTTAATCTCACAAAACAAACTGAGGGTTGCTGGGGGGAGGGGGTTTGGGAGAAGGGGGTGGGATTATGGGCATTGGGGAGGGTATGTGCTTTGGTGAGTGCTGTGAAGTGTGTAAACCTGGTGATTCACAGACCTGGGGATAAAAATATATGTTTATAAAAAATAAAAAAATTAAAAAAAAATGCTAAAAAAAAAACGTTAAAAAAGAAAAAAAGGTAAAGTTAAAAAAAATTAAAAAATTTAACCAGAAGTTGAGAAAAAAATAATTAAAAAGAAAAATATTAAATTAACTGCAAGACTAAAAAAAAATCACAGGGAAAAAGCCATGAGTTCCCTGCTTTGCTTTCTCTTCCTCTGGAATTCTGCTGCTCTCCTTGGTATTGAAACCACACTCCTTGTTATTTGAACTTGGTCTCAGCTGGATTTCTTGTTGATCTTCTGGGGGAGGGGCCTGTTGTAGTGATTCTCAAGTGTCTTTGCCCCAGGCGGATTTGCACTGCCCTTACCAGGGGCGGGGTGAGTAATCTGCTCCGGTTTGCTTTCAGGAGCTTTTGTTCCCTGAGCGCTTTCCGTAGAGTTCCAGAGGACGGGGAATACAAATGGCGGCCTCCTGGTCTCCGGTCTCTGGCCGAGAGCCCAGGGCCCCACTCCTCAGTGTGCCCTCAGAGAACAGCGCCAAGTCACTCCTGTCTCCCTGACCTCCGGCCGCGCTCCGAGCTCACGGAGCCTGCGACCGGTTCAAGATAACACCGAGCTGTAAACTTACTGTCAGCTCTTTCTCTGTAGCCGGCTTTCCCGTTCCAATACCCGCAAGCTCTGCGACACTCAGACACCCCCGATCCTTCTGTGACCCTGCAGGACCTGAGGCCACGCTGACTCCGTGTGGGCTTCGCCCGGGTTTAGCCTCTGGAGCCATTTCCCTCAGCGGAACAACTTTTAAAAGTCCTGATTTTGTGCGCCCTTGCTCCGCTGCTTGCCGGGAGCCGGCCCCTTTCCCAGGGGTCTATCTTCCCGTCGCTTTGGATTCATTTCTCCGCCAGTCCTACCTTTCAGAAAGTGGTTGTTTTTCTGTTTCCAGAATTGCTGTTGTTCTTCTCTTCGATCTGCCGATGGATATTCAGGTGTTTGCAATCTTTAGATAAGCTATCTAGCTGATCTCCAGCTAGCTGAAGTAGTCTCAGCCTGCTACTTCTCCACAATCTTGACTCCTCCTCTCCAAAGTATAATTTTTTAATGTGCCAAATCCTAAGTTGGTGGTGTTTTCTTTCAATGCCTTAGGTATTTCACCTCACTCTCTTCCTACCTTTGTGATGGCTGAAAAGAAGTTGGACATAATTATTTTATTTTTGTCTTCAGTAGGCAAGGTACTTTTTTCTGTGGCTTCCTTCAGGATTTTATCTTTGACTTTTTTATAGTTTGAAAATAATATGCTTAGGTGTAGTGTATGCCGTTTTTTGTTTGGTTGGTTTTGGTTTGGGTTTGAATTTCTCCTGCTTGTTTTCTGAGCTTCCTGGATATGCAGTTTGATGTGTGACATTAATTTGGAGAAGTTCTCAGTCATTATTGCTTCAGTTTCATTTCTGTTCCTTTCTCTCTTATGCTTTGGTATTCCCATTGCACATATATTACATCTTTTATAGTTGTCCCACATTTCTTGGATATTCTGTTCAGGTTTTTCATTCTTTGTTCCCATATTTTTTACTCTTGGAGGTTTTTATTTATACATCCTCAAACTCCAAGATCTTTTCCATGTCCAATCTGTTAATGAACCCAAAATGTCACTCTTTGTTTCTGTCACTATCTTTAGCATTGTTTTTTCCTTAAGATTTCCATCTCTCTGCCTATCTGTTCTTGTATGCTGTCTAATTTATCTACTGGAGCCCTTAGCTTATTAATCATAGTTGGTTTTTAAAATTTCATTTTTAAAAATTTCAGTATATATAATGTACAGCATTATATTAGTTTCAGGTGTACAATAAAATGATTCAACAGTTCTCTACATCACTCAGTGCTCATCGTGATAACTGTACTCTTCGTCCTGGTCACCAATTCCACCCATTGCCCACCCACCTTCCTTCTGGTAACCTTCAGTTTGTTCTATATTAAAAGTCTTTTTTTTTTTTTTTTGGTTTGTCTCCTTTTCTTTGATCATTTGTTTCATTTCTTAATTTCTACATACAAATGAATTCATGTATTTGTCTTTCTTTGACTTATTTTACTTAACATTTTACTTTTTAGATGCCTTCATGTTGTTGTAAGTGGCAAGATTTCATTCTTTTTATGGCTGAGTATTATATTATATAGAGAGATATATAATGTAATATATATATATAGATAGATATATAATGTAACATATATAAACACACACATATATATTTCTCCCACTTCTTTAGCTATTCATCTGTTGATGAATACTTGGATTGCTTCCATAATTTAGCTATAATAAATAATGCTGCCATAAACATAAGGTACATATATCTTAGCAAATTAGTATTTTCATATTCTTTGGGGAAAATACCCAGGAGTGGGATTACTGGATTATATAATAACTCTATTTTTAATTTTTTTGAGGAAACTTCATTCTGTTTTGCCCAGTGACTGTACCAGTTTACATTCCCACCAAGGGTGCATGAGGTTTCCTTTTTCTCCCCATCTTTGCCAACACTTATTTTTTATGTTTTTTGATGTTAGCCATTCTGACAAGTATGAGTTGATATCTCATTGTAGTTTTAATTTGCATTTACTTGAGAGTAGGTGATAACGAACGTTTTTTTTTTTTTTTTCATGTGTCTGTTGGCCTTCTGAGTGTATTCTTTGCAGAAATGCCTGTTCATGTCTTCTGCCCATTTATAAATTGGAATATTTGGGTTTTGGGTGTTGAGTCTTATAAGTTCTTCATATATTTTGAATACTAATCCTTTATCCAATAGATAATTTCCAAATACCTGCTCCCATTCACTAGATTGCCTTACAGTTTTATTGACTGTTTACTTCACTATGCAGAAGCTTGTTATATTTATGTAGTCCCAATAGTTTATTTTTGCTTTTGTTTCCCTTTCCTCAGGAGACATATCTGGAAAAAAGTTGTTATGGCCAATGTCGAAAAGGTTGCTGCCCATGTTTACTATAGGATTTTTATGGTTTCAAGTTTTGCCTTTAGGTCTTTAATCCACTTAAAAAGTATTTTTGTATATGGTGTAAGAAAGGGGTCCACTTTTATTCTTTTGCATGTAGCTGTCCAGTTTTCTCAAAGCCATTTGTTGAAACTTTTCCCCATGGCAATGTCTTGCCTCCTTTGTTGAAGATTAATTGAGCATATAACCAAGTATTTATTTGGGGGATTTCTATTCTGTTCCATAGGTCTATTTTTGTGCCAGTACCATACTATTTTGATGACTATAGCTTTGTAATATAGCTTGAAATCTGCAATCACGATACCTCCAGTTTTATTTTACTTTTTCATAATTCCCTTGGCTGTTCCAGGTCTGTTATGGTTCCAAACAAATTTTAGGATTGTTTTTTCTAGTTCTGTAAACAATGTTGTTGGGGGACCTGGATGGCTCAGTTGGCTAAATGTTTGCTTTCTGCTCAGTCATGATCCCAGGGTCCTGGGATCTATCCTGTATTGTTCTTCCATTGTTCAGCAGGGAGTCTTCTTGTCCCTCTACCCTCCCCTACCACTTGTGCTCTCTCTCTGTCTCTCTCTCTCTCAAATAAATAAAATCTTTAAAAAAATCTTGTTGGTATTTTGGTTGGAACTGTATTAAATCTGTAGATTACTTTGGGTAGTGTGGACATTTTAACAATATTTGATTTCTACCAATCCATGAACATGGAATGATTTTTCCTTGGTGTTTTCAATTTTTTTCATCACTGTTTATAGTTTTCAGAGTATAGGTCTTTTATCTCCTTGCTTTAGTTTATTCCTAGATATTTTATTGTTTGGGGGGCAATTATAAATTGGATTTTTGTTAATTTCTCTTTATTCAATTTCATTGCTGGAAATCAGTCTGTTCAAATTTTCCACTTCCCTCTGCTTCCGGTTCAGGAGGTTGTATGTTTCCAAAGATTTATCCTTTTCTTTTAGGTTGCCCTATTTATTGGCATATAATTATTCATAGTTAATCCCATATAATCCTTTGTGTTTTCATGGCATTAGCTGTTATTTCTTGTTGTTCATTTCAAATTTGTTTATCTACTGGTATCATCGATCTCTTCTATTGGTTTTTTTGTAGTTTCTATTTTGTTTATTTCTGCTTTAATCTTTATTATTTCCTTCTTTCTACTTGTTTGGGTTTTGTTTGGACTTTTGCTAGATCCTTTAGGTGTAAGGTGAGTTGTTTGTTGGTTTGTTTGTTTAGTTTTTCTTGCTTCTGGAGGTATGCCTGGACTGCTATCATCTTCCCTCTCAGAACATCTTTTGTAACATCAAAGAATTTGGATCATTGTGCTTTCATTTTCATCTGTCTCCATGTATTTTTTTAATTTCCTCTTGATGTCTTGGTTGACCCATTCATTGTTTTGTAGCATGTTTTAAGCCTCTATATATTTGCGTTCTTTCCAGATTTTTTCTTGTGCTTGATTTCTAGTGTCGTAATGGTGTGGTCAAAAGATGCATGGTAAAATTCCAGTCTTTTATAATTTGTTGAGACTTGTTTTATGGCCTAACATGTCATCTCTTCTAGGGACTATAATATGTGCACCTGAAAGAATGTGTATCCTGCTGTTTTTAAGATGGAATGTCTTGAATATATATGTTAAATCATTTAGTTCTAGGTTTCCTTGTTGATTTTCTATTTAGATGATGTATCCATTGATATAAATGGATAGGTTAAACTCCCCTAGTATTGTATTGGTGTTGATTACTTCCTTTAAGTGTGGTATTAGCTGCTTTATGCATTTGGGTGCTTACATGTTAGCTACATAAATATTTACAATTGTTAGAGCCCCTTGTTGGATTTGTTCCCTTTATGATTATATAGTGTCCTTCTTTGTCTCTTGTTACAATCTTTGTTTTAAAGTATGTTTTGCCTGATGTAAGTTTTGCTATCCTGGCTTTTATTTCATTTCCATTTGCATGATAAATACTTTTCCTTCTCTCACTGTCAATCTGCACATGCTCAGAAATGGGACTCTTGTGGGCAGTATATCAATGGTTTTTTCCTTTTTATCCATGCCATCACCCTAAGTCTTTTGATTGGATCATTTAGTTTATTTACATTCAAAGTAATTATTGATAGGTATGTACTTACTGTCATTTTTTTTTTTACTTGTTTTATGGTTGTGTAGTTCTATCTTCCATTCTTCTCTTGCTCTCTTCTCTCACAGTTTTCTCACTTTGTTTTGTGATGTACTTACTTCTTTTCACATTATTTTTTGCATATATATTACTAATTTTTGATTCTCAGTTACCATTGGGTTTGTACCTAACATCTCATGCATACAGCAGTCTATATTAAGTTGATGGTCTCTTAAGATTGACCCCATTCTTTACTTCTTTCTCCATCCCCCAAATTTTAGGTATATGGTGTCATATTTTAGATCCTTTTAATTGATGAATCCCTTCACTGATAATTACAGATTCACTTTATTTTATTTTATTTTTTTGCTTCCTACTTTTCTTGTTCTTACTTTTGGTATTTCTTTTATACTCAAAGGGTCCCCTTTAACATTCCTTATAGAGTGGCCTTAGTGGTAATGAGTTCCTTTAACTCTTTATTTCTACTTTTATTCTGAATGATAGCCTTGCTGGATACAGTATTTTTTTTTTAATTTTATTTATTTATTTGACAGAGAGAGATCACAAGTAGGCAGAGAGGCAGGCAGAGAGAGAGAGAGAGGGAAGCAGGCTCCCTGCTGAGCAGAGAGCCCAATGCAGGACTCGATCCCAGGACCCTGAGATCATAACATGAGCCGAAGGCAGCGGCTTAACCCACTGAGCCACCCAGGTGCCCCGGATAGTGTATTTTTGATTGCAGGTTCTTTCCCTGTCAGCACTTCGAATATATGATGCCACTTTCTTCTGGTCTATAAAATTTCTGCTGAAAAATCAGCTTATAGCCTAATGGGACTTTCTTGTCTGTAACTGTTTTCTCTTGCTGCTTTAAAAATTCTCTATCAGTACTTTTTGTTATTCCGATTACTATGTGTCTTGGTGTAGACCTCCTTTTGTTGATTTTGTTGGTGGCCCTCTGTGCCTCCATGATCTGGATATCTATTTCCTTCCCCATATTCAGGAAGCTTTCAGCTATTATTTCTTCAGATAAACCTTCTGCTCTCTTTTCTCTCTCTTCTCCTTCTGGGACCTCTGTAATGCAAATGCAATTGCACTTAATGGTGTCACTTATTTCCATTCATCTATTTTCATTTATTATAATTCTTTTTTCTCTCTCCTGTTCAGCTTCATTCCTTTCTATTATTCTACCCTCAAGATCACTGATCCATTCCTTTACTTCTTCTAGTCTACTATTTATTCCCTAGCATATTTTTAATTTTACTTAAGATGTTCATCTCTGACTTGTTCTTTTTTATGTGTTCTATCTCTTTTTCAAGTCCCTCCTTTAGGTCCTCCATTATTTTCTCTTTTTATGACCATTACTTTAAAATCTGTATCAGGTATATTACTAATCTCCACTTTGTTTAGCTCTCTTGCTGTGATTTTATCATGTTCTTTCATTTGGAATCTTCTTTTTTTTCCCTGTTTCTTCATTTTGTCTAACTCTCTGTGTCTGTTTCCATGTATTACAAAAGTTACCTATATCCCCTGCTCTTGAAAGTACTGGTCTTATGAAGAAGAGGTCTTGTCATGTCCTTTAGCACCACCTCCCTTGTTTACCAAAAATTGGCACTTTAGGGTTTTCTCCTATGTGTGTTGTATGTACCCTTTTGATGTGGCTGAGCCATGTTTACCTTCAGTTCAGTCATCTGTAATGGTTCCCTTTGCATGTTGTATGTAGGGTTTGGTCCCTGTGTTGTTAGTGTGTTAGTTTGGACCCACCTTAAAATCGTGTTGTCAGACCAGGCATTTGCTAAACATGCAGTAAAACCAAACTGCACGGTGCTTTGCCTGTGTTTTCTCTTGAGAAGTTTTCATTGGTGGATGGGGCCTGCGGTCATACCAGATGTCTGCCCCCTAGCTCATTGCAGGGTTCACAGTGGAACTGGTGTGTGTGGTTATCTTCTCCTCTTCCCAGAACTAAATCACTCTGGAGTGGTGCTGGCTGCTGTTGGACTGCTTGCACAGTGCTGGGCTTGAAACACTGCTTTTGATGGGCTCTGCTCCAAGGGTCAATTGGTGGGAGCAGGTATGCAGAATGTGGGGGCAGGACACATGGTGTCAGCAAGATTAGAGCTGGCCTGATGCTGGACAGGACCTGAAGCTGCCTGGGAAAAATGCTGGGGAGTCAGGTTAGGATGGAAGGTACAGTTTCACAGAACTGTGTGGGGACAAGGCATACCGTTTGCAAGATAGTTCTAGAGTATTAATGCTGTGCTAGTTCCCTCAGGTGTCCCTGTATTTAGGCTGGGGTGCAGGGGAGCAAAATGGTACCTGCCAGCTGTTTTGTTCTTGGTGAAGTCTCCCAAAAATCCTTGCCCTCCAGCACATACTCTGAGATTAAGAAATCAATCAATCAATCAATTAATCAATCTTCCTGTGTGCTCTAGGCATTTTTCAAACTGCTACTTCTGTGCTGTATCACAGGAGTGGTGCTTGTTGTGCTATCTCCAGCTATCCTAGAACCAAGTTCCTGGTTTTTAAAGTTCCAGGTGGAACTGATTGTTTGCCCACTCTGGTTTTCAAAGCCAAATATTATGCTTATTTGTTTTCCCAGTCTGGATCTCCCATGCCTGGGATGCCTGGTGTGGGGAGTCTGTTCCTCTCCCCTCCCTGAGCCCACAACATCCCTCTCTCGTGCAGACAGTCTCACAGGTCCATTTGGCTCCCGACTATGTCTCTGGCCTTCCTATTGTCTTGAATGTGGGCTTGTCTCTACATTTAGCTGTGGGGAGTCTCTTTTGCTAGTCTTCAGGTCATTTTCTGGATAATTTACACTGATGTTGGTATTTTCTAGTTGTATCCAGAGGATGAAGAATGAGATTAGGAACTTCCTACTCTGCTGTCTTCTCCTGATGTCCAATCTTCATTGTTTTAAATTCCCTCTCTGAAAATTCCAACATCCTTGTCATGGCCAGTTCTGGTGCTTGCTTTTTCTCTTCAAACTCTGTTTATTGCCTTTTAATATGCTTTGTAATTTTCTCTTGATTACTGGGTATGATGTTCTAGGGGAAATGAACAACAGTAAGTAGGCCTTTGGTAATGTAATCATAGTTCTAGTGAGAGGGAAGCATTCTATAGTGCTATGGTTAGGTCTCAGTCTTTGAGTGTTCCTATGCCTCTAGACTGTGAACTTCACAACTATTTCTGGTTTTTGTTTTGTTGTTGTTGTTGTTTTAACTCCACAAAGGTTGAAGTTGGGTATTTTCCTCCTTAGGTCAAATAGGCTCAGAGAAAATCCCAGCAGGTTTTCTAGGAGGTTAACTAGTTTCTCTTGAAGATAGACCATGTTAAGAAGAGTAGAGTGCTCTGGCATATTTACAAATGACTCCTTTCCCCTCTCCCTGCCAGAAACATGAAGGGAATTTACTGAGCTATTTCCTGTGACCACCAGTCAAGCTCCTGACGGTAGAGTCACAAAAGTGTGGCAGTCCCCTATGACTGGTTTCCCCTAAAGCCTTTAATTCTCAGATTTGTACAGGCCTAGCCTCCAGCAATTTATCAATACAGCTCAGATTTCCTGACCCTATTCCGGGTTCCTGGGGAGGTTTCTACTCCAGTATACTGTAATTCTCTGTTGGTCCAATTTTGTTGAAAATAGTTTGCCCCATGACCTTAATCCTCTTAAAGATCCCCCCCAAAAGTATTGATTTTTCAGTTTGTTTAGCTTTGTATCTGTTGTTAAGATAAAGTGGTGAGCCTCTAATGTCCTTACATACCAATCCAGAAACCATAACCACCCTTAATTTTTAAGCCTAAATAATTCTAATAAAACTTACATTGGCAGTATGTTTACACATTCCATAAACGTAATGTATCTGTTAATTTAGCCCTTGCAGGCTTACTCCAAACATTTGGATATGTCAAAAGTACTGAGACAAAGAGAGAGTTTCCTATTATGGGGAGATGGTGTGCTTCAGGGTAGGCTTTGAATGGAACCCTTCTTGCAGTCATTATCTAACTTTTTAGGTTTCACTTTCTGCCTCTATTCAATGAAAGAGGAGCTCCCAGTGGCGTAACTTGAACTCATTCCACACTCTTAGGACCTCTAAGAAGCTAGAGCATACCTTCTCACCATTATAACTCATCAAGGAAGTGCTTTTCCAAAAGGCAACTAATTTACAGGGTGACCAGCATTTTAATAGGTGGGCATGTACAAGATCTCCATGCAGCAGGAGGGAGAGTAGCTATCTGAAGAGACCTGGTCCTGTGAAATTTGGTTTGGTTTGAGGTTTTAGGCTTGTAGAGAACATCAGCATTTGCCCTTCTAGGCAGGAGCATAAAGTAGATAGAGAGAGTAATGATAGGAATAGTGGCTCACGACAAGCTGGGAATAGGTAGCCACTAGAGCAGTGACTCTATAACAGTAGTTCCAGCTCTGGCAGCAGTGTATGCCTGTTCATGAGAACTAGATAGGAGTTGTTTAATCACAGAGCTGCTGTCAGAGGCTGGACATGGCACTCTCCTCACATGACCTTCCTTTCTGGCCCCAGATAGCTGTTTCAGATCTTTATCCTTCCTATCTTCTTAGCTAAACTGGAAGAGCCTAATAAGCACATGTGTAAATAAGTTAGGATTTCTTCTGGTTCTAATATTCTAGAATTATTCTGAACACAGTAGAAGCACATTAATTCAGATAGCTTGTTCCAAATTTCTAATTATTATCCATTTGGATGAAGTTGCAATTTATTTTTGTTCAGCAAAATTTTATTATAGATAGCTCAAACTAAAAAGAAAAGCGGTAGAGGAATTATTAAAATATTTAAGGAGACAAACTTAATTTAATATGTTAAAACTATTTTATCTGTTAAAACTATTTTATCTGATTTTATATATATATATATATAAATTATATATATTTTATATATATAAAATATATAAAATCAGATAAAGGTTGAAGTTAATATATATATATATATATTATATAATATATATATATATATGGAACTTCCATCTAAACAGCTTAAAAATGGATGGGGAGAACAGACAAATCAACAAATAGATTGCTGTGATAAATGTTGAGAGAGAGGTGTACACACGGTGTGTTAACAAGAAGAATAATACCTCAGGTACACTAGGGTTGGGGGTCCAGAGAGAGAGACTCACTCCCTGGCAATTACAGAGTGTGCAGGATAAAACAAAACTCCTTCTGTGTGCTGGTTCTCTCTCATTACTCTACTACTGTACTGACAGCACTTCTGATACCAGGGGTGTGTGTGTGTGTGTGTGTGTGTGTGTGTGTGTGTGTGTGTGTGTTTCCCAAATAAAGCAATTCTCTGCAATGCCTGTTGGGTATCCTAAAGTTTAATTCAATTTTAATACTAGTTGGAATTAATACAGACCCCACAAGTTAAGGGCTCATTTCCACAAGACTGCACCCAACTTCAACTTGTCAAGTAATAGGTCCCCAGGTTACTCATAACTTAACTACAAATCAGAGTTTCCCATGATTTCCCCTCCCCCCTCGAGTTTAATTATTTCCTAGAAAAACTCACTGAACTCAAGAAAACTCTTACTTGCATTTATTGTGTTTATTATAAATACAGTATATGATTAAGGTTGTAGATAAGCAGCCAGATGAAGAGCTCCATAAGACAAGGTCTGGAAGGGTCCTAAGCACAAGAGCTTCTATCCCTGTGGAGTTAAGTAATCTCCCAGCATGTGGTTGTGTACACCAATCTGGAAGCTCCCTGAATCCCATACCTTTGGGATTTTTATGGAGACTTCATCACATAGGTATGATTAATTGTAAACTCAATTTCTAGCCCCTCTTCTGTTCCTTGGGAAAAAAAGTTCCAAGCATCTTCCTGGTAACCAGTCCTCATCCAGGAGCCAGAAAATTCCAAAGGATTTAGGAGCTCTGTTTAAGGAACCAGTGTCAAAGCCCAAATATAAGAATAAATGCTCCTAGTGCCCTTATCACTTGGGAAATTACAACAGTTTCAGGAACTCTCTGTCAGGAACCAGGGCCAGAGGCCAATATATATATTTTCTATTATTTCACATGTTGGCTATGTTTAATGGTTGAATCTAGGTGTCTAGATGAAGAGGAGAGGGCAAGAACACCAGGAAAAGTGTTTATAGGCAACCACAAATAGTGCCGTGGAAATGGAGACCCTATAGTAATAATATTGGAGAGCATAATCAATTCTCACTATTCATGGTAGTTATATACTTTAAACTTGTGAGCACTGAATTATGGAACACTGAACTATTACTTTGTGGTGTGGGTCACAGAATATAGGGTTAAGTCTGTGAGTCTCTGGTCAAAACATTTCATCAAATGAAATGATGATCTGTGTTTTTGTTTGTTTGTTTGTTTGTTTTTCCTTCACCATTGCTATTTGTATTCTGTGATAGATTTTTCTATAGTCCCACACAGACCAATTTCCAGTGTCATTTCTAATCAACCAAACTCAAATTAGGAAAACTTATAATAAGGGTTTTATTCTTGGGATTTCACAATATGAAATCTAATATGAAATATGACCTTAAGACAGAAAACTGAGTAACAGAAATTTAACTCTTACTCATGCAACCTGACTGGGCATTAAAACATTTAGTCTTCCTTGAATATTTGCATTGAACATGAATTATATATAGAAATAATTAATTAGTAAAAACAAAAAGTCAGCAATACAGAGTTAATTAAGCTACTTTACATAGACATATTAGAGCCAGAGAAGGTGTCAACCAACTTTTTCAACTTCTCAATAATACAATAATGATGCAATCACTTCCATACAATGTTATCCTTAGCTCATAAAAATAAGTTATCTCTCAGCCTTCCCCCCCCCCCCCTCCATCCTTTCTGGAGATGGTTGAATGTACAAAAGATTAAGAATATATAGCAGAAATCAATATTTATTCATTTAAGACAGTTTAGGAAAAAGTGTACATCCTTTCTCATACCATAAAAAATTGATTGTCTATAACTGAAAGATTTAATAACAAAATGAAATTATAAAGACATAGAAAATAAATATTCTTGCACTGAGAATTATCTAAGTAGAAAGTTGAAATTATGAATAACAAAACATGGGTTCAAGAAAAAAAAAGTAAAAACAAAAGAAATGGAAAGCCTGTAAAAAATCTGAATGAGGGAAAGCTGGCTGGAATATAAAAGTTATGAAGCAAAAGTCTTAATCCAGTAGTTTATAATTTGTCCAATTCACATAGTGAAGGGATGGAATAGCCAAAGGACTATAAGTCAAGCCAGTGGTTGACTGGGTCTACCAGCCCATAGACCTAATTTTTCTCTCT
The DNA here is from genome assembly GCF_964662115.1 of Mustela nivalis. NCBI lineage: Eukaryota > Metazoa > Chordata > Mammalia > Carnivora > Mustelidae > Mustela > Mustela nivalis. The sequence continues at coordinate 70,824,975 of NC_139021.1, forward strand.
CCTGTGGCAAGTATGTCACTCTGAAAATTATTAAATTTGGCTGTTGTACCCTAGGGATAGTAACAACAATAATGGCCTTTTCCTGTCATAATTATGTGCTCCCCATGCAAGCTCTTAATTAGAATATGACTTGCCTATAAATATCTACTTACAGGGAAAGACTGTGTTGTTATGGTGACCCAAGTTTTCTCGTATATTCAGTAACCAAATATTATTCATTTATTTATTCATTCATTTAATAAGCTCAGAATATATCATATGCCCTAGGTATAGCCCTAAGATTATTAATTTAAGTAACCATAAAAGAATTCCTATATGTCACCAAAGAAATAGGGATCTTGCTTTATGCTTAGTTTTTTTTCCCCCTTAAGATTTATTTATTTATTTTAGAAAGAGAGAGTGTACTCTAGTGAGGTGGAGGGGAAGGGCAGAAAAAGGCATTTGCTGAGTATGGAGGCTGATGTGCATATGGCTCCCAGGACCATGAGCCAAAATCAAGAGTCAGCCACTTAACTGACTGAGCCAATCAGGTGCCCCATGCCTTGCTTTTTAAATAATTCACTCCATCCTTCAAATTGTTTCAACATGCATAACCATATATAAATTACATATTTATGATCTTCTAGTGAATAATATACTGTACATATTGTAAAAATATTTTTCAGAAAATCAAATTCCAGGATGACATGATGTGCCTTCCATCTTCTTCCTATGACTAATCTATCTGTATGACTTCTTTGGAGAAATGTCTGCTCATGGCTTCTGCCCATTTTTAATCCATTTAATTAGATCATTAGGGTTTTTTGGGGGGGGGTTGGCATTGAGTTGTATAAGTTTTTTTTTTATGTATTTTGGATACTATTCCTTTATTGGATATATCATTTGTGAATGTCTTTTCCCATTCAGTAGATTGTCTCTGTTTTGTTGATTCTTTCTTTTGCTATGCAGAAACTTTTTATTTTTATATAGTGCCAATAGTTTACTTTTGCTTTTGTTTCTCTTGCCTCAGGAGACTTACCTAGGAAAATGTTGCTATGGACAATGTCAGAGAAATTACTGACTGTGCTCTCTTCAAGGATTTTTATGGCTTCAGGTCTCAGATTTAGGTCTTCACTCCATTTTGAGATTATTTATTTATTTATTTTTAGTTTTTTGGGGTTTTTGTATGATGTGAGAGAATAATCCAGTTCCATTCTTTTGCAACTAGCTGTCCTCCTTTTTCAACACCATTCATAGAAAAACCTTTCTTTTCTCCATTGTGTATTCTTGTCTCCTTTACCAAAGTTTAATTTACCACATAACCATGGATTTATTTCTGAGGCATCTGTTCTGTTCTATAGATCTGTGTGTCTATTTTTGTGCCAGTACTATATTCTTTTGATAACTGCATCTTTGTACTGTATCTTGATATCTGGAATTATGATACCTTTAGTTTTGTACTTCTCTTTCAAGACATCTCTGGCTTTCAGCGTCTTTTGTGATTTCATACAAATTTTAAGATGATTTGTTCTAGTTCTGTGAAAAATGCTGTTGGTATTTTAAATGTGTAGATTGCTTTGGGTAGTATGGACATTTTAACAAAATTTGTCTTGAAATCCATAAGCATGGAATATCTATCCATTGTTTGTTTCATCTTTAATTTCTTTCAGTGATGTTTCATAGTTTTCAGAGTACAGGTCTTTTACCTCTTAGGGAAGTTTATTTGTTAGTGTTTTATTATTTTTGGTATAATTGTAAATGGAATTGTTTTCTTAATTTTTTTTTCTGCTACTTCATTATAAGTGAATAGAAAGGCAACAGATTTCTGTACACTGGTTTTGTATCCTGCAACCTTAATGAATCCATTTATTGGTTGTAGTAGCTTTTTGGCAGTCTCCAGGGTTTTCAGTATATTATCATGTCATCTGCAAATGATAAAAGTTTTACTTCTCTCTTACCAATTTGGATGACTTTTAATTCTTTTTGTTGTGTGGTTGCTATGGCTAGGATTTTCAGTACCATGTTGAATAAAAGTGCTCAGAGTGAATATCTTTGTCCTATTCTTGACCTTAAGAGAAAAGCTCTCATTTTTCTCACCATTGAGTATGACATTAGTTGTGGGGTTTTCATATAAAGCTTTTATTATGTTGAGGGATGTTCCCTCTAAACCTACTTTGTTGAGGGTTTTTATCATGAATTAGTATAGTACTGGGTCAAAGGCATTTTTTTCATTATTTATATATAAAAACATTTTATTTTAAAATTTTAATTAATTTTTTTATTTTTTATAAACATATATTTTTATCCCCAGGGGTACAGGTCTGTGAATCACCAGGTTTACACACTTCACAGCACTCACCAAAGCACATACCCTCCCCAATGTCCATAATCCCACCCCCTTCTCCCAAACCCCCTCCCCACAGCAACCCTCAGTTTGTTTTGTGAGATTAAGAGTCACTTATGGTTTGTCTCCCTCCCAATCCCATCTTGTTTCATTGATTCTTCTCCTACCCACTTAAGCCCCCATGTTGCATCACCAAGGCATTTTTATCATTTGTCAAAATGACTATATGGTTCTTACCCTTCTCTTATTGATGTGATGTATCATGTCGATTGATTTGCAAATATTGGACAATCTTTTTTTTTAAGATTTCATTTATTTATTTGACAGAGAAAGAGAGAGAGTGAGAGCAGGAACACAAGCAGGGGGACTGGAAGAGGAAGAAGCAGGCTTCCTACAGGGAGCCTGGTTTGGGGCTCAAGCCAATGAAACAATTTCATTATTCCCAGAGCCCTGGGATCATGACCTGAGCCAAAGGCAAACACTTTATGACTGAGCCACCCAGGCACACCCCTTATATTGGGCAACTCTTGCATACCAGGAATAAATCCAACATGATCATGGTGGATGATTTTTTTTCATAAGTTGTTGGATTTGTTTTGTTAATGTTTTGTTGAGGATTTTTGCATCTATGTTTATCAGAGATATTGGACTGTAGTTCTATTCTTTTGTAGTGTCTTCGCCTGGTTTTGGAGACTTTCCATTCTCTTCTATTTTTTTGTAAAAGTTTGAAAAGAAAAGTTCTTAACTTTAAGTGTTTGGTAAAACTCACCTATGATGTCATCTGGTCCTAGACTTTTGTTTGGGGGAGGTCTTTTTTTAAATTTTTATTTTCCTAATTACTGATTCAATTTCATTGTTCATAACCAGTCTGATAATTTTTTTTTATTTCTTCTTGATTCAGTTATGGGAGGTAATATTTTTCTAAGAATTTATCCATTTCTTCTAGAATTTATCCACTTCTAAGAATTTATTCATTTCTTGTCCAATTTGTTGGCATATAATTTTTCATAATATTATCATGTCTTTGTTTTTCTGTGGTGTTGATTGTTATTTCTACTCTTTCATTTCTGATTTTGAGTCCTATTTCTCTCTTTCTCTTTCTCTTTCTCTCATTCCAATGGGTTTGACTACTAGTTTATCAGTTTTTTTAAATGTTCTCCAAGAATCAGCTACTGATTTCATTTATATCTTTAAATGTTTTTTTTTTTGTTCATTTTGAAGTTCCATTTCATTTATCTCTGCTTCAATATTTTTTTCAATCTCTGCTTTCAATATTTTTTTATATAATTCCTTCTGCTGGTTTTGGTCCCCCTCCCAGCTCTGTTAGGTTTAAGGTTAGGTTGATTATTTGAAATTTTTCTCACTTCTTGAGGTAGGCCTCTAAATTTGCTTTAAAATTCCCTTTTAGAATAGCTTTTGCTGCTTCCAAAAGTTTCCAGGCTATTGTGTTTCATTTTCATTCATATTCATGTATTTTTAAACTTTCTCTTTGATTTCTTGGTTGACCTTTCCTTGTTTAGTTGTATGTTATTTAACCAAGCTGTATGTGTGTGCTTTCCAGAGTTTTTCTTACAGTTGATTTCTAGGTTCATAGCGCTGTGGTCAGAAAAGATGCGTGGTATGATTTCAGTCCTTTTTAATTTGTGGAGACTTGTTTTATGGTCTAATGCATGATATATTCTGGAGAATATTTGATGTGTACTTGAAAAGAATGTATATTGCGCTATTTTAGGATGGAATATTCTGAATATACCAATTAGATACATCTGGTCAAATGTGTGATTCAAAGCCATTGTTTCCTCATTGATTTTCTATTTGAATGATCTATCAATTGATGTAAGTAGGGTGTTAAAGTCCCATGTTATTTTGTATTAGTATTGATTACTTCCTTTATGTATGTTATTAGTTGCTTTATGTATTTGAAGGCTCCATTGGTGGGTGCATAAATATTTATAATAGTTATATCTTCTTGTTTAATTGTTTTCTTTATGGTTATATACCATATATATGTATATATGGTTATATACCATATATACCATATACCATATATCATATATAGTGTCCTTCTATGTAACTTGTTACAATCTTTGTTTGTAAAGTCTACTTTGTCTGGAAGAATCATGTAGATGATGTAAAAGTAGGGGAACTGTGTTTCTTCTGGTCTCTTGAATTTACCTAGATATCTAACAGATCATTCAGAATATCTGAAAATTCAACCTGAGATCTAAGGAAAGAATTGCTACAATACTACAAATAGAAAAAAGACTACTATTTGCAAAGGAAGAAGGTGAAGAGACATGATTTTGAGGGGATATATAAACCACAGTCGGGAGGGATCCTCTGTAAGAAGGCTGCTGGAAAGTGATATAGCAGTAGTACATAAAATCAGAACTTTTAGAAGTCGGCTTCCATGAGGGACATCGCTGGCTGAAATATGCTCAGGCGGTAAAGCAGGGCAGACTCTTAAGCAGTGTGGTCTCAGGATCCCCAGGGTCACAGAAAGAAGGGGGGATGCCTGAATGCAGCAGAGTTCCCAAGTGTTGGAGCAGAGAATCCAGCTATAATTAGCGAGCTCCAAAGTGGATTCTCAGCTATGTGTTGCAATAAACTATGAACCCCAACACAATCAGGAGACCACTCTCCAAGCAGGGACCCAAAAAAGAATAACTGCTATGAGAGCTGGATCCTTTGTCCAGGAGGAGTGGCATGGATCAGAAAAAAATAAGGCAAAGCCTCCCCAGACAGGATTTTTTGAGGCACCTCTCCTCCCCCTGGGAGGATTGATGTCGGTACACACAGCAGGAGTCTGGGGAGTTTGAAGCATATGAAAGGGTCTGACTGTCTTTCCCTGAAGGTGCACTGAAGAGTGGGGGACATGATCCTTCAGCTCTAGGGCTGGAGATTGGGGTGGCACCATTTTTTTGTTGTTTGTTCACCCTATAAAGCAGCAGTAAAAGACAAATAGAGTAATCCATATGAGTTTACATTGGGCCTGGCCCCTGGCAAGGAATGGTGCAATTCCACCTAGGCAAAGACACCTGAGGATCAGTGCAACAGCCCTCTTACCAAGAAGACCAGAAGGATCCTCAGGGGAATACCAAATTAATAGATCCCTCAAAACTGAAAAACTCTTGTGCTGGGGAAAATAGTATATAGAATTGGGGTTTTGGCATGAGTCTTTAATCTTTCAGTTTAAGATTTTTCTTTTTCCTTTTCAACTAGTTTTTTATTTTATCAACTCTTTGTTTTTAAGTCTTTTTTAAATTCCATTTTTTCCATTTTCACTTGATAGATATACACTTCACTTTTTGCTTCCTTTCACTGTATACAATTTTATTTTGTTATATATAAATTTTGCTTTCTTTACAATTCTGAGATTTAGCTTCTTCTAACAAACAGGACAAACTACACACAGGGCAAGTGGATTACCCTGTTTTGTCCACCTGTGTCCACACTTGTGAGATTATGTTCTTTCTTTTCTACTTTTTTTTAAATTTTCTTTTTTGTTTTCTGACCTCTTCAGATTTGTCTAGTATGTATTTCACTTGATATTTTTTTTATTTTGTTTTCCCACTCATCCTTTCTTCTCTGGGCAAAATCACTATAGGAAAGAAATGACAACAAAAGAAAACAGAGGTAATACTTTCTGCCACAGATCTTATCAATATGGACATAAGTAAAATGTCAGAGCTCATTAAAGATATCGGTTATAAAGTTACTAGCTCTCTTAAAAAAAAGACTTTAGAGAATCTCTTAGTGCAGAAATAAAATCTAATCAGGCAGAAATTTAAAAGTGCTGTAACTGAGATGCAGTCTATAATGGCTGCTCTAATAGCTAGAATAAATAAGGCAGAAGAGAGAGTAAGTGACATAGGAGACAAAACAGTTGAAAGGAAGGCAGCTGAGGAAGAGAGAGAAAAACAATTAATGTACCATAAGGGAAGGATTTGAGAAATCAGTGATACCATAAAGTGCAACAATATTAGAATTATTGGGGCCCCAGAGGAAGAAGAAAGAGAGAGAGAGACAGAAGGTATATTTGAGCAAATCATAGCTGTGAACTTCCCTAATCTGGGGAAGGAAATAGACATTTAAGTTCAAGAAGTAAACAGAATGTCCCCTGAAATCAATAAAAATAGATGAATACCCTGCCATATAATAGTGAAGCTTTCAAATTACAGAGATAAAGAGAACATCCTAAAAGAAGCTCAAGGCAGGAGCTCCTTAAACTACAATAGTGGAAACATTTGACTGGCAACAGACCTATCCACAGAGACCTGGTAGAACAGCAAGGGCTATCATGATATATTTAGAGTACTAAATGAGAAAAACATGCAGCCAAGAATATTTCATCTATCAAGGCTGTCATTCAGAATGGAAGGAGAGATAAAGAGTTTCCAGGACAAAGAGAAACTAAAACAATTGTGATCACTAAACCAGCCCTGCAAGAAATATTAAAGAGGATCCTGTAAGTAAAGAGAGAGCCCAAAAGTAGCATAGGCCAGAAAGAAACAGAGATAATTTACAGGGACTTTACAGGTAATACAATGGCACTAAATTCATTTCTGTCAATAGTTACTCTGAACATAAGTAGGTTAATGCTCCAATCAAAATACAGAGGATTGCATGAAGCAATAGGTGTGTTGCAAAAACAATGAATTCTGTTACGCTGAAAAGAAATAATAATAAAAAAAAGACAGGATATCAGATTGAATAAAAAAGCAAGAACCATCCATATTCTGTGTACAAGAGACTCATTTTAGACCTAAAAACACCACAAGATTGAAAGTGAGGGGGTGGAGAACGATTTATCATGCTAATGAGCATTAAAAGAAAGCTGAAATAGGAATCCTTATTTCAGACAGATTAGGTTTTAAACCAAAGATGATAACAAAAGATGAGGAAGGACAGTATATCATGTTTAGGATCTATCCAACAAGAAGATCTAAAAATTATAAATATTTATACTCCTAATTTGGAAACAGCCAATTACATAAACCAATGAATAAGTAAATTAAAGCAATAGATTGATCATTACATAATAATAATAGGGGACTTCAACAACCCACTCAGCAATGGACAATCATCTAAGCAGAAGATCAACAAGGAAATAAGGGCTTTGAATGACAATGACACACTGGACCAGGTGGACTTCACGGATATATACAGAGCATTCAATCCTAAAACAACAGAAAACACATTCCTCTTGAGTGCACATGGAACATTTTACAGAACAGACCACATACTGGGTCACAAATAACGTCTCAATGGGTACCAAAAGATTACGATTATTCCCAGTAATTTTCATACTACAATCATTTAGAACTTGAACTCAATCACAAGAGGAAATTTGGAAAAAATTTAAACACTTGGAAGGTAAAAAGCATCTTACTAAAGAATGAATGGGTCAACCAGGAAATTAAAGAAGAATTTTAAAAATTTATGAAAACACAACTGTTCACAACCTTTGGGACACGGGAAAGGTGGTCCTAAGGGGGAAATATATAACCATCTAAGCCTTTCTCAAAAAATTAGATAAGTCTCAAATACACAATCTAACCTTATACCTAAAGAAACTGGAGAAAAAAAAAACAATAAATAAAGCTTAAACCAAGCAGAAGAGAAATAATAAAGATTAGAGCAGAAATCAATGAAACAGAAACTGAAAGAAGAGTAGAACATATAAATAAAAGTTGAAGCTGGTTCCTTGAAGGAATTAATAGGATTGATAAACTCCTAACCAGATTTCAGAGAAAAGAGAAAAGACCCAAATTAATAAATTGAAAATTTTAATAAATTGAAAAATGAAAGAGGAGAGATCATGATCAACAGCAAGGAAATACAAACAATTATAAGAACATATTTTGAGTTACTGTATGCCAACAAATTAAGCAACCTGGGAGATATGGATACATCCTGGAGACTTATAAACTACCAGAACTCTAAGAGGAAGAAACAGAAAACCTGAACAAACCCTCGCCAGCAAGGAAATTGAAGCAGTGATAAAAAAATCTCCCAACACCTGAGTCCAGGTCTGGATGGCTTTCCAGGGATATTTTGCCAAACATTTAAAGAAAAACTAATACCTACTCTTCTGAACCTGTTCCAAAAAACAGAAACAGAAAGAAAACTTCCAAACTCTTTCTATGAGGCCAACATTACCTTGATCCCAAATCCAAAGAACTCACCAAAAAAAAAAAAAAAAAAAAAAGAATTATAGACCAAAATCCCTGATGAGCATGGGTGCCAAAATTATCACCAAGATATTAGTAAGGTCCAACAGATACATTAAAAGGATTATTCACCATGACCAAGTGGAGTTTATTCCTGGACTGCAAGGCTATTTCAACATTTGCAAATCAAACATAGCATATAACTTTAATAAAACTAAAGACAAGAAACATACGATCCTCTCAATTGATGCAGAAGTATTTGACTAAATACGCCATTCTTTCTTCATTAAAATTGTAGGGATAGAGGAAACATACTTCAATATCATAAAAGCTACCTACCAAAAGCCCATAGCAAATATTATTCTCAATGGGGAAAAACTGAGAGCTTTTCCCGTAAGGTCAGGGACACAACCGTGGATGCCACTCTCAACCACTGTTGTTCAACATAGTACTAGAAGTCCTAGCCTCAGCGGTCAGACAACAAAAGGAAATAAAAATAATTCAAATTGTCAAAGAAAAGGTAAAACTCTTACTCTTCACAGATGACATGGCACTTTATGTTGAAAAATCCAAAAAACTCCACCCCAATTGAAATTCCTTACCCTATTTTTTGCATATCTATTACCAGTTTTTTATTTGTGGTTATTATTAGATTTGTATATAACATCAGCATATAGCAGTCCATATTAAGGAGACAGTTGCTTATGTTTGAACCCATTTTTTCTCCTCTCCTTCCCAAGTTTTATGTATATGGTGTCTTACTTTACATCTTTTAATTTTGTGAATGTCGACTGATTTTTGTAATTATACTTAAGTTTAACACTTTTTGCTTTCTTACTTTTCTTACTCCTTCTTATGGCCTTTCCTTTCCATTCAGAGTCCCTGATACCATTTTTTTTTTTTGTAGGATTTCTTTGGTGGTGATGAATTCCTCTAATTTCTTTTTTGTCTGTGAAACTTTTTATCTCCCCTTTTATTCTGAAGGATAGCCCTGATGTATAGAGTATTCTTGTTTGCAGAGTTTTTGTTAGCACATTTAATATATCATGACACTCCCATTTGGCCAGCAAAGTTTCTGTTGAAAAATCAGCTGATAACCTTATGGGATTTCCTTGTATGTAACTGTTTTCTTTTCTCTGGCTGCTTTTAAAATTCTCCTTTTGCCATTTTAATTAATATATGTCTTGGTGTAGACCTTGGGTTGATTTCAGTGGGTTTCTCTGTGCTCCCTAGATTTGGATATTTGTTCCCACCCCAGAATCAGGGAAGTTTTCAGCTATTATTTCTTCAAATAATTTTTCTGCCCACTTTCCTCTCTGTTCTTTTGGGATTCCTATAATATGAATGTTATTATGCTGAATGTATCACTAAATTCCCTTAGTCTATTTTCTCTTTCTTTCTCTTTCTTTCTTTTTTTCTTTTTCTTTCTTTCTTCTTCTTCGTCTTCTTCTTTTTTTTTTTTTTTTTTTTTTTTTTTTTTGGTTATTCCTTTCTCTCTGTCACCCCACTTCATTGTTTTCCATTACTCTGTTCTCCAGGTTGCTGATCTGTTCTGCTTTCTCTTGTCTACTATTTATATCCACTAGTTTATTTTTAATATCCATTACTGATTTCCTCACCTTTGATTGGTTCTTTTGTATGTTTTCTATTAAAAGTCTCACTGAGGTCCTCCACTCTTAAGTCAATTATCTTTTTGACCATCACTTAAAGTTCTCTCAGGCATATTATGTATCTTTATTTTATTTAGCTTTCTTACTGTGATTTTGTCCTGTTCTTTCATTTGGGACATATTTTTCTGTCTCATTTTTTCTAACTACTTGTGTCTGTTTTTTTTTTTTTTTTTTTTTTAATACTAGGAACATCAGCTACATCCTTTGCTCTTGCAAGTAGTGGCCTTATGACTAAGAAGTCTTATAATACCCTTCAGTGCCATGTTTCCTGTTCCCTAGGACCTGGCACTTCAAGGAGTGACTCCTATGTGTGTTGTGTGTGTCTTGTTTTGTTCTGGACACTTTTTTCTTCAGTCCTTTTGGCTGCGGTGGCTTTCTTGCCTAAAGTGAGTAGTGTTTGGTCCATAGCTGAAGTAGAGTGGGTTTTAACAAGGTACATGCACATTTACTTGCTAAGTGAGACCTGGAGCCCCTGCTTCAGGACTGGGCTGACCTTGTAGAAGTGCTGAGAGTGCATGGGCTGTCACTTCCAGGAAAAAGAGATAGCATGTCAAGCAACCTTAGCAGATAGAACATAGAACCACCAATTTGAAAAATCACCAGGGAAAGACTGGAAGAAAAGTGATTTACTCATCACATGGCATGTCCTAGAGATACAAGAATCTCAGAAAGACTGAGATTGTGTTGCTGTAAAGATTTGCACTGGTCTTCTAGGGGTGTGAACTGGCAGCACCAGGACTGAGACAAGTGTGACTGGGAACAGTGTATCTACTGAAGTGATGGAGACAGAGCTTGGTCCAAACAAGTTAAGTAGGGAGTGGGGGCATTGATCTGTTTTCTGCAGATGGCAGTGTGTTTATGCTAGGAGCTGGGGACAGGGAGGACGGGAGGGAGAGGAGCATGGTGCCTATCAGTTCCTTTGTTCCTGGAGGAGTCTTTCTGAGATTCTCGTATCTCTAGGACATGCCATGTGATGAGTAAATCACTTTTCTTCCAGTCTTTCCCTGGTGATTTTTCAAATTGGTGGTTCTATGTTCTATCTGCTAAGGTTGCTTGACATGCTATCTCTTTAAGGCTGGGGACTCAACTTCCTAACATTCTCAAGGCTCTCCTAGAGCTGAGCTTAATGACGTTTAGAATTCTATCCAGGTACTAACCAGGCCAAGCTTTGAGGTTGCTTGTTGTTAAGAACTAGTGAAATGTGTCTCCTCTCACCTTCAAAGCCCAATGTTATGGGGTTTGTCTTACCCTAGAAGTTTCCTCTGTGTGACAGTCTGTTTCTCACCCTTCTCAGCACCCCTGGCTCCTTCCTCTCCACAAGTAGCCATGGCCTGTTTAGGCTTCAAATCACCTCTCCACCTTTCCTACCTTCTTCATGGTGGCCTCTCCTTGCCAGTCTTTGGGTAGTTTTCTAAGTTATTAAACTGATGTGAGTGTTATCTTGTTGTGTCTGTTGGACAAGGCAAGCTTAGGTTCCTCCTACTCCACCACCTTTCCAGTCTCCTCTATATGTATATACTTATTGACTTAAAATAGAATGACCACTCTGGAGGTTTGCAAAACAAGCACTTGCCAATATTGGTTATAATGTTACTTGGGAGAACAGGGAGGGAGGAAATAGAGGTTGAAACCCATGCCTATGGGTTTGCTTTTTGACTGTGCCCAGCCCATGCATCAGACATTTGAGCTATGAAGCCATCAGGATATCTCTAGTCCAGCCACTCTCTGCCTTTACTATAGGAGACATCCACAGTGAAAAATACTTAACTGAGTCCAGTCTATCCTCAGATCTATGAGAGATCATAACAATAAATGATTCTTGTCGCAGGACGCTAATTTTGGGGTAGTTCACTTACAGAAAAAGGCAACTGAAAAAGGGAGTAACCATTCCCATTACTCATACTCAACTTTACTTTTATATTTTTCCTAATAGATGGGACTTTAATATTTAATTGGGTTACTTAACAAATTTAGATTTTTTTCACTTCATCTATAGCAGAAATAGCTTTTGGCCCAAATGCTTTACCTTTGTCTTATGGACTAGTTGAACATACTTTGATCTTCTAAAAACTCTGCTTCTGGGAAGGGAACACTCTGACTAACACTGTGATCTTTTACAAATCACCTATACAAAAGTCTAGAGAAAAAAAAAAAACACTCCTTGAAAATAACTTTTTATTTCTAAAGTTTGCAGGGTGCCTGGGTGGCTCAGTGGGTTAAAGCCTTTGCTTTCTCCTCAGGTCATGATCCCAGAGTCCTGAGATCAAATCCCATGCCGGGCTGTCTACTCAGCAGGGAGCCTGCTTCATCCTCTCTCTCTGCCTACCTCTCTGCCTACTTCTGATCTCTGTAAAATAAAAAAAATAAATAAATAAAACCTTTAAAATAAAACAAAAACTAAAGTTTGCATGACATCTTTACAAAAGAATAAAAGAAATACACCAGTATGATAAAATGAAGGCATATTATAACAATCTTATAATAGTAAAAAAAAATTTTATTGCTTAATATCATTTACTTAATTGTTAATCCATTTCTTCTGTTTAGTAAGCATTAAAACTAGAACTTGCCTTCTACATACTCTGTTGAGCAGATCTTTTGCTTTGTCCCTTCCTCTGTTCAGACATGAAACAATTAACTTCATAAAATTGAAAATAGCTTTCAAATGTCATTATCTTTTTCTAATTTTCATGGGCACTTAAAAGAATGCTAATTAAGTTCAACTTGAAATTTTCGTATTTTTCATTTATTGATGGAGCTGCATTATTTTGAAAAGAGAACCTCTTTAATAATATTGTCATATTTTTTGAGAACTCTACATTATAAAATGATGAACATCATTTCAGTGAAGTACAGAGGTTTTATAACAATAATGTCTGAAAATACATCTATCAAATTTCAATTCATTGCCAGTTTTGGGGTTCCTAGTGATCTGTGCTAGAGGTCATTGTACATCCTCTAATCATTCATCTCCCCACTATGTATTAAGAATTTTAAAATAACCTATCTGTCAGCTGATGCCACAATAATTCTGCTCACCAGCTACCCTAAAATTCTGTAACTTTACAGTAAGCATCTTTACAATAAGCATCTGTTTCTCAGTAATGTATCTGAGATTCAGCATGGGTGGCTCTGTTCCATGTGTCTCTTCTGGGGCCATGTGTTTCATTCTATTCTCATGAGAATGGCCAAAGAATAAGAAGCCTTAAAGTACAAGCGTATTTCAAGGCTTCTCTCTTTAACATTGAACATTACATTGGTCAGAACAAGTCACATGACCTGAAGTCAAGGGGCAGAAAGATGAGGCCATGGCAACTGAATAGATGTCTAACTCTATTACAACAGAGTTACACATCAGAACCAAAAGGTCATTTGCCACAAATGTTAGATGAGGACAGGTATGCTTCCTTAAACCCTGAATCCTATACCTGGACCACCAGGATACACATCTAGGCCCAAACTCTAAAGATCGGCCAGGTTAGTTCTTCAGCATTTGCTCTACTTCTTGAAGTATACAAACAAAAACAGACAAACAAAAAGACTGATAAAAGTATATGGCAAGAGACAAAAATGTATATATATATATATATATATATATATATATATATATATATATATATATATGCAAGTAAATGGATAACCTCGTCAAAAAGAACCCCAAGTGTAAGATTTATATACTATCAGGACAAACACAAAAACACAGAAACACTGATGGAAGAAAAAGATGGGAGAGTGGTTATAAATTCTCAGTGTGGGCGAGGAAGGTTGTTTTGATTCTTCCTGGATGTATCCTAAGATCTTTGTTAAAGGACTCAACTTTCCTAAGATAAAGGGGGATTAAAAATTGATTTACCTATAGTGGTAGTGATGAAGTTCTAGAACCTAGGTGAGGTTCAGTGGGCTGAGGTCCGGAGCCAATGACCAAGAAAGAATTCTTGAGACATCTTTGGTGCAAAATGGTGATTTATTAAAGCACGGGGACATGACCCGTGGGCAGGAAGAGCTGCTGCCCTGGGTTGTGAGGGATGGCAGGTTATGTACCCTGTGGTTGGGGGAAGGTGAGGGAGGGAGGTTTCAATGGAGTTTTCATATGCTAAAGAGGGCCTATGAGGTGGCAGGATGTCTGAGGCCTACCAGAGGCCTTGCCCTTGTGGCTTGATCAATGTTGTCTGTAGACCAGCCATTATCATTAAGATAGTTGGGAGACTTTTTGGTGGGATGTCACAATCCTGCTATCAATCATCTTTGTTAGTGAGATTTAGGACATTTGTAAGCCAAGGGAGACTCCTGTCCTGCAGGATTGTGATCCCTGCAAGTTAACTATTTGCTTATTGTTCATGGCAGTCAGGGCTGCCTGAGGAATGCTACACATATGACTGAGGGGGAGCGGATGGAGAGAGGGGTGCAAGGCGCCAGCTTTTGCTTTGTCTTCAGCCAGCCTCTTTCTCCCTCAACAATAAAAAACAAATAGTTAACTTGCAGAGATCACAATCCTGAAAGACAGAGTCTCTCTTGGTTTACAAATGTCCTAGAGATCTACTAACAAAGAAGTTACCTTATCAACAGCACAAATTTCCAGAGGCAGATAACTCAGTTCCTCAAGCCCTAAATAAAGTTAAATTTCTTCTAAACCCAAATCTCACTAACAAAGACGCTTGATAGCAGAAATGTGAATGGCTTGCCCAAAGAACATTGATCAAGCCTTAAGGCCTCTGGTATCAGACACCTTGTAGGTCCTCTTTAGCACATGAAAACTCCATTGAAACCTTCCTTCTCCTCACCTTCCCCCAACCACAGGGTACATAACCTGCCATCCCTCACAACCCTGGGCAGCAGCTCTTCCTGCCCACGGGTCCTGTCCCCGTGATTTAATAAACCACCATTTTGCACCAAAGATGTCTCAAGAATTCTTTCTTGGGGTGCCTGGGTGGATCAGTGGGTTAAAGCCTCTGCCTTCAGCTCAGGTAATAATCCCAGAGTCCTGGGATGAAGCCCTGCATTGGGCTCTCTGCTCAGCAGGGAGCCTGCTTCCTCCTCTCTCTCTGTCTGCCTCTCTGCCTACTTGTGATGTCTGTCAAATAAATAAATAAAATCTTAAAAAAATAATTCTTGGTCATCGGCTATAGACCTCAGCCCACCGAACCTCACCTAGGTTCTAGAACTTCATCAGGCCAGCTAGGCTCCCAGCCCCTCACGGGAGCTGGACCCCATATGCTCTCAGGCGGGCTGGTGGCTCAGGGACCAAGACCTGGTTTCTCTGCCACACTCTCTCTGGCTCTGTGCCAGGGATGGCTGTCCTGGGTCTGGGGACTTAAGCCCCTCTCCCTATGATGAGGGAGCAAGAGGCTGGCTGAGGACAAAGCAAAAGCTAGCACCTTGCACCCCCTCTCCACCCACTCCCCTCAGTAATATGTGTGACATTCCTCAGGCACTCCTGACTGCCCTAAAAGAAAAATAAATACTTAACTTGCAGAGATCACAATCCTGCAAGGCAGGAGTCTCCCTTGGTTTACAAATGTCCTTGAGATTTACAACAAAGAAGTTATCTTGTAAATAACCCAATTTACAAAGGCACATAACTCAGTTCCTCAAAACCCAATGTCACCCTCCACTCCATAAAAACTGAAGGAGGCTGAGGTAGAAGGAAAAGTAAATAAAGTTAAATTTCTTCTAAAACTCAATCTCACTAACAAGGATGCTTGATAGCAGGAATGTGACATACCACCAGGAGACTCCCAATTGTCTTTATGCTAGTGAATCATTAGAGGGAAAGTGGCCTTGGCTTGATAGTAAACAGGACTTCAATATCCCGACAGTCTTCTTTACCTCAATAGCCCTTCTGAACACCCCTTTGTCCTCAACTACCCAACTCCTGTGTGTTAACCAGCCACTCCTTACATGCCCGGCACAGCATCTACATCTGCCCACGGGTCCTGTCCCCGTTCTCTAGTAAACCCCCTTTTTGCACCAAAGGCGTCTTAAGAA
The DNA here is from genome assembly GCF_964662115.1 of Mustela nivalis. Lineage (NCBI taxonomy): Eukaryota > Metazoa > Chordata > Mammalia > Carnivora > Mustelidae > Mustela > Mustela nivalis. The sequence goes on from NC_139021.1 coordinate 70,841,126, forward strand.
TTCTTTCTTAGCCTTCGGCTCCAAACCTCACCCCACCGAACCTCACCTAGGTTCAAGAACTTCATCACCTAACCGCCCCGATTCCTACAATTCCCCCACCCCTGGCATGATCCTTTACTCTTTTTGAGTGCTTTCTACCAGACTCCAAGTTAATGCTGGTCCCCAGATGCAGGGCACTCTCGTATTGTGATATTACTTTCCAATGGCTCCCTCCCCCTTTCGTTTATCTTCTAATATCAGTCCAACGTTCCCACTCCACTTTACCTGTCCACTGGCGTCTTCTACTCCTGTAGAGATCCAGTCATGTATAATTCTGATCTCAGGCTGATTTCGTGGGTGATCGGAGTTCTTTGGAAGAAAGAACTTTAGGGTACATGTTGAAAGGGGGCCTCCTCCTACTTCCCCGCCATCTTGTCACCAGAGCCCATTTGCTCTACTTCTTGTTCAGGTCTCATTCCAGGTCAAAAGTCAATTTTCCTCCTGATTTCCAGATTTCCAGACTGATTCCAAAATGTACTAGTAAAGTGATTGTCATGCCACTATCCTCATGTCATGCCACTGTATTCTAAAGGAGTGGCCTTTTTCCAGGACAACATACTGAAATATTTTAAGGAAATATAAAAGCCATAATTTTGGAATGTTTACCAAACATTAAGCTTTAGTAACTGCCATCATTTATTGATGGCTTCATATATGACCAATATCGTGCTGAGTACTTTACAGAATTATTTCACAAGATAGGAGATATCCATAAGGAGTTACCCTAAAACATGAACTATCCATCTCATGAATGGGGGCTTTGAGTAGCCAAGTTTTATATCCACTGCCAAAGCCTAACTGAAGGTGGTAAGTATTATGGTTTTTGCTGCCTAGTATCTATTATCACCATTATTCTGGTAAAAGAAGAATTGATGAATTTATCAAGACAAAATGATTTGTCCTTCTTAGCTTGACTATTTATTTCCTAGGACTTTACATTTTTAGGAGAAAGACAAATAGAGGGAAAAATTATGGAGCTGGTTTATCAAAATTATAGATTAGTCCCTGCTATGGGATGCCCAGAGCATACCATCTTCCTATCCTTTCCAGCCTAGTTCTTTAGCAGCTGTTTTTTTGTTGTTTTGTTTTGTTTTGTTTTAGTGAACCATGTCAGATCCTTCCAAAAGTTATCATTTTCCATTCAGAGACAGTTTTTCTTGCTTTTCACCAAAAGCCTTAACTCTTCTCCCACATAAGTGAGCTAAGTAGAATCATGCAAATTGTCAACACTTATTAAATAGCTAAGGTTCTTGAGTGTGGAAAGACATTTTTCATCTATATACATTTTGTGCCTAAAACAGATTCCTGAAACATAACATACTATATATTGAATGTGTGTGTTCTCCCCCAAATTCATATGTTAAAATCTAATTCCCAATGTGCTGGAATTTGAATGCAGGGTGTTGGGAGGTGCTTAGATCATGAGGGTGGATTCCACATAAATGGAATCAGTACTCACTATCTGGCCCCTTCCATCATGTGAGAACACAGAGCCAAGAGAGCTGTCTACAAACTAGGAAGCAGATCCTCACCAGATCTGCTAGCACCTTGATCTTGGATTTCCCAGCTTCCAAAAGGATGAGAAGTAAATTCTGTTTTTTATAAGGCACCCAGTCTATGGAAGTTTATTATAGGACAATACATAATTTATTTTTTCCAGATTTCCTTGCAGAGTTCTAACTCCTCTTATTTAAAGATGACACATAGCTCTCTCCTCTATCCTACCCCTGGGTTTCAACTTCTCTAATTCCAGCAAATTTTAATGAGAGAAGATCAGGATCTCAAACTGTTTATCAGCAAATATTCAATAATCAAAATTATTCTGTGAAGGTTTATGTTAAATATAGTATCACATATTAAAAATATGCATACCAACTACTTATAAAGAGTTATTTCAAAAGAAAAATATGTGTCATAGTTCTCTTAGTCTGGGATGGAAATCTACATGGAATGATAAATGTAGCCCACAACACATTGACATAGCTAAGGAAAACTAAGTTTTTTTAAAATATGTTAGCTTCAGAGAAAATAAGAAGATTATTCTAAACCCATTTTGGGTATTGTCTGTTACCAAAATAGCTTGAACAAGACTTAAGAATAAGTATTTCTTTAAGGAAATATATTCCTTATCTGCAAAATAAGATTCAGATATAACATTAAAAGACTAAAATTTCAACACCAAAAACAAGGAAAAGAATTTGGTAATACTATTTTGGAGAATTAAAAACAATTTTGTAACCCTTATGGGTCATGGTGGGGGGATTCTGTTTATAACTAATATGTATATCATAGAAAAATGGAAAATACAGAAAGATTCTAAGAAAAAAATCCATAATTTATAACAGTTAGGAATCTTTGTACTCCATGTAACATGAACACCCAGTTAAATTTGCTTAAACAAAAAGGAGATCTATTGGCTCCTAGTACTGAAAACAGCAGGGATTGAACTAGCTTTCATTACCAGTTGACTTGAGGTCAAAGGATGTTATGAAGACTAGATTTCTGTCTCACCATCTCTAGCTTTGCCATGCACGAGTCTGACTTCATTCTCAGGTGGGCTACCTCTTGAAGGCTGCAGCATGGTTACAATCCAACTATTCTAAAGTTCCAAATCTATGGGAAAAGAAAGAATTTCAATCCTGAAGGCTAAAACCAAAGCTTCAGATTTATGTTGGCTCCATAGCACATACCCTCCCCAATGTCCATAACCACACTACTCTCTCCCTACCCCCCCTCCCCCTGGCAACCCTTAGTTTGTTTTGTGAGATTAAGGGTCTCTTATGGTTTGTCTCCCTCCTGATCCCATCTTGTTTTATTTATTTCATTTTATTTTTTATTTTTATTATTTTCCTACCCTCCAAACACTCCATGTTGCATCTCCACTTCCTCATATCAGGGAGATCATATGATAGTTGTCTTCCTCCGATTGACTTATTTCGGTAAGCATGATACCCTCTAGTTCTATCCACATCATCGCAAATGGCAAGATTTCATTTCTATTGATGGATGCATTGTACTCCATTGTGTATATATACCACATCTTCTTTATCCATTCATCTGTTGATGGACAGCTAGGTTCTTTCCATAATTTGGCTATTGTAGACATTGCTGCTATAAATATTCGGATGCACATGCCCATTCGGATCACTATGTTTGTATCTTTAGGGTAAATACCCAGTAGTGCAATTGCTGGGTCATAGGGTAATTCTATTTTCAACATTTTGATGAACCTCCATGCTGTTTTCCAGAGTGGTTGCACCAGCTTGCATTCACACCAACAATGTAGGAGGGTTCAACTTTCTCCACATCCTCACCAGCATCTGTCATTTCCTGACTTGTTAATTTTAGTCATTCTGACTGGTGTGAAGTGATATCTCATTGTGGTTTTGATTTGTATTTCCCTGATGCTGAATGATATGGAAACACTTTTTCATATGTCTGTTGGCCATCTGGATGTCTTCTTTGCAGAAATGTCTGTTCATGTCCTCTGCCCATTTCTTGATTGGATTATTTGTTCTTTGGGTGTTGAGTTTGATAAGTTCTTTATAGATTTTGGACACTAGTCCTTTATCTGATATGCCATTTGCAAATATCTTCTCCCATTCTGTCAGTTGTCTTTTGGTTTTGTTAACTGTTTCCTTTGCTGTGCAAAAGCTTTTGGTCTTGATGAAATCCCAATAGTTCATTTTTGCCCTTGCTTCCCTTGCCTTTGGCGACGTTCCTAGGAAGATGTTGCTGTGGCTGAGGTCGAAGAGGTTTCTGCCTGCGTTCTCCTCAAGGATTTTGATGGATTCCTTTCTCACATTGAGGTCCTTCATCCATTTTGAGTCTATTTTCATGTGTGGTGTAAGGAAATGGTCCAATTTCATTTTTCTACATGTGGCTGTTCAATTTTTTGAACACCACTTATTGAAGAGGCTGTCTTTTTTCCATTGGACATTCTCTCCTGCTTTGTCAAAGATTAGTTGACCATAGAGTTGAGGATGTATTTCTGGGCTCTCTATTCTGTTCTATTGATCTATGTGTCTGTTTTTGCGCCAGTACCATGCTGTCTTGATGATAACAGCTTTGTAATAGAGCTTGAAGTCCGGAATTGTGATGCCACCAACGTTGGCTTTCTTTTTCAATATTCCTTTGGCAATTTGAGATCTTTTCTGGTTCCATATAAATTTTAGGATTATTTGTTCCATTTCTTTGAATAAGATGGATGGTACTTTAATAGGAATTGCATTAAATGTGTAGATTGCTTTAGGTATCAAATACATTTTCACAATATTTATTCTTCCAATCCAGGAGCATGGAACATTTTTCCATTTCTTTGTGTCTTCCTCAAATTCTTTCATGAGTACTTTAGTTTTCTGAGTATAGATTCTTTGCCTCTTTGGCTAGGTTTATTCCTAGGTATCTTATGGTTTTGGGTGCGACTGAAAATGGAATTGAATCCTTAATTTCTCTTTCTTCTGTCTTGTTGTTGGTGTTGAGAAATGCAACTGATTTCTGTGCATTGATGTTATATCCTGACACTTTACTGAGTTTCTGTACAAATTTTAGCAGTTTTGGTGTGGAGTCGTCTTTTGGGTTTTCCACATAGAGTATCATATCATCTGCGAAGAGGGATAATTTGACTTCTTCTTTGCTGATTTGGATGCCTTTAACTTCCTTTTGTTGTCTGATTGCTGAGACTAGGACTTCTAGTACTATGTTGAAGAGCAGGGGTGATAATGGACATGCTTGCCGTGTTCCTGACCTTAGTGGAAAAAGCTTTCAGTTTTTTTCCATTGAGAATGATATTTGCAGTGGGTTTTTCATAGATGGCTTTGATAATATTGAGGTATGTGCCCTCTATGCTTACACTTTGAAGAGTTTTGATCAGGAAGGGATGCTGTACTTTGTCAAATGCTTTTTCAGCATCTGTTGAGGGTATCATACGGTTCTTATCATTCCTTTTACTAATGTGTTGTATCACATTGATTGATTTGTGGATATTGAACCAACCTTGCAGCCCTGGAATAAATCCTACTTGTTCGTGGTGAATAATCCTTTTAATGTACTGTTGGATCCTATTGGCTAGTATGTTGGTGAGAATTTTTGCATCTGTGTTCATCAAGGATATTGGTCTATAGCTCTCTTTTTTGATGGGATCCTTGTCTGCTTTTGTGATTAAGGTGATGCTGGCCTCATAAAATGAGTTTAGAAGTTCTCCTTCCATTTCTATTTTTTGGAACAGTTTTAGGAGAATAGGAATTAGTTTTTCTTTAAATGTTTGGTAGAATTCCCCTGGGAAGCTGTCTGTCCCTGGGCGTTTGTTTGTTTGGAGATGTTTGATGACTGTTTCAATCTCCTTAATGGTTATGGGTCTGTTCAGGTTTTCTACTTCTTCCTGGTTCAGTTGTGGTAGTTTATATGACTCTAGGAATGCGACCATTTCTTCCAGATTGTCAAATTTGTTGGCATACAGTTGCTCATAGTGTGTTCTTATAATTGTCTGTATTTTTTTGGTGTTAGTTGTGATCTCTCCTCTTTCATTCATGATTTTATTTATTTGGGTCCTTTCTCTTTTCTTTTTGATAAGTCTGTCCAGGGGTTTATCAATCTTATTAATTCTTTCAAAGAACCAGCTCCTAGTTTTGTTGATTTGTTCTATTGTTTTTTCTGTTTCTATTTCATTGATTTCTGCTCTAATCTTTATGATTTCTCTTCTCCTGATGGGTTTAGGGTTTCTTTCTTGTTCTTTCTCCAGCTCCTTTAGGTGTAGGGTTAGGTTGTGTACTTGAGATCTTTCTTGTTTTTTGAGAAAGGCTTGTACTCCTATATATTTTCCTCTCAGGACTGCCTTTGTTGTGTCCCACAGATTTTGAAACGTGTGTTTTCATTATCATTTGTGTCCATGAATTATTTCAATTCTTCTTTAATTTCCTGGTTGACCCATTCATTCTTTAGAAGGATGCTGTTTTATCTCCACGTATTTGGGTTCTTTCTATATTTCCTCTTGTGGTTGAGTTCTAGCTTCAGAGCATTGTGCTCTGAAAATATGCAGGGAATGATCTCAATCTTTTGATACCGTTTGAGACCTGATTTAGGACCCAGGATGTGATCTATTCTGGAGAATGCTCCATGTGCACCAGAGAAGAATATGTATTCTGTTGCTTTGGGATGAAATGTTCTGAATATATCTCTAATGTTAATCTGGTCCAGTGTGTCATTTAAGGCCTTTATTTCCTTGTTGATCTTTTGCTTGGATGATCTGTCCATTTTAGTGAGGGGGGTGTGAAAGTCCCCTAGTATTATTGTGTTATTGTTGATGTGTTTCTTTGATTTTGTTATTAATTGGTTTATATAGTTGGCTGCTCCCACGTTGGGGGCATAGATATTTAAAATTGTTAGATCTTCTTGTTGGACAGATCCTTTGAGTAAGATATAGTGTCCTTCCTCATCTCTTATTATAGTCTTTGGCTTAAAATCTAATTGATCTGATATAAGGACTGCCACTCGTACTTTCTTCTGATGTCCATTAGCATGGTAAATTTTTTCCACCCACTGACTTTAAATCTGGAGGTGTCTTCAGGTTTAAAATGAGTTTCTTGTAGGGAACATATAGATGGGTTATTTATTTATTTATTTATTTAATTTATTTTTTATTTTCAGCATAACAGTATTCATTATTTAGATGGGTTTTTTTTTTTTAATCCATTCTGATACCCGATGTCTTTTGATTGGGGCATTTAGCCCATTAACATTCAGGGTAACTATGGAGAGATATGAATTTAGTGCCATTGTATTGCCTGTAAGGTGACTGTTACTGTATATGGTCTCTGTTCCTTTCCGATCTACCACTTGTAGGCTCTCTCTTTGCTTAGAGGACCCCTTTCAATATTTCCTGTAGAGCTGGTTTGGTGTTTGCAAATTCTTTCAGTTTTTGTTTGTCCTGGAAGCTTTTAATCTCTCCTTCTATTTTCAATGATAGCCTAGCTGGATATAGTATTCTTGGCTGCATGTTTTTCTCCTTTAGTGCTCTGAAAATATCATGCCAGCTCTTTCTGGCCTGCCAGGTCTCTGTGGATAAGTCTGCTGCCAATCGAATATTTTTACCATTGTATGTTACAGACTTCTTTTCCTGGGTTGCTTTCAGGATTTTCTCTTTGTCACTAAGACTTGTAAATTTTACTATTAGGTGACGGGGTGTGGACCTATTCTTATTGATTTTGAGGGGTGTTCTCTGCACCTCCTGGATTTTGATGCTTGTTCCCTTTGCCATATTGGGGAAGTTCTACCAATAATTCTCTCCAGTATACCTTCTGCTCCACTCTCTCTTTCTTCTTCTTCTGGAATCCCAATTATTCTAATGTTGTTTCACCTTATGGTGTCACTAATTTCTCGAATTTTCCCCTCGTGGTCCAGTAGCTATTTGTCCCTCTTTTGCTCAGCTTCTTTATTCTCTGTCATTTTGTCTTCTATTCACTAATTCTTTCTTCTGCCTCATTTATCCCAGCAGTGAGAGCCTCCATTTTTTATTGCACCTCATTAATAGCTTTTTTTATTTCAACTTGGTTAGATTTTAGTTCTTTTATTTCTCCAGGAAGGGCTTTTATATCTTCTGAGAGGGTTTCTCTAATATCTTCCATGCCTTTTGGGACCTTGGCTAGAAACTTGAGAATTGTCATTCTGAACTCTAAATCTGACATATTACCAATGTCTGTATTGATTAGGTCCCTAGCCTTCGGTACTGCTTCTTGTTCTTTTTTTTTTTTTTTTTTGTGGTGGATTTATACTCCTTGTCATTTTCTCCAGATAAGAGTATATGAAGGAGCAAGTAAAATACTAAAAGGGTGGCAACAACCCCAGGAAAATATGCTTTAACCAAATCAGAATATATCCCAAATTGTGAGGGGGTGAAAGGGGATAAAAAGAGCTTCATAAAGAAAAAAAAAGAAAGAAACAATTAAAAAAAGAAAACAAATAAAGAAAAAGTATAAAAAAGAATATATATATATATATATATATATATATATATATATTAGATAAACTAGTTAAAAAACGTTAAAAAAGAAAAGGGTAAAAGTTAAAAAAAATTAGCAGAAGAGAAAAAAATTGAAAAAGAAAAAAAAGTTAAATTAACTGCAAGACTAAAGAATCATGGGGAGAATGCCATGAGTTCCGCGCTTTGCTTTCTCCTCCTCTGGAATACTGCTGCTCTCCTTGATATTGAAACTGCACTCCTTGGTAGGTGAACTTGTTCTTGGCTGGATTTCTTGTTGATCTTCTGGGGGAGGGGCCTGTTGTAGTGATTCTCAAGTCTCTTTGCCCCAGGCAGAATTGTGTTGCCCTTACCCAGGGCCGGGCTGAGTAATCCGCTCAGGTTTGCTTTCGGGAGCTTTTGTTCCCTGAGCACTTTCCGCAGAGTTCCGGAAAATGGGAATGAAAATGGCAGCCTCCTGGTCTCTGGCCTGGAGTAGTTGAGAGCCTGGGGCCCCACTCCTCATTGCGCCCTCAGAGAACAGCGCCAATAACTCCTGTCTGCCTGTCCTCCAGCCACAGTCCAAACTCACCAAGCCTGCGACCGGTTCGGAGCTGAGAGCTCACTCTCGGCTCTGTCTCTGTAGCTGGCTTCCCCGTTCTAATACCTGTAAGTTCTGCGACACCCAGACACCCCCAATCCTTCTGTGACCCTGCAGGATCTGAGGCCACGCTGACCCCATGTGGGCTTCACCACGGTTTAGCTTCTGGAGCGATGTCCCTCAGCAGAACAGACTTTTATAAGTCCTGATTTTGTGCTCCATTGCTCCACTGCTTGCCAGGAGCCGGCCCCTCCCCCCAGGATCTATCTTCCCGTCACTTTTGATTCACTTCTCCGCCAGTCCTATCTTTCAGAAAGTGGTTAATTTTCTGTTTCTAAAATTGCTGTTCTTCTTCTCTTCGATATGCCATTAGATTTGTAGGTGTTTTCGATCTTTAGATAAGCTATCTAGCTGATTTCCTGCCAGCTAAGGTATTCTCAGCCTGCTACTTCTCCATCATCTTGACTTCTCCTAGTGTGCATTGATTTTTTTAAAGAAATATTTCCACTGTCATTTTCAATATAAATATTTTAGGCCATTTAAAGATATTAAATCCATTGAGTTTTTTAAATTAAATTTTGCTTATTAGGGAAAATTTGGAAATAACAGAGAAATAAATTGAAAATACTAGATAATTTCATCACATAAAAAGTAAATGAGAATTTTAAAATTTCTCCATTTTCTTTCTATGCATAGATATTTAAAATGCTTAAAAACATGAACCTCTATAGTTTTGTATCCTCTTTTCAGTTTAGTAGAATCATTTTTTGAATTATAGCTATCTTTATCTTCACGTCTTATCATCCACCTAACATATATTTATTGTTACTTGATCATCAACAAAATAGACAAACCATAATTACATTAACAACCATACTACTGTAGTATAAGTACTATTGAATACTTTTTTAATAAAAAAGTAGCATAACTTTTTAATGTTGAAAAGACTATCAAGATATATTAGTTCCTTCCTAATACACTTAAATTTTCAATTGTATTAATTTAAAGGAGTGTTCTTATAAGTTGTAAAAAGGTCAGTGGAGTTACTTCTAGTTTTAAAAGGATAAATCTGTTACATTCTTTAATTTTTTTTTTTGTCATAAGTAATGTCAAATGATTTTGGATGCCAGGAAGTCTTCTTATGTTATTTGGTAGAAGCAAAGATTTATTCCAAAAAGTAATTTTTTTCAGCATTGATTATTCATAATGTGAGTAAATTGTGATTTTTAAAATATCTCTTAGAAATTTATGCATTCACACCATTGATCATCAGGATTAAGGTTAAATACTTTGTTTAGATATCAGTTTCCTGATGTATTGAATAATATTTTTTGGCAGTTTCTTCTGTTTCCTAGCTTGAGTATACAGTATTTGGCTAGCTTCCATCTCATTAAAACTCACACTATTGAAAAGAGACCAGTATTTCCACTGAGAGTTATAGTAGTATCGGTTTTAGAAAAACCTCATTCATTATGGAAAACTATGCAGAATTAAGAGTGAGGAACTTGCAAACTGTATAGCTTCTAAGTAATTAGTGAGTTGTTCAGGGATGCCCCTTGGATTTTTCTCTTTTTGGAAAAATCATCAGTGCCTGGAGACTGTTCAGTTTGGATATTCTACACTTAATGAATGACAATTTTAATTCCATTCCTTTTCAACACTTCCTGTAGAATTATATTTTAGATCCATTGAGGTTTGCAAATTCCTGCATATGGCATTAATAAATTATTCTTTCATTAAAAAATATTTTTAAATTTCTACTAAGGAAAAGTACTATTGGGCTTTTCCATGTTTTGTTTGTTTGTTTTAGGATTTCATTTATTTATTTATTTATTTATTTATTTATTTTAACTATTTATTTTTTATAAACATATATTTTTATCCCCAGGGGTACAGGTCTGTGAATCACCAGGTTTACACACTTCACAGCACTCACCAAAGCACATACCCTCCCCAATGTCCATAATCCCACCCCCTTCTCCCAAACCCCCTCCCCCCAGCAACCCTCAGTTTGTTTTGTGAGATTAAGAGTCACTTATGGTTTGTCTCCCTCCCAATCCCATCTTGTTTCATTTATTCTTCTCCTACCCACTTAAGCCTCCATGTTGCATCACCACTTTAAAGAAAGAGAGAGGGAGAGAGAGAGCATGGAGGAGAGGGGCAGAGGGAGACACAGACTCCCTACTGAGCAAGGAGCCTGACGTGGGCTAATGGGGCTGGATTCCAGGAATCGGATCATGACCTGAGCTGAAGGCAGATGCTTAGCCAATTGAGCCACACACACACCCCTTCCATGCTCTGTATGTTACTGTTCTTAATAGATAAGTAGAATTCAAATTTATTTTTTAGAATGAAGTTATTAAAAAAGTGCTATGATTAAAATTTTGAAGCCATTTTTATATCACTAATTCTTATTTTGAAATAAGTGGTAATTTGGTAACATACATTTTAGTAGCATACAATTTGGTAACATATATTTTGAGGCCTGTTGTATGTATATATACATTCATGTTTACAAATATGTTTAAAATTATTTATGATTTTTAAAATTAGTGATAGAAAGTGCCTAGCACATAAAATTTAAAAAGGAAACATTAGCCTTTTGATTTACTTATTTATAAAGATTTTATCTATTTATTTGAGAGAGCAAGCAAGAGAGAGAGAGAGAGAAAATGAGCAGGGTAAGTGGCAGAAGGAGAAGCAGACTCTCCGCTGGGCTGGGAGCCTGATGTCGGGATGGATCCCAGAACCCCAGGATCATGACCTGAGCCAAAGGCAGACACCTAACCAACTAAGCCCTCCAGGCATCCCCTGTCTTTCCAATTTAAATTATTAGGTGATCTAACCTATTCTTTCAAAATATTATTTTGGTACAGCAAATTAACCTGTTACTTGCCTTGGCAGATTGTTAACAGTCAGTTAACAGTCTCGCTTTCTGTTCATGAAGCAATGGCCACATGCAATCTCATGCTGACTTGTCTAGTTCTTTTTTTTTTAAGATGTTATTTATTTATTTGACAGAGAGATCACAAGTAGGCAGAGAGGAAGACTAAGAGAGAGAGGGAAGCAGACTCCCTGCAGAGCAGAGATCTGGATGTGGGGCTCGATTCCAGGACCCTGAGATCACGACGTGAACCAAAGGCAGTGGCTTAACTCACTGCCACCCAGGTGCCCTGACTTGCCTAGTTCTGAGTTTAATCATTTATTTTCCAAGGGAAGTCTGAATGCATGGGTTGTAATGGTTAGGCAAGGCTTCATGAAGGACCTGGGTACACTGTAAAGGGAAGAAAGTGTTTCTTGAGGCAGAGAGCAGAGCTCGGTAGCTTGATGGGCGTGTCAGGACAAGGAGGAAAGCCACAAAGGGTGGCAGGGCCACAGAATAATGCAGTGGAAAATGGCATTGTTTGATAGGATGGGGTTAGTTTAAGGAGAAGCACAAAAGCAAGCTTCCAAGTTTTCACTTGGTTCAGTGGTGAGCTACCAAAGGCTTTTGAAGTAAGGAATGGCCTGAAGAAATATTGAAGGAAGAGTCAGCAGGGTATGGAGAGAGGAAGGCCAGGGTCAAACAATCCAGGGAGGAAGGGAAGGAAGGAAGACCCAGCTTACAGGGGTGACTGGCCCAGGACATTCGGTATGCAGCGTCAAGAGCATCAGCCTGGCACATGAACTTGTGTTTCCTTGGTTATTCTATGGGAAGAATACATTACGTTCGTTTTAAAGTAAATCCAATATTTTATTACTACAGGTTGCATGTGGTTCTTGTTATTTTCTTTACCTGCAGTATGATTAAAAGGGGAGTAGCACTAGTGGGACTGTGGGATCTTTTAAGCAGCAGTGCTGTCTTCACTCAGCTAATCTCAGTCTGATTGTGGAAGGGAGAACCCCACGTTGAAAAGCTGATGCTTGTTTGTGATACTGGCCCTGTAAGGTGACACATATGTGGAGGAGGGTGTGTAGACATGTACAGTTTGATCTTTTTCCCCCACAAATTTATCATGATTTCTCACTTAGTGATTTTTTTGTAGGAGGTAACAAGGCATTAAAGCCAATTTACCTATCTGGCATGTATTACTAGGTGCTGCTACTTTGTATAGGATACGAATATGAATTAAAAATGTAAGGGTAAGAAAGAAAAGGTAAAAATTCCTTTTAAAAAGAGTTATTTCCTGATGGGGTAAATCTTCTGATAGTTTGATTCCATCTTTTATCATAAATTGTTATTATTAATGGGATTATGGCATATGTGAATATGTATGTGTGTGTGTATGTGTGTATTATAGACTAAGATCTAATAAAAGTCTATTATGACTCATAGATAATTTGGAATTTTTAAAGACCCTGAACTATACAGAATCATTTGAAAATCTGTTTTTGGAATAGTTAATCTGATCAAAGATACAGTATGGTTATTTGGGAGCTGAAAAGATAATGGGGACAAGATTTTGGGAGAATGAGTGCCAACCATGCCTGCCTCTACTTAAAACTCAACAAATAAAATAGGCCATTTGAGAAAACCCAAAGAAACAAAAAATAGCACAGTGTGACGAAATTATTTCTCTAAACCACCCTTACCATTTTGTGGCTCACCTCCTGTCTACCCACAATTACTGTTTAGTGACTCTCCAGGAGATGAATGAAAATTGTCACTTTAAATTGGTGCAGGTGCTGACTCGGACCTTTGTCATATGCTTTTTCGTTCTGGATCTTTGCTTTGAAGGCTGTCATGCCAGTAATGGCTGGATACAAGTAACATCACTACTCTCTACCTGTTGTTATTAGAGAGAAAACTGCCATAGAAGAGTTCCTGTTAACATTTTCAAATCCAGCATGGCAGTGTAGCCAAAATTATGGTGAGGCCTAGTAAAAGACAATGTAAATTCATACTCAAAATTTTTTTTTTTGTTTCTATTCGTGCCAGTTATATGGAATGATGTGGTTTCACAGAGTGTGTATTTTTCAACCGTGAGCAATGATAATGGATTGGCATTTGTATCTTTCCATTTATTGAAGATTAGGTCAATGTACTCTTGGTATGTTCCCTTCATTTGTTCTGATTCTTATTGCAGGGTTCATTAAACAGCTGAGAAATATTCTGTGGCAGTATTGTTTGCTTTTGAAACCTAGAATAATATTTCAAAGTAATATTAAAAAGACAAAATGAAAGTGACACTTTGGATATTTGATTATTGAGATGAAAATTCATTTAAAAGTCCTTCTTTTATTACTTTAGGGACTTTAACAACATTTTTGGACATAGAGGAAAGGAATGTTAATTAGTTCAGATGTTTGATTTCATGTAATATAATAATGTTATGAGTTAGAATGTTCCATTCCAGAGTACTGACTGCATTTAATATATAAACACATATTTTTTTTTGGTTTTTATGTTCTTCATTTACACATATAAAGCGCATTGTTCTCCAAAGAGGCTGCACCAACTTGCATCTCCACCAACAGTGTAAGAGGGTACCCCTTTCTCCACATCCCCTCCAACACATGTTGTTTCCTGTCTTGCTAATTTTGGCCATTCTAACTGGTGTAAGGTGATATCTCAATGTGGTTTTAATTTGAATCTCCCTGAGGGCTAGTGATGATGAACATTTTTTTCATGTGTCTGATAGCCATTTGTATGTCTTCATTGGAGAAGTGTCTGTTCATATCTTCTGCCCATTTTTTGATATGATTGTCTGTTTTGTATGTGTTGAGTTTGATGAGTTCTTTATAGATCCTGGATATCAACCTTTTGTCTGTACTGTCATTTGCAAATATCTTCTTCCATTCCGTGGGTTGCCTCTTTGTTTTCTTGACTGTTTTCTTTGCTGTGCAGGAGCTTTTGATTTTGATGAAGTCCCAAAAGTTTATTTTTGCTTTTGTTTCCTTTGCCTTTGGAGACATATCTTGAAAGAAGTTGCTGTGGCTGATATCGAAGAGATTACTGCATATATTCTCCTCTAGGATTCTGATGGATTCCTGTCTCACGTTGAGGTCTTTTATCCATTTTGAGTTTATCTTTGTGTATGGTGTAAGAGAATGGTCGAGTTTCATTCTTCTACATATAGTTGTCCAGTTTCCCCAGCACCATTTATTGAAGAGATGGTCTTTTTTCCACTGTATATTTTTTCCTGTTTTGTCGAAGATTATTTGACCATAGAGTTGAGGGTCCATATCTTGGATATCCATTCTGTTCCACTGGTCTATGTGTCTGTTTTTATTCCAGTACCATGCTGTCTTGGTGATCACACCTTTGTAGTAAAGCTTGAAATCAGGTAGCGTGATGCCCCTGTTTAATTTTTGTTTTTCAACATTTCCTTAGTGATTTGGGGTCTCTTCTGATTCCATACAAATTTTTGGATTATTTGCTCCAGCTCATTGAAAAATACCAGTGGAATTTTGATCGGAATGGCATTGAAAGTATAGATTGCTCTAGGCAGTATAGACAGTTTAACAATTTTTATTCTTCTGATCCAAGAGCACAGAATGGTCTTCCACCTTTTTGTGTCTTCAATTTCTTTCATGAGTGTTCTGTAGTTCCTCGAATACAGATCCTTTACTCTTTGGTTAGGTTTATTCCCAGGTATCTTATGGTTCTTGGTACTATTGTAAATGGAATCGATTCTCTAATTTCTCTTTCTGTATTTTCATTGTTAGTGTATAAGAAAGCTACTGATTTCTGTACAATGACTTTGGATCCTGCCACGTTGCTGAATTGCTGTATGAGTTCCAGTAGAGTGGAAATGGAGTCTTTTGGGTTTTCCATATATAGAATAATGTCATCTGTGAAGAGAGAGAGTTTGACTTCTTAATTGCCAATTTGGATACATTTTATTTTTCTTTGTTGTCTGATTGCTGTTGCTAGGACTTCTAATACTATGTTGAACAAGAGTGGTGAGAGTCGGCATCCTTGTCATGTTTCCGATCTCAACAGGAAGGCTGCAAGCTTTTTCCCATTGAGGATGATATTTGCTGTGGGTCTTTCATAGATAGATTTGATGAAGTTCAGGAATGTTCCCTCTATCCCTATACTTTGAAGCGTTTTAATCAGGAATGGATGCTGGATTTTGTCAAATGCTTTTACTGCATCGATTGAGAGGACCATGTGGTTCTTCTCTCTTCTCATATTAATTTGTTCTATCACATTAATTGATTTGCAAATGTTGAACCATCCTTATAGCCCAGGGATAAATCCTACCCGGTCATGGTGGATAATCTTTTGAATGTGATGTTGGATCCTGTTTGCTAGGATCTTGTTGAGAATCTTAGTATTCATATTCATCAGTGATATTGGTCTGAAATTCTCCTTTTTGGTGGGGTCTTTGCCTGGTTTGGGGATCAGGGTAACGCTGGATTCATGGAAAGAGTCTGGAAGTTTTTTTTCTGCTTCAATTTTCTGAAACTGCTTCAGGAGAATAGATGTTATTTCTTCTTTGAAAGTTTGGTATAATTCCCCAGGGAATCCATCAGGTCCTGGGCTCTTGTTTTTTGGGAGGTTTTTTGATCACTGCTTCAATCTCGTTACTAGATATTGGTCTATTCAGGTTATCAAGTTCTTCCTGGTTCAATTATGGGAGTTTATAGTTTTCCAGGAATGCATCCACATATAAATCAAAGATACTTTTAAGAATTCAGTGATCCTGGAACTGTTAAGAATTGAATGGCTATATTGATATAATATTTGTTCTTCAACTTTACCCATCATTTTCCAGCTGACTTCCATAGCAGTGGACACATTGTTGTCAGGGGATGGAAGATACATAACACAGCAAAAAATAAATGGTTTGTGTGTGTGGCAAAAACACCCGAGTAGAAACATGAATGGTTTGAAGCTATTTTGAAAGAAAGAGAATGGCAAAAGGGTGGGTGTATGAATTGGGCACTATTAATCGTTATGAAGATTCTAACTTAGCAAGAAAGCCAATAACAGGCAAAATTGTGAGAAAGGAAAAAGTCATATGATGTTCACTTAGATTTCCCATGTGTTCTAAGACTCATGATAAAATACTTTTCTTAAAGATTTTCTCTATTTAACACAACAAAGGAGAGAGAGAGAGCATAAGCAGAAGGAACAGCAGGCAGAGGGAGAAGCAGGCTTCCCACTGAGCAGGGAGCCCAATGCAGGACTCCATCCCAGGACCCTGGCATTATGACCAGGGCGAAAGGTAGATGCTTAACTGAATGACCCACCAAAGCACCCCTAAAATCCATTGTGAATACTTCTAATATTATTACTAAAAGAAAAGAAAAATGTTGAATATTTAGTAAAATAATATATTGTGGCCAGCAGTGTCTTTTAAATAGTATCTTAGTCTGTCGAGGCCACTATTACAAATACCCCAGACTGGGTGGCTTATAAACAACAGAAATTTGTAGCTCACTCTTCTGGAGGTCAGGAGTCCCAGATTAAGTGACTGGTGACAGCAATTTTCCAGTTCATAGATGGCCATTTTCTCACTGTGTCCTGATATGGTAGAGAGGCAAGAGATCTCTCTGTGTCCTGTTTATAAGGCCATTAATCCCAATACCATTCACGAGGACTCTAGCCTCATGACCTAAGCACCTCCCACATGCCTTACCTCCTAATACCATCATGTTGAATGTTAGGTTTCAACATATGAATCTGGAAGGCATGCAAACGTTCAGTCTACACAAATAATTTCATTTGCTCTAAAATGTCAGTTTTCTTTGCACTTTATTCTTGCTATTTTTAAAGCATCACTATGGATTTTTCCTGTAAGAGACAGAGTTCAGTAGTACAATGCAGTGCCGTAGGGCCTTCAACAGTTATATATTTAGCAGTATATTGAACATTTCTAGACCAAATATGTTAGTATTCTAATTATAGAATAAAGCACTTTGGATATACATTAACATTTTAAAATTGTTACAATGCCATTGAATATAATGCAACCCAATAAGGACTGTGTTCATATGAGGAGGACTGGCTCAAAATTGCTTCATGTTTTAGCAAGATTTGCAAAAGATACTTGATCTGGCAATATTCAGTTATGTGAAGTTTATCTGCAATTAAGCACATTTCTGCAATTCACCTTGTGTTACTACTAATTTCTTTACCAAATAACTGATAAGACAAAAAGCAGTGTTTATTCATTTTTCCCAGAGATTTAGGAGCACAATATCTCATTGCTGATGAAACTTCAGGACACAAAGAACCCTTTCTTCCACCTTCAGAAATTTTCCCTTGAAGAACATGCAAAGCTTCTACTTCTATTAAAATATTCATAGTACACATTTGTTTGAGAATTACCAAAGAATTTCAAATACTTAACTCCTTTGATTGATCTGGGATGGAGAGTCTGTTAGAAAAGTTTAAAACAAAGATTATGAATAGCTGATTCTTTAAGTTTTGTTGAATCAAGCAATCAATTCAAATAGCATAGCAAATCACTTCAAAGGTAAAATAAATGTTTCAAGTTGAACCTTTATTTTTTTTTTCAGAATAGCTATGAATATAGATAAATCTGAAGTGAAAAAGGAAGGAGGGAAAGAAGGAAGTGAAAAAGGAGGAAAGCAAAGCAAGCAAACAATCATGTTCTATTAAATTGTTTATGTTAACAGGCTCTATTCTTAATAAAAATCATTCTGTTACTGACAAATGGTAATTCCTCCTTCATTGTAAAAAATAAAAATTCTAGTAAAAAATTTTGTAGTTAGAATATTGAAACTAAAAATCACAGAAATCTTGTGATTTATGTAGTTCCCATGATAAAGGCACCCATTAACTTCCCTTTGACCCCTTTTCTTTCTTTGCCCTATGCTCCAAATTCAGGTATTTTTTTAAGGTTTTATTTATTTGTGTGTGTATGAGAGAGAGAGAGAGAGAGAGAGAAAACTAATGCACATGGGGAGGGGCAGAGGGAGAGAGAGAAGCAGTCTCCCTGCTAAGCAGGGAGCTTGATTTAGGGCTCCATCCCAGGACCCTGAGACCATAACCTGAGCCCAAGGCAGGCACTTACCCAACCGAGCTACCCAGGTGCCCTGTGGTAGAGAGCTCTGTATCTGCACTCCCCTGCTCATGCTAAATATTCAATAAATTTTGGTTTCATGCAGGCAAGAGTGAGTGAGGAGACTTTTTCTGTTACCTGTCCTTGGTTTCCTTTTTGATAGGCTTAAAATTAGGAATGGAGCAAGACACCTGGGTAACAATCTCTGAATAGAGCGAGAAACTCTACAAGATGATGTGCAAACAAGGGAATCTGACCAAAGACAGAAAAAGAATACTGACCACATTCCCTAAATGCTTCCTTGGAAGGTAAGCTCCATAGTCTGGGTGCATGAATTTCTTTCATATTTTCACTATGTCATGTATCAACTACCCTTCCCTCAATTATTTTTCTTTAAAAAAAAAATCCTCTGGGCATTTTTGAATATCTTTTTACTGTCAACATTTCCTGGGTGATAGTGAGGTGAAGGAATGGACCTAGAGCCCGAAAGCATGAAAAATTTTAGACATCTATCTGTCCGTCCCTGACGTCAACCATTTCAGATGTATGGTGTTCTGAGGCAAAGCAGACATTGGGGTCAGGCGGGGCTGTCAGGCAGCAGGTTCACTGAAGGGGGACAAAGTCTAGCAAGGATGTGAGTACAGTACCTACAAGTCAGAGAACCAAAGAATGTAAGACACAGAGTCTAAACCTGAGACAAATCAGCACTTTGACACCTGGGCTCAGGTTGAAGGACCATCGATGAGGAATCTGAAAAAGAAGGTCCTGAAAGGGGCCTGGTGCAGAGCAACAGGTGGAGAGGTTGCCTGGGTTTCAAGCCTAGACCCACTGTCAGTCCTCCGGGGTCTGCAGGCAGCTGCACGTGGAAGTCGCTGCTGGGTGAAGTGTGCAGGACCAAAGGGAAAGGTGGCTGCCTTAAGCCATGCCCCATGCTGGTTGTTTCTATATATTTATAATCCTCAGATGCATACTTTGCATTTATAATCTTTACATTTTTTAAAGATTCAGAAACCAGCAGTCAGGGAGTTTACCATGCCCACCTCCATACAACCAGTGAATGCCAATGTCAACTCTGTAGCAGACTGGAGTGGTAGCTCAAAGCCCACACTTTGCAGTCAGACTGTCTCCATGCAAATCTGGTCCTACCTCTGGCTGGTTGAGTGATGTGGGAAGTTTAAATGTCTTTTTCCTCTCTAAACATGAAGATGATTATAGTGCTTACCTGTAATGCCTACCAGAATGTCTTCTCGATAAGTTATGCAGATACCATAAAACAACCATAGGCCACACTGGCTCCCAACCCAGTTAGAAGAATATAAGCCAGGAAACCCTGGCCTGCAGGGCAGCATGGGGTCCCTCCTTCAGTGGCTGGGGTCCTCACAGCAGAGCACTCAGCTGCCAGCAAGCTGCTGTTGCTGTCCTTGGTAGGCCCCCAGCCGACGGCTCTTGTGGGAGAGAAAGAATGGAGGGGAGCCCACCTTGGCTTAGAAACCCCATATTGCAAAGAAGACCCAATTTCTTAGAACCACCTCCGGGGCATAACTTCCAGGGTTCTCAGAGGGACATTCCTGTTTATAGGAGTCACTTCAAGCTATAACTTCTCACCAAGAATGTATTGATATTACATTTAGCCATCAGGAGTCATTTTGGTCATGAGCAATGTTGCCTGGTAACCCAGCAGATGCCCTGCCTCAATCAAGTTCCAGGGAAATAGAGCTCTAAGGCTGACCCAGGGTCAAGTTTTCCTAATTAAAGGAGCAGGAGTCTTGTTAACTAAAGCGTTAACATGGGGGTGGAGTGTGCAGAGGGTGGCTGGGTGATGGGCATTGGGGAGGGCTTGTGTTGTGATGAGTGCTGTGAAATGACTAAGCCTGATGATTCACATACCTGTACTCCTGGGGCAAATAATACATTATATGTTAATAAAAATAATTAATAAAAAAAAAAGCTAACACGATCTTACAGGTCAAAGTGCTAGTTCGTTACAATGGTATGTGAGCATTGTCCACAGTGCCTGATACACAAGAGAGACTCAGTAAATTTTAGTTGTGTTCATTGTGGCTTTTTCCATAACAGCACACTACCTTAGTTACCAGTTATTAATTATAGACCAAGTTTGAGATTGTTTTTGATTGGATCAGGATCCTTTTACAGAGTGTTAATGGGATCTTGTGATTTCTGTACGTCCCAGGATAAAGCCACCCAATAACTTCCTTTCTTACCCCTTCTTTTTCCTTCCCCTATGCTCCTAATTAATAGCAATACTAACAGTGTGTTCTTTTCCTCATTTTAATTTGGCATATTTAGGAATCTGCTGACATCAGAACAGAGAATGATGTTTTCGCTATGTACCAACCAGCTCAACCCATTTGTCAACCACTGACGTTTCATAAGTGCTCAAAATGTGCCAGACAGTGTGCTGAGCTCCTGACATTCATTAGCTCATTTAATCCTGTTGACAGCACTGTGGAGTTGATACTCTTTTTTTTTTCCCCAAGAATTTACTTATTTATTTGAGAGAGAGAGAGAGAGAGGAGCAGAGGGAAAGGGACAAGGAGACTCCATGCTGAGTGCAGAGCCCGATTTGGTGCTTGATCCCCGGACCCTGAGATCATGACCTGAGCCAAAGGCAGATGCTTAACCAACTGAGCTACCCAGGGATCCCTGGAGTTGCTATTATTATTTTTGTGCTATTGAAGAAAAAACTGAAGCTTTACTTCTTTTTAAATTTTCTTTCTTTTGGATGGCTTTAACAACTTCTTCTGCCTTAAAATGTACTTTATAGACTAGATATCCCTTTTTAGAATTCCATGCCCCTCGATTATTTGACTTTAGCCATAGGTGTTGCTTTTGGTTTTGAAATAAATGGAAAAGTAATTTCCGACACCTTCTATAGCTTGGGTTCTCTGACCTGTGCAAAGTTGAAATTATTCTAAAATGTATCCATTACTTGATGTAAAAGTTCAAATGTTATATTTTTATTACATGAGCACAATAAAATATTTTATTTTAAAATATTTCTCTATTTAGTGTTCTCTTACTGATACCGCATTGCCAAAAAAACAGTACCAAGCTGGTGCTATCCTGTGTTATAAAATATCATCCTACTTATCTGTGCTGTGGGGCTCCTCTCTCCACCCCAAAGTGGTAAAAGATGTGGTTTGTGCATCCTCCCTGGCCTTTCACAGCCACAGCAGAAGGATGTGGTAGGCAGTTCTGGTGGGTGGTTTTGTGCTGTAATATTCCTTTTGGATGACTGTTTATTCTTTCTTAAAGATTTTATTTACTTATTTGAGAGAAAGGGAGAAACAGAGAGAGAGAGAGCACAACAAGTAGGAGGGTCAAAGGGAGAAACTGATGTCCCAATGAGCAGGGAACCCAATGTGGGGCTCAATTCCCAGACTCCAGGAACATGACCTGAGCCAAAGGCAGATGCTTAAGCGACTGAGCCACTCAGGTCCCTCCACCCCTACCCCCAGATGACATTTAAATACAAGAATGAATTTATTAAAAACCTTATTTATTTATTTATTTTTAAATGTTTTATTTATTATCTGAGAGGTGAGAGAGAGAGAGAGAGCACAAGCCTCGGGAGGGGCAGAGGGAGAGGGAGAAGCAGACTCCCTGCCGAGCAGAGAGCTGGAGGTGTTACTGATCCCAGGACCCTAAGATCATGACCTGAGCCAAAAAAAAAACCAATTGAGCCACCCATGTGCCCACTAAATAACTTTAAAATTTGAAAACAGTGTAGTAAAACTATTGATGTGTATTAATTTTATATTGCTGCAGAATAAATAACAATACACCTAGTGCCTTGAAACAACACCTATTCATTAGCTTATAATTCTATATGTCAGAAATAAGTTGATGTGAGCAATGCTGGGCTGTCTGCTTAGGGTCTCACAAGGTCAAAATCAAGGCCAAAATCAAGGCCTTAGCTGTGGCTGGCCTTATCTTAAGGGTCTGAGGAAAAATTCACTTGCAAGCACATTCAGTTGTTGACAGAATTCAGTCCCAGTGATTTTAAGAATAAGTCCTACTTCTGTGCTGGCTGTTGGCCAGGACCACTCTCAGAAGCTGTCTGTGTTCCTTGGTACATGGCCCCTCTATCTTCAAAGGCAGCAGTGGCTCACTGAATCTTTCCTGTGCTTTTAATTTTTCTCTTACTCTTGCGCCACCAGCCTGAGAAAGCTCTGCTTCAAAGTGCTCAACTGACTGGGTCAAGCTCGCTTGAATAATTTACATACTTTGAGGTCAACTGACTTGGAATTTTAGTTTTGTATACAAAATCCATTCATATCACTACCTAAATTAGGACTGAGTTATAAAACCAAGGGATGGGATTCTTGATAGTGGGGTAAGAGAACACGTTGAGAATTACATCTACCATTATAAGGTGTGCAGTTTTTTTGGGTTTGCATTCTTAGAGTTCAAACACACTGGTTTTCTATGCCTGGAAAGCCATATTCCAGTCTGTCTCTTATATTAAGTCATTATTATTCTGTCTATTTTGTCTGTTTGCTATCTTTAGGATCTTGCTATATTCTCTTTACAGGTAAAACTACTCTAAAAATTTCCCTTTTTGTTTATTAGAGGTCTCAGTAAATTGAATAGGTATTATATAATAGGGTTTAGGTAAGCATGAATGAATGGACATGGGTTTTGTAGGATAGAGTAAAATTTAAATAATTTGGGGCATTCCATATGTGAAAAAAATGCAAGCTTAAATGCACTGCAAATATTTTTTTACATCTGAGGCTCCTTCCAAGGCTGCCTGATGGAAGCATGGTAGAAATAGACTTTGGGGGGAGGCAGGGGTGGGAATACTCTTTAACTATTTCACTGAATTTCTATTGCAGTGAATTTGTGTCATGGCTTTTGGAAATTGGAGACATTCACAGGCCTGAGGAAGGTGTACACTTAGGACAAGCATTATGAGAAAATGGAATCATCCACCATGGTAATTATTTGGTTAATTACTAAGTTATTCTCTTTGGCCACCAATTGGAAGCATCTTGATTCTGTTAATCTATCTGGCTTATAGTAAATGTCTACATTATAGGATGCTTATGTATTTTTAACATTTCAAGTACCTAATATATATAGAACTGCAGTTCTGGGAATTTTTTGGAGTATGGGTTTATGGTGATATATTTTCTAATTGTAATGTGAATGGCTACGAAACAGGCAAAAATTAGAAATACAGGTAAGTATTTCCCTGGGATAGTGGAGGAAGACATGGCAAGTTCTAATTGGAGTATTTGGGGCCGCATTATGAGGGAAAGGGCCTCATGTATGGCATTGTAGAATGAGTAGAACTCTGACAGGTAAGAAGGGAAGAAGGATGTCCTTCCCTGAGGCATGAGAGTGGGAGTGAGCTCATGGTGGCCTCTTAGGAACTAGCTAGCACAAACTCTCACAAGGAAAGACAGTCTACTTCATAGATGAATATACTGGATAGGAAGGGTTTGGTGGGAGAGGTAGGCACATCTGATCCCACAGGATCTTAACACTCTAGCTGTAATATGTTGGGTTTATTCTGAAGGAGATGAGGAGATGATGGACACTTTTAAGCAGAAAAGTAGCCAGAACATGGCTTTCAGAATGCTTAGGTGCAGCAATGTGGAATGTGAGGTGGAGACATTGGAGACACTGTAGGGGAGCCCCGTCCATCAGGCAGCCACCATCTTTCCCTGTAGTAGGAGGACGGTGGCTATGTTCTAGGGCGTGATGATAGTGGCCCATCTGGGAGACTTTGGTATAGCTGAAGCAGCCTGTTTGAAAACTGTTGGATGTGGGAGATGAGGAGTGAAGAGTAAGATTAGGTTACTGTGATATTTCTGTCTGGTTGACAGGGATGACTATTCAGGAGAAGGAGCAGGGTGGGAGAGGGTAAAGGGTTTTTGTTAGGTTCGTTATAAGACATCCACAGGGGAACACCCAGCAAGAGGTTGAAAATGTATGTGTAAAACTCAGTGTATACAATCATGGGAATCATTTCAAGAGAGCACCAGTTTCCTGAAGAGATCAATAACAAAGAAAGAAGAAAGCAGTGATAATGGGACTGAGAAGTATAGATTGAAGAATTTCTAATGCAAAATGTGGGAGAGGAGAAAAAGAGAAAATTATGAATAAACATAGGCATTTGGCTAAGCTACTTCAATGTTCTTTTCTTTTTTTCTTTCTTTTCTTTTCTTTTCTTTTTTTTTTTTTTTAATTAGAGTGGGATGAAACTGAACTGGATTCTCCCAGGTTTTCCTCACCATTCTGGGTGCCCTCTGAATTATTCCACCGAAATAGATCTCTGTCTATTCCAAAATCCCCACCTTCTTCCCAGTTACAACTTATCTTTCCTTGCTCCTGCTTTTATCCACCATCCCTATGACACAGCCTCCAGGAAACAGCTGGAGACCTTTTAAAACAAATGTAAGATCAAAGCATTCTCCTGCTTATAATCATCTACTGGCATCCCATTACACTCAAAGAAAAGTGTGGAACCTCTTACTTACTTACTGTGATCCAGATCTCTTACCATGGCCCACAAGGCCCCACATAATAGGGCCCCTGACTTCCTCTGTGAGTTGGCAAACCATGTTGTACCCAGCTCATTACACTGTGGCCCCTGTAGTTTTCTGTCTCTTCCCTAAACACTCTGGGATGACTCTGCATTTAGGATCTTTCCCCTAAAATTCTCATTCAACTATTATTTATTAATTCATAGTACATACCAGTGCCCTTTCTAAGTGCTGGAGGGATAGCAGTGAATGAAATGACAAGAGTTGCAGTGTTCATAACTCATGTCTTCAGTGACACTCTTTTAGAATCTCATCCTATTACCATAAACTGTGTTTTTAATTTTTAAAATTTTCTTCATGAACTTAGCACTCTCTAAAATTATCAAGCTATTTTATTTTTTTATTATTATTTCTCTCTTTACTTCCCATATTGATTCTGGGCTCGCATCAAAATAGATGTACTTTAGGAACAGGATACCTGGAGTGCCCGTCACATGTAGGTGCTCAATAAATATTTTCTCAGTGAATGAATAAATGAGTAATTATATTGTTAGTAAATAGATGATAATAGTGATAAATTGTAGGTGATTTTGTTCTTTATTCTTTAGCACTGTGAAAACACACCACATAGCATCTAATGTCCTAAAACACATCATCCAAAAACTTATAAGTAAAAATGAAAAAATGTTGATTTAGATGACTTTTCTCTTGCATGCTTCTCTTTCCTTTCTTCTAACCCAAATGTATATTTGGGTCAAGAAGGGAATATGTTGTGTTTTGTCCTGCAGTCTACTAAAGCTCAAGTAGGTGGACTATAGAGAGGTTCTACATACAATCATAGACCTTCAGAAATCAGGTGATTACTTTCTCATTTAGGCTACATACTTCCAGGAACTATGTCTTACAGTAGAGCAAAGAAGGGAAAATCTATTTATGAACTATCTGTTTATTCCTTTCCTTCATTCTGTGTGTAAGATATTATGCTACCTAGTGCAAAATTATCATGTTGTGGCCTTTATTTCTTATGGCCTAATAGTTTAAACCTATCTTTGTACCTTATTCATCAAGAAATTCAGCTGTTGACATATTTCCTTTTAGAAAGGTAGAAATCCACCAGGATGAGATAATTAACTTTTTGCTGAGAACATTGAGAAGGAAAATAGTATTGGTTAACATTAGCTGCTCTAACAAATTTAAACCTCAGTACAGTGGCTTCCATTCTAGAAGCTATTTTATCTCTCAGGTAAAACCAGTCACTGGTGGAGGATGTTGGAGGCACCACGGTTTCAGTCCGGGGAAAGGCTCACCCTCCTACAGTGCAGGGCTCTGAAAGGTCATTTTGAAGGAGTGTTGGAGATTTTGGTTTCTTTGTTTTAAATGGGTCTGTACACTCCACGTTGTGCCTTACTTTTGTGTGCATGTCCTTATGCAATTCAGTTCCATGACCACACTATTTCAAGAGAAATTTAGAAATGTAGTGTACGTTTATGCCCAGGCAAAATAAAAGCTAAACCAATTAGGTAAAGAGCGATCCAATGTCTGCCACTGAGGTATATCTCTCAGGTCAATAAAAAACCTATGGAATTATATTAAAGCCAGGTAATATTATGTAAAAGTGTCAATGTTATTTAGTGATATCAGCATATAATAATAATAAAAATGACTTGTCACTCCTCCATTGAACTGCTTTGCTTTGGAGACTCAGGTGCACCTCCCCCACCCCTACTACCTTCAGGTCCTGTTCCCAGGCACTGGTTTGCATTGGAGATGGAACCCTCGTAGGGGTTCCAAGCAGTTTCTAGTGGCCGAGAGGACACTGATGATTAGAGACAAAGCCACAAGGCACTCTGGAGCTAGCTGGTGGCCATTACAATGTCTCCACACACAGTTCTGGCACGGATGTGGGCTGTGCTGGAGCAGCTGTGGGCTTCTGGGTTGGTGATATAAGAACGTTTGCCATATGGGACACAAGTCTCTGGGTTTGGCTGGGAGATCTTGGTTTGCACTGCAGTGGTATTGTTCATTACAGTAAAGTGTGGACTCAGATTAAGAGGAAGAAAGGGGCATTGTGCCCAGAATGAAGTATCTGAAGAATATATGGAGAACACCGACATGGATGCACAAGCCTGTGGAGCTGACACATTATCTGAGCAGAAGACCAGTCCTCTCCCCCTACAGATTCTTGCTCTGGCTGCCCCGAAACAAAATGTTAGGTACGTTTCCGTGGAAGATGCTACACAACTGCTGAAGGGAGTTTGGCAAAGGATTTTGAAAAAGAGCCCTCAAAAGGTGACTGATGAAAATCCATCTGTGGAGCACCCAGGGACAATAAAGAACCCCCTGCAAGGAAAATGCCAGAGATTCAAGGATGCCCTGATCTGCAGGGAAGTCCAGACCTGCTGGTTCAGGACACTGGCAACTGTGGACAGAGAGTGCAGGAAGAGGCAGGGGAGGCAGGCAAGCCAGAGGTTACTGAAGGAGGTGTGCCGGGAGGCCCCCGCTGAGGGCCAGGGCCAACACTACACCCTCAGCCAGATCCTACTGACGATGATGCATCTGCTAGAGCTCCTTAGAGATCATCTGGAAGGTGGGGGCTCAAGGAGGCAGGTGGAGACTGCCTCCTCATCCACTGATCATGGGCCCTCACGTGGGAGCCCCCTGTAAAAAGGAAAGCCATCCGGGCACTGAAGAAGGCACGTTAGGGGAATGAAGAGCTCCCAGGAACACAACAATCCACTAAGCTGAGCAAGTATCTTTTCACCTGTGAAACACCCTCCTGGATAGTGAGATTCAGAAATTGTGCCTGAAGCCTGGGGCAGAGCTGAAGCTATGCAAAGAGCACCTCAAACAACTGGAAAAGAAGATGATGGAGGAGAAGGCACACTGCCTGTAAGTGAAGAACAAACTTGCCAAGGTGATCAGGAAGGTGGATGCTGCCCACTGGAATTTAGGCCTCTACAAGAAGATGGCCGACGACCTACACAGAGACTGGCAGAGCATCTCCTCCTTGCATGACCAAGAGAGCCTCCTTATGGAGAATAGAAGTGAGGAGAGACAGAATGCTGTTCTTTTGGCAGAGAGGGAGTTCCAAAGTCTCAAGGAAGAACCATTGCCTCAGGCAGAAGCTGGCCAACTCTGGGCCCAAGGTCCAGCCTGTCTCTGGGTGGCCTCCTGCCCCCGCTCATGCTCTTCCGGGCACAGCCTCTAAATTCCCTCAAGGAACAAGGCTCCCCTGAAACCCTAGAAGCCCAAGAAGGGAGCAAGGGTACACAGGACAGACACCAAGGTCTAAGGTCCCCTGCAGGTCTGTCTCCCTTTCCCAGCAGCCATCAACACTCACAACCAGGGCACAAAAGCTCCCGTAATTCCTTATACCTTAAGCCATCCATTGTTCCTTTTAGTGGAGATCCACACCATTATTGAACTGATGCTGCCTATCCCCAATAGCCATGTGAGAGTGTATTTTTCAATTTTAAGCTCCAAAAAATAAAAATATCAAATTGCTGATACTACTGCCACTGAGAATTGATTTTATGAAGAGATGCTGTGCCAAGCAATGAAGGGTTTTAAGTGTCTTTTACTGATCACTTATATGTCTCAATAACCGAGCGTCATATACTACTGAGGTTCAGAGAGGGAACACAACTTGCCCAAGATCTCGCAGCTAGTGAATATCAGAGCTCCCATTCCAAACAAAGGTTGTCTAATTATCCACTGATGTGAAAATACTTAGCACTACTACCACTACTACTACTTCTGCTTCTTAATATTTGAAGAGATGAAGCTCGAAGACACACTCACATGCAAGTGGGGGAGGGAAAGAGAGAGAGATTTCTAGACAGCCTTCCCACTCAAGTGCAGATCCAGACACTGGGCTGGGTTTCAAGACCATGGGACCACGCCCTGAACTGAAATCAAGAGTCAGACATTGATCTGACTAAGCCACACAGGCACCCAGGTGCAAGGAACTTCTAGGCAAGTGCTGTAAATATCCCAGAAGGGCTTGACAAAATTTACTCATAGTTCACGTTCTAGTTTGGATGCAAGGATAATGGTGATGACTAGCTGAGGTAAGTTCCCACCAAAGCATGGAGGGCAGCCTATAGGGTCTCCAACGATTCCATTCTTGGGTACACATACTCTACCACTGGATTAGACTCAGGAACTCCTGCCTCATTTCGAAAGGACAGATTATGGCCCAAGAGATAGGATGTCACTTCTGAGGCTCGTAGAAAAAGACACTGGTCTCCACTTGTGCTAGCTCTCACTTGCTACCGTTGGTTTCGAGGGAAGCCACCAGCTCCTTGTGGGCTGTAATATGGAAAGGCTTATGTGGCAAGAAATGAATCTTTCCTGCTCACCGCAATGGAGGACTTCTGGCTGCTAAGAGCCACCCAAGTGAGCTCACCGGCAGATTTTCCCCCCAAGCAGCCTGGAGATGAATGAAGACCCACATGACTTCTTGACTGCAGCCTTGTGAGAGATCCTGAGACACAGGTCCCTGGCTAGATGCACCTGGATGCCTAGCCCAGGAACCATATGCAGTTATCAATTGGTGTCGGAGGCTCTCTGGTTTGCAGAAAACATTCAAAATAGACACAAGGGTGAAGTCACAGTTTTGGCTGCTGACCCACCCCCTCTCTCCTGGGCTTAAAATTCCAGGGAAGTCAAGCGATGGTAGAAACCAATGAGAGATTAGGGTAAACAAAGCAAGAAAGAGGACCTCTATTCTGTTCTCCATGTATCCTTCTGAGAGGACATGCCCTCACCTGATCCACCCGAGGAGACAACTGGCCGTGTGGACCAAGTCGGCTGAGAGCACTTGACCCAGCGTCGCAGAGCCTCCTTGAAGGCAGAGAAAGAGCCCAGAAGTTCCCTGGTACCCCTAAAGAAGGCACAGAAATTAGATGAGTTGAAAGCCTGGGACCTGGTCATTGGGCTTCTGGGCAAGACGGGTGATGACCTGTGGAAGGGACACTGCCTGCAAACCCTCTTGGACCAGACCCCACCTGTCTGCTTTGGGACACTGAGGATTAAGACGAGAGTGAACTAGTGTAGAAGAGATGGTGTCCTAATGCTTGGCAGGTTTAAAGTGATTGAAATCGTTAGCATTTCTTTTCTCATCGTCCACAGAACCACCATTAGGGAGAAGGGACCTTCAAAGAAGCAAGAAGAGTTTATCACTTACAGCCCTGTCAAGTGTCAATATCCAACCACTCCAGTCCCTTCCACCCCCTTGGCAGCCCCACTGCTTTCATGAGGACACAGATGCATTCCTGTTCAGGCTTTGGAGCAAACGTTAAGTTTTGATTTCTCTAAGATAAATGCCATAGTGCCATGACCTGCTCCTAGGGCGGTAGCAAGTCTAGTTCTCTAAGAATCTGTGTGAAAGGGTTGAGCCACTATATTGGACACCTGAAATTGATATTATACTGCATGTGAACGGGAATGTAACTCACGGCTTTGAAAATGAAAAGAAACGGTTAACTGTTTTCAAGAGTCAGCTCTATCATTTTCCATTCCCAACTGCGATGTGGAAGTGATCAGTCATTCCACCTCCTGACTTGCATTTGGTAGTGGGGTCTCTCTCTCCCTCGCTGGCGCATTTGGTTTGTATCACTGTGATAGGTGTGCAGTGAGAGCTCACTGGAGTATTCATTTGAATAGCCCCAAAGGCAACTTTTTAATGTGATTTCCATAAGTCTACTCTTTGGTAAAGGTGGCAGGCCCTTTACATTTTTTTTTCCTTCTCTTTCCTTTTGCTAACTAGATTGCATGCTTACTTGGTAGTCCAATTGTGAGTTTCAATGCTTCATACAGGAGTCCTGTATTAGCTATGTGATTTGGACCTACTTCCTCCAAGTTGGTAGCTTGCCTTTTGGGTCTTCTTAAGGAGGTTTCTCACACGGCCCAGATTTACAATTCTGATTGTTGGATAATGTCCAATTAATCAACTTTACCTTATGGAAAATTATTTGATGTTCAATTGGAGGATTCTTTAACTAGCTTTGCATACTGAAAATTTTTCCCCACATTTTCCCTATATGATTTATCATCTTCCATGTAGGGCAGTGATTAATTTTGAGCTACTTTTTAAACTATTATTTTTTTTTTCTTTCTTTCTGGGAGAGTGAATATGTGCTTGAGCGGGCAGGGGCGTGGAGGGAGAAGGGACAACAGCATCATATAGCAGCACCGCCAGTGAGCGTGAATCCTGACTTTTTCCCGAGACCCTGAGAGCTTGACAAGAGCCGAAATCAAGAGCTGGCTGCCTCACAGGCTGACGCACCCAGGCACCCTGAGTTTAGTTTTGTATAGGGTTTGATATTTAGATTGTGGTAACCGGGCTCCTTGTCCTCCACCTCCTCCTCCGCTCTCCCGCTCCGTCTTCTGCTTCTCCTTCTTATTCTTTACATATGCATGTCCACTTGCTCTAGCACCATTTTTTCAAAACGATGTCACTCCTCCACTGAACTGCTTTTTACCTTTGTCAAGGCCCCACTGGACATATGGGTGTAGTTCTCTTTCTGGGTCCTTGATTCTGTTCCACTTATCGATCTTTATTCTGTTCCATAGGTCTAGCTCTTCAGCAACACCACACACTTTTGATTACTGTAGATGAATATCTTGATTTGGGTAGAAGGATTCTTCTGGTTTTCTTCTTTAGTTTTATTTTCTCCTCTTTTTTCTAAGTTCTAAAGTAGAGAGATTATAGTTTGAGACTCCATTTCTTCTTAGAGTTATAGAGAGAGAGAGAGAGAGAGAGACAGACACAGAGACAGACAGAGAGACAGGGAAGGGGTCAGAAAGAGAGAGAGATGATTAATCAGCCACCATGCCCAGCACCAGCACAATGCAGGTTCAGTCTCACTATCTCAAGGTTGACCTAGACCCGAGTCAAAATCAACAGTTGATGTATGCATTGAGTGCTATAAATTTAGCTTTCTGTTGATTTAGATGTGTCCCACAAATTTTAATACGTTGTATTTTCATTTTCCTTCACTTCAGTGCACTGAGATTTTATCTTTTGTCTCCTATAATCTAGAAAGTTACTTTCTACATGTTTAGATTTTGTTATCTTTCTCCCTTTGATATCTAGTTTCATTTTTAACTTTGTTTTATCAGTTTTAAAAGTTGAATTCCAAGACAATGCTATATAGGGTTGCATTTTTTCAGATACACAATATAGAGATTCACGTCCGCTGCCCAACGACTGTTAGCTCCTGATGCCAGGCACTGATTTGGGTTGGAGACTCGGGTGTACCTCCCCCACCCCTACTCCCTTCAGCTCCTGTTGCCAGGCACTAGTTTGCATTGGAGACGGAACCCGTGTAGGGGTTCCAAGCAGTTTCTAGTGGCCGAGAGGACACTGGTGATCAGAGACAAAGCACCCAGGCTCTCTGGAGCCAGCTGGTGGCCATTACAATATCTCCCCACACAGTTCTGGAGCCACTGTGGGCTCTCTGGGAGCTGCTGGGGGCTTCTGGGATGGTGATATACGAACGTTTGCCACATGGGCCACGAGACTCTGGGTTTGGCTGGGATATCCTCGTATGCACTGTGTTGGTGGTGTTCATTACAGTAAAGTGTGGACTCCGCTTAAAAGGAACAAAGGGGCACTGTGCCCAGAATGAAGTATCTAGAAAAGACATGGAGAAGACCGATCCGGATGCACCAGCCAGTGAAGTCGTTGCATCATCTGAGCACAAGGCCAGTCCTCTCCCACTACAGATCCTTGCTCTGGCTGCCCTGAATCAAGATGTCGGGTACTTTTCTGTGGAAGATGCCACGCAATTGCTGAAGAGAGTTCGGCCATGGCTGTTGAAGAAGAGCCCTCACAAGCTCACCGATGAAAATCCCATCTGTGGAGCAGCCCAGGACGATGGAGAACCCCCTGCGAGGAATATGCCAGAAGACTTTGAGGACAGCCTTGATCTGCGGGGAGGTGCAGACCCTCTGTCTCTGGACATTGGCAGCTGTGGACTGAGACTGTAGGAAGAGGCAGGGGAGGCAGGCAAGCAAGAGCTTCCTGATGGAGGTGTGCCGTGGCAGGCCCCCGCTGAGGGCCAGAGCCAACACCACACCCTCAGCCAGATCCTACTGACAATGATGCATCTGCTAGAGCTCCTTAGAGATCATCTGGAAGGTGGGCGCTCAAGGAGGCAAGTGCAGACTGGCTCCTCCTCCACTGATCACGTGCCCCGTGGGAGCCCCCTGAATCAAGGAAAGCCATCCAGGGCACTGAAGAAGGCACGTCAGGGGAATGAAGAGCTCCCAGGAAACACAACAATCCACCAAGCTGAGCAAGTATCTTTTCACCAGCGAAACAGCCTCTTGGAAAGGGAGATTCAGGAGCTGCACCTGAAGCTCGAGGCAGAGGAGCACCTCAAACACATGGAGATGAAGATGATGGAGGAGAAGGCACGCTGCCTGCAAGTAAAGAACGAACTTGTCAAGGGGCGAAGGAAGGTATATGCCGCCCACTGGAACTTAGGCCTCTACAAGATGATGGCCGAAGACCGACACCGAGAATGGCAGAGAATCTCCTCCTTGCATGACCCACAGCGCCTCTTGGTGAAGAACAGAAGTGAGGAGAGCCAGAAAGCTGTTCTGTGGGCAGAGAGGGAGTTCCAAAGGCTCAAGGAAGAAAACCATTGCCTCAGGCAGAAGCTGGCCAACTCTGAAACCAAGTTCCAGCCTGTCTCCAGGGGGGCTCCTGCTGTTGCTCCTGCTCCTGCTCCTGCTTCAGCTCCGGCTCCTGCTCCTGCTCTTCTGGGCACAGCCTCCAAATACCCTCAAGGGCCACAGGCTCCCATGAAAGCCCAGAAGCCCAAGAAGGGAGCAAGGGTGCACTGGCCAGACTCCAAGTTCTCGGGTCCTCTGCAGGTCTGATTCCCTTTCCCAGCAGCCACCAACACTCACAACCAGAGCACAAAAGCTCCTGGGCTTCCTTACCCCTTAAGCCACAACCATTGTTCCTTTTAGTGGAGATCCACCCCCATTATTAAACTGATGCTCCGTATCCCCTGTCAAGTGTCAATATCCAACCACTCCAGTCCCTTCCAACCCCTTGGCAGCCCCACTGCTTTCATAAGGACACAGATACATTCCCCTACAGGCTTTGGAGCAAACGTTAAGTTTTGATTTCTCTAAGATAAATGCCATAGTGCCATGACCTGCTCCTAGGGCGGTAGCAAGTCTAGTTCTCAAAGAATCTGTGTGGAAGGGTTGAGCCACTCTATTGGACACCTGAAATTGATATTATACTGCATGTGAACGGGAGTGTAACTCACGGCTTGGAAAAGGAAAAGAAACTCTTAACTGTTTTCAAGAGTCAGCTCTATCATTTTCCATTCCCAACTGTGATGCGGGAGTGATCCAGTCATTCCACATCCTGCCTTGCATTTGGTGGTGGGGTCTCTCTCTCCCTCTCTGGCGCATTTGGTTTGAATCACTGTGATAGGTGTGCAGTGAGAGCTCACTGGAGTTTTCATTTGAATTGCCCCAATGGCAACTTTCTATGTGGTTTCCATCTGTCTACGCTTTGGTAAAGGTGGCAGGCCCTTTACTTTTTCCCCACCCCCCTTCTATTTCCTTTTGCTAACTAGATTGCATGCTTACTTGGGGTTCAAATTCTGAGTTTCCATGCTTCAGACAGGAGTCCTCTATTAGCTATGTGATTTGGACCTATTTCCTCCAAGTTGGTAGCTTGTCTTTTGGGTCTTCTTAAGGAGGTCTTTCACATGGCACAGATATACAATTCTGATTGTTGGATAAAGTCTAATTAATCAACTTTACCTTAGGGAAAATAATTTGATGTTCGACTGGAGGATTCTTTACCTAGCTTTCCATTCTGGAAATTTTTCCCCACATTTTCCCTATAAGATTTATCATTTTCCATGTAAGGCAGTGATTAATTTTGAGCTACTTTTTTAAATACTCTTTTTTTCTTTTTTTCCTTTGGGAGAGTGAACATGTGCATGAGCGGGCAGGGGCCTGGAGGGAGAAGGGAAAAGAGCATCCTCAAGCAGCCTCGCCAGTGAGCTTGGAGCCTGACTTTGTCCCGGGACGCTGAGAGCTTGACAAGAGCCGAAATCAAGAGCTGGCTGCCGCACAGGCTGCCTCACCCAGGCAGCCTGAGTTAAGTTTTGTATAGGGTTTGATACTTAGATTGTGGTCCCCGGCCTCCTCGTCCTCCACCTCCTCCTCCCCTCTCCCGCTCCCTCTTCTGCTTCTTCTTCTTCTTTGCCTATGCATGTCCACTTGCTCTAGCACCATTTATTCAAAACGCTGTCACTCCTCCACTGAACGGCTTTTTACCTTTGTCAAGGCCCCATTCGACATATGGGTGTAGTTCTCTTTCTGGGTCCCTGATTCTGTTCCACTTATCCATCTTTATTCTGTTCCATTGGTCTGCTCTTCACCAACACCACGCACTTTTGATTACTGTAGACGAATATCTTGAAATGGGGTAGAAGGATTCTTCTGGTTTTCTTCTTTAGTATTAGTTTCTCCTCTTTTTCTAGGTTCTAAAATAGAAAGATTATAGTTTTGAGACTCCTTTTCTTTTTAGAGAGAGAGAGAGAGATAGACACAGAGACAGAGACAGAGACAGAGACAGAGAGAGAGAAACGGAAGCGGTGCAGAAAGAGAGAGAGATGATTAAGCAGCCACCATGCCCAGCACCAGCACAATGCAGCTTCAGCCTCACTATCCCAAGGTTGACCATGACCCGAGTCAAAATCAAGAGTTGGACTAACTGACTGAGCCACCCAGATGCTCCTCCTCCTTTGTAATGTATGCATTGAGTGCTAAAAATTGAGCTCTCTGTTGATTTAGCTGTGTCCCACCAATTTTAATACGTTGTAGTTTTATTTTCCTTCGGGTCAGTGCACTGAAATTTTATCTTTTGTCTCCGATAATCTAGAAAGTTACTTTCTACGTGTTTAGATTTTGTTATCTTTCTCCCTTTGATATCTAGTTTCATTTTTAACTTTTTTTTATAAGTGTCAAAGTTTAATTCCAAGACAATGCTACATAGGGTTGCATTTTTTTCAGGTACACAATATAGAGATTCTCCTCCGCTGCCCAACGACTGTTAGCTCCTGTTGCCAGGCACTGATTTGCGTTGGAGTCTCGGGTGCACCTCCCCCACCACTACTCCCTTCAGCTCCTGTTGCCAGGCACTGGTTTGCATTGGAGGCGGAACCCTCGTAGGGGTTCCAAGCAGTTTCTAGTGGCCGAGAGGACACTGGTGATCAGAGACAAAGCCCCCAGGCTCTCTGGAGCCAGCTGGTGGCCATTTCAATGTCTCCCCACACAGTTCTGGAGCCGCTGTGGGCTCTCCGGGAACAGCTGTGGGCTTCTGGGTTGCCGATAATCGAACGTTGGCCACATGGGCCACGAGACTCTGGGTTTGGCTGGGAGATCCTCGTGTGCACTGTGTTGCTGGTGTTCATTCCAGTAAAGTGTGGACTCCGCTTAAGAGGAAGAAAGGGGCACTGTGCCCAGAATGAAGTATCTGGAAAAGACATGGAGAAGACCGACCCAGATGCACCAACCCATGGAGCCGTCCCATCATCGGAGCACAAGGCCAGTCCTCTCCCGCTACAGATCCTTGCTCTGGCTGCCCTGAATCAAGATGTCGGGTACTTTTCTGTGGCAGACGCTACGCAACTGCTGAAGGGAGTTCGGCAAAGGCTGTTGAAGAAGAGCCCTCACCAGCTCACCGATGAAAATCCCATCTTTGGAGCAGCCCAGGACGATGGAGAACCCCCTGCGAGGAATATGCCAGAAGACTTCAAGGACAGCCCTGATCTGCAGGGAAGTGCAGACCCTCTGTCTCAGGACATTGGCAGCTGTGGACTGAGAGGGCAGGAAGAGGCAGGGGAGGCAGGCAGGCCAGAGCTTCCTGACGGAGGTGTGCCGTGGCAGGCCCCCGCTGAGGGCCAGAGCCATCACCACACCCTCAGCCAGATCCTACTGACGGTGATGCATCTGCTAGAGCTCCTTCGAGATCATCTGGAAGTTGGGGGCTCAAGGAGGCAGGTGCAGACTGGCTCCTCCTCCACTGATCACGTGCTCCGTGGGAGCCCCCTGAATCAAGGAAAGCCATCCAGGGCACTGAAGAAGGCACGTCAGGGGAATGAAGAGCTCCCAGGAAACACAACAATCCACCAAGCTGAGCAAGTATCTTTTCACCAGCGAAACAGCCTCCTGGAAAGGGAGATTCAGAAGCTGCACCTGAAGCTCGAGGCAGAGCCTAAGCTGTGCGAAGAGCACCTCAAACACCTGGAGAGGAAGATGATGGAGGAGAAGGCACGCTGCCTGCAAGTGAAGAACGAACTCGCCAAGGTGCGCAGGAAGGTGGATGCTGCCCACTGGAACTTAGGCCTCTACAAGAAGATGGCCGATGACCTGCACCGAGAATGGCAGAGAATCTCCTCCTTGCATGACCGAGAGCGCCTCCTGGTGGAGAACAGAAGTGAGGAGAGCCAGAAGGCTGTTCTGTGGGCAGAGAGGGAGTTCCAAAGGCTCAAGGAAGAAAACCATTGCCTCAGGCAGAAGCTGGCCAACTCTGGGCCCGAGGTCCAGCCTGTCTCCGGGGGGCCTCCTGCTCCTGCTCCTGCTCCTGCTCCAGCTCCAGCTCCTGTTCCTGCTCCTCTGGGCACAGCCTCCAAATGCCCTCAAGGGCCACAGGCTCCCCTGAAAGCCCAGAAGCCCAAGAAGGGAGCAAGGGTGCACTGGCCAGACTCCAAGTTCTCGGGCCCCCTGCAGGTCTGATTCCCTTTCCCAGCAGCCACCAACACTCACAACCAGAGCACCAAAGCTCCTGTGCTTCCTTACCCCTTCAGCCACACCCATTGCTCCTTTGACTGGAGATCCACCCCATTCTTGAACTGATGCTACCTATTCCCTATAGCCATGTGAGAGAGCATTTTTCATTGTTAAGGACCAAAACAATAAAACGATCAAATTGCTGATCCTACTGCGACTGAGAATTGATTGTATGAAGGGATTCTATGCCAAGCAACGAAGGGTTTTAAGTGTCCTTTACTGATCACTTAATTGTCCCAATAACCCAGTGTGTCCTAGATTACTGAGGTTCAGAGAGGGGACACAACTTGCCCCAAGATCACACAGCTAGTGAATTTCAGAGCTCGCATTCCAAGCCAAGGTTGTCTAATTACCCACTGATGTGAAAATAACTACCACTCCTACCACTACGATGACTTCTGCTTCTTCATTTCTGAGAGAGAGAAAGAGCGAGGGCACACACACATGCAAGCGGGGGAGGGGCAGGGAGAGAGAGATTCCTAGACAGCCTTCGACTCAAGTGCACAACCAGACGCTGGGCTGGATTTCACAGACCATGGGACCACGCCCTGAGCCAAAATCAAGAGTCAGACGTTGACCTGACTAAGCCACACAGGCACCCTTCCCTTGTGCAAGGAACTTCTAGGCAAGCTGCTGTAAGGATCCCAGAAGGGCTTGACAAAATTTTCTCATAGGTCACGTTCTAGTTTGGATGCAAGGATTATGGTGATGCCTAGCTGAGGTAAAGTCCCAGCAAAGCATGGAGGGCAGCCTTTCAGGGTCTCCAACGATTCCCTTCGTGGGTACACCTCGTTTTGTGTTCCATACTCTACCACTGGATTAGAGTCAGGAACTCCTGCCTCACTTCGAAAGGACAGAATATGGCCCGAGAGATAGATAGCATGTCCCTTCTGAGGCTCGTAGACAAAGACACTGGTCTCCTCTTGGGCTTGCTCTCGCTCCCTCACCATTGGTTTCGAGGGAAGCCGCCTGCTCCTTGTGGGCTGTATGATGGAGAGGCCCATGTGGCAAGGAATGAATATTTCTTGCTCACCGCAATGGAGGACCTCTGGCTGCTAGGAGCCACCCGAGTGAGCACACAAGCAGATTTCCCGCCAACAAGCCTGGAGATGACTGAAGACCCACATGACATCTTGACTGCAGCCTTGTGAGAGATCCTGAGACACAGGTCCCTGGCTAGATGCACCTGGATGCCTGGCCCAAGGAAACCATATGCGGTTATCAATTGGTGTTGTCGGAAGCCCTCTGGGTTGCGGAAAACATTCAAAAAAGACACAAGGGTGAAGCCACAGTTCTGGCTGCTGACCAACCCCCCTCTCCTGGGCTTGAAATTCCAGGGAAGTCAAGCGATGGTAGCAAGCACGGAGAGATTAGGGTAAACAATGCCAGAAAGAGGTCCTCTATTCTGTTCTCCATGTATCTCTCTGAGAGGACATGCCCTCACCTGATCCACCCGAGCCAATAGGTGGCCCATGCAGGAGGAGACAACTGGCCGTGTGGTCCAAGTCGGCTGAGAGCACTAGACCCAGCGTCGCAGAGCCTCCTTGAAGGCAGAAAAAGAGCCCAGAAGTTCCCTGGTGTCCCTAGAGAAGGCACAGAAATTAGATGAGTTGAAAGCCTGGGACCTGGTCATTGGGCTTCTGGGCTAGAGGGGAGATGGCCTGTGGAAGGGACACTGCCTGCAACCCCTCTTGGACCAGACCCCACCTGTCTGCTTTGGGATACTGAGGATTAAGACGAGAGTGAACTAGTGTAGAAGAGATGGTGTTCTAATGCTTGGCAGGTTTAAAGCGATTGAAATTGTTGACATTCCTATTCTCCTCGTCCTCAGGACCACCATTAAGGGGAAGGGGCCTTCAAAGAAGCAAGAGGAGTTTATCACTTACAGCAGCCCTGTCAAGTGTCAATATCCAACCACTCCAGTCCCTTCCACCCCCTTGGCAGCCCCAATGCTTTCATAAGGACACAGATACATTCCCCTACAGGCTTTGGAGCAAACGTTAAGTTTTGATTTCTCTAAGATAAATGCCATAGTGCCATGACCTGCTCCTATGGCGGTAGCAAGTCTAGTTCTCAAAGAATCTGTGTGGAAGGGTTGAGCCACTCTATTGGACACCTGAAATTGATATTATACTGCATGTGAACGGGAGTGTAACTCACGGCTTGGAAAAGGAAAAGAAACTCTTAACTGTTTTCAAGAGTCAGCTCTATCATTTTCCATTCCCAACTGTGATGCGGGAGTGATCCAGTCATTCCACATCCTGCCTTGCATTTGGTGGTGGGGTCTCTCTCTCCCTCTCTGGCGCATTTGGTTTGAATCACTGTGATAGGTGTGCAGTGAGAGCTCACTGGAGTTTTCATTTGAATTGCCCCAATGGCAACTTTCTATGTGGTTTCCATCTGTCTACGCTTTGGTAAAGGTGGCAGGCCCTTTACTTTTTCCCCATCCCCCTTCTATTTCCTTTTGCTAACTAGATTGCATGCTTACTTGGGGTTCAAATTCTGAGTTTCCATGCTTCAGACAGGAGTCCTCTATTAGCTATGTGATTTGGACCTATTTCCTCCAAGTTGGTAGCTTGTCTTTTGGGTCTTCTTAAGGAGGTCTTTCACATGGCACAGATATACAATTCTGATTGTTGGATAAAGTCTAATTAATCAACTTTACCTTAGGGAAAATAATTTGATGTTCGACTGGAGGATTCTTTACCTAGCTTTCCATTCTGGAAATTTTTCCCCACATTTTCCCTATAAGATTTATCATTTTCCATGTAAGGCAGTGATTAATTTTGAGCTACTTTTTAAAATACTCTTTTTTTCTTTTTTTCCTTTGGGAGAGTGAACATGTGCATGAGCGGGCAGGGGCCTGGAGGGAGAAGGGAAAAGAGCATCCTCAAGCAGCCTCGCCAGTGAGCTTGGAGCCTGACTTTGTCCCGGGACGCTGAGAGCTTGACAAGAGCCGAAATCAAGAGCTGGCTGCCGCACAGGCTGCCTCACCCAGGCAGCCTGAGTTAAGTTTTGTATAGGGTTTGATACTTAGATTGTGGTCCCCGGCCTCCTCGTCCTCCACCTCCTCCTCCCCTCTCCCGCTCCCTCTTCTGCTTCTCCTTCTTCTTTGCCTATGCATGTCCACTTGCTCTAGCACCATTTATTCAAAACGCTGTCACTCCTCCACTGAACGGCTTTTTACCTTTGTCAAGGCCCCATTCGACATATGGGTGTAGTTCTCTTTCTGGGTCCCTGATTCTGTTCCACTTATCCATCTTTATTCTGTTCCATTGGTCTGCTCTTCACCAACACCACGCACTTTTGATTACTGTAGACGAATATCTTGAAATGGGGTAGAAGGATTCTTCTGGTTTTCTTCTTTAGTATTAGTTTCTCCTCTTTTTCTAGGTTCTAAAATAGAAAGATTATAGTTTTGAGACTCCTTTTCTTTTTAGAGAGAGAGAGAGAGATAGACACAGAGACAGAGACAGAGACAGAGACAGAGAGAGAGAAACGGAAGCGGTGCAGAAAGAGAGAGAGATGATTAAGCAGCCACCATGCCCAGCACCAGCACAATGCAGCTTCAGCCTCACTATCCCAAGGTTGACCATGACCCGAGTCAAAATCAAGAGTTGGACTAACTGACTGAGCCACCCAGATGCTCCTCCTCCTTTGTAATGTATGCATTGAGTGCTAAAAATTGAGCTCTCTGTTGATTTAGCTGTGTCCCACCAATTTTAATACGTTGTAGTTTTATTTTCCTTCCGGTCAGTGCACTGAAATTTTATCTTTTGTCTCCGATAATCTAGAAAGTTACTTTCTACGTGTTTAGATTTTGTTATCTTTCTCCCTTTGATATCTAGTTTCATTTTTAACTTTTTTTTATAAGTGTCAAAGTTTAATTCCAAGACAATGCTACATAGGGTTGCATTTTTTTCAGGTACACAATATAGAGATTCTCCTCCGCTGCCCAACGACTGTTAGCTCCTGTTGCCAGGCACTGATTTGCGTTGGAGTCTCGGGTGCACCTCCCCCACCACTACTCCCTTCAGCTCCTGTTGCCAGGCACTGGTTTGCATTGGAGACGGAACCCTCGTAGGGGTTCCAAGCAGTTTCTAGTGGCCGAGAGGACACTGGTGATCAGAGACAAAGCCCCCAGGCTCTCTGGAGCCAGCTGGTGGCCATTTCAATGTCTCCCCACACAGTTCTGGAGCCGCTGTGGGCTCTCCAGGAACAGCTGTGGGCTTCTGGGTTGCCGATAATCGAACGTTGGCCACATGGGCCACGAGACTCTGGGTTTGGCTGGGAGATCCTCGTGTGCACTGTGTTGCTGGTGTTCATTCCAGTAAAGTGTGGACTCCGCTTAAGAGGAAGAAAGGGGCACTGTGCCCAGAATGAAGTATCTGGAAAAGACATGGAGAAGACCGACCCGGATGCACCAACCCATGGAGCCGTCCCATCATCGGAGCACAAGGCCAGTCCTCTCCCGCTACAGATCCTTGCTCTGGCTGCCCTGAATCAAGATGTCGGGTACTTTTCTGTGGAAGATGCCACGCAATTGCTGAAGAGAGTTCGGCCATGGCTGTTGAAGAAGAGCCCTCACAAGCTCACCGATGAAAATCCCATCTGTGGAGCAGCCCAGGACGATGGAGAACCCCCTGCGAGGAATATGCCAGAAGACTTTGAGGACAGCCTTGATCTGCGGGGAGGTGCAGACCCTCTGTCTCTGGACATTGGCAGCTGTGGACTGAGACTGTAGGAAGAGGCAGGGGAGGCAGGCAAGCAAGAGCTTCCTGATGGAGGTGTGCCGTGGCAGGCCCCCGCTGAGGGCCAGAGCCAACACCACACCCTCAGCCAGATCCTACTGACAATGATGCATCTGCTAGAGCTCCTTAGAGATCATCTGGAAGGTGGGCGCTCAAGGAGGCAAGTGCAGACTGGCTCCTCCTCCACTGATCACGTGCCCCGTGGGAGCCCCCTGAATCAAGGAAAGCCATCCAGGGCACTGAAGAAGGCACGTCAGGGGAATGAAGAGCTCCCAGGAAACACAACAATCCACCAAGCTGAGCAAGTATCTTTTCACCAGCGAAACAGCCTCTTGGAAAGGGAGATTCAGGAGCTGCACCTGAAGCTCGAGGCAGAGGAGCACCTCAAACACATGGAGATGAAGATGATGGAGGAGAAGGCACGCTGCCTGCAAGTAAAGAACGAACTTGTCAAGGGGCGAAGGAAGGTATATGCCGCCCACTGGAACTTAGGCCTCTACAAGATGATGGCCGAAGACCGACACCGAGAATGGCAGAGAATCTCCTCCTTGCATGACCCACAGCGCCTCTTGGTGAAGAACAGAAGTGAGGAGAGCCAGAAAGCTGTTCTGTGGGCAGAGAGGGAGTTCCAAAGGCTCAAGGAAGAAAACCATTGCCTCAGGCAGAAGCTGGCCAACTCTGAAACCAAGTTCCAGCCTGTCTCCAGGGGGGCTCCTGCTGTTGCTCCTGCTCCTGCTCCTGCTTCAGCTCCGGCTCCTGCTCCTGCTCTTCTGGGCACAGCCTCCAAATACCCTCAAGGGCCACAGGCTCCCATGAAAGCCCAGAAGCCCAAGAAGGGAGCAAGGGTGCACTGGCCAGACTCCAAGTTCTCGGGTCCTCTGCAGGTCTGATTCCCTTTCCCAGCAG
Organism: Mustela nivalis; assembly: GCF_964662115.1. NCBI lineage: Eukaryota > Metazoa > Chordata > Mammalia > Carnivora > Mustelidae > Mustela > Mustela nivalis. Next base: position 70,884,688 of record NC_139021.1, read on the forward strand.
CCACCAACACTCACAACCAGAGCACAAAAGCTCCTGGGCTTCCTTACCCCTTAAGCCACAACCATTGTTCCTTTTAGTGGAGATCCACCCCCATTATTAAACTGATGCTCCGTATCCCCTGTCAAGTGTCAATATCCAACCACTCCAGTCCCTTCCAACCCCTTGGCAGCCCCACTGCTTTCATAAGGACACAGATACATTCCCCTACAGGCTTTGGAGCAAACGTTAAGTTTTGATTTCTCTAAGATAAATGCCATAGTGCCATGACCTGCTCCTAGGGCGGTAGCAAGTCTAGTTCTCAAAGAATCTGTGTGGAAGGGTTGAGCCACTCTATTGGACACCTGAAATTGATATTATACTGCATGTGAACGGGAGTGTAACTCACGGCTTGGAAAAGGAAAAGAAACTCTTAACTGTTTTCAAGAGTCAGCTCTATCATTTTCCATTCCCAACTGTGATGCGGGAGTGATCCAGTCATTCCACATCCTGCCTTGCATTTGGTGGTGGGGTCTCTCTCTCCCTCTCTGGCGCATTTGGTTTGAATCACTGTGATAGGTGTGCAGTGAGAGCTCACTGGAGTTTTCATTTGAATTGCCCCAATGGCAACTTTCTATGTGGTTTCCATCTGTCTACGCTTTGGTAAAGGTGGCAGGCCCTTTACTTTTTCCCCACCCCCCTTCTATTTCCTTTTGCTAACTAGATTGCATGCTTACTTGGGGTTCAAATTCTGAGTTTCCATGCTTCAGACAGGAGTCCTCTATTAGCTATGTGATTTGGACCTATTTCCTCCAAGTTGGTAGCTTGTCTTTTGGGTCTTCTTAAGGAGGTCTTTCACATGGCACAGATATACAATTCTGATTGTTGGATAAAGTCTAATTAATCAACTTTACCTTAGGGAAAATAATTTGATGTTCGACTGGAGGATTCTTTACCTAGCTTTCCATTCTGGAAATTTTTCCCCACATTTTCCCTATAAGATTTATCATTTTCCATGTAAGGCAGTGATTAATTTTGAGCTACTTTTTTAAATACTCTTTTTTTCTTTTTTTCCTTTGGGAGAGTGAACATGTGCATGAGCGGGCAGGGGCCTGGAGGGAGAAGGGAAAAGAGCATCCTCAAGCAGCCTCGCCAGTGAGCTTGGAGCCTGACTTTGTCCCGGGACGCTGAGAGCTTGACAAGAGCCGAAATCAAGAGCTGGCTGCCGCACAGGCTGCCTCACCCAGGCAGCCTGAGTTAAGTTTTGTATAGGGTTTGATACTTAGATTGTGGTCCCCGGCCTCCTCGTCCTCCACCTCCTCCTCCCCTCTCCCGCTCCCTCTTCTGCTTCTTCTTCTTCTTTGCCTATGCATGTCCACTTGCTCTAGCACCATTTATTCAAAACGCTGTCACTCCTCCACTGAACGGCTTTTTACCTTTGTCAAGGCCCCATTCGACATATGGGTGTAGTTCTCTTTCTGGGTCCCTGATTCTGTTCCACTTATCCATCTTTATTCTGTTCCATTGGTCTGCTCTTCACCAACACCACGCACTTTTGATTACTGTAGACGAATATCTTGAAATGGGGTAGAAGGATTCTTCTGGTTTTCTTCTTTAGTATTAGTTTCTCCTCTTTTTCTAGGTTCTAAAATAGAAAGATTATAGTTTTGAGACTCCTTTTCTTTTTAGAGAGAGAGAGAGAGATAGACACAGAGACAGAGACAGAGACAGAGACAGAGAGAGAGAAACGGAAGCGGTGCAGAAAGAGAGAGAGATGATTAAGCAGCCACCATGCCCAGCACCAGCACAATGCAGCTTCAGCCTCACTATCCCAAGGTTGACCATGACCCGAGTCAAAATCAAGAGTTGGACTAACTGACTGAGCCACCCAGATGCTCCTCCTCCTTTGTAATGTATGCATTGAGTGCTAAAAATTGAGCTCTCTGTTGATTTAGCTGTGTCCCACCAATTTTAATACGTTGTAGTTTTATTTTCCTTCGGGTCAGTGCACTGAAATTTTATCTTTTGTCTCCGATAATCTAGAAAGTTACTTTCTACGTGTTTAGATTTTGTTATCTTTCTCCCTTTGATATCTAGTTTCATTTTTAACTTTTTTTTATAAGTGTCAAAGTTTAATTCCAAGACAATGCTACATAGGGTTGCATTTTTTTCAGGTACACAATATAGAGATTCTCCTCCGCTGCCCAACGACTGTTAGCTCCTGTTGCCAGGCACTGATTTGCGTTGGAGTCTCGGGTGCACCTCCCCCACCACTACTCCCTTCAGCTCCTGTTGCCAGGCACTGGTTTGCATTGGAGGCGGAACCCTCGTAGGGGTTCCAAGCAGTTTCTAGTGGCCGAGAGGACACTGGTGATCAGAGACAAAGCCCCCAGGCTCTCTGGAGCCAGCTGGTGGCCATTTCAATGTCTCCCCACACAGTTCTGGAGCCGCTGTGGGCTCTCCGGGAACAGCTGTGGGCTTCTGGGTTGCCGATAATCGAACGTTGGCCACATGGGCCACGAGACTCTGGGTTTGGCTGGGAGATCCTCGTGTGCACTGTGTTGCTGGTGTTCATTCCAGTAAAGTGTGGACTCCGCTTAAGAGGAAGAAAGGGGCACTGTGCCCAGAATGAAGTATCTGGAAAAGACATGGAGAAGACCGACCCAGATGCACCAACCCATGGAGCCGTCCCATCATCGGAGCACAAGGCCAGTCCTCTCCCGCTACAGATCCTTGCTCTGGCTGCCCTGAATCAAGATGTCGGGTACTTTTCTGTGGCAGACGCTACGCAACTGCTGAAGGGAGTTCGGCAAAGGCTGTTGAAGAAGAGCCCTCACCAGCTCACCGATGAAAATCCCATCTTTGGAGCAGCCCAGGACGATGGAGAACCCCCTGCGAGGAATATGCCAGAAGACTTCAAGGACAGCCCTGATCTGCAGGGAAGTGCAGACCCTCTGTCTCAGGACATTGGCAGCTGTGGACTGAGAGGGCAGGAAGAGGCAGGGGAGGCAGGCAGGCCAGAGCTTCCTGACGGAGGTGTGCCGTGGCAGGCCCCCGCTGAGGGCCAGAGCCATCACCACACCCTCAGCCAGATCCTACTGACGGTGATGCATCTGCTAGAGCTCCTTCGAGATCATCTGGAAGTTGGGGGCTCAAGGAGGCAGGTGCAGACTGGCTCCTCCTCCACTGATCACGTGCTCCGTGGGAGCCCCCTGAATCAAGGAAAGCCATCCAGGGCACTGAAGAAGGCACGTCAGGGGAATGAAGAGCTCCCAGGAAACACAACAATCCACCAAGCTGAGCAAGTATCTTTTCACCAGCGAAACAGCCTCCTGGAAAGGGAGATTCAGAAGCTGCACCTGAAGCTCGAGGCAGAGCCTAAGCTGTGCGAAGAGCACCTCAAACACCTGGAGAGGAAGATGATGGAGGAGAAGGCACGCTGCCTGCAAGTGAAGAACGAACTCGCCAAGGTGCGCAGGAAGGTGGATGCTGCCCACTGGAACTTAGGCCTCTACAAGAAGATGGCCGATGACCTGCACCGAGAATGGCAGAGAATCTCCTCCTTGCATGACCGAGAGCGCCTCCTGGTGGAGAACAGAAGTGAGGAGAGCCAGAAGGCTGTTCTGTGGGCAGAGAGGGAGTTCCAAAGGCTCAAGGAAGAAAACCATTGCCTCAGGCAGAAGCTGGCCAACTCTGGGCCCGAGGTCCAGCCTGTCTCCGGGGGGCCTCCTGCTCCTGCTCCTGCTCCTGCTCCAGCTCCAGCTCCTGTTCCTGCTCCTCTGGGCACAGCCTCCAAATGCCCTCAAGGGCCACAGGCTCCCCTGAAAGCCCAGAAGCCCAAGAAGGGAGCAAGGGTGCACTGGCCAGACTCCAAGTTCTCGGGCCCCCTGCAGGTCTGATTCCCTTTCCCAGCAGCCACCAACACTCACAACCAGAGCACCAAAGCTCCTGTGCTTCCTTACCCCTTCAGCCACACCCATTGCTCCTTTGACTGGAGATCCACCCCATTCTTGAACTGATGCTACCTATTCCCTATAGCCATGTGAGAGAGCATTTTTCATTGTTAAGGACCAAAACAATAAAACGATCAAATTGCTGATCCTACTGCGACTGAGAATTGATTGTATGAAGGGATTCTATGCCAAGCAACGAAGGGTTTTAAGTGTCCTTTACTGATCACTTAATTGTCCCAATAACCCAGTGTGTCCTAGATTACTGAGGTTCAGAGAGGGGACACAACTTGCCCCAAGATCACACAGCTAGTGAATTTCAGAGCTCGCATTCCAAGCCAAGGTTGTCTAATTACCCACTGATGTGAAAATAACTACCACTCCTACCACTACGATGACTTCTGCTTCTTCATTTCTGAGAGAGAGAAAGAGCGAGGGCACACACACATGCAAGCGGGGGAGGGGCAGGGAGAGAGAGATTCCTAGACAGCCTTCGACTCAAGTGCACAACCAGACGCTGGGCTGGATTTCACAGACCATGGGACCACGCCCTGAGCCAAAATCAAGAGTCAGACGTTGACCTGACTAAGCCACACAGGCACCCTTCCCTTGTGCAAGGAACTTCTAGGCAAGCTGCTGTAAGGATCCCAGAAGGGCTTGACAAAATTTTCTCATAGGTCACGTTCTAGTTTGGATGCAAGGATTATGGTGATGCCTAGCTGAGGTAAAGTCCCAGCAAAGCATGGAGGGCAGCCTTTCAGGGTCTCCAACGATTCCCTTCGTGGGTACACCTCGTTTTGTGTTCCATACTCTACCACTGGATTAGAGTCAGGAACTCCTGCCTCACTTCGAAAGGACAGAATATGGCCCGAGAGATAGATAGCATGTCCCTTCTGAGGCTCGTAGACAAAGACACTGGTCTCCTCTTGGGCTTGCTCTCGCTCCCTCACCATTGGTTTCGAGGGAAGCCGCCTGCTCCTTGTGGGCTGTATGATGGAGAGGCCCATGTGGCAAGGAATGAATATTTCTTGCTCACCGCAATGGAGGACCTCTGGCTGCTAGGAGCCACCCGAGTGAGCACACAAGCAGATTTCCCGCCAACAAGCCTGGAGATGACTGAAGACCCACATGACATCTTGACTGCAGCCTTGTGAGAGATCCTGAGACACAGGTCCCTGGCTAGATGCACCTGGATGCCTGGCCCAAGGAAACCATATGCGGTTATCAATTGGTGTTGTCGGAAGCCCTCTGGGTTGCGGAAAACATTCAAAAAAGACACAAGGGTGAAGCCACAGTTCTGGCTGCTGACCAACCCCCCTCTCCTGGGCTTGAAATTCCAGGGAAGTCAAGCGATGGTAGCAAGCACGGAGAGATTAGGGTAAACAATGCCAGAAAGAGGTCCTCTATTCTGTTCTCCATGTATCTCTCTGAGAGGACATGCCCTCACCTGATCCACCCGAGCCAATAGGTGGCCCATGCAGGAGGAGACAACTGGCCGTGTGGTCCAAGTCGGCTGAGAGCACTAGACCCAGCGTCGCAGAGCCTCCTTGAAGGCAGAAAAAGAGCCCAGAAGTTCCCTGGTGTCCCTAGAGAAGGCACAGAAATTAGATGAGTTGAAAGCCTGGGACCTGGTCATTGGGCTTCTGGGCTAGAGGGGAGATGGCCTGTGGAAGGGACACTGCCTGCAACCCCTCTTGGACCAGACCCCACCTGTCTGCTTTGGGATACTGAGGATTAAGACGAGAGTGAACTAGTGTAGAAGAGATGGTGTTCTAATGCTTGGCAGGTTTAAAGCGATTGAAATTGTTGACATTCCTATTCTCCTCGTCCTCAGGACCACCATTAAGGGGAAGGGGCCTTCAAAGAAGCAAGAGGAGTTTATCACTTACAGCAGCCCTGTCAAGTGTCAATATCCAACCACTCCAGTCCCTTCCACCCCCTTGGCAGCCCCAATGCTTTCATAAGGACACAGATACATTCCCCTACAGGCTTTGGAGCAAACGTTAAGTTTTGATTTCTCTAAGATAAATGCCATAGTGCCATGACCTGCTCCTATGGCGGTAGCAAGTCTAGTTCTCAAAGAATCTGTGTGGAAGGGTTGAGCCACTCTATTGGACACCTGAAATTGATATTATACTGCATGTGAACGGGAGTGTAACTCACGGCTTGGAAAAGGAAAAGAAACTCTTAACTGTTTTCAAGAGTCAGCTCTATCATTTTCCATTCCCAACTGTGATGCGGGAGTGATCCAGTCATTCCACATCCTGCCTTGCATTTGGTGGTGGGGTCTCTCTCTCCCTCTCTGGCGCATTTGGTTTGAATCACTGTGATAGGTGTGCAGTGAGAGCTCACTGGAGTTTTCATTTGAATTGCCCCAATGGCAACTTTCTATGTGGTTTCCATCTGTCTACGCTTTGGTAAAGGTGGCAGGCCCTTTACTTTTTCCCCATCCCCCTTCTATTTCCTTTTGCTAACTAGATTGCATGCTTACTTGGGGTTCAAATTCTGAGTTTCCATGCTTCAGACAGGAGTCCTCTATTAGCTATGTGATTTGGACCTATTTCCTCCAAGTTGGTAGCTTGTCTTTTGGGTCTTCTTAAGGAGGTCTTTCACATGGCACAGATATACAATTCTGATTGTTGGATAAAGTCTAATTAATCAACTTTACCTTAGGGAAAATAATTTGATGTTCGACTGGAGGATTCTTTACCTAGCTTTCCATTCTGGAAATTTTTCCCCACATTTTCCCTATAAGATTTATCATTTTCCATGTAAGGCAGTGATTAATTTTGAGCTACTTTTTAAAATACTCTTTTTTTCTTTTTTTCCTTTGGGAGAGTGAACATGTGCATGAGCGGGCAGGGGCCTGGAGGGAGAAGGGAAAAGAGCATCCTCAAGCAGCCTCGCCAGTGAGCTTGGAGCCTGACTTTGTCCCGGGACGCTGAGAGCTTGACAAGAGCCGAAATCAAGAGCTGGCTGCCGCACAGGCTGCCTCACCCAGGCAGCCTGAGTTAAGTTTTGTATAGGGTTTGATACTTAGATTGTGGTCCCCGGCCTCCTCGTCCTCCACCTCCTCCTCCCCTCTCCCGCTCCCTCTTCTGCTTCTCCTTCTTCTTTGCCTATGCATGTCCACTTGCTCTAGCACCATTTATTCAAAACGCTGTCACTCCTCCACTGAACGGCTTTTTACCTTTGTCAAGGCCCCATTCGACATATGGGTGTAGTTCTCTTTCTGGGTCCCTGATTCTGTTCCACTTATCCATCTTTATTCTGTTCCATTGGTCTGCTCTTCACCAACACCACGCACTTTTGATTACTGTAGACGAATATCTTGAAATGGGGTAGAAGGATTCTTCTGGTTTTCTTCTTTAGTATTAGTTTCTCCTCTTTTTCTAGGTTCTAAAATAGAAAGATTATAGTTTTGAGACTCCTTTTCTTTTTAGAGAGAGAGAGAGAGATAGACACAGAGACAGAGACAGAGACAGAGACAGAGAGAGAGAAACGGAAGCGGTGCAGAAAGAGAGAGAGATGATTAAGCAGCCACCATGCCCAGCACCAGCACAATGCAGCTTCAGCCTCACTATCCCAAGGTTGACCATGACCCGAGTCAAAATCAAGAGTTGGACTAACTGACTGAGCCACCCAGATGCTCCTCCTCCTTTGTAATGTATGCATTGAGTGCTAAAAATTGAGCTCTCTGTTGATTTAGCTGTGTCCCACCAATTTTAATACGTTGTAGTTTTATTTTCCTTCCGGTCAGTGCACTGAAATTTTATCTTTTGTCTCCGATAATCTAGAAAGTTACTTTCTACGTGTTTAGATTTTGTTATCTTTCTCCCTTTGATATCTAGTTTCATTTTTAACTTTTTTTTATAAGTGTCAAAGTTTAATTCCAAGACAATGCTACATAGGGTTGCATTTTTTTCAGGTACACAATATAGAGATTCTCCTCCGCTGCCCAACGACTGTTAGCTCCTGTTGCCAGGCACTGATTTGCGTTGGAGTCTCGGGTGCACCTCCCCCACCACTACTCCCTTCAGCTCCTGTTGCCAGGCACTGGTTTGCATTGGAGACGGAACCCTCGTAGGGGTTCCAAGCAGTTTCTAGTGGCCGAGAGGACACTGGTGATCAGAGACAAAGCCCCCAGGCTCTCTGGAGCCAGCTGGTGGCCATTTCAATGTCTCCCCACACAGTTCTGGAGCCGCTGTGGGCTCTCCAGGAACAGCTGTGGGCTTCTGGGTTGCCGATAATCGAACGTTGGCCACATGGGCCACGAGACTCTGGGTTTGGCTGGGAGATCCTCGTGTGCACTGTGTTGCTGGTGTTCATTCCAGTAAAGTGTGGACTCCGCTTAAGAGGAAGAAAGGGGCACTGTGCCCAGAATGAAGTATCTGGAAAAGACATGGAGAAGACCGACCCGGATGCACCAACCCATGGAGCCGTCCCATCATCAGAGCACAAGGCCAGTCCTCTCCCGCTACAGATCCTTGCTCTGGCTGCCCTGAATCAAGATGTCGGGTACTTTTCTGTGGGAGACGCTACGCAACTGCTGAAGGGAGTTCGGCAAAGGCTGTTGAAGAAGAGCCCTCACCAGCTCACCGATGAAAATCCCATCTGTGGAGCAGCCCAGGACGATGGAGAACCCCCTGCGAGGAATATGCCAGAAGACTTCAAGGACAGCCCTGATCTGCGGGGAAGTGCAGACCCTCTGTCTCAGGACATTGGCAGCTGTGGACTGAGAGGGCAGGAAGAGGCAGGGGAGGCAGGCAGGCCAGAGCTTCCTGACGGAGGTGTGCCGTGGCAGGCCCCCGCTGAGGGCCAGAGCCATCACCACACCCTCAGCCAGATCCTACTGACGGTGATGCATCTGCTAGAGCTCCTTCGAGATCATCTGGAAGTTGGGGGCTCAAGGAGGCAGGTGCAGACTGGCTCCTCCTCCACTGATCACGTGCTCCGTGGGAGCCCCCTGAATCAAGGAAAGCCATCCAGGGCACTGAAGAAGGCACGTCAGGGGAATGAAGAGCTCCCAGGAAACACAACAATCCACCAAGCTGAGCAAGTATCTTTTCACCAGCGAAACAGCCTCCTGGAAAGGGAGATTCAGAAGCTGCACCTGAAGCTCGAGGCAGAGCCTAAGCTGTGCGAAGAGCACCTCAAACACCTGGAGAGGAAGATGATGGAGGAGAAGGCACGCTGCCTGCAAGTGAAGAACGAACTCGCCAAGGTGCGCAGGAAGGTGGATGCTGCCCACTGGAACTTAGGCCTCTACAAGAAGATGGCCGACGACCTGCACCGAGAATGGCAGAGAATCTCCTCCTTGCATGACCGAGAGCGCCTCCTGGTGGAGAACAGAAGTGAGGAGAGCCAGAAGGCTGTTCTGTGGGCAGAGAGGGAGTTCCAAAGGCTCAAGGAAGAAAACCATTGCCTCAGGCAGAAGCTGGCCAACTCTGGGCCCAAGGTCCAGCCTGTCTCCGGGGGGCCTCCTGCTCCTGCTCCTGCTCCTGCTCCTGCTCCAGCTCCAGCTCCTGTTCCTGCTCTTCTGGGCACAGCCTCCAAATGCCCTCAAGGGCCACAGGCTCCCCTGAAAGCCCAGAAGCCCAAGAAGGGAGCAAGGGTGCACTGGCCAGACTCCAAGTTCTCGGGCCCCCTGCCGGTCTGATTCCCTTTCCCAACAGCCACCAACACTCACAACCAGAGCACCAAAGCTCCTGTGCTTCCTTACCCCTTCAGCCACACCCATTGCTCCTTTGACTGGAGATCCACCCCATTCTTGAACTGATGCTACCTATTCCCTATAGCCATGTGAGAGAGCATTTTTCATTGTTAAGGACCAAAAAAATAAAACGATCAAATTGCTGATCCTACTGCGACTGAGAATTGATTGTATGAAGGGATTCTATGCCAAGCAACGAAGGGTTTTAAGTGTCCTTTACTGATCACTTAATTGTCCCAATAACCCAGTGTGTCATAGACTACTGAGGTTCAGAGAGGGGACACAACTTGCCCCAAGATCACACAGTTAGTGAATTTCAGAGCTCCCATTCCAAGCCAAGGTTGTCTCATTACCCACTGATGTGAAAATAACTACCACTCCTACCACTACGAAGACTTCTGCTTCTTCATTTCTGAGAGAGAGAAAGAGCGAGGGCACACACACATGCAAGCGGGGAAGGGGCAGGGAGAGAGAGATTCCTAGACAGCCTTCGACTCAAGTGCACAACCAGACGCTGGGCTGGATTTCACAGACCATGGGACCACGCCCTGAGCCAAAATCAAGAGTCAGACGTTGACCTGACTAAGCCACACAGGCACCCTTCCCTTGTGCAAGAAACTTCTAGGCAAGCTGCTGTAAGGATCCCAGAAGGGCTTGACAAAATTTTCTCATAGGTCACGTTCTAGTTTGGATGCAAGAATTATGGTGATGCCTAGCTGAGGTAAAGTCCCAGCAAAGCATGGAGGGCAGCCTTTCAGGGTCTCCAACGATTCCCTTCGTGGGTACACCTCGTTTTGTGTTCCATACTCTACCACTGGATTAGAGTCAGGAACTCCTGCCTCACTTCGAAAGGACAGAATATGGCCCGAGAGATAGATAGCATGTCCCTTCTGAGGCTCGTAGACAAAGACACTGGTCTCCTCTTGGGCTTGCTCTCGCTCCCTCACCATTGGTTTCGAGGGAAGCCGCCTGCTCCTTGTGGGCTGTATGATGGAGAGGCCCATGTGGCAAGGAATGAATATTTCTTGCTCACCGCAATGGAGGACCTCTGGCTGCTAGGAGCCACCCGAGTGAGCACACAAGCAGATTTCCCGCCAACAAGCCTGGAGATGACTGAAGACCCACATGACATCTTGACTGCAGCCTTGTGAGAGATCCTGAGACACAGGTCCCTGGCTAGATGCACCTGGATGCCTGGCCCATGGAAACCATATGCGGTTATCAATTGGTGTTGTCGGAAGCCCTCTGGGTTGCGGAAAACATTCAAAAGAGACACAAGGGTGAAGCCACAGTTCTGGCTGCTGACCCACCCCCCTCTCCTGGGCTTGAAATTCCAGGGAAGTCAAGCGATGGTAGCAACCACTGAGAGATTAGGGTAAACAATGCCAGAAAGAGGTCCTCTATTCTGTTCTCCATGTATCTCACTGAGAGTACATGCCCTCACCTGATCCACTCGGGCCAATAGGTGGCCCATGCAGGAGGAGACAACTGGCCGTGTGGTCCAAGTCGGCTGAGAGCACTAGACCCAGCGTCGCAGAGCCTCCTTGAAGGCAGAAAAAGAGCCCAGAAGTTCCCTGGTGTTCCTAGAGAAGGCACAGAAATTAGATGAGTTGAAAGCCTGGGACCTGGTCACTGGGCTTCTGGGGAAGAGGGGAGATGGCCTGTGGAAGAGACACTGCCTGCAACCCCTCTTGGACCAGACCCCACCTGTCTGATTTGGGATACTGAGGATTAAGACGAGAGTGAACTAGTGTAGAAGAGATGGTGTTCTAATGCTTGGCAGGTTTAAAGCGATTGAAATCGTTGACATTCCTATTCTCCTCGTCCTCAGGACCACCATTAAGGGGAAGGGGCCTTCAAAGAAGCAAGAGGAGTTTATCACTTACAGCAGCCCTGTCAAGTGTCAATATCCAAACACTCCAGTCCCTTCCACCCCATTGGCCAGCCCGACTGCTTCATAAGGACACAGATACATTCCCCTACAGGCTTTGGAGCAAACGTTAAGTTTTGTTTTCTCTAAGATAAATGCCATAGTGCCATGACCTGCTCCTATGGGGTTAGCAAGTCTAGTTCTCAAAGAATCTGTGTGGAAGGGTTGAGCCACTCTATTGGACACCTGAAATTGATATTATACTGCATGTGAACGGGAATGTAACTCACGGCTTGGAAAAGGAAAAGAAACTCTTAAGTGTTTTCAAGAGTCAGCTCTATCATTTTCCATTCCCAACTGTGATGCGGGAATGAACCAGTCATTCCACATCCTGCCTTGCATTTGGTGGTGGGGTCTCTCTCTCCCTCTCTGGCGCATTTGGTTTGAATCACTGTGATAGGTGTGCAGTGAGAGCTCTGGAGTTTTCATTTGAATTGCCCCAATGGCAACTTTCTATGTGGTTTCCATCTGTCTACGCTTTGGTAAAGGTGGCAGGCCCTTTACTTTTTCCCCACCCCCTTCTATTTCCTTTTGCTAACTAGATTGCATGCTTACTTGGGGATCAAATTCTGAGTTTCCATGCTTCAGACAGGAGTCCTCTATTAGCTATGTGATTTGGACCTATTTCCTCCAAGTTGGTAGCTTGTCTTTTGGGTCTTCTTAAGGAGGTCTTTCACACGGCACAGATTTACAATTCTGATTGTTGGATAAAGTCTAATTAATCAACTTTACCTTAGGGAAAATAATTTGATGTTCGACTGGAGGATTCTTTACCTAGCTTTCCATTCTGGAAATTTTTCCCCACATTATCCCTATAAGATTTATCATTTTCCATGTAAGGCAGTGATTAATTTTGAGCTACTTTTTAAAATACTCTTTTTTTCTTTTTTTCCTTTGGGAGAGTGAACATGTGCATGAGTGGGCAGGGGCCTGGAGGGAGAAGGGAAAAGAGCATCCTCAAGCAGCCTTGCCAGTGAGCTTGGAACCTGACTTTGTCCCGGGATGCTGAGAGCTTGACAAGAGCCGAAATCAAGAGCTGGCTGCCGCACAGGCTGCCTCACCCAGGCAGCCTGAGTTAAGTTTTGTATAGGGTTTGATACTTAGATTGTGGTCCCCGGCCTCCTCGTCCTCCACCTCCTCCTCCCCTCTCCCGCTCCCTCTTCTGCTTCTCCTTCTTCTTTGCCTATGCATGTCCACTTGCTCTAGCACCATTTATTCAAAACGCTGTCACTCCTCCACTGAACGGCTTTTTACCTTTGTCAAGGCCCCATTCGACATATGGGTGTAGTTCTCTTTCTGGGTCCCTGATTCTGTTCCACTTATCCATCTTTATTCTGTTCCATTGGTCTAGCTCTTCACCAACACAACGCACTTTTGATTACTGTAGACGAATATCTTGAAATGGGGTAGAAGGATTCTTCTGGTTTTCTTCTTTAGTATTAGTTTCTCCTCTTTTTCTAGGTTGTAAATTAGAAAGATTATAGTTTTGAGACTCCTTTTCTTTTTAGAGAGAGAGAGAGAGATAGACACAGAGACAGAGACAGAGACAGAGACAGAGAAACGGAAGCGGTGCAGAAAGAGAGAGAGATGATTAAGCAGCCACCATGCCCAGCACCAGCACAATGCAGCTTCAGCCTCACTATCCCAAGGTTGACCATGACCCCAGTCAAAATCAAGAGTTGGACTAACGGACTGAGCCACCCAGATGCTCCTCCTCCTTTCTAATGTATGCATTGAGTGCTAAAAATTGAGCTCTCTGTTGATTTAGCTGTGTCCCATCAATTTTAATACGTTGTAGTTTTATTTTCCTTCGGGTCAGTGCACTGAAATTTTATCTTTTGTCTCCGATAATCTAGAAAGTTACTTTCTACGTGTTTAGATTTTGTTATCTTTCTCCCTTTGATATCTAGTTTCATTTTTAACTTTATTTTATAAGTGTCAAAGTTTAATTCCAAGACAATGCTACATAGGGTTACATTTTTTTCAGGTCCACGATATAGAGATTCTCCTCCGCTGCCCAACGACTGTTAGCTCCTGTTGCCAGGCACTGATTTGCGTTGGAGTCTCGGGTGCACCTCCCCCACCCCTACTCCCTTCAGCTCCTGTTGCCAGGCACTGGTTTGCATTGGAGACGGAACCCTCGTAGGGGTTCCAAGCAGTTTCTAGTGGCCGAGAGGACACTGGTGATCAGAGACAAAGCCCCCAGGCTCTCTGGAGCCAGCTGGTGGCCATTACAATGTCTCCCCACACAGTTCTGGAGCCGCTGTGGGCTCTCCGGGAACAGCTGTGGGCTTCTGGGTTGCCGATAATCGAACGTTGGCCACATGGGCCACGAGACTCTGGGTTTGGCTGGGAGATCCTCGTGTGCACTGTGTTGCTGGTGTTCATTCCAGTAAAGTGTGGACTCCGCTTAAGAGGAAGAAAGGGGCACTGTGCCCAGAATGAAGTATCTGGAAAAGACATGGAGAAGACCGACCCGGATGCACCAGCCCATGGAGCCGTCGCATCATCGGAGCACAAGGCCAGTCCTCTCCCGCTACAGATCCTTGCTCTGGCTGCCCTGAATCAAGATGTCGGGTACTTTTCTGTGGGAGACGCTACGCAACTGCTGAAGGGAGTTCAGCAAAGGCTGTTGAAGAAGAGCCCTCACCAGCTCACCGATGAAAATCCCATCTGTGGAGCAGCCCAGGACGATGGAGAACCCCCTGCGAGGAATATGCCAGAAGACTTCAAGGACAGCCCTGATCTGCGGGGAAGTGCAGACCCTCTGTCTCAGGACATTGGCAGCTGTGGACTGAGAGGGCAGGAAGAGGCAGGGGAGGCAGGCAGGCCAGAGCTTCCTGACGGAGGTGTGCCGTGGCAGGCCCCCGCTGAGGGCCAGAGCCAACACCACACCCTCAGCCAGATCCTACTGACGGTGATGCATCTGCTAGAGCTCCTTCGAGATCATCTGGAAGGTGGGGGCTCAAGGAGGCAGGTGCAGACTGGCTCCTCCTCCACTGATCACGTGCCCCGTGGGAGCCCCCTGAATCAAGGAAAGCCATCCAGGGCACTGAAGAAGGCACGTCAGGGGAATGAAGAGCTCCCAGGAAACACAACAATCCACCAAGCTGAGCAGCGAAACAGCCTCCTGGAAAGGGAGATTCAGAAGCTGCACCTGAAGCTCAAGGCAGAGCCTAAGTTGTGCGAAGAGCACCTCAAACACCTGGAGAGGAAGATGATGGAGGAGAAGGCACGCTGCCTGCAAGTGAAGAACGAACTCGCCAAGGTGCGCAGGAAGGTGGATGCTGCCCACTGGAACTTAGGCCTCTACAAGAAGATGGCCGACGACCTGCACCGAGAATGGCAGAGAATCTCCTCCTTGCATGACCGAGAGCGCCTCCTGGTGGAGAACAGAAGTGAGGAGAGCCAGAAGGCTGTTCTGTGGGCAGAGAGGGAGTTCCAAAGGCTCAAGGAAGAAAACCATTGCCTCAGGCAGAAGGTGGCCAACTCTGGGCCCAAGGTCCAGCCTGTCTCCTGGGGGCCTCCTGCTCCTGCTCCTGCTCCTGCTCCAGCTCCAGCTCCTGCTCCTGCTCTTCTGGGCACAGCCTCCAAATGCCCTCAAGGGCCACAGGCTCCCCTGAAAGCCCAGAAGCCCAAGAAGGGAGCAAGGGTGCACTGGCCAGACTCCAAGTTCTCGGGTCCCCTGCAGGTCTGATTCCCTTTCCCAGCAGCCACCAACACTCACAACCAGAGCACAAAAGCTCCTGTGCTTCCTTACCCCTTCAGCCACACCCATTGCTCCTTTGACTGGAGATCCACCCCATTCTTGAACTGATGCTACCTATTCCCTATAGCCATGTGAGAGAGCATTTTTCATTGTTAAGGACCAAAACAATAAAACGATCAAATTGCTGATCATACTGCGACTGAGAATTGATTGTATGAAGGGATTCTATGCCAAGCAACCAAGGGTTTTAAGTGTCCTTTACTGATCACTTAATTGTCCCAATAACCCAGTGTGTCCTAGACTACTGAGGTTCAGAGAGGGGACACAACTTGCCCCAAGATCACACAGCTAGTGAATTTCAGAGCTCCCATTCCAAGCCAAGGTTGTCTAATTACCCACTGATGTGAAAATAACTACCACTCCTACCACTACGATGACTTCTGCTTCTTCATTTCTGAGAGAGACAAAGAGCGAGGGCACACACACATGCAAGCGGGGGAGGGGCAGGGAGACAGAGACTCCTAGACAGCCTTCCCAATCAAGTGCACAACCAGACGCTGGGCTGGATTTCACAGACCATGGGACCACGCCCTGAGCCAAAATCAAGAGTCAGACGTTGACCTGACTAAGCCACACAGGCACCCTTCCCTTGTGCAAGGAACTTCTAGGCAAGCTGCTGTAAGGATCCCAGAAGGGCTTGACAAAATTTTCTCATAGGTCACGTTCTAGTTTGGATGCAAGGATTATGGTGATGCCTAGCTGAGGTAAACTCCCAGCAAAGCATGGAGGGCAGCCTTTCAGGGTCTCCAACGATTCCCTTCGTGGGTACACCTCGTTTTGTGTTCCATACTCTACCACTAGATTAGAGTCAGGAACTCCTGCCTCACTGGGAAAGGACAGAATATGGCCAGAGAGATAGATAGCACGTCCCTTCTGAGGCTCGTAGACAAAGACACTGGTCTCCTCTTGGGCTTGCTCTCGCTCCCTCACCATTGGTTTCGAGGGAAGCCGCCTGCTCCTTGTGGGCTGTATGATGGAGAGTCCCATGTGGCAAGGAATGGATATTTCTTGCTCACCGCAATGGAGGACCTCTGGCTGCTAGGAGCCACCCGAGTGAGCACACAAGCAGATTTCCCGCCAACAAGCCTGGAGATGACTGAAGACCCACATGACATCTTGACTGCAGCCTTGTGAGAGATCCTGAGACACAGGTCCCTGGCTAGATGCACCTGGATGCCTGGCCCACGGAAACCATATGCGGTTATCAATTGGTGTTGTCGGAAGCCCTCTGGGTTGCGGAAAACATTCAAAAAAGACACAAGGGTGAAGCCACAGTTCTGGCTGCTGACCCACCCCCCTCTCCTGGGCTTGAAATTCCAGGGAAGTCAAGCGATGGTAGCAAGCACGGAGAGATTAGGGTAAACAATGCCAGAAAGAGGTCCTCTATTCTGTTCTCCATGTATCTCTCTGAGAGGACATGCCCTCACCTGATCCACCCGAGCCAATAGGTGGCCCATGCAGGAGGAGACAACTGGTCGTGTGGTCCAAGTCGGCTGAGAGCACTAGACCCAGCGTCGCAGAGCCTCCTTGAAGCCAGAAAAAGAGCCCAGAAGTTCCCTGGTGTCCCTAGAGAAGGCACAGAAATTAGATGAGTTGAAAGAATGGGACCTGGTCATTGGGCTTCTGGGCAAGAGGGGAGATGGCCTGTGGAAGGGACACTGCCTGCAACCCGTCTTGGACCAGACCCCACCTGTCTGCTTTGGGATACTGAGGATTAAGACGAGAGTGAACTAGTGTAGAAGAGATGGTGTTCTAATGCTTGGCAGGTTTAAAGCGATTGAAATCGTTGACATTCCTATTCTCCACGTCCTCAGGACCACCAATAAGGGGAAGGGGCCTTCAAAGAAGCAAGAGGAGTTTATCACTTACAGCAGCCCTGTCAAGTGTCAATATCCAACCACTCCAGTCCCTTCCACCCCCTTGGCAGCCCCACTGCTTTCATAAGGACACAGATACATTCCCCTACAGGCTTTGGAGCAAACGTTAAGTTTTGATTTCTCTAAGATAAATGCCATAGTGCCATGACCTGCTCCTATGGCGGTAGCAAGTCTAGTTCTCAAAGAATCTGTGTGGAAGGGTTGAGCCACTCTATTGGACACCTGAAATTGATGTTATACTGCATGTGAACGGGAATGTAACTCACGGCTTGGAAAAGGAAAAGAAACTCTTAACTGTTTTCCAGAGTCAGCTCTATCATTTTCCATTCCCAACTGTGATGCGGGAGTGATCCAGTCATTCCACATCCTGCCTTGCATTTGGTGGTGGGGTCTCTCTCTCCCTCTCTGGCGCATTTGGTTTGAATCACTGTGATAGGTGTGCAGTGAGAGCTCACTGGAGTTTTCATTTGAATTGCCCCAATGGCAACTTTCTATGTGGTTTCCATCTGTCTACGCTTTGGTAAAGGTGGCAGGCCCTTTACTTTTTCCCCACCCCCCTTCTATTTCCTTTTGCTAACTAGATTGCATGCTTACTTGGGGATCAAATTCTGAGTTTCCATGCTTCAGACAGGAGTCCTCTATTAGCTATGTGATTTGGACCTATTTCCTCCAAGTTGGTAGCTTGTCTTTTGGGTCTTCTTAAGGAGGTCTTTCACACGGCACAGATTTACAATTCTGATTGTTGGATAAAGTCTAATTAATCAACTTTACCTTAGGGAAAATAATTTGATGTTCGACTGGAGGATTCTTTACCTAGCTTTCCATTCTGGAAATTTTTCCCCACATTTTCCCTATAAGATTTATCATTTTCCATGTAAGGCAGAGATTAATTTTGAGCTACTTTTTAAAATACTCTTTTTTTCTTTTTTTCCTTTGGGAGAGTGAACATGTGCATGAGCGGGCAGGGGCCTGGAGGGAGAAGGGAAAAGAGCATCCTCAAGCAGCCTCGCCAGTGAGCTTGGAGCCTGACTTTGTCCCGGGACGCTGAGAGCTTGACAAGAGCCGAAATCAAGAGCTGGATGCCGCACAGGCTGCCTCACCCAGGCAGCCTGAGTTAAGTTTTGTATAGGGTTTGATACTTAGATTGTGGTCCCCGGCCTCCTCGTCCTCCACCTCCTCCTCCCCTCTCCCGCTCCCTCTTCTGCTTCTCCTTCTTCTTTGCCTATGCATGTCCACTTGCTCTAGCACCATTTATTCAAAACGCTGTCACTCCTCCACTGAACGGCTTTTTACCTTTGTCAAGGCCCCATTCGACATATGGGTGTAGTTCTCTTTCTGGGTCCCTGATTCTGTTCCACTTATCCATCTTTATTCTGTTCCATTGGTCTAGCTCTTCAGCAACACCACGCACTTTTGATTACTGTAGACGAATATCTTGAAATGGGGTAGAAGGATTCTTCTGGTTTTCTTCTTTAGTTTTAGTTTCTCCTCTTTTTCTAGGTCCTAAAATAGAAAGATTATAGTTTTGAGACTCCTTTTCTTTTTAGAGAGAGAGAGAGAGATAGACACAGAGACAGAGACAGAGACAGAGACAGAGACAGAGAAACGGAAGCGGTGCAGAAAGAGAGAGAGATGATTAAGCAGCCACCATGCCCAGCACCAGCACAATGCAGGTTCAGCCTCACTATCCCAAGGTTGACCATGACCCGAGTCAAAATCAAGAGTTGGACTAACTGACTGAGCCACCCAGATGCTCCTCCTCCTTTCTAATGTATGCATTGAGTGCTAAAAATGGAGCTCTCTGTTGATTTAGCTGTGTCCCATCAATTTTAATACGTTGTAGTTTTATTTTCCTTCGGGTCAGTGCACTGAAATTTTATCTTTTGTCTCCGATAATCTAGAAAGTTACTTTCTACGTGTTTAGATTTTGTTATCTTTCTCCCTTTGATATCTAGTTTCATTTTTAACTTTTTTTTATAAGTGTCAAAGTTTAATTCCAAGACAATGCTACATAGGGTTGCATTTTTTTCAGGTCCAAAATATAGAGATTCTCCTCCGCTGCCCAACGACTCTTAGCTCCTGTTGCCAGGCACTGATTTGCGTTGGAGTCTCGGGTGCACCTCCCCCACCCCTACTCCCTTCAGCTCCTGTTGCCAGGCACTGGTTTGCATTGGAGACGGAACCCTCGTAGGGGTTCCAAGCAGTTTCTAGTGGCCGAGAGGACACTGGTGATCAGAGACAAAGCCCCCAGGCTCTCTGGAGCCAGCTGGTGGCCATTACAATGTCTCCCCACACAGTTCTGGAGCCGCTGTGGGCTCTCCGGGAACAGCTGTGGGCTTCTGGGTTGCCGATAATCGAACGTTGGCCACATGGGCCACGAGACTCTGGGTTTGGCTGGGAGATCCTCGTGTGCACTGTGTTGCTGGTGTTCATTCCAGTAAAGTGTGGACTCCGCTTAAGAGGAAGAAAGGGGCCCTGTGCCCAGAATGAAGTATCTGGAAAAGACATGGAGAAGACCGACCCGGATGCACCAGCCCATGGAGCCGTCGCATCATCGGAGCACAAGGCCAGTCCTCTCCCGCTACAGATCCTTGCTCTGGCTGCCCTGAATCAAGATGTCGGGTACTTTTCTGTGGGAGACGCTACGCAACTGCTGAAGGGAGTTCGGCAAAGGCTGTTGAAGAAGAGCCCTCACCAGCTCACCGATGAAAATCCCATCTGTGGAGCAGCCCAGGACGATGGAGAACCCCCTGCGAGGAATATGCCAGAAGACTTCAAGGACAGCCCTGATCTGCGGGGAAGTGCAGACCCTCTGTCTCAGGACATTGGCAGCTGTGGACTGAGAGGGCAGGAAGAGGCAGGGGAGGCAGGCAGGCCAGAGCTTCCTGACGGAGGTGTGCCGTGGCAGGCCCCCGCTGAGGGCCAGAGCCAACACCACACCCTCAGCCAGATCCTACTGACGGTGATGCATCTGCTAGAGCTCCTTCGAGATCATCTGGAAGGTGGGGGCTCAAGGAGGCAGGTGCAGACTGGCTCCTCCTCCACTGATCACGTGCCCCGTGGGAGCCCCCTGAATCAAGGAAAGCCATCCAGGGCACTGAAGAAGGCACGTCAGGGGAATGAAGAGCTCCCAGGAAACACAACAATCCACCAAGCTGAGCAGCGAAACAGCCTCCTGGAAAGGGAGATTCAGAAGCTGCACCTGAAGCTCGAGGCAGAGCCTAAGCTGTGCGAAGAGCACCTCAAACACCTGGAGAGGAAGATGATGGAGGAGAAGGCACGCTGCCTGCAAGTGAAGAACGAACTCGCCAAGGTGCGCAGGAAGGTGGATGCTGCCCACTGGAACTTAGGCCTCTACAAGAAGATGGCCGACGACCTGCACCGAGAATGGCAGAGAATCTCCTCCTTGCATGACCGAGAGCGCCTCCTGGTGGAGAACAGAAGTGAGGAGAGCCAGAAGGCTGTTCTGTGGGCAGAGAGGGAGTTCCAAAGGCTCAAGGAAGAAAACCATTGCCTCAGGCAGAAGCTGGCCAACTCTGGGCCCAAGGTCCAGCATGTCTCCGGGGGGCCTCCTGCTCCTGCTCCTGCTCCTGCTCCTGCTCCAGCTCCAGCTCCTACTCCTGCTCCTGCTCTTCTGGGCACAGCCTCCAAATGCCCTCAAGGGCCACAGGCTCCCCTCAAAGCCCAGAAGCCCAAGAAGGGAGCAAGGGTGCACTGGCCAGACTCCAAGTTCTCGGGTCCCCTGCAGGTCTGATTCCCTTTCCCAGCAGCCACCAACACTCACAACCAGAGCACAAAAGCTCCTGTGCTTCCTTACCCCTTCAGCCACACCCATTGCTCCTTTGACTGGAGATCCACCCCATTCTTGAACTGATGCTACCTATTCCCTATAGCCATGTGAGAGAGCATTTTTCATTGTTAAGGACCAAAACAATAAAACGATCAAATTGCTGATCCTACTGCGACTGAGAATTGATTGTATGAAGGGATTCTATGCCAAGCAACGAAGGGTTTTAAGTGTCCTTTACTGATCACTTAATTGTCCCAATAACCCAGTGTGTCATATACTACTGAGGTTCAGAGAGGGGACACAACTTGCCCCAAGATCACACAGCTAGTGAATTTCAGAGCTCGCATTCCAAGCCAAGGTTGTCTAATTACCCACTGATGTGAAAATAACTACCACTCCTACCACTACGATGACTTCTGCTTCTTCATTTCTGAGAGAGAGAAAGAGCGAGGGCACACACACATGCAAGCGGGGGAGGGGCAGGGAGACAGAGACTCCTAGACAGCCTTCCCAATCAAGTGCACAACCAGACGCTGGGCTGGATTTCACAGACCATGGGACCACGCCCTGAGCCAAAATCAAGAGTCAGACGTTGACCTGACTAAGCCACACAGGCACCCTTCCCTTGTGCAAGGAACTTCTAGGCAAGCTGCTGTAAGGATCCCAGAAGGGCTTGACAAAATTTTCTCATAGGTCACGTTCTAGTTTGGATGCAAGGATTATGGTGATGCCTAGCTGAGGTAAACTCCCAGCAAAGCATGGAGGGCAGCCTTTCAGGGTCTCCAACGATTCCCTTCGTGGGTACACCTCGTTTTGTGTTCCATACTCTACCACTAGATTAGAGTCAGGAACTCCTGCCTCACTTCGAAAGGACAGAATATGGCCAGAGAGATAGATAGCACGTCCCTTCTGAGGCTCGTAGACAAAGACACTGGTCTCCTCTTGGGCTTG
Organism: Mustela nivalis; assembly: GCF_964662115.1. Lineage (NCBI taxonomy): Eukaryota > Metazoa > Chordata > Mammalia > Carnivora > Mustelidae > Mustela > Mustela nivalis. The sequence continues at coordinate 70,906,644 of NC_139021.1, forward strand.
CTCTCGCTCCATCACCATTGGTTTCGAGGGAAGCCGCCTGCTCCTTGTGGGCTGTATGATGGAGAGGCCCATGTGGCAAGGAATGGATATTTCTTGCTCACCGCAATGGAGGACCTCTGGCTGCTAGGAGCCACCCGAGTGAGCACACAAGCAGATTTCCCGCCAACAAGCCTGGAGATGACTGAAGACCCACATGACATCTTGACTGCAGCCTTGTGAGAGATCCTGAGACACAGGTCCCTGGCTAGATGCACCTGGATGCCTGGCCCACGGAAACCATATGCGGTTATCAATTGGTGTTGTCGGAAGCCCTCTGGGTTGCGGAAAACATTCAAAAAAGACACAAGGGTGAAGCCACAGTTCTGGCTGCTGACCCACCCCCCTCTCCTGGGCTTGAAATTCCAGGGAAGTCAAGCGATGGTAGCAAGCACGGAGAGATTAGGGTAAACAATGCCAGAAAGAGGTCCTCTATTCTGTTCTCCATGTATCTCTCTGAGAGGACATGCCCTCACCTGATCCACCCGAGCCAATAGGTGGCCCATGCAGGAGGAGACAACTGGTCGTGTGGTCCAAGTCGGCTGAGAGCACTAGACCCAGCGTCGCAGAGCCTCCTTGAAGCCAGAAAAAGAGCCCAGAAGTTCCCTGGTGTCCCTAGAGAAGGCACAGAAATTAGATGAGTTGAAAGCCTGGGACCTGGTCATTGGGCTTCTGGGCAAGAGGGGAGATGGCCTGTGGAAGGGACACTGCCTAAAACCCGTCTTGGACCAGACCCCACCTGTCTGCTTTGGGATACTGAGGATTAAGACGAGAGTGAACTAGTGTAGAAGAGATGGTGTTCTAATGCTTGGCAGGTTTAAAGCGATTGAAATCGTTGACATTCCTATTCTCCACGTCCTCAGGACCACCATTAAGGGGAAGGGGCCTTCAAAGAAGCAAGAGGAGTTTATCACTTACAGCAGCCCTGTCAAGTGTCAATATCCAACCACTCCAGTCCCTTCCACCCCCTTGGCAGCCCCACTGCTTTCATGAGGACACAGATACATTCCCCTACAGGCTTTGGAGCAAACGTTAAGTTTTGATTTCTCTAAGATAAATGCCATAGTGCCATGACCTGCTCCTATGGCGGTAGCAAGTCTAGTTCTCAAAGAATCTGTGTGGAAGGGTTGAGCCACTCTATTGGACACCTGAAATTGATATTATACTGCATGTGAACGGGAATGTAACTCACGGCTTGGAAAAGGAAAAGAAACTCTTAACTGTTTTCAAGAGTCAGCTCTATCATTTTCCATTCCCAACTGTGATGCGGGAGTGATCCAGTCATTCCACATCCTGCCTTGCATTTGGTGGTGGGGTCTCTCTCTCCCTCTCTGGCGCATTTGGTTTGAATCACTGTGATAGGTGTGCAGTGAGAGCTCACTGGAGTTTTCATTTGAATTGCCCCAATGGCAACTTTCTATGTGGTTTCCATCTGTCTACGCTTTGGTAAAGGTGGCAGGCCCTTTACTTTTTCCCCACCCCCCTTCTATTTCCTTTTGCTAACTAGATTGCATGCTTACTTGGGGTTCAAATTCTGAGTTTCCATGCTTCAGACAGGAGTCCTCTATTAGCTATGTGATTTGGACCTATTTCCTCCAAGTTGGTAGCTTGTCTTTTGGGTCTTCTTAAGGAGGTCTTTCACACGGCACAGATTTACAATTCTGATTGTTGGATAAAGTCTAATTAATCAACTTTACCTTAGGGAAAATAATTTGATGTTCGACTGGAGGATTCTTTACCTAGCTTTCCATTCTGGAAATTTTTCCCCACATTTTCCCTATAAGATTTATCAATTTCCATGTAAGGCAGAGATTAATTTTGAGCTACTTTTTAAAATACTCTTTTTTTCTTTTTTTCCTTTGGGAGAGTGAACATGTGCATGAGCGGGCAGGGGCCTGGAGGGAGAAGGGAAAAGAGCATCCTCAAGCAGCCTCGCCAGTGAGCTTGGATCCTGACTTTGTCCCGGGACGCTGAGAGCTTGACAAGAGCCGAAATCAAGAGCTGGCTGCCGCACAGGCTGCCTCACCCAGGCAGCCTGAGTTAAGTTTTGTATAGGGTTTGATACTTAGATTGTGGTCCCCGGCCTCCTCGTCCTCCACCTCCTCCTCCCCTCTCCCGCTCCCTCTTCTGCTTCTCCTTCTTCTTTGCCTATGCATGTCCACTTGCTCTAGCACCATTTATTCAAAACGCTGTCACTCCTCCACTGAACGGCTTTTTACCTTTGTCAAGGCCCCATTCGACATATGGGTGTAGTTCTCTTTCTGGGTCCCTGATTCTGTTCCACTTATCCATCTTTATTCTGTTCCATTGGTCTAGCTCTTCACCAACACCACGCACTTTTGATTACTGTAGACGAATATCTTGAAATGGGGTAGAAGGATTCTTCTGGTTTTCTTCTTTAGTTTTAGTTTCTCCTCTTTTTCTAGGTCCTAAAATAGAAAGATTATAGTTTTGAGACTCCTTTTCTTTTTGGAGAGAGAGAGAGAGATAGACACAGAGACAGAGACAGAGACAGAGAAACGGAAGCGGTGCAGAAAGAGAGAGAGATGATTAAGCAGCCACCATGCCCAGCACCAGCACAATGCAGGTTCAGCCTCACTATCCCAAGGTTGACCATGACCCGAGTCAAAATCAAGAGTTGGACTAACTGACTGAGCCACCCAGATGCTCCTCCTCCTTTCTAATGTATGCATTGAGTGCTAAAAATTGAGCTCTCTGTTGATTTAGCTGTGTCCCATCAATTTTAATACGTTGTAGTTTTATTTTCCTTCGGTTCAGTGCACTGAAATTTTATCTTTTGTCTCCGATAATCTAGAAAGTTACTTTCTACGTGTTTAGATTTTGTTATCTTTCTCCCTTTGATATCTAGTTTCATTTTTAACTTTTTTTTATAAGTGTCAAAGTTTAATTCCAAGACAATGCTACATAGGGTTGCATTTTTTTCAGGTACACAATATAGAGATTCTCCTCCGCTGCCCAACGACTGTTAGCTCCTGTTGCCAGGCACTGATTTGCGTTGGAGTCTCGGGTGCACCTCCCCCACCCCTACTCCCTTCAGCTCCTGTTGACAGGCACTGGTTTGCATTGGAGACGGAACCCTCGTAGGGGTTCCAAGCAGTTTCTAGTGGCCGAGAGGACACTGGTGATCAGAGACAAAGCCCCCAGGCTCTCTGGAGCCAGCTGGTGGCCATTACAATGTCTCCCCACACAGTTCTGGAGCCGCTGTGGGCTCGCCGGGAACAGCTGTGGGCTTCTGGGTTGCCGATAATCGAACGTTGGCCACATGGGCCACGAGACTCTGGGTTTGGCTGGGAGATCCTCGTGTGCCCTGTGTTGCTGGTGTTCATTCCAGTAAAGTGTGGACTCCGCTTAAGAGGAAGAAAGGGGCACTGTGCCCAGAATGAAGTATCTGGAAAAGACATGGAGAAGACCGACCCGGATGCACCAGCCCATGGAGCCGTCGCATCATCGGAGCACAAGGCCAGTCCTCTCCCGCTACAGATCCTTGCTCTGGCTGCCCTGAATCAAGATGTCGGGTACTTTTCTGTGGGAGACGCTACGCAACTGCTGAAGGGAGTTCGGCAAAGGCTGTTGAAGAAGAGCCCTCACCAGCTCACCGATGAAAATCCCATCTGTGGAGCAGCCCAGGACGATGGAGAACCCCCTGCGAGGAATGTGCCATAAGACTTCAAGGACAGCCCTGATCTGCGGGGAAGTGCAGACCCTCTGTCTCAGGACATTGGCAGCTGTGGACTGAGAGGGCAGGAAGAGGCAGGGGAGGCAGGCAGGCCAGAGCTTCCTGACGGAGGTGTGCCGTGGCAGGCCCCCGCTGAGGGCCAGAGCCAACACCACACCCTCAGCCAGATCCTACTGACGGTGATGCATCTGCTAGAGCTCCTTCGAGATCATCTGGAAGGTGGGGGCTCAAGGAGGCAGGTGCAGACTGGCTCCTCCTCCACTGATCACGTGCCCCGTGGGAGCCCCCTGAATCAAGGAAAGCCATCCAGGGCACTGAAGAAGGCACGTCAGGGGAATGAAGAGCTCCCAGGAAACACAACAATCCACCAAGCTGAGCAAGTATCTTTTCACCAGCGAAACAGCCTCCTGGAAAGGGAGATTCAGAAGCTGCACCTGAAGCTCGAGGCAGAGCCTAAGCTGTGCGAAGAGCACCTCAAACACCTGGAGAGGAAGATGATGGAGGAGAAGGCACGCTGCCTGCAAGTGAAGAACGAACTCGCCAAGGTGCGCAGGAAGGTGGATGCTGCCCACTGGAACTTAGGCCTCTACAAGAAGATGGCCGACGACCTGCACCGAGAATGGCAGAGAATCTCCTCCTTGCATGACCGAGAGCGCCTCCTGGTGGAGAACAGAAGTGAGGAGAGCCAGAAGGCTGTTCTGTGGGCAGAGAGGGAGTTCCAAAGGCTCAAGGAAGAAAACCATTGCCTCAGGCAGAAGCTGGCCAACTCTGGGCCCAAGGTCCAGCCTGTCTCCGGGGGGCCTCCTGCTCCTGCTCCTGCTCCTGCTCCAGCTCCAGCTCCTGCTCCTGCTCTTCTGGGCACAGCCTCCAAATGCCCTCAAGGGCCACAGGCTCCCCTCAAAGCCCAGAAGCCCAAGAAGGGAGCAAGGGTGCACTGGCCAGACTCCAAGTTCTCGGGTCCCCTGCAGGTCTGATTCCCTTTCCCAGCAGCCACCAACACTCACAACCAGAGCACAAAAGCTCCTGTGCTTCCTTACCCCTTCAGCCACACCCATTGCTCCTTTGACTGGAGATCCACCCCATTCTTGAACTGATGCTACCTATTCCCTATAGCCATGTGAGAGAGCATTTTTCATTGTTAAGGACCAAACAAATAAAACGATCACATTGCTGATCCTACTGCAACTGAGAATTGATTGTATGAAGGGATTCTATGCCAAGCAACGAAGGGTTTTAAGTGTCCTTTACTGATCACTTAATTGTCCCAATAACCCAGTGTGTCATATACTACTGAGGTTCAGAGAGGGGACACAACTTGCCCCAAGATCACACAGTTAGTGAATTTCAGAGCTCCCATTCCAAGCCAAGGTTGTCTCATTACCCACTGATGTGACAATAACTACCACTCCTACCACTACGATGACTTCTGCTTCTTCATTTCTGAGAGAGAGAAAGAGCGAGGGCACACACACATGCAAGCGGGGGAGGGGCAGGGAGACAGAGATTCCTAGACAGCCTTCGACTCAAGTGCACAACCAGACGCTGGGCTGGATTTCACAGACCATGGGAACACGCCCTGAGCCGAAATCTAGAGTCAGACGTTGACCTGACTAAGCCATACAGGCACCCTTCCCTTGTGCAAGGTACTTCTAGGCAAGCTGCTGTAAGGATCCCAGAAGGGCTTGACAAAATTTTCTCATAGGTCACGTTCTAGTTTGGATGCAAGGATTATGGTGATGCCTAGCTGAGGTAAAGTCCCAGCAAAGCATGGAGGGCAGCCTTTCAGGGTCGCCAACGATTCCCTTCGTGGGTACACCTCGTTTTGTGTTCCATACTCTACCACTGGATTAGAGTCAGGAACTCCTGCCTCACTTCGAAAGGACAGAATATGGCCCGAGAGATAGATAGCATGTCCCTTCTGAGGCTCGTAGACAAAGACACTGGTCTCCTCTTGGGCTTGCTCTCGCTCCCTCACCATTGGTTTCGAGGGAAGCCGCCTGCTCCTTGTGGGCTGTATGATGGAGAGGCCCATGTGGCAAGGAATGAATATTTCTTGCTCACCGCAATGGAGGACCTCTGGCTGCTAGGAGCCACCCGAGTGAGCACACAAGCAGATTTCCCGCCAACAAGCCTGGAGATGACTGAAGACCCACATGACATCTTGACTGCAGCCTTGTGAGAGATCCTGAGACACAGGTCCCTGGCTAGATGCACCTGGATGCCTGGCCCACGGAAACCATATGCGGTTATCAATTGGTGTTGTCGGAAGCCCTCTGGGTTGCGGAAAACATTCAAAAAAGACACAAGGGTGAAGCCACAGTTCTGGCTGCTGACCCACCCCCCTCTCCTGGGCTTGAAATTCCAGGGAAGTCAAGCGATGGTAGCAACCACTGAGAGATTAGGGTAAACAATGCCAGAAAGAGGTCCTCTCTTCTGTTCTCCATGTATCTCTCTGAGAGGACATGCCCTCACCTGATCCACCCGAGCCAATAGGTGGCCCATGCAGGAGGAGACAACTGGCCGTGTGGTCCACGTCGGCTGAGAGCACTAGACCCAGCGTCGCAGAGCCTCCTTGAAGCCAGAAAAAGAGCCCAGAAGTTCCCTGGTGTCCCTAGAGAAGGCACAGAAATTAGATGAGTTGAAAGCCTGGGACCTGGTCATTGGGCTTCTGGGCAAGAGGGGTGATGGCCTGTGGAAGGGACACTGCCTGCAACCCCTCTTGGACCAGACCCCACCTGTCTGCTTTGGGATACTGAGGATTAAGACGAGAGTGAACTAGTGTAGAAGAGATGGTGTTCTAATGCTTGGCAGGTTTAAAGCGATTGAAATCGTTGACATTCCTATTCTCCTCGTCCTCAGGACCACCATTAAGGGGAAGGGGCCTTCAAAGAAGCAAGAGGAGTTTATCACTTACAGCAGCCCTGTCAAGTGTCAATATCCAACCACTCCAGTCCCTTCCACCCCCTTGGCAGCCCCAATGCTTTCATAAGGACACAGATACATTCCCCTACAGGCTTTGGAGCAAACGTTAAGTTTTGATTTCTCTAAGATAAATGCCATAGTGCCATGACCTGCTCCTATGGCGGTAGCAAGTATAGTTCTCAAAGAATCTGTGTGGAAGGGTTGAGCCACTCTATTGGACACCTGAAATTGATATTATACTGCATGTGAACGGGAATGTAACTCACGGCTTGGAAAAGGAAAAGAAACTCTTAACTGTTTTCAAGAGTCAGCTCCATCATTTTCCATTCCCAACTGTGATGCAGGAGTGATCCAGTCATTCCACATCCTGCCTTGCATTTGGTGGTGGGGTCTCTCTCTCCCTCTCTGGCGCATTTGGTTTGAATCACTGTGATAGTTGTGCAGTGAGAGCTCACTGGAGTTTTCATTTGAATTGCCCCAATGGCATCTTTCTATGTGGTTTCCATCTGTCTACGCTTTGGTAAAGGTGGCAGGCCCTTTACTTTTTCCCCACCCCCCTTCTATTTCCTTTTGCTAACTAGATTGCATGCTTACTTGGGGATCAAATTCTGAGTTTCCATGCTTCAGACAGGAGTCCTCTATTAGCTATGTGATTTGGACCTATTTCCTCCAAGTTGGTAGCTTGTCTTTTGGGTCTTCTTAAGGAGGTCTTTCACACGGCACAGGTTTACAATTCTGATTGTTGGATAAAGTCTAATTAATCAACTTTACCTTAGGGAAAATAATTTGATGTTCGACTGGAGGATTCTTTACCTAGCTTTCCATTCTGGAAATTTTTCCCCACATTTTCCCTATAAGATTTATCATTTTCCATGTAAGGCAGTGATTAATTTTGAGCTACTTTTTAAAATACTCTTTTTTTCTTTTTTTCCTTTGGGAGAGTGAACATGTGCATGAGCGGGCAGGGGCCTGGAGGGAGAAGGGAAAAGAGCATCCTCAAGCAGCCTCGCCAGTGAGCTTGGAGCCTGACTTTGTCCCGGGATGCTGAGAGCTTGACAAGAGCCGAAATCAAGAGCTGGCTGCCGCACAGGCTGCCTCACCCAGGCAGCCTGAGTTAAGTTTTGTATAGGGTTTGATACTTAGATTGTGGTCCCCGGCCTCCTCGTCCTCCACCTCCTCCTCCCCTCTCCCGCTCCCTCTTCTGCTTCTCCTTCTTCTTTGCCTATGCATGTCCACTTGCTCTAGCACCATTTATTCAAAACGCTGTCACTCCTCCACTGAACGGCTTTTTACCTTTGTCAAGGCCCCATTCGACATATGGGTGTAGTTCTCTTTCTGGGTCCCTGATCTGTTCCACTTATCCATCTTTATTCTGTTCCATTGGTCTAGCTCTTCACCAACACAACGCACTTTTGATTACTATAGACGAATATCTTGAAATGGGGTAGAAGGATTCTTCTGGTTTTCTTCTTTAGTTTTAGTTTCTCCTCTTTTTCTAGGTCCTAAAATAGAAAGATTATAGTTTTGAGACTCCTTTTCTTTTTAGAGAGAGAGAGAGAGACAGACACAGACACAGAGACAGAGACAGAGACCGAGAAACGGAAGCGGTGCAGAAAGAGAGAGAGATGATTAAGCAGCCACCATTCCCAGCACCAGCACAATGCAGGTTCAGCCTCACTATCCCAAGGTTGACCATGACCCGAGTCAAAATCAAGAGTTGGACTAACTGACTGAGCCACCCAGATGCTCCTCCTCCTTTCTAATGTATGCATTGAGTGCTAAAAATTGAGCTCTCTGTTGATTTAGCTGTGTCCCATCAATTTTAATACGTTGTAGTTTTATTTTCCTTCGGGTCAGTGCACTGAAATTTTATCTTTTGTCTCCGATAATCTAGAAAGTTACTTTCTACGTGTTTAGATTTTGTTATGTTTCTCCCTTTGATATCTAGTTTCATTTTTAACTTTTTTTTATAAGTGTCAAAGTCTAATTCCAAGACAATGCTACATAGGGTTGCATTTTTTTCAGGTCCACAATATAGAGATTCTCCTCCGCTGCCCAACGACTGTTAGCTCCTGTTGCCAGGCACTGATTTGCGTTGGAGTCTCGGGTGCACCTCCCCCACCCCTACTCCCTTCAGCTCCTGTTGCCAGGCACTGGTTTGCATTGGAGACGGAACCCTCGTAGGGGTTCCAAGCAGTTTCTAGTGGCCGAGAGGACACTGGTGATCAGAGACAAAGCCCCCAGGCTCTCTGGAGCCAGCTGGTGGCCATTACAATGTCTCCCCACACAGTTCTGGAGCCGCTGTGGGCTCTCCGGGAACAGCTGTGGGCTTCTGGGTTGCCGATAATCGAACGTTGGCCACATGGGCCACGAGACTCTGGGTTTGGCTGGGAGATCCTCGTGTGCACTGTGTTGCTGGTGTTCATTCCAGTAAAGTGTGGACTCCGCTTAAGAGGAAGAAAGGGGCCCTGTGCCCAGAATGAAGTATCTGGAAAAGACATGGAGAAGACCGACCCGGATGCACCAGCCCATGGAGCCGTCGCATCATCGGAGCACAAGGCCAGTCCTCTCCCGCTACAGATCCTTGCTCTGGCTGCCCTGAATCAAGATGTCGGGTACTTTTCTGTGGGAGACGCTACGCAACTGCTGAAGGGAGTTCGGCAAAGGCTGTTGAAGAAGAGCCCTCACCAGCTCACCGATGAAAATCCCATCTGTGGAGCAGCCCAGGACGATGGAGAACCCCCTGCGAGGAATATGCCATAAGACTTCAAGGACAGCCCTGATCTGCGGGGAAGTGCAGATCCTCCGTCTCAGGACATTGGCAGCTGTGGACTGAGAGGGCAGGAAGAGGCAGGGGAGGCAGGCAGGCCAGAGCTTCCTGACGGAGGTGTGCCGTTGCAGGCCCCCGCTGAGGGCCAGAACCAACACCACACCCTCAGCCAGATCCTACTGACGGTGATGCATCTGCTAGAGCTCCTTCGAGATCATCTGGAAGGTGGGGGCTCAAGGAGGCAGGTGCAGACTGGCTCCTCCTCCACTGATCACGTGCCCCGTGGGAGCCCCCTGAATCAAGGAAAGCCATCCAGGGCACTGAAGAAGGCACGTCAGGGGAATGAAGAGCTCCCAGGAAACACAACAATCCACCAAGCTGAGCAAGTATCTTTTCACCAGCGAAACAGCCTCCTGGAAAGGGAGATTCAGAAGCTGCACCTGAAGCTTGAGGCAGAGCCTAAGCTGTGCGAAGAGCACCTCAAACACCTGGAGAGGAAGATGATGGAGGAGAAGGCACGCTGCCTGCAAGTGAAGAACGAACTCGCCAAGGTGCGCAGGAAGGTGGATGCTGCCCACTGGAACTTAGGCCTCTACAAGAAGATGGCCGACGACCTGCACCGAGAATGGCAGAGAATCTCCTCCTTGCATGACCGAGAGCGCCTCCTGGTGGAGAACAGAAGTGAGGAGAGCCAGAAGGCTGTTCTGTGGGCAGAGAGGGAGTTCCAAAGGCTCAAGGAAGAAAACCATTGCCTCAGGCAGAAGCTGGCCAACTCTGGGCCCAAGGTCCAGCCTGTCTCCGGGGGGCCTCCTGCTCCTGCTCCTGCTCCTGCTCCAGCTCCAGCTCCTGCTCCTGCTCTTCTGGGCACAGCCTCCAAATGCCCTCAAGGGCCACAGGCTCCCCTCAAAGCCCAGAAGCCCAAGAAGGGAGCAAGGGTGCACTGGCCAGACTCCAAGTTCTCGGGTCCCCTGCAGGTCTGATTCCTTTTCCCAGCAGCCACCAACACTCACAACCAGAGCACAAAAGCTCCTGTGCTTCCTTACCCCTTCAGCCACACCCATTGCTCCTTTGACTGGAGATCCACCCCATTCTTGAACTGATGCTACCTATTCCCTATAGCCATGTGAGAGAGCATTTTTCATTGTTAAGGACCAAAAAAATAAAACGATCAAATTGCTGATCCTACTGCGACTGAGAATTGATTGTACGAAGGGATTCTATGCCAAGCAACGAAGGGTTTTAAGTGTCCTTTACTGATCACTTAATTGTCCCAATAACCCAGTGTGTCATATACTACTGAGGTTCAGAGAGGGGACACAACTTGCCCCAAGATCACACAGCTAGTGAATTTCAGAGCTCCCATTCCAAGCCAAGGTTGTCTAATTACCCACTGATGTGAAAATAACTACCACTCCTACCACTACGATGACTTCTTCTTCTTCATTTCTGAGAGAGAGAAAGAGCGAGGGCACACACACATGCAAGCGGGGGAGGGGCAGGGAGACAGAGATTCCTAGACAGCCTTCGACTCAAGTGCACAACCAGACGCTGGGCTGGATTTCACAGACCATGGGACCACGCCCTGAGCCAAAATCAAGAGTCAGACGTTGACCTGACTAAGCCACACAGGCACCCTTCCCTTGTGCAAGGAACTTCTAGGCAAGCTGCTGTAAGGATCCCAGAAGGGCTTGACAAAATTTTCTCATAGGTCACGTTCTAGTTTGGATGCAAGGATTATGGTGATGCCTAGCTGAGGTAAAGTCCCAGCAAAGCATGGAGGGCAGCCTTTCAGGGTCTCCAACGATTCCTTTCGTGGGTACACCTCGTTTTGTGTTCCATACTCTACCACTGGATTAGAGTCAGGAACTCCTGCCTCACTTCGAAAGGACAGAATATGGCCCGAGAGATAGATAGCATGTCCCTTCTGAGGCTCGTAGACAAAGACACTGGTCTCCTCTTGGGCTTGCTCTCGCTCCCTCACCATTGGTTTCGAGGGAAGCCGCCTGCTCCTTGTGGGCTGTATGATGGAGAGGCCCATGTGGCAAGGAATGAATATTTCTTGCTCACCGCAATGGAGGACCTCTGGCTGCTAGGAGCCACCCGAGTGAGCACACAAGCAGATTTCCCGCCAACAAGCCTGGAGATGACTGAAGACCCACATGACATCTTGACTGCAGCCTTGTGAGAGATCCTGAGACACAGGTCCCTGGCTAGATGCACCTGGATGCCTGGCCCACGGAAACCATATGCGGTTATCAATTGGTGTTGTCGGAAGCCCTCTGGGTTGCGGAAAACATTCAAAAAAGACACAAGGGTGAAGCCACAGTTCTGGCTGCTGACCCACCCCCCTCTCCTGGGCTTGAAATTCCAGGGAAGTCAAGCGATGGTAGCAACCACTGAGAGATTAGGGTAAACAATGCCAGAAAGAGGTCCTCTATTCTGTTCTCCATGTATCTCTCTGAGAGGACATGCCCTCACCTGATCCACCCGAGCCAATAGGTGGCCCATGCAGGAGGAGACAACTGGCCGTGTGGTCCAAGTCGGCTGAGAGCACTAGACCCAGCATCGCAGAGCCTCCTTGAAGCCAGAAAAAGAGCCCAGAAGTTCCCTAGAGAAGGCACAGAAATTAGATGAGTTGAAAGCCTGGGACCTGGTCATTGGGCTTCTGGGCAAGAGGGGAGATGGCCTGTAGAAGGGACACTGCCTGCAACCCCTCTTGGACCAGACCCCACCTGTCTGCTTTGGGATACTGAGGATTAAGACGAGAGTGAACTAGTGTAGAAGAGATGGTGTTCTAATGCTTGGCAGGTTTAAAGCGATTGAAATCGTTGACATTCCTATTCTCCTCGTCCTCAGGACCACCATTAAGGGGAAGGGGCCTTCAAAGAAGCAAGAGGAGTTTATCACTTACAGCAGCCCTGTCAAGTGTCAATATCCAACCACTCCAGTCCCTTCCACCCCCTTGGCAGCCCCACTGCTTTCATAAGGACACAGATACATTCCCCTACCGGCTTTGGAGCAAACGTTAAGTTTTGATTTCTCTAAGATAAATGCCATAGTGCCATGACCTGCTCCTATGGCGGTAGCAAGTCTAGTTCTCAAAGAATCTGTGTGGAAGGGTTGAGCCACTCTATTGGACACCTGAAATTGATATTATACTGCATGTGAACGGGAATGTAACTCACGGCTTGGAAAAGGAAAAGAAACTCTTAACTGTTTTCAAGAGTCAGCTCTATCATTTTCCATTCCCAACTGTGATGCGGGAGTGATCCAGTCATTCCACATCCTGCCTTGCATTTGGTGGTGGGGTCTCTCTCTCCCTCTCTGGCGCATTTGGTTTGAATCACTGTGATAGGTGTGCAGTGAGAGCTCACTGGAGTTTTCATTTGAATTGCCCCAATGGCAACTTTCTATGTGGTTTCCATCTGTCTACGCTTTGGTAAAGGTGGCAGGCCCTTTACTTTTTCCCCACCCCCCTTCTATTTCCTTTTGCTAACTAGATTGCATGCTTACTTGGGGATCAAATTCTGAGTTTCCATGCTTCAGACAGGAGTCCTCTATTAGCTATGTGATTTGGACCTATTTCCTCCAAGTTGGTAGCTTGTCTTTTGGGTCTTCTTAAGGAGGTCTTTCACACGGCACAGATTTACAATTCTGATTGTTGGATAAAGTCTAATTAATCAACTTTACCTTAGGGAAAATAATTTGATGTTCGACGGGAGGATTCTTTACCTAGCTTTCCATTCTGGAAATTTTTCCCCACATTTTCCCTATAAGATTTATCATTTTCCATGTAAGGCAGTGATTAATTTTGAGCTACTTTTTAAAATACTCTTTTTTTCTTTTTTTCCTTTGGGAGAGTGAACATGTGCATGAGCGGGCAGGGGCCTGGAGGGAGAAGGGAAAAGAGCATCCTCAAGCAGCCTCGCCAGTGAGCTTGGAGCCTGACTTTGTCACGGGATGCTGAGAGCTTGACAAGAGCCGAAATCAAGAGCTGGCTGCCGCACAGGCTGCCTCACCCAGGCAGCCTGAGTTAAGTTTTGTATAGGGTTTGATACTTAGATTGTGGTCCCCGGCCTCCTCGTCCTCCACCTCCTCCTCCCCTCTCCCGCTCCCTCTTCTGCTTCTCCTTCTTCTTTGCCTATGCATGTCCACTTGCTCTAGCACCATTTATTCAAAACGCTGTCACTCCTCCACTGAACGGCTTTTTACCTTTGTCAAGGCCCCATTCGACATATGGGTGTAGTTCTCTTTCTGGGTCCCTGATCTGTTCCACTTATCCATCTTTATTCTGTTCCATTGGTCTAGCTCTTCACCAACACAACGCACTTTTGATTACTATAGACGAATATCTTGAAATGGGGTAGAAGGATTCTTCTGGTTTTCTTCTTTAGTTTTAGTTTCTCCTCTTTTTCTAGGTCCTAAAATAGAAAGATTATAGTTTTGAGACTCCTTTTATTTTTGGAGAGAGAGAGAGAGACAGACACAGACACAGAGACAGAGACAGAGACCGAGAAACGGAAGCGGTGCAGAAAGAGAGAGAGATGATTAAGCAGCCACCATGCCCAGCACCAGCACAATGCAGGTTCAGCCTCACTATCCCAAGGTTGACCATGACCCGAGTCAAAATCAAGAGTTGGACTAACTGACTGAGCCACCCAGATGCTCCTCCTCCTTTCTAATGTATGCATTGAGTGCTAAAAATTGAGCTCTCTGTTGATTTAGCTGTGTCCCATCAATTTTAATACGTTGTAGTTTTATTTTCCTTCGGGTCAGTGCACTGAAATTTTATCTTTTGTCTCCGATAATCTAGAAAGTTACTTTCTACGTGTTTAGATTTTGTTATCTTTCTCCCTTTGATATCTAGTTTCATTTTTAACTTTTTTTTATAAGTGTCAAAGTCTAATTCCAAGACAATGCTACATAGGGTTGCATTTTTTTCAGGTCCACAATATAGAGATTCTCCTCCGCTGCCCAACGACTGTTAGCTCCTGTTGCCAGGCACTGATTTGCGTTGGAGTCTCGGGTGCACCTCCCCCACCCCTACTCCCTTCAGCTCCTGTTGCCAGGCACTGGTTTGCATTGGAGACGGAACCCTCGTAGGGGTTCCAAGCAGTTTCTAGTGGCCGAGAGGACACTGGTGATCAGAGACAAAGCCCCCAGGCTCTCTGGAGCCAGCTGGTGGCCATTACAATGTCTCCCCACACAGTTCTGGAGCCGCTGTGGGCTCTCCGGGAACAGCTGTGGGCTTCTGGGTTGCCGATAATCGAACGTTGGCCACATGGGCCACGAGACTCTGGGTTTGGCTGGGAGATCCTCGTGTGCACTGTGTTGCTGGTGTTCATTCCAGTAAAGTGTGGACTCCGCTTAAGAGGAAGAAAGGGGCCCTGTGCCCAGAATGAAGTATCTGGAAAAGACATGGAGAAGACCGACCCGGATGCACCAGCCCATGGAGCCGTCGCATCATCGGAGCACAAGGCCAGTCCTCTCCCGCTACAGATCCTTGCTCTGGCTGCCCTGAATCAAGATGTCGGGTACTTTTCTGTGGGAGACGCTACGCAACTGCTGAAGGGAGTTCGGCAAAGGCTGTTGAAGAAGAGCCCTCACCAGCTCACCGATGAAAATCCCATCTGTGGAGCAGCCCAGGACGATGGAGAACCCCCTGCGAGGAATATGCCATAAGACTTCAAGGACAGCCCTGATCTGCGGGGAAGTGCAGATCCTCCGTCTCAGGACATTGGCAGCTGTGGACTGAGAGGGCAGGAAGAGGCAGGGGAGGCAGGCAGGCCAGAGCTTCCTGACGGAGGTGTGCCGTTGCAGGCCCCCGCTGAGGGCCAGAACCAACACCACACCCTCAGCCAGATCCTACTGACGGTGATGCATCTGCTAGAGCTCCTTCGAGATCATCTGGAAGGTGGGGGCTCAAGGAGGCAGGTGCAGACTGGCTCCTCCTCCACTGATCACGTGCCCCGTGGGAGCCCCCTGAATCAAGGAAAGCCATCCAGGGCACTGAAGAAGGCACGTCAGGGGAATGAAGAGCTCCCAGGAAACACAACAATCCACCAAGCTGAGCAAGTATCTTTTCACCAGCGAAACAGCCTCCTGGAAAGGGAGATTCAGAAGCTGCACCTGAAGCTTGAGGCAGAGCCTAAGCTGTGCGAAGAGCACCTCAAACACCTGGAGAGGAAGATGATGGAGGAGAAGGCACGCTGCCTGCAAGTGAAGAACGAACTCGCCAAGGTGCGCAGGAAGGTGGATGCTGCCCACTGGAACTTAGGCCTCTACAAGAAGATGGCCGACGACCTGCACCGAGAATGGCAGAGAATCTCCTCCTTGCATGACCGAGAGCGCCTCCTGGTGGAGAACAGAAGTGAGGAGAGCCAGAAGGCTGTTCTGTGGGCAGAGAGGGAGTTCCAAAGGCTCAAGGAAGAAAACCATTGCCTCAGGCAGAAGCTGGCCAACTCTGGGCCC
Organism: Mustela nivalis; assembly: GCF_964662115.1. NCBI lineage: Eukaryota > Metazoa > Chordata > Mammalia > Carnivora > Mustelidae > Mustela > Mustela nivalis. The sequence continues at coordinate 70,922,540 of NC_139021.1, forward strand.
AAGGTCCAGCCTGTCTCCGGGGGGCCTCCTGCTCCTGCTCCTGCTCCTGCTCCAGCTCCAGCTCCTGCTCCTGCTCTTCTGGGCACAGCCTCCAAATGCCCTCAAGGGCCACAGGCTCCCCTCAAAGCCCAGAAGCCCAAGAAGGGAGCAAGGGTGCACTGGCCAGACTCCAAGTTCTCGGGTCCCCTGCAGGTCTGATTCCTTTTCCCAGCAGCCACCAACACTCACAACCAGAGCACAAAAGCTCCTGTGCTTCCTTACCCCTTCAGCCACACCCATTGCTCCTTTGACTGGAGATCCACCCCATTCTTGAACTGATGCTACCTATTCCCTATAGCCATGTGAGAGAGCATTTTTCATTGTTAAGGACCAAAAAAATAAAACGATCAAATTGCTGATCCTACTGCGACTGAGAATTGATTGTACGAAGGGATTCTATGCCAAGCAACGAAGGGTTTTAAGTGTCCTTTACTGATCACTTAATTGTCCCAATAACCCAGTGTGTCATATACTACTGAGGTTCAGAGAGGGGACACAACTTGCCCCAAGATCACACAGCTAGTGAATTTCAGAGCTCCCATTCCAAGCCAAGGTTGTCTAATTACCCACTGATGTGAAAATAACTACCACTCCTACCACTACGATGACTTCTTCTTCTTCATTTCTGAGAGAGAGAAAGAGCGAGGGCACACACACATGCAAGCGGGGGAGGGGCAGGGAGACAGAGATTCCTAGACAGCCTTCGACTCAAGTGCACAACCAGACGCTGGGCTGGATTTCACAGACCATGGGACCACGCCCTGAGCCAAAATCAAGAGTCAGACGTTGACCTGACTAAGCCACACAGGCACCCTTCCCTTGTGCAAGGAACTTCTAGGCAAGCTGCTGTAAGGATCCCAGAAGGGCTTGACAAAATTTTCTCATAGGTCACGTTCTAGTTTGGATGCAAGGATTATGGTGATGCCTAGCTGAGGTAAAGTCCCAGCAAAGCATGGAGGGCAGCCTTTCAGGGTCTCCAACGATTCCTTTCGTGGGTACACCTCGTTTTGTGTTCCATACTCTACCACTGGATTAGAGTCAGGAACTCCTGCCTCACTTCGAAAGGACAGAATATGGCCCGAGAGATAGATAGCATGTCCCTTCTGAGGCTCGTAGACAAAGACACTGGTCTCCTCTTGGGCTTGCTCTCGCTCCCTCACCATTGGTTTCGAGGGAAGCCGCCTGCTCCTTGTGGGCTGTATGATGGAGAGGCCCATGTGGCAAGGAATGAATATTTCTTGCTCACCGCAATGGAGGACCTCTGGCTGCTAGGAGCCACCCGAGTGAGCACACAAGCAGATTTCCCGCCAACAAGCCTGGAGATGACTGAAGACCCACATGACATCTTGACTGCAGCCTTGTGAGAGATCCTGAGACACAGGTCCCTGGCTAGATGCACCTGGATGCCTGGCCCACGGAAACCATATGCGGTTATCAATTGGTGTTGTCGGAAGCCCTCTGGGTTGCGGAAAACATTCAAAAAAGACACAAGGGTGAAGCCACAGTTCTGGCTGCTGACCCACCCCCCTCTCCTGGGCTTGAAATTCCAGGGAAGTCAAGCGATGGTAGCAACCACTGAGAGATTAGGGTAAACAATGCCAGAAAGAGGTCCTCTATTCTGTTCTCCATGTATCTCTCTGAGAGGACATGCCCTCACCTGATCCACCCGAGCCAATAGGTGGCCCATGCAGGAGGAGACAACTGGCCGTGTGGTCCAAGTCGGCTGAGAGCACTAGACCCAGCATCGCAGAGCCTCCTTGAAGCCAGAAAAAGAGCCCAGAAGTTCCCTAGAGAAGGCACAGAAATTAGATGAGTTGAAAGCCTGGGACCTGGTCATTGGGCTTCTGGGCAAGAGGGGAGATGGCCTGTAGAAGGGACACTGCCTGCAACCCCTCTTGGACCAGACCCCACCTGTCTGCTTTGGGATACTGAGGATTAAGACGAGAGTGAACTAGTGTAGAAGAGATGGTGTTCTAATGCTTGGCAGGTTTAAAGCGATTGAAATCGTTGACATTCCTATTCTCCTCGTCCTCAGGACCACCATTAAGGGGAAGGGGCCTTCAAAGAAGCAAGAGGAGTTTATCACTTACAGCAGCCCTGTCAAGTGTCAATATCCAACCACTCCAGTCCCTTCCACCCCCTTGGCAGCCCCACTGCTTTCATAAGGACACAGATACATTCCCCTACCGGCTTTGGAGCAAACGTTAAGTTTTGATTTCTCTAAGATAAATGCCATAGTGCCATGACCTGCTCCTATGGCGGTAGCAAGTCTAGTTCTCAAAGAATCTGTGTGGAAGGGTTGAGCCACTCTATTGGACACCTGAAATTGATATTATACTGCATGTGAACGGGAATGTAACTCACGGCTTGGAAAAGGAAAAGAAACTCTTAACTGTTTTCAAGAGTCAGCTCTATCATTTTCCATTCCCAACTGTGATGCGGGAGTGATCCAGTCATTCCACATCCTGCCTTGCATTTGGTGGTGGGGTCTCTCTCTCCCTCTCTGGCGCATTTGGTTTGAATCACTGTGATAGGTGTGCAGTGAGAGCTCACTGGAGTTTTCATTTGAATTGCCCCAATGGCAACTTTCTATGTGGTTTCCATCTGTCTACGCTTTGGTAAAGGTGGCAGGCCCTTTACTTTTTCCCCACCCCCCTTCTATTTCCTTTTGCTAACTAGATTGCATGCTTACTTGGGGATCAAATTCTGAGTTTCCATGCTTCAGACAGGAGTCCTCTATTAGCTATGTGATTTGGACCTATTTCCTCCAAGTTGGTAGCTTGTCTTTTGGGTCTTCTTAAGGAGGTCTTTCACACGGCACAGATTTACAATTCTGATTGTTGGATAAAGTCTAATTAATCAACTTTACCTTAGGGAAAATAATTTGATGTTCGACGGGAGGATTCTTTACCTAGCTTTCCATTCTGGAAATTTTTCCCCACATTTTCCCTATAAGATTTATCATTTTCCATGTAAGGCAGTGATTAATTTTGAGCTACTTTTTAAAATACTCTTTTTTTCTTTTTTTCCTTTGGGAGAGTGAACATGTGCATGAGCGGGCAGGGGCCTGGAGGGAGAAGGGAAAAGAGCATCCTCAAGCAGCCTCGCCAGTGAGCTTGGAGCCTGACTTTGTCACGGGATGCTGAGAGCTTGACAAGAGCCGAAATCAAGAGCTGGCTGCCGCACAGGCTGCCTCACCCAGGCAGCCTGAGTTAAGTTTTGTATAGGGTTTGATACTTAGATTGTGGTCCCCGGCCTCCTCGTCCTCCACCTCCTCCTCCCCTCTCCCGCTCCCTCTTCTGCTTCTCCTTCTTCTTTGCCTATGCATGTCCACTTGCTCTAGCACCATTTATTCAAAACGCTGTCACTCCTCCACTGAACGGCTTTTTACCTTTGTCAAGGCCCCATTCGACATATGGGTGTAGTTCTCTTTCTGGGTCACTGATTCTGTTCCACTTATCCATCTTTATTCTGTTCCATTGGTCTAGCTCTTCACCAACACCACGCACTTTTGATTACTGTAGACGAATATCTTGAAATGGGGTAGAAGGATTCTTCTGGTTTTCTTCTTTAGTTTTAGTTTCTCCTCTTTTTCTAGGTCCTAAAATAGAAAGATTATAGTTTTGAGACTCCTTTTATTTTTGGAGAGAGAGAGAGAGACAGACACAGACACAGAGACAGAGACAGAGACAGAGAAACGGAAGCGGTGCAGAAAGAGAGAGAGATGATTAAGCAGCCACCATGCCCAGCACCAGCACAATGCAGGTTCAGCCTCACTATCCCAAGGTTGACCATGACCCGAGTCAAAATCAAGAGTTGGACTAACTGACTGAGCCACCCAGATGCTCCTCCTCCTTTCTAATGTATGCATTGAGTGCTAAAAATTGAGCTCTCTGTTGATTTAGCTGTGTCCCATCAATTTTAATACGTTGTAGTTTTATTTTCCTTCGGGTCAGTGCACTGAAATTTTATCTTTTGTCTCCGATAATCTAGAAAGTTACTTTCTACGTGTTTAGATTTTGTTATCTTTCTCCCTTTGATATCTAGTTTCATTTTTAACTTTTTTTTATAAGTGTCAAAGTTTAATTCCAAGACAATGCTACATAGGGTTGCATTTTTTTCAGGTCCACAATATAGAGATTCTCCTCCGCTGCCCAACGACTGTTAGCTCCTGTTGCCAGGCACTGATTTGCGTTGGAGTCTCGGGTGCACCTCCCCCACCCCTACTCCCTTCAGCTCCTGTTGCCAGGCACTGGTTTGCATTGGAGACGGAACCCTCGTAGGGGTTCCAAGCAGTTTCTAGTGGCCGAGAGGACACTGGTGATCAGAGACAAAGCCCCCAGGCTCTCTGGAGCCAGCTGGTGGCCATTACAATGTCTCCCCACACAGTTCTGGAGCCGCTGTGGGCTCTCCGGGAACAGCTGTGGGCTTCTGGGTTGCCGATAATCGAACGTTGGCCACATGGGCCACGAGACTCTGGGTTTGGCTGGGAGATCCTCGTGTGCACTGTGTTGCTGGTGTTCATTCCAGTAAAGTGTGGACTCCGCTTAAGAGGAAGAAAGGGGCACTGTGCCCAGAATGAAGTATCTGGAAAAGACATGGAGTAGACCGACCCGGATGCACCAGCCCATGGAGCCGTCACATCATCGGAGCACAAGGCCAGTCCTCTCCCGCTACAGATCCTTGCTCTGGCTGCCCTGAATCAAGATGTCGGGTACTTTTCTGTGGGAGACGCTACGCAACTGCTGAAGGGAGTTCGGCAAAGGCTGTTGAAGAAGAGCCCTCACCAGCTCACCGATGAAAATCCCATCTGTGGAGCAGCCCAGGACGATGGAGAACCCCCTGCGAGGAATATGCCAGAAGACTTCAAGGACAGCCCTGATCTGCGGGGAAGTGCAGACCCTCTGTCTCAGGACATTGGCAGCTGTGGACTGAGAGGGCAGGAAGAGGCAGGGGAGGCAGGCAGGCCAGAGCTTCCTGACGGAGGTGTGCCGTGGCAGGCCCCCGCTGAGGGCCAGAGCCAACACCACACCCTCAGCCAGATCCTACTGACGGTGATGCATCTGCTAGAGCTCCTTCGAGATCATCTGGAAGGTGGGGGCTCAAGGAGGCAGGTGCAGACTGGCTCCTCCTCCACTGATCACGTGCCCCGTGGGAGCCCCCTGAATCAAGGAAAGCCATCCAGGGCACTGAAGAAGGCACGTCAGGGGAATGAAGAGCTCCCAGGAAACACAACAATCCACCAAGCTGAGCAAGTATCTTTTCACCAGCGAAACAGCCTCCTGGAAAGGGAGATTCAGAAGCTGCACCTGAAGCTCGAGGCAGAGCCTAACCTGTGCGAAGAGCACCTCAAACACCTGGAGAGGAAGATGATGGAGGAGAAGGCACGCTGCCTGCAAGTGAAGAACGAACTCGCCAAGGTGCGCAGGAAGGTGGATGCTGCCCACTGGAACTTAGGCCTCTACAAGAAGATGGCCGACGACCTGCACCGAGAATGGCAGAGAATCTCCTCCTTGCATGACCGAGAGCGCCTCCTGGTGGAGAACAGAAGTGAGGAGAGCCAGAAGGCTGTTCTGTGGGCAGAGAGGGAGTTCCAAAGGCTCAAGGAAGAAAACCATTGCCTCAGGCAGAAGCTGGCCAACTCTGGGCCCAAGGTCCAGCCTGTCTCCCGGGGGGCCTCCTGCTCCTGCTCCTGCTCCTGCTCCAGCTCCAGCTCCTACTCCTGCTCCTGCTCTTCTGGGCACAGCCTCCAAATGCCCTCAAGGGCCACAGGCTCCCCTCAAAGCCCAGAAGCCCAAGAAGGGAGCAAGGGTGCACTGGCCAGACTCCAAGTTCTCGGGTCCCCTGCAGGTCTGATTCCCTTTCCCAGCAGCCACCAACACTCACAACCAGAGCACAAAAGCTCCTGTGCTTCCTTACCCCTTCAGCCACACCCATTGCTCCTTTGACTGGAGATCCACCCCATTCTTGAACTGATGCTACCTATTCCCTACAGCCATGTGAGAGAGCATTTTTCATTGTTAAGGACCAAAAAAATAAAACGATCACATTGCTGATCCTACTGCGACTGAGAATTGATTGTATGAAGGGATTCTATGCCAAGCAACGAAGGGTTTTAAGTGTCCTTTACTGATCACTTAATTGTCCCAATAACCCAGTGTGTCATATACTACTGAGGTTCAGAGAGGGGACACAACTTGCCCCAAGATCACACACCTAGTGAATTTCAGAGCTCCCATTCCAAGCCAAGGTTGTCTCATTACCCACTGATGTGAAAATAACTACCACTCCTACCACTACGATGACTTCTGCTTCTTCATTTCTGAGAGAGAGAAAGAGCGAGGGCACACACACATGCAAGCGGGGGAGGGGCAGGGAGAGAGAGATTCCTAGACAGCCTTCGACTCAAGTGCACAACCAGACGCTGGGCTGGATTTCACAGTCCATGGGAACACGCCCTGAGCCGAAATCAAGAGTCAGACGTTGACCTGACTAAGCCACACAGGCACCCTTCCCTTGTGCAAGGAACTTCTAGGCAAGCTGCTGTAAGGATCCCAGAAGGGCTTGACAAAATTTTCTCATAGGTCACGTTCTAGTTTGGATGCAAGGATTATGGTGATGCCTAGCTGAGGTAAAGTCCCAGCAAAGCATGGAGGGCAGCCTTTCAGGGTCTCCAACGATTCCCTTCGTGGGTACAGCTCGTTTTGTGTTCCATACTCTACCACTGGATTAGAGTCAGGAACTCCTGCCTCACTTCGAAAGGACAGAATATGGCCCGAGAGATAGATAGCATGTCCCTTCTGAGGCTCGTAGACAAAGACACTGGTCTCCTCTTGGGCTTGCTCTCGCTCCCTCACCATTGGTTTCGAGGGAAGCCGCCTGCTCCTTGTGGGCTGTATGATGGAGAGGCCCATGTGGCAAGGAATGAATATTTCTTGCTCACCGCAATGGAGGACCTCTGGCTGCTAGGAGCCACCCGAGTGAGCACACAAGCAGATTTCCCGCCAACAAGCCTGGAGATGACTGAAGACCCACATGACATCTTGACTGCAGCCTTGTGAGAGATCCTGAGACACAGGTCCCTGGCTAGATGCATCTGAATGCCTGGCCCATGGAAACCATATGCGGTTATCAATTGGTGTTGTCGGAAGCCCTCTGGGTTGCGGTAAACATTCAAAAAAGACACAAGGGTGAAGCCACAGTTCTGGCTGCTGACCCACCCCCCTCTCCTGGGCTTGAAATTCCAGGGAAGTCAAGCGATGGTAGCAACCACTGAGAGATTAGGTTAAACAATGCCAGAAAGAGGTCCTCTATTCTGTTCTCCATGTATCTCTCTGAGAGGACATGCCCTCACCTGATCCACCCGAGCCAATAGGTGGCCCATGCAGGAGGAGACAACTGGCCGTGTGGTCCAAGTCGGCTGAGAGCACTAGACCCAGCGTCGCAGAGCCTCCTTGAAGCCAGAAAAAGAGCCCAGAAGTTCCCTGGTGTCCCTAGAGAAGGCACAGAAATTAGATGAGTTGAAAGCCTGGGACCTGGTCATTGGGCTTCTGGGCAAGAGGGGAGATGGCCTGTGGAAGGGACACTGCCTGCAACCCCTCTTGGACCAGACCCCACCTGTCTGCTTTGGGATACTGAGGATTAAGACGAGAGTGAACTAGTGTAGAAGAGATGGTGTTCTAATGCTTGGCAGGTTGAAAGCGATTGAAATCGTTGACATTCCTATTCTCCTCGTCCTCAGGACCACCATTAAGGGGAAGGGGCCTTCAAAGAAGCAAGAGGAGTTTATCACTTACAGCAGCCCTGTCAAGTGTCAATATCCAACCACTCCAGTCCCTTCCACCCCCTTGGCAGCCCCACTGCTTTCATAAGGACACAGATACATTCCCCTACAGGCTTTGGAGCAAACGTTAAGTTTTGATTTCTCTAAGATAAATGCCATAGTGCCATGACCTGCTCCTATGGCGGTAGCAAGTCTAGTTCTCAAAGAATCTGTGTGGAAGGGTTGAGCCACTCTATTGGACACCTGAAATTGATATTATACTGCATGTGAACGGGAATGTAACTCACGGCTTGGAAAAGGAAAAGAAACTCTTAACTGTTTTCAAGAGTCAGCTCTATCATTTTCCATTCCCAACTGTGATGCGGGAGTGATCCAGTCATTCCACATCCTGCCTTGCATTTGGTGGTGGGGTCTCTCTCTCCCTCTCTGGCGCATTTGGTTTGAATCACTGTGATAGGTGTGCAGTGAGAGCTCACTGGAGTTTTCATTTGAATTGCCCCAATGGCAACTTTCTATGTGGTTTCCATCTGTCTACGCTTTGGTAAAGGTGGCAGGCCCTTTACTTTTTCCCCACCCCCCTTCTATTTCCTTTTGCTAACTAGATTGCATGCTTACTTGGGGATCAAATTCTGAGTTTCCATGCTTCAGACAGGAGTCCTCTATTAGCTATGTGATTTGGACCTATTTCCTCCAAGTTGGTAGCTTGTCTTTTGGGTCTTCTTAAGGAGGTCTTTCACACGGCACAGATTTACAATTCTGATTGTTGGATAAAGTCTAATTAATCAACTTTACCTTAGGGAAAATAATTTGATGTTCGACGGGAGGATTCTTTACCTAGCTTTCCATTCTGGAAATTTTTCCCCACATTTTCCCTATAAGATTTATCATTTTCCATGTAAGGCAGTGATTAATTTTGAGCTACTTTTTAAAATACTCTTTTTTTCTTTTTTTCCTTTGGGAGAGTGAACATGTGCATGAGCGGGCAGGGGCCTGGAGGGAGAAGGGAAAAGAGCATCCTCAAGCAGCCTCGCCAGTGAGCTTGGAGCCTGACTTTGTCACGGGATGCTGAGAGCTTGACAAGAGCCGAAATCAAGAGCTGGCTGCCGCACAGGCTGCCTCACCCAGGCAGCCTGAGTTAAGTTTTGTATAGGGTTTGATACTTAGATTGTGGTCCCCGGCCTCCTCGTCCTCCACCTCCTCCTCCCCTCTCCCGCTCCCTCTTCTGCTTCTCCTTCTTCTTTGCCTATGCATGTCCACTTGCTCTAGCACCATTTATTCAAAACGCTGTCACTCCTCCACTGAACGGCTTTTTACCTTTGTCAAGGCCCCATTCGACATATGGGTGTAGTTCTCTTTCTGGGTCCCTGATTCTGTTCCACTTATCCATCTTTATTCTGTTCCATTGGTCTAGCTCTTCACCAACACCACGCACTTTTGATTACTGTAGACGAATATCTTGAAATGGGGTAGAAGGATTCTTCTGGTTTTCTTCTTTAGTTTTAGTTTCTCCTCTTTTTCTAGGTCCTAAAATAGAAAGATTATAGTTTTGAGACTCCTTTTATTTTTGGAGAGAGAGAGAGAGACAGACACAGACACAGAGACAGAGACAGAGACAGAGAAACGGAAGCGGTGCAGAAAGAGAGAGAGATGATTAAGCAGCCACCATGCCCAGCACCAGCACAATGCAGGTTCAGCCTCACTATCCCAAGGTTGACCATGACCCGAGTCAAAATCAAGAGTTGGACTAACTGACTGAGCCACCCAGATGCTCCTCCTCCTTTCTAATGTATGCATTGAGTGCTAAAAATTGAGCTCTCTGTTGATTTAGCTGTGTCCCATCAATTTTAATACGTTGTAGTTTTATTTTCCTTCGGTTCAGTGCACTGAAATTTTATCTTTTGTCTCCGATAATCTAGAAAGTTACTTTCTACGTGTTTAGATTTTGTTATGTTTCTCCCTTTGATATCTAGTTTCATTTTTAACTTTTTTTTATAAGTGTCAAAGTTTAATTCCAAGACAATGCTACATAGGGTTGCATTTTTTTCAGGTCCACAATATAGAGATTCTCCTCCGCTGCCCAACGACTGTTAGCTCCTGTTGCCAGGCACTGATTTGCGTTGGAGTCTCGGGTGCACCTCCCCCACCCCTACTCCCTTCAGCTCCTGTTGCCAGGCACTGGTTTGCATTGGAGACGGAACCCTCGTAGGGGTTCCAAGCAGTTTCTAGTGGCCGAGAGGACACTGGTGATCAGAGACAAAGCCCCCAGGCTCTCTGGAGCCAGCTGGTGGCCATTACAATGTCTCCCCACACAGTTCTGGAGCCGCTGTGGGCTCTCCGGGAACAGCTGTGGGCTTCTGGGTTGCCGATAATCGAACGTTGGCCACATGGGCCACGAGACTCTGGGTTTGGCTGGGAGATCCTCGTGTGCACTGTGTTGCTGGTGTTCATTCCAGTAAAGTGTGGACTCCGCTTAAGAGGAAGAAAGGGGCACTGTGCCCAGAATGAAGTATCTGGAAAAGACATGGAGTAGACCGACCCGGATGCACCAGCCCATGGAGCCGTCACATCATCGGAGCACAAGGCCAGTCCTCTCCCGCTACAGATCCTTGCTCTGGCTGCCCTGAATCAAGATGTCGGGTACATTTTTGTGGGAGACGCTACGCAACTGCTGAAGGGAGTTCGGCAAAGGCTGTTGAAGAAGAGCCCTCACCAGCTCACCGATGAAAATCCCATCTGTGGAGCAGCACAGGACGATGGAGAACCCCCTGCGAGGAATATGCCAGAAGACTTCAAGGACAGCCCTGATCTGCGGGGAAGTGCAGACCCTCTGTCTCAGGACATTGGCAGCTGTGGACTGAGAGGGCAGGAAGAGGCAGGGGAGGCAGGCAGGCCAGAGCTTCCTGACGGAGGTGTGCCGTGGCAGGCCCCCGCTGAGGGCCAGAGCCAACACCACACCCTCAGCCAGATCCTACTGACGGTGATGCATCTGCTAGAGCTCCTTCGAGATCATCTGGAAGGTGGGGGCTCAAGGAGGCAGGTGCAGACTGGCTCCTCCTCCACTGATCACGTGCCCCGTGGGAGCCCCCTGAATCAAGGAAAGCCATCCAGGGCACTGAAGAAGGCACGTCAGGGGAATGAAGAGCTCCCAGGAAACACAACAATCCACCAAGCTGAGCAAGTATCTTTTCACCAGCGAAACAGCCTCCTGGAAAGGGAGATTCAGAAGCTGCACCTGAAGCTCGAGGCAGAGCCCAAGCTGTGCGAAGAGCACCTCAAACACCTGGAGAGGAAGATGATGGAGGAGAAGGCACGCTGCCTGCAAGTGAAGAACGAACTCGCCAAGGTGCGCAGGAAGGTGGATGCTGCCCACTGGAACTTAGGCCTCTACAAGAAGATGGCCGACGACCTGCACCGAGAATGGCAGAGAATCTCCTCCTTGCATGACCGAGAGCGCCTCCTGGTGGAGAACAGAAGTGAGGAGAGCCAGAAGGCTGTTCTGTGGGCAGAGAGGGAGTTCCAAAGGCTCAAGGAAGAAAACCATTGCCTCAGGCAGAAGCTGGCCAACTCTGGGCCCAAGGTCCAGCCTGTCTCCCGGGGGGCCTCCTGCTCCTGCTCCTGCTCCAGCTCCAGCTCCTACTCCTGCTCCTGCTCTTCTGGGCACAGCCTCCAAATGCCCTCAAGGGCCACAGGCTCCCCTCAAAGCCCAGAAGCCCAAGAAGGGAGCAAGGGTGCACTGGCCAGACTCCAAGTTCTTGGGTCCCCTGCAGGTCTGATTCCCTTTCCCAGCAGCCACCAACACTCACAACCAGAGCACAAAAGCTCCTGTGCTTCCTTACCCCTTCAGCCACACCCATTGCTCCTTTGACTGGAGATCCACCCCATTCTTGAACTGATGCTACCTATTCCCTATAGCCATGTGAGAGAGCATTTTTCATTGTTAAGGACCAAACAAATAAAACGATCAAATTGCTGATCCTACTGCGACTGAGAATTGATTGTATGAAGGGATTCTATGCCAAGCAACGAAGGGTTTTAAGTGTCCTTTACTGATCACTTAATTGTCCCAATAACCCAGTGTGTCATATACTACTGAGGTTCAGAGAGGGGACACAACTTGCCCCAAGATCACACAGCTAGTGAATTTCAGAGCTCCCATTCCAAGCCAAGGTTGTCTCATTACCCACTGATGTGAAAATAACTACCACTCCTACCACTACGATGACTTCTGCTTCTTCATTTCTGAGAGAAAGAAAGAGCGAGGGCACACACACATGCAAGCGGGGGAGGGGCAGGGAGAGAGAGATTCCTAGACAGCCTTCGACTCAAGTGCACAACCAGACGCTGGGCTGGATTTCACAGTCCATGGGAACACGCCCTGAGCCGAAATCAAGAGTCAGACGTTGACCTGACTAAGCCACACAGGCACCCTTCCCTTGTGCAAGGAACTTCTAGGCAAGCTGCTGTAAGGATCCCAGAAGGGCTTGACAAAATTTTCTCATAGGTCACGTTCTAGTTTGGATGCAAGGATTATGGTGATGCCTAGCTGAGGTAAAGTCCCAGCAAAGCATGGAGGGCAGCCTTTCAGGGTCTCCAACGATTCCCTTCGTGGGTACACCTCGTTTTGTGTTCCATACTCTACCACTGGATTAGAGTCAGGAACTCCTGCCTCACTTCGAAAGGACAGAATATGGCCCGAGAGATAGATAGCATGTCCCTTCTGAGGCTCGTAGACAAAGACACTGGTCTCCTCTTGGGCTTGCTCTCGCTCCCTCACCATTGGTTTCGAGGGAAGCCGCCTGCTCCTTGTGGGCTGTATGATGGAGAGGCCCATGTGGCAAGGAATGAATATTTCTTGCTCACCGCAATGGAGGACCTCTGGCTGCTAGGAGCCACCCGAGTGAGCACACAAGCAGATTTCCCGCCAACAAGCCTGGAGATGACTGAAGACCCACATGACATCTTGACTGCAGCCTTGTGAGAGATCCTGAGACACAGGTCCCTGGCTAGATGCATCTGAATGCCTGGCCCATGGAAACCATATGCGGTTATCAATTGGTGTTGTCGGAAGCCCTCTGGGTTGCGGTAAACATTCAAAAAAGACACAAGGGTGAAGCCACAGTTCTGGCTGCTGACCCACCCCCCTCTCCTGGGCTTGAAATTCCAGGGAAGTCAAGCGATGGTAGCAACCACTGAGAGATTAGGGTAAACAATGCCAGAAAGAGGTCCTCTATTCTGTTCTCCATGTATCTCTCTGAGAGGACATGCCCTCACCTGATCCACCCGAGCCAATAGGTGGCCCATGCAGGAGGAGACAACTGGCCGTGTGGTCCAAGTCGGCTGAGAGCACTAGACCCAGCGTCGCAGAGCCTCCTTGAAGCCAGAAAAAGAGCCCAGAAGTTCCCTGGTGTCCCTAGAGAAGGCACAGAAATTAGATGAGTTGAAAGCCTGGGACCTGGTCATTGGGCTTCTGGGCAAGAGGGGAGATGGCCTGTGGAAGGGACACTGCCTGCAACCCGTCTTGGACCAGACCCCACCTGTCTGCTTTGGGATACTGAGGATTAAGACGAGAGTGAACTAGTGTAGAAGAGATGGTGTTCTAATGCTTGGCAGGTTTAAAGCGATTGAAATCGTTGACATTCCTATTCTCCTCGTCCTCAGGACCACCATTAAGGGGAAGGGGCCTTCAAAGAAGCAAGAGGAGTTTATCACTTACAGCAGCCCTGTCAAGTGTCAATATCCAACCACTCCAGTCCCTTCCACCCCCTTGGCAGCCCCACTGCTTTCATAAGGACACAGATACATTCCCCTACAGGCTTTGGAGCAAACGTTAAGTTTTGATTTCTCTAAGATAAATGCCATAGTGCCATGACCTGCTCCTATGGCGGTAGCAAGTCTAGTTCTCAAAGAATCTGTGTGGAAGGGTTGAGCCACTCTATTGGACACCTGAAATTGATATTATACTGCATGTGAACGGGAATGTAACTCACGGCTTGGAAAAGGAAAAGAAACTCTTAACTGTTTTCAAGAGTCAGCTCTATCATTTTCCATTCCCAACTGTGATGCGGGAGTGATCCAGTCATTCCACATCCTGCCTTGCATTTGGTGGTGGGGTCTCTCTCTCCCTCTCTGGCGCATTTGGTTTGAATCACTGTGATAGGTGTGCAGTGAGAGCTCACTGGAGTTTTCATTTGAATTGCCCCAATGGCAACTTTCTATGTGGTTTCCATCTGTCTACGCTTTGGTAAAGGTGGCAGGCCCTTTACTTTTTCCCCACCCCCCTTCTATTTCCTTTTGCTAACTAGATTGCATGCTTACTTGGGGATCAAATTCTGAGTTTCCATGCTTCAGACAGGAGTCCTCTATTAGCTATGTGATTTGGACCTATTTCCTCCAAGTTGGTAGCTTGTCTTTTGGGTCTTCTTAAGGAGGTCTTTCACACGGCACAGATTTACAATTCTGATTGTTGGATAAAGTCTAATTAATCAACTTTACCTTAGGGAAAATAATTTGATGTTCGACGGGAGGATTCTTTACCTAGCTTTCCATTCTGGAAATTTTCCCCCACATTTTCCCTATAAGATTTATCATTTTCCATGTAAGGCAGTGATTAATTTTGAGCTACTTTTTAAAATACTCTTTTTTTCTTTTTTTCCTTTGGGAGAGTGAACATGTGCATGAGCGGGCAGGGGCCTGGAGGGAGAAGGGAAAAGAGCATCCTCAAGCAGCCTCGCCAGTGAGCTTGGAGCCTGACTTTGTCCCGGGACGCTGAGAGCTTGACAAGAGCCGAAATCAAGAGCTGGCTGCCGCACAGGCTGCCTCACCCAGGCAGCCTGAGTTAAGTTTTGTATAGGGTTTGATACTTAGATTGTGGTCCCCGGCCTCCTCGTCCTCCACCTCCTCCTCCCCTCTCCCGCTCCCTCTTCTGCTTCTCCTTCTTCTTTGCCTATGCATGTCCACTTGCTCTAGCACCATTTATTCAAAACGCTGTCACTCCTCCACTGAACGGCTTTTTACCTTTGTCAAGGCCCCATTCGACATATGGGTGTAGTTCTCTTTCTGGGTCCCTGATTCTGTTCCACTTATCCATCTTTATTCTGTTCCATTGGTCTAGCTCTTCACCAACACCACGCACTTTTGATTACTGTAGACGAATATCTTGAAATGGGGTAGAAGGATTCTTCTGGTTTTCTTCTTTAGTTTTAGTTGCTCCTCTTTTTCTAGGTCCTAAAATAGAAAGATCATAGTTTTGAGACTCCTTTTATTTTTAGAGAGAGAGAGAGAGACAGACACAGACACAGAGACAGAGACAGAGACAGAGAAACGGAAGCGGTGCAGAAAGAGAGAGAGATGATTAAGCAGCCACCATGCCCAGCACCAGCACAATGCAGGTTCAGCCTCACTATCCCAAGGTTGACCATGACCCGAGTCAAAATCAAGAGTTGGACTAACTGACTGAGCCACCCAGATGCTCCTCCTCCTTTCTAATGTATGCATTGAGTGCTAAAAATTGAGCTCTCTGTTGATTTAGCTGTGTCCCATCAATTTTAATACGTTGTAGTTTTATTTTCCTTCGGTTCAGTGCACTGAAATTTTATCTTTTGTCTCCGATAATCTAGAAAGTTACTTTCTACGTGTTTAGATTTTGTTATCTTTCTCCCTTTGATATCTAGTTTCATTTTTAACTTTTTTTTATAAGTGTCAAAGTCTAATTCCAAGACAATGCTACATAGGGTTGCATTTTTTTCAGGTCCACAATATAGAGATTCTCCTCCGCTGCCCAACGACTGTTAGCTCCTGTTGCCAGGCACTGATTTGCGTTGGAGTCTCGGGTGCACCTCCCCCACCCCTACTCCCTTCAGCTCCTGTTGCCAGGCACTGGTTTGCATTGGAGACGGAACCCTCGTAGGGGTTCCAAGCAGTTTCTAGTGGCCGAGAGGACACTGGTGATCAGAGACAAAGCCCCCAGGCTCTCTGGAGCCAGCTGGTGGCCATTACAATGTCTCCCCACACAGTTCTGGAGCCGCTGTGGGCTCTCCGGGAACAGCTGTGGGCTTCTGGGTTGCCGATAATCGAACGTTGGCCACATGGGCCACGAGACTCTGGGTTTGGCTGGGAGATCCTCGTGTGCACTGTGTTGCTGGTGTTCATTCCAGTAAAGTGTGGACTCCGCTTAAGAGGAAGAAAGGGGCCCTGTGCCCAGAATGAAGTATCTGGAAAAGACATGGAGAAGACCGACCCGGATGCACCAGCCCATGGAGCCGTCGCATCATCGGAGCACAAGGCCAGTCCTCTCCCGCTACAGATCCTTGCTCTGGCTGCCCTGAATCAAGATGTCGGGTACTTTTCTGTGGGAGACGCTACGCAACTGCTGAAGGGAGTTCGGCAAAGGCTGTTGAAGAAGAGCCCTCACCAGCTCACCGATGAAAATCCCATCTGTGGAGCAGCCCAGGACGATGGAGAACCCCCTGCGAGGAATATGCCAGAAGACTTCAAGGACAGCCCTGATCTGCGGGGAAGTGCAGACCCTACGTCTCAGGACATTGGCAGCTGTGGACTGAGAGGGCAGGAAGAGGCAGGGGAGGCAGGCAGGCCAGAGCTTCCTGACGGAGGTGTGCCGTGGCAGGCCCCCGCTGAGGGCCAGAGCCAACACCACACCCTCAGCCAGATCCTACTGACGGTGATGCATCTGCTAGAGCTCCTTCGAGATCATCTGGAAGGTGGGGGCTCAAGGAGGCAGGTGCAGACTGGCTCCTCCTCCACTGATCACGTGCCCCGTGGGAGCCCCCTGAATCAAGGAAAGCCATCCAGAGCACTGAAGAAGGCACGTCAGGGGAATGAAGAGCTCCCAGGAAACACAACAATCCACCAAGCTGAGCAAGTATCTTTTCACCAGCGAAACAGCCTCCTGGAAAGGGAGATTCAGAAGCTGCACCTGAAGCTCGAGGCAGAGCCTAAGCTGTGCGAAGAGCACCTCAAACACCTGGAGAGGAAGATGATGGAGGAGAAGGCACGCTGCCTGCAAGTGAAGAACGAACTCGCCAAGGTGCGCAGGAAGGTGGATGCTGCCCACTGGAACTTAGGCCTCTACAAGAAGATGGCCGACGACCTGCACCGAGAATGGCAAGGAATCTCCTCCTTGCATGACCGAGAGCGCCTCCTGGTGGAGAACAGAAGTGAGGAGAGCCAGAAGGCTGTTCTGTGGGCAGAGAGGGAGTTCCAAAGGCTCAAGGAAGAAAACCATTGCCTCAGGCAGAAGCTGGCCAACTCTGGGCCCAAGGTCCAGCCTGTCTCCGGGGGGCCTCCTGCTCCTGCTCCTGCTCCTGCTCCAGCTCCAGCTCCTGCTCCTGCTCTTCTGGGCACAGCCTCCAAATGCCCTCAAGGGCCACAGGCTCCCCTCAAAGCCCAGAAGCCCAAGAAAGGAGCAAGGGTGCACTGGCCAGACTCCAAGTTCTCGGGTCCCCTGCAGGTCTGATTCCCTTTCCCAGCAGCCACCAACACTCACAACCAGAGCACAAAAGCTCCTGTGCTTCCTTACCCCTTCAGCCACACCCATTGCTCCTTTGACTGGAGATCCACCCCATTCTTGAACTGATGCTACCTATTCCCTATAGCCATGTGAGAGAGCATTTTTCATTGTTAAGGACCAAAAAAATAAAACGATCAAATTGCTGATCCTACTGCGACTGAGAATTGATTGTATGAAGGGATTCTATGCCAAGCAACGAAGGGTTTTAAGTGTCCTTTACTGATCACTTAATTGTCCCAATAACCCAGTGTGTCATATACTACTGAGGTTCAGAGAGGGGACACAACTTGCCCCAAGATCACACAGCTAGTGAATTTCAGAGCTCCCATTCCAAGCCAAGGTTGTCTAATTACCCACTGATGTGAAAATAACTACCACTCCTACCACTACGATGACTTCTGCTTCTTCATTTCTGAGAGAGAGAAAGAGCGAGGGCACACACACATGCAAGCGGGGGAGGGGCAGGGAGAGAGAGATTCCTAGACAGCCTTCGACTCAAGTGCACAACCAGACGCTGGGCTGGATTTCACAGACCATGGGACCACGCCCTGAGCCGAAATCAAGAGTCAGACGTTGACCTGACTAAGCCACACAGGCACCCTTCCCTTGTGCAAGGAACTTCTAGGCAAGCTGCTGTAAGGATCCCAGAAGGGCTTGACAAAATTTTCTCATAGGTCACGTTCTAGTTTGGATGCAAGGATTATGGTGATGCCTAGCTGAGGTAAAGTCCCAGCAAAGCATGGAGGGCAGCCTTTCAGGGTCTCCAACGATTCCCTTCGTGGGTACACCTCGTTTTGTGTTCCATACTCTACCACTGGATTAGAGTCAGGAACTCCTGCCTCACTTCGAAAGGACAGAATATGGCCCGAGAGATAGATAGCATGTCCCTTCTGAGGCTCGTAGACAAAGACACTGGTCTCCTCTTGGGCTTGCTCTCGCTCCCTCACCATTGGTTTCGAGGGAAGCCGCCTGCTCCTTGTGGGCTGTATGATGGAGAGGCCCATGTGGCAAGGAATGAATATTTCTTGCTCACCGCAATGGAGGACCTCTGGCTGCTAGGAGCCACCCGAGTGAGCACACAAGCAGATTTCCCGCCAACAAGCCTGGAGATGACTGAAGACCCACATGACATCTTGACTGCAGCCTTGTGAGAGATCCTGAGACACAGGTCCCTGGCTAGATGCATCTGAATGCCTGGCCCATGGAAACCATATGCGGTTATCAATTGGTGTTGTCGGAAGCCCTCTGGGTTGCGGTAAACATTCAAAAAAGACACAAGGGTGAAGCCACAGTTCTGGCTGCTGACCCAACCCCCTCTCCTGGGCTTGAAATTCCAGGGAAGTCAAGCGATGGTAGCAACCACTGAGAGATTAGGGTAAACAATGCCAGAAAGAGGTCCTCTATTCTGTTCTCCATGTATCTCTCTGAGAGGACATGCCCTCACCTGATCCACCCGAGCCAATAGGTGGCCCATGCAGGAGGAGACAACTGGCCGTGTGGTCCAAGTCGGCTGAGAGCACTAGACCCAGCGTCGCAGAGCCTCCTTGAAGCCAGAAAAAGAGCCCAGAAGTTCCCTGGTGTCCCTAGAGAAGGCACAGAAATTAGATGAGTTGAAAGCCTGGGACCTGGTCATTGGGCTTCTGGGCAAGAGGGGAGATGGCCTGTGGAAGGGACACTGCCTGCAACCCCTCTTGGACCAGACCCCACCTGTCTGCTTTGGGATACTGAGGATTAAGACGAGAGTGAACTAGTGTAGAAGAGATGGTGTTCTAATGCTTGGCAGGTTGAAAGCGATTGAAATCGTTGACATTCCTATTCTCCTCGTCCTCAGGACCACCATTAAGGGGAAGGGGCCTTCAAAGAAGCAAGAGGAGTTTATCACTTACAGCAGCCCTGTCAAGTGTCAATATCCAACCACTCCAGTCCCTTCCACCCCCTTGGCAGCCCCACTGCTTTCATAAGGACACAGATACATTCCCCTACAGGCTTTGGAGCAAACGTTAAGTTTTGATTTCTCTAAGATAAATGCCATAGTGCCATGACCTGCTCCTATGGCGGTAGCAAGTCTAGTTCTCAAAGAATCTGTGTGGAAGGGTTGAGCCACTCTATTGGACACCTGAAATTGATATTATACTGCATGTGAACGGGAATGTAACTCACGGCTTGGAAAAGGAAAAGAAACTCTTAACTGTTTTCAAGAGTCAGCTCTATCATTTTCCATTCCCAACTGTGATGCGGGAGTGATCCAGTCATTCCACATCCTGCCTTGCATTTGGTGGTGGGGTCTCTCTCTCCCTCTCTGGCGCATTTGGTTTGAATCACTGTGATAGGTGTGCAGTGAGAGCTCACTGGTGTTTTCATTTGAATTGCCCCAATGGCAACTTTCTATGTGGTTTCCATCTGTCTACGCTTTGGTAAAGGTGGCAGGCCCTTTACTTTTTCCCCACCCCCCTTCTATTTCCTTTTGCTAACTAGATTGCATGCTTACTTGGGGATCAAATTCTGAGTTTCCATGCTTCAGACAGGAGTCCTCTATTAGCTATGTGATTTGGACCTATTTCCTCCAAGTTGGTAGCTTGTCTTTTGGGACTTCTTAAGGAGGTCTTTCACACGGCACAGATTTACAATTCTGATTGTTGGATAAAGTCTAATTAATCAACTTTACCTTAGGGAAAATAATTTGATGTTCGACTGGAGGATTCTTTACCTAGCTTTCCATTCTGGAAATTTTCCCCCACATTTTCCCTATAAGATTTATCATTTTCCATGTAAGGCAGTGATTAATTTTGAGCTACTTTTTAAAATACTCTTTTTTTCTTTTTTTCCTTTGGGAGAGTGAACATGTGCATGAGCGGGCAGGGGCCTGGAGGGAGAAGGGAAAAGAGCATCCTCAAGCAGCCTCGCCAGTGAGCTTGGAGCCTGACTTTGTCCCGGGACGCTGAGAGCTTGACAAGAGCCGAAATCAAGAGCTGGCTGCCGCACAGGCTGCCTCACCCAGGCAGCCTGAGTTAAGTTTTGTATAGGGTTTGATACTTAGATTGTGGTCCCCGGCCTCCTCGTCCTCCACCTCCTCCTCCCCTCTCCCGCTCCCTCTTCTGCTTCTCCTTCTTCTTTGCCTATGCATGTCCACTTGCTCTAGCACCATTTATTCAAAACGCTGTCACTCCTCCACTGAACGGCTTTTTACCTTTGTCAAGGCCCCATTCGACATATGGGTGTAGTTCTCTTTCTGGGTCCCTGATCTGTTCCACTTATCCATCTTTATTCTGTTCCATTGGTCTAGCTCTTCACCAACACCACGCACTTTTGATTACTGTAGACGAATATCTTGAAATGGGGTAGAAGGATTCTTCTGGTTTTCTTCTTTAGTTTTAGTTGCTCCTCTTTTTCTAGGTCCTAAAATAGAAAGATTATAGTTTTGAGACTCCTTTTATTTTTAGAGAGAGAGAGAGAGACAGACACAGAGACAGAGACAGAGACAGAGACAGAGAAACGGAAGCGGTGCAGAAAGAGAGAGAGATGATTAAGCAGCCACCATGCCCAGCACCAGCACAATGCAGGTTCAGCCTCACTATCCCAAGGTTGACCATGACCCGAGTCAAAATCAAGAGTTGGACTAACTGACTGAGCCACCCAGATGCTCCTCCTCCTTTCTAATGTATGCATTGAGTGCTAAAAATTGAGCTCTCTGTTGATTTAGCTGTGTCCCATCAATTTTAATACGTTGTAGTTTTATTTTCCTTCGGTTCAGTGCACTGAAATTTTATCTTTTGTCTCCGATAATCTAGAAAGTTACTTTCTACGTGTTTAGATTTTGTTATCTTTCTCCCTTTGATATCTAGTTTCATTTTTAACTTTTTTTTATAAGTGTCAAAGTCTAATTCCAAGACAATGCTACATAGGGTTGCATTTTTTTCAGGTCCACAATATAGAGATTCTCCTCCGCTGCCCAACGACTGTTAGCTCCTGTTGCCAGGCACTGATTTGCGTTGGAGTCTCGGGTGCACCTCCCCCACCCCTACTCCCTTCAGCTCCTGTTGCCAGGCACTGGTTTGCATTGGAGACGGAACCCTCGTAGGGGTTCCAAGCAGTTTCTAGTGGCCGAGAGGACACTGGTGATCAGAGACAAAGCCCCCAGGCTCTCTGGAGCCAGCTGGTGGCCATTACAATGTCTCCCCACACAGTTCTGGAGCCGCTGTGGGCTCTCCGGGAACAGCTGTGGGCTTCTGGGTTGCCGATAATCGAACGTTGGCCACATGGGCCACGAGACTCTGGGTTTGGCTGGGAGATCCTCGTGTGCACTGTGTTGCTGGTGTTCATTCCAGTAAAGTGTGGACTCCGCTTAAGAGGAAGAAAGGGGCCCTGTGCCCAGAATGAAGTATCTGGAAAAGACATGGAGAAGACCGACCCGGATGCACCAGCCCATGGAGCCGTCGCATCATCGGAGCACAAGGCCAGTCCTCTCCCGCTACAGATCCTTGCTCTGGCTGCCCTGAATCAAGATGTCGGGTACTTTTCTGTGGGAGACGCTACGCAACTGCTGAAGGGAGTTCGGCAAAGGCTGTTGAAGAAGAGCCCTCACCAGCTCACCGATGAAAATCCCATCTGTGGAGCAGCCCAGGACGATGGAGAACCCCCTGCGAGGAATATGCCAGAAGACTTCAAGGACAGCCCTGATCTGCGGGGAAGTGCAGATCCTCCGTCTCAGGACATTGGCAGCTGTGGACTGAGAGGGCAGGAAGAGGCAGGGGAGGCAGGCAGGCCAGAGCTTCCTGACGGAGGTGTGCCGTGGCAGGCCCCCGCTGAGGGCCAGAGCCAACACCACACCCTCAGCCAGATCCTACTGACGGTGATGCATCTGCTAGAGCTCCTTCGAGATCATCTGGAAGGTGGGGGCTCAAGGAGGCAGGTGCAGACTGGCTCCTCCTCCACTGATCACGTGCCCCGTGGGAGCCCCCTGATTCAAGGAAAGCCATCCAGAGCACTGAAGAAGGCACGTCAGGGGAATGAAGAGCTCCCAGGAAACACAACAATCCACCAAGCTGAGCAAGTATCTTTTCACCAGCGAAACAGCCTCCTGGAAAGGGAGATTCAGAAGCTGCACCTGAAGCTCGAGGCAGAGCCTAAGCTGTGCGAAGAGCACCTCAAACACCTGGAGAGGAAGATGATGGAGGAGAAGGCACGCTGCCTGCAAGTGAAGAACGAACTCGCCAAGGTGCGCAGGAAGGTGGATGCTGCCCACTGGAACTTAGGCCTCTACAAGAAGATGGCCGACGACCTGCACCGAGAATGGCAGAGAATCTCCTCCTTGCATGACCGAGAGCGCCTCCTGGTGGAGAACAGAAGTGAGGAGAGCCAGAAGGCTGTTCTGTGGGCAGAGAGGGAGTTCCAAAGGCTTAAGGAAGAAAACCATTGCCTCAGGCAGAAGCTGGCCAACTCTGGGCCCAAGGTCCAGCCTGTCTCCGGGGGGCCTCCTGCTCCTGCTCCTGCTCCTGCTCCAGCTCCAGCTCCTGCTCCTGCTCTTCTGGGCACAGCCTCCAAATGCCCTCAAGGGCCACAGGCTCCCCTCAAAGCCCAGAAGCCCAAGAAAGGAGCAAGGGTGCACTGGCCAGACTCCAAGTTCTCGGGTCCCCTGCAGGTCTGATTCCCTTTCCCAGCAGCCACCAACACTCACAACCAGAGCACAAAAGCTCCTGTGCTTCCTTACCCCTTCAGCCACACCCATTGCTCCTTTGACTGGAGATCCACCCCATTCTTGAACTGATGCTACCTATTCCCTATAGCCATGTGAGAGAGCATTTTTCATTGTTAAGGACCAAAAAAATAAAACGATCAAATTGCTGATCCTACTGCGACTGAGAATTGATTGTATGAAGGGATTCTATGCCAAGCAACGAAGGGTTTTAAGTGTCCTTTACTGATCACTTAATTGTCCCAATAACCCAGTGTGTCATATACTACTGAGGTTCAGAGAGGGGACACAACTTGCCCCAAGATCACACAGCTAGTGAATTTCAGAGCTCCCATTCCAAGCCAAGGTTGTCTAATTACCCACTGATGTGAAAATAACTACCACTCCTACCACTACGATGACTTCTGCTTCTTCATTTCTGAGAGAGAGAAAGAGCGAGGGCACACACACATGCAAGCGGGGGAGGGGCAGGGAGACAGAGATTCCTAGACAGCCTTCGACTCAAGTGCACAACCAGACGCTGGGCTGGATTTCACAGACCATGGGACCACGCCCTGAGCCGAAATCAAGAGTCAGACGTTGACCTGACTAAGCCACACAGGCACCCTTCCCTTGTGCAAGGAACTTCTAGGCAAGCTGCTGTAAGGATCCCAGAAGGGCTTGACAAAATTTTCTCATAGGTCACGTTCTAGTTTGGATGCAAGGATTATGGTGATGCCTAGCTGAGGTAAAGTCCCAGCAAAGCATGGAGGGCAGCCTTTCAGGGTCTCCAACGATTCCCTTCGTGGGTACACCTCGTTTTGTGTTCCATACTCTACCACGGGATTAGAGTCAGGAACTCCTGCCTCACTTCGAAAGGACAGAATATGGCCCGAGAGATAGATAGCATGTCCCTTCTGAGGCTCGTAGACAAAGACACTGGTCTCCTCTTGGGCTTGCTCTCGCTCCCTCACCATTGGTTTCGAGGGAAGCCGCCTGCTCCTTGTGGGCTGTATGATGGAGAGGCCCATGTGGCAAGGAATGAATATTTCTTGCTCACCGCAATGGAGGACCTCTGGCTGCTAGGAGCCACCCGAGTGAGCACACAAGCAGATTTCCCGCCAACAAGCCTGGAGATGACTGAAGACCCACATGACATCTTGACTGCAGCCTTGTGAGAGATCCTGAGACACAGGTCCCTGGCTAGATGCATCTGAATGCCTGGCCCATGGAAACCATATGCGGTTATCAATTGGTGTTGTCGGAAGCCCTCTGGGTTGCGGTAAACATTCAAAAAATACACAAGGGTGAAGCCACAGTTCTGGCTGCTGACCCAACCCCCTCTCCTGGGCTTGAAATTCCAGGGAAGTCAAGCGATGGTAGCAACCACTGAGAGATTAGGGTAAACAATGCCAGAAAGAGGTCCTCTATTCTGTTCTCCATGTATCTCTCTGAGAGGACATGCCCTCACCTGATCCACCCGAGCCAATAGGTGGCCCATGCAGGAGGAGACAACTGGCCGTGTGGTCCAAGTCGGCTGAGAGCACTAGACCCAGCGTCGCAGAGCCTCCTTGAAGCCAGAAAAAGAGCCCAGAAGTTCCCTGGTGTCCCTAGAGAAGGCACAGAAATTAGATGAGTTGAAAGCCTGGGACCTGGTCATTGGGCTTCTGGGCAAGAGGGGAGATGGCCTGTGGAAGGGACACTGCCTGCAACCCCTCTTGGACCAGACCCCACCTGTCTGCTTTGGGATACTGAGGATTAAGACGAGAGTGAACTAGTGTAGAAGAGATGGTGTTCTAATGCTTGGCAGGTTGAAAGCGATTGAAATCGTTGACATTCCTATTCTCCTCGTCCTCAGGACCACCATTAAGGGGAAGGGGCCTTCAAAGAAGCAAGAGGAGTTTATCACTTACAGCAGCCCTGTCAAGTGTCAATATCCAACCACTCCAGTCCCTTCCACCCCCTTGGCAGCCCCACTGCTTTCATAAGGACACAGATACATTCCCCTACAGGCTTTGGAGCAAACGTTAAGTTTTGATTTCTCTAAGATAAATGCCATAGTGCCATGACCTGCTCCTATGGCGGTAGCAAGTCTAGTTCTCAAAGAATCTGTGTGGAAGGGTTGAGCCACTCTATTGGACACCTGAAATTGATATTATACTGCATGTGAACGGGAATGTAACTCACGGCTTGGAAAAGGAAAAGAAACTCTTAACTGTTTTCAAGAGTCAGCTCTATCATTTTCCATTCCCAACTGTGATGCGGGAGTGATCCAGTCATTCCACATCCTGCCTTGCATTTGGTGGTGGGGTCTCTCTCTCCCTCTCTGGCGCATTTGGTTTGAATCACTGTGATAGGTGTGCAGTGAGAGCTCACTGGAGTTTTCATTTGAATTGCCCCAATGGCAACTTTCTATGTGGTTTCCATCTGTCTACGCTTTGGTAAAGGTGGCAGGCCCTTTACTTTTTCCCCACCCCCCTTCTATTTCCTTTTGCTAACTAGATTGCATGCTTACTTGGGGATCAAATTCTGAGTTTCCATGCTTCAGACAGGAGTCCTCTATTAGCTATGTGATTTGGACCTATTTCCTCCAAGTTGGTAGCTTGTCTTTTGGGTCTTCTTTTTTTTTTTTTTTTTTTTTTTTTTTTTTTAATTTATTTTTTATTTTCAGCATAACAGTATTCATTATTTTTCACCACACCCAGTGCTCCGTGCAATTCGTGCCCTTTATAATACCCACCACCTAGTACCCCAAACTCCCACCCCCCACCCCTTCAAAATCCTCAGATTGTATGCAATCTACACATTTAATGCAATTCCTATCAAAGTACCATCCATCTTTTTCAAAGAAATGGAACAAATAATGTTAAAATTTATATGGAACCAGAAAAGACCTCGAATAGCCAAAGGGATATTGAAAAAGAAAGCCAACGTTGGTGGCATCACAATTCCGGACTTCAAGCTCTATTACAAAGCTGTCATCATCAAGACAGCATGGTACTGGCACAAAAACAGACACATAGATCAATGGAACAGAATAGAGAGCCCAGAAATAGACCCTCAAATCTACGGTCAACTCATCTTCGACAAAGCAGGAAAGAATGTCCAATGGAAAAAAGACAGCCTCTTCAATAAATGGTGTTGGGAAAATTGGACAGCCACATGCAGAAAAATGAAATTGGACCATTTCCTTACACCACATACAAAAATAGACTCAAAATGGATGAAGGACCTCAATGTGCGAAAGGAATCCATCAAAATCCTTGAGGAGAACACAGGCAGCAACCTCTTCGACCTCTGCCGCAGCAACATCTTCCTAGGAACAACGCAAAAGGCAAGGGAAGCAAGGGAAAAAATGAACTATTGGGATTTCATCAAGATCAAAAGCTTTTGCACAGCAAAGGAAACAGTTAACAAAATCAAAAGACAACTGACAGAATGGGAGAAGATATTTGCAAACGACATATCTTTTGGGTCTTCTTAAGGAGGTCTTTCACACGGCACAGATTTACAATTCTGATTGTTGGATAAAGTCTAATTAATCAACTTTACCTTAGGGAAAATAATTTGATGTTCGACTGGAGGATTCTTTACCTAGCTTTCCATTCTGGAAATTTTTCCCCCACATTTTCCCTATAAGATTTATCATTTTCCATGTAAGGCAGTGATTAATTTTGAGCTACTTTTTAAAATACTCTTTTTTTCTTTTTTTCCTTTGGGAGAGTGAACATGTGCATGAGCGGGCAGGGGCCTGGAGGGAGAAGGGAAAAGAGCATCCTCAAGCAGCCTCGCCAGTGAGCTTGGAGCCTGACTTTGTCCCGGGACGCTGAGAGCTTGACAAGAGCCGAAATCAAGAGCTGGCTGCCGCACAGGCTGCCTCACCCAGGCAGCCTGAGTTAAGTTTTGTATAGGGTTTGATACTTAGATTGTGGTCCCCGGCCTCCTCGTCCTCCACCTCCTCCTCCCCTCTCCCGCTCCCTCTTCTGCTTCTCCTTCTTCTTTGCCTATGCATGTCCACTTGCTCTAGCACCATTTATTCAAAACGCTGTCACTCCTCCACTGAACGGCTTTTTACCTTTGTCAAGGCCCCATTCGACATATGGGTGTAGTTCTCTTTCTGGGTCCCTGATTCTGTTCCACTTATCCATCTTTATTCTGTTCCATTGGTCTAGCTCTTCACCAACACCACGCACTTTTGATTACTGTAGACGAATATCTTGAAATGGGGTAGAAGGATTCTTCTGGTTTTCTTCTTTAGTTTTAGTTTCTCCTCTTTTTCTAGGTCCTAAAATAGAAAGATTATAGTTTTGAGACTCCTTTCCTTTTTAGAGAGAGAGAGAGAGATAGACACAGAGACAGAGACAGAGACAGAGAAACGGAAGCGGTGCAGAAAGAGAGAGAGATGATTAAGCAGCCACCATGCCCAGCACCAGCACAATGCAGGTTCAGCCTCACTATCCCAAGGTTGACCATGACCCGAGTCAAAATCAAGAGTTGGACTAACTGACTGAGCCACCCAGATGCTCCTCCTCCTTTCTAATGTATGCATTGAGTGCTAAAAATGGAGCTCTCTGTTGATTTAGCTGTGTCCCATCAATTTTAATACGTTGTAGTTTTATTTTCCTTCGGGTCAGTGCACTGAAATTTTATCTTTTGTCTCCGATAATCTAGAAAGTTACTTTCTACGTGTTTAGATTTTGTTATCTTTCTCCCTTTGATATCTAGTTTCATTTTTAACTTTTTTATAAGTGTCAAAGTTTAATTCCAAGACAATGCTACATAGGGTTGCATTTTTTTCAGGTCCACAATATAGAGATTCTCCTCCGCTGCCCAACGACTGTTAGCTCCTGTTGCCAGGCACTGATTTGCGTTGGAGTCTCGGGTGCACCTCCCCCACCCCTACTCCCTTCAGCTCCTGTTGCCAGGCACTGGTTTGCATTGGAGACGGAACCCTCGTAGGGGTTCCAAGCAGTTTCTAGTGGCCGAGAGGACACTGGTGATCAGAGACAAAGCCCCCAGTCTCTCTGGAGCCAGCTGGTGGCCATTACAATGTCTCCCCACACAGTTCTGGAGCCGCTGTGGGCTCTCCGGGAACAGCTGTGGGCTTCTGGGTTGCCGATAATCGAACGTTGGCCACATGGGCCACGAGACTCTGGGTTTGGCTGGGAGATCCTCGTGTGCACTGTGTTGCTGGTGTTCATTCCAGTAAAGTGTGGACTCCGCTTAAGAGGAAGAAAGGGGCACTGTGCCCAGAATGAAGTATCTGGAAAAGACATGGAGAAGACCGACCCGGATGCACCAGCCCATGGAGCCGTCGCATCATCGGAGCACAAGGCCAGTCCTCTCCCGCTACAGATCCTTGCTCTGGCTGCCCTGAATCAAGATGTCGGGTACTTTTCTGTGGGAGACGCTACGCAACTGCTGAAGGGAGTTCGGCAAAGGCTGTTGAAGAAGAGCCCTCACCAGCTCACCGATGAAAATCCCATCTGTGGAGCAGCCCAGGACGATGGAGAACATCCTGCGAGGAATATGCCAGAAGACTTCAAGGACAGCCCTGATCTGCGGGGAAGTGCAGATCCTCCGTCTCAGGACATTGGCAGCTGTGGACTGAGAGGGCAGGAAGAGGCAGGGGAGGCAGGCAGGCCAGAGCTTCCTGACGGAGGTGTGCCGTGGCAGGCCCCCGCTGAGGGCCAGAGCCAACACCACACCCTCAGCCAGATCCTACTGACGGTGATGCATCTGCTAGAGCTCCTTCGAGATCATCTGGAAGGTGGGGGCTCAAGGAGGCAGGTGCAGACTGGCTCCTCCTCCACTGATCACGTGCCCCGTGGGAGCCCCCTGAATCAAGGAAAGCCATCCAGGGCACTGAAGAAGGCACGTCAGGGGAATGAAGAGCTCCCAGGAAACACAACAATCCACCAAGCTGAGCAAGTATCTTTTCACCAGCGAAACAGCCTCCTGGAAAGGGAGATTCAGAAGCTGCACCTGAAGCTCGAGGCAGAGCCTAAGCTGTGCGAAGAGCACCTCAAACACCTGGAGAGGAAGATGATGGAGGAGAAGGCACGCTGCCTGCAAGTGAAGAACGAACTCGCCAAGGTGCGCAGGAAGGTGGATGCTGCCCACTGGAACTTAGGCCTCTACAAGAAGATGGCCGACGACCTGCACCGAGAATGGCAGAGAATCTCCTCCTTGCATGACCGAGAGCGCCTCCTGGTGGAGAACAGAAGTGAGGAGAGCCAGAAGGCTGTTCTGTGGGCAGAGAGGGAGTTCCAAAGGCTCAAGGAAGAAAACCATTGCCTCAGGCAGAAGCTGGCCAACTCTGGGCCCAAGGTCCAGCCTGTCTCCGGGGGGCCTCCTGCTCCTGCTCCTGCTCCTGCTCCAGCTCCAGCTCCTACTCCTGCTCCTGCTCTTCTGGGCACAGCCTCCAAATGCCCTCAAGGGCCACAGGCTCCCCACAAAGCCCAGAAGCCCAAGAAGGGAGCAAGGGTGCACTGGCCAGACTCCAAGTTCTCGGGTCCCCTGCAGGTCTGATTCCCTTTCCCAGCAGCCACCGACACTCACAACCAGAGCACAAAAGCTCCTGTGCTTCCTTACCCCTTCAGCCACACCCATTGCTCCTTTGACTGGAGATCCACCCCATTCTTGAACTGATGCTACCTATTCCCTATAGCCATGTGAGAGAGCATTTTTCATTGTTAAGGACCAAAAAAATAAAACGATCAAATTGCTGATCCTACTACGACTGAGAATTGATTGTACGAAGAGATTCTATGCCAAGCAACGAAGGGTTTTAAGTGTCCTTTACTGATCACTTAATTGTCCCAATAACCCAGTGTGTCCTAGACTACTGAGGTTAAGAGAGGGGACACAACTTGCCCCTAGATCACACAGCTAGTGAATTTCAGAGCTCCCATTCCAAGCCAAGGTTGTCTAATTACCCACTGATGTGAAAATAACTACCACTCCTACCACTACGATGACTTCTGCTTCTTCATTTCTGAGAGAGAGAAAGAGCGAGGGCACACACACATGCAAGCGGGGGAGGGGCAGGGAGACAGAGATTCCTAGACAGCCTTCGACTCAAGTGCACAACCAGACGCTGGGCTGGATTTCACAGACCATGGGAACACGCCCTGAGCCAAAATCAAGAGTCAGACGTTGACCTGACTAAGCCACACAGGCACCCTTCCCTTGGGCAAGGAACTTCTAGGCAAGCTGCTGTAAGGATCCCAGAAGGGCTTGACAAAATTTTCTCATAGGTCACGTTCTAGTTTGGATGCAAGGATTATGGTGATGCCTAGCTGAGGTAAAGTCCCAGCAAAGCATGGAGGGCAGCCTTTCAGGGTCTCCAACGATTCCCTTCGTGGGTACACCTCGTTTTGTGTTCCATACTCTACCACTGGATTAGAGTCAGGAACTCCTGCCTCACTTCGAAAGGACAGAATATGGCCCGAGAGATAGATAGCATGTCCCTTCTGAGGCTCGTAGACAAAGACACTGGTCTCCTCTTGGGCTTGCTCTCGCTCCCTCACCATTGGTTTCGAGGGAAGCCGCCTGCTCCTTGTGGGCTGTATGATGGAGAGGCCCATGTGGCAAGGAATGAATATTTCTTGCTCACCGCAATGGAGGACCTCTGGCTGCTAGGAGCCACCCGAGTGAGCACACAAGCAGATTTCCCGCCAACAAGCCTGGAGATGACTGAAGACCCACATGACATCTTGACTGCAGCCTTGTGAGAGATCCTGAGACACAGGTCCCTGGCTAGATGCATCTGAATGCCTGGCCCATGGAAACCATATGCGGTTATCAATTGGTGTTGTCGGAAGCCCTCTGGGTTGCGGTAAACATTCAAAAAAGACACAAGGGTGAAGCCACAGTTCTGGCTGCTGACCCAACCCCCTCTCCTGGGCTTGAAATTCCAGGGAAGTCAAGCGATGGTAGCAACCACTGAGAGATTAGGGTAAACAATGCCAGAAAGAGGTCCTCTATTCTGTTCTCCATGTATCTCTCTGAGAGGACATGCCCTCACCTGATCCACCCGAGCCAATAGGTGGCCCATGCAGGAGGAGACAACTGGCCGTGTGGTCCAAGTCGGCTGAGAGCACTAGACCCAGCGTCGCAGAGCCTCCTTGAAGCCAGAAAAAGAGCCCAGAAGTTCCCTGGTGTCCCTAGAGAAGGCACAGAAATTAGATGAGTTGAAAGCCTGGGACCTGGTCATTGGGCTTCTGGGCAAGAGGGGAGATGGCCTGTGGAAGGGACACTGCCTGCAACCCCTCTTGGACCAGACCCCACCTGTCTGCTTTGGGATACTGAGGATTAAGACGAGAGTGAACTAGTGTAGAAGAGATGGTGTTCTAATGCTTGGCAGGTTGAAAGCGATTGAAATCGTTGACATTCCTATTCTCCTCGTCCTCAGGACCACCATTAAGGGGAAGGGGCCTTCAAAGAAGCAAGAGGAGTTTATCACTTACAGCAGCCCTGTCAAGTGTCAATATCCAACCACTCCAGTCCCTTCCACCCCCTTGGCAGCCCCACTGCTTTCATAAGGACACAGATACATTCCCCTACAGGCTTTGGAGCAAACGTTAAGTTTTGATTTCTCTAAGATAAATGCCATAGTGCCATGACCTGCTCCTATGGCGGTAGCAAGTCTAGTTCTCAAAGAATCTGTGTGGAAGGGTTGAGCCACTCTATTGGACACCTGAAATTGATATTATACTGCATGTGAACGGGAATGTAACTCACGGCTTGGAAAAGGAAAAGAAACTCTTAACTGTTTTCAAGAGTCAGCTCTATCATTTTCCATTCCCAACTGTGATGCGGGAGTGATCCAGTCATTCCACATCCTGCCTTGCATTTGGTGGTGGGGTCTCTCTCTCCCTCTCTGGCGCATTTGGTTTGAATCACTGTGATAGGTGTGCAGTGAGAGCTCACTGGAGTTTTCATTTGAATTGCCCCAATGGCAACTTTCTATGTGGTTTCCATCTGTCTACGCTTTGGTAAAGGTGGCAGGCCCTTTACTTTTTCCCCACCCCCCTTCTATTTCCTTTTGCTAACTAGATTGCATGCTTACTTGGGGATCAAATTCTGAGTTTCCATGCTTCAGACAGGAGTCCTCTATTAGCTATGTGATTTGGACCTATTTCCTCCAAGTTGGTAGCTTGTCTTTTGGGTCTTCTTAAGGAGGTCTTTCACACGGCACAGATTTACAATTCTGATTGTTGGATAAAGTCTAATTAATCAACTTTACCTTAGGGAAAATAATTTGATGTTCGACTGGAGGATTCTTTACCTAGCTTTCCATTCTGGAAATTTTCCCCCACATTTTCCCTATAAGATTTATCATTTTCCATGTAAGGCAGTGATTAATTTTGAGCTACTTTTTAAAATACTCTTTTTTTCTTTTTTTCCTTTGGGAGAGTGAACATGTGCATGAGCGGGCAGGGGCCTGGAGGGAGAAGGGAAAAGAGCATCCTCAAGCAGCCTCGCCAGTGAGCTTGGAGCCTGACTTTGTCCCGGGACGCTGAGAGCTTGACAAGAGCCGAAATGAAGAGCTGGCTGCCGCACAGGCTGCCTCACCCAGGCAGCCTGAGTTAAGTTTTGTATAGGGTTTGATACTTAGATTGTGGTCCCCGGCCTCCTCGTCCTCCACCTCCTCCTCCCCTCTCCCGCTCCCTCTTCTGCTTCTCCTTCTTCTTTGCCTATGCATGTCCACTTGCTCTAGCACCATTTATTCAAAACGCTGTCACTCCTCCACTGAACGGCTTTTTACCTTTGTCAAGGCCCCATTCGACATATGGGTGTAGTTCTCTTTCTGGGTCCCTGATCTGTTCCACTTATCCATCTTTATTCTGTTCCATTGGTCTAGCTCTTCACCAACACCACGCACTTTTGATTACTGTAGACGAATATCTTGAAATGGGGTAGAAGGATTCTTCTGGTTTTCTTCTTTAGTTTTAGTTTCTCCTCTTTTTCTAGGTCCTAAAATAGAAAGATTATAGTTTTGAGACTCCTTTTATTTTTAGAGAGAGAGAGAGAGACAGACACAGACACAGACACAGAGACAGAGACAGAGACAGAGAAACGGAAGCGGTGCAGAAAGAGAGAGAGATGATTAAGCAGCCACCATGCCCAGCACCAGCACAATGCAGGTTCAGCCTCACTATCCCAAGGTTGACCATGACCCGAGTCAAAATCAAGAGTTGGACTAACTGACTGAGCCACCCAGATGCTCCTCCTCCTTTCTAATGTATGCATTGAGTGCTAAAAATTGAGCTCTCTGTTGATTTAGCTGTGTCCCATCAATTTTAATACGTTGTAGTTTTATTTTCCTTCGGTTCAGTGCACTGAAATTTTATCTTTTGTCTCCGATAATCTAGAAAGTTACTTTCTACGTGTTTAGATTTTGTTATCTTTCTCCCTTTGATATCTAGTTTCATTTTTAACTTTTTTTTATAAGTGTCAAAGTCTAATTCCAAGACAATGCTACATAGGGTTGCATTTTTTTCAGGTCCACAATATAGAGATTCTCCTCCGCTGCCCAACGACTGTTAGCTCCTGTTGCCAGGCACTGATTTGCTTTGGAGTCTCGGGTGCACCTCCCCCACCCCTACTCCCTTCAGCTCCTGTTGCCAGGCACTGGTTTGCATTGGAGACGGAACCCTCGTAGGGGTTCCAAGCAGTTTCTAGTGGCCGAGAGGACACTGGTGATCAGAGACAAAGCCCCCAGGCTCTCTGGAGCCAGCTGGTGGCCATTACAATGTCTCCCCACACAGTTCTGGACCCGCTGTGGGCTCTCCGGGAACAGCTGTGGGCTTCTGGGTTGCCGAGAATCGAATGTTGGCCACATGGGCCACGAGACTCTGGGTTTGGCTGGGAGATCCTCGTGTGCACTGTGTTGCTGGTGTTCATTCCAGTAAAGTGTGGACTCCGCTTAAGAGGAAGAAAGGGGCACTGTGCCCAGAATGAAGTATCTGGAAAAGACATGGAGAAGACCGACCCGGATGCACCAGCCCATGGAGCCGTCGCATCATCGGAGCACCAGGCCAATCCTCTCCCGCTACAGATCCTTGCTCTGGCTGCCCTGAATCAAGATGTCGGGTACTTTTCTGTGGGAGACGCTACGCAACTGCTGAAGGGAGTTCGGCAAAGGCTGTTGAAGAAGAGCCCTCACCAGCTCACCGATGAAAATCCCATCTGTGGAGCAGCCCAGGACGATGGAGAACCCCCTGCGAGGAATATGCCAGAAGACTTCAAGGACAGCCCTGATCTGCGGGGAAGTGCAGATCCTCCGTCTCAGGACATTGGCAGCTGTGGACTGAGAGGGCAGGAAGAGGCAGGGGAGGCAGGCAGGCCAGAGCTTCCTGACGGAGGTGTGCCGTGGCAGGCCCCCGCTGAGGGCCAGAGCCAACACCACACCCTCAGCCAGATCCTACTGACGGTGATGCATCTGCTAGAGCTCCTTCGAGATCATCTGGAAGGTGGGGGCTCAAGGAGGCAGGTGCAGACTGGCTCCTCCTCCACTGATCACGTGCCCCGTGGGAGCCCCCTGAATCAAGGAAAGCCATCCAGGGCACTGAAGAAGGCACGTCAGGGGAATGAAGAGCTCCCAGGAAACACAACAATCCACCAAGCTGAGCAAGTATCTTTTCACCAGCGAAACAGCCTCCTGGAAAGGGAGATTCAGAAGCTGCACCTAAAGCTCGAGGCAGAGCCTAAGCTGTGCGAAGAGCACCTCAAACACCTGGAGAGGAAGATGATGGAGGAGAAGGCACGCTGCCTGCAAGTGAAGAACGAACTCGCCAAGGTGCGCAGGAAGGTGGATGCTGCCCACTGGAACTTAGGCCTCTACAAGAAGATGGCCGACGACCTGCACCGAGAATGGCAAGGAATCTCCTCCTTGCATGACCGAGAGCGCCTCCTGGTGGAGAACAGAAGTGAGGAGAGCCAGAAGGCTGTTCTGTGGGCAGAGAGGGAGTTCCAAAGGCTCAAGGAAGAAAACCATTGCCTCAGGCAGAAGCTGGCCAACTCTGGGCCCAAGGTCCAGCCTGTCTCCGGGGGGCCTCCTGCTCCTGCTCCTGCTCCTGCTCCAGCTCCAGCTCCTGCTCCTGCTCTTCTGGGCACAGCCTCCAAATGCCCTCAAGGGCCACAGGCTCCCCTCAAAGCCCAGAAGCCCAAGAAAGGAGCAAGGGTGCACTGGCCAGACTCCAAGTTCTCGGGTCCCCTGCAGGTCTGATTCCCTTTCCCAGCAGCCACCGACACTCACAACCAGAGCACAAAAGCTCCTGTGCTTCCTTACCCCTTCAGCCACACCCATTGCTCCTTTGACTGGAGATCCACCCCATTCTTGAACTGATGCTACCTATTCCCTATAGCCATGTGAGAGAGCATTTTTCATTGTTAAGGACCAAAAAAATAAAACGATCAAATTGCTGATCCTACTGCGACTGAGAATTGATTGTACGAAGGGATTCTATGCCAAGCAACGAAGGGTTTTAAGTGTCCTTTACTGATCACTTAATTGTCCCAATAACCCAGTGTGTTATATACTACTGAGGTTCAGAGAGGGGACACAACTTGCCCCAAGATCACACAGCTAGTGAATTTCAGAGCTCCCATTCCAAGCCAAGGTTGTCTCATTACCCACTGATGTGAAAATAACTACCACTCCTACCACTACGATGACTTCTGCTTCTTCATTTCTGAGAGAGAGAAAGAGCGAGGGCACACACACATGTAAGCGGGGGAGGGGCAGGGAGACAGAGATTCCTAGACAGCCTTCGACTCAAGTGCACAACCAGACGCTGGGCTGGATTTCACAGACCATGGGAACACGCCCTGAGCCAAAATCAAGAGTCAGACGTTGACCTGACTAAGCCACACAGGCACCCTTCCCTTGTGCAAGGAACTTCTAGGCAAGCTGCTGTAAGGATCCCAGAAGGGCTTGACAAAATTTTCTCATAGGTCACGTTCTAGTTTGGATGCAAGGATTATGGTGATGCCTAGCTGAGGTAAAGTCCCAGCAAAGCATGGAGGGCAGCCTTTCAGGGTCTCCAACGATTCCCTTCGTGGGTACACCTCGTTTTGTGTTCCATACTCTACCACTGGATTAGAGTCAGGAACTCCTGCCTCACTTCGAAAGGACAGAATATGGCCCGAGAGATAGATAGCATGTCCCTTCTGAGGCTCGTAGACAAAGACACTGGTCTCCTCTTGGGCTTGCTCTCGCTCCCTCACCATTGGTTTCGAGGGAAGCCGCCTGCTCCTTGTGGGCTGTATGATGGAGAGGCCCATGTGGCAAGGAATGAATATTTCTTGCTCACCGCAATGGAGGACCTCTGGCTGCTAGGAGCCACCCGAGTGAGCACACAAGCAGATTTCCCGCCAACAAGCCTGGAGATGACTGAAGACCCACATGACATCTTGACTGCAGCCTTGTGAGAGATCCTGAGACACAGGTCCCTGGCTAGATGCACCTGGATGCCTGGCCCACGGAAACCATATGCAGTTATCAATTGGTGTTGTCGGAAGCCCTCTGGGTTGCGGAAAACATTCAAAAAAGACACAAGGGTGAAGCCACAGTTCTGGCTGCTGACCCACCCCCCTCTCCTGGGCTTGAAATTCCAAGGAAGTCAAGCGATGGTAGCAACCACTGAGAGATTAGGGTAAACAATGCCAGAAAGAGGTCCTCTATTCTGTTCTCCATGTATCTCTCTGAGAGGACATGCCCTCACCTGATCCACCCGAGCCAATAGGTGGCCCATGCAGGAGGAGACAACTGGCCGTGTGGTCCAAGTCGGCTGAGAGCACTAGACCCAGCATCGCAGAGCCTCCTTGAAGCCAGAAAAAGAGCCCAGAAGTTCCCTAGAGAAGGCACAGAAATTAGATGAGTTGAAAGCCTGGGACCTGGTCATTGGGCTTCTGGGCAAGAGGGGAGATGGCCTGTGGAAGGGACACTGCCTGCAACCCCTCTTGGACCAGACCCCACCTGTCTGCTTTGGGATACTGAGGATTAAGACGAGAGTGAACTAGTGTAGAAGAGATGGTGTTCTAATGCTTGGCAGGTTTAAAGCGATTGAAATCGTTGACATTCCTATTCTCCTCGTCCTCAGGACCACCATTAAGGGGAAGGGGCCTTCAAAGAAGCAAGAGGAGTTTATCACTTACAGCAGCCCTGTCAAGTGTCAATATCCAACCACTCCAGTCCCTTCCACCCTCTTGGCAGCCCCACTGCTTTCATAAGGACACAGATACATTCCCCTACAGGCTTTGGAGCAAACGTTAAGTTTTGATTTCTCTAAGATAAATGCCATAGTGCCATGACCTGCTCCTATGGCGGTAGCAAGTCTAGTTCTCAAAGAATCTGTGTGGAAGGGTTGAGCCACTCTATTGGACACCTGAAATTGATATTATACTGCATGTGAACGGGAATGTAACTCACGGCTTGGAAAAGGAAAAGAAACTCTTAACTGTTTTCAAGAGTCAGCTCTATCATTTTCCATTCCCAACTGTGATGCGGGAGTGATCCAGTCATTCCACATCCTGCCTTGCATTTGGTGGTGGGGTCTCTCTCTCCCTCTCTGGCGCATTTGGTTTGAATCACTGTGATAGGTGTGCAGTGAGAGCTCACTGGAGTTTTCATTTGAATTGCCCCAATGGCAACTTTCTATGTGGTTTCCATCTGTCTACGCTTTGGTAAAGGTGGCAGGCCCTTTACTTTTTCCCCACCCCCCTTCTATTTCCTTTTGCTAACTAGATTGCATGCTTACTTGGGGATCAAATTCTGAGTTTCCATGCTTCAGACAGGAGTCCTCTATTAGCTATGTGATTTGGACCTATTTCCTCCAAGTTGGTAGCTTGTCTTTTGGGTCTTCTTAAGGAGGTCTTTCACACGGCACAGATTTACAATTCTGATTGTTGGATAAAGTCTAATTAATCAACTTTACCTTAGGGAAAATAATTTGATGTTCGACTGGAGGATTCTTTACCTAGCTTTCCATTCTGGAAATTTTCCCCCACATTTTCCCTATAAGATTTATCATTTTCCATGTAAGGCAGTGATTAATTTTGAGCTACTTTTTAAAATACTCTTTTTTTCTTTTTTTCCTTTGGGAGAGTGAACATGTGCATGAGCGGGCAGGGGCCTGGAGGGAGAAGGGAAAAGAGCATCCTCAAGCAGCCTCGCCAGTGAGCTTGGAGCCTGACTTTGTCCCGGGACGCTGAGAGCTTGACAAGAGCCGAAATGAAGAGCTGGCTGCCGCACAGGCTGCCTCACCCAGGCAGCCTGAGTTAAGTTTTGTATAGGGTTTGATACTTAGATTGTGGTCCCCGGCCTCCTCGTCCTCCACCTCCTCCTCCCCTCTCCCGCTCCCTCTTCTGCTTCTCCTTCTTCTTTGCCTATGCATGTCCACTTGCTCTAGCACCATTTATTCAAAACGCTGTCACTCCTCCACTGAACGGCTTTTTACCTTTGTCAAGGCCCCATTCGACATATGGGTGTAGTTCTCTTTCTGGGTCACTGATTCTGTTCCACTTATCCATCTTTATTCTGTTCCATTGGTCTAGCTCTTCACCAACACCACGCACTTTTGATTACTGTAGACGAATATCTTGAAATGGGGTAGAAGGATTCTTCTGGTTTTCTTCTTTAGTTTTAGTTTCTCCTCTTTTTCTAGGTCCTAAAATAGAAAGATTATAGTTTTGAGACTCCTTTTATTTTTGGAGAGAGAGAGAGAGACAGACACAGACACAGAGACAGAGACAGAGACAGAGAAACGGAAGCGGTGCAGAAAGAGAGAGAGATGATTAAGCAGCCACCATGCCCAGCACCAGCACAATGCAGGTTCAGCCTCACTATCCCAAGGTTGACCATGACCCGAGTCAAAATCAAGAGTTGGACTAACTGACTGAGCCACCCAGATGCTCCTCCTCCTTTCTAATGTATGCATTGAGTGCTAAAAATTGAGCTCTCTGTTGATTTAGCTGTGTCCCATCAATTTTAATACGTTGTAGTTTTATTTTCCTTCGGTTCAGTGCACTGAAATTTTATCTTTTGTCTCCGATAATCTAGAAAGTTACTTTCTACGTGTTTAGAATTTGTTTTCTTTCTCCCTTTGATATCTAGTTTCATTTTTAACTTTTTTTTATAAGTGTCAAAGTTTAATTCCAAGACAATGCTACATAGGGTTGCATTTTTTTCAGGTACACAATATAGAGATTCTCCTCCGCTGCCCAACGACTGTTAGCTCCTGTTGCCAGGCACTGATTTGCGTTGGAGTCTCGGGTGCACCTCCCCCACCCCTACTCCCTTCAGCTCCTGTTGCCAGGCACTGGTTTGCATTGGAGACGGAACCCTCGTAGGGGTTCCAAGCAGTTTCTAGTGGCCGAGAGGACACTGGTGATCAGAGACAAAGCCCCCAGGCTCTCTGGAGCCAGCTGGTGGCCATTACAATGTCTCCCCACACAGTTCTGGAGCCGCTGTGGGCTCTCCGGGAACAGCTGTGGGCTTCTGGGTTGCCGATAATCGAACGTTGGCCACATGGGCCACGAGACTCTGGGTTTGGCTGGGAGATCCTCGTGTGCACTGTGTTGCTGGTGTTCATTCCAGTAAAGTGTGGACTCCGCTTAAGAGGAAGAAAGGGGCCCTGTGCCCAGAATGAAGTATCTGGAAAAGACATGGAGAAGACCGACCCGGATGCACCAGCCCATGGAGCCGTCGCATCATCGGAGCACAAGGCCAGTCCTCTCCCGCTACAGATCCTTGCTCTGGCTGCCCTGAATCAAGATGTCGGGTACTTTTCTGTGGGAGACGCTACGCAACTGCTGAAGGGAGTTCGGCAAAGGCTGTTGAAGAAGAGCCCTCACCAGCTCACCGATGAAAATCCCATCTGTGGAGCAGCCCAGGACGATGGAGAACCCCCTGCGAGGAATATGCCAGAAGACTTCAAGGACAGCCCTGATCTGCGGGGAAGTGCAGACCCTCCGTCTCAGGACATTGGCAGCTGTGGACTGAGAGGGCAGGAAGAGGCAGGGGAGGCAGGCAGGCCAGAGCTTCCTGACGGAGGTGTGCCGTGGCAGGCCCCCGCTGAGGGCCAGAGCCAACACCACACCCTCAGCCAGATCCTACTGACGGTGATGCATCTGCTAGAGCTCCTTCGAGATCATCTGGAAGGTGGGGGCTCAAGGAGGCAGGTGCAGACTGGCTCCTCCTCCACTGATCACGTGCCCCGTGGGAGCCCCCTGAATCAAGGAAAGCCATCCAGGGCACTGAAGAAGGCACGTCAGGGGAATGAAGAGCTCCCAGGAAACACAACAATCCACCAAGCTGAGCAAGTATCTTTTCACCAGCGAAACAGCCTCCTGGAAAGGGAGATTCAGAAGCTGCACCTGAAGCTCGAGGCAGAGCCTAAGCTGTGCGAAGAGCACCTCAAACACCTGGAGAGGAAGATGATGGAGGAGAAGGCACGCTGCCTGCAAGTGAAGAACGAACTCGCCAAGGTGCGCAGGAAGGTGGATGCTGCCCACTGGAACTTAGGCCTCTACAAGAAGATGGCCGACGACCTGCACCGAGAATGGCAGAGAATCTCCTCCTTGCATGACCGAGAGCGCCTCCTGGTGGAGAACAGAAGTGAGGAGAGCCAGAAGGCTGTTCTGTGGGCAGAGAGGGAGTTCCAAAGGCTCAAGGAAGAAAACCATTGCCTCAGGCAGAAGCTGGCCAACTCTGGGCCCAAGGTCCAGCCTGTCTCCGGGGGGCCTCCTGCTCCTGCTCCTGCTCCTGCTCCAGCTCCAGCTCCTACTCCTGCTCCTGCTCTTCTGGGCACAGCCTCCAAATGCCCTCAAGGGCCACAGGCTCCCCTCAAATCCCAGAAGCCCAAGAAGGGAGCAAGGGTGCACTGGCCAGACTCCAAGTTCTCGGGTCCCCTGCAGGTCTGATTCCCTTTCCCAGCAGCCACCAACACTCACAACCAGAGCACAAAAGCTCCTGTGCTTCCTTACCCCTTCAGCCACACCCATTGCTCCTTTGACTGGAGATCCACCCCATTCTTGAACTGATGCTACCTATTCCCTACAGCCATGTGAGAGAGCATTTTTCATTGTTAAGGACCAAAAAAATAAAACGATCAAATTGCTGATCCTACTGCGACTGAGAATTGATTGTATGAAGGGATTCTATGCAAAGCAACGAAGGGTTTTAAGTGTCCTTTACTGATCACTTAATTGTCCCAATAACCCAGTGTGTCATTACTACTGAGGTAAAGAGAGGGGACACAACTTGCCCCAAGATCACACAGCTAGTGAATTTCAGAGCTCCCATTCCAAGCCAAGGTTGTCTAATTACCCACTGATGTGAAAATAACTACCACTCCTACCACTACGATGACTTCTGCTTCTTCATTTCTGAGAGAGAGAAAGAGCGAGGGCACACACACATGCAAGCGGGGGAGGGGCAGGGAGACAGAGATTCCTAGACAGCCTTCGACTCAAGTGCACAACCAGACGCTGGGCTGGATTTCACAGACCATGGGACCACGCCCTGAGCCGAAATCAAGAGTCAGACGTTGACCTGACTAAGCCACACAGGCACCCTTCCCTTGTGCAAGGAACTTCTAGGCAAGCTGCTGTAAGGATCCCAGAAGGGCTTGACAAAAATTTCTCATAGGTCACGTTCTAGTTTGGATGCAAGGATTATGGTGATGCCTAGCTGAGGTAAAGTCCCAGCAAAGCATGGAGGGCAGCCTTTCAGGGTCTCCAACGATTCCCTTCGTGGGTACACCTCGTTTTGTGTTCCATACTCTACCACTGGATTAGAGTCAGGAACTCCTGCCTCACTTCGAAAGGACAGAATATGGCCCGAGAGATAGATAGCATGTCCCTTCTGAGGCTCGTAGACAAAGACACTGGTCTCCTCTTGGGCTTGCTCTCGCTCCCTCACCATTGGTTTCGAGGGAAGCCGCCTGCTCCTTGTGGGCTGTATGATGGAGAGGCCCATGTGGCAAGGAATGAATATTTCTTGCTCACCGCAATGGAGGACC
The DNA here is from genome assembly GCF_964662115.1 of Mustela nivalis. NCBI lineage: Eukaryota > Metazoa > Chordata > Mammalia > Carnivora > Mustelidae > Mustela > Mustela nivalis. The sequence goes on from NC_139021.1 coordinate 70,964,590, forward strand.
TCTGGCTGCTAGGAGCCACCCGAGTGAGCACACAAGCAGATTTCCCGCCAACAAGCCTGGAGATGACTGAAGACCCACATGACATCTTGACTGCAGCCTTGTGAGAGATCCTGAGACACAGGTCCCTGGCTAGATGCACCTGAATGCCTGGCCCATGGAAACCATATGCGGTTATCAATTGGTGTTGTCGGAAGCCCTCTGGGTTGCGGTAAACATTCAAAAAAGACACAAGGGTGAAGCCACAGTTCTGGCTGCTGACCCACCCCCCTCTCCTGGGCTTGAAATTCCAGGGAAGTCAAGCGATGGTAGCAACCACTGAGAGATTAGGGTAAACAATGCCAGAAAGAGGTCCTCTATTCTGTTCTCCATGTATCTCTCTGAGAGGACATGCCCTCACCTGATCCACCCGAGCCAATAGGTGGCCCATGCAGGAGGAGACAACTGGCCGTGTGGTCCAAGTCGGCTGAGAGCACTAGACCCAGCATCGCAGAGCCTCCTTGAAGCCAGAAAAAGAGCCCAGAAGTTCCCTGGTGTCCCTAGAGAAGGCACAGAAATTAGATGAGTTGAAAGGCTGGGACCTGGTCATTGGGCTTCTGGGCAAGAGGGGAGATGGCCTGTGGAAGGGACACTGCCTGCAACCCCTCTTGGACCAGACCCCACCTGTCTGCTTTGGGATACTGAGGATTAAGACGAGAGTGAACTAGTGTAGAAGAGATGGTGTTCTAATGCTTGGCAGGTTGAAAGCGATTGAAATCGTTGACATTCCTATTCTCCTCGTCCTCAGGACCACCATTAAGGGGAAGGGGCCTTCAAAGAAGCAAGAGGAGTTTATCACTTACAGCAGCCCTGTCAAGTGTCAATATCCAACCACTCCAGTCCCTTCCACCCCCTTGGCAGCCCCACTGCTTTCATAAGGACACAGATACATTCCCCTACAGGCTTTGGAGCAAACGTTAAGTTTTGATTTCTCTAAGATAAATGCCATAGTGCCATGACCTGCTCCTATGGCGGTAGCAAGTCTAGTTCTCAAAGAATCTGTGTGGAAGGGTTGAGCCACTCTATTGGACACCTGAAATTGATATTATACTGCATGTGAACGGGAATGTAACTCACGGCTTGGAAAAGGAAAAGAAACTCTTAACTGTTTTCAAGAGTCAGCTCTATCATTTTCCATTCCCAACTGTGATGCGGGAGTGATCCAGTCATTCCACATCCTGCCTTGCATTTGGTGGTGGGGTCTCTCTCTCCCTCTCTGGCGCATTTGGTTTGAATCACTGTGATAGGTGTGCAGTGAGAGCTCACTGGAGTTTTCATTTGAATTGCCCCAATGGCAACTTTCTATGTGGTTTCCATCTGTCTACGCTCTGGTAAAGGTGGCAGGCCCTTTACTTTTTCCCCACCCCCCTTCTATTTCCTTTTGCTAACTAGATTGCATGCTTACTTGGGGATCAAATTCTGAGTTTCCATGCTTCAGACAGGAGTCCTCTATTAGCTATGTGATTTGGACCTATTTCCTCCAAGTTGGTAGCTTGTCTTTTGGGTCTTCTTAAGGAGGTCTTTCACACGGCACAGATTTACAATTCTGATTGTTAATTAATCAACTTTACCTTAGGGAAAATAATTTGATGTTCGACTGGAGGATTCTTTACCTAGCTTTCCAGTCTGGAAATTTTCCCCCACATTTTCCCTATAAGATTTATCATTTTCCATGTAAGGCAGTGATTAATTTTGAGCTACTTTTTAAAATACTCTTTTTTTCTTTTTTTCCTTTGGGAGAGTGAACATGTGCATGAGCGGGCAGGGGCCTGGAGGGAGAAGGGAAAAGAGCATCCTCAAGCAGCCTCGCCAGTGAGCTTGGAGCCTGACTTTGTCCCGGGACGCTGAGAGCTTGACAAGAGCCGAAATGAAGAGCTGGCTGCCGCACAGGCTGCCTCACCCAGGCAGCCTGAGTTAAGTTTTGTATAGGGTTTGATACTTAGATTGTGGTCCCCGGCCTCCTCGTCCTCCACCTCCTCCTCCACTCTCCCGCTTCCTCTTCTGCTTCTCCTTCTTCTTTGCCTATGCATGTCCACTTGCTCTAGCACCATTTATTCAAAACGCTGTCACTCCTCCACTGAACGGCTTTTTACCTTTGTCAAGGCCCCATTCGTCATATGGGTGTAGTTCTCTTTCTGGGTCCCTGATTCTGTTCCACTTATCCATCTTTATTCTGTTCCATTGGTCTAGCTCTTCACCAACACCACGCACTTTTGATTACTGTAGACGAATATCTTGAAATGGGGTAGAAGGATTCTTCTGGTTTTCTTCTTCAGTTTTAGTTTCTCCTCTTTTTCTAGGTTCTAAAATAGAAAGATTATAGTTTTGAGACTCCTTTTCTTTTTAGAGAGAGAGACAGAGACAGAGAAAGGGAAGCAGTGCAGAAAGAGAGAGAGATGATTAAGCAGCCACTATGCCCAGCACCAGCACAATGTAGGTTCAGCCTCACTATCCCAAGGTTGACTATGACCCGAGTCAAAATCAAGAGTTGGACTAACTGACTGAGCCACCCAGATGCTCCTCCTCCTTTCTAATGTATGCATTGAGTGCTATAAATTGAGCTCTCTATTGATTTAGCTGTGTCCCACCAATTTTAATACGTTTTAGTTTTATTTTCCTTCGGTTCAGTGCACTGAAATTTTATCTTTTGTCTCCGATAATCTAGAAAGTTACTTTCTACGTGTTTAGATTTTGTTATGTTTCTCCCATTGATATCTAGTTTCATTTTTAACTTTTTTTTATAAGTGTCAAAGTTTAATTCCAAGACAATGCTACATAGGGTTGCATTTTTTTCAGGTACACAATATAGAGATTCTCCTCCGCTGCCCAACGACTGTTAGCTCCTGTTGCCAGGCACTGATTTGCGTTGGAGTCTCGGGTGCACCTCCCCCACCCCTACTCCCTTCAGCTCCTGTTGCCAGGCACTGGTTTGCATTGGAGACGGAACCCTCGTAGGGGTTCCAAGCAGTTTCTAGTGGCCGAGAGGACACTGGTGATCAGAGACAAAGCCCCCAGGCTCTCTGGAGCCAGCTGGTGGCCATTACAATGTCTCCCCACACAGTTCTGGAGCCGCTGTGGGCTCTCCGGGAACAGCTGTGGGCTTCTGGGTTGCCGATAATCGAACGTTGGCCACATGGGCCACGAGACTCTGGGTTTGGCTGGGAGATCCTCGTGTGCACTGTGTTGCTGGTGTTCATTCCAGTAAAGTGTGGACTCCGCTTAAGAGGAAGAAAGGGGCACTGTGCCCAGAATGAAGTATCTGGAAAAGACATGGAGAAGACCGACCCGGATGCACCAGCCCATGGAGCCGTCGCATCATCGGAGCACAAGGCCAATCCTCTCCCGCTACAGATCCTTGCTCTGGCTGCCCTGAATCAAGATGTCGGGTACTTTTCTGTGGGAGACGCTACGCAACTGCTGAAGGGAGTTCGGCAAAGGCTGTTGAAGAAGAGCCCTCACCAGCTCACCGATGAAAATCCCATCTGTGGAGCAGCCCAGGACGATGGAGAACCCCCTGCGAGGAATGTGCCAGAAGACTTCAAGGACAGCCCTGATCTGCGGGGAAGTGCAGATCCTCCGTCTCAGGACATTGGCAGCTGTGGACTGAGAGGGCAGGAAGAGGCAGGGGAGGCAGGCAGGCCAGAGCTTCCTGACGGAGGTGTGCCGTGGCAGGCCCCCGCTGAGGGCCAGAGCCAACACCACACCCTCAGCCAGATCCTACTGACGGTGATGCATCTGCTAGAGCTCCTTCGAGATCATCTGGAAGGTGGGGGCTCAAGGAGGCAGGTGCAGACTGGCTCCTCCTCCACTGATCACGTGCCCCGTGGGAGCCCCCTGAATCAAGGAAAGCCATCCAGGGCACTGAAGAAGGCACGTCAGGGGAATGAAGAGCTCCCAGGAAACACAACAATCCACCAAGCTGAGCAAGTATCTTTTCACCAGCGAAACAGCCTCCTGGAAAGGGAGATTCAGAAGCTGCACCTGAAGCTCGAGGCAGAGCCTAAGCTGTGCGAAGAGCACCTCAAACACCTGGAGAGGAAGATGATGGAGGAGAAGGCACGCTGCCTGCAAGTGAAGAACGAACTCGCCAAGGTGCGCAGGAAGGTGGATGCTGCCCACTGGAACTTAGGCCTCTACAAGAAGATGGCCGACGACCTGCACCGAGAATGGCAGAGAATCTCCTCCTTGCATGACCGAGAGCGCCTCCTGGTGGAGAACAGAAGTGAGGAGAGCCAGAAGGCTGTTCTGTGGGCAGAGAGGGAGTTCCAAAGGCTCAAGGAAGAAAACCATTGCCTCAGGCAGAAGCTGGCCAACTCTGGGCCCAAGGTCCAGCCTGTCTCCGGGGGGCCTCCTGCTCCTGCTCCTGCTCCTGCTCCAGCTCCAGCTCCTACTCCTGCTCCTGCTCTTCTGGGCACAGCCTCCAAATGCCCTCAAGGGCCACAGGCTCCCCTCAAAGCCCAGAAGCCCAAGAAGGGAGCAAGGGTGCACTGGCCAGACTCCAAGTTCTCGGGTCCCCTGCAGGTCTGATTCCCTTTCCCAGCAGCCACCAACACTCACAACCAGAGCACAAAAGCTCCTGTGCTTCCTTACCCCTTCAGCCACACCCATTGCTCCTTTGACTGGAGATCCACCCCATTCTTGAACTGATGCTACCTATTCCCTACAGCCATGTGAGAGAGCATTTTTCATTGTTAAGGACCAAAAAAATAAAACGATCAAATTGCTGATCCTACTGCGACTGAGAATTGATTGTATGAAGGGATTCTATGCCAAGCAACGAAGGGTTTTAAGTGTCCTTTACTGATCACTTAATTGTCCCAATAACCCAGTGTGTCATATACTACTGAGGTTCAGAGAGGGGACACAACTTGCCCCAAGATCACACAGCTAGTGAATTTCAGAGCTCCCATTCCAAGCCAAGGTTGTCTAATTACCCACTGATGTGAAAATAACTACCACTCCTACCACTACGATGACTTCTGCTTCTTCATTTCTGAGAGAGAGAAAGAGCGAGGGCACACACACATGCAAGCGGGGGAGGGGCAGGGAGACAGAGATTCCTAGACAGCCTTCGACTCAAGTGCACAACCAGACGCTGGGCTGGATTTCACAGACCATGGGACCACGCCCTGAGCCGAAATCAAGAGTCAGACGTTGACCTGACTAAGCCACACAGGCACCCTTCCCTTGTGCAAGGAACTTCTAGGCAAGCTGCTGTAAGGATCCCAGAAGGGCTTGACAAAAATTTCTCATAGGTCACGTTCTAGTTTGGATGCAAGGATTATGGTGATGCCTAGCTGAGGTAAAGTCCCAGCAAAGCATGGAGGGCAGCCTTTCAGGGTCTCCAACGATTCCCTTCGTGGGTACACCTCGTTTTGTGTTCCATACTCTACCACTGGATTAGAGTCAGGAACTCCTGCCTCACTTCGAAAGGACAGAATATGGCCCGAGAGATAGATAGCATGTCCCTTCTGAGGCTCGTAGACAAAGACACTGGTCTCCTCTTGGGCTTGCTCTCGCTCCCTCACCATTGGTTTCGAGGGAAGCCGCCTGCTCCTTGTGGGCTGTATGATGGAGAGGCCCATGTGGCAAGGAATGAATATTTCTTGCTCACCGCAATGGAGGACCTCTGGCTGCTAGGAGCCACCCGAGTGAGCACACAAGCAGATTTCCCGCCAACAAGCCTGGAGATGACTGAAGACCCACATGACATCTTGACTGCAGCCTTGTGAGAGATCCTGAGACACAGGTCCCTGGCTAGATGCACCTGAATGCCTGGCCCATGGAAACCATATGCGGTTATCAATTGGTGTTGTCGGAAGCCCTCTGGGTTGCGGTAAACATTCAAAAAAGACACAAGGGTGAAGCCACAGTTCTGGCTGCTGACCCAACCCCCTCTCCTGGGCTTGAAATTCCAGGGAAGTCAAGCGATGGTAGCAACCACTGAGAGATTAGGGTAAACAATGCCAGAAAGAGGTCCTCTATTCTGTTCTCCATGTATCTCTCTGAGAGGACATGCCCTCACCTGATCCACCCGAGCCAATAGGTGGCCCATGCAGGAGGAGACAACTGGCCGTGTGGTCCAAGTCGGCTGAGAGCACTAGACCCAGCATCGCAGAGCCTCCTTGAAGCCAGAAAAAGAGCCCAGAAGTTCCCTGGTGTCCCTAGAGAAGGCACAGAAATTAGATGAGTTGAAAGCCTGGGACCTGGTCATTGGGCTTCTGGGCAAGAGGGGAGATGGCCTGTGGAAGGGACACTGCCTGCAACCCCTCTTGGACCAGACCCCACCTGTCTGCTTTGGGATACTGAGGATTAAGACGAGAGTGAACTAGTGTAGAAGAGATGGTGTTCTAATGCTTGGCAGGTTTAAAGCGATTGAAATCGTTGACATTCCTATTCTCCTCGTCCTCAGGACCACCATTAAGGGGAAGGGGCCTTCAAAGAAGCAAGAGGAGTTTATCACTTACAGCAGCCCTGTCAAGTGTCAATATCCAACCACTCCAGTCCCTTCCACCCCCTTGGCAGCCCCACTGCTTTCATAAGGACACAGATACATTCCCCTACAGGCTTTGGAGCAAACGTTAAGTTTTGATTTCTCTAAGATAAATGCCATAGTGCCATGACCTGCTCCTATGGCGGTAGCAAGTCTAGTTCTCAAAGAATCTGTGTGGAAGGGTTGAGCCACTCTATTGGACACCTGAAATTGATATTATACTGCATGTGAACGGGAATGTAACTCACGGCTTGGAAAAGGAAAAGAAACTCTTAACTGTTTTCAAGAGTCAGCTCTATCATTTTCCATTCCCAACTGTGATGCGGGAGTGATCCAGTCATTCCACATCCTGCCTTGCATTTGGTGGTGGGGTCTCTCTCTCCCTCTCTGGCGCATTTGGTTTGAATCACTGTGATAGGTGTGCAGTGAGAGCTCACTGGAGTTTTCATTTGAATTGCCCCAATGGCAACTTTCTATGTGGTTTCCATCTGTCTACGCTTTGGTAAAGGTGGCAGGCCCTTTACTTTTTCCCCACCCCCCTTCTATTTCCTTTTGCTAACTAGATTGCATGCTTACTTGGGGATCAAATTCTGAGTTTCCATGCTTCAGACAGGAGTCCTCTTTTAGCTATGTGATTTGGACCTATTTCCTCCAAGTTGGTAGCTTGTCTTTTGGGTCTTCTTAAGGAGGTCTTTCACACGGCACAGATTTACAATTCTGATTGTTAATTAATCAACTTTACCTTAGGGAAAATAATTTGATGTTCGACTGGAGGATTCTTTACGTAGCTTTCCAGTCTGGAAATTTTCCCCCACATTTTCCCTATAAGATTTATCATTTTCCATGTAAGGCAGTGATTAATTTTGAGCTACTTTTTAAAATACTCTTTTTTTCTTTTTTTCCTTTGGGAGAGTGAACATGTGCATGAGCGGGCAGGGGCCTGGAGGGAGAAGGGAAAAGAGCATCCTCAAGCAGCCTCGCCAGTGAGCTTGGAGCCTGACTTTGTCCCGGGACGCTGAGAGCTTGACAAGAGCCGAAATGAAGAGCTGGCTGCCGCACAGGCTGCCTCACCCAGGCAGCCTGAGTTAAGTTTTGTATAGGGTTTGATACTTAGATTGTGGTCCCCGGCCTCCTCGTCCTCCACCTCCTCCTCCCCTCTCCCGCTCCCTCTTCTGCTTCTCCTTCTTCTTTGCCTATGCATGTCCACTTGCTCTAGCACCATTTATTCAAAACGCTGTCACTCCTCCACTGAACGGCTTTTTACCTTTGTCAAGGCCCCATTCGACATATGGGTGTAGTTCTCTTTCTGGGTCCCTGATTCTGTTCCACTTATCCATCTTTATTCTGTTCCATTGGTCTAGCTCTTCACCAACACCACGCACTTTTGATTACTGTAGACGAATATCTTGAAATGGGGTAGAAGGATTCTTCTGGTTTTCTTCTTTAGTTTTAGTTTCTCCTCTTTTTCTAGGTCCTAAAATAGAAAGATTATAGTTTTGAGACTCCTTTCCTTTTTAGAGAGAGAGAGAGAGATAGACACAGAGACAGAGACAGAGACAGAGAAACGGAAGCGCTGCAGAAAGAGAGAGAGATGATTAAGCAGCCACCATGCCCAGCACCAGCACAATGCAGGTTCAGCCTCACTATCCCAAGGTTGACCATGACCCGAGTCAAAATCAAGAGTTGGACTAACTGACTGAGCCACCCAGATGCTCCTCCTCCTTTCTAATGTATGCATTGAGTGCTAAAAATTGAGCTCTCTGTTGATTTAGCTGTGTCCCATCAATTTTAATACGTTGTAGTTTTATTTTCCTTCGGGTCAGTGCACTGAAATTTTATCTTTTGTCTCCGATAATCTAGAAAGTTACTTTCTACGTGTTTAGAATTTGTTTTCTTTCTCCCTTTGATATCTAGTTTCATTTTTAACTTTTTTTTATAAGTGTCAAAGTTTAATTCCAAGACAATGCTACATAGGGTTGCATTTTTTTCAGGTCCACAATATAGAGATTCTCCTCCGCTGCCCAACGACTGTTAGCTCCTGTTGCCAGGCACTGATTTGCGTTGGAGTCTCGGGTGCACCTCCCCCACCCCTACTCCCTTCAGCTCCTGTTGCCAGGCACTGGTTTGCATTGGAGACGGAACCCTCGTAGGGGTTCCAAGCAGTTTCTAGTGGCCGAGAGGACACTGGTGATCAGAGACAAAGCCCCCAGGCTCTCTGGAGCCAGCTGGTGGCCATTACAATGTCTCCCCACACAGTTCTGGAGCCGCTGTGGGCTCTCCGGGAACAGCTGTGGGCTTCTGGGTTGCCGATAATCGAACGTTGGCCACATGGGCCACGAGACTCTGGGTTTGGCTGGGAGATCCTCGTGTGCACTGTGTTGCTGGTGTTCATTCCAGTAAAGTGTGGACTCCGCTTAAGAGGAAGAAAGGGGCACTGTGCCCAGAATGAAGTATCTGGAAAAGACATGGAGAAGACCGACCCGGATGCACCAGCCCATGGAGCCGTCGCATCATCGGAGCACAAGGCCAGTCCTCTCCCGCTACAGATCCTTGCTCTGGCTGCCCTGAATCAAGATGTCGGGTACTTTTCTGTGGGAGACGCTACGCAACTGCTGAAGGGAGTTCGGCAAAGGCTGTTGAAGAAGAGCCCTCACCAGCTCACCGATGAAAATCCCATCTGTGGAGCAGCCCAGGACGATGGAGAACCCCCTGCGAGGAATATGCCAGAAGACTTCAAGGACAGCCCTGATCTGCGGGGAAGTGCAGATCCTCCGTCTCAGGACATTGGCAGCTGTGGACTGAGAGGGCAGGAAGAGGCAGGGGAGGCAGGCAGGCCAGAGCTTCCTGACGGAGGTGTGCCGTGGCAGGCCCCCGCTGAGGGCCAGAGCCAACACCACACCCTCAGCCAGATCCTACTGACGGTGATGCATCTGCTAGAGCTCCTTCGAGATCATCTGGAAGGTGGGGGCTCAAGGAGGCAGGTGCAGACTGGCTCCTCCTCCACTGATCACGTGCCCCGTGGGAGCCCCCTGAATCAAGGAAAGCCATCCAGGGCACTGAAGAAGGCACGTCAGGGGAATGAAGAGCTCCCAGGAAACACAACAATCCACCAAGCTGAGCAGCGAAACAGCCTCCTGGAAAGGGAGATTCAGAAGCTGCACCTGAAGCTCGAGGCAGAGCCTAAGCTGTGCGAAGAGCACCTCAAACACCTGGAGAGGAAGATGATGGAGGAGAAGGCACGCTGCCTGCAAGTGAAGAACGAACTCGCCAAGGTGCGCAGGAAGGTGGATGCTGCCCACTGGAACTTAGGCCTCTACAAGAAGATGGCCGACGACCTGCACCGAGAATGGCAGAGAATCTCCTCCTTGCATGACCGAGAGCGCCTCCTGGTGGAGAACAGAAGTGAGGAGAGCCAGAAGGCTGTTCTGTGGGCAGAGAGGGAGTTCCAAAGGCTCAAGGAAGAAAACCATTGCCTCAGGCAGAAGCTGGCCAACTCTGGGCCCAAGGTCCAGCCTGTCTCCGGGGGGCCTCCTGCTCCTGCTCCTGCTCCTGCTCCAGCTCCAGCTCCTGCTCCTGCTCTTCTGGGCACAGCCTCCAAATGCCCTCAAGGGCCACAGGCTCCCCTCAAAGCCCAGAAGCCCAAGAAGGGAGCAAGGGTGCACTGGCCAGACTCCAAGTTCTCGGGTCCCCTGCAGGTCTGATTCCCTTTCCCAGCAGCCACCGACACTCACAACCAGAGCACAAAAGCTCCTGTGCTTCCTTACCCCTTCAGCCACACCCATTGCTCCTTTGACTGGAGATCCACCCCATTCTTGAACTGATGCTACCTATTCCCTATAGCCATGTGAGAGAGCATTTTTCATTGTTAAGGACCAAACAAATAAAACGATCAAATTGCTGATCCTACTGCGACTGAGAATTGATTGTACGAAGGGATTCTATGCCAAGCAACGAAGGGTTTTAAGTGTCCTTTACTGATCACTTAATTGTCCCAATAACCCAGTGTGTCCTAGACTACTGAGGTTCAGAGAGGGGACACAACTTGCCCCAAGATCACACAGCTAGTGAATTTCAGAGCTCCCATTCCAAGCCAAGGTTGTCTAATTACCCACTGATGTGAAAATAACTACCACTCCTACCACTACGATGACTTCTGCTTCTTCATTTCTGAGAGAGAGAAAGAGCGAGGGCACACACACATGCAAGCGGGGGAGGGGCAGGGAGACAGAGATTCCTAGACAGCCTTCGACTCAAGTGCACAACCAGACGCTGGGCTGGATTTCACAGACCATGGGACCACGCCCTGAGCCAAAATCAAGAGTCAGACGTTGACCTGACTAAGCCACACAGGCACCCTTCCCTTGTGCAAGGAACTTCTAGGCAAGCTGCTGTAAGGATCCCAGAAGGGCTTGACAAAATTTTCTCATAGGTCACGTTCTAGTTTGGATGCAAGGATTATGGTGATGCCTAGCTGAGGTAAAGTCCCAGCAAAGCATGGAGGGCAGCCTTTCAGGGTCTCCAACGATTCCCTTCGTGGGTACACCTCGTTTTGTGTTCCATACTCTACCACTGGATTAGAGTCAGGAACTCCTGCCTCACTTCGAAAGGACAGACTATGGCCCGAGAGATAGATAGCATGTCCCTTCTGAGGCTCGTAGACAAAGACACTGGTCTCCTCTTGGGCTTGCTCTCGCTCCCTCACCATTGGTTTCGAGGGAAGCCGCCTGCTCCTTGTGGGCTGTATGATGGAGAGGCCCATGTGGCAAGGAATGAATATTTCTTGCTCACCGCAATGGAGGACCTCTGGCTGCTAGGAGCCACCCGAGTGAGCACACAAGCAGATTTCCCGCCAACAAGCCTGGAGATGACTGAAGACCCACATGACATCTTGACTGCAGCCTTGTGAGAGATCCTGAGACACAGGTCCCTGGCTAGATGCACCTGGATGCCTGGCCCACGGAAACCATATGCGGTTATCAATTGGTGTTGTCGGAAGCCCTCTGGGTTGCGGAAAACATTCAAAAAAGACACAAGGGTGAAGCCACAGTTCTGGCTGCTGACCCACCCCCCTCTCCTGGGCTTGAAATTCCAGGGAAGTCAAGCGATGGTAGCAACCACTGAGAGATTAGGGTAAACAATGCCAGAAAGAGGTCCTCTATTCTGTTCTCCATGTATCTCTCTGAGAGGACATGCCCTCACCTGATCCACCCGAGCCAATAGGTGGCCCATGCAGGAGGAGACAACTGGCCGTGTGGTCCAAGTCGGCTGAGAGCACTAGACCCAGCGTCGCAGAGCCTCCTTGAAGCCAGAAAAAGAGCCCAGAAGTTCCCTAGAGAAGGCACAGAAATTAGATGAGTTGAAAGCCTGGGACCTGGTCATTGGGCTTCTGGGCAAGAGGGGAGATGGCCTGTGGAAGGGACACTGCCTGCAACCCCTCTTGGACCAGACCCCACCTGTCTGCTTTGGGATACTGAGGATTAAGACGAGAGTGAACTAGTGTAGAAGAGATGGTGTTCTAATGCTTGGCAGGTTTAAAGCGATTGAAATCGTTGACATTCCTATTCTCCTCGTCCTCAGGACCACCATTAAGGGGAAGGGGCCTTCAAAGAAGCAAGAGGAGTTTATCACTTACAGCAGCCCTGTCAAGTGTCAATATCCAACCACTCCAGTCCCTTCCACCCCCTTGGCAGCCCCACTGCTTTCATAAGGACACAGATACATTCCCCTACAGGCTTTGGAGCAAACGTTAAGTTTTGATTTCTCTAAGATAAATGCCATAGTGCCATGACCTGCTCCTATGGCGGTAGCAAGTCTAGTTCTCAAAGAATCTGTGTGGAAGGGTTGAGCCACTCTATTGGACACCTGAAATTGATATTATACTGCATGTGAACGGGAATGTAACTCACGGCTTGGAAAAGGAAAAGAAACTCTTAACTGTTTTCAAGAGTCAGCTCTATCATTTTCCATTCCCAACTGTGATGCGGGAGTGATCCAGTCATTCCACATCCTGCCTTGCATTTGGTGGTGGGGTCTCTCTCTCCCTCTCTGGCGCATTCGGTTTGAATCACTGTGATAGGTGTGCAGTGAGAGCTCACTGGAGTTTTCATTTGAATTGCCCCAATGGCAACTTTCTATGTGGTTTCCATCTGTCTACGCTTTGGTAAAGGTGGCAGGCCCTTTACTTTTTCCCCACCCCCCTTCTATTTCCTTTTGCTAACTAGATTGCATGCTTACTTGGGGATCAAATTCTGAGTTTCCACGCTTCAGACAGGAGTCCTCTATTAGCTATGTGTTTTGGACCTATTTCCTCCAAGTTGGTAGCTTGTCTTTTGGGTCTTCTTAAGGAGGTCTTTCACACGGCACAGATTTACAATTCTGATTGTTGGATAAAGTCTAATTAATCAACTTTACCTTAGGGAAAATAATTTGATGTTCGACTGGAGGATTCTTTACCTAGCTTTCCATTCTGGAAATTTTCCCCCACATTTTCCCTATAAGATTTATCATTTTCCATGTAAGGCAGTGATTAATTTTGAGCTACTTTTTAAAATACTCTTTTTTTCTTTTTTTCCTTTGGGAGAGTGAACATGTGCATGAGCGGGCAGGGGCCTGGAGGGAGAAGGGAAAAGAGCATCCTCAAGCAGCCTCGCCAGTGAGCTTGGAGCCTGACTTTGTCCCGGGACGCTGAGAGCTTGACAAGAGCCGAAATGAAGAGCTGGCTGCCGCACAGGCTGCCTCACCCAGGCAGCCTGAGTTAAGTTTTGTATAGGGTTTGATACTTAGATTGTGGTCCCCGGCCTCCTCGTCCTCCACCTCCTCCTCCCCTCTCCCGCTCCCTCTTCTGCTTCTCCTTCTTCTTTGCCTATGCATGTCCACTTGCTCTAGCACCATTTATTCAAAACGCTGTCACTCCTCCACTGAACGGCTTTTTACCTTTGTCAAGGCCCCATTCGACATATGGGTGTAGTTCTCTTTCTGGGTCCCTGATTCTGTTCCACTTATCCATCTTTATTCTGTTCCATTGGTCTAGCTCTTCACCAACACCACGCACTTTTGATTACTGTAGACGAATATCTTGAAATGGGGTAGAAGGATTCTTCTGGTTTTCTTCTTTAGTTTTAGTTTCTCCTCTTTTTCTAGGTCCTAAAATAGAAAGATTATAGTTTTGAGACTCCTTTCCTTTTTAGAGAGAGAGAGAGAGATAGACACAGAGACAGAGACAGAGACAGAGACAGAGAAACGGAAGCGGTGCAGAAAGAGAGAGAGATGATTAAGCAGCCACCATGCCCAGCACCAGCACAATGCAGGTTCAGCCTCACTATCCCAAGGTTGACCATGACCCGAGTCAAAATCAAGAGTTGGACTAACTGACTGAGCCACCCAGATGCTCCTCCTCCTTTCTAATGTATGCATTGAGTGCTAAAAATTGAGCTCTCTGTTGATTTAGCTGTGTCCCATCAATTTTAATACGTTGTAGTTTTATTTTCCTTCGGGCCAGTGCACTGAAATTTTATCTTTTGTCTCCGATAATCTAGAAAGTTACTTTCTACGTGTTTAGATTTTGTTATCTTTCTCCCTTTGATATCTAGTTTCATTTTTAACTTTTTTTTATAAGTGTCAAAGTTTAATTCCAAGACAATGCTACATAGGGTTGCATTTTTTTCAGGTCCACAATATAGAGATTCTCCTCCGCTGCCCAACGACTGTTAGCTCCTGTTGCCAGGCACTGATTTGCGTTGGAGTCTCGGGTGCACCTCCCCCACCCCTACTCCCTTCAGCTCCTGTTGCCAGGCACTGGTTTGCATTGGAGACGGAACCCTCGTAGGGGTTCCAAGCAGTTTCTAGTGGCCGAGAGGACACTGGTGATCAGAGACAAAGCCCCCAGGCTCTCTGGAGCCAGCTGGTGGCCATTACAATGTCTCCCCACACAGTTCTGGAGCCGCTGTGGGCTCTCCGGGAACAGCTGTGGGCTTCTGGGTTGCCGATAATCGAACGTTGGCCACATGGGCCACGAGACTCTGGGTTTGGCTGGGAGATCCTCGTGTGCACTGTGTTGCTGGTGTTCATTCCAGTAAAGTGTGGACTCCGCTTAAGAGGAAGAAAGGGGCACTGTGCCCAGAATGAAGTATCTGGAAAAGACATGGAGAAGACCGACCCGGATGCACCAGCCCATGGAGCCGTCGCATCATCGGAGCACAAGGCCAGTCCTCTCCCGCTACAGATCCTTGCTCTGGCTGCCCTGAATCAAGATGTCGGGTACTTTTCTGTGGGAGACGCTACGCAACTGCTGAAGGGAGTTCGGCAAAGGCTGTTGAAGAAGAGCCCTCACCAGCTCACCGATGAAAATCCCATCTGTGGAGCAGCCCAGGACGATGGAGAACCCTCTGCGAGGAATATGCCAGAAGACTTCAAGGACAGCCCTGATCTGCGGGGAAGTGCAGACCCTCTGTCTCAGGACATTGGCAGCTGTGGACTGAGAGGGCAGGAAGAGGCAGGGGAGGCAGGCAGGCCAGAGCTTCCTGACGGAGGTGTGCCGTGGCAGGCCCCCGCTGAGGGCCAGAGCCAACACCACACCCTCAGCCAGATCCTACTGACGGTGATGCATCTGCTAGAGCTCCTTCGAGATCATCTGGAAGGTGGGGGCTCAAGGAGGCAGGTGCAGACTGGCTCCTCCTCCACTGATCACGTGCCCCGTGGGAGCCCCCTGAATCAAGGAAAGCCATCCAGGGCACTGAAGAAGGCACGTCAGGGGAATGAAGAGCTCCCAGGAAACACAACAATCCACCAAGCTGAGCAAGTATCTTTTCACCAGCGAAACAGCCTCCTGGAAAGGGAGATTCAGAAGCTGCACCTGAAGCTCGAGGCAGAGCCTAAGCTGTGCGAAGAGCACCTCAAACACCTGGAGAGGAAGATGATGGAGGAGAAGGCACGCTGCCTGCAAGTGAAGAACGAACTCGCCAAGGTGCGCAGGAAGGTGGATGCTGCCCACTGGAACTTAGGCCTCTACAAGAAGATGGCCGACGACCTGCACCGAGAATGGCAGAGAATCTCCTCCTTGCATGACCGAGAGCGCCTCCTGGTGGAGAACAGAAGTGAGGAGAGCCAGAAGGCTGTTCTGTGGGCAGAGAGGGAGTTCCAAAGGCTCAAGGAAGAAAACCATTGCCTCAGGCAGAAGCTGGCCAACTCTGGGCCCAAGGTCCAGCCTGTCTCCGGGGGGCCTCCTGCTCCTGCTCCTGCTCCTGCTCCAGCTCCAGCTCCTGCTCCTGCTCTTCTGGGCACAGCCTCCAAATGCCCTCAAGGGCCACAGGCTCCCCTCAAAGCCCAGAAGCCCAAGAAGGGAGCAAGGGTGCACTGGCCAGACTCCAAGTTCTCGGGTCCCCTGCAGGTCTGATTCCCTTTCCCAGCAGCCACCGACACTCACAACCAGAGCACAAAAGCTCCTGTGCTTCCTTACCCCTTCAGCCACACCCATTGCTCCTTTGACTGGAGATCCACCCCATTCTTGAACTGATGCTACCTATTCCCTATAGCCATGTGAGAGAGCATTTTTCATTGTTAAGGACCAAAAAAATAAAACGATCAAATTGCTGATCCTACTGCGACTGAGAATTGATTGTACGAAGGGATTCTATGCCAAGCAACGAAGGGTTTTAAGTGTCCTTTACTGATCACTTAATTGTCCCAATAACCCAGTGTGTCCTAGACTACTGAGGTTCAGAGAGGGGACACAACTTGCCCCAAGATCACACAGCTAGTGAATTTCAGAGCTCCCATTCCAAGCCAAGGTTGTCTAATTACCCACTGATGTGAAAATAACTACCACTCCTACCACTACGATGACTTCTGCTTCTTCATTTCTGAGAGAGAGAAAGAGCGAGGGCACACACACATGCAAGCGGGGGAGGGGCAGGGAGAGAGAGATTCCTAGACAGCCTTCGACTCAAGTGCACAACCAGACGCTGGGCTGGATTTCACAGACCATGGGAAAACGCCCTGAGCCAAAATCAAGAGTCAGACGTTGACCTGACTAAGCCACACAGGCACCCTTCCCTTGTGCAAGGAACTTCTAGGCAAGCTGCTGTAAGGATCCCAGAAGGGCTTGACAAAATTTTCTCATAGGTCACGTTCTAGTTTGGATGCAAGGATTATGGTGATGCCTAGCTGAGGTAAAGTCCCAGCAAAGCATGGAGGGCAGCCTTTCAGGGTCTCCAACGATTCCCTTCGTGGGTACACCTCGTTTTGTGTTCCATACTCTACCACTGGATTAGAGTCAGGAACTTCTGCCTCACTTCGAAAGGACAGAATATGGCCCGAGAGATAGATAGCATGTCCCTTCTGAGGCTCGTAGACAAAGACACTGGTCTCCTCTTGGGCTTGCTCTCGCTCCCTCACCATTGGTTTCGAGGGAAGCCGCCTGCTCCTTGTGGGCTGTATGATGGAGAGGCCCATGTGGCAAGGAATGAATATTTCTTGCTCACCGCAATGGAGGACCTCTGGCTGCTAGGAGCCACCCGAGTGAGCACACAAGCAGATTTCCCGCCAACAAGCCTGGAGATGACTGAAGACCCACATGACATCTTGACTGCAGCCTTGTGAGAGATCCTGAGACACAGGTCCCTGGCTAGATGCACCTGGATGCCTGGCCCACGGAAACCATATGCGGTTATCAATTGGTGTTGTCGGAAGCCCTCTGGGTTGCGGAAAACATTCAAAAAAGACACAAGGGTGAAGCCACAGTTCTGGCTGCTGACCCACCCCCCTCTCCTGGGCTTGAAATTCCAGGGAAGTCAAGCGATGGTAGCAACCACTGAGAGATTAGGGTAAACAATGCCAGAAAGAGGTCCTCTCTTCTGTTCTCCATGTATCTCTCTGAGAGGACATGCCCTCACCTGATCCACCCGAGCCAATAGGTGGCCCATGCAGGAGGAGACAACTGGCCGTGTGGTCCAAGTCGGCTGAGAGCACTAGACCCAGCGTCGCAGAGCCTCCTTGAAGCCAGAAAAAGAGCCCAGAAGTTCCCTAGAGAAGGCACAGAAATTAGATGAGTTGAAAGCTTGGGACCTGGTCATTGGGCTTCTGGGCAAGAGGGGAGATGGCCTGTGGAAGGGACACTGCCTGCAACCCCTCTTGGACCAGACCCCACCTGTCTGCTTTGGGATACTGAGGATTAAGACGAGAGTGAACTAGTGTAGAAGAGATGGTGTTCTAATGCTTGGCAGGTTTAAAGCGATTGAAATCGTTGACATTCCTATTCTCCTCGTCCTCAGGACCACCATTAAGGGGAAGGGGCCTTCAAAGAAGCAAGAGGAGTTTATCACTTACAGCAGCCCTGTCAAGTGTCAATATCCAACCACTCCAGTCCCTTCCACCCCCTTGGCAGCCCCACTGCTTTCATAAGGACACAGATACATTCCCCTACAGGCTTTGGAGCAAACGTTAAGTTTTGATTTCTCTAAGATAAATGCCATAGTGCCATGACCTGCTCCTATGGCGGTAGCAAGTCTAGTTCTCAAAGAATCTGTGTGGAAGGGTTGAGCCACTCTATTGGACACCTGAAATTGATATTATACTGCATGTGAACGGGAATGTAACTCACGGCTTGGAAAAGGAAAAGAAACTCTTAACTGTTTTCAAGAGTCAGCTCTATCATTTTCCATTCCCAACTGTGATGCGGGAGTGATCCAGTCATTCCACATCCTGCCTTGCATTTGGTGGTGGGGTCTCTCTCTCCCTCTCTGGCGCATTTGGTTTGAATCACTGTGATAGGTGTGCAGTGAGAGCTCACTGGAGTTTTCATTTGAATTGCCCCAATGGCAACTTTCTATGTGGTTTCCATCTGTCTACGCTTTGGTAAAGGTGGCAGGCCCTTTACTTTTTCCCCACCCCCCTTCTATTTCCTTTTGCTAACTAGATTGCATGCTTACTTGGGGATCAAATTCTGAGTTTCCATGCTTCAGACAGGAGTCCTCTATTAGCTATGTGATTTGGACCTATTTCCTCCAAGTTGGTAGCTTGTCTTTTGGGTCTTCTTAAGGAGGTCTTTCACACGGCACAGATTTACAATTCTGTTTGTTAATTAATCAACTTTACCTTAGGGAAAATAATTTGATGTTCGACTGGAGGATTCTTTACCTAGCTTTCCATTCTGGAAATTTTCCCCCACATTTTCCCTATAAGATTTATCATTTTCCATGTAAGGCAGTGATTAATTTTGAGCTACTTTTTAAAATACTCTTTTTTTCTTTTTTTCCTTTGGGAGAGTGAACATGTGCATGAGCGGGCAGGGGCCTGGAGGGAGAAGGGAAAAGAGCATCCTCAAGCAGCCTCGCCAGTGAGCTTGGAGCCTGACTTTGTCCCGGGACGCTGAGAGCTTGACAAGAGCCGAAATCAAGAGCTGGCTGCCGCACAGGCTGCCTCACCCAGGCAGCCTGAGTTAAGTTTTGTATAGGGTTTGATACTTAGATTGTGGTCCCCGGCCTCCTCGTCCTCCACCTCCTCCTCCCCTCTCCCGCTCCCTCTTCTGCTTCTCCTTCTTCTTTGCCTATGCATGTCCACTTGCTCTAGCACCATTTATTCAAAACGCTGTCACTCCTCCACTGAACGGCTTTTTACCTTTGTCAAGGCCCCATTCGACATATGGGTGTAGTTCTCTTTCTGGGTCCCTGATTCTGTTCCACTTATCCATCTTTATTCTGTTCCATTGGTCTAGCTCTTCACCAACACCACGCACTTTTGATTACTGTAGACGAATATCTTGAAATGGGGTAGAAGGATTCTTCTGGTTTTCTTCTTTAGTTTTAGTTTCTCCTCTTTTTCTAGGTCCTAAAATAGAAAGATTATAGTTTTGAGACTCCTTTCCTTTTTAGAGAGAGAGAGAGAGATAGACACAGAGACAGAGACAGAGACAGAGAAACGGAAGCGGTGCAGAAAGAGAGAGAGATGATTAAGCAGCCACCATGCCCAGCACCAGCACAATGCAGGTTCAGCCTCACTATCCCAAGGTTGACCATGACCCGAGTCAAAATCAAGAGTTGGACTAACTGACTGAGCCACCCAGATGCTCCTCCTCCTTTCTAATGTATGCATTGAGTGCTAAAAATTGAGCTCTCTGTTGATTTAGCTGTGTCCCATCAATTTTAATACGTTGTAGTTTTATTTTCCTTCGGGTCAGTGCACTGAAATTTTATCTTTTGTCTCCGATAATCTAGAAAGTTACTTTCTACGTGTTTAGAATTTGTTTTCTTTCTCCCTTTGATATCTAGTTTCATTTTTAACTTTTTTTTATAAGTGTCAAAGTTTAATTCCAAGACAATGCTACATAGGGTTGTATTTTTTTCAGGTCCACAATATATAGATTCTCCTCCGCTGCCCAACGACTGTTAGCTCCTGTTGCCAGGCACTGATTTGCGTTGGAGTCTCGGGTGCACCTCCCCCACCCCTACTCCCTTCAGCTCCTGTTGCCAGGCACTGGTTTGCATTGGAGTCGGAACCCTCGTAGGGGTTCCAAGCAGTTTCTAGTGGCCGAGAGGACACTGGTGATCAGAGACAAAGCCCCCAGGCTCTCTGGAGCCAGCTGGTGGCCATTACAATGTCTCCCCACACAGTTCTGGAGCCGCTGTGGGCTCTCCGGGAACAGCTGTGGGCTTCTGGGTTGCCGATAATCGAACGTTGGCCACATGGGCCACGAGACTCTGGGTTTGGCTGGGAGATCCTCGTGTGCACTGTGTTGCTGGTGTTCATTCCAGTAAAGTGTGGACTCCGCCCTAGAGGAAGAAAGGGGCACTGTGCCCAGAATGAAGTATCTGGAAAAGACATGGAGAAGACCGACCCGGATGCACCAGCCCATGGAGCCGTCGCATCATCGGAGCACAAGGCCAGTCCTCTCCCGCTACAGATCCTTGCTCTGGCTGCCCTGAATCAAGATGTCGGGTACTTTTCTGTGGGAGACGCTACGCAACTGCTGAAGGGAGTTCGGCAAAGGCTGTTGAAGAAGAGCCCTCACCAGCTCACCGATGAAAATCCCATCTGTGGAGCAGCCCAGGACGATGGAGAACCCCCTGCGAGGAATATGCCAGAAGACTTCAAGGACAGCCCTGATCTGCGGGGAAGTGCAGATCCTCCGTCTCAGGACATTGGCAGCTGTGGACTGAGAGGGCAGGAAGAGGCAGGGGAGGCAGGCAGGCCAGAGCTTCCTGACGGAGGTGTGCCGTGGCAGGCCCCCGCTGAGGGCCAGAGCCAACACCACACCCTCAGCCAGATCCTACTGACGGTGATGCATCTGCTAGAGCTCCTTCGAGATCATCTGGAAGGTGGGGGCTCAAGGAGGCAGGTGCAGACTGGCTCCTCCTCCACTGATCACGTGCCCCGTGGGAGCCCCCTGAATCAAGGAAAGCCATCCAGGGCACTGAAGAAGGCACGTCAGGGGAATGAAGAGCTCCCAGGAAACACAACAATCCACCAAGCTGAGCAGCGAAACAGCCTCCTGGAAAGGGAGATTCAGAAGCTGCACCTGAAGCTCGAGGCAGAGCCTAAGCTGTGCGAAGAGCACCTCAAACACCTGGAGAGGAAGATGATGGAGGAGAAGGCACGCTGCCTGCAAGTGAAGAACGAACTCGCCAAGGTGCGCAGGAAGGTGGATGCTGCCCACTGGAACTTAGGCCTCTACAAGAAGATGGCCGACGACCTGCACCGAGAATGGCAGAGAATCTCCTCCTTGCATGACCGAGAGCGCCTCCTGGTGGAGAACAGAAGTGAGGAGAGCCAGAAGGCTGTTCTGTGGGCCGAGAGGGAGTTCCAAAGGCTCAAGGAAGAAAACCATTGCCTCAGGCAGAAGCTGGCCAACTCTGGGCCCAAGGTCCAGCCTGTCTCCGGGGGGCCTCCTGCTCCTGCTCCTGCTCCTGCTCCAGCTCCAGCTCCTGCTCCTGCTCTTCTGGGCACAGCCTCCAAATGCCCTCAAGGGCCACAGGCTCCCCTCAAAGCCCAGAAGCCCAAGAAGGGAGCAAGGGTGCACTGGCCAGACTCCAAGTTCTCGGGTCCCCTGCAGGTCTGATTCCCTTTCCCAGCAGCCACCAACACTCACAACCAGAGCACAAAAGCTCCTGTGCTTCCTTACCCCTTCAGCCACACCCATTGCTCCTTTGACTGGAGATCCACCCCATTCTTGAACTGATGCTACCTATTCCCTATAGCCATGTGAGAGAGCATTTTTCATTGTTAA
Organism: Mustela nivalis; assembly: GCF_964662115.1. Lineage (NCBI taxonomy): Eukaryota > Metazoa > Chordata > Mammalia > Carnivora > Mustelidae > Mustela > Mustela nivalis. The sequence goes on from NC_139021.1 coordinate 70,986,336, forward strand.
GGACCAAACAAATAAAACGATCAAATTGCTGATCCTACTGCGACTGAGAATTGATTGTACGAAGGGATTCTATGCCAAGCAACGAAGGGTTTTAAGTGTCCTTTACTGATCACTTAATTGTCCCAATAACCCAGTGTGTCCTAGACTACTGAGGTTCAGAGAGGGGACACAACTTGCCCCAAGATCACACAGCTAGTGAATTTCAGAGCTCCCATTCCAAGCCAAGGTTGTCTAATTACCCACTGATGTGAAAATAACTACCACTCCTACCACTACGATGACTTCTGCTTCTTCATTTCTGAGAGAGAGAAAGAGCGAGGGCACACACACATGCAAGCGGGGGAGGGGCAGGGAGAGAGAGATTCCTAGACAGCCTTCGACTCAAGTGCACAACCAGACGCTGGGCTGGATTTCACAGACCATGGGAACACGCCCTGAGCCAAAATCAAGAGTCAGACGTTGACCTGACTAAGCCACACAGGCACCCTTCCCTTGTGCAAGGAACTTCTAGGCAAGCTGCTGTAAGGATCCCAGAAGGGCTTGACAAAATTTTCTCATAGGTCACGTTCTAGTTTGGATGCAAGGATTATGGTGATGCCTAGCTGAGGTAAAGTCCCAGCAAAGCATGGAGGGCAGCCTTTCAGGGTCTCCAACGATTCCCTTCGTGGGTACACCTCGTTTTGTGTTCCATACTCTACCACTGGATTAGAGTCAGGAACTCCTGCCTCACTTCGAAAGGACAGAATATGGCCCGAGAGATAGATAGCATGTCCCTTCTGAGGCTCGTAGACAAAGACACTGGTCTCCTCTTGGGCTTGCTCTCGCTCCCTCACCATTGGTTTCGAGGGAAGCCGCCTGCTCCTTGTGGGCTGTATGATGGAGAGGCCCATGTGGCAAGGAATGAATATTTCTTGCTCACCGCAATGGAGGACCTCTGGCTGCTAGGAGCCACCCGAGTGAGCACACAAGCAGATTTCCCGCCAACAAGCCTGGAGATGACTGAAGACCCACATGACATCTTGACTGCAGCCTTGTGAGAGATCCTGAGACACAGGTCCCTGGCTAGATGCACCTGGATGCCTGGCCCACGGAAACCATATGCGGTTATCAATTGGTGTTGTCGGAAGCCCTCTGGGTTGCGGAAAACATTCAAAAAAGACACAAGGGTGAAGCCACAGTTCTGGCTGCTGACCCACCCCCCTCTCCTGGGCTTGAAATTCCAGGGAAGTCAAGCGATGGTAGCAACCACTGAGAGATTAGGGTAAACAATGCCAGAAAGAGGTCCTCTATTCTGTTCTCCATGTATCTCTCTGAGAGGACATGCCCTCACCTGATCCACCCGAGCCAATAGGTGGCCCATGCAGGAGGAGACAACTGGCCGTGTGGTCCAAGTCGGCTGAGAGCACTAGACCCAGCGTCGCAGAGCCTCCTTGAAGCCAGAAAAAGAGCCCAGAAGTTCCCTAGAGAAGGCACAGAAATTAGATGAGTTGAAAGCTTGGGACCTGGTCATTGGGCTTCTGGGCAAGAGGGGAGATGGCCTGTGGAAGGGACACTGCCTGCAACCCCTCTTGGACCAGACCCCACCTGTCTGCTTTGGGATACTGAGGATTAAGACGAGAGTGAACTAGTGTAGAAGAGATGGTGTTCTAATGCTTGGCAGGTTTAAAGCGATTGAAATCGTTGACATTCCTATTCTCCTCGTCCTCAGGACCACCATTAAGGGGAAGGGGCCTTCAAAGAAGCAAGAGGAGTTTATCACTTACAGCAGCCCTGTCAAGTGTCAATATCCAACCACTCCAGTCCCTTCCACCCCCTTGGCAGCCCCACTGCTTTCATAAGGACACAGATACATTCCCCTACAGGCTTTGGAGCAAACGTTAAGTTTTGATTTCTCTAAGATAAATGCCATAGTGCCATGACCTGCTCCTATGGCGGTAGCAAGTCTAGTTCTCAAAGAATCTGTGTGGAAGGGTTGAGCCACTCTATTGGACACCTGAAATTGATATTATACTGCATGTGAACGGGAATGTAACTCACGGCTTGGAAAAGGAAAAGAAACTCTTAACTGTTTTCAAGAGTCAGCTCTATCATTTTCCATTCCCAACTGTGATGCGGGAGTGATCCAGTCATTCCACATCCTGCCTTGCATTTGGTGGTGGGGTCTCTCTCTCCCTCTCTGGCGCATTTGGTTTGAATCACTGTGATAGGTGTGCAGTGAGAGCTCACTGGAGTTTTCATTTGAATTGCCCCAATGGCAACTTTCTATGTGGTTTCCATCTGTCTACGCTTTGGTAAAGGTGGCAGGCCCTTTACTTTTTCCCCACCCCCCTTCTATTTCCTTTTGCTAACTAGATTGCATGCTTACTTGGGGATCAAATTCTGAGTTTCCACGCTTCAGACAGGAGTCCTCTATTAGCTATGTGTTTTGGACCTATTTCCTCCAAGTTGGTAGCTTGTCTTTTGGGTCTTCTTAAGGAGGTCTTTCACACGGCACAGATTTACAATTCTGATTGTTGGATAAAGTCTAATTAATCAACTTTACCTTAGGGAAAATAATTTGATGTTCGACTGGAGGATTCTTTACCTAGCTTTCCAGTCTGGAAATTTTCCCCCACATTTTCCCTATAAGATTTATCATTTTCCATGTAAGGCAGTGATTAATTTTGAGCTACTTTTTAAAATACTCTTTTTTTCTTTTTTTCCTTTGGGAGAGTGAACATGTGCATGAGCGGGCAGGGGCCTGGAGGGAGAAGGGAAAAGAGCATCCTCAAGCAGCCTCGCCAGTGAGCTTGGAGCCTGAGTTTGTCCCGGGACGCTGAGAGCTTGACAAGAGCCGAAATGAAGAGCTGGCTGCCGCACAGGCTGCCTCACCCAGGCAGCCTGAGTTAAGTTTTGTATAGGGTTTGATACTTAGATTGTGGTCCCCGGCCTCCTCGTCCTCCACCTCCTCCTCCCCTCTCCCGCTCCCTCTTCTGCTTCTCCTTCTTCTTTGCCTATGCATGTCCACTTGCTCTAGCACCATTTATTCAAAACGCTGTCACTCCTCCACTGAACGGCTTTTTACCTTTGTCAAGGCCCCATTCGACATATGGGTGTAGTTCTCTTTCTGGGTCCCTGATTCTGTTCCACTTATCCATCTTTATTCTGTTCCATTGGTCTAGCTCTTCACCAACACCACGCACTTTTGATTACTGTAGACGAATATCTTGAAATGGGGTAGAAGGATTCTTCTGGTTTTCTTCTTTAGTTTTAGTTTCTCCTCTTTTTCTAGGTCCTAAAATAGAAAGATTATAGTTTTGAGACTCCTTTCCTTTTTAGAGAGAGAGAGAGAGATAGACACAGAGACAGAGACAGAGACAGAGACAGAGACAGAGAAACGGAAGCGGTGCAGAAAGAGAGAGAGATGATTAAGCAGCCACCATGCCCAGCACCAGCACAATGCAGGTTCAGCCTCACTATCCCAAGGTTGACCATGACCCGAGTCAAAATCAAGAGTTGGACTAACTGACTGAGCCACCCAGATGCTCCTCCTCCTTTATAATGTATGCATTGAGTGCTAAAAATTGAGCTCTCTGTTGATTTAGCTGTGTCCCATCAATTTTAATACGTTGTAGTTTTATTTTCCTTCGGGCCAGTGCACTGAAATTTTATCTTTTGTCTCCGATAATCTAGAAAGTTACTTTCTACGTGTTTAGATTTTGTTATCTTTCTCCCTTTGATATCTAGTTTCATTTTTAACTTTTTTTTATAAGTGTCAAAGTTTAATTCCAAGACAATGCTACATAGGGTTGTATTTTTTTCAGGTCCACAATATAGAGATTCTCCTCCGCTGCCCAACGACTGTTAGCTCCTGTTGCCAGGCACTGATTTGCGTTGGAGTCTCGGGTGCACCTCCCCCACCCCTACTCCCTTCAGCTCCTGTTGCCAGGCACTGGTTTGCATTGGAGACGGAACCCTCGTAGGGGTTCCAAGCAGTTTCTAGTGGCCGAGAGGACACTGGTGATCAGAGACAAAGCCCCCAGGCTCTCTGGAGCCAGCTGGTGGCCATTACAATGTCTCCCCACACAGTTCTGGAGCCGCTGTGGGCTCTCCGGGAACAGCTGTGGGCTTCTGGGTTGCCGATAATCGAACGTTGGCCACATGGGCCACGAGACTCTGGGTTTGGCTGGGAGATCCTCGTGTGCACTGTGTTGCTGGTGTTCATTCCAGTAAAGTGTGGACTCCGCCCTAGAGGAAGAAAGGGGCACTGTGCCCAGAATGAAGTATCTGGAAAAGACATGGAGAAGACCGACCCGGATGCACCAGCCCATGGAGCCGTCGCATCATCGGAGCACAAGGCCAGTCCTCTCCCGCTACAGATCCTTGCTCTGGCTGCCCTGAATCAAGATGTCGGGTACTTTTCTGTGGGAGACGCTACGCAACTGCTGAAGGGAGTTCGGCAAAGGCTGTTGAAGAAGAGCCCTCACCAGCTCACCGATGAAAATCCCATCTGTGGAGCAGCCCAGGACGATGGAGAACCCCCTGCGAGGAATATGCCAGAAGACTTCAAGGACAGCCCTGATCTGCGGGGAAGTGCAGACCCTCTGTCTCAGGACATTGGCAGCTGTGGACTGAGAGGGCAGGAAGAGGCAGGGGAGGCAGGCAGGCCAGAGCTTCCTGACGGAGGTGTGCCGTGGCAGGCCCCCGCTGAGGGCCAGAGCCAACACCACACCCTCAGCCAGATCCTACTGACGGTGATGCATCTGCTAGAGCTCCTTCGAGATCATCTGGAAGGTGGGGGCTCAAGGAGGCAGGTGCAGACTGGCTCCTCCTCCACTGATCACGTGCCCCGTGGGAGCCCCCTGAATCAAGGAAAGCCATCCAGGGCACTGAAGAAGGCACGTCAGGGGAATGAAGAGCTCCCAGGAAACACAACAATCCACCAAGCTGAGCAAGTATCTTTTCACCAGCGAAACAGCCTCCTGGAAAGGGAGATTCAGAAGCTGCACCTGAAGCTCGAGGCAGAGCCTAAGCTGTGCGAAGAGCACCTCAAACACCTGGAGAGGAAGATGATGGAGGAGAAGGCACGCTGCCTGCAAGTGAAGAACGAACTCGCCAAGGTGCGCAGGAAGGTGGATGCTGCCCACTGGAACTTAGGCCTCTACAAGAAGATGGCCGACGACCTGCACCGAGAATGGCAGAGAATCTCCTCCTTGCATGACCGAGAGCGCCTCCTGGTGGAGAACAGAAGTGAGGAGAGCCAGAAGGCTGTTCTGTGGGCAGAGAGGGAGTTCCAAAGGCTCAAGGAAGAAAACCATTGCCTCAGGCAGAAGCTGGCCAACTCTGGGCCCAAGGTCCAGCCTGTCTCCGGGGGGCCTCCTGCTCCTGCTCCTGCTCCTGCTCCAGCTCCAGCTCCTACTCCTGCTCCTGCTCTTCTGGGCACAGCCTCCAAATGCCCTCAAGGGCCACAGGCTCCCCTCAAAGCCCAGAAGCCCAAGAAGGGAGCAAGGGTGCACTGGCCAGACTCCAAGTTCTCGGGTCCCCTGCAGGTCTGATTCCCTTTCCCAGCAGCCACCGACACTCACAACCAGAGCACAAAAGCTCCTGTGCTTCCTTACCCCTTCAGCCACACCCATTGCTCCTTTGACTGGAGATCCACCCCATTCTTGAACTGATGCTACCTATTCCCTATAGCCATGTGAGAGAGCATTTTTCATTGTTAAGGACCAAACAAATAAAACGATCAAATTGCTGATCCTACTGCGACTGAGAATTGATTGTACGAAGGGATTCTATGCCAAGCAACGAAGGGTTTTAAGTGTCCTTTACTGATCACTTAATTGTCCCAATAACCCAGTGTGTCCTAGACTACTGAGGTTCAGAGAGGGGACACAACTTGCCCCTAGATCACACAGCTAGTGAATTTCAGAGCTCCCATTCCAAGCCAAGGTTGTCTAATTACCCACTGATGTGAAAATAACTACCACTCCTACCACTACGATGACTTCTGCTTCTTCATTTCTGAGAGAGAGAAAGAGCGAGGGCACACACACATGCAAGCGGGGGAGGGGCAGGGAGACAGAGATTCCTAGACAGCCTTCGACTCAAGTGCACAACCAGACGCTGGGCTGGATTTCACAGACCATGGGAACACGCCCTGAGCCAAAATCAAGAGTCAGACGTTGACCTGACTAAGCCACACAGGCACCCTTCCCTTGTGCAAGGAACTTCTAGGCAAGCTGCTGTAAGGATCCCAGAAGGGCTTGACAAAATTTTCTCATAGGTCACGTTCTAGTTTGGATGCAAGGATTATGGTGATGCCTAGCTGAGGTAAAGTCCCAGCAAAGCATGGAGGGCAGCCTTTCAGGGTCTCCAACGATTCCCTTCGTGGGTACACCTCGTTTTGTGTTCCATACTCTACCACTGGATTAGAGTCAGGAACTCCTGCCTCACTTCGAAAGGACAGAATATGGCCCGAGAGATAGATAGCATGTCCCTTCTGAGGCTCGTAGACAAAGACACTGGTCTCCTCTTGGGCTTGCTCTCGCTCCCTCACCATTGGTTTCGAGGGAAGCCGCCTGCTCCTTGTGGGCTGTATGATGGAGAGTCCCATGTGGCAAGGAATGAATATTTCTTGCTCACCGCAATGGAGGACCTCTGGCTGCTAGGAGCCACCCGAGTGAGCACACAAGCAGATTTCCCGCCAACAAGCCTGGAGATGACTGAAGACCCACATGACATCTTGACTGCAGCCTTGTGAGAGATCCTGAGACACAGGTCCCTGGCTAGATGCACCTGGATGCCTGGCCCACGGAAACCATATGCGGTTATCAATTGGTGTTGTCGGAAGCCCTCTGGGTTGCGGAAAACATTCAAAAAAGACACAAGGGTGAAGCCACAGTTCTGGCTGCTGACCCACCCCCCTCTCCTGGGCTTGAAATTCCAGGGAAGTCAAGCGATGGTAGCAACCACTGAGAGATTAGGGTAAACAATGCCAGAAAGAGGTCCTCTATTCTGTTCTCCATGTATCTCTCTGAGAGGACATGCCCTCACCTGATCCACCCGAGCCAATAGGTGGCCCATGCAGGAGGAGACAACTGGCCGTGTGGTCCAAGTCGGCTGAGAGCACTAGACCCAGCGTCGCAGAGCCTCCTTGAAGCCAGAAAAAGAGCCCAGAAGTTCCCTGGTGTCCCTAGAAAAGGCACAGAAATTAGATGAGTTGAAAGGCTGGGACCTGGTCATTGGGCTTCTGGGCAAGAGGGGAGATGGCCTGTGGAAGGGACACTGCCTGCAACCCCTCTTGGACCAGACCCCACCTGTCTGCTTTGGGATACTGAGGATTAAGACGAGAGTGAACTAGTGTAGAAGAGATGGTGTTCTAATGCTTGGCAGGTTTAAAGCGATTGAAATCGTTGACATTCCTATTCTCCTCGTCCTCAGGACCACCATTAAGGGGAAGGGGCCTTCAAAGAAGCAAGAGGAGTTTATCACTTACAGCAGCCCTGTCAAGTGTCAATATCCAACCACTCCAGTCCCTTCCACCCCCTTGGCAGCCCCACTGCTTTCATAAGGACACAGATACATTCCCCTACAGGCTTTGGAGCAAACGTTAAGTTTTGATTTCTCTAAGATAAATGCCATAGTGCCATGACCTGCTCCTATGGCGGTAGCAAGTCTAGTTCTCAAAGAATCTGTGTGGAAGGGTTGAGCCACTCTATTGGACACCTGAAATTGATATTATACTGCATGTGAACGGGAATGTAACTCACGGCTTGGAAAAGGAAAAGAAACTCTTAACTGTTTTCAAGAGTCAGCTCTATCATTTTCCATTCCCAACTGTGATGCGGGAGTGATCCAGTCATTCCACATCCTGCCTTGCATTTGGTGGTGGGGTCTCTCTCTCCCTCTCTGGCGCATTTCGTTTGAATCACTGTGATAGGTGTGCAGTGAGAGCTCACAGGAGTTTTCATTTGAATTGCCCCAATGGCAACTTTCTATGTGGTTTCCATCTGTCTACGCTTTGGTAAAGGTGGCAGGCCCTTTACTTTTTCCCCACCCCCCTTCTATTTCCTTTTGCTAACTAGATTGCATGCTTACTTGGGGATCAAATTCTGAGTTTCCATGCTTCAGACAGGAGTCCTCTATTAGCTATGTGATTTGGACCTATTTCCTCCAAGTTGGTAGCTTGTCTTTTGGGTCTTCTTAAGGAGGTCTTTCACACGGCACAGATTTACAATTCTGATTGTTGGATAAAGTCTAATTAATCAACTTTACCTTAGGGAAAATAATTTGATGTTCGACTGGAGGATTCTTTACCTAGCTTTCCATTCTGGAAATTTTCCCCCACATTTTCCCTATAAGATTTATCATTTTCCATGTAAGGCAGTGATTAATTTTGAGCTACTTTTTAAAATACTCTTTTTTTCTTTTTTTCCTTTGGGAGAGTGAACATGTGCATGAGCGGGCAGGGGCCTGGAGGGAGAAGGGAAAAGTGCATCCTCAAGCAGCCTCGCCAGTGAGCTTGGAGCCTGACTTTGTCCCGGGACGCTGAGAGCTTGACAAGAGCCGAAATGAAGAGCTGGCTGCCGCACAGGCTGCCTCACCCAGGCAGCCTGAGTTAAGTTTTGTATAGGGTTTGATACTTAGATTGTGGTCCCCGGCCTCCTCGTCCTCCACCTCCTCCTCCCCTCTCCCGCTCCCTCTTCTGCTTCTCCTTCTTCTTTGCCTATGCATGTCCACTTGCTCTAGCACCATTTATTCAAAACGCTGTCACTCCTCCACTGAACGGCTTTTTACCTTTGTCAAGGCCCCATTCGACATATGGGTGTAGTTCTCTTTCTGGGTCCCTGATTCTGTTCCACTTATCCATCTTTATTCTGTTCCATTGGTCTAGCTCTTCACCAACACCACGCACTTTTGATTACTGTAGACGAATATCTTGAAATGGGGTAGAAGGATTCTTCTGGTTTTCTTCTTTAGTTTTAGTTTCTCCTCTTTTTCTAGGTTCTAAAATAGAAAGATTATAGTTTTGAGACTCCTTTCCTTTTTAGAGAGAGAGAGAGAGATAGACACAGAGACAGAGACAGAGACAGAGACAGACACAGAGACAGAGACAGAGAAACGGAAGCGGTGCAGAAAGAGAGAGAGATGATTAAGCAGCCACCATGCCCAGCACCAGCACAATGCAGGTTCAGCCTCACTATCCCAAGGTTGACCATGACCCGAGTCAAAATCAAGAGTTGGACTAACTGACTGAGCCACCCAGATGCTCCTCCTCCTTTCTAATGTATGCATTGAGTGCTAAAAATTGAGCTCTCTGTTGATTTAGCTGTGTCCCATCAATTTTAATACGTTGTAGTTTTATTTTCCTTCGGGTCAGTGCACTGAAATTTTATCTTTTGTCTCCGATAATCTAGAAAGTTACTTTCTACGTGTTTAGATTTTGTTATCTTTCTCCCTTTGATATCTAGTTTCATTTTTAACTTTTTTTTATAAGTGTCAAAGTTTAATTCCAAGACAATGCTACATAGGGTTGCATTTTTTTCAGGTACACAATATAGAGATTCTCCTCCGCTGCCCAACGACTGTTAGCTCCTGTTGCCAGGCACTGATTTGCGTTGGAGTCTCGGGTGCACCTCCCCCACCCCTACTCCCTTCAGCTCCTGTTGCCAGGCACTGGTTTGCATTGGAGACGGAACCCTCGTAGGGGTTCCAAGCAGTTTCTAGTGGCCGAGAGGACACTGGTGATCAGAGACAAAGCCCCCAGGCTCTCTGGAGCCAGCTGGTGGCCATTACAATGTCTCCCCACACAGTTCTGGAGCCGCTGTGGGCTCTCCGGGAACAGCTGTGGGCTTCTGGGTTGCCGATAATCGAACGTTGGCCACATGGGCCACGAGACTCTGGGTTTGGCTGGGAGATCCTCGTGTGCACTGTGTTGCTGGTGTTCATTCCAGTAAAGTGTGGACTCCGCTTAAGAGGAAGAAAGGGGCACTGTGCCCAGAATGAAGTATCTGGAAAAGACATGGAGAAGACCGACCCGGATGCACCAGCCCATGGAGCCGTCGCATCATCGGAGCACAAGGCCAGTCCTCTCCCGCTACAGATCCTTGCTCTGGCTGCCCTGAATCAAGATGTCGGGTACTTTTCTGTGGGAGACGCTACGCAACTGATGAAGGGAGTTCGGCAAAGGCTGTTGAAGAAGAGCCCTCACCAGCTCACCGATGAAAATCCCATCTGTGGAGCAGCCCAGGACGATGGAGAACCCCCTGCGAGGAATATGCCAGAAGACTTCAAGGACAGCCCTGATCTGCGGGGAAGTGCAGACCCTCTGTCTCAGGACATTGGCAGCTGTGGACTGAGAGGGCAGGAAGAGGCAGGGGAGGCAGGCAGGCCAGAGCTTCCTGACGGAGGTGTGCCGTGGCAGGCCCCCGCTGAGGGCCAGAGCCAACACCACACCCTCAGCCAGATCCTACTGACGGTGATGCATCTGCTAGAGCTCCTTCGAGATCATCTGGAAGGTGGGGGCTCAAGGAGGCAGGTGCAGACTGGCTCCTCCTCCACTGATCACGTGCCCCGTGGGAGCCCCCTGAATCAAGGAAAGCCATCCAGGGCACTGAAGAAGGCACGTCAGGGGAATGAAGAGCTCCCAGGAAACACAACAATCCACCAAGCTGAGCAAGTATCTTTTCACCAGCGAAACAGCCTCCTGGAAAGGGAGATTCAGAAGCTGCACCTGAAGCTCGAGGCAGAGCCTAAGCTGTGCGAAGAGCACCTCAAACACCTGGAGAGGAAGATGATGGAGGAGAAGGCACGCTGCCTGCAAGTGAAGAACGAACTCGCCAAGGTGCGCAGGAAGGTGGATGCTGCCCACTGGAACTTAGGCCTCTACAAGAAGATGGCCGACGACCTGCACCGAGAATGGCAGAGAATCTCCTCCTTGCATGACCGAGAGCGCCTCCTGGTGGAGAACAGAAGTGAGGAGAGCCAGAAGGCTGTTCTGTGGGCAGAGAGGGAGTTCCAAAGGCTCAAGGAAGAAAACCATTGCCTCAGGCAGAAGCTGGCCAACTCTGGGCCCAAGGTCCAGCCTGTCTCCGGGGGGCCTCCTGCTCCTGCTCCTGCTCCTGCTCCAGCTCCAGCTCCTGCTCCTGCTCTTCTGGGCACAGCCTCCAAATGCCCTCAAGGGCCACAGGCTCCCCTCAAAGCCCAGAAGCCCAAGAAGGGAGCAAGGGTGCACTGGCCAGACTCCAAGTTCTCGGGTCCCCTGCAGGTCTGATTCCCTTTCCCAGCAGCCACCGACACTCACAACCAGAGCACAAAAGCTCCTGTGCTTCCTTACCCCTTCAGCCACACCCATTGCTCCTTTGACTGGAGATCCACCCCATTCTTGAACTGATGCTACCTATTCCCTATAGCCATGTGAGAGAGCATTTTTCATTGTTAAGGACCAAAAAAATAAAACGATCAAATTGCTGATCCTACTGCGACTGAGAATTGATTGTACGAAGGGATTCTATGCCAAGCAACGAAGGGTTTTAAGTGTCCTTTACTGATCACTTAATTGTCCCAATAACCCAGTGTGTCCTAGACTACTGAGGTTCAGAGAGGGGACACAACTTGCCCCAAGATCACACAGCTAGTGAATTTCAGAGCTCCCATTCCAAGCCAAGGTTGTCTAATTACCCACTGATGTGAAAATAACTACCACTCCTACCACTACGATGACTTCTGCTTCTTCATTTCTGAGAGAGAGAAAGAGCGAGGGCACACACACATGCAAGCGGGGGAGGGGCAGGGAGAGAGAGATTCCTAGACAGCCTTCGACTCAAGTGCACAACCAGACGCTGGGCTGGATTTCACAGACCATGGGAACACGCCCTGAGCCAAAATCAAGAGTCAGACGTTGACCTGACTAAGCCACACAGGCACCCTTCCCTTGTGCAAGGAACTTCTAGGCAAGCTGCTGTAAGGATCCCAGAAGGGCTTGACAAAATTTTCTCATAGGTCACGTTCTAGTTTGGATGCAAGGATTATGGTGATGCCTAGCTGAGGTAAAGTCCCAGCAAAGCATGGAGGGCAGCCTTTCAGGGTCTCCAACGATTCCCTTCGTGGGTACACCTCGTTTTGTGTTCCATACTCTACCACTGGATTAGAGTCAGGAACTCCTGCCTCACTTCGAAAGGACAGACTATGGCCCGAGAGATAGATAGCATGTCCCTTCTGAGGCTCGTAGACAAAGACACTGGTCTCCTCTTGGGCTTGCTCTCGCTCCCTCACCATTGGTTTCGAGGGAAGCCGCCTGCTCCTTGTGGGCTGTATGATGGAGAGGCCCATGTGGCAAGGAATGAATATTTCTTGCTCACCGCAATGGAGGACCTCTGGCTGCTAGGAGCCACCCGAGTGAGCACACAAGCAGATTTCCCGCCAACAAGCCTGGAGATGACTGAAGACCCACATGACATCTTGACTGCAGCCTTGTGAGAGATCCTGAGACACAGGTCCCTGGCTAGATGCACCTGGATGCCTGGCCCACGGAAACCATATGCGGTTATCAATTGGTGTTGTCGGAAGCCCTCTGGGTTGCGGAAAACATTCAAAAAAGACACAAGGGTGAAGCCACAGTTCTGGCTGCTGACCCACCCCCCTCTCCTGGGCTTGAAATTCCAGGGAAGTCAAGCGATGGTAGCAACCACTGAGAGATTAGGGTAAACAATGCCAGAAAGAGGTCCTCTATTCTGTTCTCCATGTATCTCTCTGAGAGGACATGCCCTCACCTGATCCACCCGAGCCAATAGGTGGCCCATGCAGGAGGAGACAACTGGCCGTGTGGTCCAAGTCGGCTGAGAGCACTAGACCCAGCGTCGCAGAGCCTCCTTGAAGCCAGAAAAAGAGCCCAGAAGTTCCCTGGTGTCCCTAGAGAAGGCACAGAAATTAGATGAGTTGAAAGCCTGGGACCTGGTCATTGGGCTTCTGGGCAAGAGGGGAGATGGCCTGTGGAAGGGACACTGCCTGCAACCCCTCTTGGACCAGACCCCACCTGTCTGCTTTGGGATACTGAGGATTAAGACGAGAGTGAACTAGTGTAGAAGAGATGGTGTTCTAATGCTTGGCAGGTTTAAAGCGATTGAAATCGTTGACATTCCTATTCTCCTCGTCCTCAGGACCACCATTAAGGGGAAGGGGCCTTCAAAGAAGCAAGAGGAGTTTATCACTTACAGCAGCCCTGTCAAGTGTCAATATCCAACCACTCCAGTCCCTTCCACCCCCTTGGCAGCCCCACTGCTTTCATAAGGACACAGATACATTCCCCTACAGGCTTTGGAGCAAACGTTAAGTTTTGATTTCTCTAAGATAAATGCCATAGTGCCATGACCTGCTCCTATGGCGGTAGCAAGTCTAGTTCTCAAAGAATCTGTGTGGAAGGGTTGAGCCACTCTATTGGACACCTGAAATTGATATTATACTGCATGTGAACGGGAATGTAACTCACGGCTTGGAAAAGGAAAAGAAACTCTTAACTGTTTTCAAGAGTCAGCTCTATCATTTTCCATTCCCAACTGTGATGCGGGAGTGATCCAGTCATTCCACATCCTGCCTTGCATTTGGTGGTGGGGTCTCTCTCTCCCTCTCTGGCGCATTTGGTTTGAATCACTGTGATAGGTGTGCAGTGAGAGCTCACTGGAGTTTTCATTTGAATTGCCCCAATGGCAACTTTCTATGTGGTTTCCATCTGTCTACGCTTTGGTAAAGGTGGCAGGCCCTTTACTTTTTCCCCACCCCCCTTCTATTTCCTTTTGCTAACTAGATTGCATGCTTACTTGGGGATCAAATTCTGAGTTTCCATGCTTCAGACAGGAGTCCTCTATTAGCTATGTGATTTGGACCTATTTCCTCCAAGTTGGTAGCTTGTCTTTTGGGTCTTCTTAAGGAGGTCTTTCACACGGCACAGATTTACAATTCTGATTGTTGGATAAAGTCTAATTAATCAACTTTACCTTAGGGAAAATAATTTGATGTTCGACTGGAGGATTCTTTACCTAGCTTTCCATTCTGGAAATTTTCCCCCACATTTTCCCTATAAGATTTATCATTTTCCATGTAAGGCAGTGATTAATTTTGAGCTACTTTTTAAAATACTCTTTTTTTCTTTTTTTCCTTTGGGAGAGTGAACATGTGCATGAGCGGGCAGGGGCCTGGAGGGAGAAGGGAAAAGAGCATCCTCAAGCAGCCTCGCCAGTGAGCTTGGAGCCTGACTTTGTCCCGGGACGCTGAGAGCTTGACAAGAGCCGAAATGAAGAGCTGGCTGCCGCACAGGCTGCCTCACCCAGGCAGCCTGAGTTAAGTTTTGTATAGGGTTTGATACTTAGATTGTGGTCCCCGGCCTCCTCGTCCTCCACCTCCTCCTCCCCTCTCCCGCTCCCTCTTCTGCTTCTCCTTCTTCTTTGCCTATGCATGTCCACTTGCTCTAGCACCATTTATTCAAAACGCTGTCACTCCTCCACTGAACGGCTTTTTACCTTTGTCAAGGCCCCATTCGACATATGGGTGTAGTTCTCTTTCTGGGTCCCTGATTCTGTTCCACTTATCCATCTTTATTCTGTTCCATTGGTCTAGCTCTTCACCAACACCACGCACTTTTGATTACTGTAGACGAATATCTTGAAATGGGGTAGAAGGATTCTTCTGGTTTTCTTCTTTAGTTTTAGTTTCTCCTCTTTTTCTAGGTTCTAAAATAGAAAGATTATAGTTTTGAGACTCCTTTCCTTTTTAGAGAGAGAGAGAGAGATAGACACAGAGACAGAGACAGAGACAGAGACAGAGACAGAGAAACGGAAGCGGTGCAGAAAGAGAGAGAGATGATTAAGCAGCCACCATGCCCAGCACCAGCACAATGCAGGTTCAGCCTCACTATCCCAAGGTTGACCATGACCCGAGTCAAAATCAAGAGTTGGACTAACTGACTGAGCCACCCAGATGCTCCTCCTCCTTTCTAATGTATGCATTGAGTGCTAAAAATTGAGCTCTCTGTTGATTTAGCTGTGTCCCATCAATTTTAATACGTTGTAGTTTTATTTTCCTTCGGGTCAGTGCACTGAAATTTTATCTTTTGTCTCCGATAATCTAGAAAGTTACTTTCTACGTGTTTAGATTTTGTTATCTTTCTCCCTTTGATATCTAGTTTCATTTTTAACTTTTTTTTATAAGTGTCAAAGTTTAATTCCAAGACAATGCTACGTAGGGTTGCATTTTTTTCAGGTCCACAATATAGAGATTCTCCTCCGCTGCCCAACGACTGTTAGCTCCTGTTGCCAGGCACTGATTTGCGTTGGAGTCTCGGGTGCACCTCCCCCACCCCTACTCCCTTCAGCTCCTGTTGCCAGGCACTGGTTTGCATTGGAGACGGAACCCTCGTAGGGGTTCCAAGCAGTTTCTAGTGGCCGAGAGGACACTGGTGATCAGAGACAAAGCCCCCAGGCTCTCTGGAGCCAGCTGGTGGCCATTACAATGTCTCCCCACACAGTTCTGGAGCCGCTGTGGGCTCTCCGGGAACAGCTGTGGGCTTCTGGGTTGCCGATAATCGAACGTTGGCCACATGGGCCACGAGACTCTGGGTTTGGCTGGGAGATCCTCGTGTGCACTGTGTTGCTGGTGTTCATTCCAGTAAAGTGTGGACTCCGCTTAAGAGGAAGAAAGGGGCACTGTGCCCAGAATGAAGTATCTGGAAAAGACATGGAGAAGACCGACCCGGATGCACCAGCCCATGGAGCCGTCGCATCATCGGAGCACAAGGCCAGTCCTCTCCCGCTACAGATCCTTGCTCTGGCTGCCCTGAATCAAGATGTCGGGTACTTTTCTGTGGGAGACGCTACGCAACTGCTGAAGGGAGTTCGGCAAAGGCTGTTGAAGAAGAGCCCTCACCAGCTCACCGATGAAAATCCCATCTGTGGAGCAGCCCAGGACGATGGAGAACCCCCTGCGAGGAATATGCCAGAAGACTTCAAGGACAGCCCTGATCTGCGGGGAAGTGCAGACCCTCTGTCTCAGGACATTGGCAGCTGTGGACTGAGAGGGCAGGAAGAGGCAGGGGAGGCAGGCAGGCCAGAGCTTCCTGACGGAGGTGTGCCGTGGCAGGCCCCCGCTGAGGGCCAGAGCCAACACCACACCCTCAGCCAGATCCTACTGACGGTGATGCATCTGCTAGAGCTCCTTCGAGATCATCTGGAAGGTGGGGGCTCAAGGAGGCAGGTGCAGACTGGCTCCTCCTCCACTGATCACGTGCCCCGTGGGAGCCCCCTGAATCAAGGAAAGCCATCCAGGGCACTGAAGAAGGCACGTCAGGGGAATGAAGAGCTCCCAGGAAACACAACAATCCACCAAGCTGAGCAAGTATCTTTTCACCAGCGAAACAGCCTCCTGGAAAGGGAGATTCAGAAGCTGCACCTGAAGCTCGAGGCAGAGCCTAAGCTGTGCGAAGAGCACCTCAAACACCTGGAGAGGAAGATGATGGAGGAGAAGGCACGCTGCCTGCAAGTGAAGAACGAACTCGCCAAGGTGCGCAGGAAGGTGGATGCTGCCCACTGGAACTTAGGCCTCTACAAGAAGATGGCCGACGACCTGCACCGAGAATGGCAGAGAATCTCCTCCTTGCATGACCGAGAGCGCCTCCTGGTGGAGAACAGAAGTGAGGAGAGCCAGAAGGCTGTTCTGTGGGCAGAGAGGGAGTTCCAAAGGCTCAAGGAAGAAAACCATTGCCTCAGGCAGAAGCTGGCCAACTCTGGGCCCAAGGTCCAGCCTGTCTCCGGGGGGCCTCCTGCTCCTGCTCCTGCTCCTGCTCCTGCTCCAGCTCCAGCTCCTACTCCTGCTCCTGCTCTTCTGGGCACAGCCTCCAAATGCCCTCAAGGGCCACAGGCTCCCCTCAAAGCCCAGAAGCCCAAGAAGGGAGCAAGGGTGCACTGGCCAGACTCCAAGTTCTCGGGTCCCCTGCAGGTCTGATTCCCTTTCCCAGCAGCCACCGACACTCACAACCAGAGCACAAAAGCTCCTGTGCTTCCTTACCCCTTCAGCCACACCCATTGCTCCTTTGACTGGAGATCCACCCCATTCTTGAACTGATGCTACCTATTCCCTATAGCCATGTGAGAGAGCATTTTTCATTGTTAAGGACCAAAAAAATAAAACGATCAAATTGCTGATCCTACTGCGACTGAGAATTGATTGTACGAAGGGATTCTATGCCAAGCAACGAAGGGTTTTAAGTGTCCTTTACTGATCACTTAATTGTCCCAATAACCCAGTGTGTCCTAGACTACTGAGGTTCAGAGAGGGGACACAACTTGCCCCAAGATCACACAGCTAGTGAATTTCAGAGCTCCCATTCCAAGCCAAGGTTGTCTAATTACCCACTGATGTGAAAATAACTACCACTCCTACCACTACGATGACTTCTGCTTCTTCATTTCTGAGAGAGAGAAAGAGCGAGGGCACACACACATGCAAGCGGGGGAGGGGCAGGGAGAGAGAGATTCCTAGACAGCCTTCGACTCAAGTGCACAACCAGACGCTGGGCTGGATTTCACAGACCATGGGAACACGCCCTGAGCCAAAATCAAGAGTCAGACGTTGACCTGACTAAGCCACACAGGCACCCTTCCCTTGTGCAAGGAACTTCTAGGCAAGCTGCTGTAAGGATCCCAGAAGGGCTTGACAAAATTTTCTCATAGGTCACGTTCTAGTTTGGATGCAAGGATTATGGTGATGCCTAGCTGAGGTAAAGTCCCAGCAAAGCATGGAGGGCAGCCTTTCAGGGTCTCCAACGATTCCCTTCGTGGGTACACCTCGTTTTGTGTTCCATACTCTACCACTGGATTAGAGTCAGGAACTCCTGCCTCACTTCGAAAGGACAGAATATGGCCCGAGAGATAGATAGCATGTCCCTTCTGAGGCTCGTAGACAAAGACACTGGTCTCCTCTTGGGCTTGCTCTCGCTCCCTCACCATTGGTTTCGAGGGAAGCCGCCTGCTCCTTGTGGGCTGTATGATGGAGAGTCCCATGTGGCAAGGAATGAATATTTCTTGCTCACCGCAATGGAGGACCTCTGGCTGCTAGGAGCCACCCGAGTGAGCACACAAGCAGATTTCCCGCCAACAAGCCTGGAGATGACTGAAGACCCACATGACATCTTGACTGCAGCCTTGTGAGAGATCCTGAGACACAGGTCCCTGGCTAGATGCACCTGGATGCCTGGCCCACGGAAACCATATGCGGTTATCAATTGGTGTTGTCGGAAGCCCTCTGGGTTGCGGAAAACATTCAAAAAAGACACAAGGGTGAAGCCACAGTTCTGGCTGCTGACCCACCCCCCTCTCCTGGGCTTGAAATTCCAGGGAAGTCAAGCGATGGTAGCAACCACTGAGAGATTAGGGTAAACAATGCCAGAAAGAGGTCCTCTATTCTGTTCTCCATGTATCTCTCTGAGAGGACATGCCCTCACCTGATCCACCCGAGCCAATAGGTGGCCCATGCAGGAGGAGACAACTGGCCGTGTGGTCCAAGTCGGCTGAGAGCACTAGACCCAGCGTCGCAGAGCCTCCTTGAAGCCAGAAAAAGAGCCCAGAAGTTCCCTGGTGTCCCTAGAGAAGGCACAGAAATTAGATGAGTTGAAAGCCTGGGACCTGGTCATTGGGCTTCTGGGCAAGAGGGGAGATGGCCTGTGGAAGGGACACTGCCTGCAACCCCTCTTGGACCAGACCCCACCTGTCTGCTTTGGGATACTGAGGATTAAGACGAGAGTGAACTAGTGTAGAAGAGATGGTGTTCTAATGCTTGGCAGGTTGAAAGCGATTGAAATCGTTGACATTCCTATTCTCCTCGTCCTCAGGACCACCATTAAGGGGAAGGGGCCTTCAAAGAAGCAAGAGGAGTTTATCACTTACAGCAGCCCTGTCAAGTGTCAATATCCAACCACTCCAGTCCCTTCCACCCCCTTGGCAGCCCCACTGCTTTCATAAGGACACAGATACATTCCCCTACAGGCTTTGGAGCAAACGTTAAGTTTTGATTTCTCTAAGATAAATGCCATAGTGCCATGACCTGCTCCTATGGCGGTAGCAAGTCTAGTTCTCAAAGAATCTGTGTGGAAGGGTTGAGCCACTCTATTGGACACCTGAAATTGATATTATACTGCATGTGAACGGGAATGTAACTCACGGCTTGGAAAAGGAAAAGAAACTCTTAACTGTTTTCAAGAGTCAGCTCTATCATTTTCCATTCCCAACTGTGATGCGGGAGTGATCCAGTCATTCCACATCCTGCCTTGCATTTGGTGGTGGGGTCTCTCTCTCCCTCTCTGGCGCATTTGGTTTGAATCACTGTGATAGGTGTGCAGTGAGAGCTCACTGGAGTTTTCATTTGAATTGCCCCAATGGCAACTTTCTATGTGGTTTCCATCTGTCTACGCTTTGGTAAAGGTGGCAGGCCCTTTACTTTTTCCCCACCCCCCTTCTATTTCCTTTTGCTAACTAGATTGCATGCTTACTTGGGGATCAAATTCTGAGTTTCCATGCTTCAGACAGGAGTCCTCTATTAGCTATGTGATTTGGACCTATTTCCTCCAAGTTGGTAGCTTGTCTTTTGGGTCTTCTTAAGGAGGTCTTTCACACGGCACAGATTTACAATTCTGATTGTTGGATAAAGTCTAATTAATCAACTTTACCTTAGGGAAAATAATTTGATGTTCGACTGGAGGATTCTTTACCTAGCTTTCCAGTCTGGAAATTTTCCCCCACATTTTCCCTATAAGATTTATCATTTTCCATGTAAGGCAGTGATTAATTTTGAGCTACTTTTTAAAATACTCTTTTTTTCTTTTTTTCCTTTGGGAGAGTGAACATGTGCATGAGCGGGCAGGGGCCTGGAGGGAGAAGGGAAAAGAGCATCCTCAAGCAGCCTCGCCAGTGAGCTTGGAGCCTGACTTTGTCCCGGGACGCTGAGAGCTTGACAAGAGCCGAAATGAAGAGCTGGCTGCCGCACAGGCTGCCTCACCCAGGCAGCCTGAGTTAAGTTTTGTATAGGGTTTGATACTTAGATTGTGGTCCCCGGCCTCCTCGTCCTCCACCTCCTCCTCCCCTCTCCCGCTCCCTCTTCTGCTTCTCCTTCTTCTTTGCCTATGCATGTCCACTTGCTCTAGCACCATTTATTCAAAACGCTGTCACTCCTCCACTGAACGGCTTTTTACCTTTGTCAAGGCCCCATTCGACATATGGGTGTAGTTCTCTTTCTGGGTCCCTGATTCTGTTCCACTTATCCATCTTTATTCTGTTCCATTGGTCTAGCTCTTCACCAACACCACGCACTTTTGATTACTGTAGACGAATATCTTGAAATGGGGTAGAAGGATTCTTCTGGTTTTCTTCTTTAGTTTTAGTTTCTCCTCTTTTTCTAGGTTCTAAAATAGAAAGATTATAGTTTTGAGACTCCTTTCCTTTTTAGAGAGAGAGAGAGAGATAGACACAGAGACAGAGACAGAGACAGAGACAGAGACAGAGACAGAGAAACGGAAGCGGTGCAGAAAGAGAGAGAGATGATTAAGCAGCCACCATGCCCAGCACCAGCACAATGCAGGTTCAGCCTCACTATCCCAAGGTTGACCATGACCCGAGTCAAAATCAAGAGTTGGACTAACTGACTGAGCCACCCAGATGCTCCTCCTCCTTTCTAATGTATGCATTGAGTGCTAAAAATTGAGCTCTCTGTTGATTTAGCTGTGTCCCATCAATTTTAATACGTTGTAGTTTTATTTTCCTTCGGGTCAGTGCACTGAAATTTTATCTTTTGTCTCCGATAATCTAGAAAGTTACTTTCTACGTGTTTAGATTTTGTTATCTTTCTCCCTTTGATATCTAGTTTCATTTTTAACTTTTTTTTATAAGTGTCAAAGTTTAATTCCAAGACAATGCTACATAGGGTTGCATTTTTTTCAGGTCCACAATATAGAGATTCTCCTCCGCTGCCCAACGACTGTTAGCTCCTGTTGCCAGGCACTGATTTGCGTTGGAGTCTCGGGTGCACCTCCCCCACCCCTACTCCCTTCAGCTCCTGTTGCCAGGCACTGGTTTGCATTGGAGACGGAACCCTCGTAGGGGTTCCAAGCAGTTTCTAGTGGCCGAGAGGACACTGGTGATCAGAGACAAAGCCCCCAGGCTCTCTGGAGCCAGCTGGTGGCCATTACAATGTCTCCCCACACAGTTCTGGAGCCGCTGTGGGCTCTCCGGGAACAGCTGTGGGCTTCTGGGTTGCCGATAATCGAACGTTGGCCACATGGGCCACGAGACTCTGGGTTTGGCTGGGAGATCCTCGTGTGCACTGTGTTGCTGGTGTTCATTCCAGTAAAGTGTGGACTCCGCTTAAGAGGAAGAAAGGGGCACTGTGCCCAGAATGAAGTATCTGGAAAAGACATGGAGAAGACCGACCCGGATGCACCAGCCCATGGAGCCGTCGCATCATCGGAGCACAAGGCCAGTCCTCTCCCGCTACAGATCCTTGCTCTGGCTGCCCTGAATCAAGATGTCGGGTACTTTTCTGTGGGAGACGCTACGCAACTGCTGAAGGGAGTTCGGCAAAGGCTGTTGAAGAAGAGCCCTCACCAGCTCACCGATGAAAATCCCATCTGTGGAGCAGCCCAGGACGATGGAGAACCCCCTGCGAGGAATATGCCAGAAGACTTCAAGGACAGCCCTGATCTGCGGGGAAGTGCAGACCCTCTGTCTCAGGACATTGGCAGCTGTGGACTGAGAGGGCAGGAAGAGGCAGGGGAGGCAGGCAGGCCAGAGCTTCCTGACGGAGGTGTGCCGTGGCAGGCCCCCGCTGAGGGCCAGAGCCAACACCACACCCTCAGCCAGATCCTACTGACGGTGATGCATCTGCTAGAGCTCCTTCGAGATCATCTGGAAGGTGGGGGCTCAAGGAGGCAGGTGCAGACTGGCTCCTCCTCCACTGATCACGTGCCCCGTGGGAGCCCCCTGAATCAAGGAAAGCCATCCAGGGCACTGAAGAAGGCACGTCAGGGGAATGAAGAGCTCCCAGGAAACACAACAATCCACCAAGCTGAGCAAGTATCTTTTCACCAGCGAAACAGCCTCCTGGAAAGGGAGATTCAGAAGCTGCACCTGAAGCTCGAGGCAGAGCCTAAGCTGTGCGAAGAGCACCTCAAACACCTGGAGAGGAAGATGATGGAGGAGAAGGCACGCTGCCTGCAAGTGAAGAACGAACTCGCCAAGGTGCGCAGGAAGGTGGATGCTGCCCACTGGAACTTAGGCCTCTACAAGAAGATGGCCGACGACCTGCACCGAGAATGGCAGAGAATCTCCTCCTTGCATGACCGAGAGCGCCTCCTGGTGGAGAACAGAAGTGAGGAGAGCCAGAAGGCTGTTCTGTGGGCAGAGAGGGAGTTCCAAAGGCTCAAGGAAGAAAACCATTGCCTCAGGCAGAAGCTGGCCAACTCTGGGCCCAAGGTCCAGCCTGTCTCCGGGGGGCCTCCTGCTCCTGCTCCTGCTCCTGCTCCAGCTCCAGCTCCTACTCCTGCTCCTGCTCTTCTGGGCACAGCCTCCAAATGCCCTCAAGGGCCACAGGCTCCCCTCAAAGCCCAGAAGCCCAAGAAGGGAGCAAGGGTGCACTGGCCAGACTCCAAGTTCTCGGGTCCCCTGCAGGTCTGATTCCCTTTCCCAGCAGCCACCGACACTCACAACCAGAGCACAAAAGCTCCTGTGCTTCCTTACCCCTTCAGCCACACCCATTGCTCCTTTGACTGGAGATCCACCCCATTCTTGAACTGATGCTACCTATTCCCTATAGCCATGTGAGAGAGCATTTTTCATTGTTAAGGACCAAACAAATAAAACGATCAAATTGCTGATCCTACTGCGACTGAGAATTGATTGTACGAAGGGATTCTATGCCAAGCAACGAAGGGTTTTAAGTGTCCTTTACTGATCACTTAATTGTCCCAATAACCCAGTGTGTCCTAGACTACTGAGGTTCAGAGAGGGGACACAACTTGCCCCAAGATCACACAGCTAGTGAATTTCAGAGCTCCCATTCCAAGCCAAGGTTGTCTAATTACCCACTGATGTGAAAATAACTACCACTCCTACCACTACGATGACTTCTGCTTCTTCATTTCTGAGAGAGAGAAAGAGCGAGGGCACACACACATGCAAGCGGGGGAGGGGCAGGGAGACAGAGATTCCTAGACAGCCTTCGACTCAAGTGCACAACCAGACGCTGGGCTGGATTTCACAGACCATGGGAACACGCCCTGAGCCAAAATCAAGAGTCAGACGTTGACCTGACTAAGCCACACAGGCACCCTTCCCTTGTGCAAGGAACTTCTAGGCAAGCTGCTGTAAGGATCCCAGAAGGGCTTGACAAAATTTTCTCATAGGTCACGTTCTAGTTTGGATGCAAGGATTATGGTGATGCCTAGCTGAGGTAAAGTCCCAGCAAAGCATGGAGGGCAGCCTTTCAGGGTCTCCAACGATTCCCTTCGTGGGTACACCTCGTTTTGTGTTCCATACTCTACCACTGGATTAGAGTCAGGAACTCCTGCCTCACTTCGAAAGGACAGACTATGGCCCGAGAGATAGATAGCATGTCCCTTCTGAGGCTCGTAGACAAAGACACTGGTCTCCTCTTGGGCTTGCTCTCGCTCCCTCACCATTGGTTTCGAGGGAAGCCGCCTGCTCCTTGTGGGCTGTATGATGGAGAGGCCCATGTGGCAAGGAATGAATATTTCTTGCTCACCGCAATGGAGGACCTCTGGCTGCTAGGAGCCACCCGAGTGAGCACACAAGCAGATTTCCCGCCAACAAGCCTGGAGATGACTGAAGACCCACATGACATCTTGACTGCAGCCTTGTGAGAGATCCTGAGACACAGGTCCCTGGCTAGATGCACCTGGATGCCTGGCCCACGGAAACCATATGCGGTTATCAATTGGTGTTGTCGGAAGCCCTCTGGGTTGCGGAAAACATTCAAAAAAGACACAAGGGTGAAGCCACAGTTCTGGCTGCTGACCCACCCCCCTCTCCTGGGCTTGAAATTCCAGGGAAGTCAAGCGATGGTAGCAACCACTGAGAGATTAGGGTAAACAATGCCAGAAAGAGGTCCTCTATTCTGTTCTCCATGTATCTCTCTGAGAGGACATGCCCTCACCTGATCCACCCGAGCCAATAGGTGGCCCATGCAGGAGGAGACAACTGGCCGTGTGGTCCAAGTCGGCTGAGAGCACTAGACCCAGCGTCGCAGAGCCTCCTTGAAGCCAGAAAAAGAGCCCAGAAGTTCCCTAGAGAAGGCACAGAAATTAGATGAGTTGAAAGCCTGGGACCTGGTCATTGGGCTTCTGGGCAAGAGGGGAGATGGCCTGTGGAAGGGACACTGCCTGCAACCCCTCTTGGACCAGACCCCACCTGTCTGCTTTGGGATACTGAGGATTAAGACGAGAGTGAACTAGTGTAGAAGAGATGGTGTTCTAATGCTTGGCAGGTTGAAAGCGATTGAAATCGTTGACATTCCTATTCTCCTCGTCCTCAGGACCACCATTAAGGGGAAGGGGCCTTCAAAGAAGCAAGAGGAGTTTATCACTTACAGCAGCCCTGTCAAGTGTCAATATCCAACCACTCCAGTCCCTTCCACCCCCTTGGCAGCCCCACTGCTTTCATAAGGACACAGATACATTCCCCTACAGGCTTTGGAGCAAACGTTAAGTTTTGATTTCTCTAAGATAAATGCCATAGTGCCATGACCTGCTCCTATGGCGGTAGCAAGTCTAGTTCTCAAAGAATCTGTGTGGAAGGGTTGAGCCACTCTATTGGACACCTGAAATTGATATTATACTGCATGTGAACGGGAATGTAACTCACGGCTTGGAAAAGGAAAAGAAACTCTTAACTGTTTTCAAGAGTCAGCTCTATCATTTTCCATTCCCAACTGTGATGCGGGAGTGATCCAGTCATTCCACATCCTGCCTTGCATTTGGTGGTGGGGTCTCTCTCTCCCTCTCTGGCGCATTTGGTTTGAATCACTGTGATAGGTGTGCAGTGAGAGCTCACTGGAGTTTTCATTTGAATTGCCCCAATGGCAACTTTCTATGTGGTTTCCATCTGTCTACGCTTTGGTAAAGGTGGCAGGCCCTTTACTTTTTCCCCACCCCCCTTCTATTTCCTTTTGCTAACTAGATTGCATGCTTACTTGGGGATCAAATTCTGAGTTTCCATGCTTCAGACAGGAGTCCTCTATTAGCTATGTGATTTGGACCTATTTCCTCCAAGTTGGTAGCTTGTCTTTTGGGTCTTCTTAAGGAGGTCTTTCACACGGCACAGATTTACAATTCTGATTGTTGGATAAAGTCTAATTAATCAACTTTACCTTAGGGAAAATAATTTGATGTTCGACTGGAGGATTCTTTACCTAGCTTTCCAGTCTGGAAATTTTCCCCCACATTTTCCCTATAAGATTTATCATTTTCCATGTAAGGCAGTGATTAATTTTGAGCTACTTTTTAAAATACTCTTTTTTTCTTTTTTTCCTTTGGGAGAGTGAACATGTGCATGAGCGGGCAGGGGCCTGGAGGGAGAAGGGAAAAGAGCATCCTCAAGCAGCCTCGCCAGTGAGCTTGGAGCCTGACTTTGTCCCGGGACGCTGAGAGCTTGACAAGAGCCGAAATGAAGAGCTGGCTGCCACACAGGCTGCCTCACCCAGGCAGCCTGAGTTAAGTTTTGTATAGGGTTTGATACTTAGATTGTGGTCCCCGGCCTCCTCGTCCTCCACCTCCTCCTCCCCTCTCCCGCTCCCTCTTCTGCTTCTCCTTCTTCTTTGCCTATGCATGTCCACTTGCTCTAGCACCATTTATTCAAAACGCTGTCACTCCTCCACTGAACGGCTTTTTACCTTTGTCAAGGCCCCATTCGACATATGGGTGTAGTTCTCTTTCTGGGTCCCTGATTCTGTTCCACTTATCCATCTTTATTCTGTTCCATTGGTCTAGCTCTTCACCAACACCACGCACTTTTGATTACTGTAGACGAATATCTTGAAATGGGGTAGAAGGATTCTTCTGGTTTTCTTCTTTAGTTTTAGTTTCTCCTCTTTTTCTAGGTCCTAAAATAGAAAGATTATAGTTTTGAGACTCCTTTCCTTTTTAGAGAGAGAGAGAGAGATAGACACAGAGACAGAGACAGAGACAGAGACAGAGACAGAGAAACGGAAGCGGTGCAGAAAGAGAGAGAGATGATTAAGCAGCCACCATGCCCAGCACCAGCACAATGCAGGTTCAGCCTCACTATCCCAAGGTTGACCATGACCCGAGTCAAAATCAAGAGTTGGACTAACTGACTGAGCCACCCAGATGCTCCTCCTCCTTTCTAATGTATGCATTGAGTGCTAAAAATTGAGCTCTCTGTTGATTTAGCTGTGTCCCATCAATTTTAATACGTTGTAGTTTTATTTTCCTTCGGGTCAGTGCACTGAAATTTTATCTTTTGTCTCCGATAATCTAGAAAGTTACTTTCTACGTGTTTAGATTTTGTTATCTTTCTCCCTTTGATATCTAGTTTCATTTTTAACTTTTTTTTATAAGTGTCAAAGTTTAATTCCAAGACAATGCTACATAGGGTTGTATTTTTTTCAGGTCCACAATATAGAGATTCTCCTCCGCTGCCCAACGACTGTTAGCTCCTGTTGCCAGGCACTGATTTGCGTTGGAGTCTCGGGTGCACCTCCCCCACCCCTACTCCCTTCAGCTCCTGTTGCCAGGCACTGGTTTGCATTGGAGACGGAACCCTCGTAGGGGTTCCAAGCAGTTTCTAGTGGCCGAGAGGACACTGGTGATCAGAGACAAAGCCCCCAGGCTCTCTGGAGCCAGCTGGTGGCCATTACAATGTCTCCCCACACAGTTCTGGAGCCGCTGTGGGCTCTCCGGGAACAGCTGTGGGCTTCTGGGTTGCCGATAATCGAACGTTGGCCACATGGGCCACGAGACTCTGGGTTTGGCTGGGAGATCCTCGTGTGCACTGTGTTGCTGGTGTTCATTCCAGTAAAGTGTGGACTCCGCCCTAGAGGAAGAAAGGGGCACTGTGCCCAGAATGAAGTATCTGGAAAAGACATGGAGAAGACCGACCCGGATGCACCAGCCCATGGAGCCGTCGCATCATCGGAGCACAAGGCCAGTCCTCTCCCGCTACAGATCCTTGCTCTGGCTGCCCTGAATCAAGATGTCGGGTACTTTTCTGTGGGAGACGCTACGCAACTGCTGAAGGGAGTTCGGCAAAGGCTGTTGAAGAAGAGCCCTCACCAGCTCACCGATGAAAATCCCATCTGTGGAGCAGCCCAGGACGATGGAGAACCCCCTGCGAGGAATATGCCAGAAGACTTCAAGGACAGCCCTGATCTGCGGGGAAGTGCAGACCCTCTGTCTCAGGACATTGGCAGCTGTGGACTGAGAGGGCAGGAAGAGGCAGGGGAGGCAGGCAGGCCAGAGCTTCCTGACGGAGGTGTGCCGTGGCAGGCCCCCGCTGAGGGCCAGAGCCAACACCACACCCTCAGCCAGATCCTACTGACGGTGATGCATCTGCTAGAGCTCCTTCGAGATCATCTGGAAGGTGGGGGCTCAAGGAGGCAGGTGCAGACTGGCTCCTCCTCCACTGATCACGTGCCCCGTGGGAGCCCCCTGAATCAAGGAAAGCCATCCAGGGCACTGAAGAAGGCACGTCAGGGGAATGAAGAGCTCCCAGGAAACACAACAATCCACCAAGCTGAGCAAGTATCTTTTCACCAGCGAAACAGCCTCCTGGAAAGGGAGATTCAGAAGCTGCACCTGAAGCTCGAGGCAGAGCCTAAGCTGTGCGAAGAGCACCTCAAACACCTGGAGAGGAAGATGATGGAGGAGAAGGCACGCTGCCTGCAAGTGAAGAACGAACTCGCCAAGGTGCGCAGGAAGGTGGATGCTGCCCACTGGAACTTAGGCCTCTACAAGAAGATGGCCGACGACCTGCACCGAGAATGGCAGAGAATCTCCTCCTTGCATGACCGAGAGCGCCTCCTGGTGGAGAACAGAAGTGAGGAGAGCCAGAAGGCTGTTCTGTGGGCAGAGAGGGAGTTCCAAAGGCTCAAGGAAGAAAACCATTGCCTCAGGCAGAAGCTGGCCAACTCTGGGCCCAAGGTCCAGCCTGTCTCCGGGGGGCCTCCTGCTCCTGCTCCTGCTCCTGCTCCAGCTCCAGCTCCTACTCCTGCTCCTGCTCTTCTGGGCACAGCCTCCAAATGCCCTCAAGGGCCACAGGCTCCCCTCAAAGCCCAGAAGCCCAAGAAGGGAGCAAGGGTGCACTGGCCAGACTCCAAGTTCTCGGGTCCCCTGCAGGTCTGATTCCCTTTCCCAGCAGCCACCGACACTCACAACCAGAGCACAAAAGCTCCTGTGCTTCCTTACCCCTTCAGCCACACCCATTGCTCCTTTGACTGGAGATCCACCCCATTCTTGAACTGATGCTACCTATTCCCTATAGCCATGTGAGAGAGCATTTTTCATTGTTAAGGACCAAACAAATAAAACGATCAAATTGCTGATCCTACTGCGACTGAGAATTGATTGTACGAAGGGATTCTATGCCAAGCAACGAAGGGTTTTAAGTGTCCTTTACTGATCACTTAATTGTCCCAATAACCCAGTGTGTCCTAGACTACTGAGGTTCAGAGAGGGGACACAACTTGCCCCAAGATCACACAGCTAGTGAATTTCAGAGCTCCCATTCCAAGCCAAGGTTGTCTAATTACCCACTGATGTGAAAATAACTACCACTCCTACCACTACGATGACTTCTGCTTCTTCATTTCTGAGAGAGAGAAAGAGCGAGGGCACACACACATGCAAGCGGGGGAGGGGCAGGGAGAGAGAGATTCCTAGACAGCCTTCGACTCAAGTGCACAACCAGACGCTGGGCTGGATTTCACAGACCATGGGAACACGCCCTGAGCCAAAATCAAGAGTCAGACGTTGACCTGACTAAGCCACACAGGCACCCTTCCCTTGTGCAAGGAACTTCTAGGCAAGCTGCTGTAAGGATCCCAGAAGGGCTTGACAAAATTTTCTCATAGGTCACGTTCTAGTTTGGATGCAAGGATTATGGTGATGCCTAGCTGAGGTAAAGTCCCAGCAAAGCATGGAGGGCAGCCTTTCAGGGTCTCCAACGATTCCCTTCGTGGGTACACCTCGTTTTGTGTTCCATACTCTACCACTGGATTAGAGTCAGGAACTCCTGCCTCACTTCGAAAGGACAGAATATGGCCCGAGAGATAGATAGCATGTCCCTTCTGAGGCTCGTAGACAAAGACACTGGTCTCCTCTTGGGCTTGCTCTCGCTCCCTCACCATTGGTTTCGAGGGAAGCCGCCTGCTCCTTGTGGGCTGTATGATGGAGAGTCCCATGTGGCAAGGAATGAATATTTCTTGCTCACCGCAATGGAGGACCTCTGGCTGCTAGGAGCCACCCGAGTGAGCACACAAGCAGATTTCCCGCCAACAAGCCTGGAGATGACTGAAGACCCACATGACATCTTGACTGCAGCCTTGTGAGAGATCCTGAGACACAGGTCCCTGGCTAGATGCACCTGGATGCCTGGCCCACGGAAACCATATGCGGTTATCAATTGGTGTTGTCGGAAGCCCTCTGGGTTGCGGAAAACATTCAAAAAAGACACAAGGGTGAAGCCACAGTTCTGGCTGCTGACCCACCCCCCTCTCCTGGGCTTGAAATTCCAGGGAAGTCAAGCGATGGTAGCAACCACTGAGAGATTAGGGTAAACAATGCCAGAAAGAGGTCCTCTATTCTGTTCTCCATGTATCTCTCTGAGAGGACATGCCCTCACCTGATCCACCCGAGCCAATAGGTGGCCCATGCAGGAGGAGACAACTGGCCGTGTGGTCCAAGTCGGCTGAGAGCACTAGACCCAGCGTCGCAGAGCCTCCTTGAAGCCAGAAAAAGAGCCCAGAAGTTCCCTGGTGTCCCTAGAGAAGGCACAGAAATTAGATGAGTTGAAAGCCTGGGACCTGGTCATTGGGCTTCTGGGCAAGAGGGGAGATGGCCTGTGGAAGGGACACTGCCTGCAACCCCTCTTGGACCAGACCCCACCTGTCTGCTTTGGGATACTGAGGATTAAGACGAGAGTGAACTAGTGTAGAAGAGATGGTGTTCTAATGCTTGGCAGGTTGAAAGCGATTGAAATCGTTGACATTCCTATTCTCCTCGTCCTCAGGACCACCATTAAGGGGAAGGGGCCTTCAAAGAAGCAAGAGGAGTTTATCACTTACAGCAGCCCTGTCAAGTGTCAATATCCAACCACTCCAGTCCCTTCCACCCCCTTGGCAGCCCCACTGCTTTCATAAGGACACAGATACATTCCCCTACAGGCTTTGGAGCAAACGTTAAGTTTTGATTTCTCTAAGATAAATGCCATAGTGCCATGACCTGCTCCTATGGCGGTAGCAAGTCTAGTTCTCAAAGAATCTGTGTGGAAGGGTTGAGCCACTCTATTGGACACCTGAAATTGATATTATACTGCATGTGAACGGGAATGTAACTCACGGCTTGGAAAAGGAAAAGAAACTCTTAACTGTTTTCAAGAGTCAGCTCTATCATTTTCCATTCCCAACTGTGATGCGGGAGTGATCCAGTCATTCCACATCCTGCCTTGCATTTGGTGGTGGGGTCTCTCTCTCCCTCTCTGGCGCATTTGGTTTGAATCACTGTGATAGGTGTGCAGTGAGAGCTCACTGGAGTTTTCATTTGAATTGCCCCAATGGCAACTTTCTATGTGGTTTCCATCTGTCTACGCTTTGGTAAAGGTGGCAGGCCCTTTACTTTTTCCCCACCCCCCTTCTATTTCCTTTTGCTAACTAGATTGCATGCTTACTTGGGGATCAAATTCTGAGTTTCCATGCTTCAGACAGGAGTCCTCTATTAGCTATGTGATTTGGACCTATTTCCTCCAAGTTGGTAGCTTGTCTTTTGGGTCTTCTTAAGGAGGTCTTTCACACGGCACAGATTTACAATTCTGATTGTTGGATAAAGTCTAATTAATCAACTTTACCTTAGGGAAAATAATTTGATGTTCGACTGGAGGATTCTTTACCTAGCTTTCCATTCTGGAAATTTTCCCCCACATTTTCCCTATAAGATTTATCATTTTCCATGTAAGGCAGTGATTAATTTTGAGCTACTTTTTAAAATACTCTTTTTTTCTTTTTTTCCTTTGGGAGAGTGAACATGTGCATGAGCGGGCAGGGGCCTGGAGGGAGAAGGGAAAAGAGCATCCTCAAGCAGCCTCGCCAGTGAGCTTGGAGCCTGACTTTGTCCCGGGACGCTGAGAGCTTGACAAGAGCCGAAATGAAGAGCTGGCTGCCGCACAGGCTGCCTCACCCAGGCAGCCTGAGTTAAGTTTTGTATAGGGTTTGATACTTAGATTGTGGTCCCCGGCCTCCTCGTCCTCCACCTCCTCCTCCCCTCTCCCGCTCCCTCTTCTGCTTCTCCTTCTTCTTTGCCTATGCATGTCCACTTGCTCTAGCACCATTTATTCAAAACGCTGTCACTCCTCCACTGAACGGCTTTTTACCTTTGTCAAGGCCCCATTCGACATATGGGTGTAGTTCTCTTTCTGGGTCCCTGATTCTGTTCCACTTATCCATCTTTATTCTGTTCCATTGGTCTAGCTCTTCACCAACACCACGCACTTTTGATTACTGTAGACGAATATCTTGAAATGGGGTAGAAGGATTCTTCTGGTTTTCTTCTTTAGTTTTAGTTTCTCCTCTTTTTCTAGGTTCTAAAATAGAAAGATTATAGTTTTGAGACTCCTTTCCTTTTTAGAGAGAGAGAGAGAGATAGACACAGAGACAGAGACAGAGACAGAGACAGACACAGAGAAACGGAAGCGGTGCAGAAAGAGAGAGAGATGATTAAGCAGCCACCATGCCCAGCACCAGCACAATGCAGGTTCAGCCTCACTATCCCAAGGTTGACCATGACCCGAGTCAAAATCAAGAGTTGGACTAACTGACTGAGCCACCCAGATGCTCCTCCTCCTTTCTAATGTATGCATTGAGTGCTAAAAATTGAGCTCTCTGTTGATTTAGCTGTGTCCCATCAATTTTAATACGTTGTAGTTTTATTTTCCTTCGGGTCAGTGCACTGAAATTTTATCTTTTGTCTCCGATAATCTAGAAAGTTACTTTCTACGTGTTTAGATTTTGTTATCTTTCTCCCTTTGATATCTAGTTTCATTTTTAACTTTTTTTTATAAGTGTCAAAGTTTAATTCCAAGACAATGCTACATAGGGTTGCATTTTTTTCAGGTCCACAATATAGAGATTCTCCTCCGCTGCCCAACGACTGTTAGCTCCTGTTGCCAGGCACTGATTTGCGTTGGAGTCTCGGGTGCACCTCCCCCACCCCTACTCCCTTCAGCTCCTGTTGCCAGGCACTGGTTTGCATTGGAGACGGAACCCTCGTAGGGGTTCCAAGCAGTTTCTAGTGGCCGAGAGGACACTGGTGATCAGAGACAAAGCCCCCAGGCTCTCTGGAGCCAGCTGGTGGCCATTACAATGTCTCCCCACACAGTTCTGGAGCCGCTGTGGGCTCTCCGGGAACAGCTGTGGGCTTCTGGGTTGCCGATAATCGAACGTTGGCCACATGGGCCACGAGACTCTGGGTTTGGCTGGGAGATCCTCGTGTGCACTGTGTTGCTGGTGTTCATTCCAGTAAAGTGTGGACTCCGCTTAAGAGGAAGAAAGGGGCACTGTGCCCAGAATGAAGTATCTGGAAAAGACATGGAGAAGACCGACCCGGATGCACCAGCCCATGGAGCCGTCGCATCATCGGAGCACAAGGCCAGTCCTCTCCCGCTACAGATCCTTGCTCTGGCTGCCCTGAATCAAGATGTCGGGTACTTTTCTGTGGGAGACGCTACGCAACTGCTGAAGGGAGTTCGGCAAAGGCTGTTGAAGAAGAGCCCTCACCAGCTCACCGATGAAAATCCCATCTGTGGAGCAGCCCAGGACGATGGAGAACCCCCTGCGAGGAATATGCCAGAAGACTTCAAGGACAGCCCTGATCTGCGGGGAAGTGCAGACCCTCTGTCTCAGGACATTGGCAGCTGTGGACTGAGAGGGCAGGAAGAGGCAGGGGAGGCAGGCAGGCCAGAGCTTCCTGACGGAGGTGTGCCGTGGCAGGCCCCCGCTGAGGGCCAGAGCCAACACCACACCCTCAGCCAGATCCTACTGACGGTGATGCATCTGCTAGAGCTCCTTCGAGATCATCTGGAAGGTGGGGGCTCAAGGAGGCAGGTGCAGACTGGCTCCTC
Organism: Mustela nivalis; assembly: GCF_964662115.1. NCBI lineage: Eukaryota > Metazoa > Chordata > Mammalia > Carnivora > Mustelidae > Mustela > Mustela nivalis. Next base: position 71,019,710 of record NC_139021.1, read on the forward strand.
CTCCACTGATCACGTGCCCCGTGGGAGCCCCCTGAATCAAGGAAAGCCATCCAGGGCACTGAAGAAGGCACGTCAGGGGAATGAAGAGCTCCCAGGAAACACAACAATCCACCAAGCTGAGCAAGTATCTTTTCACCAGCGAAACAGCCTCCTGGAAAGGGAGATTCAGAAGCTGCACCTGAAGCTCGAGGCAGAGCCTAAGCTGTGCGAAGAGCACCTCAAACACCTGGAGAGGAAGATGATGGAGGAGAAGGCACGCTGCCTGCAAGTGAAGAACGAACTCGCCAAGGTGCGCAGGAAGGTGGATGCTGCCCACTGGAACTTAGGCCTCTACAAGAAGATGGCCGACGACCTGCACCGAGAATGGCAGAGAATCTCCTCCTTGCATGACCGAGAGCGCCTCCTGGTGGAGAACAGAAGTGAGGAGAGCCAGAAGGCTGTTCTGTGGGCAGAGAGGGAGTTCCAAAGGCTCAAGGAAGAAAACCATTGCCTCAGGCAGAAGCTGGCCAACTCTGGGCCCAAGGTCCAGCCTGTCTCCGGGGGGCCTCCTGCTCCTGCTCCTGCTCCTGCTCCAGCTCCAGCTCCTGCTCCTGCTCTTCTGGGCACAGCCTCCAAATGCCCTCAAGGGCCACAGGCTCCCCTCAAAGCCCAGAAGCCCAAGAAGGGAGCAAGGGTGCACTGGCCAGACTCCAAGTTCTCGGGTCCCCTGCAGGTCTGATTCCCTTTCCCAGCAGCCACCGACACTCACAACCAGAGCACAAAAGCTCCTGTGCTTCCTTACCCCTTCAGCCACACCCATTGCTCCTTTGACTGGAGATCCACCCCATTCTTGAACTGATGCTACCTATTCCCTATAGCCATGTGAGAGAGCATTTTTCATTGTTAAGGACCAAACAAATAAAACGATCAAATTGCTGATCCTACTGCGACTGAGAATTGATTGTATGAAGGGATTCTATGCCAAGCAACCAAGGGTTTTAAGTGTCCTTTACTGATCACTTAATTGTCCCAATAACCCAGTGTGTCCTATACTACTGAGGTTCAGAGAGGGGACACAACTTGCCCCAAGATCACACAGCTAGTGAATTTCAGAGCTCCCATTCCAAGCCAAGGTTGTCTCATTACCCACTGATGTGAAAATAACTACCACTCCTACCACTACGATGACTTCTGCTTCTTCATTTCTGAGAGAGAGAAAGAGCGAGGGCACACACACATGCAAGCGGGGGAGGGGCAGGGAGAGAGAGATTCCTAGACAGCCTTCGACTCAAGTGCACAACCAGACGCTGGGCTGGATTTCACAGACCATGGGAACACGCCCTGAGCCAAAATCAAGAGTCAGACGTTGACCTGACTAAGCCACACAGGCACCCTTCCCTTGTGCAAGGAACTTCTAGGCAAGCTGCTGTAAGGATCCCAGAAGGGCTTGACAAAATTTTCTCATAGGTCACGTTCTAGTTTGGATGCAAGGATTATGGTGATGCCTAGCTGAGGTAAAGTCCCAGCAAAGCATGGAGGGCAGCCTTTCAGGGTCTCCAACGATTCCCTTCGTGGGTACACCTCGTTTTGTGTTCCATACTCTACCACTGGATTAGAGTCAGGAACTCCTGCCTCACTTCGAAAGGACAGAATATGGCCCGAGAGATAGATAGCATGTCCCTTCTGAGGCTCGTAGACAAAGACACTGGTCTCCTCTTGGGCTTGCTCTCGCTCCCTCACCATTGGTTTCGAGGGAAGCCGCCTGCTCCTTGTGGGCTGTATGATGGAGAGTCCCATGTGGCAAGGAATGAATATTTCTTGCTCACCGCAATGGAGGACCTCTGGCTGCTAGGAGCCACCCGAGTGAGCACACAAGCAGATTTCCCGCCAACAAGCCTGGAGATGACTGAAGACCCACATGACATCTTGACTGCAGCCTTGTGAGAGATCCTGAGACACAGGTCCCTGGCTAGATGCACCTGGATGCCTGGCCCACGGAAACCATATGCGGTTATCAATTGGTGTTGTCGGAAGCCCTCTGGGTTGCGGAAAACATTCAAAAAAGACACAAGGGTGAAGCCACAGTTCTGGCTGCTGACCCACCCCCCTCTCCTGGGCTTGAAATTCCAGGGAAGTCAAGCGATGGTAGCAACCACTGAGAGATTAGGGTAAACAATGCCAGAAAGAGGTCCTCTATTCTGTTCTCCATGTATCTCTCTGAGAGGACATGCCCTCACCTGATCCACCCGAGCCAATAGGTGGCCCATGCAGGAGGAGACAACTGGCCGTGTGGTCCAAGTCGGCTGAGAGCACTAGACCCAGCGTCGCAGAGCCTCCTTGAAGCCAGAAAAAGAGCCCAGAAGTTCCCTGGTGTCCCTAGAAAAGGCACAGAAATTAGATGAGTTGAAAGGCTGGGACCTGGTCATTGGGCTTCTGGGCAAGAGGGGAGATGGCCTGTGGAAGGGACACTGCCTGCAACCCCTCTTGGACCAGACCCCACCTGTCTGCTTTGGGATACTGAGGATTAAGACGAGAGTGAACTAGTGTAGAAGAGATGGTGTTCTAATGCTTGGCAGGTTGAAAGCGATTGAAATCGTTGACATTCCTATTCTCCTCGTCCTCAGGACCACCATTAAGGGGAAGGGGCCTTCAAAGAAGCAAGAGGAGTTTATCACTTACAGCAGCCCTGTCAAGTGTCAATATCCAACCACTCCAGTCCCTTCCACCCCCTTGGCAGCCCCACTGCTTTCATAAGGACACAGATACATTCCCCTACAGGCTTTGGAGCAAACGTTAAGTTTTGATTTCTCTAAGATAAATGCCATAGTGCCATGACCTGCTCCTATGGCGGTAGCAAGTCTAGTTCTCAAAGAATCTGTGTGGAAGGGTTGAGCCACTCTATTGGACACCTGAAATTGATATTATACTGCATGTGAACGGGAATGTAACTCACGGCTTGGAAAAGGAAAAGAAACTCTTAACTGTTTTCAAGAGTCAGCTCTATCATTTTCCATTCCCAACTGTGATGCGGGAGTGATCCAGTCATTCCACATCCTGCCTTGCATTTGGTGGTGGGGTCTCTCTCTCCCTCTCTGGCGCATTTGGTTTGAATCACTGTGATAGGTGTGCAGTGAGAGCTCACTGGAGTTTTCATTTGAATTGCCCCAATGGCAACTTTCTATGTGGTTTCCATCTGTCTACGCTTTGGTAAAGGTGGCAGGCCCTTTACTTTTTCCCCACCCCCCTTCTATTTCCTTTTGCTAACTAGATTGAATGCTTACTTGGGGATCAAATTCTGAGTTTCCATGCTTCAGACAGGAGTCCTCTATTAGCTATGTGATTTGGACCTATTTCCTCCAAGTTGGTAGCTTGTCTTTTGGGTCTTCTTAAGGAGGTCTTTCACACGGCACAGATTTACAATTCTGATTGTTGGATAAAGTCTAATTAATCAACTTTACCTTAGGGAAAATAATTTGATGTTCGACTGGAGGATTCTTTACCTAGCTTTCCATTCTGGAAATTTTCCCCCACATTTTCCCTATAAGATTTATCATTTTCCATGTAAGGCAGTGATTAATTTTGAGCTACTTTTTAAAATACTCTTTTTTTCTTTTTTTCCTTTGGGAGAGTGAACATGTGCATGAGCGGGCAGGGGCCTGGAGGGAGAAGGGAAAAGAGCATCCTCAAGCAGCCTCGCCAGTGAGCTTGGAGCCTGACTTTGTCCCGGGACGCTGAGAGCTTGACAAGAGCCGAAATGAAGAGCTGGCTGCCGCACAGGCTGCCTCACCCAGGCAGCCTGAGTTAAGTTTTGTATAGGGTTTGATACTTAGATTGTGGTCCCCGGCCTCCTCGTCCTCCACCTCCTCCTCCCCTCTCCCGCTCCCTCTTCTGCTTCTCCTTCTTCTTTGCCTATGCATGTCCACTTGCTCTAGCACCATTTATTCAAAACGCTGTCACTCCTCCACTGAACGGCTTTTTACCTTTGTCAAGGCCCCATTCGACATATGGGTGTAGTTCTCTTTCTGGGTCCCTGATTCTGTTCCACTTATCCATCTTTATTCTGTTCCATTGGTCTAGCTCTTCACCAACACCACGCACTTTTGATTACTGTAGACGAATATCTTGAAATGGGGTAGAAGGATTCTTCTGGTTTTCTTCTTTAGTTTTAGTTTCTCCTCTTTTTCTAGGTTCTAAAATAGAAAGATTATAGTTTTGAGACTCCTTTCCTTTTTAGAGAGAGAGAGAGAGATAGACACAGAGACAGAGACAGAGACAGAGACAGACACAGAGACAGAGACAGAGAAACGGAAGCGGTGCAGAAAGAGAGAGAGATGATTAAGCAGCCACCATGCCCAGCACCAGCACAATGCAGGTTCAGCCTCACTATCCCAAGGTTGACCATGACCCGAGTCAAAATCAAGAGTTGGACTAACTGACTGAGCCACCCAGATGCTCCTCCTCCTTTCTAATGTATGCATTGAGTGCTAAAAATTGAGCTCTCTGTTGATTTAGCTGTGTCCCATCAATTTTAATACGTTGTAGTTTTATTTTCCTTCGGGTCAGTGCACTGAAATTTTATCTTTTGTCTCCGATAATCTAGAAAGTTACTTTCTACGTGTTTAGATTTTGTTATCTTTCTCCCTTTGATATCTAGTTTCATTTTTAACTTTTTTTTATAAGTGTCAAAGTTTAATTCCAAGACAATGCTACATAGGGTTGCATTTTTTTCAGGTCCACAATATAGAGATTCTCCTCCGCTGCCCAACGACTGTTAGCTCCTGTTGCCAGGCACTGATTTGCGTTGGAGTCTCGGGTGCACCTCCCCCACCCCTACTCCCTTCAGCTCCTGTTGCCAGGCACTGGTTTGCATTGGAGACGGAACCCTCGTAGGGGTTCCAAGCAGTTTCTAGTGGCCGAGAGGACACTGGTGATCAGAGACAAAGCCCCCAGGCTCTCTGGAGCCAGCTGGTGGCCATTACAATGTCTCCCCACACAGTTCTGGAGCCGCTGTGGGCTCTCCGGGAACAGCTGTGGGCTTCTGGGTTGCCGATAATCGAACGTTGGCCACATGGGCCACGAGACTCTGGGTTTGGCTGGGAGATCCTCGTGTGCACTGTGTTGCTGGTGTTCATTCCAGTAAAGTGTGGACTCCGCTTAAGAGGAAGAAAGGGGCACTGTGCCCAGAATGAAGTATCTGGAAAAGACATGGAGAAGACCGACCCGGATGCACCAGCCCATGGAGCCGTCGCATCATCGGAGCACAAGGCCAGTCCTCTCCCGCTACAGATCCTTGCTCTGGCTGCCCTGAATCAAGATGTCGGGTACTTTTCTGTGGGAGACGCTACGCAACTGCTGAAGGGAGTTCGGCAAAGGCTGTTGAAGAAGAGCCCTCACCAGCTCACCGATGAAAATCCCATCTGTGGAGCAGCCCAGGACGATGGAGAACCCCCTGCGAGGAATATGCCAGAAGACTTCAAGGACAGCCCTGATCTGCGGGGAAGTGCAGACCCTCTGTCTCAGGACATTGGCAGCTGTGGACTGAGAGGGCAGGAAGAGGCAGGGGAGGCAGGCAGGCCAGAGCTTCCTGACGGAGGTGTGCCGTGGCAGGCCCCCGCTGAGGGCCAGAGCCAACACCACACCCTCAGCCAGATCCTACTGACGGTGATGCATCTGCTAGAGCTCCTTCGAGATCATCTGGAAGGTGGGGGCTCAAGGAGGCAGGTGCAGACTGGCTCCTCCTCCACTGATCACGTGCCCCGTGGGAGCCCCCTGAATCAAGGAAAGCCATCCAGGGCACTGAAGAAGGCACGTCAGGGGAATGAAGAGCTCCCAGGAAACACAACAATCCACCAAGCTGAGCAAGTATCTTTTCACCAGCGAAACAGCCTCCTGGAAAGGGAGATTCAGAAGCTGCACCTGAAGCTCGAGGCAGAGCCTAAGCTGTGCGAAGAGCACCTCAAACACCTGGAGAGGAAGATGATGGAGGAGAAGGCACGCTGCCTGCAAGTGAAGAACGAACTCGCCAAGGTGCGCAGGAAGGTGGATGCTGCCCACTGGAACTTAGGCCTCTACAAGAAGATGGCCGACGACCTGCACCGAGAATGGCAGAGAATCTCCTCCTTGCATGACCGAGAGCGCCTCCTGGTGGAGAACAGAAGTGAGGAGAGCCAGAAGGCTGTTCTGTGGGCAGAGAGGGAGTTCCAAAGGCTCAAGGAAGAAAACCATTGCCTCAGGCAGAAGCTGGCCAACTCTGGGCCCAAGGTCCAGCCTGTCTCCGGGGGGCCTCCTGCTCCTGCTCCTGCTCCTGCTCCAGCTCCAGCTCCTGCTCCTGCTCTTCTGGGCACAGCCTCCAAATGCCCTCAAGGGCCACAGGCTCCCCTCAAAGCCCAGAAGCCCAAGAAGGGAGCAAGGGTGCACTGGCCAGACTCCAAGTTCTCGGGTCCCCTGCAGGTCTGATTCCCTTTCCCAGCAGCCACCGACACTCACAACCAGAGCACAAAAGCTCCTGTGCTTCCTTACCCCTTCAGCCACACCCATTGCTCCTTTGACTGGAGATCCACCCCATTCTTGAACTGATGCTACCTATTCCCTATAGCCATGTGAGAGAGCATTTTTCATTGTTAAGGACCAAAAAAATAAAACGATCAAATTGCTGATCCTACTGCGACTGAGAATTGATTGTACGAAGGGATTCTATGCCAAGCAACGAAGGGTTTTAAGTGTCCTTTACTGATCACTTAATTGTCCCAATAACCCAGTGTGTCCTAGACTACTGAGGTTCAGAGAGGGGACACAACTTGCCCCAAGATCACACAGCTAGTGAATTTCAGAGCTCCCATTCCAAGCCAAGGTTGTCTAATTACCCACTGATGTGAAAATAACTACCACTCCTACCACTACGATGACTTCTGCTTCTTCATTTCTGAGAGAGAGAAAGAGCGAGGGCACACACACATGCAAGCGGGGGAGGGGCAGGGAGAGAGAGATTCCTAGACAGCCTTCGACTCAAGTGCACAACCAGACGCTGGGCTGGATTTCACAGACCATGGGACCACGCCCTGAGCCAAAATCAAGAGTCAGACGTTGACCTGACTAAGCCACACAGGCACCCTTCCCTTGTGCAAGGAACTTCTAGGCAAGCTGCTGTAAGGATCCCAGAAGATCTTGACAAAATTATCTCATAGGTCACGTTCTAGTTTGGATGCAAGGATTATGGTGATGCCTAGCTGAGGTAAAGTCCCAGCAAAGCATGGAGGGCAGCCTTTCAGGGTCTCCAACGATTCCCTTCGTGGGTACACCTCGTTTTGTGTTCCATACTCTACCACTGGATTAGAGTCAGGAACTCCTGCCTCACTTCGAAAGGACAGAATATGGCCCGAGAGATAGATAGCATGTCCCTTCTGAGGCTCGTAGACAAAGACACTGGTCTCCTCTTGGGCTTGCTCTCGCTCCCTCACCATTGGTTTCGAGGGAAGCCGCCTGCTCCTTGTGGGCTGTATGATGGAGAGGCCCATGTGGCAAGGAATGAATATTTCTTGCTCACCGCAATGGAGGACCTCTGGCTGCTAGGAGCCACCCGAGTGAGCACACAAGCAGATTTCCCGCCAACAAGCCTGGAGATGACTGAAGACCCACATGACATCTTGACTGCAGCCTTGTGAGAGATCCTGAGACACAGGTCCCTGGCTAGATGCACCTGGATGCCTGGCCCACGGAAACCATATGCGGTTATCAATTGGTGTTGTCGGAAGCCCTCTGGGTTGCGGAAAACATTCAAAAAAGACACAAGGGTGAAGCCACAGTTCTGGCTGCTGACCCACCCCCCTCTCCTGGGCTTGAAATTCCAGGGAAGTCAAGCGATGGTAGCAACCACTGAGAGATTAGGGTAAACAATGCCAGAAAGAGGTCCTCTATTCTGTTCTCCATGTATCTCTCTGAGAGGACATGCCCTCACCTGATCCACCCGAGCCAATAGGTGGCCCATGCAGGAGGAGACAACTGGCCGTGTGGTCCAAGTCGGCTGAGAGCACTAGACCCAGCGTCGCAGAGCCTCCTTGAAGCCAGAAAAAGAGCCCAGAAGTTCCCTGGTGTCCCTAGAGAAGGCACAGAAATTAGATGAGTTGAAAGCCTGGGACCTGGTCATTGGGCTTCTGGGCAAGAGGGGAGATGGCCTGTGGAAGGGACACTGCCTGCAACCCCTCTTGGACCAGACCCCACCTGTCTGCTTTGGGATACTGAGGATTAAGACGAGAGTGAACTAGTGTAGAAGAGATGGTGTTCTAATGCTTGGCAGGTTTAAAGCGATTGAAATCGTTGACATTCCTATTCTCCTCGTCCTCAGGACCACCATTAAGGGGAAGGGGCCTTCAAAGAAGCAAGAGGAGTTTATCACTTACAGCAGCCCTGTCAAGTGTCAATATCCAACCACTCCAGTCCCTTCCACCCCCTTGGCAGCCCCACTGCTTTCATAAGGACACAGATACATTCCCCTACAGGCTTTGGAGCAAACGTTAAGTTTTGATTTCTCTAAGATAAATGCCATAGTGCCATGACCTGCTCCTATGGCGGTAGCAAGTCTAGTTCTCAAAGAATCTGTGTGGAAGGGTTGAGCCACTCTATTGGACACCTGAAATTGATATTATACTGCATGTGAACGGGAATGTAACTCACGGCTTGGAAAAGGAAAAGAAACTCTTAACTGTTTTCAAGAGTCAGCTCTATCATTTTCCATTCCCAACTGTGATGCGGGAGTGATCCAGTCATTCCACATCCTGCCTTGCATTTGGTGGTGGGGTCTCTCTCTCCCTCTCTGGCGCATTTGGTTTGAATCACTGTGATAGGTGTGCAGTGAGAGCTCACTGGAGTTTTCATTTGAATTGCCCCAATGGCAACTTTCTATGTGGTTTCCATCTGTCTACGCTTTGGTAAAGGTGGCAGGCCCTTTACTTTTTCCCCACCCCCCTTCTATTTCCTTTTGCTAACTAGATTGCATGCTTACTTGGGGATCAAATTCTGAGTTTCCATGCTTCAGACAGGAGTCCTCTATTAGCTATGTGATTTGGACCTATTTCCTCCAAGTTGGTAGCTTGTCTTTTGGGTCTTCTTAAGGAGGTCTTTCACACGGCACAGATTTACAATTCTGATTGTTGGATAAAGTCTAATTAATCAACTTTACCTTAGGGAAAATAATTTGATGTTCGACTGGAGGATTCTTTACCTAGCTTTCCATTCTGGAAATTTTCCCCCACATTTTCCCTATAAGATTTATCATTTTCCATGTAAGGCAGTGATTAATTTTGAGCTACTTTTTAAAATACTCTTTTTTTCTTTTTTTCCTTTGGGAGAGTGAACATGTGCATGAGCGGGCAGGGGCCTGGAGGGAGAAGGGAAAAGAGCATCCTCAAGCAGCCTCGCCAGTGAGCTTGGAGCCTGACTTTATCCCGGGACGCTGAGAGCTTGACAAGAGCCGAAATGAAGAGCTGGCTGCCGCACAGGCTGCCTCACCCAGGCAGCCTGAGTTAAGTTTTGTATAGGGTTTGATACTTAGATTGTGGTCCCCGGCCTCCTCGTCCTCCACCTCCTCCTCCCCTCTCCCGCTCCCTCTTCTGCTTCTCCTTCTTCTTTGCCTATGCATGTCCACTTGCTCTAGCACCATTTATTCAAAACGCTGTCACTCCTCCACTGAACGGCTTTTTACCTTTGTCAAGGCCCCATTCGACATATGGGTGTAGTTCTCTTTCTGGGTCCCTGATTCTGTTCCACTTATCCATCTTTATTCTGTTCCATTGGTCTAGCTCTTCACCAACACCACGCACTTTTGATTACTGTAGACGAATATCTTGAAATGGGGTAGAAGGATTCTTCTGGTTTTCTTCTTTAGTTTTAGTTTCTCCTCTTTTTCTAGGTTCTAAAATAGAAAGATTATAGTTTTGAGACTCCTTTCCTTTTTAGAGAGAGAGAGAGAGATAGACACAGAGACAGAGACAGAGACAGAGACAGAGACAGAGACAGAGAAACGGAAGCGGTGCAGAAAGAGAGAGAGATGATTAAGCAGCCACCATGCCCAGCACCAGCACAATGCAGGTTCAGCCTCACTATCCCAAGGTTGACCATGACCCGAGTCAAAATCAAGAGTTGGACTAACTGACTGAGCCACCCAGATGCTCCTCCTCCTTTCTAATGTATGCATTGAGTGCTAAAAATTGAGCTCTCTGTTGATTTAGCTGTGTCCCATCAATTTTAATACGTTGTAGTTTTATTTTCCTTCGGGTCAGTGCACTGAAATTTTATCTTTTGTCTCCGATAATCTAGAAAGTTACTTTCTACGTGTTTAGATTTTGTTATCTTTCTCCCTTTGATATCTAGTTTCATTTTTAACTTTTTTTTATAAGTGTCAAAGTTTAATTCCAAGACAATGCTACGTAGGGTTGCATTTTTTTCAGGTACACAATATAGAGATTCTCCTCCGCTGCCCAACGACTGTTAGCTCCTGTTGCCAGGCACTGATTTGCGTTGGAGTCTCGGGTGCACCTCCCCCACCCCTACTCCCTTCAGCTCCTGTTGCCAGGCACTGGTTTGCATTGGAGACGGAACCCTCGTAGGGGTTCCAAGCAGTTTCTAGTGGCCGAGAGGACACTGGTGATCAGAGACAAAGCCCCCAGGCTCTCTGGAGCCAGCTGGTGGCCATTACAATGTCTCCCCACACAGTTCTGGAGCCGCTGTGGGCTCTCCGGGAACAGCTGTGGGCTTCTGGGTTGCCGATAATCGAACGTTGGCCACATGGGCCACGAGACTCTGGGTTTGGCTGGGAGATCCTCGTGTGCACTGTGTTGCTGGTGTTCATTCCAGTAAAGTGTGGACTCCGCTTAAGAGGAAGAAAGGGGCACTGTGCCCAGAATGAAGTATCTGGAAAAGACATGGAGAAGACCGACCCGGATGCACCAGCCCATGGAGCCGTCGCATCATCGGAGCACAAGGCCAGTCCTCTCCCGCTACAGATCCTTGCTCTGGCTGCCCTGAATCAAGATGTCGGGTACTTTTCTGTGGGAGACGCTACGCAACTGCTGAAGGGAGTTCGGCAAAGGCTGTTGAAGAAGAGCCCTCACCAGCTCACCGATGAAAATCCCATCTGTGGAGCAGCCCAGGACGATGGAGAACCCCCTGCGAGGAATATGCCAGAAGACTTCAAGGACAGCCCTGATCTGCGGGGAAGTGCAGACCCTCTGTCTCAGGACATTGGCAGCTGTGGACTGAGAGGGCAGGAAGAGGCAGGGGAGGCAGGCAGGCCAGAGCTTCCTGACGGAGGTGTGCCGTGGCAGGCCCCCGCTGAGGGCCAGAGCCAACACCACACCCTCAGCCAGATCCTACTGACGGTGATGCATCTGCTAGAGCTCCTTCGAGATCATCTGGAAGGTGGGGGCTCAAGGAGGCAGGTGCAGACTGGCTCCTCCTCCACTGATCACGTGCCCCGTGGGAGCCCCCTGAATCAAGGAAAGCCATCCAGGGCACTGAAGAAGGCACGTCAGGGGAATGAAGAGCTCCCAGGAAACACAACAATCCACCAAGCTGAGCAAGTATCTTTTCACCAGCGAAACAGCCTCCTGGAAAGGGAGATTCAGAAGCTGCACCTGAAGCTCGAGGCAGAGCCTAAGCTGTGCGAAGAGCACCTCAAACACCTGGAGAGGAAGATGATGGAGGAGAAGGCACGCTGCCTGCAAGTGAAGAACGAACTCGCCAAGGTGCGCAGGAAGGTGGATGCTGCCCACTGGAACTTAGGCCTCTACAAGAAGATGGCCGACGACCTGCACCGAGAATGGCAGAGAATCTCCTCCTTGCATGACCGAGAGCGCCTCCTGGTGGAGAACAGAAGTGAGGAGAGCCAGAAGGCTGTTCTGTGGGCAGAGAGGGAGTTCCAAAGGCTCAAGGAAGAAAACCATTGCCTCAGGCAGAAGCTGGCCAACTCTGGGCCCAAGGTCCAGCCTGTCTCCGGGGGGCCTCCTGCTCCTGCTCCTGCTCCTGCTCCTGCTCCTGCTCCAGCTCCAGCTCCTACTCCTGCTCCTGCTCTTCTGGGCACAGCCTCCAAATGCCCTCAAGGGCCACAGGCTCCCCTCAAAGCCCAGAAGCCCAAGAAGGGAGCAAGGGTGCACTGGCCAGACTCCAAGTTCTCGGGTCCCCTGCAGGTCTGATTCCCTTTCCCAGCAGCCACCGACACTCACAACCAGAGCACAAAAGCTCCTGTGCTTCCTTACCCCTTCAGCCACACCCATTGCTCCTTTGACTGGAGATCCACCCCATTCTTGAACTGATGCTACCTATTCCCTATAGCCATGTGAGAGAGCATTTTTCATTGTTAAGGACCAAAAAAATAAAACGATCAAATTGCTGATCCTACTGCGACTGAGAATTGATTGTACGAAGGGATTCTATGCCAAGCAACGAAGGGTTTTAAGTGTCCTTTACTGATCACTTAATTGTCCCAATAACCCAGTGTGTCCTAGACTACTGAGGTTCAGAGAGGGGACACAACTTGCCCCAAGATCACACAGCTAGTGAATTTCAGAGCTCCCATTCCAAGCCAAGGTTGTCTAATTACCCACTGATGTGAAAATAACTACCACTCCTACCACTACGATGACTTCTGCTTCTTCATTTCTGAGAGAGAGAAAGAGCGAGGGCACACACACATGCAAGCGGGGGAGGGGCAGGGAGACAGAGATTCCTAGACAGCCTTCGACTCAAGTGCACAACCAGACGCTGGGCTGGATTTCACAGACCATGGGAACACGCCCTGAGCCAAAATCAAGAGTCAGACGTTGACCTGACTAAGCCACACAGGCACCCTTCCCTTGTGCAAGGAACTTCTAGGCAAGCTGCTGTAAGGATCCCAGAAGGGCTTGACAAAATTTTCTCATAGGTCACGTTCTAGTTTGGATGCAAGGATTATGGTGATGCCTAGCTGAGGTAAAGTCCCAGCAAAGCATGGAGGGCAGCCTTTCAGGGTCTCCAACGATTCCCTTCGTGGGTACACCTCGTTTTGTGTTCCATACTCTACCACTGGATTAGAGTCAGGAACTCCTGCCTCACTTCGAAAGGACAGAATATGGCCCGAGAGATAGATAGCATGTCCCTTCTGAGGCTCGTAGACAAAGACACTGGTCTCCTCTTGGGCTTGCTCTCGCTCCCTCACCATTGGTTTCGAGGGAAGCCGCCTGCTCCTTGTGGGCTGTATGATGGAGAGGCCCATGTGGCAAGGAATGAATATTTCTTGCTCACCGCAATGGAGGACCTCTGGCTGCTAGGAGCCACCCGAGTGAGCACACAAGCAGATTTCCCGCCAACAAGCCTGGAGATGACTGAAGACCCACATGACATCTTGACTGCAGCCTTGTGAGAGATCCTGAGACACAGGTCCCTGGCTAGATGCACCTGGATGCCTGGCCCACGGAAACCATATGCGGTTATCAATTGGTGTTGTCGGAAGCCCTCTGGGTTGCGGAAAACATTCAAAAAAGACACAAGGGTGAAGCCACAGTTCTGGCTGCTGACCCACCCCCCTCTCCTGGGCTTGAAATTCCAGGGAAGTCAAGCGATGGTAGCAACCACTGAGAGATTAGGGTAAACAATGCCAGAAAGAGGTCCTCTATTCTGTTCTCCATGTATCTCTCTGAGAGGACATGCCCTCACCTGATCCACCCGAGCCAATAGGTGGCCCATGCAGGAGGAGACAACTGGCCGTGTGGTCCAAGTCGGCTGAGAGCACTAGACCCAGCGTCGCAGAGCCTCCTTGAAGCCAGAAAAAGAGCCCAGAAGTTCCCTGGTGTCCCTAGAGAAGGCACAGAAATTAGATGAGTTGAAAGCCTGGGACCTGGTCATTGGGCTTCTGGGCAAGAGGGGAGATGGCCTGTGGAAGGGACACTGCCTGCAACCCCTCTTGGACCAGACCCCACCTGTCTGCTTTGGGATACTGAGGATTAAGACGAGAGTGAACTAGTGTAGAAGAGATGGTGTTCTAATGCTTGGCAGGTTGAAAGCGATTGAAATCGTTGACATTCCTATTCTCCTCGTCCTCAGGACCACCATTAAGGGGAAGGGGCCTTCAAAGAAGCAAGAGGAGTTTATCACTTACAGCAGCCCTGTCAAGTGTCAATATCCAACCACTCCAGTCCCTTCCACCCCCTTGGCAGCCCCACTGCTTTCATAAGGACACAGATACATTCCCCTACAGGCTTTGGAGCAAACGTTAAGTTTTGATTTCTCTAAGATAAATGCCATAGTGCCATGACCTGCTCCTAGGGCGGTAGCAAGTCTAGTTCTCAAAGAATCTGTGTGGAAGGGTTGAGCCACTCTATTGGACACCTGAAATTGATATTATACTGCATGTGAACGGGAATGTAACTCACGGCTTGGAAAAGGAAAAGAAACTCTTAACTGTTTTCAAGAGTCAGCTCTATCATTTTCCATTCCCAACTGTGATGCGGGAGTGATCCAGTCATTCCACATCCTGCCTTGCATTTGGTGGTGGGGTCTCTCTCTCCCTCTCTGGCGCATTTGGTTTGAATCACTGTGATAGGTGTGCAGTGAGAGCTCACTGGAGTTTTCATTTGAATTGCCCCAATGGCAACTTTCTATGTGGTTTCCATCTGTCTACGCTTTGGTAAAGGTGGCAGGCCCTTTACTTTTTCCCCACCCCCCTTCTATTTCCTTTTGCTAACTAGATTGCATGCTTACTTGGGGATCAAATTCTGAGTTTCCATGCTTCAGACAGGAGTCCTCTATTAGCTATGTGATTTGGACCTATTTCCTCCAAGTTGGTAGCTTGTCTTTTGGGTCTTCTTAAGGAGGTCTTTCACACGGCACAGATTTACAATTCTGATTGTTGGATAAAGTCTAATTAATCAACTTTACCTTAGGGAAAATAATTTGATGTTCGACTGGAGGATTCTTTACCTAGCTTTCCATTCTGGAAATTTTCCCCCACATTTTCCCTATAAGATTTATCATTTTCCATGTAAGGCAGTGATTAATTTTGAGCTACTTTTTAAAATACTCTTTTTTTCTTTTTTTCCTTTGGGAGAGTGAACATGTGCATGAGCGGGCAGGGGCCTGGAGGGAGAAGGGAAAAGAGCATCCTCAAGCAGCCTCGCCAGTGAGCTTGGAGCCTGACTTTGTCCCGGGACGCTGAGAGCTTGACAAGAGCCGAAATGAAGAGCTGGCTGCCGCACAGGCTGCCTCACCCAGGCAGCCTGAGTTAAGTTTTGTATAGGGTTTGATACTTAGATTGTGGTCCCCGGCCTCCTCGTCCTCCACCTCCTCCTCCCCTCTCCCGCTCCCTCTTCTGCTTCTCCTTCTTCTTTGCCTATGCATGTCCACTTGCTCTAGCACCATTTATTCAAAACGCTGTCACTCCTCCACTGAACGGCTTTTTACCTTTGTCAAGGCCCCATTCGACATATGGGTGTAGTTCTCTTTCTGGGTCCTTGATTCTGTTCCACTTATCCATCTTTATTCTGTTCCATTGGTCTAGCTCTTCACCAACACCACGCACTTTTGATTACTGTAGACGAATATCTTGAAATGGGGTAGAAGGATTCTTCTGGTTTTCTTCTTTAGTTTTAGTTTCTCCTCTTTTTCTAGGTTCTAAAATAGAAAGATTATAGTTTTGAGACTCCTTTCCTTTTTAGAGAGAGAGAGAGAGATAGACACAGAGACAGAGACAGAGACAGAGACAGAGACAGAGACAGAGAAACGGAAGCGGTGCAGAAAGAGAGAGAGATGATTAAGCAGCCACCATGCCCAGCACCAGCACAATGCAGGTTCAGCCTCACTATCCCAAGGTTGACCATGACCCGAGTCAAAATCAAGAGTTGGACTAACTGACTGAGCCACCCAGATGCTCCTCCTCCTTTCTAATGTATGCATTGAGTGCTAAAAATTGAGCTCTCTGTTGATTTAGCTGTGTCCCATCAATTTTAATACGTTGTAGTTTTATTTTCCTTCGGGTCAGTGCACTGAAATTTTATCTTTTGTCTCCGATAATCTAGAAAGTTACTTTCTACGTGTTTAGATTTTGTTATCTTTCTCCCTTTGATATCTAGTTTCATTTTTAACTTTTTTTTATAAGTGTCAAAGTTTAATTCCAAGACAATGCTACATAGGGTTGCATTTTTTTCAGGTACACAATATAGAGATTCTCCTCCGCTGCCCAACGACTGTTAGCTCCTGTTGCCAGGCACTGATTTGCGTTGGAGTCTCGGGTGCACCTCCCCCACCCCTACTCCCTTCAGCTCCTGTTGCCAGGCACTGGTTTGCATTGGAGACGGAACCCTCGTAGGGGTTCCAAGCAGTTTCTAGTGGCCGAGAGGACACTGGTGATCAGAGACAAAGCCCCCAGGCTCTCTGGAGCCAGCTGGTGGCCATTACAATGTCTCCCCACACAGTTCTGGAGCCGCTGTGGGCTCTCCGGGAACAGCTGTGGGCTTCTGGGTTGCCGATAATCGAACGTTGGCCACATGGGCCACGAGACTCTGGGTTTGGCTGGGAGATCCTCGTGTGCACTGTGTTGCTGGTGTTCATTCCAGTAAAGTGTGGACTCCGCCCTAGAGGAAGAAAGGGGCACTGTGCCCAGAATGAAGTATCTGGAAAAGACATGGAGAAGACCGACCCGGATGCACCAGCCCATGGAGCCGTCGCATCATCGGAGCACAAGGCCAGTCCTCTCCCGCTACAGATCCTTGCTCTGGCTGCCCTGAATCAAGATGTCGGGTACTTTTCTGTGGGAGACGCTACGCAACTGCTGAAGGGAGTTCGGCAAAGGCTGTTGAAGAAGAGCCCTCACCAGCTCACCGATGAAAATCCCATCTGTGGAGCAGCCCAGGACGATGGAGAACCCCCTGCGAGGAATATGCCAGAAGACTTCAAGGACAGCCCTGATCTGCGGGGAAGTGCAGACCCTCTGTCTCAGGACATTGGCAGCTGTGGACTGAGAGGGCAGGAAGAGGCAGGGGAGGCAGGCAGGCCAGAGCTTCCTGACGGAGGTGTGCCGTGGCAGGCCCCCGCTGAGGGCCAGAGCCAACACCACACCCTCAGCCAGATCCTACTGACGGTGATGCATCTGCTAGAGCTCCTTCGAGATCATCTGGAAGGTGGGGGCTCAAGGAGGCAGGTGCAGACTGGCTCCTCCTCCACTGATCACGTGCCCCGTGGGAGCCCCCTGAATCAAGGAAAGCCATCCAGGGCACTGAAGAAGGCACGTCAGGGGAATGAAGAGCTCCCAGGAAACACAACAATCCACCAAGCTGAGCAAGTATCTTTTCACCAGCGAAACAGCCTCCTGGAAAGGGAGATTCAGAAGCTGCACCTGAAGCTCGAGGCAGAGCCTAAGCTGTGCGAAGAGCACCTCAAACACCTGGAGAGGAAGATGATGGAGGAGAAGGCACGCTGCCTGCAAGTGAAGAACGAACTCGCCAAGGTGCGCAGGAAGGTGGATGCTGCCCACTGGAACTTAGGCCTCTACAAGAAGATGGCCGACGACCTGCACCGAGAATGGCAGAGAATCTCCTCCTTGCATGACCGAGAGCGCCTCCTGGTGGAGAACAGAAGTGAGGAGAGCCAGAAGGCTGTTCTGTGGGCAGAGAGGGAGTTCCAAAGGCTCAAGGAAGAAAACCATTGCCTCAGGCAGAAGCTGGCCAACTCTGGGCCCAAGGTCCAGCCTGTCTCCGGGGGGCCTCCTGCTCCTGCTCCTGCTCCTGCTCCAGCTCCAGCTCCTACTCCTGCTCCTGCTCTTCTGGGCACAGCCTCCAAATGCCCTCAAGGGCCACAGGCTCCCCTCAAAGCCCAGAAGCCCAAGAAGGGAGCAAGGGTGCACTGGCCAGACTCCAAGTTCTCGGGTCCCCTGCAGGTCTGATTCCCTTTCCCAGCAGCCACCGACACTCACAACCAGAGCACAAAAGCTCCTGTGCTTCCTTACCCCTTCAGCCACACCCATTGCTCCTTTGACTGGAGATCCACCCCATTCTTGAACTGATGCTACCTATTCCCTATAGCCATGTGAGAGAGCATTTTTCATTGTTAAGGACCAAAAAAATAAAACGATCAAATTGCTGATCCTACTGCGACTGAGAATTGATTGTACGAAGGGATTCTATGCCCAGCAACGAAGGGTTTTAAGTGTCCTTTACTGATCACTTAATTGTCCCAATAACCCAGTGTGTCCTAGACTACTGAGGTTCAGAGAGGGGACACAACTTGCCCCAAGATCACACAGCTAGTGAATTTCAGAGCTCCCATTCCAAGCCAAGGTTGTCTAATTACCCACTGATGTGAAAATAACTACCACTCCTACCACTACGATGACTTCTGCTTCTTCATTTCTGAGAGAGAGAAAGAGCGAGGGCACACACACATGCAAGCGGGGGAGGGGCAGGGAGACAGAGATTCCTAGACAGCCTTCGACTCAAGTGCACAACCAGACGCTGGGCTGGATTTCACAGACCATGGGAACACGCCCTGAGCCAAAATCAAGAGTCAGACGTTGACCTGACTAAGCCACACAGGCACCCTTCCCTTGGGCAAGGAACTTCTAGGCAAGCTGCTGTAAGGATCCCAGAAGGGCTTGACAAAATTTTCTCATAGGTCACGTTCTAGTTTGGATGCAAGGATTATGGTGATGCCTAGCTGAGGTAAAGTCCCAGCAAAGCATGGAGGGCAGCCTTTCAGGGTCTCCAACGATTCCCTTCGTGGGTACACCTCGTTTTGTGTTCCATACTCTACCACTGGATTAGAGTCAGGAACTCCTGCCTCACTTCGAAAGGACAGAATATGGCCCGAGAGATAGATAGCATGTCCCTTCTGAGGCTCGTAGACAAAGACACTGGTCTCCTCTTGGGCTTGCTCTCGCTCCCTCACCATTGGTTTCGAGGGAAGCCGCCTGCTCCTTGTGGGCTGTATGATGGAGAGGCCCATGTGGCAAGGAATGAATATTTCTTGCTCACCGCAATGGAGGACCTCTGGCTGCTAGGAGCCACCCGAGTGAGCACACAAGCAGATTTCCCGCCAACAAGCCTGGAGATGACTGAAGACCCACATGACATCTTGACTGCAGCCTTGTGAGAGATCCTGAGACACAGGTCCCTGGCTAGATGCACCTGGATGCCTGGCCCACGGAAACCATATGCGGTTATCAATTGGTGTTGTCGGAAGCCCTCTGGGTTGCGGAAAACATTCAAAAAAGACACAAGGGTGAAGCCACAGTTCTGGCTGCTGACCCACCCCCCTCTCCTGGGCTTGAAATTCCAGGGAAGTCAAGCGATGGTAGCAACCACTGAGAGATTAGGGTAAACAATGCCAGAAAGAGGTCCTCTATTCTGTTCTCCATGTATCTCTCTGAGAGGACATGCCCTCACCTGATCCACCCGAGCCAATAGGTGGCCCATGCAGGAGGAGACAACTGGCCGTGTGGTCCAAGTCGGCTGAGAGCACTAGACCCAGCGTCGCAGAGCCTCCTTGAAGCCAGAAAAAGAGCCCAGAAGTTCCCTAGAGAAGGCACAGAAATTAGATGAGTTGAAAGCCTGGGACCTGGTCATTGGGCTTCTGGGCAAGAGGGGAGATGGCCTGTGGAAGGGACACTGCCTGCAACCCCTCTTGGACCAGACCCCACCTGTCTGCTTTGGGATACTGAGGATTAAGACGAGAGTGAACTAGTGTAGAAGAGATGGTGTTCTAATGCTTGGCAGGTTGAAAGCGATTGAAATCGTTGACATTCCTATTCTCCTCGTCCTCAGGACCACCATTAAGGGGAAGGGGCCTTCAAAGAAGCAAGAGGAGTTTATCACTTACAGCAGCCCTGTCAAGTGTCAATATCCAACCACTCCAGTCCCTTCCACCCCCTTGGCAGCCCCACTGCTTTCATAAGGACACAGATACATTCCCCTACAGGCTTTGGAGCAAACGTTAAGTTTTGATTTCTCTAAGATAAATGCCATAGTGCCATGACCTGCTCCTATGGCGGTAGCAAGTCTAGTTCTCAAAGAATCTGTGTGGAAGGGTTGAGCCACTCTATTGGACACCTGAAATTGATATTATACTGCATGTGAACGGGAATGTAACTCACGGCTTGGAAAAGGAAAAGAAACTCTTAACTGTTTTCAAGAGTCAGCTCTATCATTTTCCATTCCCAACTGTGATGCGGGAGTGATCCAGTCATTCCACATCCTGCCTTGCATTTGGTGGTGGGGTCTCTCTCTCCCTCTCTGGCGCATTTGGTTTGAATCACTGTGATAGGTGTGCAGTGAGAGCTCACTGGAGTTTTCATTTGAATTGCCCCAATGGCAACTTTCTATGTGGTTTCCATCTGTCTACGCTTTGGTAAAGGTGGCAGGCCCTTTACTTTTTCCCCACCCCCCTTCTATTTCCTTTTGCTAACTAGATTGCATGCTTACTTGGGGATCAAATTCTGAGTTTCCATGCTTCAGACAGGAGTCCTCTATTAGCTATGTGATTTGGACCTATTTCCTCCAAGTTGGTAGCTTGTCTTTTGGGTCTTCTTAAGGAGGTCTTTCACACGGCACAGATTTACAATTCTGATTGTTGGATAAAGTCTAATTAATCAACTTTACCTTAGGGAAAATAATTTGATGTTCGACTGGAGGATTCTTTACCTAGCTTTCCATTCTGGAAATTTTCCCCCACATTTTCCCTATAAGATTTATCATTTTCCATGTAAGGCAGTGATTAATTTTGAGCTACTTTTTAAAATACTCTTTTTTTCTTTTTTTCCTTTGGGAGAGTGAACATGTGCATGAGCGGGCAGGGGCCTGGAGGGAGAAGGGAAAAGAGCATCCTCAAGCAGCCTCGCCAGTGAGCTTGGAGCCTGACTTTGTCCCGGGACGCTGAGAGCTTGACAAGAGCCGAAATGAAGAGCTGGCTGCCGCACAGGCTGCCTCACCCAGGCAGCCTGAGTTAAGTTTTGTATAGGGTTTGATACTTAGATTGTGGTCCCCGGCCTCCTCGTCCTCCACCTCCTCCTCCCCTCTCCCGCTCCCTCTTCTGCTTCTCCTTCTTCTTTGCCTATGCATGTCCACTTGCTCTAGCACCATTTATTCAAAACGCTGTCACTCCTCCACTGAACGGCTTTTTACCTTTGTCAAGGCCCCATTCGACATATGGGTGTAGTTCTCTTTCTGGGTCCCTGATTCTGTTCCACTTATCCATCTTTATTCTGTTCCATTGGTCTAGCTCTTCACCAACACCACGCACTTTTGATTACTGTAGACAAATATCTTGAAATGGGGTAGAAGGATTCTTCTGGTTTTCTTCTTCAGTTTTAGTTTCTCCTCTTTTTCTAGGTTCTAAAATAGAAAGATTATAGTTTTGAGACTCCTTTCCTTTTTAGAGAGAGAGAGAGAGATAGACACAGAGACAGAGACAGAGACAGAGACAGAGACAGAGAAACGGAAGCGGTGCAGAAAGAGAGAGAGATGATTAAGCAGCCACCATGCCCAGCACCAGCACAATGCAGGTTCAGCCTCACTATCCCAAGGTTGACCATGACCCGAGTCAAAATCAAGAGTTGGACTAACTGACTGAGCCACCCAGATGCTCCTCCTCCTTTCTAATGTATGCATTGAGTGCTAAAAATTGAGCTCTCTGTTGATTTAGCTGTGTCCC
The DNA here is from genome assembly GCF_964662115.1 of Mustela nivalis. Lineage (NCBI taxonomy): Eukaryota > Metazoa > Chordata > Mammalia > Carnivora > Mustelidae > Mustela > Mustela nivalis. The sequence goes on from NC_139021.1 coordinate 71,041,352, forward strand.
ATCAATTTTAATACGTTGTAGTTTTATTTTCCTTCGGGTCAGTGCACTGAAATTTTATCTTTTGTCTCCGATAATCTAGAAAGTTACTTTCTACGTGTTTAGATTTTGTTATCTTTCTCCCTTTGATATCTAGTTTCATTTTTAACTTTTTTTTATAAGTGTCAAAGTTTAATTCCAAGACAATGCTACATAGGGTTGCATTTTTTTCAGGTCCACAATATAGAGATTCTCCTCCGCTGCCCAACGACTGTTAGCTCCTGTTGCCAGGCACTGATTTGCGTTGGAGTCTCGGGTGCACCTCCCCCACCCCTACTCCCTTCAGCTCCTGTTGCCAGGCACTGGTTTGCATTGGAGACGGAACCCTCGTAGGGGTTCCAAGCAGTTTCTAGTGGCCGAGAGGACACTGGTGATCAGAGACAAAGCCCCCAGGCTCTCTGGAGCCAGCTGGTGGCCATTACAATGTCTCCCCACACAGTTCTGGAGCCGCTGTGGGCTCTCCGGGAACAGCTGTGGGCTTCTGGGTTGCCGATAATCGAACGTTGGCCACATGGGCCACGAGACTCTGGGTTTGGCTGGGAGATCCTCGTGTGCACTGTGTTGCTGGTGTTCATTCCAGTAAAGTGTGGACTCCGCCCTAGAGGAAGAAAGGGGCACTGTGCCCAGAATGAAGTATCTGGAAAAGACATGGAGAAGACCGACCCGGATGCACCAGCCCATGGAGCCGTCGCATCATCGGAGCACAAGGCCAGTCCTCTCCCGCTACAGATCCTTGCTCTGGCTGCCCTGAATCAAGATGTCGGGTACTTTTCTGTGGGAGACGCTACGCAACTGCTGAAGGGAGTTCGGCAAAGGCTGTTGAAGAAGAGCCCTCACCAGCTCACCGATGAAAATCCCATCTGTGGAGCAGCCCAGGACGATGGAGAACCCCCTGCGAGGAATATGCCAGAAGACTTCAAGGACAGCCCTGATCTGCGGGGAAGTGCAGACCCTCTGTCTCAGGACATTGGCAGCTGTGGACTGAGAGGGCAGGAAGAGGCAGGGGAGGCAGGCAGGCCAGAGCTTCCTGACGGAGGTGTGCCGTGGCAGGCCCCCGCTGAGGGCCAGAGCCAACACCACACCCTCAGCCAGATCCTACTGACGGTGATGCATCTGCTAGAGCTCCTTCGAGATCATCTGGAAGGTGGGGGCTCAAGGAGGCAGGTGCAGACTGGCTCCTCCTCCACTGATCACGTGCCCCGTGGGAGCCCCCTGAATCAAGGAAAGCCATCCAGGGCACTGAAGAAGGCACGTCAGGGGAATGAAGAGCTCCCAGGAAACACAACAATCCACCAAGCTGAGCAGCGAAACAGCCTCCTGGAAAGGGAGATTCAGAAGCTGCACCTGAAGCTCGAGGCAGAGCCTAAGCTGTGCGAAGAGCACCTCAAACACCTGGAGAGGAAGATGATGGAGGAGAAGGCACGCTGCCTGCAAGTGAAGAACGAACTCGCCAAGGTGCGCAGGAAGGTGGATGCTGCCCACTGGAACTTAGGCCTCTACAAGAAGATGGCCGACGACCTGCACCGAGAATGGCAGAGAATCTCCTCCTTGCATGACCGAGAGCGCCTCCTGGTGGAGAACAGAAGTGAGGAGAGCCAGAAGGCTGTTCTGTGGGCAGAGAGGGAGTTCCAAAGGCTCAAGGAAGAAAACCATTGCCTCAGGCAGAAGCTGGCCAACTCTGGGCCCAAGGTCCAGCCTGTCTCCGGGGGGCCTCCTGCTCCTGCTCCTGCTCCTGCTCCAGCTCCAGCTCCTACTCCTGCTCCTGCTCTTCTGGGCACAGCCTCCAAATGCCCTCAAGGGCCACAGGCTCCCCTCAAAGCCCAGAAGCCCAAGAAGGGAGCAAGGGTGCACTGGCCAGACTCCAAGTTCTCGGGTCCCCTGCAGGTCTGATTCCCTTTCCCAGCAGCCACCGACACTCACAACCAGAGCACAAAAGCTCCTGTGCTTCCTTACCCCTTCAGCCACACCCATTGCTCCTTTGACTGGAGATCCACCCCATTCTTGAACTGATGCTACCTATTACCTATAGCCATGTGAGAGAGCATTTTTCATTGTTAAGGACCAAAAAAATAAAACGATCAAATTGCTGATCCTACTGCGACTGAGAATTGATTGTACGAAGGGATTCTATGCCCAGCAACGAAGGGTTTTAAGTGTCCTTTACTGATCACTTAATTGTCCCAATAACCCAGTGTGTCCTAGACTACTGAGGTTCAGAGAGGGGACACAACTTGCCCCAAGATCACACAGCTAGTGAATTTCAGAGCTCCCATTCCAAGCCAAGGTTGTCTAATTACCCACTGATGTGAAAATAACTACCACTCCTACACTACGATGACTTCTGCTTCTTCATTTCTGAGAGAGAGAAAGAGCGAGGGCACACACACATGCAAGCGGGGGAGGGGCAGGGAGACAGAGATTCCTAGACAGCCTTCGACTCAAGTGCACAACCAGACGCTGGGCTGGATTTCACAGACCATGGGAACACGCCCTGAGCCAAAATCAAGAGTCAGACGTTGACCTGACTAAGCCACACAGGCACCCTTCCCTTGGGCAAGGAACTTCTAGGCAAGCTGCTGTAAGGATCCCAGAAGGGCTTGACAAAATTTTCTCATAGGTCACGTTCTAGTTTGGATGCAAGGATTATGGTGATGCCTAGCTGAGGTAAAGTCCCAGCAAAGCATGGAGGGCAGCCTTTCAGGGTCTCCAACGATTCCCTTCGTGGGTACACCTCGTTTTGTGTTCCATACTCTACCACTGGATTAGAGTCAGGAACTCCTGCCTCACTTCGAAAGGACAGAATATGGCCCGAGAGATAGATAGCATGTCCCTTCTGAGGCTCGTAGACAAAGACACTGGTCTCCTCTTGGGCTTGCTCTCGCTCCCTCACCATTGGTTTCGAGGGAAGCCGCCTGCTCCTTGTGGGCTGTATGATGGAGAGGCCCATGTGGCAAGGAATGAATATTTCTTGCTCACCGCAATGGAGGACCTCTGGCTGCTAGGAGCCACCCGAGTGAGCACACAAGCAGATTTCCCGCCAACAAGCCTGGAGATGACTGAAGACCCACATGACATCTTGACTGCAGCCTTGTGAGAGATCCTGAGACACAGGTCCCTGGCTAGATGCACCTGGATGCCTGGCCCACGGAAACCATATGCGGTTATCAATTGGTGTTGTCAGAAGCCCTCTGGGTTGCGGAAAACATTCAAAAAAGACACAAGGGTGAAGCCACAGTTCTGGCTGCTGACCCACCCCCCTCTCCTGGGCTTGAAATTCCAGGGAAGTCAAGCGATGGTAGCAACCACTGAGAGATTAGGGTAAACAATGCCAGAAAGAGGTCCTCTATTCTGTTCTCCATGTATCTCTCTGAGAGGACATGCCCTCACCTGATCCACCCGAGCCAATAGGTGGCCCATGCAGGAGGAGACAACTGGCCGTGTGGTCCAAGTCGGCTGAGAGCACTAGACCCAGCGTCGCAGAGCCTCCTTGAAGCCAGAAAAAGAGCCCAGAAGTTCCCTAGAGAAGGCACAGAAATTAGATGAGTTGAAAGCCTGGGACCTGGTCATTGGGCTTCTGGGCAAGAGGGGAGATGGCCTGTGGAAGGGACACTGCCTGCAACCCCTCTTGGACCAGACCCCACCTGTCTGCTTTGGGATACTGAGGATTAAGACGAGAGTGAACTAGTGTAGAAGAGATGGTGTTCTAATGCTTGGCAGGTTTAAAGCGATTGAAATCGTTGACATTCCTATTCTCCTCGTCCTCAGGACCACCATTAAGGGGAAGGGGCCTTCAAAGAAGCAAGAGGAGTTTATCACTTACAGCAGCCCTGTCAAGTGTCAATATCCAACCACTCCAGTCCCTTCCACCCCCTTGGCAGCCCCACTGCTTTCATAAGGACACAGATACATTCCCCTACAGGCTTTGGAGCAAACGTTAAGTTTTGATTTCTCTAAGATAAATGCCATAGTGCCATGACCTGCTCCTATGGCGGTAGCAAGTCTAGTTCTCAAAGAATCTGTGTGGAAGGGTTGAGCCACTCTATTGGACACCTGAAATTGATATTATACTGCATGTGAACGGGAATGTAACTCACGGCTTGGAAAAGGAAAAGAAACTCTTAACTGTTTTCAAGAGTCAGCTCTATCATTTTCCATTCCCAACTGTGATGCGGGAGTGATCCAGTCATTCCACATCCTGCCTTGCATTTGGTGGTGGGGTCTCTCTCTCCCTCTCTGGCGCATTTGGTTTGAATCACTGTGATAGGTGTGCAGTGAGAGCTCACTGGAGTTTTCATTTGAATTGCCCCAATGGCAACTTTCTATGTGGTTTCCATCTGTCTACGCTTTGGTAAAGGTGGCAGGCCCTTTACTTTTTCCCCACCCCCCTTCTATTTCCTTTTGCTAACTAGATTGCATGCTTACTTGGGGATCAAATTCTGAGTTTCCACGCTTCAGACAGGAGTCCTCTATTAGCTATGTGATTTGGACCTATTTCCTCCAAGTTGGTAGCTTGTCTTTTGGGTCTTCTTAAGGAGGTCTTTCACACGGCACAGATTTACAATTCTGATTGTTGGATAAAGTCTAATTAATCAACTTTACCTTAGGGAAAATAATTTGATGTTCGACTGGAGGATTCTTTACCTAGCTTTCCATTCTGGAAATTTTCCCCCACATTTTCCCTATAAGATTTATCATTTTCCATGTAAGGCAGTGATTAATTTTGAGCTACTTTTTAAAATACTCTTTTTTTCTTTTTTTCCTTTGGGAGAGTGAACATGTGCATGAGCGGGCAGGGGCCTGGAGGGAGAAGGGAAAAGAGCATCCTCAAGCAGCCTTGCCAGTGAGCTTGGAGCCTGACTTTGTCCCGGGACGCTGAGAGCTTGACAAGAGCCGAAATGAAGAGCTGGCTGCCGCACAGGCTGCCTCACCCAGGCAGCCTGAGTTAAGTTTTGTATAGGGTTTGATACTTAGATTGTGGTCCCCGGCCTCCTCGTCCTCCACCTCCTCCTCCCCTCTCCCGCTCCCTCTTCTGCTTCTCCTTCTTCTTTGCCTATGCATGTCCACTTGCTCTAGCACCATTTATTCAAAACGCTGTCACTCCTCCACTGAACGGCTTTTTACCTTTGTCAAGGCCCCATTCGACATATGGGTGTAGTTCTCTTTCTGGGTCCCTGATTCTGTTCCACTTATCCATCTTTATTCTGTTCCATTGGTCTAGCTCTTCACCAACACCACGCACTTTTGATTACTGTAGACGAATATCTTGAAATGGGGTAGAAGGATTCTTCTGGTTTTCTTCTTTAGTTTTAGTTTCTCCTCTTTTTCTAGGTTCTAAAATAGAAAGATTATAGTTTTGAGACTCCTTTCCTTTTTAGAGAGAGAGAGAGAGATAGACACAGAGACAGAGACAGAGACAGAGACAGAGACAGAGACAGAGACAGAGAAACGGAAGCGGTGCAGAAAGAGAGAGAGATGATTAAGCAGCCACCATGCCCAGCACCAGCACAATGCAGGTTCAGCCTCACTATCCCAAGGTTGACCATGACCCGAGTCAAAATCAAGAGTTGGACTAACTGACTGAGCCACCCAGATGCTCCTCCTCCTTTCTAATGTATGCATTGAGTGCTAAAAATTGAGCTCTCTGTTGATTTAGCTGTGTCCCATCAATTTTAATACGTTGTAGTTTTATTTTCCTTCGGGTCAGTGCACTGAAATTTTATCTTTTGTCTCCGATAATCTAGAAAGTTACTTTCTACGTGTTTAGATTTTGTTATCTTTCTCCCTTTGATATCTAGTTTCATTTTTAACTTTTTTTTATAAGTGTCAAAGTTTAATTCCAAGACAATGCTACATAGGGTTGCATTTTTTTCAGGTCCACAATATAGAGATTCTCCTCCGCTGCCCAACGACTGTTAGCTCCTGTTGCCAGGCACTGATTTGCGTTGGAGTCTCGGGTGCACCTCCCCCACCCCTACTCCCTTCAGCTCCTGTTGCCAGGCACTGGTTTGCATTGGAGACGGAACCCTCGTAGGGGTTCCAAGCAGTTTCTAGTGGCCGAGAGGACACTGGTGATCAGAGACAAAGCCCCCAGGCTCTCTGGAGCCAGCTGGTGGCCATTACAATGTCTCCCCACACAGTTCTGGAGCCGCTGTGGGCTCTCCGGGAACAGCTGTGGGCTTCTGGGTTGCCGATAATCGAACGTTGGCCACATGGGCCACGAGACTCTGGGTTTGGCTGGGAGATCCTCGTGTGCACTGTGTTGCTGGTGTTCATTCCAGTAAAGTGTGGACTCCGCTTAAGAGGAAGAAAGGGGCACTGTGCCCAGAATGAAGTATCTGGAAAAGACATGGAGAAGACCGTCCCGGATGCACAAGCCCATGGAGCCGTCGCATCATCGGAGCACAAGGCCAGTCCTCTCCCGCTACAGATCCTTGCTCTGGCTGCCCTGAATCAAGATGTCGGGTACTTTTCTGTGGGAGACGCTACGCAACTGCTGAAGGGAGTTCGGCAAAGGCTGTTGAAGAAGAGCCCTCACCAGCTCACCGATGAAAATCCCATCTGTGGAGCAGCCCAGGACGATGGAGAACCCCCTGCGAGGAATATGCCAGAAGACTTCAAGGACAGCCCTGATCTGCGGGGAAGTGCAGACCCTCTGTCTCAGGACATTGGCAGCTGTGGACTGAGAGGGCAGGAAGAGGCAGGGGAGGCAGGCAGGCCAGAGCTTCCTGACGGAGGTGTGCCGTGGCAGGCCCCCGCTGAGGGCCAGAGCCAACACCACACCCTCAGCCAGATCCTACTGACGGTGATGCATCTGCTAGAGCTCCTTCGAGATCATCTGGAAGGTGGGGGCTCAAGGAGGCAGGTGCAGACTGGCTCCTCCTCCACTGATCACGTGCCCCGTGGGAGCCCCCTGAATCAAGGAAAGCCATCCAGGGCACTGAAGAAGGCACGTCAGGGGAATGAAGAGCTCCCAGGAAACACAACAATCCACCAAGCTGAGCAAGTATCTTTTCACCAGCGAAACAGCCTCCTGGAAAGGGAGATTCAGAAGCTGCACCTGAAGCTCGAGGCAGAGCCTAAGCTGTGCAAAGAGCACCTCAAACACCTGGAGAGGAAGATGATGGAGGAGAAGGCACGCTGCCTGCAAGTGAAGAACGAACTCGCCAAGGTGCGCAGGAAGGTGGATGCTGCCCACTGGAACTTAGGCCTCTACAAGAAGATGGCCGACGACCTGCACCGAGAATGGCAGAGAATCTCCTCCTTGCATGACCGAGAGCGCCTCCTGGTGGAGAACAGAAGTGAGGAGAGCCAGAAGGCTGTTCTGTGGGCAGAGAGGGAGTTCCAAAGGCTCAAGGAAGAAAACCATTGCCTCAGGCAGAAGCTGGCCAACTCTGGGCCCAAGGTCCAGCCTGTCTCCGGGGGGCCTCCTGCTCCTGCTCCTGCTCCTGCTCCAGCTCCAGCTCCTACTCCTGCTCCTGCTCTTCTGGGCACAGCCTCCAAATGCCCTCAAGGGCCACAGGCTCCCCTCAAAGCCCAGAAGCCCAAGAAGGGAGCAAGGGTGCACTGGCCAGACTCCAAGTTCTCGGGTCCCCTGCAGGTCTGATTCCCTTTCCCAGCAGCCACCGACACTCACAACCAGAGCACAAAAGCTCCTGTGCTTCCTTACCCCTTCAGCCACACCCATTGCTCCTTTGACTGGAGATCCACCCCATTCTTGAACTGATGCTACCTATTACCTATAGCCATGTGAGAGAGCATTTTTCATTGTTAAGGACCAAAAAAATAAAACGATCAAATTGCTGATCCTACTGCGACTGAGAATTGATTGTACGAAGGGATTCTATGCCAAGCAACGAAGGGTTTTAAGTGTCCTTTACTGATCACTTAATTGTCCCAATAACCCAGTGTGTCCTAGACTACTGAGGTTCAGAGAGGGGACACAACTTGCCCCAAGATCACACAGCTAGTGAATTTCAGAGCTCCCATTCCAAGCCAAGGTTGTCTAATTACCCACTGATGTGAAAATAACTACCACTCCTACCACTACGATGACTTCTGCTTCTTCATTTCTGAGAGAGAGAAAGAGCGAGGGCACACACACATGCAAGCGGGGGAGGGGCAGGGAGAGAGAGATTCCTAGACAGCCTTCGACTCAAGTGCACAACCAGACGCTGGGCTGGATTTCACAGACCATGGGAACACGCCCTGAGCCAAAATCAAGAGTCAGACGTTGACCTGACTAAGCCACACAGGCACCCTTCCCTTGTGCAAGGAACTTCTAGGCAAGCTGCTGTAAGGATCCCAGAAGGGCTTGACAAAATTTTCTCATAGGTCACGTTCTAGTTTGGATGCAAGGATTATGGTGATGCCTAGCTGAGGTAAAGTCCCAGCAAAGCATGGAGGGCAGCCTTTCAGGGTCTCCAACGATTCCCTTCGTGGGTACACCTCGTTTTGTGTTCCATACTCTACCACTGGATTAGAGTCAGGAACTCCTGCCTCACTTCGAAAGGACAGAATATGGCCCGAGAGATAGATAGCATGTCCCTTCTGAGGCTCGTAGACAAAGACACTGGTCTCCTCTTGGGCTTGCTCTCGCTCCCTCACCATTGGTTTCGAGGGAAGCCGCCTGCTCCTTGTGGGCTGTATGATGGAGAGTCCCATGTGGCAAGGAATGAATATTTCTTGCTCACCGCAATGGAGGACCTCTGGCTGCTAGGAGCCACCCGTGTGAGCACACAAGCAGATTTCCCGCCAACAAGCCTGGAGATGACTGAAGACCCACATGACATCTTGACTGCAGCCTTGTGAGAGATCCTGAGACACAGGTCCCTGGCTAGATGCACCTGGATGCCTGGCCCACGGAAACCATATGCGGTTATCAATTGGTGTTGTCGGAAGCCCTCTGGGTTGCGGAAAACATTCAAAAAAGACACAAGGGTGAAGCCACAGTTCTGGCTGCTGACCCACCCCCCTCTCCTGGGCTTGAAATTCCAGGGAAGTCAAGCGATGGTAGCAACCACTGAGAGATTAGGGTAAACAATGCCAGAAAGAGGTCCTCTCTTCTGTTCTCCATGTATCTCTCTGAGAGGACATGCCCTCACCTGATCCACCCGAGCCAATAGGTGGCCCATGCAGGAGGAGACAACTGGCCGTGTGGTCCAAGTCGGCTGAGAGCACTAGACCCAGCGTCGCAGAGCCTCCTTGAAGCCAGAAAAAGAGCCCAGAAGTTCCCTGGTGTCCCTAGAAAAGGCACAGAAATTAGATGAGTTGAAAGGCTGGGACCTGGTCATTGGGCTTCTGGGCAAGAGGGGAGATGGCCTGTGGAAGGGACATTGCCTGCAACCCCTCTTGGACCAGACCCCACCTGTCTGCTTTGGGATACTGAGGATTAAGACGAGAGTGAACTAGTGTAGAAGAGATGGTGTTCTAATGCTTGGCAGGTTTAAAGCGATTGAAATCGTTGACATTCCTATTCTCCTCGTCCTCAGGACCACCATTAAGGGGAAGGGGCCTTCAAAGAAGCAAGAGGAGTTTATCACTTACAGCAGCCCTGTCAAGTGTCAATATCCAACCACTCCAGTCCCTTCCACCCCCTTGGCAGCCCCACTGCTTTCATAAGGACACAGATACATTCCCCTACAGGCTTTGGAGCAAACGTTAAGTTTTGATTTCTCTAAGATAAATGCCATAGTGCCATGACCTGCTCCTATGGCGGTAGCAAGTCTAGTTCTCAAAGAATCTGTGTGGAAGGGTTGAGCCACTCTATTGGACACCTGAAATTGATATTATACTGCATGTGAACGGGAATGTAACTCACGGCTTGGAAAAGGAAAAGAAACTCTTAACTGTTTTCAAGAGTCAGCTCTATCATTTTCCATTCCCAACTGTGATGCGGGAGTGATCCAGTCATTCCACATCCTGCCTTGCATTTGGTGGTGGGGTCTCTCTCTCCCTCTCTGGCGCATTTGGTTTGAATCACTGTGATAGGTGTGCAGTGAGAGCTCACTGGAGTTTTCATTTGAATTGCCCCAATGGCAACTTTCTATGTGGTTTCCATCTGTCTACGCTTTGGTAAAGGTGGCAGGCCCTTTACTTTTTCCCCACCCCCCTTCTATTTCCTTTTGCTAACTAGATTGCATGCTTACTTGGGGATCAAATTCTGAGTTTCCATGCTTCAGACAGGAGTCCTCTATTAGCTATGTGATTTGGACCTATTTCCTCCAAGTTGGTAGCTTGTCTTTTGGGTCTTCTTAAGGAGGTCTTTCACACGGCACAGATTTACAATTCTGATTGTTGGATAAAGTCTAATTAATCAACTTTACCTTAGGGAAAATAATTTGATGTTCGACTGGAGGATTCTTTACCTAGCTTTCCATTCTGGAAATTTTCCCCCACATTTTCCCTATAAGATTTATCATTTTCCATGTAAGGCAGTGATTAATTTTGAGCTACTTTTTAAAATACTCTTTTTTTCTTTTTTTCCTTTGGGAGAGTGAACATGTGCATGAGCGGGCAGGGGCCTGGAGGGAGAAGGGAAAAGAGCATCCTCAAGCAGCCTCGCCAGTGAGCTTGGAGCCTGACTTTGTCCCGGGACGCTGAGAGCTTGACAAGAGCCGAAATGAAGAGCTGGCTGCCGCACAGGCTGCCTCACCCAGGCAGCCTGAGTTAAGTTTTGTATAGGGTTTGATACTTAGATTGTGGTCCCCGGCCTCCTCGTCCTCCACCTCCTCCTCCCCTCTCCCGCTCCCTCTTCTGCTTCTCCTTCTTCTTTGCCTATGCATGTCCACTTGCTCTAGCACCATTTATTCAAAACGCTGTCACTCCTCCACTGAACGGCTTTTTACCTTTGTCAAGGCCCCATTCGACATATGGGTGTAGTTCTCTTTCTGGGTCCCTGATTCTGTTCCACTTATCCATCTTTATTCTGTTCCATTGGTCTAGCTCTTCACCAACACCACGCACTTTTGATTACTGTAGACGAATATCTTGAAATGGGGTAGAAGGATTCTTCTGGTTTTCTTCTTTAGTTTTAGTTTCTCCTCTTTTTCTAGGTTCTAAAATAGAAAGATTATAGTTTTGAGACTCCTTTCCTTTTTAGAGAGAGAGAGAGAGATAGACACAGAGACAGAGACAGAGACAGAGAAACGGAAGCGGTGCAGAAAGAGAGAGAGATGATTAAGCAGCCACCATGCCCAGCACCAGCACAATGCAGGTTCAGCCTCACTATCCCAAGGTTGACCATGACCCGAGTCAAAATCAAGAGTTGGACTAACTGACTGAGCCACCCAGATGCTCCTCCTCCTTTCTAATGTATGCATTGAGTGCTAAAAATTGAGCTCTCTGTTGATTTAGCTGTGTCCCATCAATTTTAATACGTTGTAGTTTTATTTTCCTTCGGGTCAGTGCACTGAAATTTTATCTTTTGTCTCCGATAATCTAGAAAGTTACTTTCTACGTGTTTAGATTTTGTTATCTTTCTCCCTTTGATATCTAGTTTCATTTTTAACTTTTTTTTATAAGTGTCAAAGTTTAATTCCAAGACAATGCTACATAGGGTTGCATTTTTTTCAGGTCCACAATATAGAGATTCTCCTCCGCTGCCCAACGACTGTTAGCTCCTGTTGCCAGGCACTGATTTGCGTTGGAGTCTCGGGTGCACCTCCCCCACCCCTACTCCCTTCAGCTCCTGTTGCCAGGCACTGGTTTGCATTGGAGACGGAACCCTCGTAGGGGTTCCAAGCAGTTTCTAGTGGCCGAGAGGACACTGGTGATCAGAGACAAAGCCCCCAGGCTCTCTGGAGCCAGCTGGTGGCCATTACAATGTCTCCCCACACAGTTCTGGAGCCGCTGTGGGCTCTCCGGGAACAGCTGTGGGCTTCTGGGTTGCCGATAATCGAACGTTGGCCACATGGGCCACGAGACTCTGGGTTTGGCTGGGAGATCCTCGTGTGCACTGTGTTGCTGGTGTTCATTCCAGTAAAGTGTGGACTCCGCCCTAGAGGAAGAAAGGGGCACTGTGCCCAGAATGAAGTATCTGGAAAAGACATGGAGAAGACCGACCCGGATGCACCAGCCCATGGAGCCGTCGCATCATCGGAGCACAAGGCCAGTCCTCTCCCGCTACAGATCCTTGCTCTGGCTGCCCTGAATCAAGATGTCGGGTACTTTTCTGTGGGAGACGCTACGCAACTGCTGAAGGGAGTTCGGCAAAGGCTGTTGAAGAAGAGCCCTCACCAGCTCACCGATGAAAATCCCATCTGTGGAGCAGCCCAGGACGATGGAGAACCCCCTGCGAGGAATATGCCAGAAGACTTCAAGGACAGCCCTGATCTGCGGGGAAGTGCAGACCCTCTGTCTCAGGACATTGGCAGCTGTGGACTGAGAGGGCAGGAAGAGGCAGGGGAGGCAGGCAGGCCAGAGCTTCCTGACGGAGGTGTGCCGTGGCAGGCCCCCGCTGAGGGCCAGAGCCAACACCACACCCTCAGCCAGATCCTACTGACGGTGATGCATCTGCTAGAGCTCCTTCGAGATCATCTGGAAGGTGGGGGCTCAAGGAGGCAGGTGCAGACTGGCTCCTCCTCCACTGATCACGTGCCCCGTGGGAGCCCCCTGAATCAAGGAAAGCCATCCAGGGCACTGAAGAAGGCACGTCAGGGGAATGAAGAGCTCCCAGGAAACACAACAATCCACCAAGCTGAGCAAGTATCTTTTCACCAGCGAAACAGCCTCCTGGAAAGGGAGATTCAGAAGCTGCACCTGAAGCTCGAGGCAGAGCCTAAGCTGTGCAAAGAGCACCTCAAACACCTGGAGAGGAAGATGATGGAGGAGAAGGCACGCTGCCTGCAAGTGAAGAACGAACTCGCCAAGGTGCGCAGGAAGGTGGATGCTGCCCACTGGAACTTAGGCCTCTACAAGAAGATGGCCGACGACCTGCACCGAGAATGGCAGAGAATCTCCTCCTTGCATGACCGAGAGCGCCTCCTGGTGGAGAACAGAAGTGAGGAGAGCCAGAAGGCTGTTCTGTGGGCAGAGAGGGAGTTCCAAAGGCTCAAGGAAGAAAACCATTGCCTCAGGCAGAAGCTGGCCAACTCTGGGCCCAAGGTCCAGCCTGTCTCCGGGGGGCCTCCTGCTCCTGCTCCTGCTCCTGCTCCAGCTCCAGCTCCTACTCCTGCTCCTGCTCTTCTGGGCACAGCCTCCAAATGCCCTCAAGGGCCACAGGCTCCCCTCAAAGCCCAGAAGCCCAAGAAGGGAGCAAGGGTGCACTGGCCAGACTCCAAGTTCTCGGGTCCCCTGCAGGTCTGATTCCCTTTCCCAGCAGCCACCGACACTCACAACCAGAGCACAAAAGCTCCTGTGCTTCCTTACCCCTTCAGCCACACCCATTGCTCCTTTGACTGGAGATCCACCCCATTCTTGAACTGATGCTACCTATTCCCTATAGCCATGTGAGAGAGCATTTTTCATTGTTAAGGACCAAAAAAATAAAACGATCAAATTGCTGATCCTACTGCGACTGAGAATTGATTGTACGAAGGGATTCTATGCCAAGCAACGAAGGGTTTTAAGTGTCCTTTACTGATCACTTAGTTGTCCCAATAACCCAGTGTGTCATAGACTACTGAGGTTCAGAGAGGGGACACAACTTGCCCCAAGATCACACAGCTAGTGAATTTCAGAGCTCCCATTCCAAGCCAAGGTTGTCTAATTACCCACTGATGTGAAAATAACTACCACTCCTACCACTACGATGACTTCTGCTTCTTCATTTCTGAGAGAGAGAAAGAGCGAGGGCACACACACATGCAAGCGGGGGAGGGGCAGGGAGAGAGAGATTCCTAGACAGCCTTCGACTCAAGTGCACAACCAGACGCTGGGCTGGATTTCACAGACCATGGGAACACGCCCTGAGCCAAAATCAAGAGTCAGACGTTGACCTGACTAAGCCACACAGGCACCCTTCCCTTGTGCAAGGAACTTCTAGGCAAGCTGCTGTAAGGATCCCAGAAGGGCTTGACAAAATTTTCTCATAGGTCACGTTCTAGTTTGGATGCAAGGATTATGGTGATGCCTAGCTGAGGTAAAGTCCCAGCAAAGCATGGAGGGCAGCCTTTCAGGGTCTCCAACGATTCCCTTCGTGGGTACACCTCGTTTTGTGTTCCATACTCTACCACTGGATTAGAGTCAGGAACTCCTGCCTCACTTCGAAAGGACAGAATATGGCCCGAGAGATAGATAGCATGTCCCTTCTGAGGCTCGTAGACAAAGACACTGGTCTCCTCTTGGGCTTGCTCTCGCTCCCTCACCATTGGTTTCGAGGGAAGCCGCCTGCTCCTTGTGGGCTGTATGATGGAGAGGCCCATGTGGCAAGGAATGAATATTTCTTGCTCACCGCAATGGAGGACCTCTGGCTGCTAGGAGCCACCCGAGTGAGCACACAAGCAGATTTCCCGCCAACAAGCCTGGAGATGACTGAAGACCCACATGACATCTTGACTGCAGCCTTGTGAGAGATCCTGAGACACAGGTCCCTGGCTAGATGCACCTGGATGCCTGGCCCACGGAAACCATATGCGGTTATCAATTGGTGTTGTCAGAAGCCCTCTGGGTTGCGGAAAACATTCAAAAAAGACACAAGGGTGAAGCCACAGTTCTGGCTGCTGACCCACCCCCCTCTCCTGGGCTTGAAATTCCAGGGAAGTCAAGCGATGGTAGCAACCACTGAGAGATTAGGGTAAACAATGCCAGAAAGAGGTCCTCTATTCTGTTCTCCATGTATCTCTCTGAGAGGACATGCCCTCACCTGATCCACCCGAGCCAATAGGTGGCCCATGCAGGAGGAGACAACTGGCCGTGTGGTCCAAGTCGGCTGAGAGCACTAGACCCAGCGTCGCAGAGCCTCCTTGAAGCCAGAAAAAGAGCCCAGAAGTTCCCTGGTGTCCCTAGAGAAGGCACAGAAATTAGATGAGTTGAAAGGCTGGGACCTGGTCATTGGGCTTCTGGGCAAGAGGGGAGATGGCCTGTGGAAGGGACACTGCCTGCAACCCCTCTTGGACCAGACCCCACCTGTCTGCTTTGGGATACTGAGGATTAAGACGAGAGTGAACTAGTGTAGAAGAGATGGTGTTCTAATGCTTGGCAGGTTTAAAGCGATTGAAATCGTTGACATTCCTATTCTCCTCGTCCTCAGGACCACCATTAAGGGGAAGGGGCCTTCAAAGAAGCAAGAGGAGTTTATCACTTACAGCAGCCCTGTCAAGTGTCAATATCCAACCACTCCAGTCCCTTCCACCCCCTTGGCAGCCCCACTGCTTTCATAAGGACACAGATACATTCCCCTACAGGCTTTGGAGCAAACGTTAAGTTTTGATTTCTCTAAGATAAATGCCATAGTGCCATGACCTGCTCCTATGGCGGTAGCAAGTCTAGTTCTCAAAGAATCTGTGTGGAAGGGTTGAGCCACTCTATTGGACACCTGAAATTGATATTATACTGCATGTGAACGGGAATGTAACTCACGGCTTGGAAAAGGAAAAGAAACTCTTAACTGTTTTCAAGAGTCAGCTCTATCATTTTCCATTCCCAACTGTGATGCGGGAGTGATCCAGTCATTCCACATCCTGCCTTGCATTTGGTGGTGGGGTCTCTCTCTCCCTCTCTGGCGCATTTGGTTTGAATCACTGTGATAGGTGTGCAGTGAGAGCTCACTGGAGTTTTCATTTGAATTGCCCCAATGGCAACTTTCTATGTGGTTTCCATCTGTCTACGCTTTGGTAAAGGTGGCAGGCCCTTTACTTTTTCCCCACCCCCCTTCTATTTCCTTTTGCTAACTAGATTGCATGCTTACTTGGGGATCAAATTCTGAGTTTCCACGCTTCAGACAGGAGTCCTCTATTAGCTATGTGATTTGGACCTATTTCCTCCAAGTTGGTAGCTTGTCTTTTGGGTCTTCTTAAGGAGGTCTTTCACACGGCACAGATTTACAATTCTGATTGTTGGATAAAGTCTAATTAATCAACTTTACCTTAGGGAAAATAATTTGATGTTCGACTGGAGGATTCTTTACCTAGCTTTCCATTCTGGAAATTTTCCCCCACATTTTCCCTATAAGATTTATCATTTTCCATGTAAGGCAGTGATTAATTTTGAGCTACTTTTTAAAATACTCTTTTTTTCTTTTTTTCCTTTGGGAGAGTGAACATGTGCATGAGCGGGCAGGGGCCTGGAGGGAGAAGGGAAAAGAGCATCCTCAAGCAGCCTCGCCAGTGAGCTTGGAGCCTGACTTTGTCCCGGGACGCTGAGAGCTTGACAAGAGCCGAAATGAAGAGCTGGCTGCCGCACAGGCTGCCTCACCCAGGCAGCCTGAGTTAAGTTTTGTATAGGGTTTGATACTTAGATTGTGGTCCCCGGCCTCCTCGTCCTCCACCTCCTCCTCCCCTCTCCCGCTCCCTCTTCTGCTTCTCCTTCTTCTTTGCCTATGCATGTCCACTTGCTCTAGCACCATTTATTCAAAACGCTGTCACTCCTCCACTGAACGGCTTTTTACCTTTGTCAAGGCCCCATTCGACATATGGGTGTAGTTCTCTTTCTGGGTCCCTGATTCTGTTCCACTTATCCATCTTTATTCTGTTCCATTGGTCTAGCTCTTCACCAACACCACGCACTTTTGATTACTGTAGACGAATATCTTGAAATGGGGTAGAAGGATTCTTCTGGTTTTCTTCTTTAGTTTTAGTTTCTCCTCTTTTTCTAGGTTCTAAAATAGAAAGATTATAGTTTTGAGACTCCTTTCCTTTTTAGAGAGAGAGAGAGAGATAGACACAGAGACAGAGACAGAGACAGAGACAGAGACAGAGACAGAGAAACGGAAGCGGTGCAGAAAGAGAGAGAGATGATTAAGCAGCCACCATGCCCAGCACCAGCACAATGCAGGTTCAGCCTCACTATCCCAAGGTTGACCATGACCCGAGTCAAAATCAAGAGTTGGACTAACTGACTGAGCCACCCAGATGCTCCTCCTCCTTTCTAATGTATGCATTGAGTGCTAAAAATTGAGCTCTCTGTTGATTTAGCTGTGTCCCATCAATTTTAATACGTTGTAGTTTTATTTTCCTTCGGGTCAGTGCACTGAAATTTTATCTTTTGTCTCCGATAATCTAGAAAGTTACTTTCTACGTGTTTAGATTTTGTTATCTTTCTCCCTTTGATATCTAGTTTCATTTTTAACTTTTTTTTATAAGTGTCAAAGTTTAATTCCAAGACAATGCTACATAGGGTTGCATTTTTTTCAGGTCCACAATATAGAGATTCTCCTCCGCTGCCCAACGACTGTTAGCTCCTGTTGCCAGGCACTGATTTGCGTTGGAGTCTCGGGTGCACCTCCCCCACCCCTACTCCCTTCAGCTCCTGTTGCCAGGCACTGGTTTGCATTGGAGACGGAACCCTCGTAGGGGTTCCAAGCAGTTTCTAGTGGCCGAGAGGACACTGGTGATCAGAGACAAAGCCCCCAGGCTCTCTGGAGCCAGCTGGTGGCCATTACAATGTCTCCCCACACAGTTCTGGAGCCGCTGTGGGCTCTCCGGGAACAGCTGTGGGCTTCTGGGTTGCCGATAATCGAACGTTGGCCACATGGGCCACGAGACTCTGGGTTTGGCTGGGAGATCCTCGTGTGCACTGTGTTGCTGGTGTTCATTCCAGTAAAGTGTGGACTCCGCTTAAGAGGAAGAAAGGGGCACTGTGCCCAGAATGAAGTATCTGGAAAAGACATGGAGAAGACCGTCCCGGATGCACAAGCCCATGGAGCCGTCGCATCATCGGAGCACAAGGCCAGTCCTCTCCCGCTACAGATCCTTGCTCTGGCTGCCCTGAATCAAGATGTCGGGTACTTTTCTGTGGGAGACGCTACGCAACTGCTGAAGGGAGTTCGGCAAAGGCTGTTGAAGAAGAGCCCTCACCAGCTCACCGATGAAAATCCCATCTGTGGAGCAGCCCAGGACGATGGAGAACCCCCTGCGAGGAATATGCCAGAAGACTTCAAGGACAGCCCTGATCTGCGGGGAAGTGCAGACCCTCTGTCTCAGGACATTGGCAGCTGTGGACTGAGAGGGCAGGAAGAGGCAGGGGAGGCAGGCAGGCCAGAGCTTCCTGACGGAGGTGTGCCGTGGCAGGCCCCCGCTGAGGGCCAGAGCCAACACCACACCCTCAGCCAGATCCTACTGACGGTGATGCATCTGCTAGAGCTCCTTCGAGATCATCTGGAAGGTGGGGGCTCAAGGAGGCAGGTGCAGACTGGCTCCTCCTCCACTGATCACGTGCCCCGTGGGAGCCCCCTGAATCAAGGAAAGCCATCCAGGGCACTGAAGAAGGCACGTCAGGGGAATGAAGAGCTCCCAGGAAACACAACAATCCACCAAGCTGAGCAAGTATCTTTTCACCAGCGAAACAGCCTCCTGGAAAGGGAGATTCAGAAGCTGCACCTGAAGCTCGAGGCAGAGCCTAAGCTGTGCGAAGAGCACCTCAAACACCTGGAGAGGAAGATGATGGAGGAGAAGGCACGCTGCCTGCAAGTGAAGAACGAACTCGCCAAGGTGCGCAGGAAGGTGGATGCTGCCCACTGGAACTTAGGCCTCTACAAGAAGATGGCCGACGACCTGCACCGAGAATGGCAGAGAATCTCCTCCTTGCATGACCGAGAGCGCCTCCTGGTGGAGAACAGAAGTGAGGAGAGCCAGAAGGCTGTTCTGTGGGCAGAGAGGGAGTTCCAAAGGCTCAAGGAAGAAAACCATTGCCTCAGGCAGAAGCTGGCCAACTCTGGGCCCAAGGTCCAGCCTGTCTCCGGGGGGCCTCCTGCTCCTGCTCCTGCTCCTGCTCCAGCTCCAGCTCCTACTCCTGCTCCTGCTCTTCTGGGCACAGCCTCCAAATGCCCTCAAGGGCCACAGGCTCCCCTCAAAGCCCAGAAGCCCAAGAAGGGAGCAAGGGTGCACTGGCCAGACTCCAAGTTCTCGGGTCCCCTGCAGGTCTGATTCCCTTTCCCAGCAGCCACCGACACTCACAACCAGAGCACAAAAGCTCCTGTGCTTCCTTACCCCTTCAGCCACACCCATTGCTCCTTTGACTGGAGATCCACCCCATTCTTGAACTGATGCTACCTATTCCCTATAGCCATGTGAGAGAGCATTTTTCATTGTTAAGGACCAAAAAAATAAAACGATCAAATTGCTGATCCTACTGCGACTGAGAATTGATTGTACGAAGGGATTCTATGCCAAGCAACGAAGGGTTTTAAGTGTCCTTTACTGATCACTTAATTGTCCCAATAACCCAGTGTGTCATAGACTACTGAGGTTCAGAGAGGGGACACAACTTGCCCCAAGATCACACAGCTAGTGAATTTCAGAGCTCCCATTCCAAGCCAAGGTTGTCTAATTACCCACTGATGTGAAAATAACTACCACTCCTACCACTACGATGACTTCTGCTTCTTCATTTCTGAGAGAGAGAAAGAGCGAGGGCACACACACATGCAAGCGGGGGAGGGGCAGGGAGAGAGAGATTCCTAGACAGCCTTCGACTCAAGTGCACAACCAGACGCTGGGCTGGATTTCACAGACCATGGGAACACGCCCTGAGCCAAAATCAAGAGTCAGACGTTGACCTGACTAAGCCACACAGGCACCCTTCCCTTGTGCAAGGAACTTCTAGGCAAGCTGCTGTAAGGATCCCAGAAGGGCTTGACAAAATTTTCTCATAGGTCACGTTCTAGTTTGGATGCAAGGATTATGGTGATGCCTAGCTGAGGTAAAGTCCCAGCAAAGCATGGAGGGCAGCCTTTCAGGGTCTCCAACGATTCCCTTCGTGGGTACACCTCGTTTTGTGTTCCATACTCTACCACTGGATTAGAGTCAGGAACTCCTGCCTCACTTCGAAAGGACAGAATATGGCCCGAGAGATAGATAGCATGTCCCTTCTGAGGCTCGTAGACAAAGACACTGGTCTCCTCTTGGGCTTGCTCTCGCTCCCTCACCATTGGTTTCGAGGGAAGCCGCCTGCTCCTTGTGGGCTGTATGATGGAGAGTCCCATGTGGCAAGGAATGAATATTTCTTGCTCACCGCAATGGAGGACCTCTGGCTGCTAGGAGCCACCCGTGTGAGCACACAAGCAGATTTCCCGCCAACAAGCCTGGAGATGACTGAAGACCCACATGACATCTTGACTGCAGCCTTGTGAGAGATCCTGAGACACAGGTCCCTGGCTAGATGCACCTGGATGCCTGGCCCACGGAAACCATATGCGGTTATCAATTGGTGTTGTCGGAAGCCCTCTGGGTTGCGGAAAACATTCAAAAAAGACACAAGGGTGAAGCCACAGTTCTGGCTGCTGACCCACCCCCCTCTCCTGGGCTTGAAATTCCAGGGAAGTCAAGCGATGGTAGCAACCACTGAGAGATTAGGGTAAACAATGCCAGAAAGAGGTCCTCTCTTCTGTTCTCCATGTATCTCTCTGAGAGGACATGCCCTCACCTGATCCACCCGAGCCAATAGGTGGCCCATGCAGGAGGAGACAACTGGCCGTGTGGTCCAAGTCGGCTGAGAGCACTAGACCCAGCGTCGCAGAGCCTCCTTGAAGCCAGAAAAAGAGCCCAGAAGTTCCCTGGTGTCCCTAGAAAAGGCACAGAAATTAGATGAGTTGAAAGCCTGGGACCTGGTCATTGGGCTTCTGGGCAAGAGGGGAGATGGCCTGTGGAAGGGACATTGCCTGCAACCCCTCTTGGACCAGACCCCACCTGTCTGCTTTGGGATACTGAGGATTAAGACGAGAGTGAACTAGTGTAGAAGAGATGGTGTTCTAATGCTTGGCAGGTTTAAAGCGATTGAAATCGTTGACATTCCTATTCTCCTCGTCCTCAGGACCACCATTAAGGGGAAGGGGCCTTCAAAGAAGCAAGAGGAGTTTATCACTTACAGCAGCCCTGTCAAGTGTCAATATCCAACCACTCCAGTCCCTTCCACCCCCTTGGCAGCCCCACTGCTTTCATAAGGACACAGATACATTCCCCTACAGGCTTTGGAGCAAACGTTAAGTTTTGATTTCTCTAAGATAAATGCCATAGTGCCATGACCTGCTCCTATGGCGGTAGCAAGTCTAGTTCTCAAAGAATCTGTGTGGAAGGGTTGAGCCACTCTATTGGACACCTGAAATTGATATTATACTGCATGTGAACGGGAATGTAACTCACGGCTTGGAAAAGGAAAAGAAACTCTTAACTGTTTTCAAGAGTCAGCTCTATCATTTTCCATTCCCAACTGTGATGCGGGAGTGATCCAGTCATTCCACATCCTGCCTTGCATTTGGTGGTGGGGTCTCTCTCTCCCTCTCTGGCGCATTTGGTTTGAATCACTGTGATAGGTGTGCAGTGAGAGCTCACTGGAGTTTTCATTTGAATTGCCCCAATGGCAACTTTCTATGTGGTTTCCATCTGTCTACGCTTTGGTAAAGGTGGCAGGCCCTTTACTTTTTCCCCACCCCCCTTCTATTTCCTTTTGCTAACTAGATTGCATGCTTACTTGGGGATCAAATTCTGAGTTTCCATGCTTCAGACAGGAGTCCTCTATTAGCTATGTGATTTGGACCTATTTCCTCCAAGTTGGTAGCTTGTCTTTTGGGTCTTCTTAAGGAGGTCTTTCACACGGCACAGATTTACAATTCTGATTGTTGGATAAAGTCTAATTAATCAACTTTACCTTAGGGAAAATAATTTGATGTTCGACTGGAGGATTCTTTACCTAGCTTTCCATTCTGGAAATTTTCCCCCACATTTTCCCTATAAGATTTATCATTTTCCATGTAAGGCAGTGATTAATTTTGAGCTACTTTTTAAAATACTCTTTTTTTCTTTTTTTCCTTTGGGAGAGTGAACATGTGCATGAGCGGGCAGGGGCCTGGAGGGAGAAGGGAAAAGAGCATCCTCAAGCAGCCTCGCCAGTGAGCTTGGAGCCTGACTTTGTCCCGGGACGCTGAGAGCTTGACAAGAGCCGAAATGAAGAGCTGGCTGCCGCACAGGCTGCCTCACCCAGGCAGCCTGAGTTAAGTTTTGTATAGGGTTTGATACTTAGATTGTGGTCCCCGGCCTCCTCGTCCTCCACCTCCTCCTCCCCTCTCCCGCTCCCTCTTCTGCTTCTCCTTCTTCTTTGCCTATGCATGTCCACTTGCTCTAGCACCATTTATTCAAAACGCTGTCACTCCTCCACTGAACGGCTTTTTACCTTTGTCAAGGCCCCATTCGACATATGGGTGTAGTTCTCTTTCTGGGTCCCTGATTCTGTTCCACTTATCCATCTTTATTCTGTTCCATTGGTCTAGCTCTTCACCAACACCACGCACTTTTGATTACTGTAGACGAATATCTTGAAATGGGGTAGAAGGATTCTTCTGGTTTTCTTCTTTAGTTTTAGTTTCTCCTCTTTTTCTAGGTTCTAAAATAGAAAGATTATAGTTTTGAGACTCCTTTCCTTTTTAGAGAGAGAGAGAGAGATAGACACAGAGACAGAGACAGAGACAGAGACAGAGACAGAGAAACGGAAGCGGTGCAGAAAGAGAGAGAGATGATTAAGCAGCCACCATGCCCAGCACCAGCACAATGCAGGTTCAGCCTCACTATCCCAAGGTTGACCATGACCCGAGTCAAAATCAAGAGTTGGACTAACTGACTGAGCCACCCAGATGCTCCTCCTCCTTTCTAATGTATGCATTGAGTGCTAAAAATTGAGCTCTCTGTTGATTTAGCTGTGTCCCATCAATTTTAATACGTTGTAGTTTTATTTTCCTTCGGGTCAGTGCACTGAAATTTTATCTTTTGTCTCCGATAATCTAGAAAGTTACTTTCTACGTGTTTAGATTTTGTTATCTTTCTCCCTTTGATATCTAGTTTCATTTTTAACTTTTTTTTATAAGTGTCAAAGTTTAATTCCAAGACAATGCTACATAGGGTTGCATTTTTTTCAGGTCCACAATATAGAGATTCTCCTCCGCTGCCCAACGACTGTTAGCTCCTGTTGCCAGGCACTGATTTGCGTTGGAGTCTCGGGTGCACCTCCCCCACCCCTACTCCCTTCAGCTCCTGTTGCCAGGCACTGGTTTGCATTGGAGACGGAACCCTCGTAGGGGTTCCAAGCAGTTTCTAGTGGCCGAGAGGACACTGGTGATCAGAGACAAAGCCCCCAGGCTCTCTGGAGCCAGCTGGTGGCCATTACAATGTCTCCCCACACAGTTCTGGAGCCGCTGTGGGCTCTCCGGGAACAGCTGTGGGCTTCTGGGTTGCCGATAATCGAACGTTGGCCACATGGGCCACGAGACTCTGGGTTTGGCTGGGAGATCCTCGTGTGCACTGTGTTGCTGGTGTTCATTCCAGTAAAGTGTGGACTCCGCTTAAGAGGAAGAAAGGGGCACTGTGCCCAGAATGAAGTATCTGGAAGACATGGAGAAGACCGTCCCGGATGCACAAGCCCATGGAGCCGTCGCATCATCGGAGCACAAGGCCAGTCCTCTCCCGCTACAGATCCTTGCTCTGGCTGCCCTGAATCAAGATGTCGGGTACTTTTCTGTGGGAGACGCTACGCAACTGCTGAAGGGAGTTCGGCAAAGGCTGTTGAAGAAGAGCCCTCACCAGCTCACCGATGAAAATCCCATCTGTGGAGCAGCCCAGGACGATGGAGAACCCCCTGCGAGGAATATGCCAGAAGACTTCAAGGACAGCCCTGATCTGCGGGGAAGTGCAGACCCTCTGTCTCAGGACATTGGCAGCTGTGGACTGAGAGGGCAGGAAGAGGCAGGGGAGGCAGGCAGGCCAGAGCTTCCTGACGGAGGTGTGCCGTGGCAGGCCCCCGCTGAGGGCCAGAGCCAACACCACACCCTCAGCCAGATCCTACTGACGGTGATGCATCTGCTAGAGCTCCTTCGAGATCATCTGGAAGGTGGGGGCTCAAGGAGGCAGGTGCAGACTGGCTCCTCCTCCACTGATCACGTGCCCCGTGGGAGCCCCCTGAATCAAGGAAAGCCATCCAGGGCACTGAAGAAGGCACGTCAGGGGAATGAAGAGCTCCCAGGAAACACAACAATCCACCAAGCTGAGCAAGTATCTTTTCACCAGCGAAACAGCCTCCTGGAAAGGGAGATTCAGAAGCTGCACCTGAAGCTCGAGGCAGAGCCTAAGCTGTGCGAAGAGCACCTCAAACACCTGGAGAGGAAGATGATGGAGGAGAAGGCACGCTGCCTGCAAGTGAAGAACGAACTCGCCAAGGTGCGCAGGAAGGTGGATGCTGCCCACTGGAACTTAGGCCTCTACAAGAAGATGGCCAACGACCTGCACCGAGAATGGCAGAGAATCTCCTCCTTGCATGACCGAGAGCGCCTCCTGGTGGAGAACAGAAGTGAGGAGAGCCAGAAGGCTGTTCTGTGGGCAGAGAGGGAGTTCCAAAGGCTCAAGGAAGAAAACCATTGCCTCAGGCAGAAGCTGGCCAACTCTGGGCCCAAGGTCCAGCCTGTCTCCGGGGGGCCTCCTGCTCCTGCTCCTGCTCCTGCTCCAGCTCCAGCTCCTACTCCTGCTCCTGCTCTTCTGGGCACAGCCTCCAAATGCCCTCAAGGGCCACAGGCTCCCCTCAAAGCCCAGAAGCCCAAGAAGGGAGCAAGGGTGCACTGGCCAGACTCCAAGTTCTCGGGTCCCCTGCAGGTCTGATTCCCTTTCCCAGCAGCCACCGACACTCACAACCAGAGCACAAAAGCTCCTGTGCTTCCTTACCCCTTCAGCCACACCCATTGCTCCTTTGACTGGAGATCCACCCCATTCTTGAACTGATGCTACCTATTCCCTATAGCCATGTGAGAGAGCATTTTTCATTGTTAAGGACCAAAAAAATAAAACGATCAAATTGCTGATCCTACTGCGACTGAGAATTGATTGTACGAAGGGATTCTATGCCAAGCAACGAAGGGTTTTAAGTGTCCTTTACTGATCACTTAATTGTCCCAATAACCCAGTGTGTCCTAGACTACTGAGGTTCAGAGAGGGGACACAACTTGCCCCAAGATCACACAGCTAGTGAATTTCAGAGCTCCCATTCCAAGCCAAGGTTGTCTAATTACCCACTGATGTGAAAATAACTACCACTCCTACCACTACGATGACTTCTGCTTCTTCATTTCTGAGAGAGAGAAAGAGCGAGGGCACACACACATGCAAGCGGGGGAGGGGCAGGGAGAGAGAGATTCCTAGACAGCCTTCGACTCAAGTGCACAACCAGACGCTGGGCTGGATTTCACAGACCATGGGAACACGCCCTGAGCCAAAATCAAGAGTCAGACGTTGACCTGACTAAGCCACACAGGCACCCTTCCCTTGTGCAAGGAACTTCTAGGCAAGCTGCTGTAAGGATCCCAGAAGGGCTTGACAAAATTTTCTCATAGGTCACGTTCTAGTTTGGATGCAAGGATTATGGTGATGCCTAGCTGAGGTAAAGTCCCAGCAAAGCATGGAGGGCAGCCTTTCAGGGTCTCCAACGATTCCCTTCGTGGGTACACCTCGTTTTGTGTTCCATACTCTACCACTGGATTAGAGTCAGGAACTCCTGCCTCACTTCGAAAGGACAGACTATGGCCCGAGAGATAGATAGCATGTCCCTTCTGAGGCTCGTAGACAAAGACACTGGTCTCCTCTTGGGCTTGCTCTCGCTCCCTCACCATTGGTTTCGAGGGAAGCCGCCTGCTCCTTGTGGGCTGTATGATGGAGAGGCCCATGTGGCAAGGAATGAATATTTCTTGCTCACCGCAATGGAGGACCTCTGGCTGCTAGGAGCCACCCGAGTGAGCACACAAGCAGATTTCCCGCCAACAAGCCTGGAGATGACTGAAGACCCACATGACATCTTGACTGCAGCCTTGTGAGAGATCCTGAGACACAGGTCCCTGGCTAGATGCACCTGGATGCCTGGCCCACGGAAACCATATGCGGTTATCAATTGGTGTTGTCGGAAGCCCTCTGGGTTGCGGAAAACATTCAAAAAAGACACAAGGGTGAAGCCACAGTTCTGGCTGCTGACCCACCCCCCTCTCCTGGGCTTGAAATTCCAGGGAAGTCAAGCGATGGTAGCAACCACTGAGAGATTAGGGTAAACAATGCCAGAAAGAGGTCCTCTATTCTGTTCTCCATGTATCTCTCTGAGAGGACATGCCCTCACCTGATCCACCCGAGCCAATAGGTGGCCCATGCAGGAGGAGACAACTGGCCGTGTGGTCCAAGTCGGCTGAGAGCACTAGACCCAGCGTCGCAGAGCCTCCTTGAAGCCAGAAAAAGAGCCCAGAAGTTCCCTAGAGAAGGCACAGAAATTAGATGAGTTGAAAGCCTGGGACCTGGTCATTGGGCTTCTGGGCAAGAGGGGAGATGGCCTGTGGAAGGGACACTGCCTGCAACCCCTCTTGGACCAGACCCCACCTGTCTGCTTTGGGATACTGAGGATTAAGACGAGAGTGAACTAGTGTAGAAGAGATGGTGTTCTAATGCTTGGCAGGTTTAAAGCGATTGAAATCGTTGACATTCCTATTCTCCTCGTCCTCAGGACCACCATTAAGGGGAAGGGGCCTTCAAAGAAGCAAGAGGAGTTTATCACTTACAGCAGCCCTGTCAAGTGTCAATATCCAACCACTCCAGTCCCTTCCACCCCCTTGGCAGCCCCACTGCTTTCATAAGGACACAGATACATTCCCCTACAGGCTTTGGAGCAAACGTTAAGTTTTGATTTCTCTAAGATAAATGCCATAGTGCCATGACCTGCTCCTATGGCGGTAGCAAGTCTAGTTCTCAAAGAATCTGTGTGGAAGGGTTGAGCCACTCTATTGGACACCTGAAATTGATATTATACTGCATGTGAACGGGAATGTAACTCACGGCTTGGAAAAGGAAAAGAAACTCTTAACTGTTTTCAAGAGTCAGCTCTATCATTTTCCATTCCCAACTGTGATGCGGGAGTGATCCAGTCATTCCACATCCTGCCTTGCATTTGGTGGTGGGGTCTCTCTCTCCCTCTCTGGCGCATTTGGTTTGAATCACTGTGATAGGTGTGCAGTGAGAGCTCACTGGAGTTTTCATTTGAATTGCCCCAATGGCAACTTTCTATGTGGTTTCCATCTGTCTACGCTTTGGTAAAGGTGGCAGGCCCTTTACTTTTTCCCCACCCCCCTTCTATTTCCTTTTGCTAACTAGATTGCATGCTTACTTGGGGATCAAATTCTGAGTTTCCATGCTTCAGACAGGAGTCCTCTATTAGCTATGTGATTTGGACCTATTTCCTCCAAGTTGGTAGCTTGTCTTTTGGGTCTTCTTAAGGAGGTCTTTCACACGGCACAGATTTACAATTCTGATTGTTGGATAAAGTCTAATTAATCAACTTTACCTTAGGGAAAATAATTTGATGTTCGACTGGAGGATTCTTTACCTAGCTTTCCATTCTGGAAATTTTCCCCCACATTTTCCCTATAAGATTTATCATTTTCCATGTAAGGCAGTGATTAATTTTGAGCTACTTTTTAAAATACTCTTTTTTTCTTTTTTTCCTTTGGGAGAGTGAACATGTGCATGAACGGGCAGGGGCCTGGAGGGAGAAGGGAAAAGAGCATCCTCAAGCAGCCTCGCCAGTGAGCTTGGAGCCTGACTTTGTCCCGGGACGCTGAGAGCTTGACAAGAGCCGAAATGAAGAGCTGGCTGCCGCACAGGCTGCCTCACCCAGGCAGCCTGAGTTAAGTTTTGTATAGGGTTTGATACTTAGATTGTGGTCCCCGGCCTCCTCGTCCTCCACCTCCTCCTCCCCTCTCCCGCTCCCTCTTCTGCTTCTCCTTCTTCTTTGCCTATGCATGTCCACTTGCTCTAGCACCATTTATTCAAAACGCTGTCACTCCTCCACTGAACGGCTTTTTACCTTTGTCAAGGCCCCATTCGACATATGGGTGTAGTTCTCTTTCTGGGTCCCTGATTCTGTTCCACTTATCCATCTTTATTCTGTTCCATTGGTCTAGCTCTTCACCAACACCACGCACTTTTGATTACTGTAGACGAATATCTTGAAATGGGGTAGAAGGATTCTTCTGGTTTTCTTCTTTAGTTTTAGTTTCTCCTCTTTTTCTAGGTTCTAAAATAGAAAGATTATAGTTTTGAGACTCCTTTCCTTTTTAGAGAGAGAGAGAGAGATAGACACAGAGACAGAGACAGAGACAGAGACAGACACAGAGACAGAGACAGAGAAACGGAAGCGGTGCAGAAAGAGAGAGAGATGATTAAGCAGCCACCATGCCCAGCACCAGCACAATGCAGGTTCAGCCTCACTATCCCAAGGTTGACCATGACCCGAGTCAAAATCAAGAGTTGGACTAACTGACTGAGCCACCCAGATGCTCCTCCTCCTTTCTAATGTATGCATTGAGTGCTAAAAATTGAGCTCTCTGTTGATTTAGCTGTGTCCCATCAATTTTAATACGTTGTAGTTTTATTTTCCTTCGGGTCAGTGCACTGAAATTTTATCTTTTGTCTCCGATAATCTAGAAAGTTACTTTCTACGTGTTTAGATTTTGTTATCTTTCTCCCTTTGATATCTAGTTTCATTTTTAACTTTTTTTTATAAGTGTCAAAGTTTAATTCCAAGACAATGCTACGTAGGGTTGCATTTTTTTCAGGTACACAATATAGAGATTCTCCTCCGCTGCCCAACGACTGTTAGCTCCTGTTGCCAGGCACTGATTTGCGTTGGAGTCTCGGGTGCACCTCCCCCACCCCTACTCCCTTCAGCTCCTGTTGCCAGGCACTGGTTTGCATTGGAGACGGAACCCTCGTAGGGGTTCCAAGCAGTTTCTAGTGGCCGAGAGGACACTGGTGATCAGAGACAAAGCCCCCAGGCTCTCTGGAGCCAGCTGGTGGCCATTACAATGTCTCCCCACACAGTTCTGGAGCCGCTGTGGGCTCTCCGGGAACAGCTGTGGGCTTCTGGGTTGCCGATAATCGAACGTTGGCCACATGGGCCACGAGACTCTGGGTTTGGCTGGGAGATCCTCGTGTGCACTGTGTTGCTGGTGTTCATTCCAGTAAAGTGTGGACTCCGCTTAAGAGGAAGAAAGGGGCACTGTGCCCAGAATGAAGTATCTGGAAAAGACATGGAGAAGACCGACCCGGATGCACCAGCCCATGGAGCCGTCGCATCATCGGAGCACAAGGCCAGTCCTCTCCCGCTACAGATCCTTGCTCTGGCTGCCCTGAATCAAGATGTCGGGTACTTTTCTGTGGGAGACGCTACGCAACTGCTGAAGGGAGTTCGGCAAAGGCTGTTGAAGAAGAGCCCTCACCAGCTCACCGATGAAAATCCCATCTGTGGAGCAGCCCAGGACGATGGAGAACCCCCTGCGAGGAATATGCCAGAAGACTTCAAGGACAGCCCTGATCTGCGGGGAAGTGCAGACCCTCTGTCTCAGGACATTGGCAGCTGTGGACTGAGAGGGCAGGAAGAGGCAGGGGAGGCAGGCAGGCCAGAGCTTCCTGACGGAGGTGTGCCGTGGCAGGCCCCCGCTGAGGGCCAGAGCCAACACCACACCCTCAGCCAGATCCTACTGACGGTGATGCATCTGCTAGAGCTCCTTCGAGATCATCTGGAAGGTGGGGGCTCAAGGAGGCAGGTGCAGACTGGCTCCTCCTCCACTGATCACGTGCCCCGTGGGAGCCCCCTGAATCAAGGAAAGCCATCCAGGGCACTGAAGAAGGCACGTCAGGGGAATGAAGAGCTCCCAGGAAACACAACAATCCACCAAGCTGAGCAAGTATCTTTTCACCAGCGAAACAGCCTCCTGGAAAGGGAGATTCAGAAGCTGCACCTGAAGCTCGAGGCAGAGCCTAAGCTGTGCAAAGAGCACCTCAAACACCTGGAGAGGAAGATGATGGAGGAGAAGGCACGCTGCCTGCAAGTGAAGAACGAACTCGCCAAGGTGCGCAGGAAGGTGGATGCTGCCCACTGGAACTTAGGCCTCTACAAGAAGATGGCCGACGACCTGCACCGAGAATGGCAGAGAATCTCCTCCTTGCATGACCGAGAGCGCCTCCTGGTGGAGAACAGAAGTGAGGAGAGCCAGAAGGCTGTTCTGTGGGCAGAGAGGGAGTTCCAAAGGCTCAAGGAAGAAAACCATTGCCTCAGGCAGAAGCTGGCCAACTCTGGGCCCAAGGTCCAGCCTGTCTCCGGGGGGCCTCCTGCTCCTGCTCCTGCTCCTGCTCCAGCTCCAGCTCCTACTCCTGCTCCTGCTCTTCTGGGCACAGCCTCCAAATGCCCTCAAGGGCCACAGGCTCCCCTCAAAGCCCAGAAGCCCAAGAAGGGAGCAAGGGTGCACTGGCCAGACTCCAAGTTCTCGGGTCCCCTGCAGGTCTGATTCCCTTTCCCAGCAGCCACCGACACTCACAACCAGAGCACAAAAGCTCCTGTGCTTCCTTACCCCTTCAGCCACACCCATTGCTCCTTTGACTGGAGATCCACCCCATTCTTGAACTGATGCTACCTATTCCCTATAGCCATGTGAGAGAGCATTTTTCATTGTTAAGGACCAAAAAAATAAAACGATCAAATTGCTGATCCTACTGCGACTGAGAATTGATTGTACGAAGGGATTCTATGCCAAGCAACGAAGGGTTTTAAGTGTCCTTTACTGATCACTTAGTTGTCCCAATAACCCAGTGTGTCATAGACTACTGAGGTTCAGAGAGGGGACACAACTTGCCCCAAGATCACACAGCTAGTGAATTTCAGAGCTCCCATTCCAAGCCAAGGTTGTCTAATTACCCACTGATGTGAAAATAACTACCACTCCTACCACTACGATGACTTCTGCTTCTTCATTTCTGAGAGAGAGAAAGAGCGAGGGCACACACACATGCAAGCGGGGGAGGGGCAGGGAGAGAGAGATTCCTAGACAGCCTTCGACTCAAGTGCACAACCAGACGCTGGGCTGGATTTCACAGACCATGGGAACACGCCCTGAGCCAAAATCAAGAGTCAGACGTTGACCTGACTAAGCCACACAGGCACCCTTCCCTTGTGCAAGGAACTTCTAGGCAAGCTGCTGTAAGGATCCCAGAAGGGCTTGACAAAATTTTCTCATAGGTCACGTTCTAGTTTGGATGCAAGGATTATGGTGATGCCTAGCTGAGGTAAAGTCCCAGCAAAGCATGGAGGGCAGCCTTTCAGGGTCTCCAACGATTCCCTTCGTGGGTACACCTCGTTTTGTGTTCCATACTCTACCACTGGATTAGAGTCAGGAACTCCTGCCTCACTTCGAAAGGACAGAATATGGCCCGAGAGATAGATAGCATGTCCCTTCTGAGGCTCGTAGACAAAGACACTGGTCTCCTCTTGGGCTTGCTCTCGCTCCCTCACCATTGGTTTCGAGGGAAGCCGCCTGCTCCTTGTGGGCTGTATGATGGAGAGGCCCATGTGGCAAGGAATGAATATTTCTTGCTCACCGCAATGGAGGACCTCTGGCTGCTAGGAGCCACCCGAGTGAGCACACAAGCAGATTTCCCGCCAACAAGCCTGGAGATGACTGAAGACCCACATGACATCTTGACTGCAGCCTTGTGAGAGATCCTGAGACACAGGTCCCTGGCTAGATGCACCTGGATGCCTGGCCCACGGAAACCATATGCGGTTATCAATTGGTGTTGTCAGAAGCCCTCTGGGTTGCGGAAAACATTCAAAAAAGACACAAGGGTGAAGCCACAGTTCTGGCTGCTGACCCACCCCCCTCTCCTGGGCTTGAAATTCCAGGGAAGTCAAGCGATGGTAGCAACCACTGAGAGATTAGGGTAAACAATGCCAGAAAGAGGTCCTCTATTCTGTTCTCCATGTATCTCTCTGAGAGGACATGCCCTCACCTGATCCACCCGAGCCAATAGGTGGCCCATGCAGGAGGAGACAACTGGCCGTGTGGTCCAAGTCGGCTGAGAGCACTAGACCCAGCGTCGCAGAGCCTCCTTGAAGCCAGAAAAAGAGCCCAGAAGTTCCCTGGTGTCCCTAGAGAAGGCACAGAAATTAGATGAGTTGAAAGGCTGGGACCTGGTCATTGGGCTTCTGGGCAAGAGGGGAGATGGCCTGTGGAAGGGACACTGCCTGCAACCCCTCTTGGACCAGACCCCACCTGTCTGCTTTGGGATACTGAGGATTAAGACGAGAGTGAACTAGTGTAGAAGAGATGGTGTTCTAATGCTTGGCAGGTTTAAAGCGATTGAAATCGTTGACATTCCTATTCTCCTCGTCCTCAGGACCACCATTAAGGGGAAGGGGCCTTCAAAGAAGCAAGAGGAGTTTATCACTTACAGCAGCCCTGTCAAGTGTCAATATCCAACCACTCCAGTCCCTTCCACCCCCTTGGCAGCCCCACTGCTTTCATAAGGACACAGATACATTCCCCTACAGGCTTTGGAGCAAACGTTAAGTTTTGATTTCTCTAAGATAAATGCCATAGTGCCATGACCTGCTCCTATGGCGGTAGCAAGTCTAGTTCTCAAAGAATCTGTGTGGAAGGGTTGAGCCACTCTATTGGACACCTGAAATTGATATTATACTGCATGTGAACGGGAATGTAACTCACGGCTTGGAAAAGGAAAAGAAACTCTTAACTGTTTTCAAGAGTCAGCTCTATCATTTTCCATTCCCAACTGTGATGCGGGAGTGATCCAGTCATTCCACATCCTGCCTTGCATTTGGTGGTGGGGTCTCTCTCTCCCTCTCTGGCGCATTTGGTTTGAATCACTGTGATAGGTGTGCAGTGAGAGCTCACTGGAGTTTTCATTTGAATTGCCCCAATGGCAACTTTCTATGTGGTTTCCATCTGTCTACGCTTTGGTAAAGGTGGCAGGCCCTTTACTTTTTCCCCACCCCCCTTCTATTTCCTTTTGCTAACTAGATTGCATGCTTACTTGGGGATCAAATTCTGAGTTTCCACGCTTCAGACAGGAGTCCTCTATTAGCTATGTGATTTGGACCTATTTCCTCCAAGTTGGTAGCTTGTCTTTTGGGTCTTCTTAAGGAGGTCTTTCACACGGCACAGATTTACAATTCTGATTGTTGGATAAAGTCTAATTAATCAACTTTACCTTAGGGAAAATAATTTGATGTTCGACTGGAGGATTCTTTACCTAGCTTTCCATTCTGGAAATTTTCCCCCACATTTTCCCTATAAGATTTATCATTTTCCATGTAAGGCAGTGATTAATTTTGAGCTACTTTTTAAAATACTCTTTTTTTCTTTTTTTCCTTTGGGAGAGTGAACATGTGCATGAGCGGGCAGGGGCCTGGAGGGAGAAGGGAAAAGAGCATCCTCAAGCAGCCTCGCCAGTGAGCTTGGAGCCTGACTTTGTCCCGGGACGCTGAGAGCTTGACAAGAGCCGAAATGAAGAGCTGGCTGCCGCACAGGCTGCCTCACCCAGGCAGCCTGAGTTAAGTTTTGTATAGGGTTTGATACTTAGATTGTGGTCCCCGGCCTCCTCGTCCTCCACCTCCTCCTCCCCTCTCCCGCTCCCTCTTCTGCTTCTCCTTCTTCTTTGCCTATGCATGTCCACTTGCTCTAGCACCATTTATTCAAAACGCTGTCACTCCTCCACTGAACGGCTTTTTACCTTTGTCAAGGCCCCATTCGACATATGGGTGTAGTTCTCTTTCTGGGTCCCTGATTCTGTTCCACTTATCCATCTTTATTCTGTTCCATTGGTCTAGCTCTTCACCAACACCACGCACTTTTGATTACTGTAGACGAATATCTTGAAATGGGGTAGAAGGATTCTTCTGGTTTTCTTCTTTAGTTTTAGTTTCTCCTCTTTTTCTAGGTTCTAAAATAGAAAGATTATAGTTTTGAGACTCCTTTCCTTTTTAGAGAGAGAGAGAGAGATAGACACAGAGACAGAGACAGAGACAGAGACAGAGACAGAGAAACGGAAGCGGTGCAGAAAGAGAGAGAGATGATTAAGCAGCCACCATGCCCAGCACCAGCACAATGCAGGTTCAGCCTCACTATCCCAAGGTTGACCATGACCCGAGTCAAAATCAAGAGTTGGACTAACTGACTGAGCCACCCAGATGCTCCTCCTCCTTTCTAATGTATGCATTGAGTGCTAAAAATTGAGCTCTCTGTTGATTTAGCTGTGTCCCATCAATTTTAATACGTTGTAGTTTTATTTTCCTTCGGGTCAGTGCACTGAAATTTTATCTTTTGTCTCCGATAATCTAGAAAGTTACTTTCTACGTGTTTAGATTTTGTTATCTTTCTCCCTTTGATATCTAGTTTCATTTTTAACTTTTTTTTATAAGTGTCAAAGTTTAATTCCAAGACAATGCTACATAGGGTTGCATTTTTTTCAGGTCCACAATATAGAGATTCTCCTCCGCTGCCCAACGACTGTTAGCTCCTGTTGCCAGGCACTGATTTGCGTTGGAGTCTCGGGTGCACCTCCCCCACCCCTACTCCCTTCAGCTCCTGTTGCCAGGCACTGGTTTGCATTGGAGACGGAACCCTCGTAGGGGTTCCAAGCAGTTTCTAGTGGCCGAGAGGACACTGGTGATCAGAGACAAAGCCCCCAGGCTCTCTGGAGCCAGCTGGTGGCCATTACAATGTCTCCCCACACAGTTCTGGAGCCGCTGTGGGCTCTCCGGGAACAGCTGTGGGCTTCTGGGTTGCCGATAATCGAACGTTGGCCACATGGGCCACGAGACTCTGGGTTTGGCTGGGAGATCCTCGTGTGCACTGTGTTGCTGGTGTTCATTCCAGTAAAGTGTGGACTCCGCTTAAGAGGAAGAAAGGGGCACTGTGCCCAGAATGAAGTATCTGGAAAAGACATGGAGAAGACCGTCCCGGATGCACAAGCCCATGGAGCCGTCGCATCATCGGAGCACAAGGCCAGTCCTCTCCCGCTACAGATCCTTGCTCTGGCTGCCCTGAATCAAGATGTCGGGTACTTTTCTGTGGGAGACGCTACGCAACTGCTGAAGGGAGTTCGGCAAAGGCTGTTGAAGAAGAGCCCTCACCAGCTCACCGATGAAAATCCCATCTGTGGAGCAGCCCAGGACGATGGAGAACCCCCTGCGAGGAATATGCCAGAAGACTTCAAGGACAGCCCTGATCTGCGGGGAAGTGCAGACCCTCTGTCTCAGGACATTGGCAGCTGTGGACTGAGAGGGCAGGAAGAGGCAGGGGAGGCAGGCAGGCCAGAGCTTCCTGACGGAGGTGTGCCGTGGCAGGCCCCCGCTGAGGGCCAGAGCCAACACCACACCCTCAGCCAGATCCTACTGACGGTGATGCATCTGCTAGAGCTCCTTCGAGATCATCTGGAAGGTGGGGGCTCAAGGAGGCAGGTGCAGACTGGCTCCTCCTCCACTGATCACGTGCCCCGTGGGAGCCCCCTGAATCAAGGAAAGCCATCCAGGGCACTGAAGAAGGCACGTCAGGGGAATGAAGAGCTCCCAGGAAACACAACAATCCACCAAGCTGAGCAAGTATCTTTTCACCAGCGAAACAGCCTCCTGGAAAGGGAGATTCAGAAGCTGCACCTGAAGCTCGAGGCAGAGCCTAAGCTGTGCAAAGAGCACCTCAAACACCTGGAGAGGAAGATGATGGAGGAGAAGGCACGCTGCCTGCAAGTGAAGAACGAACTCGCCAAGGTGCGCAGGAAGGTGGATGCTGCCCACTGGAACTTAGGCCTCTACAAGAAGATGGCCGACGACCTGCACCGAGAATGGCAGAGAATCTCCTCCTTGCATGACCGAGAGCGCCTCCTGGTGGAGAACAGAAGTGAGGAGAGCCAGAAGGCTGTTCTGTGGGCAGAGAGGGAGTTCCAAAGGCTCAAGGAAGAAAACCATTGCCTCAGGCAGAAGCTGGCCAACTCTGGGCCCAAGGTCCAGCCTGTCTCCGGGGGGCCTCCTGCTCCTGCTCCTGCTCCTGCTCCAGCTCCAGCTCCTACTCCTGCTCCTGCTCTTCTGGGCACAGCCTCCAAATGCCCTCAAGGGCCACAGGCTCCCCTCAAAGCCCAGAAGCCCAAGAAGGGAGCAAGGGTGCACTGGCCAGACTCCAAGTTCTCGGGTCCCCTGCAGGTCTGATTCCCTTTCCCAGCAGCCACCGACACTCACAACCAGAGCACAAAAGCTCCTGTGCTTCCTTACCCCTTCAGCCACACCCATTGCTCCTTTGACTGGAGATCCACCCCATTCTTGAACTGATGCTACCTATTCCCTATAGCCATGTGAGAGAGCATTTTTCATTGTTAAGGACCAAAAAAATAAAACGATCAAATTGCTGATCCTACTGCGACTGAGAATTGATTGTACGAAGGGATTCTATGCCAAGCAACGAAGGGTTTTAAGTGTCCTTTACTGATCACTTAATTGTCCCAATAACCCAGTGTGTCCTAGACTACTGAGGTTCAGAGAGGGGACACAACTTGCCCCAAGATCACACAGCTAGTGAATTTCAGAGCTCCCATTCCAAGCCAAGGTTGTCTAATTACCCACTGATGTGAAAATAACTACCACTCCTACCACTACGATGACTTCTGCTTCTTCATTTCTGAGAGAGAGAAAGAGCGAGGGCACACACACATGCAAGCGGGGGAGGGGCAGGGAGAGAGAGATTCCTAGACAGCCTTCGACTCAAGTGCACAACCAGACGCTGGGCTGGATTTCACAGACCATGGGAACACGCCCTGAGCCAAAATCAAGAGTCAGACGTTGACCTGACTAAGCCACACAGGCACCCTTCCCTTGTGCAAGGAACTTCTAGGCATGCTGCTGTAAGGATCCCAGAAGGGCTTGACAAAATTTTCTCATAGGTCACGTTCTAGTTTGGATGCAAGGATTATGGTGATGCCTAGCTGAGGTAAAGTCCCAGCAAAGCATGGAGGGCAGCCTTTCAGGGTCTCCAACGATTCCCTTCGTGGGTACACCTCGTTTTGTGTTCCATACTCTACCACTGGATTAGAGTCAGGAACTCCTGCCTCACTTCGAAAGGACAGAATATGGCCCGAGAGATAGATAGCATGTCCCTTCTGAGGCTCGTAGACAAAGACACTGGTCTCCTCTTGGGCTTGCTCTCGCTCCCTCACCATTGGTTTCGAGGGAAGCCGCCTGCTCCTTGTGGGCTGTATGATGGAGAGGCCCATGTGGCAAGGAATGAATATTTCTTGCTCACCGCAATGGAGGACCTCTGGCTGCTAGGAGCCACCCGTGTGAGCACACAAGCAGATTTCCCGCCAACAAGCCTGGAGATGACTGAAGACCCACATGACATCTTGACTGCAGCCTTGTGAGAGATCCTGAGACACAGGTCCCTGGCTAGATGCACCTGGATGCCTGGCCCACGGAAACCATATGCGGTTATCAATTGGTGTTGTCGGAAGCCCTCTGGGTTGCGGAAAACATTCAAAAAAGACACAAGGGTGAAGCCACAGTTCTGGCTGCTGACCCACCCCCCTCTCCTGGGCTTGAAATTCCAGGGAAGTCAAGCGATGGTAGCAACCACTGAGAGATTAGGGTAAACAATGCCAGAAAGAGGTCCTCTCTTCTGTTCTCCATGTATCTCTCTGAGAGGACATGCCCTCTCCTGATCCACCCGAGCCAATAGGTGGCCCATGCAGGAGGAGACAACTGGCCGTGTGGTCCAAGTCGGCTGAGAGCACTAGACCCAGCGTCGCAGAGCCTCCTTGAAGCCAGAAAAAGAGCCCAGAAGTTCCCTGGTGTCCCTAGAAAAGGCACAGAAATTAGATGAGTTGAAAGGCTGGGACCTGGTCATTGGGCTTCTGGGCAAGAGGGGAGATGGCCTGTGGAAGGGACACTGCCTGCAACCCCTCTTGGACCAGACCCCACCTGTCTGCTTTGGGATACTGAGGATTAAGACGAGAGTGAACTAGTGTAGAAGAGATGGTGTTCTAATGCTTGGCAGGTTTAAAGCGATTGAAATCGTTGACATTCCTATTCTCCTCGTCCTCAGGACCACCATTAAGGGGAAGGGGCCTTCAAAGAAGCAAGAGGAGTTTATCACTTACAGCAGCCCTGTCAAGTGTCAATATCCAACCACTCCAGTCCCTTCCACCCCCTTGGCAGCCCCACTGCTTTCATAAGGACACAGATACATTCCCCTACAGGCTTTGGAGCAAACGTTAAGTTTTGATTTCTCTAAGATAAATGCCATAGTGCCATGACCTGCTCCTATGGCGGTAGCAAGTCTAGTTCTCAAAGAATCTGTGTGGAAGGGTTGAGCCACTCTATTGGACACCTGAAATTGATATTATACTGCATGTGAACGGGAATGTAACTCACGGCTTGGAAAAGGAAAAGAAACTCTTAACTGTTTTCAAGAGTCAGCTCTATCATTTTCCATTCCCAACTGTGATGCGGGAGTGATCCAGTCATTCCACATCCTGCCTTGCATTTGGTGGTGGGGTCTCTCTCTCCCTCTCTGGCGCATTTGGTTTGAATCACTGTGATAGGTGTGCAGTGAGAGCTCACTGGAGTTTTCATTTGAATTGCCCCAATGGCAACTTTCTATGTGGTTTCCATCTGTCTACGCTTTGGTAAAGGTGGCAGGCCCTTTACTTTTTCCCCACCCCCCTTCTATTTCCTTTTGCTAACTAGATTGCATGCTTACTTGGGGATCAAATTCTGAGTTTCCATGCTTCAGACAGGAGTCCTCTATTAGCTATGTGATTTGGACCTATTTCCTCCAAGTTGGTAGCTTGTCTTTTGGGTCTTCTTAAGGAGGTCTTTCACACGGCACAGATTTACAATTCTGATTGTTGGATAAAGTCTAATTAATCAACTTTACCTTAGGGAAAATAATTTGATGTTCGACTGGAGGATTCTTTACCTAGCTTTCCATTCTGGAAATTTTCCCCCACATTTTCCCTATAAGATTTATCATTTTCCATGTAAGGCAGTGATTAATTTTGAGCTACTTTTTAAAATACTCTTTTTTTCTTTTTTTCCTTTGGGAGAGTGAACATGTGCATGAGCGGGCAGGGGCCTGGAGGGAGAAGGGAAAAGAGCATCCTCAAGCAGCCTCGCCAGTGAGCTTGGAGCCTGACTTTGTCCCGGGACGCTGAGAGCTTGACAAGAGCCGAAATGAAGAGCTGGCTGCCGCACAGGCTGCCTCACCCAGGCAGCCTGAGTTAAGTTTTGTATAGGGTTTGATACTTAGATTGTGGTCCCCGGCCTCCTCGTCCTCCACCTCCTCCTCCCCTCTCCCGCTCCCTCTTCTGCTTCTCCTTCTTCTTTGCCTATGCATGTCCACTTGCTCTAGCACCATTTATTCAAAACGCTGTCACTCCTCCACTGAACGGCTTTTTACCTTTGTCAAGGCCCCATTCGACATATGGGTGTAGTTCTCTTTCTGGGTCCCTGATTCTGTTCCACTTATCCATCTTTATTCTGTTCCATTGGTCTAGCTCTTCACCAACACCACGCACTTTTGATTACTGTAGACGAATATCTTGAAATGGGGTAGAAGGATTCTTCTGGTTTTCTTCTTTAGTTTTAGTTTCTCCTCTTTTTCTAGGTTCTAAAATAGAAAGATTATAGTTTTGAGACTCCTTTCCTTTTTAGAGAGAGAGAGAGAGATAGACACAGAGACAGAGACAGAGACAGAGAAACGGAAGCGGTGCAGAAAGAGAGAGAGATGATTAAGCAGCCACCATGCCCAGCACCAGCACAATGCAGGTTCAGCCTCACTATCCCAAGGTTGACCATGACCCGAGTCAAAATCAAGAGTTGGACTAACTGACTGAGCCACCCAGATGCTCCTCCTCCTTCCTAATGTATGCATTGAGTGCTAAAAATTGAGCTCTCTGTTGATTTAGCTGTGTCCCATCAATTTTAATACGTTGTAGTTTTATTTTCCTTCGGGTCAGTGCACTGAAATTTTATCTTTTGTCTCCGATAATCTAGAAAGTTACTTTCTACGTGTTTAGATTTTGTTATCTTTCTCCCTTTGATATCTAGTTTCATTTTTAACTTTTTTTTATAAGTGTCAAAGTTTAATTCCAAGACAATGCTACGTAGGGTTGCATTTTTTTCAGGTCCACAATATAGAGATTCTCCTCCGCTGCCCAACGACTGTTAGCTCCTGTTGCCAGGCACTGATTTGCGTTGGAGTCTCGGGTGCACCTCCCCCACCCCTACTCCCTTCAGCTCCTGTTGCCAGGCACTGGTTTGCATTGGAGACGGAACCCTCGTAGGGGTTCCAAGCAGTTTCTAGTGGCCGAGAGGACACTGGTGATCAGAGACAAAGCCCCCAGGCTCTCTGGAGCCAGCTGGTGGCCATTACAATGTCTCCCCACACAGTTCTGGAGCCGCTGTGGGCTCTCCGGGAACAGCTGTGGGCTTCTGGGTTGCCGATAATCGAACGTTGGCCACATGGGCCACGAGACTCTGGGTTTGGCTGGGAGATCCTCGTGTGCACTGTGTTGCTGGTGTTCATTCCAGTAAAGTGTGGACTCCGCTTAAGAGGAAGAAAGGGGCACTGTGCCCAGAATGAAGTATCTGGAAAAGACATGGAGAAGACCGACCCGGATGCACCAGCCCATGGAGCCGTCGCATCATCGGAGCACAAGGCCAGTCCTCTCCCGCTACAGATCCTTGCTCTGGCTGCCCTGAATCAAGATGTCGGGTACTTTTCTGTGGGAGACGCTACGCAACTGCTGAAGGGAGTTCGGCAAAGGCTGTTGAAGAAGAGCCCTCACCAGCTCACCGATGAAAATCCCATCTGTGGAGCAGCCCAGGACGATGGAGAACCCCCTGCGAGGAATATGCCAGAAGACTTCAAGGACAGCCCTGATCTGCGGGGAAGTGCAGACCCTCTGTCTCAGGACATTGGCAGCTGTGGACTGAGAGGGCAGGAAGAGGCAG
Source organism: Mustela nivalis (assembly GCF_964662115.1). NCBI lineage: Eukaryota > Metazoa > Chordata > Mammalia > Carnivora > Mustelidae > Mustela > Mustela nivalis. The sequence goes on from NC_139021.1 coordinate 71,082,338, forward strand.
GGGAGGCAGGCAGGCCAGAGCTTCCTGACGGAGGTGTGCCGTGGCAGGCCCCCGCTGAGGGCCAGAGCCAACACCACACCCTCAGCCAGATCCTACTGACGGTGATGCATCTGCTAGAGCTCCTTCGAGATCATCTGGAAGGTGGGGGCTCAAGGAGGCAGGTGCAGACTGGCTCCTCCTCCACTGATCACGTGCCCCGTGGGAGCCCCCTGAATCAAGGAAAGCCATCCAGGGCACTGAAGAAGGCACGTCAGGGGAATGAAGAGCTCCCAGGAAACACAACAATCCACCAAGCTGAGCAAGTATCTTTTCACCAGCGAAACAGCCTCCTGGAAAGGGAGATTCAGAAGCTGCACCTGAAGCTCGAGGCAGAGCCTAAGCTGTGCAAAGAGCACCTCAAACACCTGGAGAGGAAGATGATGGAGGAGAAGGCACGCTGCCTGCAAGTGAAGAACGAACTCGCCAAGGTGCGCAGGAAGGTGGATGCTGCCCACTGGAACTTAGGCCTCTACAAGAAGATGGCCGACGACCTGCACCGAGAATGGCAGAGAATCTCCTCCTTGCATGACCGAGAGCGCCTCCTGGTGGAGAACAGAAGTGAGGAGAGCCAGAAGGCTGTTCTGTGGGCAGAGAGGGAGTTCCAAAGGCTCAAGGAAGAAAACCATTGCCTCAGGCAGAAGCTGGCCAACTCTGGGCCCAAGGTCCAGCCTGTCTCCGGGGGGCCTCCTGCTCCTGCTCCTGCTCCTGCTCCAGCTCCAGCTCCTACTCCTGCTCCTGCTCTTCTGGGCACAGCCTCCAAATGCCCTCAAGGGCCACAGGCTCCCCTCAAAGCCCAGAAGCCCAAGAAGGGAGCAAGGGTGCACTGGCCAGACTCCAAGTTCTCGGGTCCCCTGCAGGTCTGATTCCCTTTCCCAGCAGCCACCGACACTCACAACCAGAGCACAAAAGCTCCTGTGCTTCCTTACCCCTTCAGCCACACCCATTGCTCCTTTGACTGGAGATCCACCCCATTCTTGAACTGATGCTACCTATTCCCTATAGCCATGTGAGAGAGCATTTTTCATTGTTAAGGACCAAAAAAATAAAACGATCAAATTGCTGATCCTACTGCGACTGAGAATTGATTGTACGAAGGGATTCTATGCCAAGCAACGAAGGGTTTTAAGTGTCCTTTACTGATCACTTAATTGTCCCAATAACCCAGTGTGTCCTAGACTACTGAGGTTCAGAGAGGGGACACAACTTGCCCCAAGATCACACAGCTAGTGAATTTCAGAGCTCCCATTCCAAGCCAAGGTTGTCTAATTACCCACTGATGTGAAAATAACTACCACTCCTACCACTACGATGACTTCTGCTTCTTCATTTCTGAGAGAGAGAAAGAGCGAGGGCACACACACATGCAAGCGGGGGAGGGGCAGGGAGAGAGAGATTCCTAGACAGCCTTCGACTCAAGTGCACAACCAGACGCTGGGCTGGATTTCACAGACCATGGGAACACGCCCTGAGCCAAAATCAAGAGTCAGACGTTGACCTGACTAAGCCACACAGGCACCCTTCCCTTGTGCAAGGAACTTCTAGGCAAGCTGCTGTAAGGATCCCAGAAGGGCTTGACAAAATTTTCTCATAGGTCACGTTCTAGTTTGGATGCAAGGATTATGGTGATGCCTAGCTGAGGTAAAGTCCCAGCAAAGCATGGAGGGCAGCCTTTCAGGGTCTCCAACGATTCCCTTCGTGGGTACACCTCGTTTTGTGTTCCATACTCTACCACTGGATTAGAGTCAGGAACTCCTGCCTCACTTCGAAAGGACAGAATATGGCCCGAGAGATAGATAGCATGTCCCTTCTGAGGCTCGTAGACAAAGACACTGGTCTCCTCTTGGGCTTGCTCTCGCTCCCTCACCATTGGTTTCGAGGGAAGCCGCCTGCTCCTTGTGGGCTGTATGATGGAGAGGCCCATGTGGCAAGGAATGAATATTTCTTGCTCACCGCAATGGAGGACCTCTGGCTGCTAGGAGCCACCCGAGTGAGCACACAAGCAGATTTCCCGCCAACAAGCCTGGAGATGACTGAAGACCCACATGACATCTTGACTGCAGCCTTGTGAGAGATCCTGAGACACAGGTCCCTGGCTAGATGCACCTGGATGCCTGGCCCACGGAAACCATATGCGGTTATCAATTGGTGTTGTCGGAAGCCCTCTGGGTTGCGGAAAACATTCAAAAAAGACACAAGGGTGAAGCCACAGTTCTGGCTGCTGACCCACCCCCCTCTCCTGGGCTTGAAATTCCAGGGAAGTCAAGCGATGGTAGCAACCACTGAGAGATTAGGGTAAACAATGCCAGAAAGAGGTCCTCTATTCTGTTCTCCATGTATCTCTCTGAGAGGACATGCCCTCACCTGATCCACCCGAGCCAATAGGTGGCCCATGCAGGAGGAGACAACTGGCCGTGTGGTCCAAGTCGGCTGAGAGCACTAGACCCAGCGTCGCAGAGCCTCCTTGAAGCCAGAAAAAGAGCCCAGAAGTTCCCTGGTGTCCCTAGAGAAGGCACAGAAATTAGATGAGTTGAAAGCCTGGGACCTGGTCATTGGGCTTCTGGGCAAGAGGGGAGATGGCCTGTGGAAGGGACACTGCCTGCAACCCCTCTTGGACCAGACCCCACCTGTCTGCTTTGGGATACTGAGGATTAAGACGAGAGTGAACTAGTGTAGAAGAGATGGTGTTCTAATGCTTGGCAGGTTTAAAGCGATTGAAATCGTTGACATTCCTATTCTCCTCGTCCTCAGGACCACCATTAAGGGGAAGGGGCCTTCAAAGAAGCAAGAGGAGTTTATCACTTACAGCAGCCCTGTCAAGTGTCAATATCCAACCACTCCAGTCCCTTCCACCCCCTTGGCAGCCCCACTGCTTTCATAAGGACACAGATACATTCCCCTACAGGCTTTGGAGCAAACGTTAAGTTTTGATTTCTCTAAGATAAATGCCATAGTGCCATGACCTGCTCCTATGGCGGTAGCAAGTCTAGTTCTCAAAGAATCTGTGTGGAAGGGTTGAGCCACTCTATTGGACACCTGAAATTGATATTATACTGCATGTGAACGGGAATGTAACTCACGGCTTGGAAAAGGAAAAGAAACTCTTAACTGTTTTCAAGAGTCAGCTCTATCATTTTCCATTCCCAACTGTGATGCGGGAGTGATCCAGTCATTCCACATCCTGCCTTGCATTTGGTGGTGGGGTCTCTCTCTCCCTCTCTGGCGCATTTGGTTTGAATCACTGTGATAGGTGTGCAGTGAGAGCTCACTGGAGTTTTCATTTGAATTGCCCCAATGGCAACTTTCTATGTGGTTTCCATCTGTCTACGCTTTGGTAAAGGTGGCAGGCCCTTTACTTTTTCCCCACCCCCCTTCTATTTCCTTTTGCTAACTAGATTGCATGCTTACTTGGGGATCAAATTCTGAGTTTCCATGCTTCAGACAGGAGTCCTCTATTAGCTATGTGATTTGGACCTATTTCCTCCAAGTTGGTAGCTTGTCTTTTGGGTCTTCTTAAGGAGGTCTTTCACACGGCACAGATTTACAATTCTGATTGTTGGATAAAGTCTAATTAATCAACTTTACCTTAGGGAAAATAATTTGATGTTCGACTGGAGGATTCTTTACCTAGCTTTCCATTCTGGAAATTTTCCCCCACATTTTCCCTATAAGATTTATCATTTTCCATGTAAGGCAGTGATTAATTTTGAGCTACTTTTTAAAATACTCTTTTTTTCTTTTTTTCCTTTGGGAGAGTGAACATGTGCATGAGCGGGCAGGGGCCTGGAGGGAGAAGGGAAAAGAGCATCCTCAAGCAGCCTCGCCAGTGAGCTTGGAGCCTGACTTTGTCCCGGGACGCTGAGAGCTTGACAAGAGCCGAAATGAAGAGCTGGCTGCCGCACAGGCTGCCTCACCCAGGCAGCCTGAGTTAAGTTTTGTATAGGGTTTGATACTTAGATTGTGGTCCCCGGCCTCCTCGTCCTCCACCTCCTCCTCCCCTCTCCCGCTCCCTCTTCTGCTTCTCCTTCTTCTTTGCCTATGCATGTCCACTTGCTCTAGCACCATTTATTCAAAACGCTGTCACTCCTCCACTGAACGGCTTTTTACCTTTGTCAAGGCCCCATTCGACATATGGGTGTAGTTCTCTTTCTGGGTCCCTGATTCTGTTCCACTTATCCATCTTTATTCTGTTCCATTGGTCTAGCTCTTCACCAACACCCCGCACTTTTGATTACTGTAGACGAATATCTTGAAATGGGGTAGAAGGATTCTTCTGGTTTTCTTCTTTAGTTTTAGTTTCTCCTCTTTTTCTAGGTTCTAAAATAGAAAGATTATAGTTTTGAGACTCCTTTCCTTTTTAGAGAGAGAGAGAGAGATAGACACAGAGACAGAGACAGAGACAGAGACAGAGAAACGGAAGCGGTGCAGAAAGAGAGAGAGATGATTAAGCAGCCACCATGCCCAGCACCAGCACAATGCAGGTTCAGCCTCACTATCCCAAGGTTGACCATGACCCGAGTCAAAATCAAGAGTTGGACTAACTGACTGAGCCACCCAGATGCTCCTCCTCCTTTCTAATGTATGCATTGAGTGCTAAAAATTGAGCTCTCTGTTGATTTAGCTGTGTCCCATCAATTTTAATACGTTGTAGTTTTATTTTCCTTCGGGTCAGTGCACTGAAATTTTATCTTTTGTCTCCGATAATCTAGAAAGTTACTTTCTACGTGTTTAGATTTTGTTATCTTTCTCCCTTTGATATCTAGTTTCATTTTTAACTTTTTTTTATAAGTGTCAAAGTTTAATTCCAAGACAATGCTACGTAGGGTTGCATTTTTTTCAGGTCCACAATATAGAGATTCTCCTCCGCTGCCCAACGACTGTTAGCTCCTGTTGCCAGGCACTGATTTGCGTTGGAGTCTCGGGTGCACCTCCCCCACTCTACTCCCTTCAGCTCCTGTTGCCAGGCACTGGTTTGCATTGGAGACGGAACCCTCGTAGGGGTTCCAAGCAGTTTCTAGTGGCCGAGAGGACACTGGTGATCAGAGACAAAGCCCCCAGGCTCTCTGGAGCCAGCTGGTGGCCATTACAATGTCTCCCCACACAGTTCTGGAGCCGCTGTGGGCTCTCCGGGAACAGCTGTGGGCTTCTGGGTTGCCGATAATCGAACGTTGGCCACATGGGCCACGAGACTCTGGGTTTGGCTGGGAGATCCTCGTGTGCACTGTGTTGCTGGTGTTCATTCCAGTAAAGTGTGGACTCCGCTTAAGAGGAAGAAAGGGGCACTGTGCCCAGAATGAAGTATCTGGAAAAGACATGGAGAAGACCGACCCGGATGCACCAGCCCATGGAGCCGTCGCATCATCGGAGCACAAGGCCAGTCCTCTCCCGCTACAGATCCTTGCTCTGGCTGCCCTGAATCAAGATGTCGGGTACTTTTCTGTGGGAGACGCTACGCAACTGCTGAAGGGAGTTCGGCAAAGGCTGTTGAAGAAGAGCCCTCACCAGCTCACCGATGAAAATCCCATCTGTGGAGCAGCCCAGGACGATGGAGAACCCCCTGCGAGGAATATGCCAGAAGACTTCAAGGACAGCCCTGATCTGCGGGGAAGTGCAGACCCTCTGTCTCAGGACATTGGCAGCTGTGGACTGAGAGGGCAGGAAGAGGCAGGGGAGGCAGGCAGGCCAGAGCTTCCTGACGGAGGTGTGCCGTGGCAGGCCCCCGCTGAGGGCCAGAGCCAACACCACACCCTCAGCCAGATCCTACTGACGGTGATGCATCTGCTAGAGCTCCTTCGAGATCATCTGGAAGGTGGGGGCTCAAGGAGGCAGGTGCAGACTGGCTCCTCCTCCACTGATCACGTGCCCCGTGGGAGCCCCCTGAATCAAGGAAAGCCATCCAGGGCACTGAAGAAGGCACGTCAGGGGAATGAAGAGCTCCCAGGAAACACAACAATCCACCAAGCTGAGCAAGTATCTTTTCACCAGCGAAACAGCCTCCTGGAAAGGGAGATTCAGAAGCTGCACCTGAAGCTCGAGGCAGAGCCTAAGCTGTGCGAAGAGCACCTCAAACACCTGGAGAGGAAGATGATGGAGGAGAAGGCACGCTGCCTGCAAGTGAAGAACGAACTCGCCAAGGTGCGCAGGAAGGTGGATGCTGCCCACTGGAACTTAGGCCTCTACAAGAAGATGGCCGACGACCTGCACCGAGAATGGCAGAGAATCTCCTCCTTGCATGACCGAGAGCGCCTCCTGGTGGAGAACAGAAGTGAGGAGAGCCAGAAGGCTGTTCTGTGGGCAGAGAGGGAGTTCCAAAGGCTCAAGGAAGAAAACCATTGCCTCAGGCAGAAGCTGGCCAACTCTGGGCCCAAGGTCCAGCCTGTCTCCGGGGGGCCTCCTGCTCCTGCTCCTGCTCCTGCTCCTGCTCCAGCTCCAGCTCCTACTCCTGCTCCTGCTCTTCTGGGCACAGCCTCCAAATGCCCTCAAGGGCCACAGGCTCCCCTCAAAGCCCAGAAGCCCAAGAAGGGAGCAAGGGTGCACTGGCCAGACTCCAAGTTCTCGGGTCCCCTGCAGGTCTGATTCCCTTTCCCAGCAGCCACCGACACTCACAACCAGAGCACAAAAGCTCCTGTGCTTCCTTACCCCTTCAGCCACACCCATTGCTCCTTTGACTGGAGATCCACCCCATTCTTGAACTGATGCTACCTATTCCCTATAGCCATGTGAGAGAGCATTTTTCATTGTTAAGGACCAAAAAAATAAAACGATCAAATTGCTGATCCTACTGCGACTGAGAATTGATTGTACGAAGGGATTCTATGCCAAGCAACGAAGGGTTTTAAGTGTCCTTTACTGATCACTTAATTGTCCCAATAACCCAGTGTGTCCTAGACTACTGAGGTTCAGAGAGGGGACACAACTTGCCCCAAGATCACACAGCTAGTGAATTTCAGAGCTCCCATTCCAAGCCAAGGTTGTCTAATTACCCACTGATGTGAAAATAACTACCACTCCTACCACTACGATGACTTCTGCTTCTTCATTTCTGAGAGAGAGAAAGAGCGAGGGCACACACACATGCAAGCGGGGGAGGGGCAGGGAGAGAGAGATTCCTAGACAGCCTTCGACTCAAGTGCACAACCAGACGCTGGGCTGGATTTCACAGACCATGGGAACACGCCCTGAGCCAAAATCAAGAGTCAGACGTTGACCTGACTAAGCCACACAGGCACCCTTCCCTTGTGCAAGGAACTTCTAGGCAAGCTGCTGTAAGGATCCCAGAAGGGCTTGACAAAATTTTCTCATAGGTCACGTTCTAGTTTGGATGCAAGGATTATGGTGATGCCTAGCTGAGGTAAAGTCCCAGCAAAGCATGGAGGGCAGCCTTTCAGGGTCTCCAACGATTCCCTTCGTGGGTACACCTCGTTTTGTGTTCCATACGCTACCACTGGATTAGAGTCAGGAACTCCTGCCTCACTTCGAAAGGACAGAATATGGCCCGAGAGATAGATAGCATGTCCCTTCTGAGGCTCGTAGACAAAGACACTGGTCTCCTCTTGGGCTTGCTCTCGCTCCCTCACCATTGGTTTCGAGGGAAGCCGCCTGCTCCTTGTGGGCTGTATGATGGAGAGGCCCATGTGGCAAGGAATGAATATTTCTTGCTCACCGCAATGGAGGACCTCTGGCTGCTAGGAGCCACCCGAGTGAGCACACAAGCAGATTTCCCGCCAACAAGCCTGGAGATGACTGAAGACCCACATGACATCTTGACTGCAGCCTTGTGAGAGATCCTGAGACACAGGTCCCTGGCTAGATGCACCTGGATGCCTGGCCCACGGAAACCATATGCGGTTATCAATTGGTGTTGTCGGAAGCCCTCTGGGTTGCGGAAAACATTCAAAAAAGACACAAGGGTGAAGCCACAGTTCTGGCTGCTGACCCACCCCCCTCTCCTGGGCTTGAAATTCCAGGGAAGTCAAGCGATGGTAGCAACCACTGAGAGATTAGGGTAAACAATGCCAGAAAGAGGTCCTCTCTTCTGTTCTCCATGTATCTCTCTGAGAGGACATGCCCTCACCTGATCCACCCGAGCCAATAGGTGGCCCATGCAGGAGGAGACAACTGGCCGTGTGGTCCAAGTCGGCTGAGAGCACTAGACCCAGCGTCGCAGAGCCTCCTTGAAGCCAGAAAAAGAGCCCAGAAGTTCCCTGGTGTCCCTAGAGAAGGCACAGAAATTAGATGAGTTGAAAGGCTGGGACCTGGTCATTGGGCTTCTGGGCAAGAGGGGAGATGGCCTGTGGAAGGGACACTGCCTGCAACCCCTCTTGGACCAGACCCCACCTGTCTGCTTTGGGATACTGAGGATTAAGACGAGAGTGAACTAGTGTAGAAGAGATGGTGTTCTAATGCTTGGCAGGTTTAAAGCGATTGAAATCGTTGACATTCCTATTCTCCTCGTCCTCAGGACCACCATTAAGGGGAAGGGGCCTTCAAAGAAGCAAGAGGAGTTTATCACTTACAGCAGCCCTGTCAAGTGTCAATATCCAACCACTCCAGTCCCTTCCACCCCCTTGGCAGCCCCACTGCTTTCATAAGGACACAGATACATTCCCCTACAGGCTTTGGAGCAAACGTTAAGTTTTGATTTCTCTAAGATAAATGCCATAGTGCCATGACCTGCTCCTATGGCGGTAGCAAGTCTAGTTCTCAAAGAATCTGTGTGGAAGGGTTGAGCCACTCTATTGGACACCTGAAATTGATATTATACTGCATGTGAACGGGAATGTAACTCACGGCTTGGAAAAGGAAAAGAAACTCTTAACTGTTTTCAAGAGTCAGCTCTATCATTTTCCATTCCCAACTGTGATGCGGGAGTGATCCAGTCATTCCACATCCTGCCTTGCATTTGGTGGTGGGGTCTCTCTCTCCCTCTCTGGCGCATTTGGTTTGAATCACTGTGATAGGTGTGCAGTGAGAGCTCACTGGAGTTTTCATTTGAATTGCCCCAATGGCAACTTTCTATGTGGTTTCCATCTGTCTACGCTTTGGTAAAGGTGGCAGGCCCTTTACTTTTTCCCCACCCCCCTTCTATTTCCTTTTGCTAACTAGATTGCATGCTTACTTGGGGATCAAATTCTGAGTTTCCATGCTTCAGACAGGAGTCCTCTATTAGCTATGTGATTTGGACCTATTTCCTCCAAGTTGGTAGCTTGTCTTTTGGGTCTTCTTAAGGAGGTCTTTCACACGGCACAGATTTACAATTCTGATTGTTGGATAAAGTCTAATTAATCAACTTTACCTTAGGGAAAATAATTTGATGTTCGACTGGAGGATTCTTTACCTAGCTTTCCATTCTGGAAATTTTCCCCCACATTTTCCCTATAAGATTTATCATTTTCCATGTAAGGCAGTGATTAATTTTGAGCTACTTTTTAAAATACTCTTTTTTTCTTTTTTTCCTTTGGGAGAGTGAACATGTGCATGAGCGGGCAGGGGCCTGGAGGGAGAAGGGAAAAGAGCATCCTCAAGCAGCCTCGCCAGTGAGCTTGGAGCCTGACTTTGTCCCGGGACGCTGAGAGCTTGACAAGAGCCGAAATGAAGAGCTGGCTGCCGCACAGGCTGCCTCACCCAGGCAGCCTGAGTTAAGTTTTGTATAGGGTTTGATACTTAGATTGTGGTCCCCGGCCTCCTCGTCCTCCACCTCCTCCTCCCCTCTCCCGCTCCCTCTTCTGCTTCTCCTTCTTCTTTGCCTATGCATGTCCACTTGCTCTAGCACCATTTATTCAAAACGCTGTCACTCCTCCACTGAACGGCTTTTTACCTTTGTCAAGGCCCCATTCGACATATGGGTGTAGTTCTCTTTCTGGGTCCCTGATTCTGTTCCACTTATCCATCTTTATTCTGTTCCATTGGTCTAGCTCTTCACCAACACCCCGCACTTTTGATTACTGTAGACGAATATCTTGAAATGGGGTAGAAGGATTCTTCTGGTTTTCTTCTTTAGTTTTAGTTTCTCCTCTTTTTCTAGGTTCTAAAATAGAAAGATTATAGTTTTGAGACTCCTTTCCTTTTTAGAGAGAGAGAGAGAGATAGACACAGAGACAGAGACAGAGACAGAGAAACGGAAGCGGTGCAGAAAGAGAGAGAGATGATTAAGCAGCCACCATGCCCAGCACCAGCACAATGCAGGTTCAGCCTCACTATCCCAAGGTTGACCATGACCCGAGTCAAAATCAAGAGTTGGACTAACTGACTGAGCCACCCAGATGCTCCTCCTCCTTTCTAATGTATGCATTGAGTGCTAAAAATTGAGCTCTCTGTTGATTTAGCTGTGTCCCATCAATTTTAATACGTTGTAGTTTTATTTTCCTTCGGGTCAGTGCACTGAAATTTTATCTTTTGTCTCCGATAATCTAGAAAGTTACTTTCTACGTGTTTAGATTTTGTTATCTTTCTCCCTTTGATATCTAGTTTCATTTTTAACTTTTTTTTATAAGTGTCAAAGTTTAATTCCAAGACAATGCTACGTAGGGTTGCATTTTTTTCAGGTCCACAATATAGAGATTCTCCTCCGCTGCCCAACGACTGTTAGCTCCTGTTGCCAGGCACTGATTTGCGTTGGAGTCTCGGGTGCACCTCCCCCACCCCTACTCCCTTCAGCTCCTGTTGCCAGGCACTGGTTTGCATTGGAGACGGAACCCTCGTAGGGGTTCCAAGCAGTTTCTAGTGGCCGAGAGGACACTGGTGATCAGAGACAAAGCCCCCAGGCTCTCTGGAGCCAGCTGGTGGCCATTACAATGTCTCCCCACACAGTTCTGGAGCCGCTGTGGGCTCTCCGGGAACAGCTGTGGGCTTCTGGGTTGCCGATAATCGAACGTTGGCCACATGGGCCACGAGACTCTGGGTTTGGCTGGGAGATCCTCGTGTGCACTGTGTTGCTGGTGTTCATTCCAGTAAAGTGTGGACTCCGCTTAAGAGGAAGAAAGGGGCACTGTGCCCAGAATGAAGTATCTGGAAAAGACATGGAGAAGACCGACCCGGATGCACCAGCCCATGGAGCCGTCGCATCATCGGAGCACAAGGCCAGTCCTCTCCCGCTACAGATCCTTGCTCTGGCTGCCCTGAATCAAGATGTCGGGTACTTTTCTGTGGGAGACGCTACGCAACTGCTGAAGGGAGTTCGGCAAAGGCTGTTGAAGAAGAGCCCTCACCAGCTCACCGATGAAAATCCCATCTGTGGAGCAGCCCAGGACGATGGAGAACCCCCTGCGAGGAATATGCCAGAAGACTTCAAGGACAGCCCTGATCTGCGGGGAAGTGCAGACCCTCTGTCTCAGGACATTGGCAGCTGTGGACTGAGAGGGCAGGAAGAGGCAGGGGAGGCAGGCAGGCCAGAGCTTCCTGACGGAGGTGTGCCGTGGCAGGCCCCCGCTGAGGGCCAGAGCCAACACCACACCCTCAGCCAGATCCTACTGACGGTGATGCATCTGCTAGAGCTCCTTCGAGATCATCTGGAAGGTGGGGGCTCAAGGAGGCAGGTGCAGACTGGCTCCTCCTCCACTGATCACGTGCCCCGTGGGAGCCCCCTGAATCAAGGAAAGCCATCCAGGGCACTGAAGAAGGCACGTCAGGGGAATGAAGAGCTCCCAGGAAACACAACAATCCACCAAGCTGAGCAAGTATCTTTTCACCAGCGAAACAGCCTCCTGGAAAGGGAGATTCAGAAGCTGCACCTGAAGCTCGAGGCAGAGCCTAAGCTGTGCGAAGAGCACCTCAAACACCTGGAGAGGAAGATGATGGAGGAGAAGGCACGCTGCCTGCAAGTGAAGAACGAACTCGCCAAGGTGCGCAGGAAGGTGGATGCTGCCCACTGGAACTTAGGCCTCTACAAGAAGATGGCCGACGACCTGCACCGAGAATGGCAGAGAATCTCCTCCTTGCATGACCGAGAGCGCCTCCTGGTGGAGAACAGAAGTGAGGAGAGCCAGAAGGCTGTTCTGTGGGCAGAGAGGGAGTTCCAAAGGCTCAAGGAAGAAAACCATTGCCTCAGGCAGAAGCTGGCCAACTCTGGGCCCAAGGTCCAGCCTGTCTCCGGGGGGCCTCCTGCTCCTGCTCCTGCTCCTGCTCCTGCTCCAGCTCCAGCTCCTACTCCTGCTCCTGCTCTTCTGGGCACAGCCTCCAAATGCCCTCAAGGGCCACAGGCTCCCCTCAAAGCCCAGAAGCCCAAGAAGGGAGCAAGGGTGCACTGGCCAGACTCCAAGTTCTCGGGTCCCCTGCAGGTCTGATTCCCTTTCCCAGCAGCCACCGACACTCACAACCAGAGCACAAAAGCTCCTGTGCTTCCTTACCCCTTCAGCCACACCCATTGCTCCTTTGACTGGAGATCCACCCCATTCTTGAACTGATGCTACCTATTCCCTATAGCCATGTGAGAGAGCATTTTTCATTGTTAAGGACCAAAAAAATAAAACGATCAAATTGCTGATCCTACTGCGACTGAGAATTGATTGTACGAAGGGATTCTATGCCAAGCAACGAAGGGTTTTAAGTGTCCTTTACTGATCACTTAATTGTCCCAATAACCCAGTGTGTCCTAGACTACTGAGGTTCAGAGAGGGGACACAACTTGCCCCAAGATCACACAGCTAGTGAATTTCAGAGCTCCCATTCCAAGCCAAGGTTGTCTAATTACCCACTGATGTGAAAATAACTACCACTCCTACCACTACGATGACTTCTGCTTCTTCATTTCTGAGAGAGAGAAAGAGCGAGGGCACACACACATGCAAGCGGGGGAGGGGCAGGGAGAGAGAGATTCCTAGACAGCCTTCGACTCAAGTGCACAACCAGACGCTGGGCTGGATTTCACAGACCATGGGAACACGCCCTGAGCCAAAATCAAGAGTCAGACGTTGACCTGACTAAGCCACACAGGCACCCTTCCCTTGTGCAAGGAACTTCTAGGCAAGCTGCTGTAAGGATCCCAGAAGGGCTTGACAAAATTTTCTCATAGGTCACGTTCTAGTTTGGATGCAAGGATTATGGTGATGCCTAGCTGAGGTAAAGTCCCAGCAAAGCATGGAGGGCAGCCTTTCAGGGTCTCCAACGATTCCCTTCGTGGGTACACCTCGTTTTGTGTTCCATACTCTACCACTGGATTAGAGTCAGGAACTCCTGCCTCACTTCGAAAGGACAGACTATGGCCCGAGAGATAGATAGCATGTCCCTTCTGAGGCTCGTAGACAAAGACACTGGTCTCCTCTTGGGCTTGCTCTCGCTCCCTCACCATTGGTTTCGAGGGAAGCCGCCTGCTCCTTGTGGGCTGTATGATGGAGAGGCCCATGTGGCAAGGAATGAATATTTCTTGCTCACCGCAATGGAGGACCTCTGGCTGCTAGGAGCCACCCGAGTGAGCACACAAGCAGATTTCCCGCCAACAAGCCTGGAGATGACTGAAGACCCACATGACATCTTGACTGCAGCCTTGTGAGAGATCCTGAGACACAGGTCCCTGGCTAGATGCACCTGGATGCCTGGCCCACGGAAACCATATGCGGTTATCAATTGGTGTTGTCGGAAGCCCTCTGGGTTGCGGAAAACATTCAAAAAAGACACAAGGGTGAAGCCACAGTTCTGGCTGCTGACCCACCCCCCTCTCCTGGGCTTGAAATTCCAGGGAAGTCAAGCGATGGTAGCAACCACTGAGAGATTAGGGTAAACAATGCCAGAAAGAGGTCCTCTCTTCTGTTCTCCATGTATCTCTCTGAGAGGACATGCCCTCACCTGATCCACCCGAGCCAATAGGTGGCCCATGCAGGAGGAGACAACTGGCCGTGTGGTCCAAGTCGGCTGAGAGCACTAGACCCAGCGTCGCAGAGCCTCCTTGAAGCCAGAAAAAGAGCCCAGAAGTTCCCTGGTGTCCCTAGAGAAGGCACAGAAATTAGATGAGTTGAAAGGCTGGGACCTGGTCATTGGGCTTCTGGGCAAGAGGGGAGATGGCCTGTGGAAGGGACACTGCCTGCAACCCCTCTTGGACCAGACCCCACCTGTCTGCTTTGGGATACTGAGGATTAAGACGAGAGTGAACTAGTGTAGAAGAGATGGTGTTCTAATGCTTGGCAGGTTTAAAGCGATTGAAATCGTTGACATTCCTATTCTCCTCGTCCTCAGGACCACCATTAAGGGGAAGGGGCCTTCAAAGAAGCAAGAGGAGTTTATCACTTACAGCAGCCCTGTCAAGTGTCAATATCCAACCACTCCAGTCCCTTCCACCCCCTTGGCAGCCCCACTGCTTTCATAAGGACACAGATACATTCCCCTACAGGCTTTGGAGCAAACGTTAAGTTTTGATTTCTCTAAGATAAATGCCATAGTGCCATGACCTGCTCCTATGGCGGTAGCAAGTCTAGTTCTCAAAGAATCTGTGTGGAAGGGTTGAGCCACTCTATTGGACACCTGAAATTGATATTATACTGCATGTGAACGGGAATGTAACTCACGGCTTGGAAAAGGAAAAGAAACTCTTAACTGTTTTCAAGAGTCAGCTCTATCATTTTCCATTCCCAACTGTGATGCGGGAGTGATCCAGTCATTCCACATCCTGCCTTGCATTTGGTGGTGGGGTCTCTCTCTCCCTCTCTGGCGCATTTGGTTTGAATCACTGTGATAGGTGTGCAGTGAGAGCTCACTGGAGTTTTCATTTGAATTGCCCCAATGGCAACTTTCTATGTGGTTTCCATCTGTCTACGCTTTGGTAAAGGTGGCAGGCCCTTTACTTTTTCCCCACCCCCCTTCTATTTCCTTTTGCTAACTAGATTGCATGCTTACTTGGGGATCAAATTCTGAGTTTCCATGCTTCAGACAGGAGTCCTCTATTAGCTATGTGATTTGGACCTATTTCCTCCAAGTTGGTAGCTTGTCTTTTGGGTCTTCTTAAGGAGGTCTTTCACACGGCACAGATTTACAATTCTGATTGTTGGATAAAGTCTAATTAATCAACTTTACCTTAGGGAAAATAATTTGATGTTCGACTGGAGGATTCTTTACCTAGCTTTCCATTCTGGAAATTTTCCCCCACATTTTCCCTATAAGATTTATCATTTTCCATGTAAGGCAGTGATTAATTTTGAGCTACTTTTTAAAATACTCTTTTTTTCTTTTTTTCCTTTGGGAGAGTGAACATGTGCATGAGCGGGCAGGGGCCTGGAGGGAGAAGGGAAAAGAGCATCCTCAAGCAGCCTCGCCAGTGAGCTTGGAGCCTGACTTTGTCCCGGGACGCTGAGAGCTTGACAAGAGCCGAAATGAAGAGCTGGCTGCCGCACAGGCTGCCTCACCCAGGCAGCCTGAGTTAAGTTTTGTATAGGGTTTGATACTTAGATTGTGGTCCCCGGCCTCCTCGTCCTCCACCTCCTCCTCCCCTCTCCCGCTCCCTCTTCTGCTTCTCCTTCTTCTTTGCCTATGCATGTCCACTTGCTCTAGCACCATTTATTCAAAACGCTGTCACTCCTCCACTGAACGGCTTTTTACCTTTGTCAAGGCCCCATTCGACATATGGGTGTAGTTCTCTTTCTGGGTCCCTGATTCTGTTCCACTTATCCATCTTTATTCTGTTCCATTGGTCTAGCTCTTCACCAACACCCCGCACTTTTGATTACTGTAGACGAATATCTTGAAATGGGGTAGAAGGATTCTTCTGGTTTTCTTCTTTAGTTTTAGTTTCTCCTCTTTTTCTAGGTTCTAAAATAGAAAGATTATAGTTTTGAGACTCCTTTCCTTTTTAGAGAGAGAGAGAGAGATAGACACAGAGACAGAGACAGAGACAGAGACAGAGAAACGGAAGCGGTGCAGAAAGAGAGAGAGATGATTAAGCAGCCACCATGCCCAGCACCAGCACAATGCAGGTTCAGCCTCACTATCCCAAGGTTGACCATGACCCGAGTCAAAATCAAGAGTTGGACTAACTGACTGAGCCACCCAGATGCTCCTCCTCCTTTCTAATGTATGCATTGAGTGCTAAAAATTGAGCTCTCTGTTGATTTAGCTGTGTCCCATCAATTTTAATACGTTGTAGTTTTATTTTCCTTCGGGTCAGTGCACTGAAATTTTATCTTTTGTCTCCGATAATCTAGAAAGTTACTTTCTACGTGTTTAGATTTTGTTATCTTTCTCCCTTTGATATCTAGTTTCATTTTTAACTTTTTTTTATAAGTGTCAAAGTTTAATTCCAAGACAATGCTACGTAGGGTTGCATTTTTTTCAGGTCCACAATATAGAGATTCTCCTCCGCTGCCCAACGACTGTTAGCTCCTGTTGCCAGGCACTGATTTGCGTTGGAGTCTCGGGTGCACCTCCCCCACCCCTACTCCCTTCAGCTCCTGTTGCCAGGCACTGGTTTGCATTGGAGACGGAACCCTCGTAGGGGTTCCAAGCAGTTTCTAGTGGCCGAGAGGACACTGGTGATCAGAGACAAAGCCCCCAGGCTCTCTGGAGCCAGCTGGTGGCCATTACAATGTCTCCCCACACAGTTCTGGAGCCGCTGTGGGCTCTCCGGGAACAGCTGTGGGCTTCTGGGTTGCCGATAATCGAACGTTGGCCACATGGGCCACGAGACTCTGGGTTTGGCTGGGAGATCCTCGTGTGCACTGTGTTGCTGGTGTTCATTCCAGTAAAGTGTGGACTCCGCTTAAGAGGAAGAAAGGGGCACTGTGCCCAGAATGAAGTATCTGGAAAAGACATGGAGAAGACCGACCCGGATGCACCAGCCCATGGAGCCGTCGCATCATCGGAGCACAAGGCCAGTCCTCTCCCGCTACAGATCCTTGCTCTGGCTGCCCTGAATCAAGATGTCGGGTACTTTTCTGTGGGAGACGCTACGCAACTGCTGAAGGGAGTTCGGCAAAGGCTGTTGAAGAAGAGCCCTCACCAGCTCACCGATGAAAATCCCATCTGTGGAGCAGCCCAGGACGATGGAGAACCCCCTGCGAGGAATATGCCAGAAGACTTCAAGGACAGCCCTGATCTGCGGGGAAGTGCAGACCCTCTGTCTCAGGACATTGGCAGCTGTGGACTGAGAGGGCAGGAAGAGGCAGGGGAGGCAGGCAGGCCAGAGCTTCCTGACGGAGGTGTGCCGTGGCAGGCCCCCGCTGAGGGCCAGAGCCAACACCACACCCTCAGCCAGATCCTACTGACGGTGATGCATCTGCTAGAGCTCCTTCGAGATCATCTGGAAGGTGGGGGCTCAAGGAGGCAGGTGCAGACTGGCTCCTCCTCCACTGATCACGTGCCCCGTGGGAGCCCCCTGAATCAAGGAAAGCCATCCAGGGCACTGAAGAAGGCACGTCAGGGGAATGAAGAGCTCCCAGGAAACACAACAATCCACCAAGCTGAGCAAGTATCTTTTCACCAGCGAAACAGCCTCCTGGAAAGGGAGATTCAGAAGCTGCACCTGAAGCTCGAGGCAGAGCCTAAGCTGTGCGAAGAGCACCTCAAACACCTGGAGAGGAAGATGATGGAGGAGAAGGCACGCTGCCTGCAAGTGAAGAACGAACTCGCCAAGGTGCGCAGGAAGGTGGATGCTGCCCACTGGAACTTAGGCCTCTACAAGAAGATGGCCGACGACCTGCACCGAGAATGGCAGAGAATCTCCTCCTTGCATGACCGAGAGCGCCTCCTGGTGGAGAACAGAAGTGAGGAGAGCCAGAAGGCTGTTCTGTGGGCAGAGAGGGAGTTCCAAAGGCTCAAGGAAGAAAACCATTGCCTCAGGCAGAAGCTGGCCAACTCTGGGCCCAAGGTCCAGCCTGTCTCCGGGGGGCCTCCTGCTCCTGCTCCTGCTCCTGCTCCTGCTCCAGCTCCAGCTCCTACTCCTGCTCCTGCTCTTCTGGGCACAGCCTCCAAATGCCCTCAAGGGCCACAGGCTCCCCTCAAAGCCCAGAAGCCCAAGAAGGGAGCAAGGGTGCACTGGCCAGACTCCAAGTTCTCGGGTCCCCTGCAGGTCTGATTCCCTTTCCCAGCAGCCACCGACACTCACAACCAGAGCACAAAAGCTCCTGTGCTTCCTTACCCCTTCAGCCACACCCATTGCTCCTTTGACTGGAGATCCACCCCATTCTTGAACTGATGCTACCTATTCCCTATAGCCATGTGAGAGAGCATTTTTCATTGTTAAGGACCAAAAAAATAAAACGATCAAATTGCTGATCCTACTGCGACTGAGAATTGATTGTACGAAGGGATTCTATGCCAAGCAACGAAGGGTTTTAAGTGTCCTTTACTGATCACTTAATTGTCCCAATAACCCAGTGTGTCCTAGACTACTGAGGTTCAGAGAGGGGACACAACTTGCCCCAAGATCACACAGCTAGTGAATTTCAGAGCTCCCATTCCAAGCCAAGGTTGTCTAATTACCCACTGATGTGAAAATAACTACCACTCCTACCACTACGATGACTTCTGCTTCTTCATTTCTGAGAGAGAGAAAGAGCGAGGGCACACACACATGCAAGCGGGGGAGGGGCAGGGAGAGAGAGATTCCTAGACAGCCTTCGACTCAAGTGCACAACCAGACGCTGGGCTGGATTTCACAGACCATGGGAACACGCCCTGAGCCAAAATCAAGAGTCAGACGTTGACCTGACTAAGCCACACAGGCACCCTTCCCTTGTGCAAGGAACTTCTAGGCAAGCTGCTGTAAGGATCCCAGAAGGGCTTGACAAAATTTTCTCATAGGTCACGTTCTAGTTTGGATGCAAGGATTATGGTGATGCCTAGCTGAGGTAAAGTCCCAGCAAAGCATGGAGGGCAGCCTTTCAGGGTCTCCAACGATTCCCTTCGTGGGTACACCTCGTTTTGTGTTCCATACTCTACCACTGGATTAGAGTCAGGAACTCCTGCCTCACTTCGAAAGGACAGACTATGGCCCGAGAGATAGATAGCATGTCCCTTCTGAGGCTCGTAGACAAAGACACTGGTCTCCTCTTGGGCTTGCTCTCGCTCCCTCACCATTGGTTTCGAGGGAAGCCGCCTGCTCCTTGTGGGCTGTATGATGGAGAGGCCCATGTGGCAAGGAATGAATATTTCTTGCTCACCGCAATGGAGGACCTCTGGCTGCTAGGAGCCACCCGAGTGAGCACACAAGCAGATTTCCCGCCAACAAGCCTGGAGATGACTGAAGACCCACATGACATCTTGACTGCAGCCTTGTGAGAGATCCTGAGACACAGGTCCCTGGCTAGATGCACCTGGATGCCTGGCCCACGGAAACCATATGCGGTTATCAATTGGTGTTGTCGGAAGCCCTCTGGGTTGCGGAAAACATTCAAAAAAGACACAAGGGTGAAGCCACAGTTCTGGCTGCTGACCCACCCCCCTCTCCTGGGCTTGAAATTCCAGGGAAGTCAAGCGATGGTAGCAACCACTGAGAGATTAGGGTAAACAATGCCAGAAAGAGGTCCTCTATTCTGTTCTCCATGTATCTCTCTGAGAGGACATGCCCTCACCTGATCCACCCGAGCCAATAGGTGGCCCATGCAGGAGGAGACAACTGGCCGTGTGGTCCAAGTCGGCTGAGAGCACTAGACCCAGCGTCGCAGAGCCTCCTTGAAGCCAGAAAAAGAGCCCAGAAGTTCCCTAGAGAAGGCACAGAAATTAGATGAGTTGAAAGCCTGGGACCTGGTCATTGGGCTTCTGGGCAAGAGGGGAGATGGCCTGTGGAAGGGACACTGCCTGCAACCCCTCTTGGACCAGACCCCACCTGTCTGCTTTGGGATACTGAGGATTAAGACGAGAGTGAACTAGTGTAGAAGAGATGGTGTTCTAATGCTTGGCAGGTTGAAAGCGATTGAAATCGTTGACATTCCTATTCTCCTCGTCCTCAGGACCACCATTAAGGGGAAGGGGCCTTCAAAGAAGCAAGAGGAGTTTATCACTTACAGCAGCCCTGTCAAGTGTCAATATCCAACCACTCCAGTCCCTTCCACCCCCTTGGCAGCCCCACTGCTTTCATAAGGACACAGATACATTCCCCTACAGGCTTTGGAGCAAACGTTAAGTTTTGATTTCTCTAAGATAAATGCCATAGTGCCATGACCTGCTCCTATGGCGGTAGCAAGTCTAGTTCTCAAAGAATCTGTGTGGAAGGGTTGAGCCACTCTATTGGACACCTGAAATTGATATTATACTGCATGTGAACGGGAATGTAACTCACGGCTTGGAAAAGGAAAAGAAACTCTTAACTGTTTTCAAGAGTCAGCTCTATCATTTTCCATTCCCAACTGTGATGCGGGAGTGATCCAGTCATTCCACATCCTGCCTTGCATTTGGTGGTGGGGTCTCTCTCTCCCTCTCTGGCGCATTTGGTTTGAATCACTGTGATAGGTGTGCAGTGAGAGCTCACTGGAGTTTTCATTTGAATTGCCCCAATGGCAACTTTCTATGTGGTTTCCATCTGTCTACGCTTTGGTAAAGGTGGCAGGCCCTTTACTTTTTCCCCACCCCCCTTCTATTTCCTTTTGCTAACTAGATTGCATGCTTACTTGGGGATCAAATTCTGAGTTTCCACGCTTCAGAGAGGAGTCCTCTATTAGCTATGTGATTTGGACCTATTTCCTCCAAGTTGGTAGCTTGTCTTTTGGGTCTTCTTAAGGAGGTCTTTCACACGGCACAGATTTACAATTCTGATTGTTGGATAAAGTCTAATTAATCAACTTTACCTTAGGGAAAATAATTTGATGTTCGACTGGAGGATTCTTTACCTAGCTTTCCATTCTGGAAATTTTCCCCCACATTTTCCCTATAAGATTTATCATTTTCCATGTAAGGCAGTGATTAATTTTGAGCTACTTTTTAAAATACTCTTTTTTTCTTTTTTTCCTTTGGGAGAGTGAACATGTGCATGAGCGGGCAGGGGCCTGGAGGGAGAAGGGAAAAGAGCATCCTCAAGCAGCCTCGCCAGTGAGCTTGGAGCCTGACTTTGTCCCGGGACGCTGAGAGCTTGACAAGAGCCGAAATGAAGAGCTGGCTGCCGCACAGGCTGCCTCACCCAGGCAGCCTGAGTTAAGTTTTGTATAGGGTTTGATACTTAGATTGTGGTCCCCGGCCTCCTCGTCCTCCACCTCCTCCTCCCCTCTCCCGCTCCCTCTTCTGCTTCTCCTTCTTCTTTGCCTATGCATGTCCACTTGCTCTAGCACCATTTATTCAAAACGCTGTCACTCCTCCACTGAACGGCTTTTTACCTTTGTCAAGGCCCCATTCGACATATGGGTGTAGTTCTCTTTCTGGGTCCCTGATTCTGTTCCACTTATCCATCTTTATTCTGTTCCATTGGTCTAGCTCTTCACCAACACCACGCACTTTTGATTACTGTAGACGAATATCTTGAAATGGGGTAGAAGGATTCTTCTGGTTTTCTTCTTTAGTTTTAGTTTCTCCTCTTTTTCTAGGTTCTAAAATAGAAAGATTATAGTTTTGAGACTCCTTTCCTTTTTAGAGAGAGAGAGAGAGATAGACACAGAGACAGAGACAGAGACAGAGACAGAGAAACGGAAGCGGTGCAGAAAGAGAGAGAGATGATTAAGCAGCCACCATGCCCAGCACCAGCACAATGCAGGTTCAGCCTCACTATCCCAAGGTTGACCATGACCCGAGTCAAAATCAAGAGTTGGACTAACTGACTGAGCCACCCAGATGCTCCTCCTCCTTTCTAATGTATGCATTGAGTGCTAAAAATTGAGCTCTCTGTTGATTTAGCTGTGTCCCATCAATTTTAATACGTTGTAGTTTTATTTTCCTTCGGGTCAGTGCACTGAAATTTTATCTTTTGTCTCCGATAATCTAGAAAGTTACTTTCTACGTGTTTAGATTTTGTTATCTTTCTCCCTTTGATATCTAGTTTCATTTTTAACTTTTTTTTATAAGTGTCAAAGTTTAATTCCAAGACAATGCTACGTAGGGTTGCATTTTTTTCAGGTACACAATATAGAGATTCTCCTCCGCTGCCCAACGACTGTTAGCTCCTGTTGCCAGGCACTGATTTGCGTTGGAGTCTCGGGTGCACCTCCCCCACCCCTACTCCCTTCAGCTCCTGTTGCCAGGCACTGGTTTGCATTGGAGACGGAACCCTCGTAGGGGTTCCAAGCAGTTTCTAGTGGCCGAGAGGACACTGGTGATCAGAGACAAAGCCCCCAGGCTCTCTGGAGCCAGCTGGTGGCCATTACAATGTCTCCCCACACAGTTCTGGAGCCGCTGTGGGCTCTCCGGGAACAGCTGTGGGCTTCTGGGTTGCCGATAATCGAACGTTGGCCACATGGGCCACGAGACTCTGGGTTTGGCTGGGAGATCCTCGTGTGCACTGTGTTGCTGGTGTTCATTCCAGTAAAGTGTGGACTCCGCTTAAGAGGAAGAAAGGGGCACTGTGCCCAGAATGAAGTATCTGGAAAAGACATGGAGAAGACCGACCCGGATGCACCAGCCCATGGAGCCGTCGCATCATCGGAGCACAAGGCCAGTCCTCTCCCGCTACAGATCCTTGCTCTGGCTGCCCTGAATCAAGATGTCGGGTACTTTTCTGTGGGAGACGCTACGCAACTGCTGAAGGGAGTTCGGCAAAGGCTGTTGAAGAAGAGCCCTCACCAGCTCACCGATGAAAATCCCATCTGTGGAGCAGCCCAGGACGATGGAGAACCCCCTGCGAGGAATATGCCAGAAGACTTCAAGGACAGCCCTGATCTGCGGGGAAGTGCAGACCCTCTGTCTCAGGACATTGGCAGCTGTGGACTGAGAGGGCAGGAAGAGGCAGGGGAGGCAGGCAGGCCAGAGCTTCCTGACGGAGGTGTGCCGTGGCAGGCCCCCGCTGAGGGCCAGAGCCAACACCACACCCTCAGCCAGATCCTACTGACGGTGATGCATCTGCTAGAGCTCCTTCGAGATCATCTGGAAGGTGGGGGCTCAAGGAGGCAGGTGCAGACTGGCTCCTCCTCCACTGATCACGTGCCCCGTGGGAGCCCCCTGAATCAAGGAAAGCCATCCAGGGCACTGAAGAAGGCACGTCAGGGGAATGAAGAGCTCCCAGGAAACACAACAATCCACCAAGCTGAGCAAGTATCTTTTCACCAGCGAAACAGCCTCCTGGAAAGGGAGATTCAGAAGCTGCACCTGAAGCTCGAGGCAGAGCCTAAGCTGTGCGAAGAGCACCTCAAACACCTGGAGAGGAAGATGATGGAGGAGAAGGCACGCTGCCTGCAAGTGAAGAACGAACTCGCCAAGGTGCGCAGGAAGGTGGATGCTGCCCACTGGAACTTAGGCCTCTACAAGAAGATGGCCGACGACCTGCACCGAGAATGGCAGAGAATCTCCTCCTTGCATGACCGAGAGCGCCTCCTGGTGGAGAACAGAAGTGAGGAGAGCCAGAAGGCTGTTCTGTGGGCAGAGAGGGAGTTCCAAAGGCTCAAGGAAGAAAACCATTGCCTCAGGCAGAAGCTGGCCAACTCTGGGCCCAAGGTCCAGCCTGTCTCCGGGGGGCCTCCTGCTCCTGCTCCTGCTCCTGCTCCAGCTCCAGCTCCTACTCCTGCTCCTGCTCTTCTGGGCACAGCCTCCAAATGCCCTCAAGGGCCACAGGCTCCCCTCAAAGCCCAGAAGCCCAAGAAGGGAGCAAGGGTGCACTGGCCAGACTCCAAGTTCTCGGGTCCCCTGCAGGTCTGATTCCCTTTCCCAGCAGCCACCGACACTCACAACCAGAGCACAAAAGCTCCTGTGCTTCCTTACCCCTTCAGCCACACCCATTGCTCCTTTGACTGGAGATCCACCCCATTCTTGAACTGATGCTACCTATTCCCTATAGCCATGTGAGAGAGCATTTTTCATTGTTAAGGACCAAAAAAATAAAACGATCAAATTGCTGATCCTACTGCGACTGAGAATTGATTGTACGAAGGGATTCTATGCCAAGCAACGAAGGGTTTTAAGTGTCCTTTACTGATCACTTAATTGTCCCAATAACCCAGTGTGTCCTAGACTACTGAGGTTCAGAGAGGGGACACAACTTGCCCCAAGATCACACAGCTAGTGAATTTCAGAGCTCCCATTCCAAGCCAAGGTTGTCTAATTACCCACTGATGTGAAAATAACTACCACTCCTACCACTACGATGACTTCTGCTTCTTCATTTCTGAGAGAGAGAAAGAGCGAGGGCACACACACATGCAAGCGGGGGAGGGGCAGGGAGAGAGAGATTCCTAGACAGCCTTCGACTCAAGTGCACAACCAGACGCTGGGCTGGATTTCACAGACCATGGGAACACGCCCTGAGCTAAAATCAAGAGTCAGACGTTGACCTGACTAAGCCACACAGGCACCCTTCCCTTGTGCAAGGAACTTCTAGGCAAGCTGCTGTAAGGATCCCAGAAGGGCTTGACAAAATTTTCTCATAGGTCACGTTCTAGTTTGGATGCAAGGA
Organism: Mustela nivalis; assembly: GCF_964662115.1. Taxonomy (NCBI): domain Eukaryota; kingdom Metazoa; phylum Chordata; class Mammalia; order Carnivora; family Mustelidae; genus Mustela; species Mustela nivalis. The sequence goes on from NC_139021.1 coordinate 71,106,816, forward strand.
TTATGGTGATGCCTAGCTGAGGTAAAGTCCCAGCAAAGCATGGAGGGCAGCCTTTCAGGGTCTCCAACGATTCCCTTCGTGGGTACACCTCGTTTTGTGTTCCATACTCTACCACTGGATTAGAGTCAGGAACTCCTGCCTCACTTCGAAAGGACAGAATATGGCCCGAGAGATAGATAGCATGTCCCTTCTGAGGCTCGTAGACAAAGACACTGGTCTCCTCTTGGGCTTGCTCTCGCTCCCTCACCATTGGTTTCGAGGGAAGCCGCCTGCTCCTTGTGGGCTGTATGATGGAGAGGCCCATGTGGCAAGGAATGAATATTTCTTGCTCACCGCAATGGAGGACCTCTGGCTGCTAGGAGCCACCCGAGTGAGCACACAAGCAGATTTCCCGCCAACAAGCCTGGAGATGACTGAAGACCCACATGACATCTTGACTGCAGCCTTGTGAGAGATCCTGAGACACAGGTCCCTGGCTAGATGCACCTGGATGCCTGGCCCACGGAAACCATATGCGGTTATCAATTGGTGTTGTCGGAAGCCCTCTGGGTTGCGGAAAACATTCAAAAAAGACACAAGGGTGAAGCCACAGTTCTGGCTGCTGACCCACCCCCCTCTCCTGGGCTTGAAATTCCAGGGAAGTCAAGCGATGGTAGCAACCACTGAGAGATTAGGGTAAACAATGCCAGAAAGAGGTCCTCTATTCTGTTCTCCATGTATCTCTCTGAGAGGACATGCCCTCACCTGATCCACCCGAGCCAATAGGTGGCCCATGCAGGAGGAGACAACTGGCCGTGTGGTCCAAGTCGGCTGAGAGCACTAGACCCAGCGTCGCAGAGCCTCCTTGAAGCCAGAAAAAGAGCCCAGAAGTTCCCTAGAGAAGGCACAGAAATTAGATGAGTTGAAAGCCTGGGACCTGGTCATTGGGCTTCTGGGCAAGAGGGGAGATGGCCTGTGGAAGGGACACTGCCTGCAACCCCTCTTGGACCAGACCCCACCTGTCTGCTTTGGGATACTGAGGATTAAGACGAGAGTGAACTAGTGTAGAAGAGATGGTGTTCTAATGCTTGGCAGGTTTAAAGCGATTGAAATCGTTGACATTCCTATTCTCCTCGTCCTCAGGACCACCATTAAGGGGAAGGGGCCTTCAAAGAAGCAAGAGGAGTTTATCACTTACAGCAGCCCTGTCAAGTGTCAATATCCAACCACTCCAGTCCCTTCCACCCCCTTGGCAGCCCCACTGCTTTCATAAGGACACAGATACATTCCCCTACAGGCTTTGGAGCAAACGTTAAGTTTTGATTTCTCTAAGATAAATGCCATAGTGCCATGACCTGCTCCTATGGCGGTAGCAAGTCTAGTTCTCAAAGAATCTGTGTGGAAGGGTTGAGCCACTCTATTGGACACCTGAAATTGATATTATACTGCATGTGAACGGGAATGTAACTCACGGCTTGGAAAAGGAAAAGAAACTCTTAACTGTTTTCAAGAGTCAGCTCTATCATTTTCCATTCCCAACTGTGATGCGGGAGTGATGCAGTCATTCCACATCCTGCCTTGCATTTGGTGGTGGGGTCTCTCTCTCCCTCTCTGGCGCATTTGGTTTGAATCACTGTGATAGGTGTGCAGTGAGAGCTCACTGGAGTTTTCATTTGAATTGCCCCAATGGCAACTTTCTATGTGGTTTCCATCTGTCTACGCTTTGGTAAAGGTGGCAGGCCCTTTACTTTTTCCCCACCCCCCTTCTATTTCCTTTTGCTAACTAGATTGCATGCTTACTTGGGGATCAAATTCTGAGTTTCCATGCTTCAGACAGGAGTCCTCTATTAGCTATGTGATTTGGACCTATTTCCTCCAAGTTGGTAGCTTGTCTTTTGGGTCTTCTTAAGGAGGTCTTTCACACGGCACAGATTTACAATTCTGATTGTTGGATAAAGTCTAATTAATCAACTTTACCTTAGGGAAAATAATTTGATGTTCGACTGGAGGATTCTTTACCTAGCTTTCCATTCTGGAAATTTTCCCCCACATTTTCCCTATAAGATTTATCATTTTCCATGTAAGGCAGTGATTAATTTTGAGCTACTTTTTAAAATACTCTTTTTTTCTTTTTTTCCTTTGGGAGAGTGAACATGTGCATGAGCGGGCAGGGGCCTGGAGGGAGAAGGGAAAAGAGCATCCTCAAGCAGCCTCGCCAGTGAGCTTGGAGCCTGACTTTGTCCCGGGACGCTGAGAGCTTGACAAGAGCCGAAATGAAGAGCTGGCTGCCGCACAGGCTGCCTCACCCAGGCAGCCTGAGTTAAGTTTTGTATAGGGTTTGATACTTAGATTGTGGTCCCCGGCCTCCTCGTCCTCCACCTCCTCCTCCCCTCTCCCGCTCCCTCTTCTGCTTCTCCTTCTTCTTTGCCTATGCATGTCCACTTGCTCTAGCACCATTTATTCAAAACGCTGTCACTCCTCCACTGAACGGCTTTTTACCTTTGTCAAGGCCCCATTCGACATATGGGTGTAGTTCTCTTTCTGGGTCCCTGATTCTGTTCCACTTATCCATCTTTATTCTGTTCCATTGGTCTAGCTCTTCACCAACACCACGCACTTTTGATTACTGTAGACGAATATCTTGAAATGGGGTAGAAGGATTCTTCTGGTTTTCTTCTTTAGTTTTAGTTTCTCCTCTTTTTCTAGGTTCTAAAATAGAAAGATTATAGTTTTGAGACTCCTTTCCTTTTTAGAGAGAGAGAGAGAGATAGACACAGAGACAGAGACAGAGACAGAGACAGAGAAACGGAAGCGGTGCAGAAAGAGAGAGAGATGATTAAGCAGCCACCATGCCCAGCACCAGCACAATGCAGGTTCAGCCTCACTATCCCAAGGTTGACCATGACCCGAGTCAAAATCAAGAGTTGGACTAACTGACTGAGCCACCCAGATGCTCCTCCTCCTTTCTAATGTATGCATTGAGTGCTAAAAATTGAGCTCTCTGTTGATTTAGCTGTGTCCCATCAATTTTAATACGTTGTAGTTTTATTTTCCTTCGGGTCAGTGCACTGAAATTTTATCTTTTGTCTCCGATAATCTAGAAAGTTACTTTCTACGTGTTTAGATTTTGTTATCTTTCTCCCTTTGATATCTAGTTTCATTTTTAACTTTTTTTTATAAGTGTCAAAGTTTAATTCCAAGACAATGCTACGTAGGGTTGCATTTTTTTCAGGTCCACAATATAGAGATTCTCCTCCGCTGCCCAACGACTGTTAGCTCCTGTTGCCAGGCACTGATTTGCGTTGGAGTCTCGGGTGCACCTCCCCCACCCCTACTCCCTTCAGCTCCTGTTGCCAGGCACTGGTTTGCATTGGAGACGGAACCCTCGTAGGGGTTCCAAGCAGTTTCTAGTGGCCGAGAGGACACTGGTGATCAGAGACAAAGCCCCCAGGCTCTCTGGAGCCAGCTGGTGGCCATTACAATGTCTCCCCACACAGTTCTGGAGCCGCTGTGGGCTCTCCGGGAACAGCTGTGGGCTTCTGGGTTGCCGATAATCGAACGTTGGCCACATGGGCCACGAGACTCTGGGTTTGGCTGGGAGATCCTCGTGTGCACTGTGTTGCTGGTGTTCATTCCAGTAAAGTGTGGACTCCGCTTAAGAGGAAGAAAGGGGCACTGTGCCCAGAATGAAGTATCTGGAAAAGACATGGAGAAGACCGACCCGGATGCACCAGCCCATGGAGCCGTCGCATCATCGGAGCACAAGGCCAGTCCTCTCCCGCTACAGATCCTTGCTCTGGCTGCCCTGAATCAAGATGTCGGGTACTTTTCTGTGGGAGACGCTACGCAACTGCTGAAGGGAGTTCGGCAAAGGCTGTTGAAGAAGAGCCCTCACCAGCTCACCGATGAAAATCCCATCTGTGGAGCAGCCCAGGACGATGGAGAACCCCCTGCGAGGAATATGCCAGAAGACTTCAAGGACAGCCCTGATCTGCGGGGAAGTGCAGACCCTCTGTCTCAGGACATTGGCAGCTGTGGACTGAGAGGGCAGGAAGAGGCAGGGGAGGCAGGCAGGCCAGAGCTTCCTGACGGAGGTGTGCCGTGGCAGGCCCCCGCTGAGGGCCAGAGCCAACACCACACCCTCAGCCAGATCCTACTGACGGTGATGCATCTGCTAGAGCTCCTTCGAGATCATCTGGAAGGTGGGGGCTCAAGGAGGCAGGTGCAGACTGGCTCCTCCTCCACTGATCACGTGCCCCGTGGGAGCCCCCTGAATCAAGGAAAGCCATCCAGGGCACTGAAGAAGGCACGTCAGGGGAATGAAGAGCTCCCAGGAAACACAACAATCCACCAAGCTGAGCAAGTATCTTTTCACCAGCGAAACAGCCTCCTGGAAAGGGAGATTCAGAAGCTGCACCTGAAGCTCGAGGCAGAGCCTAAGCTGTGCGAAGAGCACCTCAAACACCTGGAGAGGAAGATGATGGAGGAGAAGGCACGCTGCCTGCAAGTGAAGAACGAACTCGCCAAGGTGCGCAGGAAGGTGGATGCTGCCCACTGGAACTTAGGCCTCTACAAGAAGATGGCCGACGACCTGCACCGAGAATGGCAGAGAATCTCCTCCTTGCATGACCGAGAGCGCCTCCTGGTGGAGAACAGAAGTGAGGAGAGCCAGAAGGCTGTTCTGTGGGCAGAGAGGGAGTTCCAAAGGCTCAAGGAAGAAAACCATTGCCTCAGGCAGAAGCTGGCCAACTCTGGGCCCAAGGTCCAGCCTGTCTCCGGGGGGCCTCCTGCTCCTGCTCCTGCTCCTGCTCCTGCTCCAGCTCCAGCTCCTACTCCTGCTCCTGCTCTTCTGGGCACAGCCTCCAAATGCCCTCAAGGGCCACAGGCTCCCCTCAAAGCCCAGAAGCCCAAGAAGGGAGCAAGGGTGCACTGGCCAGACTCCAAGTTCTCGGGTCCCCTGCAGGTCTGATTCCCTTTCCCAGCAGCCACCGACACTCACAACCAGAGCACAAAAGCTCCTGTGCTTCCTTACCCCTTCAGCCACACCCATTGCTCCTTTGACTGGAGATCCACCCCATTCTTGAACTGATGCTACCTATTCCCTATAGCCATGTGAGAGAGCATTTTTCATTGTTAAGGACCAAAAAAATAAAACGATCAAATTGCTGATCCTACTGCGACTGAGAATTGATTGTACGAAGGGATTCTATGCCAAGCAACGAAGGGTTTTAAGTGTCCTTTACTGATCACTTAATTGTCCCAATAACCCAGTGTGTCCTAGACTACTGAGGTTCAGAGAGGGGACACAACTTGCCCCAAGATCACACAGCTAGTGAATTTCAGAGCTCCCATTCCAAGCCAAGGTTGTCTAATTACCCACTGATGTGAAAATAACTACCACTCCTACCACTACGATGACTTCTGCTTCTTCATTTCTGAGAGAGAGAAAGAGCGAGGGCACACACACATGCAAGCGGGGGAGGGGCAGGGAGAGAGAGATTCCTAGACAGCCTTCGACTCAAGTGCACAACCAGACGCTGGGCTGGATTTCACAGACCATGGGAACACGCCCTGAGCCAAAATCAAGAGTCAGACGTTGACCTGACTAAGCCACACAGGCACCCTTCCCTTGTGCAAGGAACTTCTAGGCAAGCTGCTGTAAGGATCCCAGAAGGGCTTGACAAAATTTTCTCATAGGTCACGTTCTAGTTTGGATGCAAGGATTATGGTGATGCCTAGCTGAGGTAAAGTCCCAGCAAAGCATGGAGGGCAGCCTTTCAGGGTCTCCAACGATTCCCTTCGTGGGTACACCTCGTTTTGTGTTCCATACTCTACCACTGGATTAGAGTCAGGAACTCCTGCCTCACTTCGAAAGGACAGACTATGGCCCGAGAGATAGATAGCATGTCCCTTCTGAGGCTCGTAGACAAAGACACTGGTCTCCTCTTGGGCTTGCTCTCGCTCCCTCACCATTGGTTTCGAGGGAAGCCGCCTGCTCCTTGTGGGCTGTATGATGGAGAGGCCCATGTGGCAAGGAATGAATATTTCTTGCTCACCGCAATGGAGGACCTCTGGCTGCTAGGAGCCACCCGAGTGAGCACACAAGCAGATTTCCCGCCAACAAGCCTGGAGATGACTGAAGACCCACATGACATCTTGACTGCAGCCTTGTGAGAGATCCTGAGACACAGGTCCCTGGCTAGATGCACCTGGATGCCTGGCCCACGGAAACCATATGCGGTTATCAATTGGTGTTGTCGGAAGCCCTCTGGGTTGCGGAAAACATTCAAAAAAGACACAAGGGTGAAGCCACAGTTCTGGCTGCTGACCCACCCCCCTCTCCTGGGCTTGAAATTCCAGGGAAGTCAAGCGATGGTAGCAACCACTGAGAGATTAGGGTAAACAATGCCAGAAAGAGGTCCTCTATTCTGTTCTCCATGTATCTCTCTGAGAGGACATGCCCTCACCTGATCCACCCGAGCCAATAGGTGGCCCATGCAGGAGGAGACAACTGGCCGTGTGGTCCAAGTCGGCTGAGAGCACTAGACCCAGCGTCGCAGAGCCTCCTTGAAGCCAGAAAAAGAGCCCAGAAGTTCCCTAGAGAAGGCACAGAAATTAGATGAGTTGAAAGCCTGGGACCTGGTCATTGGGCTTCTGGGCAAGAGGGGAGATGGCCTGTGGAAGGGACACTGCCTGCAACCCCTCTTGGACCAGACCCCACCTGTCTGCTTTGGGATACTGAGGATTAAGACGAGAGTGAACTAGTGTAGAAGAGATGGTGTTCTAATGCTTGGCAGGTTTAAAGCGATTGAAATCGTTGACATTCCTATTCTCCTCGTCCTCAGGACCACCATTAAGGGGAAGGGGCCTTCAAAGAAGCAAGAGGAGTTTATCACTTACAGCAGCCCTGTCAAGTGTCAATATCCAACCACTCCAGTCCCTTCCACCCCCTTGGCAGCCCCACTGCTTTCATAAGGACACAGATACATTCCCCTACAGGCTTTGGAGCAAACGTTAAGTTTTGATTTCTCTAAGATAAATGCCATAGTGCCATGACCTGCTCCTATGGCGGTAGCAAGTCTAGTTCTCAAAGAATCTGTGTGGAAGGGTTGAGCCACTCTATTGGACACCTGAAATTGATATTATACTGCATGTGAACGGGAATGTAACTCACGGCTTGGAAAAGGAAAAGAAACTCTTAACTGTTTTCAAGAGTCAGCTCTATCATTTTCCATTCCCAACTGTGATGCGGGAGTGATCCAGTCATTCCACATCCTGCCTTGCATTTGGTGGTGGGGTCTCTCTCTCCCTCTCTGGCGCATTTGGTTTGAATCACTGTGATAGGTGTGCAGTGAGAGCTCACTGGAGTTTTCATTTGAATTGCCCCAATGGCAACTTTCTATGTGGTTTCCATCTGTCTACGCTTTGGTAAAGGTGGCAGGCCCTTTACTTTTTCCCCACCCCCCTTCTATTTCCTTTTGCTAACTAGATTGCATGCTTACTTGGGGATCAAATTCTGAGTTTCCATGCTTCAGACAGGAGTCCTCTATTAGCTATGTGATTTGGACCTATTTCCTCCAAGTTGGTAGCTTGTCTTTTGGGTCTTCTTAAGGAGGTCTTTCACACGGCACAGATTTACAATTCTGATTGTTGGATAAAGTCTAATTAATCAACTTTACCTTAGGGAAAATAATTTGATGTTCGACTGGAGGATTCTTTACCTAGCTTTCCATTCTGGAAATTTTCCCCCACATTTTCCCTATAAGATTTATCATTTTCCATGTAAGGCAGTGATTAATTTTGAGCTACTTTTTAAAATACTCTTTTTTTCTTTTTTTCCTTTGGGAGAGTGAACATGTGCATGAGCGGGCAGGGGCCTGGAGGGAGAAGGGAAAAGAGCATCCTCAAGCAGCCTCGCCAGTGAGCTTGGAGCCTGACTTTGTCCCGGGACGCTGAGAGCTTGACAAGAGCCGAAATGAAGAGCTGGCTGCCGCACAGGCTGCCTCACCCAGGCAGCCTGAGTTAAGTTTTGTATAGGGTTTGATACTTAGATTGTGGTCCCCGGCCTCCTCGTCCTCCACCTCCTCCTCCCCTCTCCCGCTCCCTCTTCTGCTTCTCCTTCTTCTTTGCCTATGCATGTCCACTTGCTCTAGCACCATTTATTCAAAACGCTGTCACTCCTCCACTGAACGGCTTTTTACCTTTGTCAAGGCCCCATTCGACATATGGGTGTAGTTCTCTTTCTGGGTCCCTGATTCTGTTCCACTTATCCATCTTTATTCTGTTCCATTGGTCTAGCTCTTCACCAACACCCCGCACTTTTGATTACTGTAGACGAATATCTTGAAATGGGGTAGAAGGATTCTTCTGGTTTTCTTCTTTAGTTTTAGTTTCTCCTCTTTTTCTAGGTTCTAAAATAGAAAGATTATAGTTTTGAGACTCCTTTCCTTTTTAGAGAGAGAGAGAGAGATAGACACAGAGACAGAGACAGAGACAGAGACAGAGACAGAGACAGAGAAACGGAAGCGGTGCAGAAAGAGAGAGAGATGATTAAGCAGCCACCATGCCCAGCACCAGCACAATGCAGGTTCAGCCTCACTATCCCAAGGTTGACCATGACCCGAGTCAAAATCAAGAGTTGGACTAACTGACTGAGCCACCCAGATGCTCCTCCTCCTTTCTAATGTATGCATTGAGTGCTAAAAATTGAGCTCTCTGTTGATTTAGCTGTGTCCCATCAATTTTAATACGTTGTAGTTTTATTTTCCTTCGGGTCAGTGCACTGAAATTTTATCTTTTGTCTCCGATAATCTAGAAAGTTACTTTCTACGTGTTTAGATTTTGTTATCTTTCTCCCTTTGATATCTAGTTTCATTTTTAACTTTTTTTTATAAGTGTCAAAGTTTAATTCCAAGACAATGCTACGTAGGGTTGCATTTTTTTCAGGTCCACAATATAGAGATTCTCCTCCGCTGCCCAACGACTGTTAGCTCCTGTTGCCAGGCACTGATTTGCGTTGGAGTCTCGGGTGCACCTCCCCCACCCCTACTCCCTTCAGCTCCTGTTGCCAGGCACTGGTTTGCATTGGAGACGGAACCCTCGTAGGGGTTCCAAGCAGTTTCTAGTGGCCGAGAGGACACTGGTGATCAGAGACAAAGCCCCCAGGCTCTCTGGAGCCAGCTGGTGGCCATTACAATGTCTCCCCACACAGTTCTGGAGCCGCTGTGGGCTCTCCGGGAACAGCTGTGGGCTTCTGGGTTGCCGATAATCGAACGTTGGCCACATGGGCCACGAGACTCTGGGTTTGGCTGGGAGATCCTCGTGTGCACTGTGTTGCTGGTGTTCATTCCAGTAAAGTGTGGACTCCGCTTAAGAGGAAGAAAGGGGCACTGTGCCCAGAATGAAGTATCTGGAAAAGACATGGAGAAGACCGACCCGGATGCACCAGCCCATGGAGCCGTCGCATCATCGGAGCACAAGGCCAGTCCTCTCCCGCTACAGATCCTTGCTCTGGCTGCCCTGAATCAAGATGTCGGGTACTTTTCTGTGGGAGACGCTACGCAACTGCTGAAGGGAGTTCGGCAAAGGCTGTTGAAGAAGAGCCCTCACCAGCTCACCGATGAAAATCCCATCTGTGGAGCAGCCCAGGACGATGGAGAACCCCCTGCGAGGAATATGCCAGAAGACTTCAAGGACAGCCCTGATCTGCGGGGAAGTGCAGACCCTCTGTCTCAGGACATTGGCAGCTGTGGACTGAGAGGGCAGGAAGAGGCAGGGGAGGCAGGCAGGCCAGAGCTTCCTGACGGAGGTGTGCCGTGGCAGGCCCCCGCTGAGGGCCAGAGCCAACACCACACCCTCAGCCAGATCCTACTGACGGTGATGCATCTGCTAGAGCTCCTTCGAGATCATCTGGAAGGTGGGGGCTCAAGGAGGCAGGTGCAGACTGGCTCCTCCTCCACTGATCACGTGCCCCGTGGGAGCCCCCTGAATCAAGGAAAGCCATCCAGGGCACTGAAGAAGGCACGTCAGGGGAATGAAGAGCTCCCAGGAAACACAACAATCCACCAAGCTGAGCAAGTATCTTTTCACCAGCGAAACAGCCTCCTGGAAAGGGAGATTCAGAAGCTGCACCTGAAGCTCGAGGCAGAGCCTAAGCTGTGCAAAGAGCACCTCAAACACCTGGAGAGGAAGATGATGGAGGAGAAGGCACGCTGCCTGCAAGTGAAGAACGAACTCGCCAAGGTGCGCAGGAAGGTGGATGCTGCCCACTGGAACTTAGGCCTCTACAAGAAGATGGCCGACGACCTGCACCGAGAATGGCAGAGAATCTCCTCCTTGCATGACCGAGAGCGCCTCCTGGTGGAGAACAGAAGTGAGGAGAGCCAGAAGGCTGTTCTGTGGGCAGAGAGGGAGTTCCAAAGGCTCAAGGAAGAAAACCATTGCCTCAGGCAGAAGCTGGCCAACTCTGGGCCCAAGGTCCAGCCTGTCTCCGGGGGGCCTCCTGCTCCTGCTCCTGCTCCTGCTCCAGCTCCAGCTCCTACTCCTGCTCCTGCTCTTCTGGGCACAGCCTCCAAATGCCCTCAAGGGCCACAGGCTCCCCTCAAAGCCCAGAAGCCCAAGAAGGGAGCAAGGGTGCACTGGCCAGACTCCAAGTTCTCGGGTCCCCTGCAGGTCTGATTCCCTTTCCCAGCAGCCACCGACACTCACAACCAGAGCACAAAAGCTCCTGTGCTTCCTTACCCCTTCAGCCACACCCATTGCTCCTTTGACTGGAGATCCACCCCATTCTTGAACTGATGCTACCTATTCCCTATAGCCATGTGAGAGAGCATTTTTCATTGTTAAGGACCAAAAAAATAAAACGATCAAATTGCTGATCCTACTGCGACTGAGAATTGATTGTACGAAGGGATTCTATGCCAAGCAACGAAGGGTTTTAAGTGTCCTTTACTGATCACTTAATTGTCCCAATAACCCAGTGTGTCCTAGACTACTGAGGTTCAGAGAGGGGACACAACTTGCCCCTAGATCACACAGCTAGTGAATTTCAGAGCTCCCATTCCAAGCCAAGGTTGTCTAATTACCCACTGATGTGAAAATAACTACCACTCCTACCACTACGATGACTTCTGCTTCTTCATTTCTGAGAGAGAGAAAGAGCGAGGGCACACACACATGCAAGCGGGGGAGGGGCAGGGAGAGAGAGATTCCTAGACAGCCTTCGACTCAAGTGCACAACCAGACGCTGGGCTGGATTTCACAGACCATGGGAACACGCCCTGAGCCAAAATCAAGAGTCAGACGTTGACCTGACTAAGCCACACAGGCACCCTTCCCTTGTGCAAGGAACTTCTAGGCAAGCTGCTGTAAGGATCCCAGAAGGGCTTGACAAAATTTTCTCATAGGTCACGTTCTAGTTTGGATGCAAGGATTATGGTGATGCCTAGCTGAGGTAAAGTCCCAGCAAAGCATGGAGGGCAGCCTTTCAGGGTCTCCAACGATTCCCTTCGTGGGTACACCTCGTTTTGTGTTCCATACTCTACCACTGGATTAGAGTCAGGAACTCCTGCCTCACTTCGAAAGGACAGACTATGGCCCGAGAGATAGATAGCATGTCCCTTCTGAGGCTCGTAGACAAAGACACTGGTCTCCTCTTGGGCTTGCTCTCGCTCCCTCACCATTGGTTTCGAGGGAAGCCGCCTGCTCCTTGTGGGCTGTATGATGGAGAGGCCCATGTGGCAAGGAATGAATATTTCTTGCTCACCGCAATGGAGGACCTCTGGCTGCTAGGAGCCACCCGAGTGAGCACACAAGCAGATTTCCCGCCAACAAGCCTGGAGATGACTGAAGACCCACATGACATCTTGACTGCAGCCTTGTGAGAGATCCTGAGACACAGGTCCCTGGCTAGATGCACCTGGATGCCTGGCCCACGGAAACCATATGCGGTTATCAATTGGTGTTGTCGGAAGCCCTCTGGGTTGCGGAAAACATTCAAAAAAGACACAAGGGTGAAGCCACAGTTCTGGCTGCTGACCCACCCCCCTCTCCTGGGCTTGAAATTCCAGGGAAGTCAAGCGATGGTAGCAACCACTGAGAGATTAGGGTAAACAATGCCAGAAAGAGGTCCTCTATTCTGTTCTCCATGTATCTCTCTGAGAGGACATGCCCTCACCTGATCCACCCGAGCCAATAGGTGGCCCATGCAGGAGGAGACAACTGGCCGTGTGGTCCAAGTCGGCTGAGAGCACTAGACCCAGCGTCGCAGAGCCTCCTTGAAGCCAGAAAAAGAGCCCAGAAGTTCCCTAGAGAAGGCACAGAAATTAGATGAGTTGAAAGCCTGGGACCTGGTCATTGGGCTTCTGGGCAAGAGGGGAGATGGCCTGTGGAAGGGACACTGCCTGCAACCCCTCTTGGACCAGACCCCACCTGTCTGCTTTGGGATACTGAGGATTAAGACGAGAGTGAACTAGTGTAGAAGAGATGGTGTTCTAATGCTTGGCAGGTTTAAAGCGATTGAAATCGTTGACATTCCTATTCTCCTCGTCCTCAGGACCACCATTAAGGGGAAGGGGCCTTCAAAGAAGCAAGAGGAGTTTATCACTTACAGCAGCCCTGTCAAGTGTCAATATCCAACCACTCCAGTCCCTTCCACCCCCTTGGCAGCCCCACTGCTTTCATAAGGACACAGATACATTCCCCTACAGGCTTTGGAGCAAACGTTAAGTTTTGATTTCTCTAAGATAAATGCCATAGTGCCATGACCTGCTCCTATGGCGGTAGCAAGTCTAGTTCTCAAAGAATCTGTGTGGAAGGGTTGAGCCACTCTATTGGACACCTGAAATTGATATTATACTGCATGTGAACGGGAATGTAACTCACGGCTTGGAAAAGGAAAAGAAACTCTTAACTGTTTTCAAGAGTCAGCTCTATCATTTTCCATTCCCAACTGTGATGCGGGAGTGATCCAGTCATTCCACATCCTGCCTTGCATTTGGTGGTGGGGTCTCTCTCTCCCTCTCTGGCGCATTTGGTTTGAATCACTGTGATAGGTGTGCAGTGAGAGCTCACTGGAGTTTTCATTTGAATTGCCCCAATGGCAACTTTCTATGTGGTTTCCATCTGTCTACGCTTTGGTAAAGGTGGCAGGCCCTTTACTTTTTCCCCACCCCCCTTCTATTTCCTTTTGCTAACTAGATTGCATGCTTACTTGGGGATCAAATTCTGAGTTTCCATGCTTCAGACAGGAGTCCTCTATTAGCTATGTGATTTGGACCTATTTCCTCCAAGTTGGTAGCTTGTCTTTTGGGTCTTCTTAAGGAGGTCTTTCACACGGCACAGATTTACAATTCTGATTGTTGGATAAAGTCTAATTAATCAACTTTACCTTAGGGAAAATAATTTGATGTTCGACTGGAGGATTCTTTACCTAGCTTTCCATTCTGGAAATTTTCCCCCACATTTTCCCTATAAGATTTATCATTTTCCATGTAAGGCAGTGATTAATTTTGAGCTACTTTTTAAAATACTCTTTTTTTCTTTTTTTCCTTTGGGAGAGTGAACATGTGCATGAGCGGGCAGGGGCCTGGAGGGAGAAGGGAAAAGAGCATCCTCAAGCAGCCTCGCCAGTGAGCTTGGAGCCTGACTTTGTCCCGGGACGCTGAGAGCTTGACAAGAGCCGAAATGAAGAGCTGGCTGCCGCACAGGCTGCCTCACCCAGGCAGCCTGAGTTAAGTTTTGTATAGGGTTTGATACTTAGATTGTGGTCCCCGGCCTCCTCGTCCTCCACCTCCTCCTCCCCTCTCCCGCTCCCTCTTCTGCTTCTCCTTCTTCTTTGCCTATGCATGTCCACTTGCTCTAGCACCATTTATTCAAAACGCTGTCACTCCTCCACTGAACGGCTTTTTACCTTTGTCAAGGCCCCATTCGACATATGGGTGTAGTTCTCTTTCTGGGTCCCTGATTCTGTTCCACTTATCCATCTTTATTCTGTTCCATTGGTCTAGCTCTTCACCAACACCCCGCACTTTTGATTACTGTAGACGAATATCTTGAAATGGGGTAGAAGGATTCTTCTGGTTTTCTTCTTTAGTTTTAGTTTCTCCTCTTTTTCTAGGTTCTAAAATAGAAAGATTATAGTTTTGAGACTCCTTTCCTTTTTAGAGAGAGAGAGAGAGATAGACACAGAGACAGAGACAGAGACAGAGACAGAGACAGAGACAGAGAAACGGAAGCGGTGCAGAAAGAGAGAGAGATGATTAAGCAGCCACCATGCCCAGCACCAGCACAATGCAGGTTCAGCCTCACTATCCCAAGGTTGACCATGACCCGAGTCAAAATCAAGAGTTGGACTAACTGACTGAGCCACCCAGATGCTCCTCCTCCTTTCTAATGTATGCATTGAGTGCTAAAAATTGAGCTCTCTGTTGATTTAGCTGTGTCCCATCAATTTTAATACGTTGTAGTTTTATTTTCCTTCGGGTCAGTGCACTGAAATTTTATCTTTTGTCTCCGATAATCTAGAAAGTTACTTTCTACGTGTTTAGATTTTGTTATCTTTCTCCCTTTGATATCTAGTTTCATTTTTAACTTTTTTTTATAAGTGTCAAAGTTTAATTCCAAGACAATGCTACGTAGGGTTGCATTTTTTTCAGGTCCACAATATAGAGATTCTCCTCCGCTGCCCAACGACTGTTAGCTCCTGTTGCCAGGCACTGATTTGCGTTGGAGTCTCGGGTGCACCTCCCCCACCCCTACTCCCTTCAGCTCCTGTTGCCAGGCACTGGTTTGCATTGGAGACGGAACCCTCGTAGGGGTTCCAAGCAGTTTCTAGTGGCCGAGAGGACACTGGTGATCAGAGACAAAGCCCCCAGGCTCTCTGGAGCCAGCTGGTGGCCATTACAATGTCTCCCCACACAGTTCTGGAGCCGCTGTGGGCTCTCCGGGAACAGCTGTGGGCTTCTGGGTTGCCGATAATCGAACGTTGGCCACATGGGCCACGAGACTCTGGGTTTGGCTGGGAGATCCTCGTGTGCACTGTGTTGCTGGTGTTCATTCCAGTAAAGTGTGGACTCCGCTTAAGAGGAAGAAAGGGGCACTGTGCCCAGAATGAAGTATCTGGAAAAGACATGGAGAAGACCGACCCGGATGCACCAGCCCATGGAGCCGTCGCATCATCGGAGCACAAGGCCAGTCCTCTCCCGCTACAGATCCTTGCTCTGGCTGCCCTGAATCAAGATGTCGGGTACTTTTCTGTGGGAGACGCTACGCAACTGCTGAAGGGAGTTCGGCAAAGGCTGTTGAAGAAGAGCCCTCACCAGCTCACCGATGAAAATCCCATCTGTGGAGCAGCCCAGGACGATGGAGAACCCCCTGCGAGGAATATGCCAGAAGACTTCAAGGACAGCCCTGATCTGCGGGGAAGTGCAGACCCTCTGTCTCAGGACATTGGCAGCTGTGGACTGAGAGGGCAGGAAGAGGCAGGGGAGGCAGGCAGGCCAGAGCTTCCTGACGGAGGTGTGCCGTGGCAGGCCCCCGCTGAGGGCCAGAGCCAACACCACACCCTCAGCCAGATCCTACTGACGGTGATGCATCTGCTAGAGCTCCTTCGAGATCATCTGGAAGGTGGGGGCTCAAGGAGGCAGGTGCAGACTGGCTCCTCCTCCACTGATCACGTGCCCCGTGGGAGCCCCCTGAATCAAGGAAAGCCATCCAGGGCACTGAAGAAGGCACGTCAGGGGAATGAAGAGCTCCCAGGAAACACAACAATCCACCAAGCTGAGCAAGTATCTTTTCACCAGCGAAACAGCCTCCTGGAAAGGGAGATTCAGAAGCTGCACCTGAAGCTCGAGGCAGAGCCTAAGCTGTGCGAAGAGCACCTCAAACACCTGGAGAGGAAGATGATGGAGGAGAAGGCACGCTGCCTGCAAGTGAAGAACGAACTCGCCAAGGTGCGCAGGAAGGTGGATGCTGCCCACTGGAACTTAGGCCTCTACAAGAAGATGGCCGACGACCTGCACCGAGAATGGCAGAGAATCTCCTCCTTGCATGACCGAGAGCGCCTCCTGGTGGAGAACAGAAGTGAGGAGAGCCAGAAGGCTGTTCTGTGGGCAGAGAGGGAGTTCCAAAGGCTCAAGGAAGAAAACCATTGCCTCAGGCAGAAGCTGGCCAACTCTGGGCCCAAGGTCCAGCCTGTCTCCGGGGGGCCTCCTGCTCCTGCTCCTGCTCCTGCTCCAGCTCCAGCTCCTACTCCTGCTCCTGCTCTTCTGGGCACAGCCTCCAAATGCCCTCAAGGGCCACAGGCTCCCCTCAAAGCCCAGAAGCCCAAGAAGGGAGCAAGGGTGCACTGGCCAGACTCCAAGTTCTCGGGTCCCCTGCAGGTCTGATTCCCTTTCCCAGCAGCCACCGACACTCACAACCAGAGCACAAAAGCTCCTGTGCTTCCTTACCCCTTCAGCCACACCCATTGCTCCTTTGACTGGAGATCCACCCCATTCTTGAACTGATGCTACCTATTCCCTATAGCCATGTGAGAGAGCATTTTTCATTGTTAAGGACCAAAAAAATAAAACGATCAAATTGCTGATCCTACTGCGACTGAGAATTGATTGTACGAAGGGATTCTATGCCAAGCAACGAAGGGTTTTAAGTGTCCTTTACTGATCACTTAATTGTCCCAATAACCCAGTGTGTCCTAGACTACTGAGGTTCAGAGAGGGGACACAACTTGCCCCTAGATCACACAGCTAGTGAATTTCAGAGCTCCCATTCCAAGCCAAGGTTGTCTAATTACCCACTGATGTGAAAATAACTACCACTCCTACCACTACGATGACTTCTGCTTCTTCATTTCTGAGAGAGAGAAAGAGCGAGGGCACACACACATGCAAGCGGGGGAGGGGCAGGGAGAGAGAGATTCCTAGACAGCCTTCGACTCAAGTGCACAACCAGACGCTGGGCTGGATTTCACAGACCATGGGAACACGCCCTGAGCCAAAATCAAGAGTCAGACGTTGACCTGACTAAGCCACACAGGCACCCTTCCCTTGTGCAAGGAACTTCTAGGCAAGCTGCTGTAAGGATCCCAGAAGGGCTTGACAAAATTTTCTCATAGGTCACGTTCTAGTTTGGATGCAAGGATTATGGTGATGCCTAGCTGAGGTAAAGTCCCAGCAAAGCATGGAGGGCAGCCTTTCAGGGTCTCCAACGATTCCCTTCGTGGGTACACCTCGTTTTGTGTTCCATACTCTACCACTGGATTAGAGTCAGGAACTCCTGCCTCACTTCGAAAGGACAGACTATGGCCCGAGAGATAGATAGCATGTCCCTTCTGAGGCTCGTAGACAAAGACACTGGTCTCCTCTTGGGCTTGCTCTCGCTCCCTCACCATTGGTTTCGAGGGAAGCCGCCTGCTCCTTGTGGGCTGTATGATGGAGAGGCCCATGTGGCAAGGAATGAATATTTCTTGCTCACCGCAATGGAGGACCTCTGGCTGCTAGGAGCCACCCGAGTGAGCACACAAGCAGATTTCCCGCCAACAAGCCTGGAGATGACTGAAGACCCACATGACATCTTGACTGCAGCCTTGTGAGAGATCCTGAGACACAGGTCCCTGGCTAGATGCACCTGGATGCCTGGCCCACGGAAACCATATGCGGTTATCAATTGGTGTTGTCGGAAGCCCTCTGGGTTGCGGTAAACATTCAAAAAAGACACAAGGGTGAAGCCACAGTTCTGGCTGCTGACCCACCCCCCTCTCCTGGGCTTGAAATTCCAGGGAAGTCAAGCGATGGTAGCAACCACTGAGAGATTAGGGTAAACAATGCCAGAAAGAGGTCCTCTATTCTGTTCTCCATGTATCTCTCTGAGAGGACATGCCCTCACCTGATCCACCCGAGCCAATAGGTGGCCCATGCAGGAGGAGACAACTGGCCGTGTGGTCCAAGTCGGCTGAGAGCACTAGACCCAGCGTCGCAGAGCCTCCTTGAAGCCAGAAAAAGAGCCCAGAAGTTCCCTAGAGAAGGCACAGAAATTAGATGAGTTGAAAGCCTGGGACCTGGTCATTGGGCTTCTGGGCAAGAGGGGAGATGGCCTGTGGAAGGGACACTGCCTGCAACCCCTCTTGGACCAGACCCCACCTGTCTGCTTTGGGATACTGAGGATTAAGACGAGAGTGAACTAGTGTAGAAGAGATGGTGTTCTAATGCTTGGCAGGTTGAAAGCGATTGAAATCGTTGACATTCCTATTCTCCTCGTCCTCAGGACCACCATTAAGGGGAAGGGGCCTTCAAAGAAGCAAGAGGAGTTTATCACTTACAGCAGCCCTGTCAAGTGTCAATATCCAACCACTCCAGTCCCTTCCACCCCCTTGGCAGCCCCACTGCTTTCATAAGGACACAGATACATTCCCCTACAGGCTTTGGAGCAAACGTTAAGTTTTGATTTCTCTAAGATAAATGCCATAGTGCCATGACCTGCTCCTATGGCGGTAGCAAGTCTAGTTCTCAAAGAATCTGTGTGGAAGGGTTGAGCCACTCTATTGGACACCTGAAATTGATATTATACTGCATGTGAACGGGAATGTAACTCACGGCTTGGAAAAGGAAAAGAAACTCTTAACTGTTTTCAAGAGTCAGCTCTATCATTTTCCATTCCCAACTGTGATGCGGGAGTGATCCAGTCATTCCACATCCTGCCTTGCATTTGGTGGTGGGGTCTCTCTCTCCCTCTCTGGCGCATTTGGTTTGAATCACTGTGATAGGTGTGCAGTGAGAGCTCACTGGAGTTTTCATTTGAATTGCCCCAATGGCAACTTTCTATGTGGTTTCCATCTGTCTACGCTTTGGTAAAGGTGGCAGGCCCTTTACTTTTTCCCCACCCCCCTTCTATTTCCTTTTGCTAACTAGATTGCATGCTTACTTGGGGATCAAATTCTGAGTTTCCATGCTTCAGACAGGAGTCCTCTATTAGCTATGTGATTTGGACCTATTTCCTCCAAGTTGGTAGCTTGTCTTTTGGGTCTTCTTAAGGAGGTCTTTCACACGGCACAGATTTACAATTCTGATTGTTGGATAAAGTCTAATTAATCAACTTTACCTTACGGAAAATAATTTGATGTTCGACTGGAGGATTCTTTACCTAGCTTTCCATTCTGGAAATTTTCCCCCACATTTTCCCTATAAGATTTATCATTTTCCATGTAAGGCAGTGATTAATTTTGAGCTACTTTTTAAAATACTCTTTTTTTCTTTTTTTCCTTTGGGAGAGTGAACATGTGCATGAGCGGGCAGGGGCCTGGAGGGAGAAGGGAAAAGAGCATCCTCAAGCAGCCTCGCCAGTGAGCTTGGAGCCTGACTTTGTCCCGGGATGCTGAGAGCTTGACAAGAGCCGAAATGAAGAGCTGGCTGCCGCACAGGCTGCCTCACCCAGGCAGCCTGAGTTAAGTTTTGTATAGGGTTTGATACTTAGATTGTGGTCCCCGGCCTCCTCGTCCTCCACCTCCTCCTCCCCTCTCCCGCTCCCTCTTCTGCTTCTCCTTCTTCTTTGCCTATGCATGTCCACTTGCTCTAGCACCATTTATTCAAAACGCTGTCACTCCTCCACTGAACGGCTTTTTACCTTTGTCAAGGCCCCATTCGACATATGGGTGTAGTTCTCTTTCTGGGTCCCTGATTCTGTTCCACTTATCCATCTTTATTCTGTTCCATTGGTCTAGCTCTTCACCAACACCACGCACTTTTGATTACTGTAGACGAATATCTTGAAATGGGGTAGAAGGATTCTTCTGGTTTTCTTCTTTAGTTTTAGTTTCTCCTCTTTTTCTAGGTTCTAAAATAGAAAGATTATAGTTTTGAGACTCCTTTCCTTTTTAGAGAGAGAGAGAGAGATAGACACAGAGACAGAGACAGAGACAGAGACAGAGACAGAGAAACGGAAGTGGTGCAGAAAGAGAGAGAGATGATTAAGCAGCCACCATGCCCAGCACCAGCACAATGCAGGTTCAGCCTCACTATCCTAAGGTTGACCATGACCCGAGTCAAAATCAAGAGTTGGACTAACTGACTGAGCCACCCAGATGCTCCTCCTCCTTTCTAATGTATGCATTGAGTGCTAAAAATTGAGCTCTCTGTTGATTTAGCTGTGTCCCATCAATTTTAATACGTTGTAGTTTTATTTTCCTTCGGGTCAGTGCACTGAAATTTTATCTTTTGTCTCCGATAATCTAGAAAGTTACTTTCTACGTGTTTAGATTTTGTTATCTTTCTCCCTTTGATATCTAGTTTCATTTTTAACTTTTTTTTATAAGTGTCAAAGTTTAATTCCAAGACAATGCTACGTAGGGTTGCATTTTTTTCAGGTCCACAATATAGAGATTCTCCTCCGCTGCCCAACGACTGTTAGCTCCTGTTGCCAGGCACTGATTTGCGTTGGAGTCTCGGGTGCACCTCCCCCACCCCTACTCCCTTCAGCTCCTGTTGCCAGGCACTGGTTTGCATTGGAGACGGAACCCTCGTAGGGGTTCCAAGCAGTTTCTAGTGGCCGAGAGGACACTGGTGATCAGAGACAAAGCCCCCAGGCTCTCTGGAGCCAGCTGGTGGCCATTACAATGTCTCCCCACACAGTTCTGGAGCCGCTGTGGGCTCTCCGGGAACAGCTGTGGGCTTCTGGGTTGCCGATAATCGAACGTTGGCCACATGGGCCACGAGACTCTGGGTTTGGCTGGGAGATCCTCGTGTGCACTGTGTTGCTGGTGTTCATTCCAGTAAAGTGTGGACTCCGCTTAAGAGGAAGAAAGGGGCACTGTGCCCAGAATGAAGTATCTGGAAAAGACATGGAGAAGACCGACCCGGATGCACCAGCCCATGGAGCCGTCGCATCATCGGAGCACAAGGCCAGTCCTCTCCCACTACAGATCCTTGCTCTGGCTGCCCTGAATCAAGATGTCGGGTACTTTTCTGTGGGAGACGCTACGCAACTGCTGAAGGGAGTTCGGCAAAGGCTGTTGAAGAAGAGCCCTCACCAGCTCACCGATGAAAATCCCATCTGTGGAGCAGCCCAGGACGATGGAGAACCCCCTGCGAGGAATATGCCAGAAGACTTCAAGGACAGCCCTGATCTGCGGGGAAGTGCAGACCCTCTGTCTCAGGACATTGGCAGCTGTGGACTGAGAGGGCAGGAAGAGGCAGGGGAGGCAGGCAGGCCAGAGCTTCCTGACGGAGGTGTGCCGTGGCAGGCCCCCGCTGAGGGCCAGAGCCAACACCACACCCTCAGCCAGATCCTACTGACGGTGATGCATCTGCTAGAGCTCCTTCGAGATCATCTGGAAGGTGGGGGCTCAAGGAGGCAGGTGCAGACTGGCTCCTCCTCCACTGATCACGTGCCCCGTGGGAGCCCCCTGAATCAAGGAAAGCCATCCAGGGCACTGAAGAAGGCACGTCAGGGGAATGAAGAGCTCCCAGGAAACACAACAATCCACCAAGCTGAGCAAGTATCTTTTCACCAGCGAAACAGCCTCCTGGAAAGGGAGATTCAGAAGCTGCACCTGAAGCTCGAGGCAGAGCCTAAGCTGTGCGAAGAGCACCTCAAACACCTGGAGAGGAAGATGATGGAGGAGAAGGCACGCTGCCTGCAAGTGAAGAACGAACTCGCCAAGGTGCGCAGGAAGGTGGATGCTGCCCACTGGAACTTAGGCCTCTACAAGAAGATGGCCGACGACCTGCACCGAGAATGGCAGAGAATCTCCTCCTTGCATGACCGAGAGCGCCTCCTGGTGGAGAACAGAAGTGAGGAGAGCCAGAAGGCTGTTCTGTGGGCAGAGAGGGAGTTCCAAAGGCTCAAGGAAGAAAACCATTGCCTCAGGCAGAAGCTGGCCAACTCTGGGCCCAAGGTCCAGCCTGTCTCCGGGGGGCCTCCTGCTCCTGCTCCTGCTCCTGCTCCAGCTCCAGCTCCTACTCCTGCTCCTGCTCTTCTGGGCACAGCCTCCAAATGCCCTCAAGGGCCACAGGCTCCCCTCAAAGCCCAGAAGCCCAAGAAGGGAGCAAGGGTGCACTGGCCAGACTCCAAGTTCTCGGGTCCCCTGCAGGTCTGATTCCCTTTCCCAGCAGCCACCGACACTCACAACCAGAGCACAAAAGCTCCTGTGCTTCCTTACCCCTTCAGCCACACCCATTGCTCCTTTGACTGGAGATCCACCCCATTCTTGAACTGATGCTACCTATTCCCTATAGCCATGTGAGAGAGCATTTTTCATTGTTAAGGACCAAAAAAATAAAACGATCAAATTGCTGATCCTACTGCGACTGAGAATTGATTGTATGAAGGGATTCTATGCCAAGCAACGAAGGGTTTTAAGTGTCCTTTACTGATCACTTAGTTGTCCCAATAACCCAGTGTGTCATAGACTACTGAGGTTCAGAGAGGGGACACAACTTGCCCCAAGATCACACAGCTAGTGAATTTCAGAGCTCCCATTCCAAGCCAAGGTTGTCTAATTACCCACTGATGTGAAAATAACTACCACTCCTACCACTACGATGACTTCTGCTTCTTCATTTCTGAGAGAGAGAAAGAGCGAGGGCACACACACATGCAAGCGGGGGAGGGGCAGGGAGAGAGAGATTCCTAGACAGCCTTCGACTCAAGTGCACAACCAGACGCTGGGCTGGATTTCACAGACCATGGGAACACGCCCTGAGCCAAAATCAAGAGTCAGACGTTGACCTGACTAAGCCACACAGGCACCCTTCCCTTGTGCAAGGAACTTCTAGGCAAGCTGCTGTAAGGATCCCAGAAGGGCTTGACAAAATTTTCTCATAGGTCACGTTCTAGTTTGGATGCAAGGATTATGGTGATGCCTAGCTGAGGTAAAGTCCCAGCAAAGCATGGAGGGCAGCCTTTCAGGGTCTCCAACGATTCCCTTCGTGGGTACACCTCGTTTTGTGTTCCATACTCTACCACTGGATTAGAGTCAGGAACTCCTGCCTCACTTCGAAAGGACAGACTATGGCCCGAGAGATAGATAGCATGTCCCTTCTGAGGCTCGTAGACAAAGACACTGGTCTCCTCTTGGGCTTGCTCTCGCTCCCTCACCATTGGTTTCGAGGGAAGCCGCCTGCTCCTTGTGGGCTGTATGATGGAGAGGCCCATGTGGCAAGGAATGAATATTTCTTGCTCACCGCAATGGAGGACCTCTGGCTGCTAGGAGCCACCCGAGTGAGCACACAAGCAGATTTCCCGCCAACAAGCCTGGAGATGACTGAAGACCCACATGACATCTTGACTGCAGCCTTGTGAGAGATCCTGAGACACAGGTCCCTGGCTAGATGCACCTGGATGCCTGGCCCACGGAAACCATATGCGGTTATCAATTGGTGTTGTCGGAAGCCCTCTGGGTTGCGGAAAACATTCAAAAAAGACACAAGGGTGAAGCCACAGTTCTGGCTGCTGACCCACCCCCCTCTCCTGGGCTTGAAATTCCAGGGAAGTCAAGCGATGGTAGCAACCACTGAGAGATTAGGGTAAACAATGCCAGAAAGAGGTCCTCTATTCTGTTCTCCATGTATCTCTCTGAGAGGACATGCCCTCACCTGATCCACCCGAGCCAATAGGTGGCCCATGCAGGAGGAGACAACTGGCCGTGTGGTCCAAGTCGGCTGAGAGCACTAGACCCAGCGTCGCAGAGCCTCCTTGAAGCCAGAAAAAGAGCCCAGAAGTTCCCTAGAGAAGGCACAGAAATTAGATGAGTTGAAAGCCTGGGACCTGGTCATTGGGCTTCTGGGCAAGAGGGGAGATGGCCTGTGGAAGGGACACTGCCTGCAACCCCTCTTGGACCAGACCCCACCTGTCTGCTTTGGGATACTGAGGATTAAGACGAGAGTGAACTAGTGTAGAAGAGATGGTGTTCTAATGCTTGGCAGGTTTAAAGCGATTGAAATCGTTGACATTCCTATTCTCCTCGTCCTCAGGACCACCATTAAGGGGAAGGGGCCTTCAAAGAAGCAAGAGGAGTTTATCACTTACAGCAGCCCTGTCAAGTGTCAATATCCAACCACTCCAGTCCCTTCCACCCCCTTGGCAGCCCCACTGCTTTCATAAGGACACAGATACATTCCCCTACAGGCTTTGGAGCAAACGTTAAGTTTTGATTTCTCTAAGATAAATGCCATAGTGCCATGACCTGCTCCTATGGCGGTAGCAAGTCTAGTTCTCAAAGAATCTGTGTGGAAGGGTTGAGCCACTCTATTGGACACCTGAAATTGATATTATACTGCATGTGAACGGGAATGTAACTCACGGCTTGGAAAAGGAAAAGAAACTCTTAACTGTTTTCAAGAGTCAGCTCTATCATTTTCCATTCCCAACTGTGATGCGGGAGTGATCCAGTCATTCCACATCCTGCCTTGCATTTGGTGGTGGGGTCTCTCTCTCCCTCTCTGGCGCATTTGGTTTGAATCACTGTGATAGGTGTGCAGTGAGAGCTCACTGGAGTTTTCATTTGAATTGCCCCAATGGCAACTTTCTATGTGGTTTCCATCTGTCTACGCTTTGGTAAAGGTGGCAGGCCCTTTACTTTTTCCCCACCCCCCTTCTATTTCCTTTTGCTAACTAGATTGCATGCTTACTTGGGGATCAAATTCTGAGTTTCCATGCTTCAGACAGGAGTCCTCTATTAGCTATGTGATTTGGACCTATTTCCTCCAAGTTGGTAGCTTGTCTTTTGGGTCTTCTTAAGGAGGTCTTTCACACGGCACAGATTTACAATTCTGATTGTTGGATAAAGTCTAATTAATCAACTTTACCTTAGGGAAAATAATTTGATGTTCGACTGGAGGATTCTTTACCTAGCTTTCCATTCTGGAAATTTTCCCCCACATTTTCCCTATAAGATTTATCATTTTCCATGTAAGGCAGTGATTAATTTTGAGCTACTTTTTAAAATACTCTTTTTTTCTTTTTTTCCTTTGGGAGAGTGAACATGTGCATGAGCGGGCAGGGGCCTGGAGGGAGAAGGGAAAAGAGCATCCTCAAGCAGCCTCGCCAGTGAGCTTGGAGCCTGACTTTGTCCCGGGACGCTGAGAGCTTGACAAGAGCCGAAATGAAGAGCTGGCTGCCGCACAGGCTGCCTCACCCAGGCAGCCTGAGTTAAGTTTTGTATAGGGTTTGATACTTAGATTGTGGTCCCCGGCCTCCTCGTCCTCCACCTCCTCCTCCCCTCTCCCGCTCCCTCTTCTGCTTCTCCTTCTTCTTTGCCTATGCATGTCCACTTGCTCTAGCACCATTTATTCAAAACACTGTCACTCCTCCACTGAACGGCTTTTTACCTTTGTCAAGGCCCCATTCGACATATGGGTGTAGTTCTCTTTCTGGGTCCCTGATTCTGTTCCACTTATCCATCTTTATTCTGTTCCATTGGTCTAGCTCTTCACCAACACCACGCACTTTTGATTACTGTAGACGAATATCTTGAAATGGGGTAGAAGGATTCTTCTGGTTTTCTTCTTTAGTTTTAGTTTCTCCTCTTTTTCTAGGTTCTAAAATAGAAAGATTATAGTTTTGAGACTCCTTTCCTTTTTAGAGAGAGAGAGAGAGATAGACACAGAGACAGAGACAGAGACAGAGACAGAGACAGAGAAACGGAAGCAGTGCAGAAAGAGAGAGAGATGATTAAGCAGCCACCATGCCCAGCACCAGCACAATGCATGTTCAGCCTCACTATCCCAAGGTTGACCATGACCCGAGTCAAAATCAAGAGTTGGACTAACTGACTGAGCCACCCAGATGTTCCTCCTCCTTTCTAATGTATGCATTGAGTGCTAAAAATGGAGCTCTCTGTTGATTTAGCTGTGTCCCATCAATTTTAATACGTTGTAGTTTTATTTTCCTTCGGGTCAGTGCACTGAAATTTTATCTTTTGTCTCCGATAATCTAGAAAGTTACTTTCTACGTGTTTAGATTTTGTTATCTTTCTCCCTTTGATATCTAGTTTCATTTTTAACTTTTTTTTATAAGTGTCAAAGTTTAATTCCAAGACAATGCTACATAGGGTTGCATTTTTTTCAGGTCCACAATATAGAGATTCTCCTCCGCTGCCCAACGACTGTTAGCTCCTGTTGCCAGGCACTGATTTGCGTTGGAGTCTCGGGTGCACCTCCCCCACCCCTACTCCCTTCAGCTCCTGTTGCCAGGCACTGGTTTGCATTGGAGACGGAACCCTCGTAGGGGTTCCAAGCAGTTTCTAGTGGCCGAGAGGACACTGGTGATCAGAGACAAAGCCCCCAGGCTCTCTGGAGCCAGCTGGTGGCCATTACAATGTCTCCCCACACAGTTCTGGAGCCGCTGTGGGCTCTCCGGGAACAGCTGTGGGCTTCTGGGTTGCCGATAATCGAACGTTGGCCACATGGGCCACGAGACTCTGGGTTTGGCTGGGAGATCCTCGTGTGCACTGTGTTGCTGGTGTTCATTCCAGTAAAGTGTGGACTCCGCTTAAGAGGAAGAAAGGGGCACTGTGCCCAGAATGAAGTATCTGGAAAAGACATGGAGAAGACCGACCCGGATGCACCAGCCCATGGAGCCGTCGCATCATCGGAGCACAGGGCCAGTCCTCTCCCGCTACAGATCCTTGCTCTGGCTGCCCTGAATCAAGATGTCGGGTACTTTTCTGTGGGAGACGCTACGCAACTGCTGAAGGGAGTTCGGCAAAGGCTGTTGAAGAAGAGCCCTCACCAGCTCACCGATGAAAATCCCATCTGTGGAGCAGCCCAGGACGATGGAGAACCCCCTGCGAGGAATATGCCAGAAGACTTCAAGGACAGCCCTGATCTGCGGGGAAGTGCAGACCCTCTGTCTCAGGACATTGGCAGCTCTGGACTGAGAGGGCAGGAAGAGGCAGGGGAGGCAGGCAGGCCAGAGCTTCCTGACGGAGGTGTGCCGTGGCAGGCCCCCGCTGAGGGCCAGAGCCAACACCACACCCTCAGCCAGATCCTACTGACGGTGATGCATCTGCTAGAGCTCCTTCGAGATCATCTGGAAGGTGGGGGCTCAAGGAGGCAGGTGCAGACTGGCTCCTCCTCCACTGATCACGTGCCCCGTGGGAGCCCCCTGAATCAAGGAAAGCCATCCAGGGCACTGAAGAAGGCACGTCAGGGGAATGAAGAGCTCCCAGGAAACACAACAATCCACCAAGCTGAGCAAGTATCTTTTCACCAGCGAAACAGCCTCCTGGAAAGGGAGATTCAGAAGCTGCACCTGAAGCTCGAGGCAGAGCCTAAGCTGTGCGAAGAGCACCTCAAACACCTGGAGAGGAAGATGATGGAGGAGAAGGCACGCTGCCTGCAAGTGAAGAACGAACTCGACAAGGTGCGCAGGAAGGTGGATGCTGCCCACTGGAACTTAGGCCTCTACAAGAAGATGGCCGACGACCTGCACCGAGAATGGCAGAGAATCTCCTCCTTGCATGACCGAGAGCGCCTCCTGGTGGAGAACAGAAGTGAGGAGAGCCAGAAGGCTGTTCTGTGGGCAGAGAGGGAGTTCCAAAGGCTCAAGGAAGAAAACCATTGCCTCAGGCAGAAGCTGGCCAACTCTGGGCCCAAGGTCCAGCCTGTCTCCGGGGGGCCTCCTGCTCCTGCTCCTGCTCCAGCTCCAGCTCCTACTCCTGCTCCTGCTCTTCTGGGCACAGCCTCCAAATGCCCTCAAGGGCCACAGGCTCCCCTCAAAGCCCAGAAGCCCAAGAAGGGAGCAAGCGTGCACTGGCCAGACTCCAAGTTCTCGGGTCCCCTGCAGGTCTGATTCCCTTTCCCAGCAGCCACCGACACTCACAACCAGAGCACAAAAGCTCCTGTGCTTCCTTACCCCTTCAGCCACACCCATTGCTCCTTTGACTGGAGATCCACCCCATTCTTGAACTGATGCTACCTATTCCCTATAGCCATGTGAGAGAGCATTTTTCATTTTTAAGGACCAAAAAAATAAAACGATCAAATTGCTGATCCTACTGCGACTGAGAATTGATTGTACGAAGGGATTCTATGCCAAGCAACGAAGGGTTTTAAGTGTCCTTTACTGATCACTTAATTGTCCCAATAACCCAGTGTGTCATAGACTACTGAGGTTCAGAGAGGGGACACAACTTGCCCCAAGATCACACAGCTATTGAATTTCAGAGCTCCCATTCCAAGCCAAGGTTGTCTAATTACCCACTGATGTGAAAATAACTACCACTCCTACCACTACGATGACTTCTGCTTCTTCATTTCTGAGAGAGAGAAAGAGCGAGGGCACACACACATGCAAGCGGGGGAGGGGCAGGGAGACAGAGATTCCTAGACAGCCTTCGACTCAAGTGCACAACCAGACGCTGGGCTGGATTTCACAGACCATGGGAACACGCCCTGAGCCAAAATCAAGAGTCAGACGTTGACCTGACTAAGCCACACAGGCACCCTTCCCTTGTGCAAGGAACTTCTAGGCAAGCTGCTGTAAGGATCCCAGAAGGGCTTGACAAAATTTTCTCATAGATCACGTTCTAGTTTGGATGCAAGGATTATGGTGATGCCTAGCTGAGGTAAAGTCCCAGCAAAGCATGGAGGGCAGCCTTTCAGGGTCTCCAACGATTCCCTTCGTGGGTACACCTCGTTTTGTGTTCCATACTCTACCACTGGATTAGAATCAGGAACTCCTGCCTCACTTCGAAAGGACAGAATATGGCCCGAGAGATAGATAGCATGTCCCTTCTGAGGCTCGTAGACAAAGACAATGGTCTCCTCTTGGGCTTGCTCTCGCTCCCTCACCATTGGTTTCGAGGGAAGCCGCCTGCTCCTTGTGGGCTGTATGATGGAGAGGCCCATGTGGCAAGGAATGAATATTTCTTGCTCACCGCAATGGAGGACCTCTGGCTGCTAGGAGCCACCCGAGTGAGCACACAAGCAGATTTCCCACCAACAAGCCTGGAGATGACTGAAGACCCACATGACATCTTGACTGCAGCCTTGTGAGAGATCCTGAGACACAGGTCCCTGGCTAGATGCACCTGGATGCCTGGCCCACGGAAACCATATGCGGTTATCAATTGGTGTTGTCGGAAGCCCTCTGGGTTGCGGAAAACATTCAAAAAAGACACAAGGGTGAAGCCACAGTTCTGGCTGCTGACCCACCCCCCTCTCCTGGGCTTGAAATTCCAGGGAAGTCAAGCGATGGTAGCAACCACTGAGAGATTAGGGTAAACAATGCCAGAAAGAGGTCCTCTATTCTGTTCTCCATGTATCTCTCTGAGAGGACATGCCCTCACCTGATCCACCCGAGCCAATAGCTGGCCCATGCAGGAGGAGACAACTGGCCGTGTGGTCCAAGTCGGCTGAGAGCACTAGACCCAGCGTCGCAGAGCCTCCTTGAAGCCAGAAAAAGAGCCCAGAAGTTCCCTGGTGTCCCTAGAGAAGGCACAGAAATTAGATGAGTTGAAAGGCTGGGACCTGGTCATTGGGCTTCTGGGCAAGAGGGGAGATGGCCTGTGGAAGGGACACTGCCTGCAACCCCTCTTGGACCAGACCCCACCTGTCTGCTTTGGGATACTGAGGATTAAGACGAGAGTGAACTAGTGTAGAAGAGATGGTGTTCTAATGCTTGGCAGGTTGAAAGCGATTGAAATCGTTGACATTCCTATTCTCCTCGTCCTCAGGACCACCATTAAGGGGAAGGGGCCTTCAAAGAAGCAAGAGGAGTTTATCACTTACAGCAGCCCTGTCAAGTGTCAATATCCAACCACTCCAGTCCCTTCCACCCCCTTGGCAGCCCCACTGCTTTCATAAGGACACAGATACATTCCCCTACAGGCTTTGGAGCAAACGTTAAGTTTTGATTTCTCTAAGATAAATGCCATAGTGCCATGACCTGCTCCTATGGCGGTAGCAAGTCTAGTTCTCAAAGAATCTGTGTGGAAGGGTTGAGCCACTCTATTGGACACCTGAAATTGATATTATACTGCATGTGAACGGGAATGTAACTCACGGCTTGGAAAAGGAAAAGAAACTCTTAACTGTTTTCAAGAGTCAGCTCTATCATTTTCCATTCCCAACTGTGATGCGGGAGTGATCCAGTCATTCCACATCCTGCCTTGCATTTGGTGGTGGGGTCTCTCTCTCCCTCTCTGGCGCATTTGGTTTGAATCACTGTGATAGGTGTGCAGTGAGAGCTCACTGGAGTTTTCATTTGAATTGCCCCAATGGCAACTTTCTATGTGGTTTCCATCTGTCTACGCTTTGGTAAAGGTGGCAGGCCCTTTACTTTTTCCCCACCCCCCTTCTATTTCCTTTTGCTAACTAGATTGCATGCTTACTTGGGGATCAAATTCTGAGTTTCCATGCTTCAGACAGGAGTCCTCTATTAGCTATGTGATTTGGACCTATTTCCTCCAAGTTGGTAGCTTGTCTTTTGGGTCTTCTTAAGGAGGTCTTTCACACGGCACAGATTTACAATTCTGATTGTTGGATAAAGTCTAATTAATCAACTTTACCTTAGGGAAAATAATTTGATGTTCGACTGGAGGATTCTTTACCTAGCTTTCCATTCTGGAAATTTTCCCCCACATTTTCCCTATAAGATTTATCATTTTCCATGTAAGGCAGTGATTAATTTTGAGCTACTTTTTAAAATACTCTTTTTTTCTTTTTTTCCTTTGGGAGAGTGAACATGTGCATGAGCGGGCAGGGGCCTGGAGGGAGA
Organism: Mustela nivalis; assembly: GCF_964662115.1. Classification (NCBI taxonomy): domain Eukaryota; kingdom Metazoa; phylum Chordata; class Mammalia; order Carnivora; family Mustelidae; genus Mustela; species Mustela nivalis. The sequence continues at coordinate 71,137,506 of NC_139021.1, forward strand.
AGGGAAAAGAGCATCCTCAAGCAGCCTCGCCAGTGAGCTTGGAGCCTGACTTTGTCCCGGGACGCTGAGAGCTTGACAAGAGCCGAAATGAAGAGCTGGCTGCCGCACAGGCTGCCTCACCCAGGCAGCCTGAGTTAAGTTTTGTATAGGGTTTGATACTTAGATTGTGGTCCCCGGCCTCCTCGTCCTCCACCTCCTCCTCCCCTCTCCCGCTCCCTCTTCTGCTTCTCCTTCTTCTTTGCCTATGCATGTCCACTTGCTCTAGCACCATTTATTCAAAACGCTGTCACTCCTCCACTGAACGGCTTTTTACCTTTGTCAAGGCCCCATTCGACATATGGGTGTAGTTCTCTTTCTGGGTCCCTGATTCTGTTCCACTTATCCATCTTTATTCTGTTCCATTGGTCTAGCTCTTCACCAACACCCCGCACTTTTGATTACTGTAGACGAATATCTTGAAATGGGGTAGAAGGATTCTTCTGGTTTTCTTCTTTAGTTTTAGTTTCTCCTCTTTTTCTAGGTTCTAAAATAGAAAGATTATAGTTTTGAGACTCCTTTCCTTTTTAGAGAGAGAGAGAGAGATAGACACAGAGACAGAGACAGAGACAGAGACAGAGAAACGGAAGCGGTGCAGAAAGAGAGAGAGATGATTAAGCAGCCACCATGCCCAGCACCAGCACAATGCAGGTTCAGCCTCACTATCCCAAGGTTGACCATGACCCGAGTCAAAATCAAGAGTTGGACTAACTGACTGAGCCACCCAGATGCTCCTCCTCCTTTCTAATGTATGCATTGAGTGCTAAAAATTGAGCTCTCTGTTGATTTAGCTGTGTCCCATCAATTTTAATACGTTGTAGTTTTATTTTCCTTCGGGTCAGTGCACTGAAATTTTATCTTTTGTCTCCGATAATCTAGAAAGTTACTTTCTACGTTTTTAGATTTTGTTATCTTTCTCCCTTTGATATCTAGTTTCATTTTTAACTTTTTTTTATAAGTGTCAAAGTTTAATTCCAAGACAATGCTACATAGGGTTGCATTTTTTTCAGGTCCACAATATAGAGATTCTCTTCCGCTGCCCAACGACTGTTAGCTCCTGTTGCCAGGCACTGATTTGCGTTGGAGTCTCGGGTGCACCTCCCCCACCCCTACTCCCTTCAGCTCCTGTTGCCAGGCACTGGTTTGCATTGGAGACGGAACCCTCGTAGGGGTTCCAAGCAGTTTCTAGTGGCCGAGAGGACACTGGTGATCAGAGACAAAGCCCCCAGGCTCTCTGGAGCCAGCTGGTGGCCATTACAATGTCTCCCCACACAGTTCTGGAGCCGCTGTGGGCTCTCCGGGAACAGCTGTGGGCTTCTGGGTTGCCGATAATCGAACGTTGGCCACATGGGCCACGAGACTCTGGGTTTGGCTGGGAGATCCTCGTGTGCACTGTGTTGCTGGTGTTCATTCCAGTAAAGTGTGGACTCCGCTTAAGAGGAAGAAAGGGGCACTGTGCCCAGAATGAAGTATCTGGAAAAGACATGGAGAAGACCGACCCGGATGCACCAGCCCATGGAGCCGTCGCATCATCGGAGCACAAGGCCAGTCCTCTCCCGCTACAGATCCTTGCTCTGGCTGCCCTGAATCAAGATGTCGGGTACTTTTCTGTGGGAGACGCTACGCAACTGCTGAAGGGAGTTCGGCAAAGGCTGTTGAAGAAGAGCCCTCACCAGCTCACCGATGAAAATCCCATCTGTGGAGCAGCCCAGGACGATGGAGAACCCCCTGCGAGGAATATGCCAGAAGACTTCAAGGACAGCCCTGATCTGCGGGGAAGTGCAGATCCTCCGACTCAGGACATTGGCAGCTGTGGACTGAGAGGGCAGGAAGAGGCAGGGGAGGCAGGCAGGCCAGAGCTTCCTGACGGAGGTGTGCCGTGGCAGGCCCCCGCTCAGGGCCAGAGCCAACACCACACCCTCAGCCAGATCCTACTGACGGTGATGCATCTGCTAGAGCTCCTTCGAGATCATCTGGAAGGTGGGGGCTCAAGGAGGCAGGTGCAGACTGGCTCCTCCTCCACTGATCACGTGCCCCGTGGGAGCCCCCTGAATCAAGGAAAGCCATCCAGGGCACTGAAGAAGGCACGTCAGGGGAATGAAGAGCTCCCAGGAAACACAACAATCCACCAAGCTGAGCAAGTATCTTTTCACCAGCGAAACAGCCTCCTGGAAAGGGAGATTCAGAAGCTGCACCTGAAGCTCGAGGCAGAGCCTAAGCTGTGCGAAGAGCACCTCAAACACCTGGAGAGGAAGATGATGGAGGAGAAGGCACGCTGCCTGCAAGTGAAGAACGAACTCGCCAAGGTGCGCAGGAAGGTGGATGCTGCCCACTGGAACTTAGGCCTCTACAAGAAGATGGCCGACGACCTGCACCGAGAATGGCAGAGAATCTCCTCCTTGCATGACCGAGAGCGCCTCCTGGTGGAGAACAGAAGTGAGGAGAGCCAGAAGGCTGTTCTGTGGGCAGAGAGGGAGTTCCAAAGGCTCAAGGAAGAAAACCATTGCCTCAGGCAGAAGCTGGCCAACTCTGGGCCCAAGGTCCAGCCTGTCTCCGGGGGGCCTCCTGCTCCTGCTCCTGCTCCTGCTCCAGCTCCAGCTCCTACTCCTGCTCCTGCTCTTCTGGGCACAGCCTCCAAATGCCCTCAAGGGCCACAGGCTCCCCTCAAAGCCCAGAAGCCCAAGAAGGGAGCAAGGGTGCACTGGCCAGACTCCAAGTTCTCGGGTCCCCTGCAGGTCTGATTCCCTTTCCCAGCAGCCACCGACACTCACAACCAGAGCACAAAAGCTCCTGTGCTTCCTTACCCCTTCAGCCACACCCATTGCTCCTTTGACTGGAGATCCACCCCATTCTTGAACTGATGCTACCTATTCCCTATAGCCATGTGAGAGAGCATTTTTCATTGTTAAGGACCAAAAAAATAAAACGATCAAATTGCTGATCCTACTGCGACTGAGAATTGATTGTACGAAGGGATTCTATGCCAAGCAACGAAGGGTTTTAAGTGTCCTTTACTGATCACTTAATTGTCCCAATAACCCAGTGTGTCCTAGACTACTGAGGTTCAGAGAGGGGACACAACTTGCCCCAAGATCACACAGCTAGTGAATTTCAGAGCTCCCATTCCAAGCCAAGGTTGTCTAATTACCCACTGATGTGAAAATAACTACCACTCCTACCACTACGATGACTTCTGCTTCTTCATTTCTGAGAGAGAGAAAGAGCGAGGGCACACACACATGCAAGCGGGGGAGGGGCAGGGAGAGAGAGATTCCTAGACAGCCTTCGACTCAAGTGCACAACCAGACGCTGGGCTGGATTTCACAGACCATGGGACCACGCCCTGAGCCAAAATCAAGAGTCAGACGTTGACCTGACTAAGCCACACAGGCACCCTTCCCTTGTGCAAGGAACTTCTAGGCAAGCTGCTGTAAGGATCCCAGAAGGGCTTGACAAAATTTTCTCATAGGTCACGTTCTAGTTTGGATGCAAGGATTATGGTGATGCCTAGCTGAGGTAAAGTCCCAGCAAAGCATGGAGGGCAGCCTTTCAGGGTCTCCAACGATTCCCTTCGTGGGTACACCTCGTTTTGTGTTCCATACTCTACCACTGGATTAGAGTCAGGAACTCCTGCCTCACTTCGAAAGGACAGACTATGGCCCGAGAGATAGATAGCATGTCCCTTCTGAGGCTCGTAGACAAAGACACTGGTCTCCTCTTGGGCTTGCTCTCGCTCCCTCACCATTGGTTTCGAGGGAAGCCGCCTGCTCCTTGTGGGCTGTATGATGGAGAGGCCCATGTGGCAAGGAATGAATATTTCTTGCTCACCGCAATGGAGGACCTCTGGCTGCTAGGAGCCACCCGAGTGAGCACACAAGCAGATTTCCCGCCAACAAGCCTGGAGATGACTGAAGACCCACATGACATCTTGACTGCAGCCTTGTGAGAGATCCTGAGACACAGGTCCCTGGCTAGATGCACCTGGATGCCTGGCCCACGGAAACCATATGCGGTTATCAATTGGTGTTGTCGGAAGCCCTCTGGGTTGCGGAAAACATTCAAAAAAGACACAAGGGTGAAGCCACAGTTCTGGCTGCTGACCCACCCCCCTCTCCTGGGCTTGAAATTCCAGGGAAGTCAAGCGATGGTAGCAACCACTGAGAGATTAGGGTAAACAATGCCAGAAAGAGGTCCTCTATTCTGTTCTCCATGTATCTCTCTGAGAGGACATGCCCTCACCTGATCCACCCGAGCCAATAGGTGGCCCATGCAGGAGGAGACAACTGGCCGTGTGGTCCAAGTCGGCTGAGAGCACTAGACCCAGCGTCGCAGAGCCTCCTTGAAGCCAGAAAAAGAGCCCAGATGTTCCCTAGAGAAGGCACAGAAATTAGATGAGTTGAAAGCCTGGGACCTGGTCATTGGGCTTCTGGGCAAGAGGGGAGATGGCCTGTGGAAGGGACACTGCCTGCAACCCCTCTTGGACCAGACCCCACCTGTCTGCTTTGGGATACTGAGGATTAAGACGAGAGTGAACTAGTGTAGAAGAGATGGTGTTCTAATGCTTGGCAGGTTTAAAGCGATTGAAATCGTTGACATTCCTATTCTCCTCGTCCTCAGGACCACCATTAAGGGGAAGGGGCCTTCAAAGAAGCAAGAGGAGTTTATCACTTACAGCAGCCCTGTCAAGTGTCAATATCCAACCACTCCAGTCCCTTCCACCCCCTTGGCAGCCCCACTGCTTTCATAAGGACACAGATACATTCCCCTACAGGCTTTGGAGCAAACGTTAAGTTTTGATTTCTCTAAGATAAATGCCATAGTGCCATGACCTGCTCCTATGGCGGTAGCAAGTCTAGTTCTCAAAGAATCTGTGTGGAAGGGTTGAGCCACTCTATTGGACACCTGAAATTGATATTATACTGCATGTGAACGGGAATGTAACTCACGGCTTGGAAAAGGAAAAGAAACTCTTAACTGTTTTCAAGAGTCAGCTCTATCATTTTCCATTCCCAACTGTGATGCGGGAGTGATCCAGTCATTCCACATCCTGCCTTGCATTTGGTGGTGGGGTCTCTCTCTCCCTCTCTGGCGCATTTGGTTTGAATCACTGTGATAGGTGTGCAGTGAGAGCTCACTGGAGTTTTCATTTGAATTGCCCCAATGGCAACTTTCTATGTGGTTTCCATCTGTCTACGCTTTGGTAAAGGTGGCAGGCCCTTTACTTTTTCCCCACCCCCCTTCTATTTCCTTTTGCTAACTAGATTGCATGCTTACTTGGGGATCAAATTCTGAGTTTCCATGCTTCAGACAGGAGTCCTCTATTAGCTATGTGATTTGGACCTATTTCCTCCAAGTTGGTAGCTTGTCTTTTGGGTCTTCTTAAGGAGGTCTTTCACACGGCACAGATTTACAATTCTGATTGTTGGATAAAGTCTAATTAATCAACTTTACCTTAGGGAAAATAATTTGATGTTCGACTGGAGGATTCTTTACCTAGCTTTCCATTCTGGAAATTTTCCCCCACATTTTCCCTATAAGATTTATCATTTTCCATGTAAGGCAGTGATTAATTTTGAGCTACTTTTTAAAATACTCTTTTTTTCTTTTTTTCCTTTGGGAGAGTGAACATGTGCATGAGCGGGCAGGGGCCTGGAGGGAGAAGGGAAAAGAGCATCCTCAAGCAGCCTCGCCAGTGAGCTTGGAGCCTGACTTTGTCCCGGGACGCTGAGAGCTTGACAAGAGCCGAAATGAAGAGCTGGCTGCCGCACAGGCTGCCTCACCCAGGCAGCCTGAGTTAAGTTTTGTATAGGGTTTGATACTTAGATTGTGGTCCCCGGCCTCCTCGTCCTCCACCTCCTCCTCCCCTCTCCCGCTCCCTCTTCTGCTTCTCCTTCTTCTTTGCCTATGCATGTCCACTTGCTCTAGCACCATTTATTCAAAACGCTGTCACTCCTCCACTGAACGGCTTTTTACCTTTGTCAAGGCCCCATTCGACATATGGGTGTAGTTCTCTTTCTGGGTCCCTGATTCTGTTCCACTTATCCATCTTTATTCTGTTCCATTGGTCTAGCTCTTCACCAACACCCCGCACTTTTGATTACTGTAGACGAATATCTTGAAATGGGGTAGAAGGATTCTTCTGGTTTTCTTCTTTAGTTTTAGTTTCTCCTCTTTTTCTAGGTTCTAAAATAGAAAGATTATAGTTTTGAGACTCCTTTCCTTTTTAGAGAGAGAGAGAGAGATAGACACAGAGACAGAGACAGAGACAGAGACAGAGAAACGGAAGCGGTGCAGAAAGAGAGAGAGATGATTAAGCAGCCACCATGCCCAGCACCAGCACAATGCAGGTTCAGCCTCACTATCCCAAGGTTGACCATGACCCGAGTCAAAATCAAGAGTTGGACTAACTGACTGAGCCACCCAGATGCTCCTCCTCCTTTCTAATGTATGCATTGAGTGCTAAAAATGGAGCTCTCTGTTGATTTAGCTGTGTCCCATCAATTTTAATACGTTGTAGTTTTATTTTCCTTCGGGTCAGTGCACTGAAATTTTATCTTTTGTCTCCGATAATCTAGAAAGTTACTTTCTACGTGTTTAGATTTTGTTATCTTTCTCCCTTTGATATCTAGTTTCATTTTTAACTTTTTTTTATAAGTGTCAAAGTTTAATTCCAAGACAATGCTACATAGGGTTGCATTTTTTTCAGGTCCACAATATAGAGATTCTCCTCCGCTGCCCAACGACTGTTAGCTCCTGTTGCCAGGCACTGATTTGCGTTGGAGTCTCGGGTGCACCTCCCCCACCCCTACTCCCTTCAGCTCCTGTTGCCAGGCACTGGTTTGCATTGGAGACGGAACCCTCGTAGGGGTTCCAAGCAGTTTCTAGTGGCCGAGAGGACACTGGTGATCAGAGACAAAGCCCCCAGGCTCTCTGGAGCCAGCTGGTGGCCATTACAATGTCTCCCCACACAGTTCTGGAGCCGCTGTGGGCTCTCCGGGAACAGCTGTGGGCTTCTGGGTTGCCGATAATCGAACGTTGGCCACATGGGCCACGAGACTCTGGGTTTGGCTGGGAGATCCTCGTGTGCACTGTGTTGCTGGTGTTCATTCCAGTAAAGTGTGGACTCCGCTTAAGAGGAAGAAAGGGGCACTGTGCCCAGAATGAAGTATCTGGAAAAGACATGGAGAAGACCGACCCGGATGCACCAGCCCATGGAGCCGTCGCATCATCGGAGCACAAGGCCAGTCCTCTCCCGCTACAGATCCTTGCTCTGGCTGCCCTGAATCAAGATGTCGGGTACATTTCTGTGGGAGACGCTACGCAACTGCTGAAGGGAGTTCGGCAAAGGCTGTTGAAGAAGAGCCCTCACCAGCTCACCGATGAAAATCCCATCTGTGGAGCAGCCCAGGACGATGGAGAACCACCTGCGAGGAATATGCCAGAAGACTTCAAGGACAGCCCTGATCTGCAGGGAAGTGCAGACCCTCTGTCTCAGGACATTGGCAGCTGTGGACTGAGAGGGCAGGAAGAGGCAGGGGAGGCAGGCAGGCCAGAGCTTCCTGACGGAGGTGTGCCGTGGCAGGCCCCCGCTGAGGGCCAGAGCCAACACCACACCCTCAGCCAGATCCTACTGACGGTGATGCATCTGCTAGAGCTCCTTCGAGATCATCTGGAAGGTGGGGGCTCAAGGAGGCAGGTGCAGACTGGCTCCTCCTCCACTGATCACGTGCCCCGTGGGAGCCCCCTGAATCAAGGAAAGCCATCCAGGGCACTGAAGAAGGCACGTCAGGGGAATGAAGAGCTCCCAGGAAACACAACAATCCACCAAGCTGAGCAAGTATCTTTTCACCAGCGAAACAGCCTCCTGGAAAGGGAGATTCAGAAGCTGCACCTGAAGCTCGAGGCAGAGCCTAAGCTGTGCGAAGAGCACCTCAAACACCTGGAGAGGAAGATGATGGAGGAGAAGGCACGCTGCCTGCAAGTGAAGAACGAACTCGCCAAGGTGCGCAGGAAGGTGGATGCTGCCCACTGGAACTTAGGCCTCTACAAGAAAATGGCCGACGACCTGCACCGAGAATGGCAGAGAATCTCCTCCTTGCATGACCGAGAGCGCCTCCTGGTGGAGAACAGAAGTGAGGAGAGCCAGAAGGCTGTTCTGTGGGCAGAGAGGGAGTTCCAAAGGCTCAAGGAAGAAAACCATTGCCTCAGGCAGAAGCTGGCCAACTCTGGGCCCAAGGTCCAGCCTGTCTCCGGGGGGCCTCCTGCTCCTGCTCCTGCTCCAGCTCCAGCTCCAGCTCCTACTCCTGCTCCGGCTCTTCTGGGCACAGCCTCCAAATGCCCTCAAGGGCCACAGGCTCCCCTCAAAGCCCAGAAGCCCAAGAAGGGAGCAAGGGTGCACTGGCCAGACTCCAAGTTCTCGGGTCCCCTGCAGGTCTGATTCCCTTTCCCAGCAGCCACCGACACTCACAACCAGAGCACAAAAGCTCCTGTGCTTCCTTACCCCTTCAGCCACACCCATTGCTCCTTTGACTGGAGATCCACCCCATTCTTGAACTGATGCTACCTATTCCCTATAGCCATGTGAGAGAGCATTTTTCATTGTTAAGGACCAAAAAAATAAAACGATCAAATTGCTGATCCTACTGCGACTGAGAATTGATTGTACGAAGGGATTCTATGCCAAGCAACGAAGGGTTTTAAGTGTCCTTTACTGATCACTTAATTGTCCCAATAACCCAGTGTGTCATAGACTACTGAGGTTCAGAGAGGGGACACAACTTGCCCCAAGATCACACAGCTAGTGAATTTCAGAGCTCCCATTCCAAGCCAAGGTTGTCTAATTACCCACTGATGTGAAAATAACTACCACTCCTACCACTACGATGACTTCTGCTTCTTCATTTCTGAGAGAGAGAAAGAGCGAGGGCACACACACATGCAAGCGGGGGAGGGGCAGGGAGAGAGAGATTCCTAGACAGCCTTCGACTCAAGTGCACAACCAGACGCTGGGCTGGATTTCACAGACCATGGGAACACGCCCTGAGCCAAAATCAAGAGTCAGACGTTGACCTGACTAAGCCACACAGGCACCCTTCCCTTGTGCAAGGAACTTCTAGGCAAGCTGCTGTAAGGATCCCAGAAGGGCTTGACAAAATTTTCTCATAGGTCACGTTCTAGTTTGGATGCAAGGATTATGGTGATGCCTAGCTGAGGTAAAGTCCCAGCAAAGCATGGAGGGCAGCCTTTCAGGGTCTCCAACGATTCCCTTCGTGGGTACACCTCGTTTTGTGTTCCATACTCTACCACTGGATTAGAGTCAGGAACTCCTGCCTCACTTCGAAAGGACAGACTATGGCCCGAGAGATAGATAGCATGTCCCTTCTGAGGCTCGTAGACAAAGACACTGGTCTCCTCTTGGGCTTGCTCTCGCTCCCTCACCATTGGTTTCGAGGGAAGCCGCCTGCTCCTTGTGGGCTGTATGATGGAGAGGCCCATGTGGCAAGGAATGAATATTTCTTGCTCACCGCAATGGAGGACCTCTGGCTGCTAGGAGCCACCCGAGTGAGCACACAAGCAGATTTCCCGCCAACAAGCCTGGAGATGACTGAAGACCCACATGACATCTTGACTGCAGCCTTGTGAGAGATCCTGAGACACAGGTCCCTGGCTAGATGCACCTGGATGCCTGGCCCACGGAAACCATATGCGGTTATCAATTGGTGTTGTCGGAAGCCCTCTGGGTTGCGGTAAACATTCAAAAAAGACACAAGGGTGAAGCCACAGTTCTGGCTGCTGACCCACCCCCCTCTCCTGGGCTTGAAATTCCAGGGAAGTCAAGCGATGGTAGCAACCACTGAGAGATTAGGGTAAACAATGCCAGAAAGAGGTCCTCTATTCTGTTCTCCATGTATCTCTCTGAGAGGACATGCCCTCACCTGATCCACCCGAGCCAATAGGTGGCCCATGCAGGAGGAGACAACTGGCCGTGTGGTCCAAGTCGGCTGAGAGCACTAGACCCAGCGTCGCAGAGCCTCCTTGAAGCCAGAAAAAGAGCCCAGAAGTTCCCTGGTGTCCCTAGAGAAGGCACAGAAATTAGATGAGTTGAAAGCCTGGGACCTGGTCATTGGGCTTCTGGGCAAGAGGGGAGATGGCCTGTGGAAGGGACACTGCCTGCAACCCCTCTTGGACCAGACCCCACCTGTCTGCTTTGGGATACTGAGGATTAAGACGAGAGTGAACTAGTGTAGAAGAGATGGTGTTCTAATGCTTGGCAGGTTTAAAGCGATTGAAATCGTTGACATTCCTATTCTCCTCGTCCTCAGGACCACCATTAAGGGGAAGGGGCCTTCAAAGAAGCAAGAGGAGTTTATCACTTACAGCAGCCCTGTCAAGTGTCAATATCCAACCACTCCAGTCCCTTCCACCCCCTTGGCAGCCCCACTGCTTTCATAAGGACACAGATACATTCCCCTACAGGCTTTGGAGCAAACGTTAAGTTTTGATTTCTCTAAGATAAATGCCATAGTGCCATGACCTGCTCCTATGGCGGTAGCAAGTCTAGTTCTCAAAGAATCTGTGTGGAAGGGTTGAGCCACTCTATTGGACACCTGAAATTGATATTATACTGCATGTGAACGGGAATGTAACTCACGGCTTGGAAAAGGAAAAGAAACTCTTAACTGTTTTCAAGAGTCAGCTCTATCATTTTCCATTCCCAACTGTGATGCGGGAGTGATCCAGTCATTCCACATCCTGCCTTGCATTTGGTGGTGGGGTCTCTCTCTCCCTCTCTGGCGCATTTGGTTTGAATCACTGTGATAGGTGTGCAGTGAGAGCTCACTGGAGTTTTCATTTGAATTGCCCCAATGGCAACTTTCTATGTGGTTTCCATCTGTCTACGCTTTGGTAAAGGTGGCAGGCCCTTTACTTTTTCCCCACCCCCCTTCTATTTCCTTTTGCTAACTAGATTGCATGCTTACTTGGGGATCAAATTCTGAGTTTCCACGCTTCAGACAGGAGTCCTCTATTAGCTATGTGATTTGGACCTATTTCCTCCAAGTTGGTAGCTTGTCTTTTGGGTCTTCTTAAGGAGGTCTTTCACACGGCACAGATTTACAATTCTGATTGTTGGATAAAGTCTAATTAATCAACTTTACCTTAGGGAAAATAATTTGATGTTCGACTCGAGGATTCTTTACCTAGCTTTCCATTCTGGAAATTTTCCCCCACATTTTCCCTATAAGATTTATCATTTTCCATGTAAGGCAGTGATTAATTTTGAGCTACTTTTTAAAATACTCTTTTTTTCTTTTTTTCCTTTGGGAGAGTGAACATGTGCATGAGCGGGCAGGGGCCTGGAGGGAGAAGGGAAAAGAGCATCCTCAAGCAGCCTCGCCAGTGAGCTTGGAGCCTGACTTTGTCCCGGGACGCTGAGAGCTTGACAAGAGCCGAAATGAAGAGCTGGCTGCCGCACAGGCTGCCTCACCCAGGCAGCCTGAGTTAAGTTTTGTATAGGGTTTGATACTTAGATTGTGGTCCCCGGCCTCCTCGTCCTCCACCTCCTCCTCCCCTCTCCCGCTCCCTCTTCTGCTTCTCCTTCTTCTTTGCCTATGCATGTCCACTTGCTCTAGCACCATTTATTCAAAACGCTGTCACTCCTCCACTGAACGGCTTTTTACCTTTGTCAAGGCCCCATTCGACATATGGGTGTAGTTCTCTTTCTGGGTCCCTGATTCTGTTCCACTTATCCATCTTTATTCTGTTCCTTTGGTCTAGCTCTTCACCAACACCACGCACTTTTGATTACTGTAGACGAATATCTTGAAATGGGGTAGAAGGATTCTTCTGGTTTTCTTCTTTAGTTTTAGTTTCTCCTCTTTTTCTAGGTTCTAAAATAGAAAGATTATAGTTTTGAGACTCCTTTCCTTTTTAGAGAGAGAGAGAGAGATAGACACAGAGACAGAGACAGAGACAGAGACAGAGAAACGGAAGCGGTGCAGAAAGAGAGAGAGATGATTAAGCAGCCACCATGCCCAGCACCAGCACAATGCAGGTTCAGCCTCACTATCCCAAGGTTGACCATGACCCGAGTCAAAATCAAGAGTTGGACTAACTGACTGAGCCACCCAGATGCTCCTCCTCCTTTCTAATGTATGCATTGAGTGCTAAAAATGGAGCTCTCTGTTGATTTAGCTGTGTCCCATCAATTTTAATACGTTGTAGTTTTATTTTCCTTCGGGTCAGTGCACTGAAATTTTATCTTTTGTCTCCGATAATCTAGAAAGTTACTTTCTACGTGTTTAGATTTTGTTATCTTTCTCCCTTTGATATCTAGTTTCATTTTTAACTTTTTTTTATAAGTGTCAAAGTTTAATTCCAAGACAATGCTACATAGGGTTGCATTTTTTTCAGGTCCACAATATAGAGATTCTCCTCCGCTGCCCAACGACTGTTAGCTCCTGTTGCCAGGCACTGATTTGCGTTGGAGTCTCGGGTGCACCTCCCCCACCCCTACTCCCTTCAGCTCCTGTTGCCAGGCACTGGTTTGCATTGGAGACGGAACCCTCGTAGGGGTTCCAAGCAGTTTCTAGTGGCCGAGAGGACACTGGTGATCAGAGACAAAGCCCCCAGGCTCTCTGGAGCCAGCTGGTGGCCATTACAATGTCTCCCCACACAGTTCTGGAGCCGCTGTGGGCTCTCCGGGAACAGCTGTGGGCTTCTGGGTTGCCGATAATCGAACGTTGGCCACATGGGCCACGAGACTCTGGGTTTGGCTGGGAGATCCTCGTGTGCACTGTGTTGCTGGTGTTCATTCCAGTAAAGTGTGGACTCCGCTTAAGAGGAAGAAAGGGGCACTGTGCCCAGAATGAAGTATCTGGAAAAGACATGGAGAAGACCGACCCGGATGCACCAGCCCATGGAGCCGTCGCATCATCGGAGCACAAGGCCAGTCCTCTCCCGCTACAGATCCTTGCTCTGGCTGCCCTGAATCAAGATGTCGGGTACTTTTCTGTGGGAGACGCTACGCAACTGCTGAAGGGAGTTCGGCAAAGGCTGTTGAAGAAGAGCCCTCACCAGCTCACCGATGAAAATCCCATCTGTGGAGCAGCCCAGGACGATGGAGAACCCCCTGCGAGGAATATGCCAGAAGACTTCAAGGACAGCCCTGATCTGCGGGGAAGTGCAGACCCTCTGTCTCAGGACATTGGCAGCTGTGGACTGAGAGGGCAGGAAGAGGCAGGGGAGGCAGGCAGGCCAGAGCTTCCTGACGGAGGTGTGCCGTGGCAGGCCCCCGCTGAGGGCCAGAGCCAACACCACACCCTCAGCCAGATCCTACTGACGGTGATGCATCTGCTAGAGCTCCTTCGAGATCATCTGGAAGGTGGGGGCTCAAGGAGGCAGGTGCAGACTGGCTCCTCCTCCACTGATCACGTGCCCCGTGGGAGCCCCCTGAATCAAGGAAAGCCATCCAGGGCACTGAAGAAGGCACGTCAGGGGAATGAAGAGCTCCCAGGAAACACAACAATCCACCAAGCTGAGCAAGTATCTTTTCACCAGCGAAACAGCCTCCTGGAAAGGGAGATTCAGAAGCTGCACCTGAAGCTCGAGGCAGAGCCTAAGCTGTGCGAAGAGCACCTCAAACACCTGGAGAGGAAGATGATGGAGGAGAAGGCACGCTGCCTGCAAGTGAAGAACGAACTCGCCAAGGTGCGCAGGAAGGTGGATGCTGCCCACTGGAACTTAGGCCTCTACAAGAAGATGGCCGACGACCTGCACCGAGAATGGCAGAGAATCTCCTCCTTGCATGACCGAGAGCGCCTCCTGGTGGAGAACAGAAGTGAGGAGAGCCAGAAGGCTGTTCTGTGGGCAGAGAGGGAGTTCCAAAGGCTCAAGGAAGAAAACCATTGCCTCAGGCAGAAGCTGGCCAACTCTGGGCCCAAGGTCCAGCCTGTCTCCGGGGGGCCTCCTGCTCCTGCTCCTGCTCCTGCTCCAGCTCCAGCTCCTGCTCCTGCTCTTCTGGGCACAGCCTCCAAATGCCCTCAAGGGCCACAGGCTCCCCTCAAAGCCCAGAAGCCCAAGAAGGGAGCAAGGGTGCACTGGCCAGACTCCAAGTTCTCGGGTCCCCTGCAGGTCTGATTCCCTTTCCCAGCAGCCACCGACACTCACAACCAGAGCACAAAAGCTCCTGTGCTTCCTTACCCCTTCAGCCACACCCATTGCTCCTTTGACTGGAGATCCACCCCATTCTTGAACTGATGCTACCTATTCCCTATAGCCATGTGAGAGAGCATTTTTCATTGTTAAGGACCAAAAAAATAAAACGATCAAATTGCTGATCCTACTGCGACTGAGAATTGATTGTACGAAGGGATTCTATGCCAAGCAACGAAGGGTTTTAAGTGTCCTTTACTGATCACTTAATTGTCCCAATAACCCAGTGTGTCATAGACTACTGAGGTTCAGAGAGGGGACACAACTTGCCCCAAGATCATACAGCTAGTGAATTTCAGAGCTCCCATTCCAAGCCAAGGTTGTCTAATTACCCACTGATGTGAAAATAACTACCACTCCTACCACTACGATGACTTCTGCTTCTTCATTTCTGAGAGAGAGAAAGAGCGAGGGCACACACACATGCAAGCGGGGGAGGGGCAGGGAGAGAGAGATTCCTAGACAGCCTTCGACTCAAGTGCACAACCAGACGCTGGGCTGGATTTCACAGACCATGGGAACACGCCCTGAGCCAAAATCAAGAGTCAGACGTTGACCTGACTAAGCCACACAGGCACCCTTCCCTTGTGCAAGGAACTTCTAGGCAAGCTGCTGTAAGGATCCCAGAAGGGCTTGACAAAATTTTCTCATAGGTCACGTTCTAGTTTGGATGCAAGGATTATGGTGATGCCTAGCTGAGGTAAAGTCCCAGCAAAGCATGGAGGGCAGCCTTTCAGGGTCTCCAACGATTCCCTTCGTGGGTACACCTCGTTTTGTGTTCCATACTCTACCACTGGATTAGAGTCAGGAACTCCTGCCTCACTTCGAAAGGACAGACTATGGCCCGAGAGATAGATAGCATGTCCCTTCTGAGGCTCGTAGACAAAGACACTGGTCTCCTCTTGGGCTTGCTCTCGCTCCCTCACCATTGGTTTCGAGGGAAGCCGCCTGCTCCTTGTGGGCTGTATGATGGAGAGGCCCATGTGGCAAGGAATGAATATTTCTTGCTCACCGCAATGGAGGACCTCTGGCTGCTAGGAGCCACCCGAGTGAGCACACAAGCAGATTTCCCGCCAACAAGCCTGGAGATGACTGAAGACCCACATGACATCTTGACTGCAGCCTTGTGAGAGATCCTGAGACACAGGTCCCTGGCTAGATGCACCTGGATGCCTGGCCCACGGAAACCATATGCGGTTATCAATTGGTGTTGTCGGAAGCCCTCTGGGTTGCGGAAAACATTCAAAAAAGACACAAGGGTGAAGCCACAGTTCTGGCTGCTGACCCACCCCCCTCTCCTGGGCTTGAAATTCCAGGGAAGTCAAGCGATGGTAGCAACCACTGAGAGATTAGGGTAAACAATGCCAGAAAGAGGTCCTCTATTCTGTTCTCCATGTATCTCTCTGAGAGGACATGCCCTCACCTGATCCACCCGAGCCAATAGGTGGCCCATGCAGGAGGAGACAACTGGCCGTGTGGTCCACGTCGGCTGAGAGCACTAGACCCAGCGTCGCAGAGCCTCCTTGAAGCCAGAAAAAGAGCCCAGAAGTTCCCTAGAGAAGGCACAGAAATTAGATGAGTTGAAAGCCTGGGACCTGGTCATTGGGCTTCTGGGCAAGAGGGGAGATGGCCTGTGGAAGGGACACTGCCTGCAACCCCTCTTGGACCAGACCCCACCTGTCTGCTTTGGGATACTGAGGATTAAGACGAGAGTGAACTAGTGTAGAAGAGATGGTGTTCTAATGCTTGGCAGGTTTAAAGCGATTGAAATCGTTGACATTCCTATTCTCCTCGTCCTCAGGACCACCATTAAGGGGAAGGGGCCTTCAAAGAAGCAAGAGGAGTTTATCACTTACAGCAGCCCTGTCAAGTGTCAATATCCAACCACTCCAGTCCCTTCCACCCCCTTGGCAGCCCCACTGCTTTCATAAGGACACAGATACATTCCCCTACAGGCTTTGGAGCAAACGTTAAGTTTTGATTTCTCTAAGATAAATGCCATAGTGCCATGACCTGCTCCTATGGCGGTAGCAAGTCTAGTTCTCAAAGAATCTGTGTGGAAGGGTTGAGCCACTCTATTGGACACCTGAAATTGATATTATACTGCATGTGAACGGGAATGTGACTCACAGCTTGGAAAAGGAAAAGAAACTCTTAACTGTTTTCAAGAGTCAGCTCTATCATTTTCCATTCCCAACTGTGATGCGGGAGTGATCCAGTCATTCCACATCCTGCCTTGCATTTGGTGGTGGGGTCTCTCTCTCCCTCTCTGGCGCATTTGGTTTGAATCACTGTGATAGGTGTGCAGTGAGAGCTCACTGGAGTTTTCATTTGAATTGCCCCAATGGCAACTTTCTATGTGGTTTCCATCTGTCTACGCTTTGGTAAAGGTGGCAGGCCCTTTACTTTTTCCCCACCCCCCTTCTATTTCCTTTTGCTAACTAGATTGCATGCTTACTTGGGGATCAAATTCTGAGTTTCCACGCTTCAGACAGGAGTCCTCTATTAGCTATGTGATTTGGACCTATTTCCTCCAAGTTGGTAGCTTGTCTTTTGGGTCTTCTTAAGGAGGTCTTTCACACGGCACAGATTTACAATTCTGATTGTTGGATAAAGTCTAATTAATCAACTTTACCTTAGGGAAAATAATTTGATGTTCGACTGGAGGATTCTTTACCTAGCTTTCCATTCTGGAAATTTTCCCCCACATTTTCCCTATAAGATTTATCATTTTCCATGTAAGGCAGTGATTAATTTTGAGCTACTTTTTAAAATACTCTTTTTTTCTTTTTTTCCTTTGGGAGAGTGAACATGTGCATGAGCGGGCAGGGGCCTGGAGGGAGAAGGGAAAAGAGCATCCTCAAGCAGCCTCGCCAGTGAGCTTGGAGCCTGACTTTGTCCCGGGACGCTGAGAGCTTGACAAGAGCCGAAATGAAGAGCTGGCTGCCGCACAGGCTGCCTCACCCAGGCAGCCTGAGTTAAGTTTTGTATAGGGTTTGATACTTAGATTGTGGTCCCCGGCCTCCTCGTCCTCCACCTCCTCCTCCCCTCTCCCGCTCCCTCTTCTGCTTCTCCTTCTTCTTTGCCTATGCATGTCCACTTGCTCTAGCACCATTTATTCAAAACGCTGTCACTCCTCCACTGAACGGCTTTTTACCTTTGTCAAGGCCCCATTCGACATATGGGTGTAGTTCTCTTTCTGGGTCCCTGATTCTGTTCCACTTATCCATCTTTATTCTGTTCCTTTGGTCTAGCTCTTCACCAACACCACGCACTTTTGATTACTGTAGACGAATATCTTGAAATGGGGTAGAAGGATTCTTCTGGTTTTCTTCTTTAGTTTTAGTTTCTCCTCTTTTTCTAGGTTCTAAAATAGAAAGATTATAGTTTTGAGACTCCTTTCCTTTTTAGAGAGAGAGAGAGAGATAGACACAGAGACAGAGACAGAGACAGAGACAGAGAAACGGAAGCGGTGCAGAAAGAGAGAGAGATGATTAAGCAGCCACCATGCCCAGCACCAGCACAATGCAGGTTCAGCCTCACTATCCCAAGGTTGACCATGACCCGAGTCAAAATCAAGAGTTGGACTAACTGACTGAGCCACCCAGATGCTCCTCCTCCTTTCTAATGTATGCATTGAGTGCTAAAAATGGAGCTCTCTGTTGATTTAGCTGTGTCCCATCAATTTTAATACGTTGTAGTTTTATTTTCCTTCGGGTCAGTGCACTGAAATTTTATCTTTTGTCTCCGATAATCTAGAAAGTTACTTTCTACGTGTTTAGATTTTGTTATCTTTCTCCCTTTGATATCTAGTTTCATTTTTAACTTTTTTTTATAAGTGTCAAAGTTTAATTCCAAGACAATGCTACATAGGGTTGCATTTTTTTCAGGTCCACAATATAGAGATTCTCCTCCGCTGCCCAACGACTGTTAGCTCCTGTTGCCAGGCACTGATTTGCATTGGAGTCTCGGGTGCACCTCCCCCACCCCTACTCCCTTCAGCTCCTGTTGCCAGGCACTGGTTTGCATTGGAGACGGAACCCTCGTAGGGGTTCCAAGCAGTTTCTAGTGGCCGAGAGGACACTGGTGATCAGAGACAAAGCCCCCAGGCTCTCTGGAGCCAGCTGGTGGCCATTACAATGTCTCCCCACACAGTTCTGGAGCCGCTGTGGGCTCTCCGGGAACAGCTGTGGGCTTCTGGGTTGCCGATAATCGAACGTTGGCCACATGGGCCACGAGACTCTGGGTTTGGCTGGGAGATCCTCGTGTGCACTGTGTTGCTGGTGTTCATTCCAGTAAAGTGTGGACTCCGCTTAAGAGGAAGAAAGGGGCACTGTGCCCAGAATGAAGTATCTGGAAAAGACATGGAGAAGACCGACCCGGATGCACCAGCCCATGGAGCCGTCGCATCATCGGAGCACAAGGCCAGTCCTCTCCCGCTACAGATCCTTGCTCTGGCTGCCCTGAATCAAGATGTCGGGTACTTTTCTGTGGGAGACGCTACGCAACTGCTGAAGGGAGTTCGGCAAAGGCTGTTGAAGAAGAGCCCTCACCAGCTCACCGATGAAAATCCCATCTGTGGAGCAGCCCAGGACGATGGAGAACCCCCTGCGAGGAATATGCCAGAAGACTTCAAGGACAGCCCTGATCTGCGGGGAAGTGCAGACCCTCTGTCTCAGGACATTGGCAGCTGTGGACTGAGAGGGCAGGAAGAGGCAGGGGAGGCAGGCAGGCCAGAGCTTCCTGACGGAGGTGTGCCGTGGCAGGCCCCCGCTGAGGGCCAGAGCCAACACCACACCCTCAGCCAGATCCTACTGACGGTGATGCATCTGCTAGAGCTCCTTCGAGATCATCTGGAAGGTGGGGGCTCAAGGAGGCAGGTGCAGACTGGCTCCTCCTCCACTGATCACGTGCCCCGTGGGAGCCCCCTGAATCAAGGAAAGCCATCCAGGGCACTGAAGAAGGCACGTCAGGGGAATGAAGAGCTCCCAGGAAACACAACAATCCACCAAGCTGAGCAAGTATCTTTTCACCAGCGAAACAGCCTCCTGGAAAGGGAGATTCAGAAGCTGCACCTGAAGCTCGAGGCAGAGCCTAAGCTGTGCGAAGAGCACCTCAAACACCTGGAGAGGAAGATGATGGAGGAGAAGGCACGCTGCCTGCAAGTGAAGAACGAACTCGCCAAGGTGCGCAGGAAGGTGGATGCTGCCCACTGGAACTTAGGCCTCTACAAGAAAATGGCCGACGACCTGCACCGAGAATGGCAGAGAATCTCCTCCTTGCATGACCGAGAGCGCCTCCTGGTGGAGAACAGAAGTGAGGAGAGCCAGAAGGCTGTTCTGTGGGCAGAGAGGGAGTTCCAAAGGCTCAAGGAAGAAAACCATTGCCTCAGGCAGAAGCTGGCCAACTCTGGGCCCAAGGTCCAGCCTGTCTCCGGGGGGCCTCCTGCTCCTGCTCCTGCTCCAGCTCCAGCTCCAGCTCCTACTCCTGCTCCGGCTCTTCTGGGCACAGCCTCCAAATGCCCTCAAGGGCCACAGGCTCCCCTCAAAGCCCAGAAGCCCAAGAAGGGAGCAAGGGTGCACTGGCCAGACTCCAAGTTCTCGGGTCCCCTGCAGGTCTGATTCCCTTTCCCAGCAGCCACCGACACTCACAACCAGAGCACAAAAGCTCCTGTGCTTCCTTACCCCTTCAGCCACACCCATTGCTCCTTTGACTGGAGATCCACCCCATTCTTGAACTGATGCTACCTATTCCCTATAGCCATGTGAGAGAGCATTTTTCATTGTTAAGGACCAAAAAAATAAAACGATCAAATTGCTGATCCTACTGCGACTGAGAATTGATTGTACGAAGGGATTCTATGCCAAGCAACGAAGGGTTTTAAGTGTCCTTTACTGATCACTTAATTGTCCCAATAACCCAGTGTGTCATAGACTACTGAGGTTCAGAGAGGGGACACAACTTGCCCCAAGATCACACAGCTAGTGAATTTCAGAGCTCCCATTCCAAGCCAAGGTTGTCTAATTACCCACTGATGTGAAAATAACTACCACTCCTACCACTACGATGACTTCTGCTTCTTCATTTCTGAGAGAGAGAAAGAGCGAGGGCACACACACATGCAAGCGGGGGAGGGGCAGGGAGAGAGAGATTCCTAGACAGCCTTCGACTCAAGTGCACAACCAGACGCTGGGCTGGATTTCACAGACCATGGGAACACGCCCTGAGCCAAAATCAAGAGTCAGACGTTGACCTGACTAAGCCACACAGGCACCCTTCCCTTGTGCAAGGAACTTCTAGGCAAGCTGCTGTAAGGATCCCAGAAGGGCTTGACAAAATTTTCTCATAGGTCACGTTCTAGTTTGGATGCAAGGATTATGGTGATGCCTAGCTGAGGTAAAGTCCCAGCAAAGCATGGAGGGCAGCCTTTCAGGGTCTCCAACGATTCCCTTCGTGGGTACACCTCGTTTTGTGTTCCATACTCTACCACTGGATTAGAGTCAGGAACTCCTGCCTCACTTCGAAAGGACAGACTATGGCCCGAGAGATAGATAGCATGTCCCTTCTGAGGCTCGTAGACAAAGACACTGGTCTCCTCTTGGGCTTGCTCTCGCTCCCTCACCATTGGTTTCGAGGGAAGCCGCCTGCTCCTTGTGGGCTGTATGATGGAGAGGCCCATGTGGCAAGGAATGAATATTTCTTGCTCACCGCAATGGAGGACCTCTGGCTGCTAGGAGCCACCCGAGTGAGCACACAAGCAGATTTCCCGCCAACAAGCCTGGAGATGACTGAAGACCCACATGACATCTTGACTGCAGCCTTGTGAGAGATCCTGAGACACAGGTCCCTGGCTAGATGCACCTGGATGCCTGGCCCACGGAAACCATATGCGGTTATCAATTGGTGTTGTCGGAAGCCCTCTGGGTTGCGGAAAACATTCAAAAAAGACACAAGGGTGAAGCCACAGTTCTGGCTGCTGACCCACCCCCCTCTCCTGGGCTTGAAATTCCAGGGAAGTCAAGCGATGGTAGCAACCACTGAGAGATTAGGGTAAACAATGCCAGAAAGAGGTCCTCTATTCTGTTCTCCATGTATCTCTCTGAGAGGACATGCCCTCACCTGATCCACCCGAGCCAATAGGTGGCCCATGCAGGAGGAGACAACTGGCCGTGTGGTCCACGTCGGCTGAGAGCACTAGACCCAGCGTCGCAGAGCCTCCTTGAAGCCAGAAAAAGAGCCCAGAAGTTCCCTAGAGAAGGCACAGAAATTAGATGAGTTGAAAGCCTGGGACCTGGTCATTGGGCTTCTGGGCAAGAGGGGAGATGGCCTGTGGAAGGGACACTGCCTGCAACCCCTCTTGGACCAGACCCCACCTGTCTGCTTTGGGATACTGAGGATTAAGACGAGAGTGAACTAGTGTAGAAGAGATGGTGTTCTAATGCTTGGCAGGTTTAAAGCGATTGAAATCGTTGACATTCCTATTCTCCTCGTCCTCAGGACCACCATTAAGGGGAAGGGGCCTTCAAAGAAGCAAGAGGAGTTTATCACTTACAGCAGCCCTGTCAAGTGTCAATATCCAACCACTCCAGTCCCTTCCACCCCCTTGGCAGCCCCACTGCTTTCATAAGGACACAGATACATTCCCCTACAGGCTTTGGAGCAAACGTTAAGTTTTGATTTCTCTAAGATAAATGCCATAGTGCCATGACCTGCTCCTATGGCGGTAGCAAGTCTAGTTCTCAAAGAATCTGTGTGGAAGGGTTGAGCCACTCTATTGGACACCTGAAATTGATATTATACTGCATGTGAACGGGAATGTGACTCACAGCTTGGAAAAGGAAAAGAAACTCTTAACTGTTTTCAAGAGTCAGCTCTATCATTTTCCATTCCCAACTGTGATGCGGGAGTGATCCAGTCATTCCACATCCTGCCTTGCATTTGGTGGTGGGGTCTCTCTCTCCCTCTCTGGCGCATTTGGTTTGAATCACTGTGATAGGTGTGCAGTGAGAGCTCACTGGAGTTTTCATTTGAATTGCCCCAATGGCAACTTTCTATGTGGTTTCCATCTGTCTACGCTTTGGTAAAGGTGGCAGGCCCTTTACTTTTTCCCCACCCCCCTTCTATTTCCTTTTGCTAACTAGATTGCATGCTTACTTGGGGATCAAATTCTGAGTTTCCACGCTTCAGACAGGAGTCCTCTATTAGCTATGTGATTTGGACCTATTTCCTCCAAGTTGGTAGCTTGTCTTTTGGGTCTTCTTAAGGAGGTCTTTCACACGGCACAGATTTACAATTCTGATTGTTGGATAAAGTCTAATTAATCAACTTTACCTTAGGGAAAATAATTTGATGTTCGACTGGAGGATTCTTTACCTAGCTTTCCATTCTGGAAATTTTCCCCCACATTTTCCCTATAAGATTTATCATTTTCCATGTAAGGCAGTGATTAATTTTGAGCTACTTTTTAAAATACTCTTTTTTTCTTTTTTTCCTTTGGGAGAGTGAACATGTGCATGAGCGGGCAGGGGCCTGGAGGGAGAAGGGAAAAGAGCATCCTCAAGCAGCCTCGCCAGTGAGCTTGGAGCCTGACTTTGTCCCGGGACGCTGAGAGCTTGACAAGAGCCGAAATGAAGAGCTGGCTGCCGCACAGGCTGCCTCACCCAGGCAGCCTGAGTTAAGTTTTGTATAGGGTTTGATACTTAGATTGTGGTCCCCGGCCTCCTCGTCCTCCACCTCCTCCTCCCCTCTCCCGCTCCCTCTTCTGCTTCTCCTTCTTCTTTGCCTATGCATGTCCACTTGCTCTAGCACCATTTATTCAAAACGCTGTCACTCCTCCACTGAACGGCTTTTTACCTTTGTCAAGGCCCCATTCGACATATGGGTGTAGTTCTCTTTCTGGGTCCCTGATTCTGTTCCACTTATCCATCTTTATTCTGTTCCTTTGGTCTAGCTCTTCACCAACACCACGCACTTTTGATTACTGTAGACGAATATCTTGAAATGGGGTAGAAGGATTCTTCTGGTTTTCTTCTTTAGTTTTAGTTTCTCCTCTTTTTCTAGGTTCTAAAATAGAAAGATTATAGTTTTGAGACTCCTTTCCTTTTTAGAGAGAGAGAGAGAGATAGACACAGAGACAGAGACAGAGACAGAGACAGAGAAACGGAAGCGGTGCAGAAAGAGAGAGAGATGATTAAGCAGCCACCATGCCCAGCACCAGCACAATGCAGGTTCAGCCTCACTATCCCAAGGTTGACCATGACCCGAGTCAAAATCAAGAGTTGGACTAACTGACTGAGCCACCCAGATGCTCCTCCTCCTTTCTAATGTATGCATTGAGTGCTAAAAATGGAGCTCTCTGTTGATTTAGCTGTGTCCCATCAATTTTAATACGTTGTAGTTTTATTTTCCTTCGGGTCAGTGCACTGAAATTTTATCTTTTGTCTCCGATAATCTAGAAAGTTACTTTCTACGTGTTTAGATTTTGTTATCTTTCTCCCTTTGATATCTAGTTTCATTTTTAACTTTTTTTTATAAGTGTCAAAGTTTAATTCCAAGACAATGCTACATAGGGTTGCATTTTTTTCAGGTCCACAATATAGAGATTCTCCTCCGCTGCCCAACGACTGTTAGCTCCTGTTGCCAGGCACTGATTTGCGTTGGAGTCTCGGGTGCACCTCCCCCACCCCTACTCCCTTCAGCTCCTGTTGCCAGGCACTGGTTTGCATTGGAGACGGAACCCTCGTAGGGGTTCCAAGCAGTTTCTAGTGGCCGAGAGGACACTGGTGATCAGAGACAAAGCCCCCAGGCTCTCTGGAGCCAGCTGGTGGCCATTACAATGTCTCCCCACACAGTTCTGGAGCCGCTGTGGGCTCTCCGGGAACAGCTGTGGGCTTCTGGGTTGCCGATAATCGAACGTTGGCCACATGGGCCACGAGACTCTGGGTTTGGCTGGGAGATCCTCGTGTGCACTGTGTTGCTGGTGTTCATTCCAGTAAAGTGTGGACTCCGCTTAAGAGGAAGAAAGGGGCACTGTGCCCAGAATGAAGTATCTGGAAAAGACATGGAGAAGACCGACCCGGATGCACCAGCCCATGGAGCCGTCGCATCATCGGAGCACAAGGCCAGTCCTCTCCCGCTACAGATCCTTGCTCTGGCTGCCCTGAATCAAGATGTCGGGTACTTTTCTGTGGGAGACGCTACGCAACTGCTGAAGGGAGTTCGGCAAAGGCTGTTGAAGAAGAGCCCTCACCAGCTCACCGATGAAAATCCCATCTGTGGAGCAGCCCAGGACGATGGAGAACCCCCTGCGAGGAATATGCCAGAAGACTTCAAGGACAGCCCTGATCTGCGGGGAAGTGCAGACCCTCTGTCTCAGGACATTGGCAGCTGTGGACTGAGAGGGCAGGAAGAGGCAGGGGAGGCAGGCAGGCCAGAGCTTCCTGACGGAGGTGTGCCGTGGCAGGCCCCCGCTGAGGGCCAGAGCCAACACCACACCCTCAGCCAGATCCTACTGACGGTGATGCATCTGCTAGAGCTCCTTCGAGATCATCTGGAAGGTGGGGGCTCAAGGAGGCAGGTGCAGACTGGCTCCTCCTCCACTGATCACGTGCCCCGTGGGAGCCCCCTGAATCAAGGAAAGCCATCCAGGGCACTGAAGAAGGCACGTCAGGGGAATGAAGAGCTCCCAGGAAACACAACAATCCACCAAGCTGAGCAAGTATCTTTTCACCAGCGAAACAGCCTCCTGGAAAGGGAGATTCAGAAGCTGCACCTGAAGCTCGAGGCAGAGCCTAAGCTGTGCAAAGAGCACCTCAAACACCTGGAGAGGAAGATGATGGAGGAGAAGGCACGCTGCCTGCAAGTGAAGAACGAACTCGCCAAGGTGCGCAGGAAGGTGGATGCTGCCCACTGGAACTTAGGCCTCTACAAGAAGATGGCCGACGACCTGCACCGAGAATGGCAGAGAATCTCCTCCTTGCATGACCGAGAGCGCCTCCTGGTGGAGAACAGAAGTGAGGAGAGCCAGAAGGCTGTTCTGTGGGCAGAGAGGGAGTTCCAAAGGCTCAAGGAAGAAAACCATTGCCTCAGGCAGAAGCTGGCCAACTCTGGGCCCAAGGTCCAGCCTGTCTCCGGGGGGCCTCCTGCTCCTGCTCCTGCTCCTGCTCCAGCTCCAGCTCCAGCTCCTACTCCTGCTCCTGCTCTTCTGGGCACAGCCTCCAAATGCCCTCAAGGGCCACAGGCTCCCCTCAAAGCCCAGAAGCCCAAGAAGGGAGCAAGGGTGCACTGGCCAGACTCCAAGTTCTCGGGTCCCCTGCAGGTCTGATTCCCTTTCCCAGCAGCCACCAACACTCACAACCAGAGCACAAAAGCTCCTGTGCTTCCTTACCCCTTCAGCCACACCCATTGCTCCTTTGACTGGAGATCCATTCCATTCTTGAACTGATGCTACCTATTCCCTATAGCCATGTGAGAGAGCATTTTTCATTGTTAACGACCAAAAAAATAAAACGATCAAATTGCTGATCCTACTGCGACTGAGAATTGATTGTACGAAGGGATTCTATGCCAAGCAACGAAGGGTTTTAAGTGTCCTTTACTGATCACTTAATTGTCCCAATAACCCAGTGTGTCATAGACTACTGAGGTTCAGAGGGGACACAACTTGCCCCAAGATCACACAGCTATTGAATTTCAGAGCTCCCATTCCAAGCCAAGGTTGTCTAATTACCCACTGATGTGAAAATAACTACCACTCCTACCACTACGATGACTTCTGCTTCTTCATTTCTGAGAGAGAGAAAGAGCGAGGGCACACACACATGCAAGCGGGGGAGGGGCAGGGAGACAGAGATTCCTAGACAGCCTTCGACTCAAGTGCACAACCAGACGCTGGGCTGGATTTCACAGACCATGGGAAGACGCCCTGAGCCGAAATCAAGAGTCAGACGTTGACCTGACTAAGCCACACAGGCACCCTTCCCTTGTGCAAGGTACTTCTAGGCAAGCTGCTGTAAGGATCCCAGAAGGGCTTGACAAAATTTTCTCATAGGTCACGTTCTAGTTTGGATGCAAGGATTATGGTGATGCCTAGCTGAGGTAAAGTCCCAGCAAAGCATGGAGGGCAGCCTTTCAGGGTCTCCAACGATTCCCTTCGTGGGTACACCTCGTTTTGTGTTCCATACTCTACCACTGGATTAGAGTCAGGAACTCCTGCCTCACTTCGAAAGGACAGAATATGGCCCGAGAGATAGATAGCATGTCCCTTCTGAGGCTCGTAGACAAAGACACTGGTCTCCTCTTGGGCTTGCTCTCGCTCCCTCACCATTGGTTTCGAGGGAAGCCGCCTGCTCCTTGTGGGCTGTATGATGGAGAGGCCCATGTGGCAAGGAATGAATATTTCTTGCTCACCGCAATGGAGGACCTCTGGCTGCTAGGAGCCACCCGAGTGAGCACACAAGCAGATTTCCCGCCAACAAGCCTGGAGATGACTGAAGACCCACATGACATCTTGACTGCAGCCTTGTGAGAGATCCTGAGACACAGGTCCCTGGCTAGATGCACCTGGATGCCTGGCCCACGGAAACCATATGCGGTTATCAATTGGTGTTGTCGGAAGCCCTCTGGGTTGCGGAAAACATTCAAAAAAGACACAAGGGTGAAGCCACAGTTCTGGCTGCTGACCCACCCCCCTCTCCTGGGCTTGAAATTCCAGGGAAGTCAAGCGATGGTAGCAACCACTGAGAGATTAGGGTAAACAATGCCAGAAAGAGGTCCTCTATTCTGTTCTCCATGTATCTCTCTGAGAGGACATGCCCTCACCTGATCCACCCGAGCCAATAGGTGGCCCATGCAGGAGGAGACAACTGGCCGTGTGGTCCAAGTCGGCTGAGAGCACTAGACCCAGCGTCGCAGAGCCTCCTTGAAGCCAGAAAAAGAGCCCAGAAGTTCCCTAGAGAAGGCACAGAAATTAGATGAGTTGAAAGCCTGGGACCTGGTCATTGGGCTTCTGGGCAAGAGGGGAGATGGCCTGTGGAAGGGACACTGCCTGCAACCCCTCTTGGACCAGACCCCACCTGTCTGCTTTGGGATACTGAGGATTAAGACGAGAGTGAACTAGTGTAGAAGAGATGGTGTTCTAATGCTTGGCAGGTTTAAAGCGATTGAAATCGTTGACATTCCTATTCTCCTCGTCCTCAGGACCACCATTAAGGGGAAGGGGCCTTCAAAGAAGCAAGAGGAGTTTATCACTTACAGCAGCCCTGTCAAGTGTCAATATCCAACCACTCCAGTCCCTTCCACCCCCTTGGCAGCCCCACTGCTTTCATAAGGACACAGATACATTCCCCTACAGGCTTTGGAGCAAACGTTAAGTTTTGATTTCTCTAAGATAAATGCCATAGTGCCATGACCTGCTCCTATGGCGGTAGCAAGTCTAGTTCTCAAAGAATCTGTGTGGAAGGGTTGAGCCACTCTATTGGACACCTGAAATTGATATTATACTGCATGTGAACGGGAATGTAACTCACGGCTTGGAAAAGGAAAAGAAACTCTTAACTGTTTTCAAGAGTCAGCTCTATCATTTTCCATTCCCAACTGTGATGCGGGAGTGATCCAGTCATTCCACATCCTGCCTTGCATTTGGTGGTGGGGTCTCTCTCTCCCTCTCTGGCGCATTTGGTTTGAATCACTGTGATAGGTGTGCAGTGAGAGCTCACTGGAGTTTTCATTTGAATTGCCCCAATGGCAACTTTCTATGTGGTTTCCATCTGTCTACGCTTTGGTAAAGGTGGCAGGCCCTTTACTTTTTCCCCACCCCCCTTCTATTTCCTTTTGCTAACTAGATTGCATGCTTACTTGGGGATCAAATTCTGAGTTTCCATGCTTCAGACAGGAGTCCTCTATTAGCTATGTGATTTGGACCTATTTCCTCCAAGTTGGTAGCTTGTCTTTTGGGTCTTCTTAAGGAGGTCTTTCACACGGCACAGATTTACAATTCTGATTGTTGGATAAAGTCTAATTAATCAACTTTACCTTAGGGAAAATAATTTGATGTTCGACTGGAGGATTCTTTACCTAGCTTTCCATTCTGGAAATTTTCCCCCACATTTTCCCTATAAGATTTATCATTTTCCATGTAAGGCAGTGATTAATTTTGAGCTACTTTTTAAAATACTCTTTTTTTCTTTTTTTCCTTTGGGAGAGTCAACATGTGCATGAGCGGGCAGGGGCCTGGAGGGAGAAGGGAAAAGAGCATCCTCAAGCAGCCTCGCCAGTGAGCTTGGAGCCTGACTTTGTCCCGGGACGCTGAGAGCTTGACAAGAGCCGAAATCAAGAGCTGGCTGCCGCACAGGCTGCCTCACCCAGGCAGCCTGAGTTAAGTTTTGTATAGGGTTTGATACTTAGATTGTGGTCCCCGGCCTCCTCGTCCTCCACCTCCTCCTCCCCTCTCCCGCTCCCTCTTCTGCTTCTCCTTCTTCTTTGCCTATGCATGTCCACTTGCTCTAGCACCATTTATTCAAAACGCTGTCACTCCTCCACTGAACGGCTTTTTACCTTTGTCAAGGCCCCATTCGACATATGGGTGTAGTTCTCTTTCTGGGTCCCTGATTCTGTTCCACTTATCCATCTTTATTCTATTCCATTGGTCTAGCTCTTCACCAACACCACGCACTTTTGATTACTGTAGACGAATATCTTGAAATGGGGTAGAAGGATTCTTCTGGTTTTCTTCTTTAGTTTTAGTTTCTCCTCTTTTTCTAGGTTCTAAAATAGAAAGATTATAGTTTTGAGACTCCTTTCCTTTTTAGAGAGAGAGAGAGAGATAGACACAGAGACAGAGACAGAGACAGAGACAGAGACAGAGAAACGGAAGCGGTGCAGAAAGAGAGAGAGATGATTAAGCAGCCACCATGCCCAGCACCAGCACAATGCAGGTTCAGCCTCACTATCCCAAGGTTGACCATGACCCGAGTCAAAATCAAGAGTTGGACTAACTGACTGAGCCACCCAGATGCTCCTCCTCCTTTCTAATGTATGCATTGAGTGCTAAAAATTGAGCTCTCTGTTGATTTAGCTGTGTCCCATCAATTTTAATACGTTGTAGTTTTATTTTCCTTCGGGTCAGTGCACTGAAATTTTATCTTTTGTCTCCGATAATCTAGAAAGTTACTTTCTACGTGTTTAGATTTTGTTATCTTTCTCCCTTTGATATCTAGTTTCATTTTTAACTTTTTTTTATAAGTGTCAAAGTTTAATTCCAAGACAATGCTACATAGGGTTGCATTTTTTTCAGGTCCACAATATAGAGATTCTCCTCCGCTGCCCAACGACTGTTAGCTCCTGTTGCCAGGCACTGATTTGCGTTGGAGTCTCGGGTGCACCTCCCCCACCCCTACTCCCTTCAGCTCCTGTTGCCAGGCACTGGTTTGCATTGGAGACGGAACCCTCGTAGGGGTTCCAAGCAGTTTCTAGTGGCCGAGAGGACACTGGTGATCAGAGACAAAGCCCCCAGGCTCTCTGGAGCCAGCTGGTGGCCATTACAATGTCTCCCCACACAGTTCTGGAGCCGCTGTGGGCTCTCCGGGAACAGCTGTGGGCTTCTGGGTTGCCGATAATCGAACGTTGGCCACATGGGCCACGAGACTCTGGGTTTGGCTGGGAGATCCTCGTGTGCACTGTGTTGCTGGTGTTCATTCCAGTAAAGTGTGGACTCCGCTTAAGAGGAAGAAAGGGGCACTGTGCCCAGAATGAAGTATCTGGAAAAGACATGGAGAAGACCGACCCGGATGCACCAGCCCATGGAGCCGTCGCATCATCGGAGCACAAGGCCAGTCCTCTCCCGCTACAGATCCTTGCTCTGGCTGCCCTGAATCAAGATGTCGGGTACTTTTCTGTGGGAGACGCTACGCAACTGCTGAAGGGAGTTCGGCAAAGGCTGTTGAAGAAGAGCCCTCACCAGCTCACCGATGAAAATCCCATCTGTGGAGCAGCCCAGGACGATGGAGAACCCCCTGCGAGGAATATGCCAGAAGACTTCAAGGACAGCCCTGATCTGCGGGGAAGTGCAGACCCTCTGTCTCAGGACATTGGCAGCTGTGGACTGAGAGGGCAGGAAGAGGCAGGGGAGGCAGGCAGGCCAGAGCTTCCTGACGGAGGTGTGCCGTGGCAGGCCCCCGCTGAGGGCCAGAGCCAACACCACACCCTCAGCCAGATCCTACTGACGGTGATGCATCTGCTAGAGCTCCTTCGAGATCATCTGGAAGGTGGGGGCTCAAGGAGGCAGGTGCAGACTGGCTCCTCCTCCACTGATCACGTGCCCCGTGGGAGCCCCCTGAATCAAGGAAAGCCATCCAGGGCACTGAAGAAGGCACGTCAGGGGAATGAAGAGCTCCCAGGAAACACAACAATCCACCAAGCTGAGCAAGTATCTTTTCACCAGCGAAACAGCCTCCTGGAAAGGGAGATTCAGAAGCTGCACCTGAAGCTCGAGGCAGAGCCTAAGCTGTGCAAAGAGCACCTCAAACACCTGGAGAGGAAGATGATGGAGGAGAAGGCACGCTGCCTGCAAGTGAAGAACGAACTCGCCAAGGTGCGCAGGAAGGTGGATGCTGCCCACTGGAACTTAGGCCTCTACAAGAAGATGGCCGACGACCTGCACCGAGAATGGCAGAGAATCTCCTCCTTGCATGACCGAGAGCGCCTCCTGGTGGAGAACAGAAGTGAGGAGAGCCAGAAGGCTGTTCTGTGGGCAGAGAGGGAGTTCCAAAGGCTCAAGGAAGAAAACCATTGCCTCAGGCAGAAGCTGGCCAACTCTGGGCCCAAGGTCCAGCCTGTCTCCGGGGGGCCTCCTGCTCCTGCTCCTGCTCCTGCTCCAGCTCCAGCTCCTACTCCTGCTCCTGCTCTTCTGGGCACAGCCTCCAAATGCCCTCAAGGGCCACAGGCTCCCCTCAAAGCCCAGAAGCCCAAGAAGGGAGCAAGGGTGCACTGGCCAGACTCCAAGTTCTCGGGTCCCCTGCAGGTCTGATTCCCTTTCCCAGCAGCCACCGACACTCACAACCAGAGCACAAAAGCTCCTGTGCTTCCTTACCCCTTCAGCCACACCCATTGCTCCTTTGACTGGAGATCCACCCCATTCTTGAACTGATGCTACCTATTCCCTATAGCCATGTGAGAGAGCATTTTTCATTGTTAACGACCAAAAAAATAAAACGATCAAATTGCTGATCCTACTGCGACTGAGAATTGATTGTACGAAGGGATTCTATGCCCAGCAACGAAGGGTTTTAAGTGTCCTTTACTGATCACTTAATTGTCCCAATAACCCAGTGTGTCCTAGACTACTGAGGTTCAGAGAGGGGACACAACTTGCCCCAAGATCACACAGCTAGTGAATTTCAGAGCTCCCATTCCAAGCCAAGGTTGTCTAATTACCCACTGATGTGAAAATAACTACCACTCCTACCACTACGATGACTTCTGCTTCTTCATTTCTGAGAGAGAGAAAGAGCGAGGGCACACACACATGCAAGCGGGGGAGGGGCAGGGAGACAGAGATTCCTAGACAGCCTTCGACTCAAGTGCACAACCAGACGCTGGGCTGGATTTCACAGACCATGGGAACACGCCCTGAGCCGAAATCAAGAGTCAGACGTTGACCTGACTAAGCCACACAGGCACCCTTCCCTTGTGCAAGGTACTTCTAGGCAAGCTGCTGTAAGGATCCCAGAAGGGCTTGACAAAATTTTCTCATAGGTCACGTTCTAGTTTGGATGCAAGGATTATGGTGATGCCTAGCTGAGGTAAAGTCCCAGCAAAGCATGGAGGGCAGCCTTTCAGGGTCTCCAACGATTCCCTTCGTGGGTACACCTCGTTTTGTGTTCCATACTCTACCACTGGATTAGAGTCAGGAACTCCTGCCTCACTTCGAAAGGACAGACTATGGCCCGAGAGATAGATAGCATGTCCCTTCTGAGGCTCGTAGACAAAGACACTGGTCTCCTCTTGGGCTTGCTCTCGCTCCCTCACCATTGGTTTCGAGGGAAGCCGCCTGCTCCTTGTGGGCTGTATGATGGAGAGGCCCATGTGGCAAGGAATGAATATTTCTTGCTCACCGCAATGAAGGACCTCTGGCTGCTAGGAGCCACCCGAGTGAGCACACAAGCAGATTTCCCGCCAACAAGCCTGGAGATGACTGAAGACCCACATGACATCTTGACTGCAGCCTTGTGAGAGATCCTGAGACACAGGTCCCTGGCTAGATGCACCTGGATGCCTGGCCCACGGAAACCATATGTGGTTATCAATTGGTGTTGTCGGAAGCCCTCTGGGTTGCGGAAAACATTCAAAAAAGACACAAGGGTGAAGCCACAGTTCTGGCTGCTGACCCACCCCCCTCTCCTGGGCTTGAAATTCCAGGGAAGTCAAGCGATGGTAGCAACCACTGAGAGATTAGGGTAAACAATGCCAGAAAGAGGTCCTCTATTCTGTTCTCCATGTATCTCTCTGAGAGGACATGCCCTCACCTGATCCACCCGAGCCAATAGGTGGCCCATGCAGGAGGAGACAACTGGCCGTGTGGTCCAAGTCGGCTGAGAGCACTAGACCCAGCGTCGCAGAGCCTCCTTGAAGCCAGAAAAAGAGCCCAGAAGTTCCCTAGAGAAGGCACAGAAATTAGATGAGTTGAAAGCCTGGGACCTGGTCATTGGGCTTCTGGGCAAGAGGGGAGATGGCCTGTGGAAGGGACACTGCCTGCAACCCCTCTTGGACCAGACCCCACCTGTCTGCTTTGGGATACTGAGGATTAAGACGAGAGTGAACTAGTGTAGAAGAGATGGTGTTCTAATGCTTGGCAGGTTTAAAGCGATTGAAATCGTTGACATTCCTATTCTCCTCGTCCTCAGGACCACCATTAAGGGGAAGGGGCCTTCAAAGAAGCAAGAGGAGTTTATCACTTACAGCAGCCCTGTCAAGTGTCAATATCCAACCACTCCAGTCCCTTCCACCCCCTTGGCAGCCCCACTGCTTTCATAAGGACACAGATACATTCCCCTACAGGCTTTGGAGCAAACGTTAAGTTTTGATTTCTCTAAGATAAATGCCATAGTGCCATGACCTGCTCCTATGGTGGTAGCAAGTCTAGTTCTCAAAGAATCTGTGTGGAAGGGTTGAGCCACTCTATTGGACACCTGAAATTGATATTATACTGCATGTGAACGGGAATGTGACTCACAGCTTGGAAAAGGAAAAGAAACTCTTAACTGTTTTCAAGAGTCAGCTCTATCATTTTCCATTCCCAACTGTGATGCGGGAGTGATCCAGTCATTCCACATCCTGCCTTGCATTTGGTGGTGGGGTCTCTCTCTCCCTCTCTGGCGCATTTGGTTTGAATCACTGTGATAGGTGTGCAGTGAGAGCTCACTGGAGTTTTCATTTGAATTGCCCCAATGGCAACTTTCTATGTGGTTTCCATCTGTCTACGCTTTGGTAAAGGTGGCAGGCCCTTTACTTTTTCCCCACCCCCCTTCTATTTCCTTTTGCTAACTAGATTGCATGCTTACTTGGGGATCAAATTCTGAGTTTCCACGCTTCAGACAGGAGTCCTCTATTAGCTATGTGATTTGGACCTATTTCCTCCAAGTTGGTAGCTTGTCTTTTGGGTCTTCTTAAGGAGGTCTTTCACACGGCACAGATTTACAATTCTGATTGTTGGATAAAGTCTAATTAATCAACTTTACCTTAGGGAAAATAATTTGATGTTCGACTGGAGGATTCTTTACCTAGCTTTCCATTCTGGAAATTTTCCCCCACATTTTCCCTATAAGATTTATCATTTTCCATGTAAGGCAGTGATTAATTTTGAGCTACTTTTTAAAATACTCTTTTTTTCTTTTTTTCCTTTGGGAGAGTCAACATGTGCATGAGCGGGCAGGGGCCTGGAGGGAGAAGGGAAAAGAGCATCCTCAAGCAGCCTCGCCAGTGAGCTTGGAGCCTGACTTTGTCCCGGGACGCTGAGAGCTTGACAAGAGCCGAAATCAAGAGCTGGCTGCCGCACAGGCTGCCTCACCCAGGCAGCCTGAGTTAAGTTTTGTATAGGGTTTGATACTTAGATTGTGGTCCCCGGCCTCCTCGTCCTCCACCTCCTCCTCCCCTCTCCCGCTCCCTCTTCTGCTTCTCCTTCTTCTTTGCCTATGCATGTCCACTTGCTCTAGCACCATTTATTCAAAACACTGTCACTCCTCCACTGAACGGCTTTTTACCTTTGTCAAGGCCCCATTCGACATATGGGCGTAGTTCTCTTTCTGGGTCCCTGATTCTGTTCCACTTATCCATCTTTATTCTGTTCCATTGGTCTAGCTCTTCACCAACACCACGCACTTTTGATTACTGTAGACGAATATCTTGAAATGGGGTAGAAGGATTCTTCTGGTTTTCTTCTTTAGTTTTAGTTTCTCCTCTTTTTCTAGGTTCTAAAATAGAAAGATTATAGTTTTGAGACTCCTTTCCTTTTTAGAGAGAGAGAGAGAGATAGACACAGAGACAGAGACAGAGACAGAGACAGAGACAGAGAAACGGAAGCGGTGCAGAAAGAGAGAGAGATGATTAAGCAGCCACCATGCCCAGCACCAGCACAATGCAGGTTCAGCCTCACTATCCCAAGGTTGACCATGACCCGAGTCAAAATCAAGAGTTGGACTAACTGACTGAGCCACCCAGATGCTCCTCCTCCTTTCTAATGTATGCATTGAGTGCTAAAAATTGAGCTCTCTGTTGATTTAGCTGTGTCCCATCAATTTTAATACGTTGTAGTTTTATTTTCCTTCGGGTCAGTGCACTGAAATTTTATCTTTTGTCTCCGATAATCTAGAAAGTTACTTTCTACGTGTTTAGATTTTGTTATCTTTCTCCCTTTGATATCTAGTTTCATTTTAAACTTTTTTTTATAAGTGTCAAAGTTTAATTCCAAGACAATGCTACATAGGGTTGCATTTTTTCAGGTCCACAATATAGAGATTCTCCTCCGCTGCCCAACGACTGTTAGCTCCTGTTGCCAGGCACTGATTTGCGTTGGAGTCTCGGGTGCACCTCCCCCACCCCTACTCCCTTCAGCTCCTGTTGCCAGGCACTGGTTTGCATTGGAGACGGAACCCTCGTAGGGGTTCCAAGCAGTTTCTAGTGGCCGAGAGGACACTGGTGATCAGAGACAAAGCCCCCAGGCTCTCTGGAGCCAGCTGGTGGCCATTACAATGTCTCCCTACACAGTTCTGGAGCCGCTGTGGGCTCTCCGGGAACAGCTGTGGGCTTCTGGGTTGCCGATAATCGAACGTTGGCCACATGGGCCACGAGACTCTGGGTTTGGCTGGGAGATCCTCGTGTGCACTGTGTTGCTGGTGTTCATTCCAGTAAAGTGTGGACTCCGCTTAAGAGGAAGAAAGGGGCACTGTGCCCAGAATGAAGTATCTGGAAAAGACATGGAGAAGACCGACCCGGATGCACCAGCCCATGGAGCCGTCGCATCATCGGAGCACAAGGCCAGTCCTCTCCCGCTACAGATCCTTGCTCTGGCTGCCCTGAATCAAGATGTCGGGTACTTTTCTGTGGGAGACGCTACGCAACTGCTGAAGGGAGTTCGGCAAAGGCTGTTGAAGAAGAGCCCTCACCAGCTCACCGATGAAAATCCCATCTGTGGAGCAGCCCAGGACGATGGAGAACCCCCTGCGAGGAATATGCCAGAAGACTTCAAGGACAGCCCTGATCTGCGGGGAAGTGCAGACCCTCTGTCTCAGGACATTGGCAGCTGTGGACTGAGAGGGCAGGAAGAGGCAGGGGAGGCAGGCAGGCCAGAGCTTCCTGACGGAGGTGTGCCGTGGCAGGCCCCCGCTGAGGGCCAGAGCCAACACCACACCCTCAGCCAGATCCTACTGACGGTGATGCATCTGCTAGAGCTCCTTCGAGATCATCTGGAAGGTGGGGGCTCAAGGAGGCAGGTGCAGACTGGCTCCTCCTCCACTGATCACGTGCCCCGTGGGAGCCCCCTGAATCAAGGAAAGCCATCCAGGGCACTGAAGAAGGCACGTCAGGGGAATGAAGAGCTCCCAGGAAACACAACAATCCACCAAGCTGAGCAAGTATCTTTTCACCAGCGAAACAGCCTCCTGGAAAGGGAGATTCAGAAGCTGCACCTGAAGCTCGAGGCAGAGCCTAAGCTGTGCGAAGAGCACCTCAAACACCTGGAGAGGAAGATGATGGAGGAGAAGGCACGCTGCCTGCAAGTGAAGAACGAACTCGCCAAGGTGCGCAGGAAGGTGGATGCTGCCCACTGGAACTTAGGCCTCTACAAGAAGATGGCCGAGGACCTGCACCGAGAATGGCAGAGAATCTCCTCCTTGCATGACCGAGAGCGCCTCCTGGTGGAGAACAGAAGTGAGGAGAGCCAGAAGGCTGTTCTGTGGGCAGAGAGGGAGTTCCAAAGGCTCAAGGAAGAAAACCATTGCCTCAGGCAGAAGCTGGCCAACTCTGGGCCCAAGGTCCAGCCTGTCTCCGGGGGGCCTCCTGCTCCTGCTCCTGCTCCTGCTCCAGCTCCAGCTCCAGCTCCTACTCCTGCTCCTGCTCTTCTGGGCACAGCCTCCAAATGCCCTCAAGGGCCACAGGCTCCCCTCAAAGCCCAGAAGCCCAAGAAGGGAGCAAGGGTGCACTGGCCAGACTCCAAGTTCTCGGGTCCCCTGCAGGTCTGATTCCCTTTCCCAGCAGCCACCAACACTCACAACCAGAGCACAAAAGCTCCTGTGCTTCCTTACCCCTTCAGCCACACCCATTGCTCCTTTGACTGGAGATCCATTCCATTCTTGAACTGATGCTACCTATTCCCTATAGCCATGTGAGAGAGCATTTTTCATTGTTAACGACCAAAAAAATAAAACGATCAAATTGCTGATCCTACTGCGACTGAGAATTGATTGTACGAAGGGATTCTATGCCAAGCAACGAAGGGTTTTAAGTGTCCTTTACTGATCACTTAATTGTCCCAATAACCCAGTGTGTCATAGACTACTGAGGTTCAGAGGGGACACAACTTGCCCCAAGATCACACAGCTATTGAATTTCAGAGCTCCCATTCCAAGCCAAGGTTGTCTAATTACCCACTGATGTGAAAATAACTACCACTCCTACCACTACGATGACTTCTGCTTCTTCATTTCTGAGAGAGAGAAAGAGCGAGGGCACACACACATGCAAGCGGGGGAGGGGCAGGGAGACAGAGATTCCTAGACAGCCTTCGACTCAAGTGCACAACCAGACACTGGGCTGGATTTCACAGACCATGGGAACACGCCCTGAGCCAAAATCAAGAGTCAGACGTTG
Organism: Mustela nivalis; assembly: GCF_964662115.1. Lineage (NCBI taxonomy): Eukaryota > Metazoa > Chordata > Mammalia > Carnivora > Mustelidae > Mustela > Mustela nivalis. The sequence continues at coordinate 71,175,111 of NC_139021.1, forward strand.
ACCTGACTAAGCCACACAGGCACCCTTCCCTTGTGCAAGGAACTTCTAGGCAAGCTGCTGTAAGGATCCCAGAAGGGCTTGACAAAATTTTCTCATAGGTCACGTTCTAGTTTGGATGCAAGGATTATGGTGATGCCTAGCTGAGGTAAAGTCCCAGCAAAGCATGGAGGGCAGCCTTTCAGGGTCTCCAACGATTCCCTTCGTGGGTACACCTCGTTTTGTGTTCCATACTCTACCACTGGATTAGAGTCAGGAACTCCTGCCTCACTTCGAAAGGACAGAATATGGCCCGAGAGATAGATAGCATGTCCCTTCTGAGGCTCGTAGACAAAGACACTGGTCTCCTCTTGGGCTTGCTCTCGCTCCCTCACCATTGGTTTCGAGGGAAGCCGCCTGCTCCTTGTGGGCTGTATGATGGAGAGGCCCATGTGGCAAGGAATGAATATTTCTTGCTCACCGCAATGGAGGACCTCTGGCTGCTAGGAGCCACCCGAGTGAGCACACAAGCAGATTTCCCGCCAACAAGCCTGGAGATGACTGAAGACCCACATGACATCTTGACTGCAGCCTTGTGAGAGATCCTGAGACACAGGTCCCTGGCTAGATGCACCTGGATGCCTGGCCCACGGAAACCATATGCGGTTATCAATTGGTGTTGTCGGAAGCCCTCTGGGTTGCGGAAAACATTCAAAAAAGACACAAGGGTGAAGCCACAGTTCTGGCTGCTGACCCACCCCCCTCTCCTGGGCTTGAAATTCCAGGGAAGTCAAGCGATGGTAGCAACCACTGAGAGATTAGGGTAAACAATGCCAGAAAGAGGTCCTCTATTCTGTTCTCCATGTATCTCTCTGAGAGGACATGCCCTCACCTGATCCACCCGAGCCAATAGGTGGCCCATGCAGGAGGAGACAACTGGCCGTGTGGTCCAAGTCGGCTGAGAGCACTAGACCCAGCGTTGCAGAGCCTCCTTGAAGCCAGAAAAAGAGCCCAGAAGTTCCCTAGAGAAGGCACAGAAATTAGATGAGTTGAAAGCCTGGGACCTGGTCATTGGGCTTCTGGGCAAGAGGGGAGATGGCCTGTGGAAGGGACACTGCCTGCAACCCCTCTTGGACCAGACCCCACCTGTCTGCTTTGGGATACTGAGGATTAAGACGAGAGTGAACTAGTGTAGAAGAGATGGTGTTCTAATGCTTGGCAGGTTTAAAGCGATTGAAATCGTTGACATTCCTATTCTCCTCGTCCTCAGGACCACCATTAAGGGGAAGGGGCCTTCAAAGAAGCAAGAGGAGTTTATCACTTACAGCAGCCCTGTCAAGTGTCAATATCCAACCACTCCAGTCCCTTCCACCCCCTTGGCAGCCCCACTGCTTTCATAAGGACACAGATACATTCCCCTACAGGCTTTGGAGCAAACGTTAAGTTTTGATTTCTCTAAGATAAATGCCATAGTGCCATGACCTGCTCCTATGGCGGTAGCAAGTCTAGTTCTCAAAGAATCTGTGTGGAAGGGTTGAGCCACTCTATTGGACACCTGAAATTGATATTATACTGCATGTGAACGGGAATGTAACTCACGGCTTGGAAAAGGAAAAGAAACTCTTAACTGTTTTCAAGAGTCAGCTCTATCATTTTCCATTCCCAACTGTGATGCGGGAGTGATCCAGTCATTCCACATCCTGCCTTGCATTTGGTGGTGGGGTCTCTCTCTCCCTCTCTGGCGCATTTGGTTTGAATCACTGTGATAGGTGTGCAGTGAGAGCTCACTGGAGTTTTCATTTGAATTGCCCCAATGGCAACTTTCTATGTGGTTTCCATCTGTCTACGCTTTGGTAAAGGTGGCAGGCCCTTTACTTTTTCCCCACCCCCCTTCTATTTCCTTTTGCTAACTAGATTGCATGCTTACTTGGGGATCAAATTCTGAGTTTCCATGCTTCAGACAGGAGTCCTCTATTAGCTATGTGATTTGGACCTATTTCCTCCAAGTTGGTAGCTTGTCTTTTGGGTCTTCTTAAGGAGGTCTTTCACACGGCACAGATTTACAATTCTGATTGTTGGATAAAGTCTAATTAATCAACTTTACCTTAGGGAAAATAATTTGATGTTCGACTGGAGGATTCTTTACCTAGCTTTCCATTCTGGAAATTTTCCCCCACATTTTCCCTATAAGATTTATCATTTTCCATGTAAGGCAGTGATTAATTTTGAGCTACTTTTTAAAATACTCTTTTTTTCTTTTTTTCCTTTGGGAGAGTGCATGAGCGGGCAGGGGCCTGGAGGGAGAAGGGAAAAGAGCATCCTCAAGCAGCCTCGCCAGTGAGCTTGGAGCCTGACTTTGTCCCGGGACGCTGAGAGCTTGACAAGAGCCGAAATCAAGAGCTGGCTGCCGCACAGGCTGCCTCACCCAGGCAGCCTGAGTTAAGTTTTGTATAGGGTTTGATACTTAGATTGTGGTCCCCGGCCTCCTCGTCCTCCACCTCCTCCTCCCCTCTCCCGCTTCCTCTTCTGCTTCTCCTTCTTCTTTGCCTATGCATGTCCACTTGCTCTAGCACCATTTATTCAAAACGCTGTCACTCCTCCACTGAACGGCTTTTTACCTTTGTCAAGGCCCCATTCGACATATGGGTGTAGTTCTCTTTCTGGGTCCCTGATTCTGTTCCACTTATCCATCTTTATTCTGTTCCATTGGTCTAGCTCTTCACCAACACCACGCACTTTTGATTACTGTAGACGAATATCTTGAAATGGGGTAGAAGGATTCTTCTGGTTTTCTTCTTTAGTTTTAGTTTCTCCTCTTTTTCTAGGTTCTAAAATAGAAAGATTATAGTTTTGAGACTCCTTTCCTTTTTAGAGAGAGAGAGAGAGATAGACACAGAGACAGAGACAGAGACAGAGACAGAGAAACGGAAGCGGTGCAGAAAGAGAGAGAGATGATTAAGCAGCCACCATGCCCAGCACCAGCACAATGCAGGTTCAGCCTCACTATCCCAAGGTTGACCATGACCCGAGTCAAAATCAAGAGTTGGACTAACTGACTGAGCCACCCAGATGCTCCTCCTCCTTTCTAATGTATGCATTGAGTGCTAAAAATTGAGCTCTCTGTTGATTTAGCTGTGTCCCATCAATTTTAATACGTTGTAGTTTTATTTTCCTTCGGGTCAGTGCACTGAAATTTTATCTTTTGTCTCCGATAATCTAGAAAGTTACTTTCTACGTGTTTAGATTTTGTTATCTTTCTCCCTTTGATATCTAGTTTCATTTTTAACTTTTTTTTATAAGTGTCAAAGTTTAATTCCAAGACAATGCTACATAGGGTTGCATTTTTTTCAGGTACACAATATAGAGATTCTCCTCCGCTGCCCAACGACTGTTAGCTCCTGTTGCCAGGCACTGATTTGCGTTGGAGTCTCGGGTGCACCTCCCCCACCCCTACTCCCTTCAGCTCCTGTTGCCAGGCACTGGTTTGCATTGGAGACGGAACCCTCGTAGGGGTTCCAAGCAGTTTCTAGTGGCCGAGAGGACACTGGTGATCAGAGACAAAGCCCCCAGGCTCTCTGGAGCCAGCTGGTGGCCATTACAATGTCTCCCCACACAGTTCTGGAGCCGCTGTGGGCTCTCCGGGAACAGCTGTGGGCTTCTGGGTTGCCGATAATCGAACGTTGGCCACATGGGCCACGAGACTCTGGGTTTGGCTGGGAGATCCTCGTGTGCACTGTGTTGCTGGTGTTCATTCCAGTAAAGTGTGGACTCCGCTTAAGAGGAAGAAAGGGGCACTGTGCCCAGAATGAAGTATCTGGAAAAGACATGGAGAAGACCGACCCGGATGCACCAGCCCATGGAGCCGTCGCATCATCGGAGCACAAGGCCAGTCCTCTCCCGCTACAGATCCTTGCTCTGGCTGCCCTGAATCAAGATGTCGGGTACTTTTCTGTGGGAGACGCTACGCAACTGCTGAAGGGAGTTCGGCAAAGGCTGTTGAAGAAGAGCCCTCACCAGCTCACCGATGAAAATCCCATCTGTGGAGCAGCCCAGGACGATGGAGAACCCCCTGCGAGGAATATGCCAGAAGACTTCAAGGACAGCCCTGATCTGCGGGGAAGTGCAGACCCTCTGTCTCAGGACATTGGCAGCTGTGGACTGAGAGGGCAGGAAGAGGCAGGGGAGGCAGGCAGGCCAGAGCTTCCTGACGGAGGTGTGCCGTGGCAGGCCCCCGCTGAGGGCCAGAGCCAACACCACACCCTCAGCCAGATCCTACTGACGGTGATGCATCTGCTAGAGCTCCTTCGAGATCATCTGGAAGGTGGGGGCTCAAGGAGGCAGGTGCAGACTGGCTCCTCCTCCACTGATCACGTGCCCCGTGGGAGCCCCCTGAATCAAGGAAAGCCATCCAGGGCACTGAAGAAGGCACGTCAGGGGAATGAAGAGCTCCCAGGAAACACAACAATCCACCAAGCTGAGCAAGTATCTTTTCACCAGCGAAACAGCCTCCTGGAAAGGGAGATTCAGAAGCTGCACCTGAAGCTCGAGGCAGAGCCTAAGCTGTGCGAAGAGCACCTCAAACACCTGGAGAGGAAGATGATGGAGGAGAAGGCACGCTGCCTGCAAGTGAAGAACGAACTCGCCAAGGTGCGCAGGAAGGTGGATGCTGCCCACTGGAACTTAGGCCTCTACAAGAAGATGGCCGACGACCTGCACCGAGAATGGCAGAGAATCTCCTCCTTGCATGACCGAGAGCGCCTCCTGGTGGAGAACAGAAGTGAGGAGAGCCAGAAGGCTGTTCTGTGGGCAGAGAGGGAGTTCCAAAGGCTCAAGGAAGAAAACCATTGCCTCAGGCAGAAGCTGGCCAACTCTGGGCCCAAGGTCCAGCCTGTCTCCGGGGGGCCTCCTGCTCCTGCTCCTGCTCCTGCTCCAGCTCCAGCTCCTACTCCTGCTCCTGCTCTTCTGGGCACAGCCTCCAAATGCCCTCAAGGGCCACAGGCTCCCCTCAAAGCCCAGAAGCCCAAGAAGGGAGCAAGGGTGCACTGGCCAGACTCCAAGTTCTCGGGTCCCCTGCAGGTCTGATTCCCTTTCCCAGCAGCCACCGACACTCACAACCAGAGCACAAAAGCTCCTGTGCTTCCTTACCCCTTCAGCCACACCCATTGCTCCTTTGACTGGAGATCCACCCCATTCTTGAACTGATGCTACCTATTCCCTATAGCCATGTGAGAGAGCATTTTTCATTGTTAAGGACCAAAAAAATAAAACGATCAAATTGCTGATCCTACTGCGACTGAGAATTGATTGTACGAAGGGATTCTATGCCCAGCAACGAAGGGTTTTAAGTGTCCTTTACTGATCACTTAATTGTCCCAATAACCCAGTGTGTCCTAGACTACTGAGGTTCAGAGAGGGGACACAACTTGCCCCAAGATCACACAGCTAGTGAATTTCAGAGCTCCCATTCCAAGCCAAGGTTGTCTAATTACCCACTGATGTGAAAATAACTACCACTCCTACCACTACGATGACTTCTGCTTCTTCATTTCTGAGAGAGAGAAAGAGCGAGGGCACACACACATGCAAGCGGGGGAGGGGCAGGGAGACAGAGATTCCTAGACAGCCTTCGACTCAAGTGCACAACCAGACGCTGGGCTGGATTTCACAGACCATGGGAACACGCCCTGAGCCGAAATCAAGAGTCAGACGTTGACCTGACTAAGCCACACAGGCACCCTTCCCTTGTGCAAGGTACTTCTAGGCAAGCTGCTGTAAGGATCCCAGAAGGGCTTGACAAAATTTTCTCATAGGTCACGTTCTAGTTTGGATGCAAGGATTATGGTGATGCCTAGCTGAGGTAAAGTCCCAGCAAAGCATGGAGGGCAGCCTTTCAGGGTCTCCAACGATTCCCTTCGTGGGTACACCTCGTTTTGTGTTCCATACTCTACCACTGGATTAGAGTCAGGAACTCCTGCCTCACTTCGAAAGGACAGAATATGGCCCGAGAGATAGATAGCATGTCCCTTCTGAGGCTCGTAGACAAAGACACTGGTCTCCTCTTGGGCTTGCTCTCGCTCCCTCACCATTGGTTTCGAGGGAAGCCGCCTGCTCCTTGTGGGCTGTATGATGGAGAGGCCCATGTGGCAAGGAATGAATATTTCTTGCTCACCGCAATGGAGGACCTCTGGCTGCTAGGAGCCACCCGAGTGAGCACACAAGCAGATTTCCCGCCAACAAGCCTGGAGATGACTGAAGACCCACATGACATCTTGACTGCAGCCTTGTGAGAGATCCTGAGACACAGGTCCCTGGCTAGATGCACCTGGATGCCTGGCCCACGGAAACCATATGCGGTTATCAATTGGTGTTGTCGGAAGCCCTCTGGGTTGCGGAAAACATTCAAAAAAGACACAAGGGTGAAGCCACAGTTCTGGCTGCTGACCCACCCCCCTCTCCTGGGCTTGAAATTCCAGGGAAGTCAAGCGATGGTAGCAACCACTGAGAGATTAGGGTAAACAATGCCAGAAAGAGGTCCTCTATTCTGTTCTCCATGTATCTCTCTGAGAGGACATGCCCTCACCTGATCCACCCGAGCCAATAGGTGGCCCATGCAGGAGGAGACAACTGGCCGTGTGGTCCAAGTCGGCTGAGAGCACTAGACCCAGCGTCGCAGAGCCTCCTTGAAGCCAGAAAAAGAGCCCAGAAGTTCCCTAGAGAAGGCACAGAAATTAGATGAGTTGAAAGCCTGGGACCTGGTCATTGGGCTTCTGGGCAAGAGGGGAGATGGCCTGTGGAAGGGACACTGCCTGCAACCCCTCTTGGACCAGACCCCACCTGTCTGCTTTGGGATACTGAGGATTAAGACGAGAGTGAACTAGTGTAGAAGAGATGGTGTTCTAATGCTTGGCAGGTTTAAAGCGATTGAAATCGTTGACATTCCTATTCTCCTCGTCCTCAGGACCACCATTAAGGGGAAGGGGCCTTCAAAGAAGCAAGAGGAGTTTATCACTTACAGCAGCCCTGTCAAGTGTCAATATCCAACCACTCCAGTCCCTTCCACCCCCTTGGCAGCCCCACTGCTTTCATAAGGACACAGATACATTCCCCTACAGGCTTTGGAGCAAACGTTAAGTTTTGATTTCTCTAAGATAAATGCCATAGTGCCATGACCTGCTCCTATGGCGGTAGCAAGTCTAGTTCTCAAAGAATCTGTGTGGAAGGGTTGAGCCACTCTATTGGACACCTGAAATTGATATTATACTGCATGTGAACGGGAATGTAACTCACGGCTTGGAAAAGGAAAAGAAACTCTTAACTGTTTTCAAGAGTCAGCTCTATCATTTTCCATTCCCAACTGTGATGCGGGAGTGATCCAGTCATTCCACATCCTGCCTTGCATTTGGTGGTGGGGTCTCTCTCTCCCTCTCTGGCGCATTTGGTTTGAATCACTGTGATAGGTGTGCAGTGAGAGCTCACTGGAGTTTTCATTTGAATTGCCCCAATGGCAACTTTCTATGTGGTTTCCATCTGTCTACGCTTTGGTAAAGGTGGCAGGCCCTTTACTTTTTCCCCACCCCCCTTCTATTTCCTTTTGCTAACTAGATTGCATGCTTACTTGGGGATCAAATTCTGAGTTTCCATGCTTCAGACAGGAGTCCTCTATTAGCTATGTGATTTGGACCTATTTCCTCCAAGTTGGTAGCTTGTCTTTTGGGTCTTCTTAAGGAGGTCTTTCACACGGCACAGATTTACAATTCTGATTGTTGGATAAAGTCTAATTAATCAACTTTACCTTAGGGAAAATAATTTGATGTTCGACTGGAGGATTCTTTACCTAGCTTTCCATTCTGGAAATTTTTCCCCACATTTTCCCTATAAGATTTATCATTTTCCATGTAAGGCAGTGATTAATTTTGAGCTACTTTTTAAAATACTCTTTTTTTCTTTTTTTCCTTTGGGAGAGTGAACATGTGCATGAGCGGGCAGGGGCCTGGAGGGAGAAGGGAAAAGAGCATCCTCAAGCAGCCTCGCCAGTGAGCTTGGAGCCTGACTTTGTCCCGGGACGCTGAGAGCTTGACAAGAGCCGAAATGAAGAGCTGGCTGCCGCACAGGCTGCCTCACCCAGGCAGCCTGAGTTAAGTTTTGTATAGGGTTTGATACTTAGATTGTGGTCCCCGGCCTCCTCGTCCTCCACCTCCTCCTCCCCTCTCCCGCTCCCTCTTCTGCTTCTCCTTCTTCTTTGCCTATGCATGTCCACTTGCTCTAGCACCATTTATTCAAAACGCTGTCACTCCTCCACTGAACGGCTTTTTACCTTTGTCAAGGCCCCATTCGACATATGGGTGTAGTTCTCTTTCTGGGTCCCTGATTCTGTTCCACTTATCCATCTTTATTCTGTTCCATTGGTCTAGCTCTTCACCAACACCACGCACTTTTGATTACTGTAGACGAATATCTTGAAATGGGGTAGAAGGATTCTTCTGGTTTTCTTCTTTAGTTTTAGTTTCTCCTCTTTTTCTAGGTTCTAAAATAGAAAGATTATAGTTTTGAGACTCCTTTCCTTTTTAGAGAGAGAGAGAGAGATAGACACAGAGACAGAGACAGAGACAGAGACAGAGAAACGGAAGCGGTGCAGAAAGAGAGAGAGATGATTAAGCAGCCACCATGCCCAGCACCAGCACAATGCAGGTTCAGCCTCACTATCCCAAGGTTGACCATGACCCGAGTCAAAATCAAGAGTTGGAGTAACTGACTGAGCCACCCAGATGCTCCTCCTCCTTTCTAATGTATGCATTGAGTGCTAAAAATGGAGCTCTCTGTTGATTTAGCTGTGTCCCATCAATTTTAATACGTTGTAGTTTTATTTTCCTTCGGGTCAGTGCACTGAAATTTTATCTTTTGTCTCCGATAATCTAGAAAGTTACTTTCTACGTGTTTAGATTTTGTTATCTTTCTCCCTTTGATATCTAGTTTCATTTTTAACTTTTTTTTTATAAGTGTCAAAGTTTAATTCCAAGACAATGCTACATAGGGTTGCATTTTTTTCAGGTCCACAATATAGAGATTCTCCTCCGCTGCCCAACGACTGTTAGCTTCTGTTGCCAGGCACTGATTTGCGTTGGAGTCTCGGGTGCACCTCCCCCACCCCTACTCCCTTCAGCTCCTGTTGCCAGGCACTGGTTTGCATTGGAGACGGAACCCTCGTAGGGGTTCCAAGCAGTTTCTAGTGGCCGAGAGGACACTGGTGATCAGAGACAAAGCCCCCAGGCTCTCTGGAGCCAGCTGGTGGCCATTACAATGTCTCCCCACACAGTTCTGGAGCCGCTGTGGGCTCTCCGGGAACAGCTGTGGGCTTCTGGGTTGCCGATAATCGAACGTTGGCCACATGGGCCACGAGACTCTGGGTTTGGCTGGGAGATCCTCGTGTGCACTGTGTTGCTGGTGTTCATTCCAGTAAAGTGTGGACTCCGCTTAAGAGGAAGAACGGGGCACTGTGCCCAGAATGAAGTATCTGGAAAAGACATGGAGAAGACCGACCCGGATGCACCAGACCATGGAGCCGTCGCATCATCGGAGCACAAGGCCAGTCCTCTCCCGCTACAGATCCTTGCTCTGGCTGCCCTGAATCAAGATGTCGGGTACTTTTCTGTGGGAGACGCTACGCAACTGCTGAAGGGAGTTCGGCAAAGGCTGTTGAAGAAGAGCCCTCACCAGCTCACCGATGAAAATCCCATCTGTGGAGCAGCCCAGGACGATGGAGAACCCCCTGCGAGGAATATGCCAGAAGACTTCAAGGACAGCCCTGATCTGCGGGGAAGTGCAGACCCTCTGTCTCAGGACATTGGCAGCTGTGGACTGAGAGGGCAGGAAGAGGCAGGGGAGGCAGGCAGGCCAGAGCTTCCTGACGGAGGTGTGCCGTGGCAGGCCCCCGCTGAGGGCCAGAGCCAACACCACACCCTCAGCCAGATCCTACTGACGGTGATGCATCTGCTAGAGCTCCTTCGAGATCATCTGGAAGGTGGGGGCTCAAGGAGGCAGGTGCAGACTGGCTCCTCCTCCACTGATCACGTGCCCCGTGGGAGCCCCCTGAATCAAGGAAAGCCATCCAGGGCACTGAAGAAGGCACGTCAGGGGAATGAAGAGCTCCCAGGAAACACAACAATCCACCAAGCTGAGCAAGTATCTTTTCACCAGCGAAACAGCCTCCTGGAAAGGGAGATTCAGAAGCTGCACCTGAAGCTCGAGGCAGAGCCTAAGCTGTGCGAAGAGCACCTCAAACACCTGGAGAGGAAGATGATGGAGGAGAAGGCACGCTGCCTGCAAGTGAAGAACGAACTCTCCAAGGTGCGCAGGAAGGTGGATGCTGCCCACTGGAACTTAGGCCTCTACAAGAAGATGGCCGACGACCTGCACCGAGAATGGCAGAGAATCTCCTCCTTGCATGACCGAGAGCGCCTCCTGGTGGAGAACAGAAGTGAGGAGAGCCAGAAGGCTGTTCTGTGGGCAGAGAGGGAGTTCCAAAGGCTCAAGGAAGAAAACCATTGCCTCAGGCAGAAGCTGGCCAACTCTGGGCCCAAGGTCCAGCCTGTCTCCGGGGGGCCTCCTGCTCCTGCTCCTGCTCCTGCTCCAGCTCCAGCTCCTACTCCTGCTCCTGCTCTTCTGGGCACAGCCTCCAAATGCCCTCAAGGGCCACAGGCTCCCCTCAAAGCCCAGAAGCCCAAGAAGGGAGCAAGGGTGCACTGGCCAGACTCCAAGTTCTCGGGTCCCCTGCAGGTCTGATTCCCTTTCCCAGCAGCCACCGACACTCACAACCAGAGCACAAAAGCTCCTGTGCTTCCTTACCCCTTCAGCCACACCCATTGCTCCTTTGACTGGAGATCCACCCCATTCTTGAACTGATGCTACCTATTCCCTATAGCCATGTGAGAGAGCATTTTTCATTGTTAAGGACCAAAAAAATAAAACGATCAAATTGCTGATCCTACTGCGACTGAGAATTGATTGTACGAAGGGATTCTATGCCCAGCAACGAAGGGTTTTAAGTGTCCTTTACTGATCACTTAATTGTCCCAATAACCCAGTGTGTCCTAGACTACTGAGGTTCAGAGAGGGGACACAACTTGCCCCAAGATCACACAGCTAGTGAATTTCAGAGCTCCCATTCCAAGCCAAGGTTGTCTAATTACCCACTGATGTGAAAATAACTACCACTCCTACCACTACGATGACTTCTGCTTCTTCATTTCTGAGAGAGAGAAAGAGCGAGGGCACACACACATGCAAGCGGGGGAGGGGCAGGGAGACAGAGATTCCTAGACAGCCTTCGACTCAAGTGCACAACCAGACGCTGGGCTGGATTTCACAGACCATGGGAACACGCCCTGAGCCAAAATCAAGAGTCAGACGTTGACCTGACTAAGCCACACAGGCACCCTTCCCTTGTGCAAGGAACTTCTAGGCAAGCTGCTGTAAGGATCCCAGAAGGGCTTGACAAAATTTTCTCATAGGTCACGTTCTAGTTTGGATGCAAGGATTATGGTGATGCCTAGCTGAGGTAAAGTCCCAGCAAAGCATGGAGGGCAGCCTTTCAGGGTCTCCAACGATTCCCTTCGTGGGTACACCTCGTTTTGTGTTCCATACTCTACCACTGGATTAGAGTCAGGAACTCCTGCCTCACTTCGAAAGGACAGAATATGGCCCGAGAGATAGATAGCATGTCCCTTCTGAGGCTCGTAGACAAAGACACTGGTCTCCTCTTGGGCTTGCTCTCGCTCCCTCACCATTGGTTTCGAGGGAAGCCGCCTGCTCCTTGTGGGCTGTATGATGGAGAGGCCCATGTGGCAAGGAATGAATATTTCTTGCTCACCGCAATGGAGGACCTCTGGCTGCTAGGAGCCACCCGAGTGAGCACACAAGCAGATTTCCCGCCAACAAGCCTGGAGATGACTGAAGACCCACATGACATCTTGACTGCAGCCTTGTGAGAGATCCTGAGACACAGGTCCCTGGCTAGATGCACCTGGATGCCTGGCCCACGGAAACCATATGCGGTTATCAATTGGTGTTGTCGGAAGCCCTCTGGGTTGCGGAAAACATTCAAAAAAGACACAAGGGTGAAGCCACAGTTCTGGCTGCTGACCCACCCCCCTCTCCTGGGCTTGAAATTCCAGGGAAGTCAAGCGATGGTAGCAACCACTGAGAGATTAGGGTAAACAATGCCAGAAAGAGGTCCTCTATTCTGTTCTCCATGTATCTCTCTGAGAGGACATGCCCTCACCTGATCCACCCGAGCCAATAGGTGGCCCATGCAGGAGGAGACAACTGGCCGTGTGGTCCACGTCGGCTGAGAGCACTAGACCCAGCGTCGCAGAGCCTCCTTGAAGCCAGAAAAAGAGCCCAGATGTTCCCTAGAGAAGGCACAGAAATTAGATGAGTTGAAAGCCTGGGACCTGGTCATTGGGCTTCTGGGCAAGAGGGGAGATGGCCTGTGGAAGGGACACTGCCTGCAACCCCTCTTGGACCAGACCCCACCTGTCTGCTTTGGGATACTGAGGATTAAGACGAGAGTGAACTAGTGTAGAAGAGATGGTGTTCTAATGCTTGGCAGGTTGAAAGCGATTGAAATCGTTGACATTCCTATTCTCCTCGTCCTCAGGACCACCATTAAGGGGAAGGGGCCTTCAAAGAAGCAAGAGGAGTTTATCACTTACAGCAGCCCTGTCAAGTGTCAATATCCAACCACTCCAGTCCCTTCCACCCCCTTGGCAGCCCCAATGCTTTCATAAGGACACAGATACATTCCCCTACAGGCTTTGGAGCAAACGTTAAGTTTTGATTTCTCTAAGATAAATGCCATAGTGCCATGACCTGCTCCTATGGCGGTAGCAAGTCTAGTTCTCAAAGAATCTGTGTGGAAGGGTTGAGCCACTCTATTGGACACCTGAAATTGATATTATACTGCATGTGAACGGGAATGTAACTCACGGCTTGGAAAAGGAAAAGAAACTCTTAACTGTTTTCAAGAGTCAGCTCTATCATTTTCCATTCCCAACTGTGATGCGGGAGTGATCCAGTCATTCCACATCCTGCCTTGCATTTGGTGGTGGGGTCTCTCTCTCCCTCTCTGGCGCATTTGGTTTGAATCACTGTGATAGGTGTGCAGTGAGAGCTCACTGGAGTTTTCATTTGAATTGCCCCAATGGCAACTTTCTATGTGGTTTCCATCTGTCTACGCTTTGGTAAAGGTGGCAGGCCCTTTACTTTTTCCCCACCCCCCTTCTATTTCCTTTTGCTAACTAGATTGCATGCTTACTTGGGGATCAAATTCTGAGTTTCCATGCTTCAGACAGGAGTCCTCTATTAGCTATGTGATTTGGACCTATTTCCTCCAAGTTGGTAGCTTGTCTTTTGGGTCTTCTTAAGGAGGTCTTTCACACGGCACAGATTTACAATTCTGATTGTTGGATAAAGTCTAATTAATCAACTTTACCTTAGGGAAAATAATTTGATGTTCGACTGGAGGATTCTTTACCTAGCTTTCCATTCTGGAAATTTTCCCCCACATTTTCCCTATAAGGTTTATCATTTTCCATGTAAGGCAGTGATTAATTTTGAGCTACTTTTTAAAATACTCTTTTTTTCTTTTTTTCCTTTGGGAGAGTGCATGAGCGGGCAGGGGCCTGGAGGGAGAAGGGAAAAGAGCATCCTCAAGCAGCCTCGCCAGTGAGCTTGGAGCCTGACTTTGTCCCGGGACGCTGAGAGCTTGACAAGAGCCGAAATGAAGAGCTGGCTGCCGCACAGGCTGCCTCACCCAGGCAGCCTGAGTTAAGTTTTGTATAGGGTTTGATACTTAGATTGTGGTCCCCGGCCTCCTCGTCCTCCACCTCCTCCTCCCCTCTCCCGCTTCCTCTTCTGCTTCTCCTTCTTCTTTGCCTATGCATGTCCACTTGCTCTAGCACCATTTATTCAAAACGCAGTCACTCCTCCACTGAACGGCTTTTTACCTTTGTCAAGGCCCCATTCGACATATGGGTGTAGTTCTCTTTCTGGGTCCCTGATTCTGTTCCACTTATCCATCTTTATTCTGTTCCATTGGTCTAGCTCTTCACCAACACCACGCACTTTTGATTACTGTAGACGAATATCTTGAAATGGGGTAGAAGGATTCTTCTGGTTTTCTTCTTTAGTTTTAGTTTCTCCTCTTTTTCTAGGTTCTAAAATAGAAAGATTATAGTTTTGAGACTCCTTTCCTTTTTAGAGAGAGAGAGAGAGATAGACACAGAGACAGAGACAGAGACAGAGACAGAGACAGAGAAACGGAAGCGGTGCAGAAAGAGAGAGAGATGATTAAGCAGCCACCATGCCCAGCACCAGGACAATGCAGGTTCAGCCTCACTATCCCAAGGTTGACCATGACCCGAGTCAAAATCAAGAGTTGGACTAACTGACTGAGCCACCCAGATGCTCCTCCTCCTTTCTAATGTATGCATTGAGTGCTAAAAATGGAGCTCTCTGTTGATTTAGCTGTGTCCCATCAATTTTAATACGTTGTAGTTTTATTTTCCTTCGGGTCAGTGCACTGAAATTTTATCTTTTGTCTCCGATAATCTAGAAAGTTACTTTCTACGTGTTTAGATTTTGTTATCTTTCTCCCTTTGATATCTAGTTTCATTTTTAACTTTTTTTTATAAGTGTCAAAGTTTAATTCCAAGACAATGCTACATAGGGTTGCATTTTTTTCAGGTCCACAATATAGAGATTCTCCTCCGCTGCCCAACGACTGTTAGCTCCTGTTGCCAGGCACTGATTTGCGTTGGAGTCTCAGGTGCACCTCCCCCACCCCTACTCCCTTCAGCTCCTGTTGCCAGGCACTGGTTTGCATTGGAGACGGAACCCTCGTAGGGGTTCCAAGCAGTTTCTAGTGGCCGAGAGGACACTGGTGATCAGAGACAAAGCCCCCAGGCTCTCTGGAGCCAGCTGGTGGCCATTACAATGTCTCCCCACACAGTTCTGGAGCCGCTGTGGGCTCTCCGGGAACAGCTGTGGGCTTCTGGGTTGCCGATAATCGAACGTTGGCCACATGGGCCACGAGACTCTGGGTTTGGCTGGGAGATCCTCGTGTGCACTGTGTTGCTGGTGTTCATTCCAGTAAAGTGTGGACTCCGCTTAAGAGGAAGAACGGGGCACTGTGCCCAGAATGAAGTATCTGGAAAAGACATGGAGAAGACCGACCCGGATGCACCAGCCCATGGAGCCGTCGCATCATCGGAGCACAAGGCCAGTCCTCTCCCGCTACAGATCCTTGCTCTGGCTGCCCTGAATCAAGATGTCGGGTACTTTTCTGTGGGAGACGCTACGCAACTGCTGAAGGGAGTTCGGCAAAGTCTGTTGAAGAAGAGCCCTCACCAGCTCACCGATGAAAATCCCATCTGTGGAGCAGCCCAGGACGATGGAGAACCCCCTGCGAGGAATATGCCAGAAGACTTCAAGGACAGCCCTGATCTGCGGGGAAGTGCAGACCCTCCGTCTCAGGACATTGGCAGCTGTGGACTGAGAGGGCAGGAAGAGGCAGGGGAGGCAGGCAGGCCAGAGCTTCCTGACGGAGGTGTGCCGTGGCAGGCCCCCGCTGAGGGCCAGAGCCAACACCACACCCTCAGCCAGATCCTACTGACGGTGATGCATCTGCTAGAGCTCCTTCGAGATCATCTGGAAGGTGGGGGCTCAAGGAGGCAGGTGCAGACTGGCTCCTCCTCCACTGATCACGTGCCCCGTGGGAGCCCCCTGAATCAAGGAAAGCCATCCAGGGCACTGAAGAAGGCACGTCAGGGGAATGAAGAGCTCCCAGGAAACACAACAATCCACCAAGCTGAGCAAGTATCTTTTCACCAGCGAAACAGCCTCCTGGAAAGGGAGATTCAGAAGCTGCACCTGAAGCTCGAGGCAGAGCCTAAGCTGTGCGAAGAGCACCTCAAACACCTGGAGAGGAAGATGATGGAGGAGAAGGCACGCTGCCTGCAAGTGAAGAACGAACTCGCCAAGGTGCGCAGGAAGGTGGATGCTGCCCACTGGAACTTAGGCCTCTACAAGAAGATGGCCGACGACCTGCACCGAGAATGGCAGAGAATCTCCTCCTTGCATGACCGAGAGCGCCTCCTGGTGGAGAACAGAAGTGAGGAGAGCCAGAAGGCTGTTCTGTGGGCAGAGAGGGAGTTCCAAAGGCTCAAGGAAGAAAACCATTGCCTCAGGCAGAAGCTGGCCAACTCTGGGCCCAAGGTCCAGCCTGTCTCCGGGGGGCCTCCTGCTCCTGCTCCTGCTCCTGCTCCAGCTCCAGCTCCAGCTCCTACACCTGCTCCTGCTCTTCTGGGCACAGCCTCCAAATGCCCTCAAGGGCCACAGGCTCCCCTCAAAGCCCAGAAGCCCAAGAAGGGAGCAAGGGTGCACTGGCCAGACTCCAAGTTCTCGGGTCCCCTGCAGGTCTCATTCCCTTTCCCAGCAGCCACCAACACTCACAACCAGAGCACAAAAGCTCCTGTGCTTCCTTACCCCTTCAGCCACACCCATTGCTCCTTTGACTGGAGATCCACCCCATTCTTGAACTGATGCTACCTATTCCCTATAGCCATGTGAGAGAGCATTTTTCATTGTTAAGGACCAAAAAAATAAAACGATCAAATTGCTGATCCTACTGCGACTGAGAATTGATTGTACGAAGGGATTCTATGCCCAGCAACGAAGGGTTTTAAGTGTCCTTTACTGATCACTTAATTGTCCCAATAACCCAGTGTGTCCTAGACTACTGAGGTTCAGAGAGGGGACACAACTTGCCCCAAGATCACACAGCTAGTGAATTTCAGAGCTCCCATTCCAAGCCAAGGTTGTCTAATTACCCACTGATGTGAAAATAACTACCACTCCTACCACTACGATGACTTCTGCTTCTTCATTTCTGAGAGAGAGAAAGAGCGAGGGCACACACACATGCAAGCGGGGGAGGGGCAGGGAGACAGAGATTCCTAGACAGCCTTCGACTCAAGTGCACAACCAGACGCTGGGCTGGATTTCACAGACCATGGGACCACGCCCTGAGCCAAAATCAAGAGTCAGACGTTGACCTGACTAAGCCACACAGGCACCCTTCCCTTGTGCAAGGAACTTCTAGGCAAGCTGCTGTAAGGATCCCAGAAGGGTTTGACAAAATTTTCTCATAGGTCACGTTCTAGTTTGGATGCAAGGATTATGGTGATGCCTAGCTGAGGTAAAGTCCCAGCAAAGCATGGAGGGCAGCCTTTCAGGGTCTCCAACGATTCCCTTCGTGGGTACACCTCGTTTTGTGTTCCATACTCTACCACTGGATTAGAGTCAGGAACTCCTGCCTCACTTCGAAAGGACAGACTATGGCCCGAGAGATAGATAGCATGTCCCTTCTGAGGCTCGTAGACAAAGACACTGGTCTCCTCTTGGGCTTGCTCTCGCTCCCTCACCATTGGTTTCGAGGGAAGCCGCCTGCTCCTTGTGGGCTGTATGATGGAGAGGCCCATGTGGCAAGGAATGAATATTTCTTGCTCACCGCAATGGAGGACCTCTGGCTGCTAGGAGCCACCCGAGTGAGCACACAAGCAGATTTCCCGCCAACAAGCCTGGAGATGACTGAAGACCCACATGACATCTTGACTGCAGCCTTGTGAGAGATCCTGAGACACAGGTCCCTGGCTAGATGCACCTGGATGCCTGGCCCACGGAAACCATATGCGGTTATCAATTGGTGTTGTCGGAAGCCCTCTGGGTTGCGGAAAACATTCAAAAAAGACACAAGGGTGAAGCCACAGTTCTGGCTGCTGACCCACCCCCCTCTCCTGGGCTTGAAATTCCAGGGAAGTCAAGCGATGGTAGCAACCACTGAGAGATTAGGGTAAACAATGCCAGAAAGAGGTCCTCTATTCTGTTCTCCATGTATCTCTCTGAGAGGACATGCCCTCACCTGATCCACCCGAGCCAATAGGTGGCCCATGCAGGAGGAGACAACTGGCCGTGTGGTCCACGTCGGCTGAGAGCACTAGACCCAGCGTCGCAGAGCCTCCTTGAAGCCAGAAAAAGAGCCCAGATGTTCCCTAGAGAAGGCACAGAAATTAGATGAGTTGAAAGCCTGGGACCTGGTCATTGGGCTTCTGGGCAAGAGGGGAGATGGCCTGTGGAAGGGACACTGCCTGCAACCCCTCTTGGACCAGACCCCACCTGTCTGCTTTGGGATACTGAGGATTAAGACGAGAGTGAACTAGTGTAGAAGAGATGGTGTTCTAATGCTTGGCAGGTTGAAAGCGATTGAAATCGTTGACATTCCTATTCTCCTCGTCCTCAGGACCACCATTAAGGGGAAGGGGCCTTCAAAGAAGCAAGAGGAGTTTATCACTTACAGCAGCCCTGTCAAGTGTCAATATCCAACCACTCCAGTCCCTTCCACCCCCTTGGCAGCCCCAATGCTTTCATAAGGACACAGATACATTCCCCTACAGGCTTTGGAGCAAACGTTAAGTTTTGATTTCTCTAAGATAAATGCCATAGTGCCATGACCTGCTCCTATGGCGGTAGCAAGTCTAGTTCTCAAAGAATCTGTGTGGAAGGGTTGAGCCACTCTATTGGACACCTGAAATTGATATTATACTGCATGTGAACGGGAATGTAACTCACGGCTTGGAAAAGGAAAAGAAACTCTTAACTGTTTTCAAGAGTCAGCTCTATCATTTTCCATTCCCAACTGTGATGCGGGAGTGATCCAGTCATTCCACATCCTGCCTTGCATTTGGTGGTGGGGTCTCTCTCTCCCTCTCTGGCGCATTTGGTTTGAATCACTGTGATAGGTGTGCAGTGAGAGCTCACTGGAGTTTTCATTTGAATTGCCCCAATGGCAACTTTCTATGTGGTTTCCATCTGTCTACGCTTTGGTAAAGGTGGCAGGCCCTTTACTTTTTCCCCACCCCCCTTCTATTTCCTTTTGCTAACTAGATTGCATGCTTACTTGGGGATCAAATTCTGAGTTTCCATGCTTCAGACAGGAGTCCTCTATTAGCTATGTGATTTGGACCTATTTCCTCCAAGTTGGTAGCTTGTCTTTTGGGTCTTCTTAAGGAGGTCTTTCACACGGCACAGATTTACAATTCTGATTGTTGGATAAAGTCTAATTAATCAACTTTACCTTAGGGAAAATAATTTGATGTTCGACTGGAGGATTCTTTACCTAGCTTTCCATTCTGGAAATTTTCCCCCACATTTTCCCTATAAGGTTTATCATTTTCCATGTAAGGCAGTGATTAATTTTGAGCTACTTTTTAAAATACTCTTTTTTTCTTTTTTTCCTTTGGGAGAGTGCATGAGCGGGCAGGGGCCTGGAGGGAGAAGGGAAAAGAGCATCCTCAAGCAGCCTCGCCAGTGAGCTTGGAGCCTGACTTTGTCCCGGGACGCTGAGAGCTTGACAAGAGCCGAAATGAAGAGCTGGCTGCCGCACAGGCTGCCTCACCCAGGCAGCCTGAGTTAAGTTTTGTATAGGGTTTGATACTTAGATTGTGGTCCCCGGCCTCCTCGTCCTCCACCTCCTCCTCCCCTCTCCCGCTTCCTCTTCTGCTTCTCCTTCTTCTTTGCCTATGCATGTCCACTTGCTCTAGCACCATTTATTCAAAACGCAGTCACTCCTCCACTGAACGGCTTTTTACCTTTGTCAAGGCCCCATTCGACATATGGGTGTAGTTCTCTTTCTGGGTCCCTGATTCTGTTCCACTTATCCATCTTTATTCTGTTCCATTGGTCTAGCTCTTCACCAACACCACGCACTTTTGATTACTGTAGACGAATATCTTGAAATGGGGTAGAAGGATTCTTCTGGTTTTCTTCTTTAGTTTTAGTTTCTCCTCTTTTTCTAGGTTCTAAAATAGAAAGATTATAGTTTTGAGACTCCTTTCCTTTTTAGAGAGAGAGAGAGAGATAGACACAGAGACAGAGACAGAGACAGAGACAGAGACAGAGAAACGGAAGCGGTGCAGAAAGAGAGAGAGATGATTAAGCAGCCACCATGCCCAGCACCAGGACAATGCAGGTTCAGCCTCACTATCCCAAGGTTGACCATGACCCGAGTCAAAATCAAGAGTTGGACTAACTGACTGAGCCACCCAGATGCTCCTCCTCCTTTCTAATGTATGCATTGAGTGCTAAAAATGGAGCTCTCTGTTGATTTAGCTGTGTCCCATCAATTTTAATACGTTGTAGTTTTATTTTCCTTCGGGTCAGTGCACTGAAATTTTATCTTTTGTCTCCGATAATCTAGAAAGTTACTTTCTACGTGTTTAGATTTTGTTATCTTTCTCCCTTTGATATCTAGTTTCATTTTTAACTTTTTTTTATAAGTGTCAAAGTTTAATTCCAAGACAATGCTACATAGGGTTGCATTTTTTTCAGGTCCACAATATAGAGATTCTCCTCCGCTGCCCAACGACTGTTAGCTCCTGTTGCCAGGCACTGATTTGCGTTGGAGTCTCAGGTGCACCTCCCCCACCCCTACTCCCTTCAGCTCCTGTTGCCAGGCACTGGTTTGCATTGGAGACGGAACCCTCGTAGGGGTTCCAAGCAGTTTCTAGTGGCCGAGAGGACACTGGTGATCAGAGACAAAGCCCCCAGGCTCTCTGGAGCCAGCTGGTGGCCATTACAATGTCTCCCCACACAGTTCTGGAGCCGCTGTGGGCTCTCCGGGAACAGCTGTGGGCTTCTGGGTTGCCGATAATCGAACGTTGGCCACATGGGCCACGAGACTCTGGGTTTGGCTGGGAGATCCTCGTGTGCACTGTGTTGCTGGTGTTCATTCCAGTAAAGTGTGGACTCCGCTTAAGAGGAAGAACGGGGCACTGTGCCCAGAATGAAGTATCTGGAAAAGACATGGAGAAGACCGACCCGGATGCACCAGCCCATGGAGCCGTCGCATCATCGGAGCACAAGGCCAGTCCTCTCCCGCTACAGATCCTTGCTCTGGCTGCCCTGAATCAAGATGTCGGGTACTTTTCTGTGGGAGACGCTACGCAACTGCTGAAGGGAGTTCGGCAAAGTCTGTTGAAGAAGAGCCCTCACCAGCTCACCGATGAAAATCCCATCTGTGGAGCAGCCCAGGACGATGGAGAACCCCCTGCGAGGAATATGCCAGAAGACTTCAAGGACAGCCCTGATCTGCGGGGAAGTGCAGACCCTCCGTCTCAGGACATTGGCAGCTGTGGACTGAGAGGGCAGGAAGAGGCAGGGGAGGCAGGCAGGCCAGAGCTTCCTGACGGAGGTGTGCCGTGGCAGGCCCCCGCTGAGGGCCAGAGCCAACACCACACCCTCAGCCAGATCCTACTGACGGTGATGCATCTGCTAGAGCTCCTTCGAGATCATCTGGAAGGTGGGGGCTCAAGGAGGCAGGTGCAGACTGGCTCCTCCTCCACTGATCACGTGCCCCGTGGGAGCCCCCTGAATCAAGGAAAGCCATCCAGGGCACTGAAGAAGGCACGTCAGGGGAATGAAGAGCTCCCAGGAAACACAACAATCCACCAAGCTGAGCAAGTATCTTTTCACCAGCGAAACAGCCTCCTGGAAAGGGAGATTCAGAAGCTGCACCTGAAGCTCGAGGCAGAGCCTAAGCTGTGCGAAGAGCACCTCAAACACCTGGAGAGGAAGATGATGGAGGAGAAGGCACGCTGCCTGCAAGTGAAGAACGAACTCGCCAAGGTGCGCAGGAAGGTGGATGCTGCCCACTGGAACTTAGGCCTCTACAAGAAGATGGCCGACGACCTGCACCGAGAATGGCAGAGAATCTCCTCCTTGCATGACCGAGAGCGCCTCCTGGTGGAGAACAGAAGTGAGGAGAGCCAGAAGGCTGTTCTGTGGGCAGAGAGGGAGTTCCAAAGGCTCAAGGAAGAAAACCATTGCCTCAGGCAGAAGCTGGCCAACTCTGGGCCCAAGGTCCAGCCTGTCTCCGGGGGGCCTCCTGCTCCTGCTCCTGCTCCTGCTCCAGCTCCAGCTCCAGCTCCTACACCTGCTCCTGCTCTTCTGGGCACAGCCTCCAAATGCCCTCAAGGGCCACAGGCTCCCCTCAAAGCCCAGAAGCCCAAGAAGGGAGCAAGGGTGCACTGGCCAGACTCCAAGTTCTCGGGTCCCCTGCAGGTCTCATTCCCTTTCCCAGCAGCCACCAACACTCACAACCAGAGCACAAAAGCTCCTGTGCTTCCTTACCCCTTCAGCCACACCCATTGCTCCTTTGACTGGAGATCCACCCCATTCTTGAACTGATGCTACCTATTCCCTATAGCCATGTGAGAGAGCATTTTTCATTGTTAAGGACCAAAAAAATAAAACGATCAAATTGCTGATCCTACTGCGACTGAGAATTGATTGTACGAAGGGATTCTATGCCCAGCAACGAAGGGTTTTAAGTGTCCTTTACTGATCACTTAATTGTCCCAATAACCCAGTGTGTCCTAGACTACTGAGGTTCAGAGAGGGGACACAACTTGCCCCAAGATCACACAGCTAGTGAATTTCAGAGCTCCCATTCCAAGCCAAGGTTGTCTAATTACCCACTGATGTGAAAATAACTACCACTCCTACCACTACGATGACTTCTGCTTCTTCATTTCTGAGAGAGAGAAAGAGCGAGGGCACACACACATGCAAGCGGGGGAGGGGCAGGGAGACAGAGATTCCTAGACAGCCTTCGACTCAAGTGCACAACCAGACGCTGGGCTGGATTTCACAGACCATGGGACCACGCCCTGAGCCAAAATCAAGAGTCAGACGTTGACCTGACTAAGCCACACAGGCACCCTTCCCTTGTGCAAGGAACTTCTAGGCAAGCTGCTGTAAGGATCCCAGAAGGGTTTGACAAAATTTTCTCATAGGTCACGTTCTAGTTTGGATGCAAGGATTATGGTGATGCCTAGCTGAGGTAAAGTCCCAGCAAAGCATGGAGGGCAGCCTTTCAGGGTCTCCAACGATTCCCTTCGTGGGTACACCTCGTTTTGTGTTCCATACTCTACCACTGGATTAGAGTCAGGAACTCCTGCCTCACTTCGAAAGGACAGACTATGGCCCGAGAGATAGATAGCATGTCCCTTCTGAGGCTCGTAGACAAAGACACTGGTCTCCTCTTGGGCTTGCTCTCGCTCCCTCACCATTGGTTTCGAGGGAAGCCGCCTGCTCCTTGTGGGCTGTATGATGGAGAGGCCCATGTGGCAAGGAATGAATATTTCTTGCTCACCGCAATGGAGGACCTCTGGCTGCTAGGAGCCACCCGAGTGAGCACACAAGCAGATTTCCCGCCAACAAGCCTGGAGATGACTGAAGACCCACATGACATCTTGACTGCAGCCTTGTGAGAGATCC
The DNA here is from genome assembly GCF_964662115.1 of Mustela nivalis. Taxonomy (NCBI): domain Eukaryota; kingdom Metazoa; phylum Chordata; class Mammalia; order Carnivora; family Mustelidae; genus Mustela; species Mustela nivalis. The sequence goes on from NC_139021.1 coordinate 71,198,478, forward strand.
TGAGACACAGGTCCCTGGCTAGATGCACCTGGATGCCTGGCCCACGGAAACCATATGCGGTTATCAATTGGTGTTGTCGGAAGCCCTCTGGGTTGCGGAAAACATTCAAAAAAGACACAAGGGTGAAGCCACAGTTCTGGCTGCTGACCCACCCCCCTCTCCTGGGCTTGAAATTCCAGGGAAGTCAAGCGATGGTAGCAACCACTGAGAGATTAGGGTAAACAATGCCAGAAAGAGGTCCTCTATTCTGTTCTCCATGTATCTCTCTGAGAGGACATGCCCTCACCTGATCCACCCGAGCCAATAGGTGGCCCATGCAGGAGGAGACAACTGGCCGTGTGGTCCACGTCGGCTGAGAGCACTAGACCCAGCGTCGCAGAGCCTCCTTGAAGCCAGAAAAAGAGCCCAGATGTTCCCTAGAGAAGGCACAGAAATTAGATGAGTTGAAAGCCTGGGACCTGGTCATTGGGCTTCTGGGCAAGAGGGGAGATGGCCTGTGGAAGGGACACTGCCTGCAACCCCTCTTGGACCAGACCCCACCTGTCTGCTTTGGGATACTGAGGATTAAGACGAGAGTGAACTAGTGTAGAAGAGATGGTGTTCTAATGCTTGGCAGGTTGAAAGCGATTGAAATCGTTGACATTCCTATTCTCCTCGTCCTCAGGACCACCATTAAGGGGAAGGGGCCTTCAAAGAAGCAAGAGGAGTTTATCACTTACAGCAGCCCTGTCAAGTGTCAATATCCAACCACTCCAGTCCCTTCCACCCCCTTGGCAGCCCCAATGCTTTCATAAGGACACAGATACATTCCCCTACAGGCTTTGGAGCAAACGTTAAGTTTTGATTTCTCTAAGATAAATGCCATAGTGCCATGACCTGCTCCTATGGCGGTAGCAAGTCTAGTTCTCAAAGAATCTGTGTGGAAGGGTTGAGCCACTCTATTGGACACCTGAAATTGATATTATACTGCATGTGAACGGGAATGTAACTCACGGCTTGGAAAAGGAAAAGAAACTCTTAACTGTTTTCAAGAGTCAGCTCTATCATTTTCCATTCCCAACTGTGATGCGGGAGTGATCCAGTCATTCCACATCCTGCCTTGCATTTGGTGGTGGGGTCTCTCTCTCCCTCTCTGGCGCATTTGGTTTGAATCACTGTGATAGGTGTGCAGTGAGAGCTCACTGGAGTTTTCATTTGAATTGCCCCAATGGCAACTTTCTATGTGGTTTCCATCTGTCTACGCTTTGGTAAAGGTGGCAGGCCCTTTACTTTTTCCCCACCCCCCTTCTATTTCCTTTTGCTAACTAGATTGCATGCTTACTTGGGGATCAAATTCTGAGTTTCCATGCTTCAGACAGGAGTCCTCTATTAGCTATGTGATTTGGACCTATTTCCTCCAAGTTGGTAGCTTGTCTTTTGGGTCTTCTTAAGGAGGTCTTTCACACGGCACAGATTTACAATTCTGATTGTTGGATAAAGTCTAATTAATCAACTTTACCTTAGGGAAAATAATTTGATGTTCGACTGGAGGATTCTTTACCTAGCTTTCCATTCTGGAAATTTTCCCCCACATTTTCCCTATAAGGTTTATCATTTTCCATGTAAGGCAGTGATTAATTTTGAGCTACTTTTTAAAATACTCTTTTTTTCTTTTTTTCCTTTGGGAGAGTGCATGAGCGGGCAGGGGCCTGGAGGGAGAAGGGAAAAGAGCATCCTCAAGCAGCCTCGCCAGTGAGCTTGGAGCCTGACTTTGTCCCGGGACGCTGAGAGCTTGACAAGAGCCGAAATGAAGAGCTGGCTGCCGCACAGGCTGCCTCACCCAGGCAGCCTGAGTTAAGTTTTGTATAGGGTTTGATACTTAGATTGTGGTCCCCGGCCTCCTCGTCCTCCACCTCCTCCTCCCCTCTCCCGCTTCCTCTTCTGCTTCTCCTTCTTCTTTGCCTATGCATGTCCACTTGCTCTAGCACCATTTATTCAAAACGCAGTCACTCCTCCACTGAACGGCTTTTTACCTTTGTCAGGGCCCCATTCGACATATGGGTGTAGTTCTCTTTCTGGGTCCCTGATTCTGTTCCACTTATCCATCTTTATTCTGTTCCATTGGTCTAGCTCTTCACCAACACCACGCACTTTTGATTACTGTAGACGAATATCTTGAAATGGGGTAGAAGGATTCTTCTGGTTTTCTTCTTTAGTTTTAGTTTCTCCTCTTTTTCTAGGTCCTAAAATAGAAAGATTATAGTTTTGAGACTCCTTTCCTTTTTAGAGAGAGAGAGAGAGATAGACACAGAGACAGAGACAGAGACAGAGACAGAGACAGAGAAACGGAAGCGGTGCAGAAAGAGAGAGAGATGATTAAGCAGCCACCATGCCCAGCACCAGCACAATGCAGGTTCAGCCTCACTATCCCAAGGTTGACCATGACCCGAGTCAAAATCAAGAGTTGGACTAACTGACTGAGCCACCCAGATGCTCCTCCTCCTTTCTAATGTATGCATTGAGTGCTAAAAATTGAGCTCTCTGTTGATTTAGCTGTGTCCCAACAATTTTAATACGTTGTAGTTTTATTTTCCTTCGGGTCAGTGCACTGAAATTTTATCTTTTGTCTCCGATAATCTAGAAAGTTACTTTCTACGTGTTTAGATTTTGTTATCTTTCTCCCTTTGATATCTAGTTTCATTTTTAACTTTTTTTTATAAGTGTCAAAGTTTAATTCCAAGACAATGCTACATAGGGTTGCATTTTTTTCAGGTCCACAATATAGAGATTCTCCTCCGCTGCCCAACGACTGTTAGCTCCTGTTGCCAGGCACTGATTTGCGTTGGAGTCTCAGGTGCACCTCCCCCACGCCTACTCCCTTCAGCTCCTGTTGCCAGGCACTGGTTTGCATTGGAGACGGAACCCTCGTAGGGGTTCCAAGCAGTTTCTAGTGGCCGAGAGGACACTGGTGATCAGAGACAAAGCCCCCAGGCTCTCTGGAGCCAGCTGGTGGCCATTACAATGTCTCCCCACACAGTTCTGGAGCCGCTGTGGGCTCTCCGGGAACAGCTGTGGGCTTCTGGGTTGCCGATAATCGAACGTTGGCCACATGGGCCACGAGACTCTGGGTTTGGCTGGGAGATCCTCGTGTGCACTGTGTTGCTGGTGTTCATTCCAGTAAAGTGTGGACTCCGCTTAAGAGGAAGAAAGGGGCACTGTGCCCAGAATGAAGTATCTGGAAAAGACATGGAGAAGACCGACCCGGATGCACCAGCCCATGGAGCCGTCGCATCATCGGAGCACAAGGCCAGTCCTCTCCTGCTACAGATCCTTGCTCTGGCTGCCCTGAATCAAGATGTCGGGTACTTTTCTGTGGGAGACGCTACGCAACTGCTGAAGGGAGTTCGGCAAAGGCTGTTGAAGAAGAGCCCTCACCAGCTCACCGATGAAAATCCCATCTGTGGAGCAGCCCAGGACGATGGAGAACCCCCTGCGAGGAATATGCCAGAAGACTTCAAGGACAGCCCTGATCTGCGGGGAAGTGCAGACCCTCTGTCTCAGGACATTGGCAGCTGTGGACTGAGAGGGCAGGAAGAGGCAGGGGAGGCAGGCAGGCCAGAGCTTCCTGACGGAGGTGTGCCGTGGCAGGCCCCCGCTGAGGGCCAGAGCCAACACCACACCCTCAGCCAGATCCTACTGACGGTGATGCATCTGCTAGAGCTCCTTCGAGATCATCTGGAAGGTGGGGGCTCAAGGAGGCAGGTGCAGACTGGCTCCTCCTCCACTGATCACGTGCCCCGTGGGAGCCCCCTGAATCAAGGAAAGCCATCCAGGGCACTGAAGAAGGCACGTCAGGGGAATGAAGAGCTCCCAGGAAACACAACAATCCACCAAGCTGAGCAAGTATCTTTTCACCAGCGAAACAGCCTCCTGGAAAGGGAGATTCAGAAGCTGCACCTGAAGCTCGAGGCAGAGCCTAAGCTGTGCGAAGAGCACCTCAAACACCTGGAGAGGAAGATGATGGAGGAGAAGGCACGCTGCCTGCAAGTGAAGAACGAACTCGCCAAGGTGCGCAGGAAGGTGGATGCTGCCCACTGGAACTTAGGCCTCTACAAGAAGATGGCCGACGACCTGCACCGAGAATGGCAGAGAATCTCCTCCTTGCATGACCGAGAGCGCCTCCTGGTGGAGAACAGAAGTGAAGAGAGCCAGAAGGCTGTTCTGTGGGCAGAGAGGGAGTTCCAAAGGCTCAAGGAAGAAAACCATTGCCTCAGGCAGAAGCTGGCCAACTCTGGGCCCAAGGTCCAGCCTGTCTCCGGGGGGCCTCCTGCTCCTGCTCCTGCTCCTGCTCCAGCTCCAGCTCCAGCTCCTACACCTGCTCCTGCTCTTCTGGGCACAGCCTCCAAATGCCCTCAAGGGCCACAGGCTCTCCTCAAAGCCCAGAAGCCCAAGAAGGGAGCAAGGGTGCACTGGCCAGACTCCAAGTTCTCGGGTCCCCTGCAGGTCTGATTCCCTTTCCCAGCAGCCACCAACACTCACAACCAGAGCACAAAAGCTCCTGTGCTTCCTTACCCCTTCAGCCACTCCCATTGCTCCTTTGACTGGAGATCCACCCCATTCTTGAACTGATGCTACCTATTCCCTATAGCCATGTGAGAGAGCATTTTTCTTTGTTAAGGACCAAAAAAATAAAACGATCAAATTGCTGATCCTACTGCGACTGAGAATTGATTGTACGAAGGGATTCTATGCCAAGCAACGAAGGGTTTTAAGTGTCCTTTACTGATCACTTAATTGTCCCAATAACCAAGTGTGTCCTAGACTACTGAGGTTCAGAGAGGGGACACAACTTGCCCCAAGATCACACAGCTAGTGAATTTCAGAGCTCCCATTCCAAGCCAAGGTTGTCTAATTACCCACTGATGTGAAAATAACTACCACTCCTACCACTACGATGACTTCTGCTTCTTCATTTCTGAGAGAGAGAAAGAGCGAGGGCACACACACATGCAAGCGGGGGAGGGGCAGGGAGACAGAGATTCCTAGACAGCCTTCGACTCAAGTGCACAACCAGACGCTGGGCTGGATTTCACAGACCATGGGAACACGCCCTGAGCCAAAATCAAGAGTCAGACGTTGACCTGACTAAGCCACACAGGCACCCTTCCCTTGTGCAAGGAACTTCTAGGCAAGCTGCTGTAAGGATCCCAGAAGGGCTTGACAAAATTTTCTCATAGGTCACGTTCTAGTTTGGATGCAAGGATTATGGTGATGCCTAGCTGAGGTAAAGTCCCAGCAAAGCATGGAGGGCAGCCTTTCAGGGTCTCCAACGATTCCCTTCGTGGGTACACCTCGTTTTGTGTTCCATACTCTACCACTGGATTAGAGTCAGGAACTCCTGCCTCACTTCGAAAGGACAGACTATGGCCCGAGAGATAGATAGCATGTCCCTTCTGAGGCTCGTAGACAAAGACACTGGTCTCCTCTTGGGCTTGCTCTCGCTCCCTCACCATTGGTTTCGAGGGAAGCCGCCTGCTCCTTGTGGGCTGTATGATGGAGAGGCCCATGTGGCAAGGAATGAATATTTCTTGCTCACCGCAATGGAGGACCTCTGGCTGCTAGGAGCCACCCGAGTGAGCACACAAGCAGATTTCCCGCCAACAAGCCTGGAGATGACTGAAGACCCACATGACATCTTGACTGCAGCCTTGTGAGAGATCCTGAGACACAGGTCCCTGGCTAGATGCACCTGGATGCCTGGCCCACGGAAACCATATGCGGTTATCAATTGGTGTTGTCGGAAGCCCTCTGGGTTGCGGAAAACATTCAAAAAAGACACAAGGGTGAAGCCACAGTTCTGGCTGCTGACCCACCCCCCTCTCCTGGGCTTGAAATTCCAGGGAAGTCAAGCGATGGTAGCAACCACTGAGAGATTAGGGTAAACAATGCCAGAAAGAGGTCCTCTATTCTGTTCTCCATGTATCTCTCTGAGAGGACATGCCCTCACCTGATCCACCCGAGCCAATAGGTGGCCCATGCAGGAGGAGACAACTGGCCGTGTGGTCCACGTCGGCTGAGAGCACTAGACCCAGCGTCGCAGAGCCTCCTTGAAGCCAGAAAAAGAGCCCAGAAGTTCCCTAGAGAAGGCACAGAAATTAGATGAGTTGAAAGCCTGGGACCTGGTCATTGGGCTTCTGGGCAAGAGGGGAGATGGCCTGTGGAAGGGACACTGCCTGCAACCCCTCTTGGACCAGACCCCACCTGTCTGCTTTGGGATACTGAGGATTAAGACGAGAGTGAACTAGTGTAGAAGAGATGGTGTTCTAATGCTTGGCAGGTTTAAAGCGATTGAAATCATTGACATTCCTATTCTCCTCGTCCTCAGGACCACCATTAAGGGGAAGGGGCCTTCAAAGAAGCAAGAGGAGTTTATCACTTACAGCAGCCCTGTCAAGTGTCAATATCCAACCACTCCAGTCCCTTCCACCCCCTTGGCAGCCCCACTGCTTTCATAAGGACACAGATACATTCCCCTACAGGCTTTGGAGCAAACGTTAAGTTTTGATTTTTCTAAGATAAATGCCATAGTGCCATGACCTGCTCCTATGGCGGTAGCAAGTCTAGTTCTCAAAGAATCTGTGTGGAAGGGTTGAGCCACTCTATTGGACACCTGAAATTGATATTATACTGCATGTGAACAGGAATGTAACTCACGGCTTGGAAAAGGAAAAGAAACTCTTAACTGTTTTCAAGAGTCAGCTCTATCATTTTCCATTCCCAACTGTGATGCGGGAGTGATCCAGTCATTCCACATCCTGCCTTGCATTTGGTGGTGGGGTCTCTCTCTCCCTCTCTGGCGCATTTGGTTTGAATCACTGTGATAGGTGTGCAGTGAGAGCTCACTGGAGTTTTCATTTGAATTGCCCCAATGGCAACTTTCTATGTGGTTTCCATCTGTCTACGCTTTGGTAAAGGTGGCAGGCCCTTTACTTTTTCCCCACCCCCCTTCTATTTCCTTTTGCTAACTAGATTGCATGCTTACTTGGGGATCAAATTCTGAGTTTCCATGCTTCAGACAGGAGTCCTCTATTAGCTATGTGATTTGGACCTATTTCCTCCAAGTTGGTAGCTTGTCTTTTGGGACTTCTTAAGGAGGTCTTTCACACGGCACAGATTTACAATTCTGATTGTTGGATAAAGTCTAATTAATCAACTTTACCTTAGGGAAAATAATTTGATGTTCGACTGGAGGATTCTTTACCTAGCTTTCCATTCTGGAAATTTTTCCCCACATTTTCCCTTTAAGGTTTATCATTTTCCATGTAAGGCAGTGATTAATTTTGAGCTACTTTTTAAAATACTCTTTTTTTCTTTTTTTCCTTTGGGAGAGTGCATGAGCGGGCAGGGGCCTGGAGGGAGAAGGGAAAAGAGCATCCTCAAGCAGCCTCGCCAGTGAGCTTGGAGCCTGACTTTGTCCCGGGACGCTGAGAGCTTGACAAGAGCCGAAATCAAGAGCTGGCTGCCGCACAGGCTGCCTCACCCAGGCAGCCTGAGTTAAGTTTTGTATAGGGTTTGATACTTAGATTGTGGTCCCCGGCCTCCTCGTCCTCCACCTCCTCCTCCCCTCTCCCGCTTCCTCTTCTGCTTCTCCTTCTTCTTTGCCTATGCATGTCCACTTGCTCTAGCACCATTTATTCAAAACGCTGTCACTCCTCCACTGAAAGGCTTTTTACCTTTGTCAAGGCCCCATTCGACATATGGGCGTAGTTCTCTTTCTGGGTCCCTGATTCTGTTCCACTTATCCATCTTTATTCTGTTCCATTGGTCTAGCTCTTCACCAACACCACGCACTTTTGATTACTGTAGACGAATATCTTGAAATGGGGTAGAAGGATTCTTCTGGTTTTCTTCTTTAGTTTTAGTTTCTCCTCTTTTTCTAGGTTCTAAAATAGAAAGATTATAGTTTTGAGACTCCTTTCCTTTTTAGAGAGAGAGAGAGAGATAGACACAGAGACAGAGACAGAGACAGAGACAGAGAAACGGAAGCGGTGCAGAAAGAGAGAGAGATGATTAAGCAGCCACCATGCCCAGCACCAGCACAATGCAGGTTCAGCCTCACTATCCCAAGGTTGACCATGACCCGAGTCAAAATCAAGAGTTGGACTAACTGACTGAGCCACCCAGATGCTCCTCCTCCTTTCTAATGTATGCATTGAGTGCTAAAAATTGAGCTCTCTGTTGATTTAGCTGTGTCCCATCAATTTTAATACGTTGTAGTTTTATTTTCCTTCGGGTCAGTGCACTGAAATTTTATCTTTTGTCTCCGATAATCTAGAAAGTTACTTTCTACGTGTTTAGATTTTGTTATCTTTCTCCCTTTGATATCTAGTTTCATTTTTAACTTTTTTTTATAAGTGTCAAAGTTTAATTCCAAGACAATGCTACATAGGGTTGCATGTTTTTCAGGTCCACAATATAGAGATTCTCCTCCGCTGCCCAACGACTGTTAGCTCCTGTTGCCAGGCACTGATTTGCGTTGGAGTCTCGGGTGCACCTCCCCCACCCCTACTCCCTTCAGCTCCTGTTGCCAGGCACTGGTTTGCATTGGAGACGGAACCCTCGTAGGGGTTCCAAGCAGTTTCTAGTGGCCGAGAGGACACTGGTGATCAGAGACAAAGCCCCCAGGCTCTCTGGAGCCAGCTGGTGGCCATTACAATGTCTCCCCACACAGTTCTGGAGCCGCTGTGGGCTCTCCGGGAACAGCTGTGGGCTTCTGGGTTGCCGATAATCGAACGTTGGCCACATGGGCCACGAGACTCTGGGTTTGGCTGGGAGATCCTCGTGTGCACTGTGTTGCTGGTGTTCATTCCAGTAAAGTGTGGACTCCGCTTAAGAGGAAGAAAGGGGCCCTGTGCCCAGAATGAAGTATCTGGAAAAGACATGGAGAAGACCGACCCGGATGCACCAGCCCATGGAGCCGTCGCATCATCGGAGCACAAGGCCAGTCCTCTCCCGCTACAGATCCTTGCTCTGGCTGCCCTGAATCAAGATGTCGGGTACTTTTCTGTGGGAGACGCTACGCAACTGCTGAAGGGAGTTCGGCAAAGGCTGTTGAAGAAGAGCCCTCACCAGCTCACCGATGAAAATCCCATCTGTGGAGCAGCCCAGGACGATGGAGAACCCCCTGCGAGGAATATGCCAGAAGACTTCAAGGACAGCCCTGATCTGCGGGGAAGTGCAGACCCTCTGTCTCAGGACATTGGCAGCTGTGGACTGAGAGGGCAGGAAGAGGCAGGGGAGGCAGGCAGGCCAGAGCTTCCTGACGGAGGTGTGCCGTGGCAGGCCCCCGCTGAGGGCCAGAGCCAACACCACACCCTCAGCCAGATCCTACTGACGGTGATGCATCTGCTAGAGCTCCTTCGAGATCATCTGGAAGGTGGGGGCTCAAGGAGGCAGGTGCAGACTGGCTCCTCCTCCACTGATCACGTGCCCCGTGGGAGCCCCCTGAATCAAGGAAAGCCATCCAGGGCACTGAAGAAGGCACGTCAGGGGAATGAAGAGCTCCCAGGAAACACAACAATCCACCAAGCTGAGCAAGTATCTTTTCACCAGCGAAACAGCCTCCTGGAAAGGGAGATTCAGAAGCTGCACCTGAAGCTCGAGGCAGAGCCTAAGCTGTGCGAAGAGCACCTCAAACACCTGGAGAGGAAGATGATGGAGGAGAAGGCACGCTGCCTGCAAGTGAAGAACGAACTCGCCAAGGTGCGCAGGAAGGTGGATGCTGCCCACTGGAACTTAGGCCTCTACAAGAAGATGGCCGACGACCTGCACAGAGAATGGCAGAGAATCTCCTCCTTGCATGACCGAGAGCGCCTCCTGGTGGAGAACAGAAGTGAGGAGAGCCAGAAGGCTGTTCTGTGGGCAGAGAGGGAGTTCCAAAGGCTCAAGGACAAAAACCATTGCCTCAGGCAGAAGCTGGCCAACTCTGGGCCCAAGGTCCAGCCTGACTCCGGGGGGCCTCCTGCTCCTGCTCCTGCTCCTGCTCCAGCTCCAGCTCCTACTCCTGCTCCTGCTCTTCTGGGCACAGCCTCCAAATGCCCTCAAGGGCCACAGGCTCCCCTCAAAGCCCAGAAGCCCAAGAAGGGAGCAAGGGTGCACTGGCCAGACTCCAAGTTCTCGGGTCCCCTGCAGGTCTGATTCCCTTTCCCAGCAGCCACCAACACTCACAACCAGAGCACAAAAGCTCCTGTGCTTCCTTACCCCTTCAGCCACACCCATTGCTCCTTTGACTGGAGATCCACCCCATTCTTGAACTGATGCTACCTATTCCCTATAGCCATGTGAGAGAGCATTTTTCATTGTTAAGGACCAAAAAAATAAAACGATCAAATTGCTGATCCTACTGCGACTGAGAATTGATTGTACGAAGGGATTCTATGCCAAGCAACGAAGGGTTTTAAGTGTCCTTTACTGATCACTTAATTGTCCCAATAACCCAGTGTGTCCTAGACTACTGAGGTTCAGAGAGGGGACACAACTTGCCCCAAGATCACACAGCTAGTGAATTTCAGAGCTCCCATTCCAAGCCAAGGTTGTCTAATTACCCACTGATGTGAAAATAACTACCACTCCTACCACTACGATGACTTCTGCTTCTTCATTTCTGAGAGAGAGAAAGAGCGAGGGCACACACACATGCAAGCGGGGGAGGGGCAGGGAGACAGAGATTCCTAGACAGCCTTCGACTCAAGTGCACAACCAGACGCTGGGCTGGATTTCACAGACCATGGGAACACGCCCTGAGCCAAAATCAAGAGTCAGACGTTGACCTGACTAAGCCACACAGGCACCCTTCCCTTGTGCAAGGAACTTCTAGGCAAGCTGCTGTAAGGATCCCAGAAGGGCTTGACAAAATTTTCTCATAGGTCACGTTCTAGTTTGGATGCAAGGATTATGGTGATGCCTAGCTGAGGTAAAGTCCCAGCAAAGCATGGAGGGCAGCCTTTCAGGGTCTCCAACGATTCCCTTCGTGGGTACACCTCGTTTTGTGTTCCATACTCTACCACTGGATTAGAGTCAGGAACTCCTGCCTCACTTCGAAAGGACAGACTATGGCCCGAGAGATAGATAGCATGTCCCTTCTGAGGCTCGTAGACAAAGACACTGGTCTCCTCTTGGGCTTGCTCTCGCTCCCTCACCATTGGTTTCGAGGGAAGCCGCCTGCTCCTTGTGGGCTGTATGATGGAGAGGCCCATGTGGCAAGGAATGAATATTTCTTGCTCACCGCAATGGAGGACCTCTGGCTGCTAGGAGCCACCCGAGTGAGCACACAAGCAGATTTCCCGCCAACAAGCCTGGAGATGACTGAAGACCCACATGACATCTTGACTGCAGCCTTGTGAGAGATCCTGAGACACAGGTCCCTGGCTAGATGCACCTGGATGCCTGGCCCACGGAAACCATATGCGGTTATCAATTGGTGTTGTCGGAAGCCCTCTGGGTTGCGGAAAACATTCAAAAAAGACACAAGGGTGAAGCCACAGTTCTGGCTGCTGACCCACCCCCCTCTCCTGGGCTTGAAATTCCAGGGAAGTCAAGCGATGGTAGCAACCACTGAGAGATTAGGGTAAACAATGCCAGAAAGAGGTCCTCTATTCTGTTCTCCATGTATCTCTCTGAGAGGACATGCCCTCACCTGATCCACCCGAGCCAATAGGTGGCCCATGCAGGAGGAGACAACTGGCCGTGTGGTCCACGTCGGCTGAGAGCACTAGACCCAGCGTCGCAGAGCCTCCTTGAAGCCAGAAAAAGAGCCCAGAAGTTCCCTAGAGAAGGCACAGAAATTAGATGAGTTGAAAGCCTGGGACCTGGTCATTGGGCTTCTGGGCAAGAGGGGAGATGGCCTGTGGAAGGGACACTGCCTGCAACCCCTCTTGGACCAGACCCCACCTGTCTGCTTTGGGATACTGAGGATTAAGACGAGAGTGAACTAGTGTAGAAGAGATGGTGTTCTAATGCTTGGCAGGTTTAAAGCGATTGAAATCGTTGACATTCCTATTCTCCTCGTCCTCAGGACCACCATTAAGGGGAAGGGGCCTTCAAAGAAGCAAGAGGAGTTTATCACTTACAGCAGCCCTGTCAAGTGTCAATATCCAACCACTCCAGTCCCTTCCACCCCCTTGGCAGCCCCACTGCTTTCATAAGGACACAGATACATTCCCCTACAGGCTTTGGAGCAAACGTTAAGTTTTGATTTTTCTAAGATAAATGCCATAGTGCCATGACCTGCTCCTATGGCGGTAGCAAGTCTAGTTCTCAAAGAATCTGTGTGGAAGGGTTGAGCCACTCTATTGGACACCTGAAATTGATATTATACTGCATGTGAACGGGAATGTAACTCACGGCTTGGAAAAGGAAAAGAAACTCTTAACTGTTTTCAAGAGTCAGCTCTATCATTTTCCATTCCCAACTGTGATGCGGGAGTGATCCAGTCATTCCACATCCTGCCTTGCATTTGGTGGTGGGGTCTCTCTCTCCCTCTCTGGCGCATTTGGTTTGAATCACTGTGATAGGTGTGCAGTGAGAGCTCACTGGAGTTTTCATTTGAATTGCCCCAATGGCAACTTTCTATGTGGTTTCCATCTGTCTACGCTTTGGTAAAGGTGGCAGGCCCTTTACTTTTTCCCCACCCCCCTTCTATTTCCTTTTGCTAACTAGATTGCATGCTTACTTGGGGATCAAATTCTGAGTTTCCATGCTTCAGACAGGAGTCCTCTATTAGCTATGTGATTTGGACCTATTTCCTCCAAGTTGGTAGCTTGTCTTTTGGGTCTTCTTAAGGAGGTCTTTCACACGGCACAGATTTACAATTCTGATTGTTGGATAAAGTCTAATTAATCAACTTTACCTTAGGGAAAATAATTTGATGTTCGACTGGAGGATTCTGTACCTAGCTTTCCATTCTGGAAATTTTCCCCCACATTTTCCCTATAAGATTTATCATTTTCCATGTAAGGCAGTGATTAATTTTGAGCTACTTTTTAAAATACTCTTTTTTTCTTTTTTTCCTTTGGGAGAGTGAACATGTGCATGAGCGGGCAGGGGCCTGGAGGGAGAAGGGAAAAGAGCATCCTCAAGCAGCCTCGCCAGTGAGCTTGGAGCCTGACTTTGTCCCGGGACGCTGAGAGCTTGACAAGTGCCGAAATCAAGAGCTGGCTACCTCACAGGCTGCCTCACCCAGGCAGCCTGAGTTAAGTTTTGTATAGGGTTTGATACTTAGATTGTGGTCCCCGGCCTCCTTGTCCTCCACCTCCTCCTCCCCTCTCCCGCTCCCTCTTCTGCTTCTCCTTCTTCTTTGCCTATGCATGTCCACTTGCTCTAGCACCATTTATTCAAAACGCTGTCACTCCTCCACTGAACGGCTTTTTACCTTTGTCAAGGCCCCATTCGACATATGGGTGTAGTTCTCTTTCTGGGTCCCTGATTCTGTTCCACTTATCCATCTTTATTCTGTTCCATTGGTCTAGCTCTTCACCAACACCACGCAATTTGATTACTGTAGACGAATATCTTGAAATGGGGTAGAAGGATTCTTCTGGTTTTCTTCTTTAGTTTTAGTTTCTCCTATTTTTCTAGGTTCTAAAATAGAAAGATTATAGTTTTGAGACTCCTTTTCTATTAGAGAGAGAGAGAGAGAGATAGACACAGAGACATAGACAGAGACAGAGACAGAGACAGAGAAACGGAAGCGGTGCAGAAAGAGAGAGAGATGATTAAGCAGCCACCATGCCCAGCACCAGCACAATACAGGTTCAGCCTCACTGTCCCAAGGTTGACCATGACCCGAGTCAAAATCAAGAGTTGGACTAACTGACTGAGCCACCCAGATGCTCCTCCTCCTTTCTAATGTATGCATTGAGTGCTAAAAATGGAGCTCTCTGTTGATTTAGCTGTGTCCCATCAATTTTAATACGTTGTAGTTTTATTTTCCTTCGGGTCAGTGCACTGAAATTTTATCTTTTGTCTCCGATAATCTAGAAAGTTACTTTCTACGTGTTTAGATTTTGTTATCTTTCTCCCTTTGATATCTAGTTTCATTTTTAACTTATTTTATAAGTGTCAAAGTTTAATTCCAAGACAATGCTACATAGGGTTGCATTTTTTTCAGGTACACAATATAGAGATTCTCCTCCGCTGCCCAATGACTGTTAGCTCCTGTTGCCAGGCACTGATTTGCGTTGGAGTCTCGGGTGCACCTCCCCCACCCCTACTCCCTTCAGCTCCTGTTGTTGCCAGGCACTGGTTTGCATTGGAGACGGAACCCTCGTAGGGGTTCCAAGCAGTTTCTAGTGGCCGAGAGGACACTGGTGATCAGAGACAAAGCCCCCAGGCTCTCTGGAGCCAGCTGGTGGCCATTACAATGTCTCCCCACACAGTTCTGGAGCCGCTGTGGGCTCTCCGGGAACAGCTGTGGGCTTCTGGGTTGCCGATAATCGAACGTTGGCCACATGGGCCACGAGACTCTGGGTTTGGCTGGGAGATCCTCGTGTGCACTGTGTTGCTGGTGTTCATTCCAGTAAAGTGTGGACTCCGCTTAAGAGGAAGAAAGGGGCACTGTGCCCAGAATGAAGTATCTGGAAAAGACATGGAGAAGACCGACCCGGATGCACCAGCCCATGGAGCCGTCGCATCATCGGAGCACAAGGCCAGTCCTCTCCCGCTACAGATCCTTGCTCTGGCTGCCCTGAATCAAGATGTCGGGTACTTTTCTGTGGGAGACGCTACGCAACTGCTGAAGGGAGTTCGGCAAAGGCTGTTGAAGAAGAGCCCTCACCAGCTCACCGATGAAAATCCCATCTGTGGAGCAGCCCAGGACGATGGAGAACCCCCTGCGAGGAATATGCCAGAAGACTTCAAGGACAGCCCTGATCTGCGGGGAAGTGCAGACCCTTTGTCTCAGGACATTGGCAGCTGTGGACTGAGAGGGCAGGAAGAGGCAGGGGAGGCAGGCAGGCCAGAGCTTCCTGACGGAGGTGTGCCGTGGCAGGCCCCCGCTGAGGGCCAGAGCCAACACCACACCCTCAGCCAGATCCTACTGACGGTGATGCATCTGCTAGAGCTCCTTCGAGATCATCTGGAAGGTGGGGGCTCAAGGAGGCAGGTGCAGACTGGCTCCTCCTCCACTGATCACGTGCCCCGTGGGAGCCCCCTGAATCAAGGAAAGCCATCCAGGGCACTGAAGAAGGCACGTCAGGGGAATGAAGAGCTCCCAGGAAACACAACAATCCACCAAGCTGAGCAAGTATCTTTTCACCAGCGAAACAGCCTCCTGGAAAGGGAGATTCAGAAGCTGCACCTGAAGCTCGAGGCAGAGCCTAAGCTGTGCGAAGAGCACCTCAAACACCTGGAGAGGAAGATGATGGAGGAGAAGGCACGCTGCCTGCAAGTGAAGAACGAACTCGCCAAGGTGCGCAGGAAGGTGGATGCTGCCCACTGGAACTTAGGCCTCTACAAGAAGATGGCCGACGACCTGCACAGAGAATGGCAGAGAATCTCCTCCTTGCATGACCGAGAGCGCCTCCTGGTGGAGAACAGAAGTGAGGAGAGCCAGAAGGCTGTTCTGTGGGCAGAGAGGGAGTTCCAAAGGCTCAAGGAAGAAAACCATTGCCTCAGGCAGAAGCTGGCCAACTCTGGGCCCAAGGTCCAGCCTGTCTCCGGGGGGCCTCCTGCTCCTGCTCCTGCTCCTGCTCCAGCTCCAGCTCCAGCTCCTACTCCTGCTCCTGCTCTTCTGGGCACAGCCTCCAAATGCCCTCAAGGGCCACAGGCTCCCCTCAAAGCCCAGAAGCCCAAGAAGGGAGCAAGGGTGCACTGGCCAGACTCCAAGTTCTCGGGTCCCCTGCAGGTCTGATTCCCTTTCCCAGCAGCCACCAACACTCACAACCAGAGCACAAAAGCTCCTGTGCTTCCTTACCCCTTCAGCCACACCCATTGCTCCTTTGACTGGAGATCCACCCCATTCTTGAACTGATGCTACCTATTCCCTATAGCCATGTGAGAGAGCATTTTTCATTGTTAAGGACCAAAAAAATAAAACGATCAAATTGCTGATCCTACTGCGACTGAGAATTGATTGTACGAAGGGATTCTATGCCCAGCAACGAAGGGTTTTAAGTGTCCTTTACTGATCACTTAATTGTCCCAATAACCCAGTGTGTCCTAGACTACTGAGGTTCAGAGAGGGGACACAACTTGCCCCAAGATCACACAGCTAGTGAATTTCAGAGCTCCCATTCCAAGCCAAGGTTGTCTAATTACCCACTGATGTGAAAATAACTACCACTCCTACCACTACGATGACTTCTTCTTCTTCATTTCTGAGAGAGAGAAAGAGCGAGGGCACACACACATGCAAGCGGGGGAGGGGCAGGGAGACAGAGATTCCTAGACAGCCTTCGACTCAAGTGCACAACCAGACGCTGGGCTGGATTTCACAGACCATGGGAACACGCCCTGAGCCAAAATCAAGAGTCAGACGTTGACCTGACTAAGCCACACAGGCACCCTTCCCTTGTGCAAGGAACTTCTAGGCAAGCTGCTGTAAGGATCCCAGAAGGGCTTGACAAAATTTTCTCATAGGTCACGTTCTAGTTTGGATGCAAGGATTATGGTGATGCCTAGCTGAGGTAAAGTCCCAGCAAAGCATGGAGGGCAGCCTTTCAGGGTCTCCAACGATTCCCTTCGTGGGTACACCTCGTTTTGTGTTCCATACTCTACCACTGGATTAGAGTCAGGAACTCCTGCCTCACTTCGAAAGGACAGAATATGGCCCGAGAGATAGATAGCATGTCCCTTCTGAGGCTCGTAGACAAAGACACTGGTCTCCTCTTGGGCTTGCTCTCGCTCCCTCACCATTGGTTTCGAGGGAAGCCGCCTGCTCCTTGTGGGCTGTATGATGGAGAGGCCCATGTGGCAAGGAATGAATATTTCTTGCTCACCGCAATGGAGGACCTCTGGCTGCTAGGAGCCACCCGAGTGAGCACACAAGCAGATTTCCCGCCAACAAGCCTGGAGATGACTGAAGACCCACATGACATCTTGACTGCAGCCTTGTGAGAGATCCTGAGACACAGGTCCCTGGCTAGATGCACCTGGATGCCTGGCCCACGGAAACCATATGCGGTTATCAATTGGTGTTGTCGGAAGCCCTCTGGGTTGTGGAAAACATTCAAAAAAGACACAAGGGTGAAGCCACAGTTCTGGCTGCTGACCCACCCCCCTCTCCTGGGCTTGAAATTCCAGGGAAGTCAAGCGATGGTAGCAACCACTGAGAGATTAGGGTAAACAATGCCAGAAAGAGGTCCTCTATTCTGTTCTCCATGTATCTCTCTGAGAGGACATGCCCTCACCTGATCCACCCGAGCCAATAGGTGGCCCATGCAGGAGGAGACAACTGGCCGTGTGGTCCAAGTCGGCTGAGAGCACTAGACCCAGCGTCGCAGAGCCTCCTTGAAGCCAGAAAAAGAGCCCAGAAGTTCCCTGGTGTCCCTAGAGAAGGCACAGAAATTAGATGAGTTGAAAGCCTGGGACCTGGTCATTGGGCTTCTGGGCAAGAGGGGAGATGGCCTGTGGAAGGGACACTGCCTGCAACCCCTCTTGGACCAGACCCCACCTGTCTGCTTTGGGATACTGAGGATTAAGACGAGAGTGAACTAGTGTAGAAGAGATGGTGTTCTAATACTTGGCAGGTTTAAAGCGATTGAAATCGTTGACATTCCTATTCTCCTCGTCCTCAGGACCACCATTAAGGGGAAGGGGCCTTCAAAGAAGCAAGAGGAGTTTATCACTTACAGCAGCCCTGTCAAGTGTCAATATCCAACCACTCCAGTCCCTTCCACCCCCTTGGCAGCCCCACTGCTTTCATAAGGACACAGATACATTCCCCTACAGGCTTTGGAGCAAACGTTAAGTTTTGATTTCTCTAAGATAAATGCCATAGTGCCATGACCTGCTCCTATGGCGGTAGCAAGTCTAGTTCTCAAAGAATCTGTGTGGAAGGGTTGAGCCACTCTATTGGACACCTGAAATTGATATTATACTGCATGTGAACGGGAATGTAACTCACGGCTTGGAAAAGGAAAAGAAACTCTTAACTGTTTTCAAGAGTCAGCTCTATCATTTTCCATTCCCAACTGTGATGCGGGAGTGATCCAGTCATTCCACATCCTGCCTTGCATTTGGTGGTGGGGTCTCTCTCTCCCTCTCTGGCGCATTTGGTTTGAATCACTGTGATAGGTGTGCAGTGAGAGCTCACTGGAGTTTTCATTTGAATTGCCCCAATGGCAACTTTCTATGTGGTTTCCATCTGTCTACGCTTTGGTAAAGGTGGCAGGCCCTTTACTTTTTCCCCACCCCCCTTCTATTTCCTTTTGCTAACTAGATTGCATGCTTACTTGGGGATCAAATTCTGAGTTTCCATGCTTCAGACAGGAGTCCTCTATTAGCTATGTGATTTGGACCTATTTCCTCCAAGTTGGTAGCTTGTCTTTTGGGTCTTCTTAAGGAGGTCTTTCACACGGCACAGATTTACAATTCTGATTGTTGGATAAAGTCTAATTAATCAACTTTACCTTACGGAAAATAATTTGATGTTCGACTGGAGGATTCTTTACCTAGCTTTCCATTCTGGAAATTTTTCCCCACATTTTCCCTATAAGATTTATCATTTTCCATGTAAGGCAGTGATTAATTTTGAGCTACTTTTTAAAATACTCTTTTTTTCTTTTTTTCCTTTGGGAGAGTGAACATGTGCATGAGCGGGCAGGGGCCTGGAGGGAGAAGGGAAAAGAGCATCCTCAAGCAGCCTCGCCAGTGAGCTTGGAGCCTGACTTTGTCCCGGGACGCTGAGAGCTTGACAAGAGCCGAAATCAAGAGCTGGCTGCCGCACAGGCTGCCTCACCCAGGCAGCCTGAGTTAAGTTTTGTATAGGGTTTGATACTTAGATTGTGGTCCCCGGCCTCCTCGTCCTCCACCTCCTCCTCCCCTCTCCCGCTCCCTCTTCTGCTTCTCCTTCTTCTTTGTCTATGCATGTCCACTTGCTCTAGCACCATTTATTCAAAACGCTGTCACTCCTCCACTGAACGGCTTTTTACCTTTGTCAAGGCCCCATTCGACATATGGGTGTAGTTCTCTTTCTGGGTCCCTGATCTGTTCCACTTATCCATCTTTATTCTGTTCCATTGGTCTAGCTCTTCACCAACACCACGCACTTTTGATTACTGTGGACGAATATCTTGAAATGGGGTAGGAGGATTCTTCTGGTTTTCTTCTTTAGTTTTAGTTTCTCCTCTTTTTCTAGGTCCTAAAATAGAAAGATTATAGTTTTGAGACTCCTTTCCTTTTTAGAGAGAGAGAGAGAGACAGACACAGAGACAGAGACAGAGACAGAGAAACGGATGCGGTGCAGAAAGAGAGAGAGATTAAGCAGCCACCATGCCCAGCACCAGCACAATGCAGGTTCAGCCTCACTATCCCAAGGTTGACCATGACCCGAGTCAAAATCAAGAGTTGGACTAACTGACTGAGCCACCCAGATGCTCCTCCTCCTTTCTAATGTATGCATTGAGTGCTAAAAATTGAGCTCTCTGTTGATTTAGCTGTGTCCCATCAATTTTAATACGTTGTAGTTTTATTTTCCTTCGGGCCAGTGCACTGAAATTTTATCTTTTGTCTCCGATAATCTAGAAAGTTACTTTCTACGTGTTTAGATTTTGTTATCTTTCTCCCTTTGATATCTAGTTTCATTTTTAACTTTTTTTTATAAGTGTCAAAGTTTAATTCCAAGACAATGCTACATAGGGTTGCATTTTTTTCAGGTCCACAATATAGAGATTCTCCTCCGCTGCCCAACGACTGTTAGCTCCTGTTGCCAGGCACTGATTTGCGTTGGAGTCTCGGGTGCACCTCCCCCACCCCTACTCCCTTCAGCTCCTGTTGCCAGGCACTGGTTTGCATTGGAGACGGAACCCTCGTAGGGGTTCCAAGCAGTTTCTAGTGGCCGAGAGGACACTGGTGATCAGAGACAAAGCCCCCAGGCTCTCTGGAGCCAGCTGGTGGCCATTACAATGTCTCCCCACACAGTTCTGGAGCCGCTGTGGGCTCTCCGGGAACAGCTGTGGGCTTCTGGGTTGCCGATAATCGAACGTTGGCCACATGGGCCACGAGACTCTGGGTTTGGCTGGGAGATCCTCGTGTGCACTGTGTTGCTGGTGTTCATTCCAGTAAAGTGTGGACTCCGCTTAAGAGGAAGAAAGGGGCACTGTGCCCAGAATGAAGTATCTGGAAAAGACATGGAGAAGACCGACCCGGATGCACCAGCCCATGGAGCCGTCGCATCATCGGAGCACAAGGCCAGTCCTCTCCCGCTACAGATCCTTGCTCTGGCTGCCCTGAATCAAGATGTCGGGTACATTTCTGTGGGAGACGCTACGCAACTGCTGAAGGGAGTTCGGCAAAGGCTGTTGAAGAAGAGCCCTCACCAGCTCACCGATGAAAATCCCATCTGTGGAGCAGCCCAGGACGATGGAGAACCCCCTGCGAGGAATATGCCAGAAGACTTCAAGGACAGCCCTGATCTGCGGGGAAGTGCAGACCCTCCGTCTCAGGACATTGGCAGCTGTGGACTGAGAGGGCAGGAAGAGGCAGGGGAGGCAGGCAGGCCAGAGCTTCCTGACGGAGGTGTGCCGTGGCAGGCCCCCGCTCAGGGCCAGAGCCAACACCACACCCTCAGCCAGATCCTACTGACGGTGATGCATCTGCTAGAGCTCCTTCGAGATCATCTGGAAGGTGGGGGCTCAAGGAGGCAGGTGCAGACTGGCTCCTCCTCCACTGATCACGTGCCCCGTGGGAGCCCCCTGAATCAAGGAAAGCCATCCAGGGCACTGAAGAAGGCACGTCAGGGGAATGAAGAGCTCCCAGGAAACACAACAATCCACCAAGCTGAGCAAGTATCTTTTCACCAGCGAAACAGCCTCCTGGAAAGGGAGATTCAGAAGCTGCACCTGAAGCTCGAGGCAGAGCCTAAGCTGTGCGAAGAGCACCTCAAACACCTGGAGAGGAAGATGATGGAGGAGAAGGCACGCTGCCTGCAAGTGAAGAACGAACTCGCCAAGGTGCGCAGGAAGGTGGATGCTGCCCACTGGAACTTAGGCCTCTACAAGAAGATGGCCGACGACCTGCACCGAGAATGGCAGAGAATCTCTTCCTTGCATGACCGAGAGCGCCTCCTGGTGGAGAACAGAAGTGAGGAGAGCCAGAAGGCTGTTCTGTGGGCAGAGAGGGAGTTCCAAAGGCTCAAGGAAGAAAACCATTGCCTCAGGCAGAAGCTGGCCAACTCTGGGCCCAAGGTCCAGCCTGTCTCCGGGGGGCCTCCTGCTCCTGCTCCTGCTCCTGCTCCAGCTCCAGCTCCTACTCCTGCTCCTGCTCTTCTGGGCACAGCCTCCAAATGCCCTCAAGGGCCACAGGCTCCCCTCAAAGCCCAGAAGCCCAAGAAGGGAGCAAGGGTGCACTGGCCAGACTCCAAGTTCTCGGGTCCCCTGCAGGTCTGATTCCCTTTCCCAGCAGCCACCGACACTCACAACCAGAGCACAAAAGCTCCTGTGCTTCCTTACCCCTTCAGCCACACCCATTGCTCCTTTGACTGGAGATCCACCCCATTCTTGAACTGATGCTACCTATTCCCTATAGCCATGTGAGAGAGCATTTTTCATTGTTAAGGACCAAAAAAATAAAACGATCAAATTGCTGATCCTACTGCGACTGAGAATTGATTGTATGAAGGGATTCTATGCCCAGCAACGAAGGGTTTTAAGTGTCCTTTACTGATCACTTAAATGTCCCAATAACCCAGTGTGTCATAGACTACTGAGGTTCAGAGAGGGGACACAACTTGCCCCAAGATCACACAGCTAGTGAATTTCAGAGCTCCCATTCCAAGCCAAGGTTGTCTAATTACCCACTGATGTGAAAATAACTACCACTCCTACCACTACGATGACTTCTGCTTCTTCATTTCTGAGAGAGAGAAAGAGCGAGGGCACACACACATGCAAGCGGGGGAGGGGCAGGGAGACAGAGATTCCTAGACAGCCTTCGACTCAAGTGCACAACCAGACGCTGGGCTGGATTTCACAGACCATGGGACCACGCCCTGAGCCAAAATCAAGAGTCAGACGTTGACCTGACTAAGCCACACAGGCACCCTTCCCTTGTGCAAGGAACTTCTAGGCAAGCTGCTGTAAGGATCCCAGAAGGGCTTGACAAAATTTTCTCATAGGTCACGTTCTAGTTTGGATGCAAGGATATGGTGATGCCTAGCTGAGGTAAAGTCCCAGCAAAGCATGGAGGGCAGCCTTTCAGGGTCTCCAACGATTCCCTTCGTGGGTACACCTCGTTTTGTGTTCCATACTCTACCACTGGATTAGAGTCAGGAACTCCTGCCTCACTTCGAAAGGACAGACTATGGCCCGAGAGATAGATAGCATGTCCCTTCTGAGGCTCGTAGACAAAGACACTGGTCTCCTCTTGGGCTTGCTCTCGCTCCCTCACCATTGGTTTCGAGGGAAGCCGCCTGCTCCTTGTGGGCTGTATGATGGAGAGGCCCATGTGGCAAGGAATGAATATTTCTTGCTCACCGCAATGGAGGACCTCTGGCTGCTAGGAGCCACCCGAGTGAGCACACAAGCAGATTTCCCGCCAACAAGCCTGGAGATGACTGAAGACCCACATGACATCTTGACTGCAGCCTTGTGAGAGATCCTGAGACACAGGTCCCTGGCTAGATGCACCTGGATGCCTGGCCCACGGAAACCATATGCGGTTATCAATTGGTGTTGTCGGAAGCCCTCTGGGTTGCGGAAAACATTCAAAAAAGACACAAGGGTGAAGCCACAGTTCTGGCTGCTGACCCACCCCCCTCTCCTGGGCTTGAAATTCCAGGGAAGTCAAGCGATGGTAGCAACCACTGAGAGATTAGGGTAAACAATGCCAGAAAGAGGTCCTCTATTCTGTTCTCCATGTATCTCTCTGAGAGGACATGCCCTCACCTGATCCACCCGAGCCAATAGGTGGCCCATGCAGGAGGAGACAACTGGCCGTGTGGTCCAAGTCGGCTGAGAGCACTAGACCCAGCGTCGCAGAGCCTCCTTGAAGCCAGAAAAAGAGCCCAGAAGTTCCCTGGTGTCCCTAGAGAAGGCACAGAAATTAGATGAGTTGAAAGCCTAGGACCTGGTCATTGGGCTTCTGGGCAAGAGGGGAGATGGCCTGTGGAAGGGACACTGCCTGCAACCCCTCTTGGACCAGACCCCACCTGTCTGCTTTGGGATACTGAGGATTAAGACGAGAGTGAACTAGTGTAGAAGAGATGGTGTTCTAATGCTTGGCAGGTTGAAAGCGATTGAAATCGTTGACATTCCTATTCTCCTCGTCCTCAGGACCACCATTAAGGGGAAGGGGCCTTCAAAGAAGCAAGAGGAGTTTATCACTTACAGCAGCCCTGTCAAGTGTCAATATCCAACCACTCCAGTCCCTTCCACCCCCTTGGCAGCCCCACTGCTTTCATAAGGACACAGATACATTCCCCTACAGGCTTTGGAGCAAACGTTAAGTTTTGATTTCTCTAAGATAAATGCCATAGTGCCATGACCTGCTCCTATGGCGGTAGCAAGTCTAGTTCTCAAAGAATCTGTGTGGAAGGGTTGAGCCACTCTATTGGACACCTGAAATTGATATTATACTGCATGTGAACGGGAATGTAACTCACGGCTTGGAAAAGGAAAAGAAACTCTTAACTGTTTTCAAGAGTCAGCTCTATCATTTTCCATTCCCAACTGTGATGCGGGAGTGATCCAGTCATTCCACATCCTGCCTTGCATTTGGTGGTGGGGTCTCTCTCTCCCTCTCTGGCGCATTTGGTTTGAATCACTGTGATAGGTGTGCAGTGAGAGCTCACTGGAGTTTTCATTTGAATTGCCCCAATGGCAACTTTCTATGTGGTTTCCATCTGTCTACGCTTTGGTAAAGGTGGCAGGCCCTTTACTTTTTCCCCACCCCCCTTCTATTTCCTTTTGCTAACTAGATTGCATGCTTACTTGGGGATCAAATTCTGAGTTTCCATGCTTCAGACAGGAGTCCTCTATTAGCTATGTGATTTGGACCTATTTCCTCCAAGTTGGTAGCTTGTCTTTTGGGTCTTCTTAAGGAGGTCTTTCACACGGCACAGATTTACAATTCTGATTGTTGGATAAAGTCTAATTAATCAACTTTACCTTAGGGAAAATAATTTGATGTTCGACTGGAGGATTCTTTACCTAGCTTTCCATTCTGGAAATTTTCCCCCACATTTTCCCTATAAGATTTATCATTTTCCATGTAAGGCAGTGATTAATTTTGAGCTACTTTTTAAAATACTCTTTTTTTCTTTTTTTCCTTTGGGAGAGTGAACATGTGCATGAGCGGGCAGGGGCCTGGAGGGAGAAGGGAAAAGAGCATCCTCAAGCAGCCTCGCCAGTGAGCTTGGAGCCTGACTTTGTCCCGGGACGCTGAGAGCTTGACAAGAGCCGAAATCAAGAGCTGGCTGCCGCACAGGCTGCCTCACCCAGGCAGCCTGAGTTAAGTTTTGTATAGGGTTTGATACTTAGATTGTGGTCCCCGGCCTCCTCGTCCTCCACCTCCTCCTCCCCTCTCCCGCTCCCTCTTCTGCTTCTCCTTCTTCTTTGCCTATGCATGTCCACTTGCTCTAGCACCATTTATTCAAAACGCTGTCACTCCTCCACTGAACGGCTTTTTACCTTTGTCAAGGCCCCATTCGACATATGGGTGTAGTTCTCTTTCTGGGTCCCTGATCTGTTCCACTTATCCATCTTTATTCTGTTCCATTGGTCTAGCTCTTCACCAACACCACGCACTTTTGATTACTGTAGACGAATATCTTGAAATGGGGTAGAAGGATTCTTCTGGTTTTCTTCTTTAGTTTTAGTTTCTCCTCTTTTTCTAGGTTCTAAAATAGAAAGATTATAGTTTTGAGACTCCTTTCCTTTTTAGAGAGAGAGAGAGAGATAGACACAGAGACAGAGACAGAGACAGAGACAGAGAAACGGAAGCGGTGCAGAAAGAGAGAGAGATGATTAAGCAGCCACCATGCCCAGCACCAGCACAATGCAGGTTCAGCCTCACTATCCCAAGGTTGACCATGACCCGAGTCAAAATCAAGAGTTGGACTAACTGACTGAGCCACCCAGATGCTCCTCCTCCTTTCTAATGTATGCATTGAGTGCTAAAAATTGAGCTCTCTGTTGATTTAGCTGTGTCCCATCAATTTTAATACGTTGTAGTTTTATTTTCCTTCGGGTCAGTGCACTGAAATTTTATCTTTTGTCTCCGATAATCTAGAAAGTTACTTTCTACGTGTTTAGATTTTGTTATCTTTCTCCCTTTGATATCTAGTTTCATTTTTAACTTTTTTTTATAAGTGTCAAAGTTTAATTCCAAGACAATGCTACATAGGGTTGCATTTTTTTCAGGTCCACAATATAGAGATTCTCCTCCGCTGCCCAACGACTGTTAGCTCCTGTTGCCAGGCACTGATTTGCGTTGGAGTCTCGGGTGCACCTCCCCCACCCCTACTCCCTTCAGCTTCTGTTGCCAGGCACTGGTTTGCATTGGAGACGGAACCCTCGTAGGGGTTCCAAGCAGTTTCTAGTGGCCGAGAGGACACTGGTGATCAGAGACAAAGCCCCCAGGCTCTCTGGAGCCAGCTGGTGGCCATTACAATGTCTCCCCACACAGTTCTGGAGCCGCTGTGGGCTCTCCGGGAACAGCTGTGGGCTTCTGGGTTGCCGATAATCGAACGTTGGCCACATGGGCCACGAGACTCTGGGTTTGGCTGGGAGATCCTCGTGTGCACTGTGTTGCTGGTGTTCATTCCAGTAAAGTGTGGACTCCGCTTAAGAGGAAGAAAGGGTCACTGTGCCCAGAATGAAGTATCTGGAAAAGACATGGAGAAGACCGACCCGGATGCACCAGCCCATGGAGCCGTCGCATCATCGGAGCACAAGGCCAGTCCTCTCCCGCTACAGATCCTTGCTCTGGCTGCCCTGAATCAAGATGTCGGGTACTTTTCTGTGGGAGACGCTACGCAACTGCTGAAGGGAGTTCGGCAAAGGCTGTTGAAGAAGAGCCCTCACCAGCTCACCGATGAAAATCCCATCTGTGGAGCAGCCCAGGACGATGGAGAACCCCCTGCGAGGAATATGCCAGAAGACTTCAAGGACAGCCCTGATCTGCGGGGAAGTGCAGACCCTCCGTCTCAGGACATTGGCAGCTGTGGACTGAGAGGGCAGGAAGAGGCAGGGGAGGCAGGCAGGCCAGAGCTTCCTGACGGAGGTGTGCCGTGGCAGGCCCCCGCTGAGGGCCAGAGCCAACACCACACCCTCAGCCAGATCCTACTGACGGTGATGCATCTGCTAGAGCTCCTTCGAGATCATCTGGAAGGTGGGGGCTCAAGGAGGCAGGTGCAGACTGGCTCCTCCTCCACTGATCACGTGCCCCGTGGGAGCCCCCTGAATCAAGGAAAGCCATCCAGGGCACTGAAGAAGGCACGTCAGGGGAATGAAGAGCTCCCAGGAAACACAACAATCCACCAAGCTGAGCAAGTATCTTTTCACCAGCGAAACAGCCTCCTGGAAAGGGAGATTCAGAAGCTGCACCTGAAGCTCGAGGCAGAGCCTAAGCTGTGCGAAGAGCACCTCAAACACCTGGAGAGGAAGATGATGGAGGAGAAGGCACGCTGCCTGCAAGTGAAGAACGAACTCGCCAAGGTGCGCAGGAAGGTGGATGCTGCCCACTGGAACTTAGGCCTCTACAAGAAGATGGCCGACGACCTGCACAGAGAATGGCAGAGAATCTCCTCCTTGCATGACCGAGAGCGCCTCCTGGTGGAGAACAGAAGTGAGGAGAGCCAGAAGGCTGTTCTGTGGGCAGAGAGGGAGTTCCAAAGGCTCAAGGAAGAAAACCATTGCCTCAGGCAGAAGCTGGCCAACTCTGGGCCCAAGGTCCAGCCTGTCTCCGGGGGGCCTCCTGCTCCTGCTCCTGCTCCTGCTCCAGCTCCAGCTCCAGCTCCTACTCCTGCTCCTGCTCTTCTGGGCACAGCCTCCAAATGCCCTCAAGGGCCACAGGCTCCCCTCAAAGCCCAGAAGCCCAAGAAGGGAGCAAGGGTGCACTGGCCAGACTCCAAGTTCTCGGGTCCCCTGCAGGTCTGATTCCCTTTCCCAGCAGCCACCAACACTCACAACCAGAGCACAAAAGCTCCTGTGCTTCCTTACCCCTTCAGCCACACCCATTGCTCCTTTGACTGGAGATCCACCCCATTCTTGAACTGATGCTACCTATTCCCTATAGCCATGTGAGAGAGCATTTTTCATTGTTAAGGACCAAAAAAATAAAACGATCAAATTGCTGATCCTACTGCGACTGAGAATTGATTGTACGAAGGGATTCTATGCCAAGCAACGAAGGGTTTTAAGTGTCCTTTACTGATCACTTAATTGTCCCAATAACCCAGTGTGTCCTAGACTACTGAGGTTCAGAGAGGGGACACAACTTGCCCCAAGATCACACAGCTAGTGAATTTCAGAGCTCCCATTCCAAGCCAAGGTTGTCTAATTACCCACTGATGTGAAAATAACTACCACTCCTACCACTACGATGACTTCTGCTTCTTCATTTCTGAGAGAGAGAAAGAGCGAGGGCACACACACATGCAAGCGGGGGAGGGGCAGGGAGACAGAGATTCCTAGACAGCCTTCGACTCAAGTGCACAACCAGACGCTGGGCTGGATTTCACAGACCATGGGACCACGCCCTGAGCCAAAATCAAGAGTCAGACGTTGACCTGACTAAGCCACACAGGCACCCTTCCCTTGTGCAAGGAACTTCTAGGCAAGCTGCTGTAAGGATCCCAGAAGGGCTTGACAAAATTTTCTCATAGGTCACGTTCTAGTTTGGATGCAAGGATTATGGTGATGCCTAGCTGAGGTAAAGTCCCAGCAAAGCATGGAGGGCAGCCTTTCAGGGTCTCCAACGATTCCCTTCGTGGGTACACCTCGTTTTGTGTTCCATACTCTACCACTGGATTAGAGTCAGGAACTCCTGCCTCACTTCGAAAGGACAGAATATGGCCCGAGAGATAGATAGCATGTCCCTTCTGAGGCTCGTAGACAAAGACACTGGTCTCCTCTGGGGCTTGCTCTCGCTCCCTCACCATTGGTTTCGAGGGAAGCCGCCTGCTCCTTGTGGGCTGTATGATGGAGAGGCCCATGTGGCAAGGAATGAATATTTCTTGCTCACCGCAATGGAGGACCTCTGGCTGCTAGGAGCCACCCGAGTGAGCACACAAGCAGATTTCCCGCCAACAAGCCTGGAGATGACTGAAGACCCACATGACATCTTGACTGCAGCCTTGTGAGAGATCCTGAGACACAGGTCCCTGGCTAGATGCACCTGGATGCCTGGCCCACGGAAACCATATGCGGTTATCAATTGGTGTTGTCGGAAGCCCTCTGGGTTGCGGAAAACATTCAAAAAAGACACAAGGGTGAAGCCACAGTTCTGGCTGCTGACCCACCCCCCTCTCCTGGGCTTGAAATTCCAGGGAAGTCAAGCGATGGTAGCAACCACTGAGAGATTAGGGTAAACAATGCCAGAAAGAGGTCCTCTATTCTGTTCTCCATGTATCTCTCTGAGAGGACATGCCCTCACCTGATCCACCCGAGCCAATAGGTGGCCCATGCAGGAGGAGACAACTGGCCGTGTGGTCCAAGTCGGCTGAGAGCACTAGACCCAGCGTCGCAGAGCCTCCTTGAAGCCAGAAAAAGAGCCCATAAGTTCCCTAGAGAAGGCACAGAAATTAGATGAGTTGAAAGCCTGGGACCTGGTCATTGGGCTTCTGGGCAAGAGGGGAGATGGCCTGTGGAAGGGACACTGCCTGCAACCCCTCTTGGACCAGACCCCACCTGTCTGCTTTGGGATACTGAGGATTAAGACGAGAGTGAACTAGTGTAGAAGAGATGGTGTTCTAATGCTTGGCAGGTTTAAAGCGATTGAAATCGTTGACATTCCTATTCTCCTCGTCCTCAGGACCACCATTAAGGGGAAGGGGCCTTCAAAGAAGCAAGAGGAGTTTATCACTTACAGCAGCCCTGTCAAGTGTCAATATCCAACCACTCCAGTCCCTTCCACCCCCTTGGCAGCCCCACTGCTTTCATAAGGACACAGATACATTCCCCTACAGGCTTTGGAGCAAACGTTAAGTTTTGATTTTTCTAAGATAAATGCCATAGTGCCATGACCTGCTCCTATGGCGGTAGCAAGTCTAGTTCTCAAAGAATCTGTGTGGAAGGGTTGAGCCACTCTATTGGACACCTGAAATTGATATTATACTGCATGTGAACGGGAATGTAACTCACGGCTTGGAAAAGGAAAAGAAACTCTTAACTGTTTTCAAGAGTCAGCTCTATCATTTTCCATTCCCAACTGTGATGCGGGAGTGATCCAGTCATTCCACATCCTGCCTTGCATTTGGTGGTGGGGTCTCTCTCTCCCTCTCTGGCGCATTTGGTTTGAATCACTGTGATAGGTGTGCAGTGAGAGCTCACTGGAGTTTTCATTTGAATTGCCCCAATGGCAACTTTCTATGTGGTTTCCATCTGTCTACGCTTTGGTAAAGGTGGCAGGCCCTTTACTTTTTACCCACCCCCCTTCTATTTCCTTTTGCTAACTAGATTGCATGCTTACTTGGGGATCAAATTCTGAGTTTCCATGCTTCAGACAGGAGTCCTCTATTAGCTATGTGATTTGGACCTATTTCCTCCAAGTTGGTAGCTTGTCTTTTGGGTCTTCTTAAGGAGGTCTTTCACACGGCACAGATTTACAATTCTGATTGTTGGATAAAGTCTAATTAATCAACTTTACCTTAGGGAAAATAATTTGATGTTCGACTGGAGGATTCTGTACCTAGCTTTCCATTCTGGAAATTTTCCCCCACATTTTCCCTATAAGATTTATCATTTTCCATGTAAGGCAGTGATTAATTTTGAGCTACTTTTTAAAATACTCTTTTTTTCTTTTTTTCCTTTGGGAGAGTGAACATGTGCATGAGCGGGCAGGGGCCTGGAGGGAGAAGGGAAAAGAGCATCCTCAAGCAGCCTCGCCAGTGAGCTTGGAGCCTGACTTTGTCCCGGGACGCTGAGAGCTTGACAAGAGCCGAAATCAAGAGCTGGCTGCCGCACAGGCTGCCTCACCCAGGCAGCCTGAGTTAAGTTTTGTATAGGGTTTGATACTTAGATTGTGGTCCCCGGCCTCCTCGTCCTCCACCTCCTCCTCCCCTCTCCCGCTCCCTCTTCTGCTTCTCCTTCTTCTTTGCCTATGCATGTCCACTTGCTCTAGCACCATTTATTCAAAACGCTGTCACTCCTCCACTGAACGGCTTTTTACCTTTGTCAAGGCCCCATTCGACATATGGGTGTAGTTCTCTTTCTGGGTCCCTGATCTGTTCCACTTATCCATCTTTATTCTGTTCCATTGGTCTAGCTCTTCACCAACACCACGCACTTTTGATTACTGTAGACGAATATCTTGAAATGGGGTAGAAGGATTCTTCTGGTTTTCTTCTTTAGTTTTAGTTTCTCCTCTTTTTCTAGGTTCTAAAATAGAAAGATTATAGTTTTGAGACTCCTTTTCTATTAGAGAGAGAGAGAGAGAGATAGACACAGAGACATAGACAGAGACAGAGACAGAGAAACGGAAGCGGTGCAGAAAGAGAGAGAGATGATTAAGCAGCCACCATGCCCAGCACCAGCACAATACAGGTTCAGCCTCACTATCCCAAGGTTGACCATGACCCGAGTCAAAATCAAGAGTTGGACTAACTGACTGAGCCACCCAGATGCTCCTCCTCCTTTCTAATGTATGCATTGAGTGCTAAAAATGGAGCTCTCTGTTGATTTAGCTGTGTCCCATCAATTTTAATACGTTGTAGTTTTATTTTCCTTCGGGTCAGTGCACTGAAATTTTATCTTTTGTCTCCGATAATCTAGAAAGTTACTTTCTACGTGTTTAGATTTTGTTATGTTTCTCCCTTTGATATCTAGTTTCATTTTTAACTTTTTTTTATAAGTGTCAAAGTTTAATTCCAAGACAATGCTACATAGGGTTGCACTTTTTTCAGGTACACAATATAGAGATTCTCCTCGGCTGCCCAATGACTGTTAGCTCCTGTTGCCAGGCACTGATTTGCGTTGGAGTCTCGGGTGCACCTCCCCCACCCCTACTCCCTTCAGCTCCTGTTGTTGCCAGGCACTGGTTTGCATTGGAGACGGAACCCTCGTAGGGGTTCCAAGCAGTTTCTAGTGGCCGAGAGGACACTGGTGATCAGAGACAAAGCCCCAGGCTCTCTGGAGCCAGCTGGTGGCCATTACAATGTCTCCCCACACAGTTCTGGAGCCGCTGTGGGCTCTCCGGGAACAGCTGTGGGCTTCTGGGTTGCCGATAATCGAACGTTGGCCACATGGGCCACGAGACTCTGGGTTTGGCTGGGAGATCCTCGTGTGCACTGTGTTGCTGGTGTTCATTCCAGTAAAGTGTGGACTCCGCTTAAGAGGAAGAAAGGGGCACTGTGCCCAGAATGAAGTATCTGGAAAAGACATGGAGAAGACCGACCCGGATGCACCAGCCCATGGAGCCGTCGCATCATCGGAGCACAAGGCCAGTCCTCTCCCGCTACAGATCCTTGCTCTGGCTGCCCTGAATCAAGATGTCGGGTACTTTTCTGTGGGAGACGCTACGCAACTGCTGAAGGGAGTTCGGCAAAGGCTGTTGAAGAAGAGCCCTCACCAGCTCACCGATGAAAATCCCATCTGTGGAGCAGCCCAGGACGATGGAGAACCCCCTGCGAGGAATATGCCAGAAGACTTCAAGGACAGCCCTGATCTGCGGGGAAGTGCAGACCCTCTGTCTCAGGACATTGGCAGCTGTGGACTGAGAGGGCAGGAAGAGGCAGGGGAGGCAGGCAGGCCAGAGCTTCCTGACGGAGGTGTGCCGTGGCAGGCCCCCGCTGAGGGCCAGAGCCAACACCACACCCTCAGCCAGATCCTACTGACGGTGATGCATCTGCTAGAGCTCCTTCGAGATCATCTGGAAGGTGGGGGCTCAAGGAGGCAGGTGCAGACTGGCTCCTCCTCCACTGATCACGTGCCCCGTGGGAGCCCCCTGAATCAAGGAAAGCCATCCAGGGCACTGAAGAAGGCACGTCAGGGGAATGAAGAGCTCCCAGGAAACACAACAATCCACCAAGCTGAGCAAGTATCTTTTCACCAGCGAAACAGCCTCCTGGAAAGGGAGATTCAGAAGCTGCACCTGAAGCTCGAGGCAGAGCCTAAGCTGTGCGAAGAGCACCTCAAACACCTGGAGAGGAAGATGATGGAGGAGAAGGCACGCTGCCTGCAAGTGAAGAACGAACTCGCCAAGGTGCGCAGGAAGGTGGATGCTGCCCACTGGAACTTAGGCCTCTACAAGAAGATGGCCGACGACCTGCACAGAGAATGGCAGAGAATCTCCTCCTTGCATGACCGAGAGCGCCTCCTGGTGGAGAACAGAAGTGAGGAGAGCCAGAAGGCTGTTCTGTGGGCAGAGAGGGAGTTCCAAAGGCTCAAGGAAGAAAACCATTGCCTCAGGCAGAAGCTGGCCAACTCTGGGCCCAAGGTCCAGCCTGTCTCCGGGGGGCCTCCTGCTCCTGCTCCTGCTCCTGCTCCAGCTCCAGCTCCAGCTCCTACTCCTGCTCCTGCTCTTCTGGGCACAGCCTCCAAATGCCCTCAAGGGCCACAGGCTCCCCTCAAAGCCCAGAAGCCCAAGAAGGGAGCAAGGGTGCACTGGCCAGACTCCAAGTTCTCGGGTCCCCTGCAGGTCTGATTCCCTTTCCCAGCAGCCACCAACACTCACAACCAGAGCACAAAAGCTCCTGTGCTTCCTTACCCCTTCAGCCACACCCATTGCTCCTTTGACTGGAGATCCACCCCATTCTTGAACTGATGCTACCTATTCCCTATAGCCATGTGAGAGAGCATTTTTCATTGTTAAGGACGAAAAAAATAAAACGATCAAATTGCTGATCCTACTGCGACTGAGAATTGATTGTATGAAGGGATTCTATGCCCAGCAACGAAGGGTTTTAAGTGTCCTTTACTGATCACTTAATTGTCCCAATAACCCAGTGTGTCATAGACTACTGAGGTTCAGAGAGGGGACACAACTTGCCCCAAGATCACACAGCTAGTGAATTTCAGAGCTCCCATTCCAAGCCAAGGTTGTCTAATTACCCACTGATGTGAAAATAACTACCACTCCTACCACTACGATGACTTCTGCTTCTTCATTTCTGAGAGAGAGAAAGAGCGAGGGCACACACACATGCAAGCGGGGGAGGGGCAGGGAGACAGAGATTCCTAGACAGCCTTCGACTCAAGTGCACAACCAGACGCTGGGCTGGATTTCACAGACCATGGGAACACGCCCTGAGCCAAAATCAAGAGTCAGACGTTGACCTGACTAAGCCACACAGGCACCCTTCCCTTGTGCAAGGAACTTCTAGGCAAGCTGCTGTAAGGATCCCAGAAGGGCTTGACAAAATTTTCTCATAGGTCACGTTCTAGTTTGGATGCAAGGATTATGGTGATGCCTAGCTGAGGTAAAGTCCCAGCAAAGCATGGAGGGCAGCCTTTCAGGGTCTCCAACGATTCCCTTCGTGGGTACACCTCGTTTTGTGTTCCATACTCTACCACTGGATTAGAGTCAGGAACTCCTGCCTCACTTCGAAAGGACAGAATATGGCCCGAGAGATAGATAGCATGTCCCTTCTGAGGCTCGTAGACAAAGACACTGGTCTCCTCTTGGGCTTGCTCTCGCTCCCTCACCATTGGTTTCGAGGGAAGCCGCCTGCTCCTTGTGGGCTGTATGATGGAGAGGCCCATGTGGCAAGGAATGAATATTTCTTGCTCACCGCAATGGAGGACCTCTGGCTGCTAGGAGCCACCCGAGTGAGCACACAAGCAGATTTCCCGCCAACAAGCCTGGAGATGACTGAAGACCCACATGACATCTTGACTGCAGCCTTGTGAGAGATCCTGAGACACAGGTCCCTGGCTAGATGCACCTGGATGCCTGGCCCACGGAAACCATATGCGGTTATCAATTGGTGTTGTCGGAAGCCCTCTGGGTTGCGGAAAACATTCAAAAAAGACACAAGGGTGAAGCCACAGTTCTGGCTGCTGACCCACCCCCCTCTCCTGGGCTTGAAATTCCAGGGAAGTCAAGCGATGGTAGCAACCACTGAGAGATTAGGGTAAACAATGCCAGAAAGAGGTCCTCTATTCTGTTCTCCATGTATCTCTCTGAGAGGACATGCCCTCACCTGATCCACCCGAGCCAATAGGTGGCCCATGCAGGAGGAGACAACTGGCCGTGTGGTCCAAGTCGGCTGAGAGCACTAGACCCAGCGTCGCAGAGCCTCCTTGAAGCCAGAAAAAGAGCCCAGAAGTTCCCTAGAGAAGGCACAGAAATTAGATGAGTTGAAAGCCTGGGACCTGGTCATTGGGCTTCTGGGCAAGAGGGGAGATGGCCTGTGGAAGGGACACTGCCTGCAACCCCTCTTGGACCAGACCCCACCTGTCTGCTTTGGGATACTGAGGATTAAGACGAGAGTGAACTAGTGTAGAAGAGATGGTGTTCTAATGCTTGGCAGGTTGAAAGCGATTGAAATCGTTGACATTCCTATTCTCCTCGTCCTCAGGACCACCATTAAGGGGAAGGGGCCTTCAAAGAAGCAAGAGGAGTTTATCACTTACAGCAGCCCTGTCAAGTGTCAATATCCAACCACTCCAGACCCTTCCACCCCCTTGGCAGCCCCACTGCTTTCATAAGGACACAGATACATTCCCCTACAGGCTTTGGAGCAAACGTTAAGTTTTGATTTCTCTAAGATAAATGCCATAGTGCCATGACCTGCTCCTATGGCGGTAGCAAGTCTAGTTCTCAAAGAATCTGTGTGGAAGGGTTGAGCCACTCTATTGGACACCTGAAATTGATATTATACTGCATGTGAACGGGAATGTAACTCACGGCTTGGAAAAGGAAAAGAAACTCTTAACTGTTTTCAAGAGTCAGCTCTATCATTTTCCATTCCCAACTGTGATGCGGGAGTGATCCAGTCATTCCACATCCTGCCTTGCATTTGGTGGTGGGGTCTCTCTCTCCCTCTCTGGCGCATTTGGTTTGAATCACTGTGATAGGTGTGCAGTGAGAGCTCACTGGAGTTTTCATTTGAATTGCCCCAATGGCAACTTTCTATGTGGTTTCCATCTGTCTACGCTTTGGTAAAGGTGGCAGGCCCTTTACTTTTTCCCCACCCCCCTTCTATTTCCTTTTGCTAACTAGATTGCATGCTTACTTGGGGATCAAATTCTGAGTTTCCATGCTTCAGACAGGAGTCCTCTATTAGCTATGTGATTTGGACCTATTTCCTCCAAGTTGGTAGCTTGTCTTTTGGGTCTTCTTAAGGAGGTCTTTCACACGGCACAGATTTACAATTCTGATTGTTGGATAAAGTCTAATTAATCAACTTTACCTTAGGGAAAATAATTTGATGTTCGACTGGAGGATTCTTTACCTAGCTTTCCATTCTGGAAATTTTCCCCCACATTTTCCCTATAAGATTTATCATTTTCCATGTAAGGCAGTGATTAATTTTGAGCTACTTTTTAAAATACTCTTTTTTTCTTTTTTTCCTTTGGGAGAGTGAACATGTGCATGAGCGGGCAGGGGCCTGGAGGGAGAAGGGAAAAGAGCATCCTCAAGCAGCCTCGCCAGTGAGCTTGGAGCCTGACTTTGTCCCGGGACGCTGAGAGCTTGACAAGAGCCGAAATGAAGAGCTGGCTGCCGCACAGGCTGCCTCACCCAGGCAGCCTGAGTTAAGTTTTGTATAGGGTTTGATACTTAGATGGTGGTCCCCGGCCTCCTCGTCCTCCACCTCCTCCTCCCCTCTCCCGCTCCCTCTTCTGCTTCTCCTTCTTCTTTGCCTATGCATGTCCACTTGCTCTAGCACCATTTATTCAAAACGCTGTCACTCCTCCACTGAACGGCTTTTTACCTTTGTCAAGGCCCCATTCGACATATGGGTGTAGTTCTCTTTCTGGGTCCCTGATTCTGTTCCACTTATCCATCTTTATTCTGTTCCATTGGTCTAGCTCTTCACCAACACCACGCACTTTTGATTACTGTAGACGAATATCTTGAAATGGGGTAGAAGGATTCTTCTGGTTTTCTTCTTTAGTTTTAGTTTCTCCTCTTTTTCTAGGTCCTAAAATAGAAAGATTATAGTTTTGAGACTCCTTTCCTTTTTAGAGAGAGAGAGAGAGACAGACACAGAGACAGAGACAGAGACAGAGAAACGGATGCGGTGCAGAAAGAGAGAGAGATTAAGCAGCCACCATGCCCAGCACCAGCACAATGCAGGTTCAGCCTCACTATCCCAAGGTTGACCATGACCCGAGTCAAAATCAAGAGTTGGACTAACTGACTGAGCCACCCAGATGCTCCTCCTCCTTTCTAATGTATGCATTGAGTGCTAAAAATGGAGCTCTCTGTTGATTTAGCTGTGTCCCATCAATTTTAATACGTTGTAGTTTTATTTTCCTTCGGGTCAGTGCACTGAAATTTTATCTTTTGTCTCCGATAATCTAGAAAGTTACTTTCTACGTGTTTAGATTTTGTTATGTTTCTCCCTTTGATATCTAGTTTCATTTTTAACTTTTTTTTATAAGTGTCAAAGTTTAATTCCAAGACAATGCTACATAGGGTTGCACTTTTTTCAGGTACACAATATAGAGATTCTCCTCGGCTGCCCAATGACTGTTAGCTCCTGTTGCCAGGCACTGATTTGCGTTGGAGTCTCGGGTGCACCTCCCCCACCCCTACTCCCTTCAGCTCCTGTTGTTGCCAGGCACTGGTTTGCATTGGAGACGGAACCCTCGTAGGGGTTCCAAGCAGTTTCTAGTGGCCGAGAGGACACTGGTGATCAGAGACAAAGCCCCAGGCTCTCTGGAGCCAGCTGGTGGCCATTACAATGTCTCCCCACACAGTTCTGGAGCCGCTGTGGGCTCTCCGGGAACAGCTGTGGGCTTCTGGGTTGCCGATAATCGAACGTTGGCCACATGGGCCACGAGACTCTGGGTTTGGCTGGGAGATCCTCGTGTGCACTGTGTTGCTGGTGTTCATTCCAGTAAAGTGTGGACTCCGCTTAAGAGGAAGAAAGGGGCACTGTGCCCAGAATGAAGTATCTGGAAAAGACATGGAGAAGACCGACCCGGATGCACCAGCCCATGGAGCCGTCGCATCATCGGAGCACAAGGCCAGTCCTCTCCCGCTACAGATCCTTGCTCTGGCTGCCCTGAATCAAGATGTCGGGTACTTTTCTGTGGGAGACGCTACGCAACTGCTGAAGGGAGTTCGGCAAAGGCTGTTGAAGAAGAGCCCTCACCAGCTCACCGATGAAAATCCCATCTGTGGAGCAGCCCAGGACGATGGA
The DNA here is from genome assembly GCF_964662115.1 of Mustela nivalis. NCBI lineage: Eukaryota > Metazoa > Chordata > Mammalia > Carnivora > Mustelidae > Mustela > Mustela nivalis. The sequence goes on from NC_139021.1 coordinate 71,236,141, forward strand.
GAACCCCCTGCGAGGAATATGCCAGAAGACTTCAAGGACAGCCCTGATCTGCGGGGAAGTGCAGACCCTCTGTCTCAGGACATTGGCAGCTGTGGACTGAGAGGGCAGGAAGAGGCAGGGGAGGCAGGCAGGCCAGAGCTTCCTGACGGAGGTGTGCCGTGGCAGGCCCCCGCTGAGGGCCAGAGCCAACACCACACCCTCAGCCAGATCCTACTGACGGTGATGCATCTGCTAGAGCTCCTTCGAGATCATCTGGAAGGTGGGGGCTCAAGGAGGCAGGTGCAGACTGGCTCCTCCTCCACTGATCACGTGCCCCGTGGGAGCCCCCTGAATCAAGGAAAGCCATCCAGGGCACTGAAGAAGGCACGTCAGGGGAATGAAGAGCTCCCAGGAAACACAACAATCCACCAAGCTGAGCAAGTATCTTTTCACCAGCGAAACAGCCTCCTGGAAAGGGAGATTCAGAAGCTGCACCTGAAGCTCGAGGCAGAGCCTAAGCTGTGCGAAGAGCACCTCAAACACCTGGAGAGGAAGATGATGGAGGAGAAGGCACGCTGCCTGCAAGTGAAGAACGAACTCGCCAAGGTGCGCAGGAAGGTGGATGCTGCCCACTGGAACTTAGGCCTCTACAAGAAGATGGCCGACGACCTGCACCGAGAATGGCAGAGAATCTCCTCCTTGCATGACCGAGAGCGCCTCCTGGTGGAGAACAGAAGTGAGGAGAGCCAGAAGGCTGTTCTGTGGGCAGAGAGGGAGTTCCAAAGGCTCAAGGAAGAAAACCATTGCCTCAGGCAGAAGCTGGCCAACTCTGGGCCCAAGGTCCAGCCTGTCTCCGGGGGGCCTCCTGCTCCTGCTCCTGCTCCTGCTCCAGCTCCAGCTCCAGCTCCTACTCCTGCTCCTGCTCTTCTGGGCACAGCCTCCAAATGCCCTCAAGGGCCACAGGCTCCCCTCAAAGCCCAGAAGCCCAAGAAGGGAGCAAGGGTGCACTGGCCAGACTCCAAGTTCTCGGGTCCCCTGCAGGTCTGATTCCCTTTCCCAGCAGCCACCAACACTCACAACCAGAGCACAAAAGCTCCTGTGCTTCCTTACCCCTTCAGCCACACCCATTGCTCCTTTGACTGGAGATCCACCCCATTCTTGAACTGATGCTACCTATTCCCTATAGCCATGTGAGAGAGCATTTTTCATTGTTAAGGACGAAAAAAATAAAACGATCAAATTGCTGATCCTACTGCGACTGAGAATTGATTGTATGAAGGGATTCTATGCCCAGCAACGAAGGGTTTTAAGTGTCCTTTACTGATCACTTAATTGTCCCAATAACCCAGTGTGTCATAGACTACTGAGGTTCAGAGAGGGGACACAACTTGCCCCAAGATCACACAGCTAGTGAATTTCAGAGCTCCCATTCCAAGCCAAGGTTGTCTAATTACCCACTGATGTGAAAATAACTACCACTCCTACCACTACGATGACTTCTGCTTCTTCATTTCTGAGAGAGAGAAAGAGCGAGGGCACACACACATGCAAGCGGGGGAGGGGCAGGGAGACAGAGATTCCTAGACAGCCTTCGACTCAAGTGCACAACCAGACGCTGGGCTGGATTTCACAGACCATGGGAACACGCCCTGAGCCAAAATCAAGAGTCAGACGTTGACCTGACTAAGCCACACAGGCACCCTTCCCTTGTGCAAGGAACTTCTAGGCAAGCTGCTGTAAGGATCCCAGAAGGGCTTGACAAAATTTTCTCATAGGTCACGTTCTAGTTTGGATGCAAGGATTATGGTGATGCCTAGCTGAGGTAAAGTCCCAGCAAAGCATGGAGGGCAGCCTTTCAGGGTCTCCAACGATTCCCTTCGTGGGTACACCTCGTTTTGTGTTCCATACTCTACCACTGGATTAGAGTCAGGAACTCCTGCCTCACTTCGAAAGGACAGAATATGGCCCGAGAGATAGATAGCATGTCCCTTCTGAGGCTCGTAGACAAAGACACTGGTCTCCTCTGGGGCTTGCTCTCGCTCCCTCACCATTGGTTTCGAGGGAAGCCGCCTGCTCCTTGTGGGCTGTATGATGGAGAGGCCCATGTGGCAAGGAATGAATATTTCTTGCTCACCGCAATGGAGGACCTCTGGCTGCTAGGAGCCACCCGAGTGAGCACACAAGCAGATTTCCCGCCAACAAGCCTGGAGATGACTGAAGACCCACATGACATCTTGACTGCAGCCTTGTGAGAGATCCTGAGACACAGGTCCCTGGCTAGATGCACCTGGATGCCTGGCCCACGGAAACCATATGCGGTTATCAATTGGTGTTGTCGGAAGCCCTCTGGGTTGCGGAAAACATTCAAAAAAGACACAAGGGTGAAGCCACAGTTCTGGCTGCTGACCCACCCCCCTCTCCTGGGCTTGAAATTCCAGGGAAGTCAAGCGATGGTAGCAACCACTGAGAGATTAGGGTAAACAATGCCAGAAAGAGGTCCTCTATTCTGTTCTCCATGTATCTCTCTGAGAGGACATGCCCTCACCTGATCCACCCGAGCCAATAGGTGGCCCATGCAGGAGGAGACAACTGGCCGTGTGGTCCAAGTCGGCTGAGAGCACTAGACCCAGCGTCGCAGAGCCTCCTTGAAGCCAGAAAAAGAGCCCAGAAGTTCCCTGGTGTCCCTAGAGAAGGCACAGAAATTAGATGAGTTGAAAGCCTGGGACCTGGTCATTGGGCTTCTGGGCAAGAGGGGAGATGGCCTGTGGAAGGGACACTGCCTGCAACCCCTCTTGGACCAGACCCCACCTGTCTGCTTTGGGATACTGAGGATTAAGACGAGAGTGAACTAGTGTAGAAGAGATGGTGTTCTAATGCTTGGCAGGTTGAAAGCGATTGAAATCGTTGACATTCCTATTCTCCTCGTCCTCAGGACCACCATTAAGGGGAAGGGGCCTTCAAAGAAGCAAGAGGAGTTTATCACTTACAGCAGCCCTGTCAAGTGTCAATATCCAACCACTCCAGACCCTTCCACCCCCTTGGCAGCCCCACTGCTTTCATAAGGACACAGATACATTCCCCTACAGGCTTTGGAGCAAACGTTAAGTTTTGATTTCTCTAAGATAAATGCCATAGTGCCATGACCTGCTCCTATGGCGGTAGCAAGTCTAGTTCTCAAAGAATCTGTGTGGAAGGGTTGAGCCACTCTATTGGACACCTGAAATTGATATTATACTGCATGTGAACGGGAATGTAACTCACGGCTTGGAAAAGGAAAAGAAACTCTTAACTGTTTTCAAGAGTCAGCTCTATCATTTTCCATTCCCAACTGTGATGCGGGAGTGATCCAGTCATTCCACATCCTGCCTTGCATTTGGTGGTGGGGTCTCTCTCTCCCTCTCTGGCGCATTTGGTTTGAATCACTGTGATAGGTGTGCAGTGAGAGCTCACTGGAGTTTTCATTTGAATTGCCCCAATGGCAACTTTCTATGTGGTTTCCATCTGTCTACGCTTTGGTAAAGGTGGCAGGCCCTTTACTTTTTCCCCACCCCCCTTCTATTTCCTTTTGCTAACTAGATTGCATGCTTACTTGGGGATCAAATTCTGAGTTTCCATGCTTCAGACAGGAGTCCTCTATTAGCTATGTGATTTGGACCTATTTCCTCCAAGTTGGTAGCTTGTCTTTTGGGTCTTCTTAAGGAGGTCTTTCACACGGCACAGATTTACAATTCTGATTGTTGGATAAAGTCTAATTAATCAACTTTACCTTAGGGAAAATAATTTGATGTTCGACTGGAGGATTCTGTACCTAGCTTTACATTCTGGAAATTTTCCCCCACATTTTCCCTATAAGATTTATCATTTTCCATGTAAGGCAGTGATTAATTTTGAGCTACTTTTTAAAATACTCTTTTTTTCTTTTTTTCCTTTGGGAGAGTGAACATGTGCATGAGCGGGCAGGGGCCTGGAGGGAGAAGGGAAAAGAGCATCCTCAAGCAGCCTCGCCAGTGAGCTTGGAGCCTGACTTTGTCCCGGGACGCTGAGAGCTTGACAAGAGCCGAAATGAAGAGCTGGCTGCCGCACAGGCTGCCTCACCCAGGCAGCCTGAGTTAAGTTTTGTATAGGGTTTGATACTTAGATGGTGGTCCCCGGCCTCCTCGTCCTCCACCTCCTCCTCCCCTCTCCCGCTCCCTCTTCTGCTTCTCCTTCTTCTTTGCCTATGCATGTCCACTTGCTCTAGCACCATTTATTCAAAACGCTGTCACTCCTCCACTGAACGGCTTTTTACCTTTGTCAAGGCCCCATTCGACATATGGGTGTAGTTCTCTTTCTGGGTCCCTGATTCTGTTCCACTTATCCATCTTTATTCTGTTCCATTGGTCTAGCTCTTCACCAACACCACGCACTTTTGATTACTGTAGACGAATATCTTGAAATGGGGTAGAAGGATTCTTCTGGTTTTCTTCTTTAGTTTTAGTTTCTCCTCTTTTTCTAGGTCCTAAAATAGAAAGATTATAGTTTTGAGACTCCTTTCCTTTTTAGAGAGAGAGAGAGAGACAGACACAGAGACAGAGACAGAGACAGAGAAACGGATGCGGTGCAGAAAGAGAGAGAGATTAAGCAGCCACCATGCCCAGCACCAGCACAATGCAGGTTCAGCCTCACTATCCCAAGGTTGACCATGACCCGAGTCAAAATCAAGAGTTGGACTAACTGACTGAGCCACCCAGATGCTCCTCCTCCTTTCTAATGTATGCATTGAGTGCTAAAAATTGAGCTCTCTGTTGATTTAGCTGTGTCCCATCAATTTTAATACGTTGTAGTTTTATTTTCCTTCGGGCCAGTGCACTGAAATTTTATCTTTTGTCTCCGATAATCTAGAAAGTTACTTTCTACGTGTTTAGATTTTGTTATCTTTCTCCCTTTGATATCTAGTTTCATTTTTAACTTTTTTTTATAAGTGTCAAAGTTTAATTCCAAGACAATGCTACATAGGGTTGCATTTTTTTCAGGTCCACAATATAGAGATTCTCCTCCGCTGCCCAACGACTGTTAGCTCCTGTTGCCAGGCACTGATTTGCGTTGGAGTCTCGGGTGCACCTCCCCCACCCCTACTCCCTTCAGCTCCTGTTGCCAGGCACTGGTTTGCATTGGAGACGGAACCCTCGTAGGGGTTCCAAGCAGTTTCTAGTGGCCGAGAGGACACTGGTGATCAGAGACAAAGCCCCCAGGCTCTCTGGAGCCAGCTGGTGGCCATTACAATGTCTCCCCACACAGTTCTGGAGCTGCTGTGGGCTCTCCGGGAACAGCTGTGGGCTTCTGGGTTGCCGATAATCGAACGTTGGCCACATGGGCCACGAGACTCTGGGTTTGGCTGGGAGATCCTCGTGTGCACTGTGTTGCTGGTGTTCATTCCAGTAAAGTGTGGACTCCGCTTAAGAGGAAGAAAGGGGCACTGTGCCCAGAATGAAGTATCTGGAAAAGACATGGAGAAGACCGACCCGGATGCACCAGCCCATGGAGCCGTCGCATCATCGGAGCACAAGGCCAGTCCTCTCCCGCTACAGATCCTTGCTCTGGCTGCCCTGAATCAAGATGTCGGGTACTTTTCTGTGGGAGACGCTACGCAACTGCTGAAGGGAGTTCGGCAAAGGCTGTTGAAAAAGAGCCCTCACCAGCTCACCGATGAAAATCCCATCTGTGGAGCAGCCCAGGACGATGGAGAACCCCCTGCGAGGAATATGCCAGAAGACTTCAAGGACAGCCCTGATCTGCGGGGAAGTGCAGATCCTCCGTCTCAGGACATTGGCAGCTGTGGACTGAGAGGGCAGGAAGAGGCAGGGGAGGCAGGCAGGCCAGAGCTTCCTGACGGAGGTGTGCCGTGGCAGGCCCCCGCTGAGGGCCAGAGCCAACACCACACCCTCAGCCAGATCCTACTGACAGTGATGCATCTGCTAGAGCTCCTTCGAGATCATCTGGAAGGTGGGGGCTCAAGGAGGCAGGTGCAGATTGGCTCCTCCTCCACTGATCACGTGCCCCGTGGGAGCCCCCTGAATCAAGGAAAGCCATCCAGGGCACTGAAGAAGGCACGTCAGGGGAATGAAGAGCTCCCAGGAAACACAACAATCCACCAAGCTGAGCAAGTATCTTTTCACCAGCGAAACAGCCTCCTGGAAAGGGAGATTCAGAAGCTGCACCTGAAGCTCGAGGCAGAGCCTAAGCTGTGCGAAGAGCACCTCAAACACCTGGAGAGGAAGATGATGGAGGAGAAGGCACGCTGCCTGCAAGTGAAGAACGAACTCGCCAAGGTGCGCAGGAAGGTGGATGCTGCCCACTGGAACTTAGGCCTCTACAAGAAGATGGCCGACGACCTGCACCAAGAATGGCAGAGAATCTCCTCCTTGCATGACCGAGAGCGCCTCCTGGTGAGAACAGAAGTGAGGAGAGCCAGAAGGCTGTTCTGTGGGCAGAGAGGGAGTTCCAAAGGCTCAAGGAAGAAAACCATTGCCTCAGGCAGAAGCTGGCCAACTCTGGGCCCAAGGTCCAGCCTGTCTCCGGGGGGCCTCCTGCTCCTGCTCCTGCTCCTGCTCCAGCTCCAGCTCCTACTCCTGCTCCTGCTCTTCTGGGCACAGCCTCCAAATGCCCTCAAGGGCCACAGGCTCCCCTCAAAGCCCAGAAGCCCAAGAAGGGAGCAAGGGTGCACTGGCCAGACTCCAAGTTCTCGGGTCCCCTGCAGGTCTGATTCCCTTTCCCAGCAGCCACCGACACTCACAACCAGAGCACAAAAGCTCCTGTGCTTCCTTACCCCTTCAGCCACACCCATTGCTCCTTTGACTGGAGATCCACCCCATTCTTGAACTGATGCTACCTATTCCCTATAGCCATGTGAGAGAGCATTTTTCATTGTTAAGGACCAAAAAAATAAAACGATCAAATTGCTGATCCTACTGCGACTGAGAATTGATTGTACGAAGGGATTCTATGCCCAGCAACAAAGGGTTTTAAGTGTCCTTTACTGATCACTTAATTGTCCCAATAACCCAGTGTGTCATAGACTACTGAGGTTCAGAGAGGGGACACAACTTGCCCCAAGATCACACAGCTAGTGAATTTCAGAGCTCCCATTCCAAGCCAAGGTTGTCTAATTACCCACTGATGTGAAAATAACTACCACTCCTACCACTACGATGACTTCTGCTTCTTCATTTCTGAGAGAGAGAAAGAGCGAGGGCACACACACATGCAAGCGGGGGAGGGGCAGGGAGACAGAGATTCCTAGACAGCCTTCGACTCAAGTGCACAACCAGACGCTGAGCTGGATTTCACAGACCATGGGACCACGCCCTGAGCCAAAATCAAGAGTCAGACGTTGACCTGACTAAGCCACACAGGCACCCTTCCCTTGTGCAAGGAACTTCTAGGCAAGCTGCTGTAAGGATCCCAGAAGGGCTTGACAAAATTTTCTCATAGGTCATGTTCTAGTTTGGATGCAAGGATTATGGTGATGCCTAGCTGAGGTAAAGTCCCAGCAAAGCATGGAGGGCAGCCTTTCAGGGTCTCCAACGATTCCCTTCGTGGGTACACCTCGTTTTGTGTTCCATACTCTACCACTGGATTAGAGTCAGGAACTCCTGCCTCACTTCGAAAGGACAGAATATGGCCCGAGAGATAGATAGCATGTCCCTTCTGAGGCTCGTAGACAAAGACACTGGTCTCCTCTTGGGCTTGCTCTCGCTCCCTCACCATTGGTTTCGAGGGAAGCCGCCTGCTCCTTGTGGGCTGTATGATGGAGAGGCCCATGTGGCAAGGAATGAATATTTCTTGCTCACCGCAATGGAGGACCTCTGGCTGCTAGGAGCCACCCGAGTGAGCACACAAGCAGATTTCCCGCCAACAAGCCTGGAGATGACTGAAGACCCACATGACATCTTGACTGCAGCCTTGTGAGAGATCCTGAGACACAGGTCCCTGGCTAGATGCACCTGGATGCCTGGCCCACGGAAACCATATGCGGTTATCAATTGGTGTTGTCGGAAGCCCTCTGGGTTGCGGAAAACATTCAAAAAAGACACAAGGGTGAAGCCACAGTTCTGGCTGCTGACCCACCCCCCTCTCCTGGGCTTGAAATTCCAGGGAAGTCAAGCGATGGTAGCAACCACTGAGAGATTAGGGTAAACAATGCCAGAAAGAGGTCCTCTATTCTGTTCTCCATGTATCTCTCTGAGAGGACATGCCCTCACCTGATCCACCCGAGCCAATAGGTGGCCCATGCAGGAGGAGACAACTGGCCGTGTGGTCCAAGTCGGCTGAGAGCACTAGACCCAGCGTCGCAGAGCCTCCTTGAAGCCAGAAAAAGAGCCCAGAAGTTCCCTGGTGTCCCTAGAGAAGGCACAGAAATTAGATGAGTTGAAAGCCTGGGACCTGGTCATTGGGCTTCTGGGCAAGAGGGGAGATGGCCTGTGGAAGGGACACTGCCTGCAACCCCTCTTGGACCAGACCCCACCTGTCTGCTTTGGGATACTGAGGATTAAGACGAGAGTGAACTAGTGTAGAAGAGATGGTGTTCTAATGCTTGGCAGGTTTAAAGCGATTGAAATCGTTGACATTCCTATTCTCCTCGTCCTCAGGACCACCATTAAGGGGAAGGGGCCTTCAAAGAAGCAAGAGGAGTTTATCACTTACAGCAGCCCTGTCAAGTGTCAATATCCAACCACTCCAGACCCTTCCACCCCCTTGGCAGCCCCACTGCTTTCATAAGGACACAGATACATTCCCCTACAGGCTTTGGAGCAAACGTTAAGTTTTGATTTCTCTAAGATAAATGCCATAGTGCCATGACCTGCTCCTATGGCGGTAGCAAGTCTAGTTCTCAAAGAATCTGTGTGGAAGGGTTGAGCCACTCTATTGGACACCTGAAATTGATATTATACTGCATGTGAACGGGAATGTAACTCACGGCTTGGAAAAGGAAAAGAAACTCTTAACTGTTTTCAAGAGTCAGCTCTATCATTTTCCATTCCCAACTGTGATGCGGGAGTGATCCAGTCATTCCACATCCTGCCTTGCATTTGGTGGTGGGGTCTCTCTCTCCCTCTCTGGCGCATTTGGTTTGAATCACTGTGATAGGTGTGCAGTGAGAGCTCACTGGAGTTTTCATTTGAATTGCCCCAATGGCAACTTTCTATGTGGTTTCCATCTGTCTACGCTTTGGTAAAGGTGGCAGGCCCTTTACTTTTTCCCCACCCCCCTTCTATTTCCTTTTGCTAACTAGATTGCATGCTTACTTGGGGATCAAATTCTGAGTTTCCATGCTTCAGACAGGAGTCCTCTATTAGCTATGTGATTTGGACCTATTTCCTCCAAGTTGGTAGCTTGTCTTTTGGGTCTTCTTAAGGAGGTCTTTCACACGGCACAGATTTACAATTCTGATTGTTGGATAAAGTCTAATTAATCAACTTTACCTTAGGGAAAATAATTTGATGTTCGACTGGAGGATTCTGTACCTAGCTTTACATTCTGGAAATTTTCCCCCACATTTTCCCTATAAGATTTATCATTTTCCATGTAAGGCAGTGATTAATTTTGAGCTACTTTTTAAAATACTCTTTTTTTCTTTTTTTCCTTTGGGAGAGTGAACATGTGCATGAGCGGGCAGGGGCCTGGAGGGAGAAGGGAAAAGAGCATCCTCAAGCAGCCTCGCCAGTGAGCTTGGAGCCTGACTTTGTCCCGGGACGCTGAGAGCTTGACAAGAGCCGAAATGAAGAGCTGGCTGCCGCACAGGCTGCCTCACCCAGGCAGCCTGAGTTAAGTTTTGTATAGGGTTTGATACTTAGATGGTGGTCCCCGGCCTCCTCGTCCTCCACCTCCTCCTCCCCTCTCCCGCTCCCTCTTCTGCTTCTCCTTCTTCTTTGCCTATGCATGTCCACTTGCTCTAGCACCATTTATTCAAAACGCTGTCACTCCTCCACTGAACGGCTTTTTACCTTTGTCAAGGCCCCATTCGACATATGGGTGTAGTTCTCTTTCTGGGTCCCTGATTCTGTTCCACTTATCCATCTTTATTCTGTTCCATTGGTCTAGCTCTTCACCAACACCACGCACTTTTGATTACTGTAGACGAATATCTTGAAATGGGGTAGAAGGATTCTTCTGGTTTTCTTCTTTAGTTTTAGTTTCTCCTCTTTTTCTAGGTCCTAAAATAGAAAGATTATAGTTTTGAGACTCCTTTCCTTTTTAGAGAGAGAGAGAGAGACAGACACAGAGACAGAGACAGAGACAGAGAAACGGATGCGGTGCAGAAAGAGAGAGAGATTAAGCAGCCACCATGCCCAGCACCAGCACAATGCAGGTTCAGCCTCACTATCCCAAGGTTGACCATGACCCGAGTCAAAATCAAGAGTTGGACTAACTGACTGAGCCACCCAGATGCTCCTCCTCCTTTCTAATGTATGCATTGAGTGCTAAAAATTGAGCTCTCTGTTGATTTAGCTGTGTCCCATCAATTTTAATACGTTGTAGTTTTATTTTCCTTCGGGCCAGTGCACTGAAATTTTATCTTTTGTCTCCGATAATCTAGAAAGTTACTTTCTACGTGTTTAGATTTTGTTATCTTTCTCCCTTTGATATCTAGTTTCATTTTTAACTTTTTTTTATAAGTGTCAAAGTTTAATTCCAAGACAATGCTACATAGGGTTGCATTTTTTTCAGGTCCACAATATAGAGATTCTCCTCCGCTGCCCAACGACTGTTAGCTCCTGTTGCCAGGCACTGATTTGCGTTGGAGTCTCGGGTGCACCTCCCCCACCCCTACTCCCTTCAGCTCCTGTTGCCAGGCACTGGTTTGCATTGGAGACGGAACCCTCGTAGGGGTTCCAAGCAGTTTCTAGTGGCCGAGAGGACACTGGTGATCAGAGACAAAGCCCCCAGGCTCTCTGGAGCCAGCTGGTGGCCATTACAATGTCTCCCCACACAGTTCTGGAGCCGCTGTGGGCTCTCCGGGAACAGCTGTGGGCTTCTGGGTTGCCGATAATCGAACGTTGGCCACATGGGCCACGAGACTCTGGGTTTGGCTGGGAGATCCTCGTGTGCACTGTGTTGCTGGTGTTCATTCCAGTAAAGTGTGGACTCCGCTTAAGAGGAAGAAAGGGGCACTGTGCCCAGAATGAAGTATCTGGAAAAGACATGGAGAAGACCGACCCGGATGCACCAGCCCATGGAGCCGTCGCATCATCGGAGCACAAGGCCAGTCCTCTCCCGCTACAGATCCTTGCTCTGGCTGCCCTGAATCAAGATGTCGGGTACTTTTCTGTGGGAGACGCTACGCAACTGCTGAAGGGAGTTCGGCAAAGGCTGTTGAAGAAGAGCCCTCACCAGCTCACCGATGAAAATCCCATCTGTGGAGCAGCCCAGGACGATGGAGAACCCCCTGCGAGGAATATGCCAGAAGACTTCAAGGACAGCCCTGATCTGCGGGGAAGTGCAGATCCTCCGTCTCAGGACATTGGCAGCTGTGGACTGAGAGGGCAGGAAGAGGCAGGGGAGGCAGGCAGGCCAGAGCTTCCTGACGGAGGTGTGCCGTGGCAGGCCCCCGCTGAGGGCCAGAGCCAACACCACACCCTCAGCCAGATCCTACTGACAGTGATGCATCTGCTAGAGCTCCTTCGAGATCATCTGGAAGGTGGGGGCTCAAGGAGGCAGGTGCAGACTGGCTCCTCCTCCACTGATCACGTGCCCCGTGGGAGCCCCCTGAATCAAGGAAAGCCATCCAGGGCACTGAAGAAGGCACGTCAGGGGAATGAAGAGCTCCCAGGAAACACAACAATCCACCAAGCTGAGCAAGTATCTTTTCACCAGCGAAACAGCCTCCTGGAAAGGGAGATTCAGAAGCTGCACCTGAAGCTCGAGGCAGAGCCTAAGCTGTGCGAAGAGCACCTCAAACACCTGGAGAGGAAGATGATGGAGGAGAAGGCACGCTGCCTGCAAGTGCAGAACGAACTCGCCAAGGTGCGCAGGAAGGTGGATGCTGCCCACTGGAACTTAGGCCTCTACAAGAAGATGGCCGACGACCTGCACAGAGAATGGCAGAGAATCTCCTCCTTGCATGACCGAGAGCGCCTCCTGGTGGAGAACAGAAGTGAGGAGAGCCAGAAGGCTGTTCTGTGGGCAGAGAGGGAGTTCCAAAGGCTCAAGGAAGAAAACCATTGCCTCAGGCAGAAGCTGGCCAACTCTGGGCCCAAGGTCCAGCCTGTCTCCGGGGGGCCTCCTGCTCCTGCTCCTGCTCCTGCTCCAGCTCCAGCTCCTACTCCTGCTCCTGCTCTTCTGGGCACAGCCTCCAAATGCCCTCAAGGGCCACAGGCTCCCCTCAAAGCCCAGAAGCCCAAGAAGGGAGCAAGGGTGCACTGGCCAGACTCCAAGTTCTCGGGTCCCCTGCAGGTCTGATTCCCTTTCCCAGCAGCCACCGACACTCACAACCAGAGCACAAAAGCTCCTGTGCTTCCTTACCCCTTCAGCCACACCCATTGCTCCTTTGACTGGAGATCCACCCCATTCTTGAACTGATGCTACCTATTCCCTATAGCCATGTGAGAGAGCATTTTTCATTGTTAAGGACCAAAAAAATAAAACGATCAAATTGCTGATCCTACTGCGACTGAGAATTGATTGTATGAAGGGATTCTATGCCCAGCAACGAAGGGTTTTAAGTGTCCTTTACTGATCACTTAATTGTCCCAATAACCCAGTGTGTCATAGACTACTGAGGTTCAGAGAGGGGACACAACTTGCCCCAAGATCACACAGCTAGTGAATTTCAGAGCTCCCATTCCAAGCCAAGGTTGTCTAATTACCCACTGATGTGAAAATAACTACCACTCCTACCACTACGATGACTTCTGCTTCTTCATTTCTGAGAGAGAGAAAGAGCGAGGGCACACACACATGCAAGCGGGGGAGGGGCAGGGAGACAGAGATTCCTAGACAGCCTTCGACTCAAGTGCACAACCAGACGCTGAGCTGGATTTCACAGACCATGGGACCACGCCCTGAGCCAAAATCAAGAGTCAGACGTTGACCTGACTAAGCCACACAGGCACCCTTCCCTTGTGCAAGGAACTTCTAGGCAAGCTGCTGTAAGGATCCCAGAAGGGCTTGACAAAATTTTCTCATAGGTCATGTTCTAGTTTGGATGCAAGGATTATGGTGATGCCTAGCTGAGGTAAAGTCCCAGCAAAGCATGGAGGGCAGCCTTTCAGGGTCTCCAACGATTCCCTTCGTGGGTACACCTCGTTTTGTGTTCCATACTCTACCACTGGATTAGAGTCAGGAACTCCTGCCTCACTTCGAAAGGACAGAATATGGCCCGAGAGATAGATAGCATGTCCCTTCTGAGGCTCGTAGACAAAGACACTGGTCTCCTCTTGGGCTTGCTCTCGCTCCCTCACCATTGGTTTCGAGGGAAGCCGCCTGCTCCTTGTGGGCTGTATGATGGAGAGGCCCATGTGGCAAGGAATGAATATTTCTTGCTCACCGCAATGGAGGACCTCTGGCTGCTAGGAGCCACCCGAGTGAGCACACAAGCAGATTTCTCGCCAACAAGCCTGGAGATGACTGAAGACCCACATGACATCTTGACTGCAGCCTTGTGAGAGATCCTGAGACACAGGTCCCTGGCTAGATGCACCTGGATGCCTGGCCCACGGAAACCATATGCGGTTATCAATTGGTGTTGTCGGAAGCCCTCTGGGTTGCGGAAAACATTCAAAAAAGACACAAGGGTGAAGCCACAGTTCTGGCTGCTGACCCACCCCCCTCTCCTGGGCTTGAAATTCCAGGGAAGTCAAGCGATGGTAGCAACCACTGAGAGATTAGGGTAAACAATGCCAGAAAGAGGTCCTCTATTCTGTTCTCCATGTATCTCTCTGAGAGGACATGCCCTCACCTGATCCACCCGAGCCAATAGGTGGCCCATGCAGGAGGAGACAACTGGCCGTGTGGTCCAAGTCGGCTGAGAGCACTAGACCCAGCGTCGCAGAGCCTCCTTGAAGCCAGAAAAAGAGCCCAGAAGTTCCCTGGTGTCCCTAGAGAAGGCACAGAAATTAGATGAGTTGAAAGCCTGGGACCTGGTCATTGGGCTTCTGGGCAAGAGGGGAGATGGCCTGTGGAAGGGACACTGCCTGCAACCCCTCTTGGACCAGACCCCACCTGTCTGCTTTGGGATACTGAGGATTAAGACGAGAGTGAACTAGTGTAGAAGAGATGGTGTTCTAATGCTTGGCAGGTTTAAAGCGATTGAAATCGTTGACATTCCTATTCTCCTCGTCCTCAGGACCACCATTAAGGGGAAGGGGCCTTCAAAGAAGCAAGAGGAGTTTATCACTTACAGCAGCCCTGTCAAGTGTCAATATCCAACCACTCCAGACCCTTCCACCCCCTTTGCAGCCCCACTGCTTTCATAAGGACACAGATACATTCCCCTACAGGCTTTGGAGCAAACGTTAAGTTTTGATTTCTCTAAGATAAATGCCATAGTGCCATGACCTGCTCCTATGGCGGTAGCAAGTCTAGTTCTCAAAGAATCTGTGTGGAAGGGTTGAGCCACTCTATTGGACACCTGAAATTGATATTATACTGCATGTGAACGGGAATGTAACTCACGGCTTGGAAAAGGAAAAGAAACTCTTAACTGTTTTCAAGAGTCAGCTCTATCATTTTCCATTCCCAACTGTGATGCGGGAGTGATCCAGTCATTCCACATCCTGCCTTGCATTTGGTGGTGGGGTCTCTCTCTCCCTCTCTGGCGCATTTGGTTTGAATCACTGTGATAGGTGTGCAGTGAGAGCTCACTGGAGTTTTCATTTGAATTGCCCCAATGGCAACTTTCTATGTGGTTTCCATCTGTCTACGCTTTGGTAAAGGTGGCAGGCCCTTTACTTTTTCCCCACCCCCCTTCTATTTCCTTTTGCTAACTAGATTGCATGCTTACTTGGGGATCAAATTCTGAGTTTCCATGCTTCAGACAGGAGTCCTCTATTAGCTATGTGATTTGGACCTATTTCCTCCAAGTTGGTAGCTTGTCTTTTGGGTCTTCTTAAGGAGGTCTTTCACACGGCACAGATTTACAATTCTGATTGTTGGATAAAGTCTAATTAATCAACTTTACCTTAGGGAAAATAATTTGATGTTCGACTGGAGGATTCTTTACCTAGCTTTCCATTCTGGAAATTTTCCCCCACATTTTCCCTATAAGATTTATCATTTTCCATGTAAGGCAGTGATTAATTTTGAGCTACTTTTTAAAATACTCTTTTTTTCTTTTTTTCCTTTGGGAGAGTGAACATGTGCATGAGCGGGCAGGGGCCTGGAGGGAGAAGGGAAAAGAGCATCCTCAAGCAGCCTCGCCAGTGAGCTTGGAGCCTGACTTTGTCCCGGGACGCTGAGAGCTTGACAAGAGCCGAAATGAAGAGCTGGCTGCCGCACAGGCTGCCTCACCCAGGCAGCCTGAGTTAAGTTTTGTATAGGGTTTGATACTTAGATGGTGGTCCCCGGCCTCCTCGTCCTCCACCTCCTCCTCCCCTCTCCCGCTCCCTCTTCTGCTTCTCCTTCTTCTTTGCCTATGCATGTCCACTTGCTCTAGCACCATTTATTCAAAACGCTGTCACTCCTCCACTGAACGGCTTTTTACCTTTGTCAAGGCCCCATTCGACATATGGGTGTAGTTCTCTTTCTGGGTCCCTGATTCTGTTCCACTTATCCATCTTTATTCTGTTCCATTGGTCTAGCTCTTCACCAACACCACGCACTTTTGATTACTGTAGACGAATATCTTGAAATGGGGTAGAAGGATTCTTCTGGTTTTCTTCTTTAGTTTTAGTTTCTCCTCTTTTTCTAGGTCCTAAAATAGAAAGATTATAGTTTTGAGACTCCTTTCCTTTTTAGAGAGAGAGAGAGAGACAGACACAGAGACAGAGACAGAGACAGAGAAACGGATGCGGTGCAGAAAGAGAGAGAGATTAAGCAGCCACCATGCCCAGCACCAGCACAATGCAGGTTCAGCCTCACTATCCCAAGGTTGACCATGACCCGAGTCAAAATCAAGAGTTGGACTAACTGACTGAGCCACCCAGATGCTCCTCCTCCTTTCTAATGTATGCATTGAGTGCTAAAAATTGAGCTCTCTGTTGATTTAGCTGTGTCCCATCAATTTTAATACGTTGTAGTTTTATTTTCCTTCGGGCCAGTGCACTGAAATTTTATCTTTTGTCTCCGATAATCTAGAAAGTTACTTTCTACGTGTTTAGATTTTGTTATCTTTCTCCCTTTGATATCTAGTTTCATTTTTAACTTTTTTTTATAAGTGTCAAAGTTTAATTCCAAGACAATGCTACATAGGGTTGCATTTTTTTCAGGTCCACAATATAGAGATTCTCCTCCGCTGCCCAACGACTGTTAGCTCCTGTTGCCAGGCACTGATTTGCGTTGGAGTCTCGGGTGCACCTCCCCCACCCCTACTCCCTTCAGCTCCTGTTGCCAGGCACTGGTTTGCATTGGAGACGGAACCCTCGTAGGGGTTCCAAGCAGTTTCTAGTGGCCGAGAGGACACTGGTGATCAGAGACAAAGCCCCCAGGCTCTCTGGAGCCAGCTGGTGGCCATTACAATGTCTCCCCACACAGTTCTGGAGCCGCTGTGGGCTCTCCGGGAACAGCTGTGGGCTTCTGGGTTGCCGATAATCGAACGTTGGCCACATGGGCCACGAGACTCTGGGTTTGGCTGGGAGATCCTCGTGTGCACTGTGTTGCTGGTGTTCATTCCAGTAAAGTGTGGACTCCGCTTAAGAGGAAGAAAGGGGCACTGTGCCCAGAATGAAGTATCTGGAAAAGACATGGAGAAGACCGACCCGGATGCACCAGCCCATGGAGCCGTCGCATCATCGGAGCACAAGGCCAGTCCTCTCCCGCTACAGATCCTTGCTCTGGCTGCCCTGAATCAAGATGTCGGGTACTTTTCTGTGGGAGACGCTACGCAACTGCTGAAGGGAGTTCGGCAAAGGCTGTTGAAGAAGAGCCCTCACCAGCTCACCGATGAAAATCCCATCTGTGGAGCAGCCCAGGACGATGGAGAACCCCCTGCGAGGAATATGCCAGAAGACTTCAAGGACAGCCCTGATCTGCGGGGAAGTGCAGATCCTCCGTCTCAGGACATTGGCAGCTGTGGACTGAGAGGGCAGGAAGAGGCAGGGGAGGCAGGCAGGCCAGAGCTTCCTGACGGAGGTGTGCCGTGGCAGGCCCCCGCTGAGGGCCAGAGCCAACACCACACCCTCAGCCAGATCCTACTGACAGTGATGCATCTGCTAGAGCTCCTTCGAGATCATCTGGAAGGTGGGGGCTCAAGGAGGCAGGTGCAGACTGGCTCCTCCTCCACTGATCACGTGCCCCGTGGGAGCCCCCTGAATCAAGGAAAGCCATCCAGGGCACTGAAGAAGGCACGTCAGGGGAATGAAGAGCTCCCAGGAAACACAACAATCCACCAAGCTGAGCAAGTATCTTTTCACCAGCGAAACAGCCTCCTGGAAAGGGAGATTCAGAAGCTGCACCTGAAGCTCGAGGCAGAGCCTAAGCTGTGCGAAGAGCACCTCAAACACCTGGAGAGGAAGATGATGGAGGAGAAGGCACGCTGCCTGCAAGTGCAGAACGAACTCGCCAAGGTGCGCAGGAAGGTGGATGCTGCCCACTGGAACTTAGGCCTCTACAAGAAGATGGCCGACGACCTGCACCGAGAATGGCAGAGAATCTCCTCCTTGCATGACCGAGAGCGCCTCCTGGTGGAGAACAGAAGTGAGGAGAGCCAGAAGGCTGTTCTGTGGGCAGAGAGGGAGTTCCAAAGGCTCAAGGAAGAAAACCATTGCCTCAGGCAGAAGCTGGCCAACTCTGGGCCCAAGGTCCAGCCTGTCTCCGGGGGGCCTCCTGCTCCTGCTCCTGCTCCTGCTCCAGCTCCAGCTCCTACTCCTGCTCCTGCTCTTCTGGGCACAGCCTCCAAATGCCCTCAAGGGCCACAGGCTCCCCTCAAAGCCCAGAAGCCCAAGAAGGGAGCAAGGGTGCACTGGCCAGACTCCAAGTTCTCGGGTCCCCTGCAGGTCTGATTCCCTTTCCCAGCAGCCACCGACACTCACAACCAGAGCACAAAAGCTCCTGTGCTTCCTTACCCCTTCAGCCACACCCATTGCTCCTTTGACTGGAGATCCACCCCATTCTTGAACTGATGCTACCTATTCCCTATAGCCATGTGAGAGAGCATTTTTCATTGTTAAGGACCAAAAAAATAAAACGATCACATTGCTGATCCTACTGCGGCTGAGAATTGATTGTATGAAGGGATTCTATGCCCAGCAACGAAGGGTTTTAAGTGTCCTTTACTGATCACTTAATTGTCCCAATAACCCAGTGTGTCATAGACTACTGAGGTTCAGAGAGGGGACACAACTTGCCCCAAGATCACACAGCTAGTGAATTTCAGAGCTCCCATTCCAAGCCAAGGTTGTCTAATTACCCACTGATGTGAAAATAACTACCACTCCTACCACTACGATGACTTCTGCTTCTTCATTTCTGAGAGAGAGAAAGAGCGAGGGCACACACACATGCAAGCGGGGGAGGGGCAGGGAGACAGAGATTCCTAGACAGCCTTCGACTCAAGTGCACAACCAGACGCTGAGCTGGATTTCACAGACCATGGGACCACGCCCTGAGCCAAAATCAAGAGTCAGACGTTGACCTGACTAAGCCACACAGGCACCCTTCCCTTGTGCAAGGAACTTCTAGGCAAGCTGCTGTAAGGATCCCAGAAGGGCTTGACCAAATTTTCTCATAGGTCATGTTCTAGTTTGGATGCAAGGATTATGGTGATGCCTAGCTGAGGTAAAGTCCCAGCAAAGCATGGAGGGCAGCCTTTCAGGGTCTCCAACGATTCCCTTCGTGGGTACACCTCGTTTTGTGTTCCATACTCTACCACTGGATTAGAGTCAGGAACTCCTGCCTCACTTCGAAAGGACAGAATATGGCCCGAGAGATAGATAGCATGTCCCTTCTGAGGCTCGTAGACAAAGACACTGGTCTCCTCTTGGGCTTGCTCTCGCTCCCTCACCATTGGTTTCGAGGGAAGCCGCCTGCTCCTTGTGGGCTGTATGATGGAGAGGCCCATGTGGCAAGGAATGAATATTTCTTGCTCACCGCAATGGAGGACCTCTGGCTGCTAGGAGCCACCCGAGTGAGCACACAAGCAGATTTCCCGCCAACAAGCCTGGAGATGACTGAAGACCCACATGACATCTTGACTGCAGCCTTGTGAGAGATCCTGAGACACAGGTCCCTGGCTAGATGCACCTGGATGCCTGGCCCACGGAAACCATATGCGGTTATCAATTGGTGTTGTCGGAAGCCCTCTGGGTTGCGGAAAACATTCAAAAAAGACACAAGGGTGAAGCCACAGTTCTGGCTGCTGACCCACCCCCCTCTCCTGGGCTTGAAATTCCAGGGAAGTCAAGCGATGGTAGCAACCACTGAGAGATTAGGGTAAACAATGCCAGAAAGAGGTCCTCTATTCTGTTCTCCATGTATCTCTCTGAGAGGACATGCCCTCACCTGATCCACCCGAGCCAATAGGTGGCCCATGCAGGAGGAGACAACTGGCCGTGTGGTCCAAGTCGGCTGAGAGCACTAGACCCAGCGTCGCAGAGCCTCCTTGAAGCCAGAAAAAGAGCCCAGAAGTTCCCTGGTGTCCCTAGAGAAGGCACAGAAATTAGATGAGTTGAAAGCCTGGGACCTGGTCATTGGGCTTCTGGGCAAGAGGGGAGATGGCCTGTGGAAGGGACACTGCCTGCAACCCCTCTTGGACCAGACCCCACCTGTCTGCTTTGGGATACTGAGGATTAAGACGAGAGTGAACTAGTGTAGAAGAGATGGTGTTCTAATGCTTGGCAGGTTGAAAGCGATTGAAATCGTTGACATTCCTATTCTCCTCGTCCTCAGGACCACCATTAAGGGGAAGGGGCCTTCAAAGAAGCAAGAGGAGTTTATCACTTACAGCAGCCCTGTCAAGTGTCAATATCCAACCACTCCAGACCCTTCCACCCCCTTGGCAGCCCCACTGCTTTCATAAGGACACAGATACATTCCCCTACAGGCTTTGGAGCAAACGTTAAGTTTTGATTTCTCTAAGATAAATGCCATAGTGCCATGACCTGCTCCTATGGCGGTAGCAAGTCTAGTTCTCAAAGAATCTGTGTGGAAGGGTTGAGCCACTCTATTGGACACCTGAAATTGATATTATACTGCATGTGAACGGGAATGTAACTCACGGCTTGGAAAAGGAAAAGAAACTCTTAACTGTTTTCAAGAGTCAGCTCTATCATTTTCCATTCCCAACTGTGATGCGGGAGTGATCCAGTCATTCCACATCCTGCCTTGCATTTGGTGGTGGGGTCTCTCTCTCCCTCTCTGGCGCATTTGGTTTGAATCACTGTGATAGGTGTGCAGTGAGAGCTCACTGGAGTTTTCATTTGAATTGCCCCAATGGCAACTTTCTATGTGGTTTCCATCTGTCTACGCTTTGGTAAAGGTGGCAGGCCCTTTACTTTTTCCCCACCCCCCTTCTATTTCCTTTTGCTAACTAGATTGCATGCTTACTTGGGGATCAAATTCTGAGTTTCCATGCTTCAGACAGGAGTCCTCTATTAGCTATGTGATTTGGACCTATTTCCTCCAAGTTGGTAGCTTGTCTTTTGGGTCTTCTTAAGGAGGTCTTTCACACGGCACAGGTTTACAATTCTGATTGTTGGATAAAGTCTAATTAATCAACTTTACCTTAGGGAAAATAATTTGATGTTCGACTGGAGGATTCTTTACCTAGCTTTCCATTCTGGAAATTTTCCCCCACATTTTCCCTATAAGATTTATCATTTTCCATGTAAGGCAGTGATTAATTTTGAGCTACTTTTTAAAATACTCTTTTTTTCTTTTTTTCCTTTGGGAGAGTGAACATGTGCATGAGCGGGCAGGGGCCTGGAGGGAGAAGGGAAAAGAGCATCCTCAAGCAGCCTCGCCAGTGAGCTTGGAGCCTGACTTTGTCCCGGGACGCTGAGAGCTTGACAAGAGCCGAAATCAAGAGCTGGCTGCCGCACAGGCTGCCTCACCCAGGCAGCCTGAGTTAAGTTTTGTATAGGGTTTGATATTTAGATGGTGGTCCCCGGCCTCCTCGTCCTCCACCTCCTCCTCCCCTCTCCCGCTCCCTCTTCTGCTTCTCCTTCTTCTTTGCCTATGCATGTCCACTTGCTCTAGCACCATTTATTCAAAACGCTGTCACTCCTCCACTGAACGGCTTTTTACCTTTGTCAAGGCCCCATTCGACATATGGGTGTAGTTCTCTTTCTGGGTCCCTGATTCTGTTCCACTTATCCATCTTTATTCTGTTCCATTGGTCTAGCTCTTCACCAACACCACGCACTTTTGATTACTGTAGACGAATATCTTGAAATGGGGTAGAAGGATTCTTCTGGTTTTCTTCTTTAGTTTTAGTTTCTCCTCTTTTTCTAGGTCCTAAAATAGAAAGATTATAGTTTTGAGACTCCTTTCCTTTTTAGAGAGAGAGAGAGAGACAGACACAGAGACAGAGACAGAGACAGAGAAACGGATGCGGTGCAGAAAGAGAGAGAGATTAAGCAGCCACCATGCCCAGCACCAGCACAATGCAGGTTCAGCCTCACTATCCCAAGGTTGACCATGACCCGAGTCAAAATCAAGAGTTGGACTAACTGACTGAGCCACCCAGATGCTCCTCCTCCTTTCTAATGTATGCATTGAGTGCTAAAAATTGAGCTCTCTGTTGATTTAGCTGTGTCCCATCAATTTTAATACGTTGTAGTTTTATTTTCCTTCGGGCCAGTGCACTGAAATTTTATCTTTTGTCTCCGATAATCTAGAAAGTTACTTTCTACGTGTTTAGATTTTGTTATCTTTCTCCCTTTGATATCTAGTTTCATTTTTAACTTTTTTTTATAAGTGTCAAAGTTTAATTCCAAGACAATGCTACATAGGGTTGCATTTTTTTCAGGTCCACAATATAGAGATTCTCCTCCGCTGCCCAACGACTGTTAGCTCCTGTTGCCAGGCACTGATTTGCGTTGGAGTCTCGGGTGCACCTCCCCCACCCCTACTCCCTTCAGCTCCTGTTGCCAGGCACTGGTTTGCATTGGAGACGGAACCCTCGTAGGGGTTCCAAGCAGTTTCTAGTGGCCGAGAGGACACTGGTGATCAGAGACAAAGCCCCCAGGCTCTCTGGAGCCAGCTGGTGGCCATTACAATGTCTCCCCACACAGTTCTGGAGCCGCTGTGGGCTCTCCGGGAACAGCTGTGGGCTTCTGGGTTGCCGATAATCGAACGTTGGCCACATGGGCCACGAGACTCTGGGTTTGGCTGGGAGATCCTCGTGTGCACTGTGTTGCTGGTGTTCATTCCAGTAAAGTGTGGACTCCGCTTAAGAGGAAGAAAGGGGCACTGTGCCCAGAATGAAGTATCTGGAAAAGACATGGAGAAGACCGACCCGGATGCACCAGCCCATGGAGCCGTCGCATCATCGGAGCACAAGGCCAGTCCTCTCCCGCTACAGATCCTTGCTCTGGCTGCCCTGAATCAAGATGTCGGGTACTTTTCTGTGGGAGACGCTACGCAACTGCTGAAGGGAGTTCGGCAAAGGCTGTTGAAGAAGAGCCCTCACCAGCTCACCGATGAAAATCCCATCTGTGGAGCAGCCCAGGACGATGGAGAACCCCCTGCGAGGAATATGCCAGAAGACTTCAAGGACAGCCCTGATCTGCGGGGAAGTGCAGACCCTCTGTCTCAGGACATTGGCAGCTGTGGACTGAGAGGGCAGGAAGAGGCAGGGGAGGCAGGCAGGCCAGAGCTTCCTGACGGAGGTGTGCCGTGGCAGGCCCCCGCTGAGGGCCAGAGCCAACACCACACCCTCAGCCAGATCCTACTGACGGTGATGCATCTGCTAGAGCTCCTTCGAGATCATCTGGAAGGTGGGGGCTCAAGGAGGCAGGTGCAGACTGGCTCCTCCTCCACTGATCACGTGCCCCGTGGGAGCCCCCTGAATCAAGGAAAGCCATCCAGGGCACTGAAGAAGGCACGTCAGGGGAATGAAGAGCTCCCAGGAAACACAACAATCCACCAAGCTGAGCAAGTATCTTTTCACCAGCGAAACAGCCTCCTGGAAAGGGAGATTCAGAAGCTGCACCTGAACTCGAGGCAGAGCCTAAGCTGTGCGAAGAGCACCTCAAACACCTGGAGAGGAAGATGATGGAGGAGAAGGCACGCTGCCTGCAATTGAAGAACGAACTCGCCAAGGTGCGCAGGAAGGTGGATGCTGCCCACTGGAACTTAGGCCTCTACAAGAAGATGGCCGACGACCTGCACCGAGAATGGCAGAGAATCTCCTCCTTGCATGACCGAGAGCGCCTCCTGGTGGAGAACAGAAGTGAGGAGAGCCAGAAGGCTGTTCTGTGGGCAGAGAGGGAGTTCCAAAGGCTCAAGGAAGAAAACCATTGCCTCAGGCAGAAGCTGGCCAACTCTGGGCCCAAGGTCCAGCCTGTCTCCGGGGGGCCTCCTGCTCCTGTTCCTGCTCCTGCTCCAGCTCCAGCTCCTGCTCCTGCTCTTCTGGGCACAGCCTCCAAATGCCCTCAAGGGCCACAGGCTCCCCTCAAAGCCCAGAAGCCCAAGAAGGGAGCAAGGGTGCACTGGCCAGACTCCAAGTTCTCGGGTCCCCTGCAGGTCTGATTCCCTTTCCCAGCAGCCACCAACACTCACAACCAGAGCACAAAAGCTCCTGTGCTTCCTTACCCCTTCAGCCACACCCATTGCTCCTTTGACTGGAGATCCACCCCATTCTTGAACTGATGCTACCTATTCCCTATAGCCATGTGAGAGAGCATTTTTCATTGTTAAGGACCAAAAAAATAAAACGATCAAATTGCTGATCCTACTGCGACTGAGAATTGATTGTATGAAGGGATTCTATGCCCAGCAACGAAGGGTTTTAAGTGTCCTTTACTGATCACTTAATTGTCCCAATAACCCAGTGTGTCATAGACTACTGAGGTTCAGAAAGGGGACACAACTTGCCCCAAGATCACACAGCTAGTGAATTTCAGAGCTCCCATTCCAAGCCAAGGTTGTCTAATTACCCACTGATGTGAAAATAACTACCACTCCTACCACTACGATGACTTCTGCTTCTTCATTTCTGAGAGAGAGAAAGAGCGAGGGCACACACACATGCAAGCGGGGGAGGGGCAGGGAGACAGAGAGTCCTAGACAGCCTTCGACTCAAGTACACAACCAGACGCTGGGCTGGATTTCACAGACCATGGGAACACGCCCTGAGCCAAAATCAAGAGTCAGACGTTGACCTGACTAAGCCACACAGGCACCCTTCCCTTGTGCAAGGAACTTCTAGGCAAGCTGCTGTAAGGATCCCAGAAGGGCTTGACAAAATTTTCTCATAGGTCATGTTCTAGTTTGGATGCAAGGATTATGGTGATGCCTAGCTGAGGTAAAGTCCCAGCAAAGCATGGAGGGCAGCCTTTCAGGGTCTCCAACGATTCCCTTCGTGGGTACACCTCGTTTTGTGTTCCATACTCTACCACTGGATTAGAGTCAGGAACTCCTGCCTCACTTCGAAAGGACAGAATATGGCCCGAGAGATAGATAGCATGTCCCTTCTGAGGCTCGTAGACAAAGACACTGGTCTCCTCTTGGGCTTGCTCTCGCTCCCTCACCATTGGTTTCGAGGGAAGCCGCCTGCTCCTTGTGGGCTGTATGATGGAGAGGCCCATGTGGCAAGGAATGAATATTTCTTGCTCACCGCAATGGAGGACCTCTGGCTGCTAGGAGCCACCCGAGTGAGCACACAAGCAGATTTCCCGCCAACAAGCCTGGAGATGACTGAAGACCCACATGACATCTTGACTGCAGCCTTGTGAGAGATCCTGAGACACAGGTCCCTGGCTAGATGCACCTGGATGCCTGGCCCACGGAAACCATATGCGGTTATCAATTGGTGTTGTTGGAAGCACTCTGGGTTGCGGAAAACATTCAAAAAAGACACAAGGGTGAAGCCACAGTTCTGGCTGCTGACCCACCCCCCTCTCCTGGGCTTGAAATTCCAGGGAAGTCAAGCGATGGTAGCAACCACTGAGAGAGTAGGGTAAACAATGCCAGAAAGAGGTCCTCTATTCTGTTCTCCATGTATCTCTCTGAGAGGACATGCCCTCACCTGATCCACCCGAGCCAATAGGTGGCCCATGCAGGAGGAGACAACTGGCCGTGTGGTCCAAGTCGGCTGAGAGCACTAGACCCAGCGTCGCAGAGCCTCCTTGAAGCCAGAAAAAGAGCCCAGAAGTTCCCTGGTGTCCCTAGAGAAGGCACAGAAATTAGATGAGTTGAAAGCCTGGGACCTGGTCATTGGGCTTCTGGGCAAGAGGGGAGATGGCCTGTGGAAGGGACACTGCCTGCAACCCCTCTTGGACCAGACCCCACCTGTCTGCTTTGGGATACTGAGGATTAAGACGAGAGTGAACTAGTGTAGAAGAGATGGTGTTCTAATGCTTGGCAGGTTTAAAGCGATTGAAATCGTTGACATTCCTATTCTCCTCGTCCTCAGGACCACCATTAAGGGGAAGGGGCCTTCAAAGAAGCAAGAGGAGTTTATCACTTACAGCAGCCCTGTCAAGTGTCAATATCCAACCACTCCAGTCCCTTCCACCCCCTTGGCAGCCCCAATGCTTTCATAAGGACACAGATACATTCCCCTACAGGCTTTGGAGCAAACGTTAAGTTTTGATTTCTCTAAGATAAATGCCATAGTGCCATGACCTGCTCCTATGGCGGTAGCAAGTCTAGTTCTCAAAGAATCTGTGTGGAAGGGTTGAGCCACTCTATTGGACACCTGAAATTGATATTATACTGCATGTGAACGGGAATGTAACTCACGGCTTGGAAAAGGAAAAGAAACTCTTAACTGTTTTCAAGAGTCAGCTCTATCATTTTCCATTCCCAACTGTGATGCGGGAGTGATCCAGTCATTCCACATCCTGCCTTGCATTTGGTGGTGGGGTCTCTCTCTCCCTCTCTGGCGCATTTGGTTTGAATCACTGTGATAGGTGTGCAGTGAGAGCTCACTGGAGTTTTCATTTGAATTGCCCCAATGGCAACTTTCTATGTGGTTTCCATCTGTCTACGCTTTGGTAAAGGTGGCAGGCCCTTTACTTTTTCCCCACCCCCCTTCTATTTCCTTTTGCTAACTAGATTGCATGCTTACTTGGGGATCAAATTCTGAGTTTCCATGCTTCAGACAGGAGTCCTCTATTAGCTATGTGATTTGGACCTATTTCCTCCAAGTTGGTAGCTTGTCTTTTGGGTCTTCTTAAGGAGGTCTTTCACACGGCACAGATTTACAATTCTGATTGTTGGATAAAGTCTAATTAATCAACTTTACCTTAGGGAAAATAATTTGATGTTCGACTGGAGGATTCTTTACCTAGCTTTCCATTCTGGAAATTTTCCCCCACATTTTCCCTATAAGATTTATCATTTTCCATGTAAGGCAGTGATTAATTTTGAGCTACTTTTTAAAATACTCTTTTTTTCTTTTTTTCCTTTGGGAGAGTGAACATGTGCATGAGCGGGCAGGGGCCTGGAGGGAGAAGGGAAAAGAGCATCCTCAAGCAGCCTCGCCAGTGAGCTTGGAGCCTGACTTTGTCCCGGGACGCTGAGAGCTTGACAAGAGCCGAAATCAAGAGCTGGCTGCCGCACAGGCTGCCTCACCCAGGTAGCCTGAGTTAAGTTTTGTATAGGGTTTGATACTTAGATTGTGGTCCCCGGCCTCCTCGTCCTCCACCTCCTCCTCCCCTCTCCCGCTCCCTCTTCTGCTTCTCCTTCTTCTTTGCCTATGCATGTCCACTTGCTCTAGCACCATTTATTCAAAACGCTGTCACTCCTCCACTGAACGGCTTTTTACCTTTGTCAAGGCCCCATTCGACATATGGGTGTAGTTCTCTTTCTGGGTCCCTGATCTGTTCCACTTATCCATCTTTATTCTGTTCCATTGGTCTAGCTCTTCACCAACACCACGCACTTTTGATTACTGTAGACGAATATCTTGAAATGGGGTAGAAGGATTCTTCTGGTTTTCTTCTTTAGTTTTAGTTTCTCCTCTTTTTCTAGGTCCTAAAATAGAAAGATTATAGTTTTGAGACTCCTTTCCTTTTTAGAGAGAGAGAGAGAGACAGACACAGAGACAGAGACAGAGACAGAGAAACGGATGCGGTGCAGAAAGAGAGAGAGATGATTAAGCAGCCACCATGCCCAGCACCAGCACAATGCAGGTTCAGCCTCACTATCCCAAGGTTGACCATGACCCGAGTCAAAATCAAGAGTTGGACTAACTGACTGAGCCACCCAGATGCTCCTCCTCCTTTCTAATGTATGCATTGAGTGCTAAAAATTGAGCTCTCTGTTGATTTAGCTGTGTCCCATCAATTTTAATACGTTGTAGTTTTATTTTCCTTCGGGCCAGTGCACTGAAATTTTATCTTTTGTCTCCGATAATCTAGAAAGTTACTTTCTACGTGTTTAGATTTTGTTATCTTTCTTCCTTTGATATCTAGTTTCATTTTTAACTTTTTTTTATAAGTGTCAAAGTTTAATTCCAAGACAATGCTACATAGGGTTGCATTTTTTTCAGGTCCACAATATAGAGATTCTCCTCCGCTGCCCAACGACTGTTAGCTCCTGTTGCCAGGCACTGATTTGCGTTGGAGTCTCGGGTGCACCTCCCCCACCCCTACTCCCTTCAGCTCCTGTTGCCAGGCACTGGTTTGCATTGGAGACGGAACCCTCGTAGGGGTTCCAAGCAGTTTCTAGTGGCCGAGAGGACACTGGTGATCAGAGACAAAGCCCCCAGGCTCTCTGGAGCCAGCTGGTGGCCATTACAATGTCTCCCCACACAGTTCTGGAGCTGCTGTGGGCTCTCCGGGAACAGCTGTGGGCTTCTGGGTTGCCGATAATCGAACGTTGGCCACATGGGCCACGAGACTCTGGGTTTGGCTGGGAGATCCTCGTGTGCACTGTGTTGCTGGTGTTCATTCCAGTAAAGTGTGGACTCCGCTTAAGAGGAAGAAAGGGGCACTGTGCCCAGAATGAAGTATCTGGAAAAGACATGGAGAAGACCGACCCGGATGCACCAGCCCATGGAGCCGTCGCATCAGCGGAGCACAAGGCCAGTCCTCTCCCGCTACAGATCCTTGCTCTGGCTGCCCTGAATCAAGATGTCGGGTACTTTTCTGTGGGAGACGCTACGCAACTGCTGAAGGGAGTTCGGCAAAGGCTGTTGAAGAAGAGCCCTCACCAGCTCACCGATGAAAATCCCATCTGTGGAGCAGCCCAGGACGATGGAGAACCCCCTGCGAGGAATATGCCAGAAGACTTCAAGGACAGCCCTGATCTGCGGGGAAGTGCAGATCCTCCGTCTCAGGACATTGGCAGCTGTGGACTGAGAGGGCAGGAAGAGGCAGGGGAGGCAGGCAGGCCAGAGCTTCCTGACGGAGGTGTGCCGTGGCAGGCCCCCGCTGAGGGCCAGAGCCAACACCACACCCTCAGCCAGATCCTACTGACAGTGATGCATCTGCTAGAGCTCCTTCGAGATCATCTGGAAGGTGGGGGCTCAAGGAGGCAGGTGCAGACTGGCTCCTCCTCCACTGATCACGTGCCCCGTGGGAGCCCCCTGAATCAAGGAAAGCCATCCAGGGCACTGAAGAAGGCACGTCAGGGGAATGAAGAGCTCCCAGGAAACACAACAATCCACCAAGCTGAGCAAGTATCTTTTCACCAGCGAAACAGCCTCCTGGAAAGGGAGATTCAGAAGCTGCACCTGAAGCTCGAGGCAGAGCCTAAGCTGTGCGAAGAGCACCTCAAACACCTGGAGAGGAAGATGATGGAGGAGAAGGCACGCTGCCTGCAAGTGCAGAACGAACTCGCCAAGGTGCGCAGGAAGGTGGATGCTGCCCACTGGAACTTAGGCCTCTACAAGAAGATGGCCGACGACCTGCACCGAGAATGGCAGAGAATCTCCTCCTTGCATGACCGAGAGCGCCTCCTGGTGGAGAACAGAAGTGAGGAGAGCCAGAAGGCTGTTCTGTGGGCAGAGAGGGAGTTCCAAAGGCTCAAGGAAGAAAACCATTGCCTCAGGCAGAAGCTGGCCAACTCTGGGCCCAAGGTCCAGCCTGTCTCCGGGGGGCCTCCTGCTCCTGCTCCTGCTCCTGCTCCAGCTCCAGCTCCTACTCCTGCTCCTGCTCTTCTGGGCACAGCCTCCAAATGCCCTCAAGGGCCACAGGCTCCCCTCAAAGCCCAGAAGCCCAAGAAGGGAGCAAGGGTGCACTGGCCAGACTCCAAGTTCTCGGGTCCCCTGCAGGTCTGATTCCCTTTCCCAGCAGCCACCGACACTCACAACCAGAGCACAAAAGCTCCTGTGCTTCCTTACCCCTTCAGCCACACCCATTGCTCCTTTGACTGGAGATCCACCCCATTCTTGAACTGATGCTACCTATTCCCTATAGCCATGTGAGAGAGCATTTTTCATTGTTAAGGACCAAAAAAATAAAACGATCACATTGCTGATCCTACTGCGGCTGAGAATTGATTGTATGAAGGGATTCTATGCCCAGCAACGAAGGGTTTTAAGTGTCCTTTACTGATCACTTAATTGTCCCAATAACCCAGTGTGTCATAGACTACTGAGGTTCAGAGAGGGGACACAACTTGCCCCAAGATCACACAGCTAGTGAATTTCAGAGCTCCCATTCCAAGCCAAGGTTGTCTAATTACCCACTGATGTGAAAATAACTACCACTCCTACCACTACGATGACTTCTGCTTCTTCATTTCTGAGAGAGAGAAAGAGCGAGGGCACACACACATGCAAGCGGGGGAGGGGCAGGGAGACAGAGATTCCTAGACAGCCTTCGACTCAAGTGCACAACCAGACGCTGGGCTGGATTTCACAGACCATGGGACCACGCCCTGAGCCAAAATCAAGAGTCAGACGTTGACCTGACTAAGCCACACAGGCACCCTTCCCTTGTGCAAGGAACTTCTAGGCAAGCTGCTGTAAGGATCCCAGAAGGGCTTGACAAAATTTTCTCATAGGTCACGTTCTAGTTTGGATGCAAGGATTATGGTGATGCCTAGCTGAGGTAAAGTCCCAGCAAAGCATGGAGGGCAGCCTTTCAGGGTCTCCAACGATTCCCTTCGTGGGTACACCTCGTTTTGTGTTCCATACTCTACCACTGGATTAGAGTCAGGAACTCCTGCCTCACTTCGAAAGGACAGAATATGGCCCGAGAGATAGATAGCATGTCCCTTCTGAGGCTCGTAGACAAAGACACTGGTCTCCTCTTGGGCTTGCTCTCGCTCCCTCACCATTGGTTTCGAGGGAAGCCGCCTGCTCCTTGTGGGCTGTATGATGGAGAGGCCCATGTGGCAAGGAATGAATATTTCTTGCTCACCGCAATGGAGGACCTCTGGCTGCTAGGAGCCACCCGAGTGAGCACACAAGCAGATTTCCCGCCAACAAGCCTGGAGATGACTGAAGACCCACATGACATCTTGACTGCAGCCTTGTGAGAGATCCTGAGACACAGGTCCCTGGCTAGATGCACCTGGATGCCTGGCCCACGGAAACCATATGCGGTTATCAATTGGTGTTGTCGGAAGCCCTCTGGGTTGCGGAAAACATTCAAAAAAGACACAAGGGTGAAGCCACAGTTCTGGCTGCTGACCCACCCCCCTCTCCTGGGCTTGAAATTCCAGGGAAGTCAAGCGATGGTAGCAACCACTGAGAGATTAGGGTAAACAATGCCAGAAAGAGGTCCTCTATTCTGTTCTCCATGTATCTCTCTGAGAGGACATGCCCTCACCTGATCCACCCGAGCCAATAGGTGGCCCATGCAGGAGGAGACAACTGGCCGTGTGGTCCAAGTCGGCTGAGAGCACTAGACCCAGCGTCGCAGAGCCTCCTTGAAGCCAGAAAAAGAGCCCAGAAGTTCCCTGGTGTCCCTAGAGAAGGCACAGAAATTAGATGAGTTGAAAGCCTGGGACCTGGTCATTGGGCTTCTGGGCAAGAGGGGAGATGGCCTGTGGAAGGGACACTGCCTGCAACCCCTCTTGGACCAGACCCCACCTGTCTGCTTTGGGATACTGAGGATTAAGACGAGAGTGAACTAGTGTAGAAGAGATGGTGTTCTAATGCTTGGCAGGTTTAAAGCGATTGAAATCGTTGACATTCCTATTCTCCTCGTCCTCAGGACCACCATTAAGGGGAAGGGGCCTTCAAAGAAGCAAGAGGAGCACTTACAGCAGCCCTGTCAAGTGTCAATATCCAACCACTCCAGTCCCTTCCACCCCCTTGGCAGCCCCAATGCTTTCATAAGGACACAGATACATTCCCCTACAGGCTTTGGAGCAAACGTTAAGTTTTGATTTCTCTAAGATAAATGCCATAGTGCCATGACCTGCTCCTATGGCGGTAGCAAGTCTAGTTCTCAAAGAATCTGTGTGGAAGGGTTGAGCCACTCTATTGGACACCTGAAATTGATATTATACTGCATGTGAACGGGAATGTAACTCACGGCTTGGAAAAGGAAAAGAAACTCTTAACTGTTTTCAAGAGTCAGCTCTATCATTTTCCATTCCCAACTGTGATGCGGGAGTGATCCAGTCATTCCACATCCTGCCTTGCATTTGGTGGTGGGGTCTCTCTCTCCCTCTCTGGCGCATTTGGTTTGAATCACTGTGATAGGTGTGCAGTGAGAGCTCACTGGAGTTTTCATTTGAATTGCCCCAATGGCAACTTTCTATGTGGTTTCCATCTGTCTACGCTTTGGTAAAGGTGGCAGGCCCTTTACTTTTTCCCCACCCCCCTTCTATTTCCTTTTGCTAACTAGATTGCATGCTTACTTGGGGATCAAATTCTGAGTTTCCATGCTTCAGACAGGAGTCCTCTATTAGCTATGTGATTTGGACCTATTTCCTCCAAGTTGGTAGCTTGTCTTTTGGGTCTTCTTAAGGAGGTCTTTCACACGGCACAGATTTACAATTCTGATTGTTGGATAAAGTCTAATTAATCAACTTTACCTTAGGGAAAATAATTTGATGTTCGACTGGAGGATTCTTTACCTAGCTTTCCATTCTGGAAATTTTCCCCCACATTTTCCCTATAAGATTTATCATTTTCCATGTAAGGCAGTGATTAATTTTGAGCTACTTTTTAAAATACTCTTTTTTTCTTTTTTTCCTTTGGGAGAGTGAACATGTGCATGAGCGGGCAGGGGCCTGGAGGGAGAAGGGAAAAGAGCATCCTCAAGCAGCCTCGCCAGTGAGCTTGGAGCCTGACTTTGTCCCGGGACGCTGAGAGCTTGACAAGAGCCGAAATCAAGAGCTGGCTGCCGCACAGGCTGCCTCACCCAGGCAGCCTGAGTTAAGTTTTGTATAGGGTTTGATACTTAGATTGTGGTCCCCGGCCTCCTCGTCCTCCACCTCCTCCTCCCCTCTCCCGCTCCCTCTTCTGCTTCTCCTTCTTCTTTGCCTATGCATGTCCACTTGCTCTAGCACCATTTATTCAAAACGCTGTCACTCCTCAACTGAACGGCTTTTTACCTTTGTCAAGGCCCCATTCGACATATGGGTGTAGTTCTCTTTCTGGGTCCCTGATCTGTTCCACTTATCCATCTTTATTCTGTTCCATTGGTCTAGCTCTTCACCAACACCACGCACTTTTGATTACTGTAGACGAATACCTTGAAAGGGGTAGAAGGATTCTTCTGGTTTTCTTCTTTAGTTTTAGTTTCTCCTCTTTTTCTAGGTCCTAAAATAGAAAGATTATAGTTTTGAGACTCCTTTCCTTTTTAGAGAGAGAGAGAGAGACAGACACAGAGACAGAGACAGAGACAGAGAAACGGATGCGGTGCAGAAAGAGAGAGAGATTAAGCAGCCACCATGCCCAGCACCAGCACAATGCAGGTTCAGCCTCACTATCCCAAGGTTGACCATGACCCGAGTCAAAATCAAGAGTTGGACTAACTGACTGAGCCACCCAGATGCTCCTCCTCCTTTCTAATGTATGCATTGAGTGCTAAAAATTGAGCTCTCTGTTGATTTAGCTGTGTCCCATCAATTTTAATACGTTGTAGTTTTATTTTCCTTCGGGCCAGTGCACTGAAATTTTATCTTTTGTCTCCGATAATCTAGAAAGTTACTTTCTACGTGTTTAGATTTTGTTATCTTTCTCCCTTTGATATCTAGTTTCATTTTTAACTTTTTTTTATAAGTGTCAAAGTTTAATTCCAAGACAATGCTACATAGGGTTGCATTTTTTTCAGGTCCACAATATAGAGATTCTCCTCCGCTGCCCAACGACTGTTAGCTCCTGTTGCCAGGCACTGATTTGCGTTGGAGTCTCGGGTGCACCTCCCCCACCCCTACTCCCTTCAGCTCCTGTTGCCAGGCACTGGTTTGCATTGGAGACGGAACCCTCGTAGGGGTTCCAAGCAGTTTCTAGTGGCCGAGAGGACACTGGTGATCAGAGACAAAGCCCCCAGGCTCTCTGGAGCCAGCTGGTGGCCATTACAATGTCTCCCCACACAGTTCTGGAGCCGCTGTGGACTCTCCGGGAACAGCTGTGGGCTTCTGGGTTGCCGATAATCGAACGTTGGCCACATGGGCCACGAGACTCTGGGTTTGGCTGGGAGATCCTCGTGTGCACTGTGTTGCTGGTGTTCATTCCAGTAAAGTGTGGACTCCGCTTAAGAGGAAGAAAGGGGCACTGTGCCCAGAATGAAGTATCTGGAAAAGACATGGAGAAGACCGACCCGGATGCACCAGCCCATGGAGCCGTCGCATCATCGGAGCACAAGGCCAGTCCTCTCCCGCTACAGATCCTTGCTCTGGCTGCCCTGAATCAAGATGTCGGGTACTTTTCTGTGGGAGACGCTACGCAACTGCTGAAGGGAGTTCGGCAAAGGCTGTTGAAGAAGAGCCCTCACCAGCTCACCGATGAAAATCCCATCTGTGGAGCAGCCCAGGACGATGGAGAACCCCCTGCGAGGAATATGCCAGAAGACTTCAAGGACAGCCCTGATCTGCGGGGAAGTGCAGATCCTCCGTCTCAGGACATTGGCAGCTGTGGACTGAGAGGGCAGGAAGAGGCAGGGGAGGCAGGCAGGCCAGAGCTTCCTGACGGAGGTGTGCCGTGGCAGGCCCCCGCTGAGGGCCAGAGCCAACACCACACCCTCAGCCAGATCCTACTGACGGTGATGCATCTGCTAGAGCTCCTTCGAGATCATCTGGAAGGTGGGGGCTCAAGGAGGCAGGTGCAGACTGGCTCCTCCTCCACTGATCACGTGCCCCGTGGGAGCCCCCTGAATCAAGGAAAGCCATCCAGGGCACTGAAGAAGGCACGTCAGGGGAATGAAGAGCTCCCAGGAAACACAACAATCCACCAAGCTGAGCAAGTATCTTTTCACCAGCGAAACAGCCTCCTGGAAAGGGAGATTCAGAAGCTGCACCTGAAGCTCGAGGCAGAGCCTAAGCTGTGCGAAGAGCACCTCAAACACCTGGAGAGGAAGATGATGGAGGAGAAGGCACGCTGCCTGCAAGTGCAGAACGAACTCGCCAAGGTGCGCAGGAAGGTGGATGCTGCCCACTGGAACTTAGGCCTCTACAAGAAGATGGCCGACGACCTGCACCGAGAATGGCAGAGAATCTCCTCCTTGCATGACCGAGAGCGCCTCCTGGTGGAGAACAGAAGTGAGGAGAGCCAGAAGGCTGTTCTGTGGGCAGAGAGGGAGTTCCAAAGGCTCAAGGAAGAAAACCATTGCCTCAGGCAGAAGCTGGCCAACTCTGGGCCCAAGGTCCAGCCTGTCTCCGGGGGGCCTCCTGCTCCTGCTCCTGCTCCTGCTCCAGCTCCAGCTCCTACTCCTGCTCCTGCTCTTCTGGGCACAGCCTCCAAATGCCCTCAAGGGCCACAGGCTCCCCTCAAAGCCCAGAAGCCCAAGAAGGGAGCAAGGGTGCACTGGCCAGACTCCAAGTTCTCGGGTCCCCTGCAGGTCTGATTCCCTTTCCCAGCAGCCACCGACACTCACAACCAGAGCACAAAAGCTCCTGTGCTTCCTTACCCCTTCAGCCACACCCATTGCTCCTTTGACTGGAGATCCACCCCATTCTTGAACTGATGCTACCTATTCCCTATAGCCATGTGAGAGAGCATTTTTCATTGTTAAGGACCAAAAAAATAAAACGATCACATTGCTGATCCTACTGCGACTGAGAATTGATTGTATGAAGGGATTCTATGCCCAGCAACGAAGGGTTTTAAGTGTCCTTTACTGATCACTTAATTGTCCCAATAACCCAGTGTGTCATAGACTACTGAGGTTCAGAGAGGGGACACAACTTGCCCCAAGATCACACAGCTAGTGAATTTCAGAGCTCCCATTCCAAGCCAAGGTTGTCTAATTACCCACTGATGTGAAAATAACTACCACTCCTACCACTACGATGACTTCTGCTTCTTCATTTCTGAGAGAGAGAAAGAGCGAGGGCACACACACATGCAAGCGGGGGAGGGGCAGGGAGACAGAGATTCCTAGACAGCCTTCGACTCAAGTGCACAACCAGACGCTGGGCTGGATTTCACAGACCATGGGACCACGCCCTGAGCCAAAATCAAGAGTCAGACGTTGACCTGACTAAGCCACACAGGCACCCTTCCCTTGTGCAAGGAACTTCTAGGCAAGCTGCTGTAAGGATCCCAGAAGGGCTTGACAAAATTTTCTCATAGGTCACGTTCTAGTTTGGATGCAAGGATTATGGTGATGCCTAGCTGAGGTAAAGTCCCAGCAAAGCATGGAGGGCAGCCTTTCAGGGTCTCCAACGATTCCCTTCGTGGGTACACCTCGTTTTGTGTTCCATACTCTACCACTGGATTAGAGTCAGGAACTCCTGCCTCACTTCGAAAGGACAGAATATGGCCCGAGAGATAGATAGCATGTCCCTTCTGAGGCTCGTAGACAAAGACACTGGTCTCCTCTTGGGCTTGCTCTCGCTCCCTCACCATTGGTTTCGAGGGAAGCCGCCTGCTCCTTGTGGGCTGTATGATGGAGAGGCCCATGTGGCAAGGAATGAATATTTCTTGCTCACCGCAATGGAGGACCTCTGGCTGCTAGGAGCCACCCGAGTGAGCACACAAGCAGATTTCCCGCCAACAAGCCTGGAGATGACTGAAGACCCACATGACATCTTGACTGCAGCCTTGTGAGAGATCCTGAGACACAGGTCCCTGGCTAGATGCACCTGGATGCCTGGCCCACGGAAACCATATGCGGTTATCAATTGGTGTTGTCGGAAGCCCTCTGGGTTGCAGAAAACATTCAAAAAAGACACAAGGGTGAAGCCACAGTTCTGGCTGCTGACCCACCCCCCTCTCCTGGGCTTGAAATTCCAGGGAAGTCAAGCGATGGTAGCAACCACTGAGAGATTAGGGTAAACAATGCCAGAAAGAGGTCCTCTATTCTGTTCTCCATGTATCTCTCTGAGAGGACATGCCCTCACCTGATCCACCCGAGCCAATAGGTGGCCCATGCAGGAGGAGACAACTGGCCGTGTGGTCCAAGTCGGCTGAGAGCACTAGACCCAGCGTCGCAGAGCCTCCTTGAAGCCAGAAAAAGAGCCCAGAAGTTCCCTGGTGTCCCTAGAGAAGGCACAGAAATTAGATGAGTTGAAAGCCTGGGACCTGGTCATTGGGCTTCTGGGCAAGAGGGGAGATGGCCTGTGGAAGGGACACTGCCTGCAACCCCTCTTGGACCAGACCCCACCTGTCTGCTTTGGGATACTGAGGATTAAGACGAGAGTGAACTAGTGTAGAAGAGATGGTGTTCTAATGCTTGGCAGGTTTAAAGCGATTGAAATCGTTGACATTCCTATTCTCCTCGTCCTCAGGACCACCATTAAGGGGAAGGGGCCTTCAAAGAAGCAAGAGGAGCACTTACAGCAGCCCTGTCAAGTGTCAATATCCAACCACTCCAGTCCCTTCCACCCCCTTGGCAGCCCCAATACTTTCATAAGGACACAGATACATTCCCCTACAGGCTTTGGAGCAAACGTTAAGTTTTGATTTCTCTAAGATAAATGCCATAGTGCCATGACCTGCTCCTATGGCGGTAGCAAGTCTAGTTCTCAAAGAATCTGTGTGGAAGGGTTGAGCCACTCTATTGGACACCTGAAATTGATATTATACTGCATGTGAATGGGAATGTAACTCACGGCTTGGAAAAGGAAAAGAAACTCTTAACTGTTTTCAAGAGTCAGCTCTATCATTTTCCATTCCCAACTGTGATGCGGGAGTGATCCAGTCATTCCACATCCTGCCTTGCATTTGGTGGTGGGGTCTCTCTCTCCCTCTCTGGCGCATTTGGTTTGAATCACTGTGATAGGTGTGCAGTGAGAGCTCACTGGAGTTTTCATTTGAATTGCCCCAATGGCAACTTTCTATGTGGTTTCCATCTGTCTACGCTTTGGTAAAGGTGGCAGGCCCTTTACTTTTTCCCCACCCCCCTTCTATTTCCTTTTGCTAACTAGATTGCATGCTTACTTGGGGATCAAATTCTGAGTTTCCATGCTTCAGACAGGAGTCCTCTATTAGCTATGTGATTTGGACCTATTTCCTCCAAGTTGGTAGCTTGTCTTTTGGGTCTTCTTAAGGAGGTCTTTCACACGGCACAGATTTACAATTCTGATTGTTGGATAAAGTCTAATTAATCAACTTTACCTTAGGGAAAATAATTTGATGTTCGACTGGAGGATTCTTTACCTAGCTTTCCATTCTGGAAATTTTCCCCCACATTTTCCCTATAAGATTTATCATTTTCCATGTAAGGCAGTGATTAATTTTGAGCTACTTTTTAAAATACTCTTTTTTTCTTTTTTTCCTTTGGGAGAGTGAACATGTGCATGAGCGGGCAGGGGCCTGGAGGGAGAAGGGAAAAGAGCATCCTCAAGCAGCCTCGCCAGTGAGCTTGGAGCCTGACTTTGTCCCGGGACGCTGAGAGCTTGACAAGAGCCGAAATCAAGAGCTGGCTGCCGCACAGGCTGCCTCACCCAGGCAGCCTGAGTTAAGTTTTGTATAGGGTTTGATACTTAGATGGTGGTCCCCGGCCTCCTCGTCCTCCACCTCCTCCTCCCCTCTCCCGCTCCCTCTTCTGCTTCTCCTTCTTCTTTGCCTATGCATGTCCACTTGCTCTAGCACCATTTATTCAAAACGCTGTCACTCCTCCACTGAACGGCTTTTTACCTTTGTCAAGGCCCCATTCGACATATGGGTGTAGTTCTCTTTCTGGGTCCCTGATCTGTTCCACTTATCCATCTTTATTCTGTTCCATTGGTCTAGCTCTTCACCAACACCACGCACTTTTGATTACTGTAGATGAATATCTTGAAATGGGGTAGAAGGATTCTTCTGGTTTTCTTCTTTAGTTTTAGTTTCTCCTCTTTTTCTAGGTCCTAAAATAGAAAGATTATAGTTTTGAGACTCCTTTCCTTTTTAGAGAGAGAGAGAGAGACAGACACAGAGACAGAGACAGAGACAGAGAAACGGATGCGGTGCAGAAAGAGAGAGAGATGATTAAGCAGCCACCATGCCCAGCACCAGCACAATGCAGGTTCAGCCTCACTATCCCAAGGTTGACCATGACCCGAGTCAAAATCAAGAGTTGGACTAACTGACTGAGCCACCCAGATGCTCCTCCTCCTTTCTAATGTATGCATTGAGTGCTAAAAATTGAGCTCTCTGTTGATTTAGCTGTGTCCCATCAATTTTAATACGTTGTAGTTTTATTTTCCTTCGGGCCAGTGCACTGAAATTTTATCTTTTGTCTCCGATAATCTAGAAAGTTACTTTCTACGTGTTTAGATTTTGTTATCTTTCTCCCTTTGATATCTAGTTTCATTTTTAACTTTTTTTTATAAGTGTCAACGTTTAATTCCAAGACAATGCTACATAGGGTTGCACTTTTTTCAGGTCCACAATATA
Organism: Mustela nivalis; assembly: GCF_964662115.1. Taxonomy (NCBI): domain Eukaryota; kingdom Metazoa; phylum Chordata; class Mammalia; order Carnivora; family Mustelidae; genus Mustela; species Mustela nivalis. Next base: position 71,275,304 of record NC_139021.1, read on the forward strand.
GAGATTCTCCTCCGCTGCCCAACGACTGTTAGCTCCTGTTGCCAGGCACTGATTTGCGTTGGAGTCTCGGGTGCACCTCCCCCACCCCTACTCCCTTCAGCTCCTGTTGCCAGGCACTGGTTTGCATTGGAGACGGAACCCTCGTAGGGGTTCCAAGCAGTTTCTAGTGGCCGAGAGGACACTGGTGATCAGAGACAAAGCCCCCAGGCTCTCTGGAGCCAGCTGGTGGCCATTACAATGTCTCCCCACACAGTTCTGGAGCCGCTGTGGGCTCTCCGGGAACAGCTGTGGGCTTCTGGGTTGCCGATAATCGAACGTTGGCCACATGGGCCACGAGACTCTGGGTTTGGCTGGGAGATCCTCGTGTGCACTGTGTTGCTGGTGTTCATTCCAGTAAAGTGTGGACTCCGCTTAAGAGGAAGAAAGGGGCACTGTGCCCAGAATGAAGTATCTGGAAAAGACATGGAGAAGACCGACCCGGATGCACCAGCCCATGGAGCCGTCGCATCATCGGAGCACAAGGCCAGTCCTCTCCCGCTACAGATCCTTGCTCTGGCTGCCCTGAATCAAGATGTCGGGTACTTTTCTGTGGGAGACGCTACGCAACTGCTGAAGGGAGTTCGGCAAAGGCTGTTGAAGAAGAGCCCTCACCAGCTCACCGATGAAAATCCCATCTGTGGAGCAGCCCAGGACGATGGAGAACCCCCTGCGAGGAATATGCCAGAAGACTTCAAGGACAGCCCTGATCTGCGGGGAAGTGCAGATCCTCCGTCTCAGGACATTGGCAGCTGTGGACTGAGAGGGCAGGAAGAGGCAGGGGAGGCAGGCAGGCCAGAGCTTCCTGACGAAGGTGTGCCGTGGCAGGCCCCCGCTGAGGGCCAGAGCCAACACCACACCCTCAGCCAGATCCTACTGACGGTGATGCATCTGCTAGAGCTCCTTCGAGATCATCTGGAAGGTGGGGGCTCAAGGAGGCAGGTGCAGACTGGCTCCTCCTCCACTGATCACGTGCCCCGTGGGAGCCCCCTGAATCAAGGAAAGCCATCCAGGGCACTGAAGAAGGCACGTCAGGGGAATGAAGAGCTCCCAGGAAACACAACAATCCACCAAGCTGAGCAAGTATCTTTTCACCAGCGAAACAGCCTCCTGGAAAGGGAGATTCAGAAGCTGCACCTGAAGCTCGAGGCAGAGCCTAAGCTGTGCGAAGAGCACCTCAAACACCTGGAGAGGAAGATGATGGAGGAGAAGGCACGCTGCCTGCAAGTGCAGAACGAACTCGCCAAGGTGCGCAGGAAGGTGGATGCTGCCCACTGGAACTTAGGCCTCTACAAGAAGATGGCCGACGACCTGCACCGAGAATGGCAGAGAATCTCCTCCTTGCATGACCGAGAGCGCCTCCTGGTGGAGAACAGAAGTGAGGAGAGCCAGAAGGCTGTTCTGTGGGCAGAGAGGGAGTTCCAAAGGCTCAAGGAAGAAAACCATTGCCTCAGGCAGAAGCTGGCCAACTCTGGGCCCAAGGTCCAGCCTGTCTCCGGGGGGCCTCCTGCTCCTGCTCCTGCTCCTGCTCCAGCTCCAGCTCCTACTCCTGCTCCTGCTCTTCTGGGCACAGCCTCCAAATGCCCTCAAGGGCCACAGGCTCCCCTCAAAGCCCAGAAGCCCAAGAAGGGAGCAAGGGTGCACTGGCCAGACTCCAAGTTCTCGGGTCCCCTGCAGGTCTGATTCCCTTTCCCAGCAGCCACCGACACTCACAACCAGAGCACAAAAGCTCCTGTGCTTCCTTACCCCTTCAGCCACACCCATTGCTCCTTTGACTGGAGATCCACCCCATTCTTGAACTGATGCTACCTATTCCCTATAGCCATGTGAGAGAGCATTTTTCATTGTTAAGGACCAAAAAAATAAAACGATCACATTGCTGATCCTACTGCGACTGAGAATTGATTGTATGAAGGGATTCTATGCCCAGCAACGAAGGGTTTTAAGTGTCCTTTACTGATCACTTAATTGTCCCAATAACCCAGTGTGTCATAGACTACTGAGGTTCAGAGAGGGGACACAACTTGCCCCAAGATCACACAGCTAGTGAATTTCAGAGCTCCCATTCCAAGCCAAGGTTGTCTAATTACCCACTGATGTGAAAATAACTACCACTCCTACCACTACGATGACTTCTGCTTCTTCATTTCTGAGAGAGAGAAAGAGCGAGGGCACACACACATGCAAGCGGGGGAGGGGCAGGGAGACAGAGATTCCTAGACAGCCTTCGACTCAAGTGCACAACCAGACGCTGGGCTGGATTTCACAGACCATGGGACCACGCCCTGAGCCAAAATCAAGAGTCAGACGTTGACCTGACTAAGCCACACAGGCACCCTTCCCTTGTGCAAGGAACTTCTAGGCAAGCTGCTGTAAGGATCCCAGAAGGGCTTGACAAAATTTTCTCATAGGTCACGTTCTAGTTTGGATGCAAGGATTATGGTGATGCCTAGCTGAGGTAAAGTCCCAGCAAAGCATGGAGGGCAGCCTTTCAGGGTCTCCAACGATTCCCTTCGTGGGTACACCTCGTTTTGTGTTCCATACTCTACCACTGGATTAGAGTCAGGAACTCCTGCCTCACTTCGAAAGGACAGAATATGGCCCGAGAGATAGATAGCATGTCCCTTCTGAGGCTCGTAGACAAAGACACTGGTCTCCTCTTGGGCTTGCTCTCGCTCCCTCACCATTGGTTTCGAGGGAAGCCGCCTGCTCCTTGTGGGCTGTATGATGGAGAGGCCCATGTGGCAAGGAATGAATATTTCTTGCTCACCGCAATGGAGGACCTCTGGCTGCTAGGAGCCACCCGAGTGAGCACACAAGCAGATTTCCCGCCAACAAGCCTGGAGATGACTGAAGACCCACATGACATCTTGACTGCAGCCTTGTGAGAGATCCTGAGACACAGGTCCCTGGCTAGATGCACCTGGATGCCTGGCCCACGGAAACCATATGCGGTTATCAATTGGTGTTGTCGGAAGCCCTCTGGGTTGCGGAAAACATTCAAAAAAGACACAAGGGTGAAGCCACAGTTCTGGCTGCTGACCCACCCCCCTCTCCTGGGCTTGAAATTCCAGGGAAGTCAAGCGATGGTAGCAACCACTGAGAGATTAGGGTAAACAATGCCAGAAAGAGGTCCTCTATTCTGTTCTCCATGTATCTCTCTGAGAGGACATGCCCTCACCTGATCCACCCGAGCCAATAGGTGGCCCATGCAGGAGGAGACAACTGGCCGTGTGGTCCAAGTCGGCTGAGAGCACTAGACCCAGCGTCGCAGAGCCTCCTTGAAGCCAGAAAAAGAGCCCAGAAGTTCCCTGGTGTCCCTAGAGAAGGCACAGAAATTAGATGAGTTGAAAGCCTGGGACCTGGTCATTGGGCTTCTGGGCAAGAGGGGAGATGGCCTGTGGAAGGGACACTGCCTGCAACCCCTCTTGGACCAGACCCCACCTGTCTGCTTTGGGATACTGAGGATTAAGACGAGAGTGAACTAGTGTAGAAGAGATGGTGTTCTAATGCTTGGCAGGTTTAAAGCGATTGAAATCGTTGACATTCCTATTCTCCTCGTCCTCAGGACCACCATTAAGGGGAAGGGGCCTTCAAAGAAGCAAGAGGAGTTTATCACTTACAGCAGCCCTGTCAAGTGTCAATATCCAACCACTCCAGTCCCTTCCACCCCCTTGGCAGCCCCAATGCTTTCATAAGGACACAGATACATTCCCCTACAGGCTTTGGAGCAAACGTTAAGTTTTGATTTCTCTAAGATAAATGCCATAGTGCCATGACCTGCTCCTATGGCGGTAGCAAGTCTAGTTCTCAAAGAATCTGTGTGGAAGGGTTGAGCCACTCTATTGGACACCTGAAATTGATATTATACTGCATGTGAATGGGAATGTAACTCACGGCTTGGAAAAGGAAAAGAAACTCTTAACTGTTTTCAAGAGTCAGCTCTATCATTTTCCATTCCCAACTGTGATGCGGGAGTGATCCAGTCATTCCACATCCTGCCTTGCATTTGGTGGTGGGGTCTCTCTCTCCCTCTCTGGCGCATTTGGTTTGAATCACTGTGATAGGTGTGCAGTGAGAGCTCACTGGAGTTTTCATTTGAATTGCCCCAATGGCAACTTTCTATGTGGTTTCCATCTGTCTACGCTTTGGTAAAGGTGGCAGGCCCTTTACTTTTTCCCCACCCCCCTTCTATTTCCTTTTGCTAACTAGATTGCATGCTTACTTGGGGATCAAATTCTGAGTTTCCATGCTTCAGACAGGAGTCCTCTATTAGCTATGTGATTTGGACCTATTTCCTCCAAGTTGGTAGCTTGTCTTTTGGGTCTTCTTAAGGAGGTCTTTCACACGGCACAGATTTACAATTCTGATTGTTGGATAAAGTCTAATTAATCAAGTTTACCTTAGGGAAAATAATTGGATGTTCGACTGGAGGATTCTTTACCTAGCTTTCCATTCTGGAAATTTTCCCCCACATTTTCCCTATAAGATTTATCATTTTCCATGTAAGGCAGTGATTAATTTTGAGCTACTTTTTAAAATACTCTTTTTTTCTTTTTTTCCTTTGGGAGAGTGAACATGTGCATGAGCGGGCAGGGGCCTGGAGGGAGAAGGGAAAAGAGCATCCTCAAGCAGCCTCGCCAGTGAGCTTGGAGCCTGACTTTGTCCCGGGACGCTGAGAGCTTGACAAGAGCCGAAATCAAGAGCTGGCTGCCGCACAGGCTGCCTCACCCAGGCAGCCTGAGTTAAGTTTTGTATAGGGTTTGATACTTAGATTGTGGTCCCCGGCCTCCTCGTCCTCCACCTCCTCCTCCCCTCTCCCGCTCCCTCTTCTGCTTCTCCTTCTTCTTTGCCTATGCATGTCCACTTGCTCTAGCACCATTTATTCAAAACGCTGTCACTCCTCCACTGAACGGCTTTTTACCTTTGTCAAGGCCCCATTCGACATATGGGTGTAGTTCTCTTTCTGGGTCCCTGATTCTGTTCCACTTATCCATCTTTATTCTGTTCCATTGGTCTAGCTCTTCACCAACACCACGCACTTTTGATTACTGTAGACGAATATCTTGAAATGGGGTAGAAGGATTCTTCTGGTTTTCTTCTTTAGTTTTAGTTTCTCCTCTTTTTCTAGGTCCTAAAATAGAAAGATTATAGTTTTGAGACTCCTTTCCTTTTTAGAGAGAGAGAGAGAGACAGACACAGAGACAGAGACAGAGACAGAGAAATGGATGCGGTGCAGAAAGAGAGAGAGATTAAGCAGCCACCATGCCCAGCACCAGCACAATGCAGGTTCAGCCTCACTATCCCAAGGTTGACCATGACCCGAGTCAAAATCAAGAGTTGGACTAACTGACTGAGCCACCCAGATGCTCCTCCTCCTTTCTAATGTATGCATTGAGTGCTAAAAATTGAGCTCTCTGTTGATTTAGCTGTGTCCCATCAATTTTAATACGTTGTAGTTTTATTTTCCTTCAGGCCAGTGCACTGAAATTTTATCTTTTGTCTCCGATAATCTAGAAAGTTACTTTCTACGTGTTTAGATTTTGTTATCTTTCTCCCTTTGATATCTAGTTTCATTTTTAACTTTTTTTTATAAGTGTCAAAGTTTAATTCCAAGACAATGCTACATAGGGTTGCATTTTTTTCAGGTCCACAATATAGAGATTCTCCTCCGCTGCCCAACGACTGTTAGCTCCTGTTGCCAGGCACTGATTTGCGTTGGAGTCTCGGGTGCACCTCCCCCACCCCTATTCCCTTCAGCTCCTGTTGCCAGGCACTGGTTTGCATTGGAGACGGAACCCTCGTAGGGGTTCCAAGCAGTTTCTAGTGGCCGAGAGGACACTGGTGATCAGAGACAAAGCCCCCAGGCTCTCTGGAGCCAGCTGGTGGCCATTACAATGTCTCCCCACACAGTTCTGGAGCCGCTGTGGGCTCTCCGGGAACAGCTGTGGGCTTCTGGGTTGCCGATAATCGAACTTTGGCCACATGGGCCACGAGACTCTGGGTTTGGCTGGGAGATCCTCGTGTGCACTGTGTTGCTGGTGTTCATTCCAGTAAAGTGTGGACTCCGCTTAAGAGGAAGAAAGGGGCACTGTGCCCAGAATGAAGTATCTGGAAAAGACATGGAGAAGACCGACCCGGATGCACCAGCCCATGGAGCCGTCGCATCATCGGAGCACAAGGCCAGTCCTCTCCCGCTACAGATCCTTGCTCTGGCTGCCCTGAATCAAGATGTCGGGTACTTTTCTGTGGGAGACGCTACGCAACTGCTGAAGGGAGTTCGGCAAAGGCTGTTGAAGAAGAGCCCTCACCAGCTCACCGATGAAAATCCCATCTGTGGAGCAGCCCAGGACGATGGAGAACCCCCTGCGAGGAATATGCCAGAAGACTTCAAGGACAGCCCTGATCTGCGGGGAAGTGCAGATCCTCCGTCTCAGGACATTGGCAGCTGTGGACTGAGAGGGCAGGAAGAGGCAGGGGAGGCAGGCAGGCCAGAGCTTCCTGACGGAGGTGTGCCGTGGCAGGCCCCCGCTGAGGGCCAGAGCCAACACCACACCCTCAGCCAGATCCTACTGACGGTGATGCATCTGCTAGAGCTCCTTCGAGATCATCTGGAAGGTGGGGGCTCAAGGAGGCAGGTGCAGACTGGCTCCTCCTCCACTGATCACGTGCCCCGTGGGAGCCCCCTGAATCAAGGAAAGCCATCCAGGGCACTGAAGAAGGCACGTCAGGGGAATGAAGAGCTCCCAGGAAACACAACAATCCACCAAGCTGAGCAAGTATCTTTTCACCAGCGAAACAGCCTCCTGGAAAGGGAGATTCAGAAGCTGCACCTGAAGCTCGAGGCAGAGCCTAAGCTGTGCGAAGAGCACCTCAAACACCTGGAGAGGAAGATGATGGAGGAGAAGGCACGCTGCCTGCAAGTGCAGAACGAACTCGCCAAGGTGCGCAGGAAGGTGGATGCTGCCCACTGGAACTTAGGCCTCTACAAGAAGATGGCCGACGACCTGCACAGAGAATGGCAGAGAATCTCCTCCTTGCATGACCGAGAGCGCCTCCTGGTGGAGAACAGAAGTGAGGAGAGCCAGAAGGCTGTTCTGTGGGCAGAGAGGGAGTTCCAAAGGCTCAAGGAAGAAAACCATTGCCTCAGGCAGAAGCTGGCCAACTCTGGGCCCAAGGTCCAGCCTGTCTCCGGGGGGCCTCCTGCTCCTGCTCCTGCTCCTGCTCCAGCTCCAGCTCCTACTCCTGCTCTTCTGGGCACAGCCTCCAAATGCCCTCAAGGGCCACAGGCTCCCCTCAAAGCCCAGAAGCCCAAGAAGGGAGCAAGGGTGCACTGGCCAGACTCCAAGTTCTCGGGTCCCCTGCAGGTCTGATTCCCTTTCCCAGCAGCCACCGACACTCACAACCAGAGCACAAAAGCTCCTGTGCTTCCTTACCCCTTCAGCCACACCCATTGCTCCTTTGACTGGAGATCCACCCCATTCTTGAACTGATGCTACCTATTCCCTATAGCCATGTGAGAGAGCATTTTTCATTGTTAAGGACCAAAAAAATAAAACGATCACATTGCTGATCCTACTGCGACTGAGAATTGATTGTATGAAGGGATTCTATGCCCAGCAACGAAGGGTTTTAAGTGTCCTTTACTGATCACTTAATTGTCCCAATAACCCAGTGTGTCATAGACTACTGAGGTTCAGAGAGGGGACACAACTTGCCCCAAGATCACACAGCTAGTGAATTTCAGAGCTCCCATTCCAAGCCAAGGTTGTCTAATTACCCACTGATGTGAAAATAACTACCACTCCTACCACTACGATGACTTCTGCTTCTTCATTTCTGAGAGAGAGAAAGAGCGAGGGCACACACACATGCAAGCGGGGGAGGGGCAGGGAGACAGAGATTCCTAGACAGCCTTCGACTCAAGTGCACAACCAGACGCTGGGCTGGATTTCACAGACCATGGGACCACGCCCTGAGCCAAAATCAAGAGTCAGACGTTGACCTGACTAAGCCACACAGGCACCCTTCCCTTGTGCAAGGAACTTCTAGGCAAGCTGCTGTAAGGATCCCAGAAGGGCTTGACAAAATTTTCTCATAGGTCACGTTCTAGTTTGGATGCAAGGATTATGGTGATGCCTAGCTGAGGTAAAGTCCCAGCAAAGCATGGAGGGCAGCCTTTCAGGGTCTCCAACGATTCCCTTCGTGGGTACACCTCGTTTTGTGTTCCATACTCTACCACTGGATTAGAGTCAGGAACTCCTGCCTCACTTCGAAAGGACAGAATATGGCCCGAGAGATAGATAGCATGTCCCTTCTGAGGCTCGTAGACAAAGACACTGGTCTCCTCTTGGGCTTGCTCTCGCTCCCTCACCATTGGTTTCGAGGGAAGCCGCCTGCTCCTTGTGGGCTGTATGATGGAGAGGCCCATGTGGCAAGGAATGAATATTTCTTGCTCACCGCAATGGAGGACCTCTGGCTGCTAGGAGCCACCCGAGTGAGCACACAAGCAGATTTCCCGCCAACAAGCCTGGAGATGACTGAAGACCCACATGACATCTTGACTGCAGCCTTGTGAGAGATCCTGAGACACAGGTCCCTGGCTAGATGCACCTGGATGCCTGGCCCACGGAAACCATATGCGGTTATCAATTGGTGTTGTCGGAAGCCCTCTGGGTTGCGGAAAACATTCAAAAAAGACACAAGGGTGAAGCCACAGTTCTGGCTGCTGACCCACCCCCCTCTCCTGGGCTTGAAATTCCAGGGAAGTCAAGCGATGGTAGCAACCACTGAGAGATTAGGGTAAACAATGCCAGAAAGAGGTCCTCTATTCTGTTCTCCATGTATCTCTCTGAGAGGACATGCCCTCACCTGATCCACCCGAGCCAATAGGTGGCCCATGCAGGAGGAGACAACTGGCCGTGTGGTCCAAGTCGGCTGAGAGCACTAGACCCAGCGTCGCAGAGCCTCCTTGAAGCCAGAAAAAGAGCCCAGAAGTTCCCTGGTGTCCCTAGAGAAGGCACAGAAATTAGATGAGTTGAAAGCCTGGGACCTGGTCATTGGGCTTCTGGGCAAGAGGGGAGATGGCCTGTGGAAGGGACACTGCCTGCAACCCCTCTTGGACCAGACCCCACCTGTCTGCTTTGGGATACTGAGGATTAAGACGAGAGTGAACTAGTGTAGAAGAGATGGTGTTCTAATGCTTGGCAGGTTTAAAGCGATTGAAATCGTTGACATTCCTATTCTCCTCGTCCTCAGGACCACCATTAAGGGGAAGGGGCCTTCAAAGAAGCAAGAGGAGTTTATCACTTACAGCAGCCCTGTCAAGTGTCAATATCCAACCACTCCAGTCCCTTCCACCCCCTTGGCAGCCCCAATGCTTTCATAAGGACACAGATACATTCCCCTACAGGCTTTGGAGCAAACGTTAAGTTTTGATTTCTCTAAGATAAATGCCATAGTGCCATGACCTGCTCCTATGGCGGTAGCAAGTCTAGTTCTCAAAGAATCTGTGTGGAAGGGTTGAGCCACTCTATTGGACACCTGAAATTGATATTATACTGCATGTGAACGGGAATGTAACTCACGGCTTGGAAAAGGAAAAGAAACTCTTAACTGTTTTCAAGAGTCAGCTCTATCATTTTCCATTCCCAACTGTGATGCGGGAGTGATCCAGTCATTCCACATCCTGCCTTGCATTTGGTGGTGGGGTCTCTCTCTCCCTCTCTGGCGCATTTGGTTTGAATCACTGTGATAGGTGTGCAGTGAGAGCTCACTGGAGTTTTCATTTGAATTGCCCCAATGGCAACTTTCTATGTGGTTTCCATCTGTCTACGCTTTGGTAAAGGTGGCAGGCCCTTTACTTTTTCCCCACCCCCCTTCTATTTCCTTTTGCTAACTAGATTGCATGCTTACTTGGGGATCAAATTCTGAGTTTCCATGCTTCAGACAGGAGTCCTCTATTAGCTATGTGATTTGGACCTATTTCCTCCAAGTTGGTAGCTTGTCTTTTGGGTCTTCTTAAGGAGGTCTTTCACACGGCACAGATTTACAATTCTGATTGTTGGATAAAGTCTAATTAATCAACTTTACCTTAGGGAAAATAATTGGATGTTCGACTGGAGGATTCTTTACCTAGCTTTCCATTCTGGAAATTTTTCCCCACATTTTCCCTATAAGATTTATCATTTTCCATGTAAGGCAGTGATTAATTTTGAGCTACTTTTTAAAATACTCTTTTTTTCTTTTTTTCCTTTGGGAGAGTGAACATGTGCATGAGCGGGCAGGGGCCTGGAGGGAGAAGGGAAAAGAGCATCCTCAAGCAGCCTCGCCAGTGAGCTTGGAGCCTGACTTTGTCCCGGGACGCTGAGAGCTTGACAAGAGCCGAAATCAAGAGCTGGCTGCCGCACAGGCTGCCTCACCCAGGCAGCCTGAGTTAAGTTTTGTATAGGGTTTGAAACTTAGATTGTGGTCCCTGGCCTCCTCGTCCTCCACCTCCTCCACCCCTATCCCGCTCCCTCTTCTGCTTCTCCTTCTTCTTTGCCTATGCATGTCCACTTGCTCTAGCACCATTTATTCAAAACGCTGTCACTCCTCCACTGAACGGCTTTTTACCTTTGTCAAGGCCCCATTCGACATATGGGTGTATTTCTCTTTCTGGGTCCCTGATCTGTTCCACTTATCCATCTTTATTCTGTTCCATTGGTCTAGCTCTTCACGAACACCACGCACTTTTGATTACTGTAGACGAATATCTTGAAATGGGGTAGAAGGATTCTTCTGGTTTTCTTCTTTAGTTTTAGTTTCTCCTCTTTTTCTAGGTCCTAAAATAGAAAGATTATAGTTTTGAGACTCCTTTCCTTTTTAGAGAGAGAGAGAGAGACAGACACAGAGACAGAGACAGAGACAGAGAAACGGATGCGGTGCAGAAAGAGAGAGAGATGATTAAGCAGCCACCATGCCCAGCACCAGCACAATGCAGGTTCAGCCTCACTATCCCAAGGTTGACCATGACCCGAGTCAAAATCAAGAGTTGGACTAACTGACTGAGCCACCCAGATGCTCCTCCTCCTTTCTAATGTATGCATTGAGTGCTAAAAATTGAGCTCTCTGTTGATTTAGCTGTGTCCCATCAATTTTAATACGTTGTAGTTTTATTTTCCTTCGGGCCAGTGCACTGAAATTTTATCTTTTGTCTCCGATAATCTAGAAAGTTACTTTCTACGTGTTTAGATTTTGTTATCTTTCTCCCTTTGATATCTAGTTTCATTTTTAACTTTTTTTTATAAGTGTCAACGTTTAATTCCAAGACAATGCTACATAGGGTTGCACTTTTTTCAGGTCCACAATATAGAGATTCTCCTCCGCTGCCCAACGACTGTTAGCTCCTGTTGCCAGGCACTGATTTGCGTTGGAGTCTCGGGTGCACCTCCCCCACCCCTACTCCCTTCAGCTCCTGTTGCCAGGCACTGGTTTGCATTGGAGACGGAACCCTCGTAGGGGTTCCAAGCAGTTTCTAGTGGCCGAGAGGACACTGGTGATCAGAGACAAAGCCCCCAGGCTCTCTGGAGCCAGCTGGTGGCCATTACAATGTCTCCCCACACAGTTCTGGAGCCGCTGTGGGCTCTCCGGGAACAGCTGTGGGCTTCTGGGTTGCCGATAATCGAACGTTGGCCACATGGGCCACGAGACTCTGGGTTTGGCTGGGAGATCCTCGTGTGCACTGTGTTGCTGGTGTTCATTCCAGTAAAGTGTGGACTCCGCTTAAGAGGAAGAAAGGGGCACTGTGCCCAGAATGAAGTATCTGGAAAAGACATGGAGAAGACCGACCCGGATGCACCAGCCCATGGAGCCGTCGCATCATCGGAGCACAAGGCCAGTCCTCTCCCGCTACAGATCCTTGCTCTGGCTGCCCTGAATCAAGATGTCGGGTACTTTTCTGTGGGAGACGCTACGCAACTGCTGAAGGGAGTTCGGCAAAGGCTGTTGAAGAAGAGCCCTCACCAGCTCACCGATGAAAATCCCATCTGTGGAGCAGCCCAGGACGATGGAGAACCCCCTGCGAGGAATATGCCAGAAGACTTCAAGGACAGCCCTGATCTGCGGGGAAGTGCAGATCCTCCGTCTCAGGACATTGGCAGCTGTGGACTGAGAGGGCAGGAAGAGGCAGGGGAGGCAGGCAGGCCAGAGCTTCCTGACGGAGGTGTGCCGTGGCAGGCCCCCGCTGAGGGCCAGAGCCAACACCACACCCTCAGCCAGATCCTACTGACGGTGATGCATCTGCTAGAGCTCCTTCGAGATCATCTGGAAGGTGGGGGCTCAAGGAGGCAGGTGCAGACTGGCTCCTCCTCCACTGATCACGTGCCCCGTGGGAGCCCCCTGAATCAAGGAAAGCCATCCAGGGCACTGAAGAAGGCACGTCAGGGGAATGAAGAGCTCCCAGGAAACACAACAATCCACCAAGCTGAGCAAGTATCTTTTCACCAGCGAAACAGCCTCCTGGAAAGGGAGATTCAGAAGCTGCACCTGAAGCTCGAGGCAGAGCCTAAGCTGTGCGAAGAGCACCTCAAACACCTGGAGAGGAAGATGATGGAGGAGAAGGCACGCTGCCTGCAAGTGAAGAACGAACTCGCCAAGGTGCGCAGGAAGGTGGATGCTGCCCACTGGAACTTAGGCCTCTACAAGAAGATGGCCGACGACCTGCACCGAGAATGGCAGAGAATCTCCTCCTTGCATGACCGAGAGCGCCTCCTGGTGGAGAACAGAAGTGAGGAGAGCCAGAAGGCTGTTCTGTGGGCAGAGAGGGAGTTCCAAAGGCTCAAGGAAGAAAACCATTGCCTCAGGCAGAAGCTGGCCAACTCTGGGCCCAAGGTCCAGCCTGTCTCCGGGGGGCCTCCTGCTCCTGCTCCTGCTCCTGCTCCAGCTCCAGCTCCTGCTCCTGCTCTTCTGGGCACAGCCTCCAAATGCCCTCAAGGGCCACAGGCTCCCCTCAAAGCCCAGAAGCCCAAGAAGGGAGCAAGGGTGCACTGGCCAGACTCCAAGTTCTCGGGTCCCCTGCAGGTCTGATTCCCTTTCCCAGCAGCCACCAACACTCACAACCAGAGCACAAAAGCTCCTGTGCTTCCTTACCCCTTCAGCCACACCCATTGCTCCTTTGACTGGAGATCCACCCCATTCTTGAACTGATGCTACCTATTCCCTATAGCCATGTGAGAGAGCATTTTTCATTGTTAAGGACCAAAAAAATAAAACGATCAAATTGCTGATCCTACTGCGACTGAGAATTGATTGTATGAAGGGATTCTATGCCCAGCAACGAAGGGTTTTAAGTGTCCTTTACTGATCACTTAATTGTCCCAATAACCCAGTGTGTCATAGACTACTGAGGTTCAGAGAGGGGACACAACTTGCCCCAAGATCACACAGCTAGTGAATTTCAGAGCTCCCATTCCAAGCCAAGGTTGTCTCATTACCCACTGATGTGAAAATAACTACCACTCCTACCACTACGATGACTTCTGCTTCTTCATTTCTGAGAGAGAGAAAGAGCGAGGGCACACACACATGCAAGCGGGGGAGGGGCAGGGAGACAGAGATTCCTAGACAGCCTTCGACTCAAGTGCACAACCAGACGCTGGGCTGGATTTCACAGACCATGGGAACACGCCCTGAGCCGAAATCAAGAGTCAGACGTTGACCTGACTAAGCCACACAGGCACCCTTCCCTTGTGCAAGGTACTTCTAGGCAAGCTGCTGTAAGGATCCCAGAAGGGCTTGACAAAATTTTCTCATAGGTCACGTTCTAGTTTGGATGCAAGGATTATGGTGATGCCTAGCTGAGGTAAAGTCCCAGCAAAGCATGGAGGGCAGCCTTTCAGGGTCTCCAACGATTCCCTTCGTGGGTACACCTCGTTTTGTGTTCCATACTCTACCACTGGATTAGAGTCAGGAACTCCTGCCTCACTTCGAAAGGACAGAATATGGCCCGAGAGATAGATAGCATGTCCCTTCTGAGGCTCGTAGACAAAGACACTGGTCTCCTCTTGGGCTTGCTCTCGCTCCCTCACCATTGGTTTCGAGGGAAGCCGCCTGCTCCTTGTGGGCTGTATGATGGAGAGGCCCATGTGGCAAGGAATGAATATTTCTTGCTCACCGCAATGGAGGACCTCTGGCTGCTAGGAGCCACCCGAGTGAGCACACAAGCAGATTTCCCGCCAACAAGCCTGGAGATGACTGAAGACCCACATGACATCTTGACTGCAGCCTTGTGAGAGATCCTGAGACACAGGTCCCTGGCTAGATGCACCTGGATGCCTGGCCCACGGAAACCATATGCGGTTATCAATTGGTGTTGTCGGAAGCCCTCTGGGTTGCGGAAAACATTCAAAAAAGACACAAGGGTGAAGCCACAGTTCTGGCTGCTGACCCACCCCCCTCTCCTGGGCTTGAAATTCCAGGGAAGTCAAGCGATGGTAGCAACCACTGAGAGATTAGGGTAAACAATGCCAGAAAGAGGTCCTCTATTCTGTTCTCCATGTATCTCTCTGAGAGGACATGCCCTCACCTGATCCACCCGAGCCAATAGGTGGCCCATGCAGGAGGAGACAACTGGCCGTGTGGTCCAAGTCGGCTGAGAGCACTAGACCCAGCGTCGCAGAGCCTCCTTGAAGCCAGAAAAAGAGCCCAGAAGTTCCCTGGTGTCCCTAGAGAAGGCACAGAAATTAGATGAGTTGAAAGCCTGGGACCTGGTCATTGGGCTTCTGGGCAAGAGGGGAGATGGCCTGTGGAAGGGACACTGCCTGCAACCCCTCTTGGACCAGACCCCACCTGTCTGCTTTGGGATACTGAGGATTAAGACGAGAGTGAACTAGTGTAGAAGAGATGGTGTTCTAATGCTTGGCAGGTTTAAAGCGATTGAAATCGTTGACATTCCTATTCTCCTCGTCCTCAGGACCACCATTAAGGGGAAGGGGCCTTCAAAGAAGCAAGAGGAGTTTATCACTTACAGCAGCCCTGTCAAGTGTCAATATCCAACCACTCCAGTCCCTTCCACCCCCTTGGCAGCCCCAATGCTTTCATAAGGACACAGA
Source organism: Mustela nivalis (assembly GCF_964662115.1). NCBI lineage: Eukaryota > Metazoa > Chordata > Mammalia > Carnivora > Mustelidae > Mustela > Mustela nivalis. Next base: position 71,290,429 of record NC_139021.1, read on the forward strand.
TACATTCCCCTACAGGCTTTGGAGCAAACGTTAAGTTTTGATTTCTCTAAGATAAATGCCATAGTGCCATGACCTGCTCCTATGGCGGTAGCAAGTCTAGTTCTCAAAGAATCTGTGTGGAAGGGTTGAGCCACTCTATTGGACACCTGAAATTGATATTATACTGCATGTGAACGGGAATGTAACTCACGGCTTGGAAAAGGAAAAGAAACTCTTAACTGTTTTCAAGAGTCAGCTCTATCATTTTCCATTCCCAACTGTGATGCGGGAGTGATCCAGTCATTCCACATCCTGCCTTGCATTTGGTGGTGGGGTCTCTCTCTCCCTCTCTGGCGCATTTGGTTTGAATCACTGTGATAGGTGTGCAGTGAGAGCTCACTGGAGTTTTCATTTGAATTGCCCCAATGGCAACTTTCTATGTGGTTTCCATCTGTCTACGCTTTGGTAAAGGTGGCAGGCCCTTTACTTTTTCCCCACCCCCCTTCTATTTCCTTTTGCTAACTAGATTGCATGCTTACTTGGGGATCAAATTCTGAGTTTCCATGCTTCAGACAGGAGTCCTCTATTAGCTATGTGATTTGGACCTATTTCCTCCAAGTTGGTAGCTTGTCTTTTGGGTCTTCTTAAGGAGGTCTTTCACACGGCACAGGTTTACAATTCTGATTGTTGGATAAAGTCTAATTAATCAACTTTACCTTAGGGAAAATAATTGGATGTTCGACTGGAGGATTCTTTACCTAGCTTTCCATTCTGGAAATTTTTCCCCACATTTTCCCTATAAGATTTATCATTTTCCATGTAAGGCAGTGATTAATTTTGAGCTACTTTTTAAAATACTCTTTTTTTCTTTTTTTCCTTTGGGAGAGTGAACATGTGCATGAGCGGGCAGGGGCCTGGAGGGAGAAGGGAAAAGAGCATCCTCAAGCAGCCTCGCCAGTGAGCTTGGAGCCTGACTTTGTCCCGGGACGCTGAGAGCTTGACAAGAGCCGAAATCAAGAGCTGGCTGCCGCACAGGCTGCCTCACCCAGGCAGCCTGAGTTAAGTTTTGTATAGGGTTTGAAACTTAGATTGTGGTCCCTGGCCTCCTCGTCCTCCACCTCCTCCACCCCTCTCCCGCTCCCTCTTCTGCTTCTCCTTCTTCTTTGCCTATGCATGTCCACTTGCTCTAGCACCATTTATTCAAAACGCTGTCACTCCTCCACTGAACGGCTTTTTACCTTTGTCAAGGCCCCATTCGACATATGGGTGTATTTCTCTTTCTGGGTCCCTGATCTGTTCCACTTATCCATCTTTATTCTGTTCCATTGGTCTAGCTCTTCACGAACACCACGCACTTTTGATTACTGTAGACGAATATCTTGAAATGGGGTAGAAGGATTCTTCTGGTTTTCTTCTTTAGTTTTAGTTTCTCCTCTTTTTCTAGGTCCTAAAATAGAAAGATTATAGTTTTGAGACTCCTTTCCTTTTTAGAGAGAGAGAGAGAGACAGACACAGAGACAGAGACAGAGACAGAGAAACGGATGCGGTGCAGAAAGAGAGAGAGATGATTAAGCAGCCACCATGCCCAGCACCAGCACAATGCAGGTTCAGCCTCACTATCCCAAGGTTGACCATGACCCGAGTCAAAATCAAGAGTTGGACTAACTGACTGAGCCACCCAGATGCTCCTCCTCCTTTCTAATGTATGCATTGAGTGCTAAAAATTGAGCTCTCTGTTGATTTAGCTGTGTCCCATCAATTTTAATACGTTGTAGTTTTATTTTCCTTCGGGCCAGTGCACTGAAATTTTATCTTTTGTCTCCGATAATCTAGAAAGTTACTTTCTACGTGTTTAGATTTTGTTATCTTTCTCCCTTTGATATCTAGTTTCATTTTTAACTTTTTTTTATAAGTGTCAACGTTTAATTCCAAGACAATGCTACATAGGGTTGCACTTTTTTCAGGTTCACAATATAAAGATTCTCCTCCGCTGCCCAACGACTGTTAGCTCCTGTTGCCAGGCACTGATTTGCGTTGGAGTCTCGGGTGCACCTCCCCCACCCCTACTCCCTTCAGCTCCTGTTGCCAGGCACTGGTTTGCATTGGAGACGGAACCCTCGTAGGGGTTCCAAGCAGTTTCTAGTGGCCGAGAGGACACTGGTGATCAGAGACAAAGCCCCCAGGCTCTCTGGAGCCAGCTGGTGGCCATTACAATGTCTCCCCACACAGTTCTGGAGCCGCTGTGGGCTCTCCGGGAACAGCTGTGGGCTTCTGGGTTGCCGATAATCGAACGTTGGCCACATGGGCCACGAGACTCTGGGTTTGGCTGGGAGATCCTCGTGTGCACTGTGTTGCTGGTGTTCATTCCAGTAAAGTGTGGACTCCGCTTAAGAGGAAGAAAGGGGCACTGTGCCCAGAATGAAGTATCTGGAAAAGACATGGAGAAGACCGACCCGGATGCACCAGCCCATGGAGCCGTCGCATCATCGGAGCACAAGGCCAGTCCTCTCCCGCTACAGATCCTTGCTCTGGCTGCCCTGAATCAAGATGTCGGGTACTTTTCTGTGGGAGACGCTACGCAACTGCTGAAGGGAGTTCGGCAAAGGCTGTTGAAGAAGAGCCCTCACCAGCTCACCGATGAAAATCCCATCTGTGGAGCAGCCCAGGACGATGGAGAACCCCCTGCGAGGAATATGCCAGAAGACTTCAAGGACAGCCCTGATCTGCGGGGAAGTGCAGATCCTCCGTCTCAGGACATTGGCAGCTGTGGACTGAGAGGGCAGGAAGAGGCAGGGGAGGCAGGCAGGCCAGAGCTTCCTGACGGAGGTGTGCCGTGGCAGGCCCCCGCTGAGGGCCAGAGCCAACACCACACCCTCAGCCAGATCCTACTGACGGTGATGCATCTGCTAGAGCTCCTTCGAGATCATCTGGAAGGTGGGGGCTCAAGGAGGCAGGTGCAGACTGGCTCCTCCTCCACTGATCACGTGCCCCGTGGGAGCCCCCTGAATCAAGGAAAGCCATCCAGGGCACTGAAGAAGGCACGTCAGGGGAATGAAGAGCTCCCAGGAAACACAACAATCCACCAAGCTGAGCAAGTATCTTTTCACCAGCGAAACAGCCTCCTGGAAAGGGAGATTCAGAAGCTGCACCTGAAGCTCGAGGCAGAGCCTAAGCTGTGCGAAGAGCACCTCAAACACCTGGAGAGGAAGATGATGGAGGAGAAGGCACGCTGCCTGCAAGTGAAGAACGAACTCGCCAAGGTGCGCAGGAAGGTGGATGCTGCCCACTGGAACTTAGGCCTCTACAAGAAGATGGCCGACGACCTGCACCGAGAATGGCAGAGAATCTCCTCCTTGCATGACCGAGAGCGCCTCCTGGTGGAGAACAGAAGTGAGGAGAGCCAGAAGGCTGTTCTGTGGGCAGAGAGGGAGTTCCAAAGGCTCAAGGAAGAAAACCATTGCCTCAGGCAGAAGCTGGCCAACTCTGGGCCCAAGGTCCAGCCTGTCTCCGGGGGGCCTCCTGCTCCTGCTCCTGCTCCTGCTCCAGCTCCAGCTCCTGCTCCTGCTCTTCTGGGCACAGCCTCCAAATGCCCTCAAGGGCCACAGGCTCCCCTCAAAGCCCAGAAGCCCAAGAAGGGAGCAAGGGTGCACTGGCCAGACTCCAAGTTCTCGGGTCCCCTGCAGGTCTGATTCCCTTTCCCAGCAGCCACCAACACTCACAACCAGAGCACAAAAGCTCCTGTGCTTCCTTACCCCTTCAGCCACACCCATTGCTCCTTTGACTGGAGATCCACCCCATTCTTGAACTGATGCTACCTATTCCCTATAGCCATGTGAGAGAGCATTTTTCATTGTTAAGGACCAAAAAAATAAAACAATCAAATTGCTGATCCTACTGCGACTGAGAATTGATTGTATGAAGGGATTCTATGCCCAGCAACGAAGGGTTTTAAGTGTCCTTTACTGATCACTTAATTGTCCCAATAACCCAGTGTGTCATAGACTACTGAGGTTCAGAGAGGGGACACAACTTGCCCCAAGATCACACAGCTATTGAATTTCAGAGCTCCCATTCCAAGCCAAGGTTGTCTAATTACCCACTGATGTGAAAATAACTACCACTCCTACCACTACGATGACTTCTGCTTCTTCATTTCTGAGAGAGAGAAAGAGCGAGGGCACACACACATGCAAGCGGGGGAGGGGCAGGGAGAGAGAGATTCCTAGACAGCCTTCGACTCAAGTGCACAACCAGACGCTGGGCTGGATTTCACAGACCATGGGAACACGCCCTGAGCCGAAATCAAGAGTCAGACGTTGACCTGACTAAGCCACACAGGCACCCTTCCCTTGTGCAAGGTACTTCTAGGCAAGCTGCTGTAAGGATCCCAGAAGGGCTTGACAAAATTTTCTCATAGGTCACGTTCTAGTTTGGATGCAAGGATTATGGTGATGCCTAGCTGAGGTAAAGTCCCAGCAAAGCATGGAGGGCAGCCTTTCAGGGTCTCCAACGATTCCCTTCGTGGGTACACCTCGTTTTGTGTTCCATACTCTACCACTGGATTAGAGTCAGGAACTCCTGCCTCACTTCGAAAGGACAGAATATGGCCCGAGAGATAGATAGCATGTCCCTTCTGAGGCTCGTAGACAAAGACACTGGTCTCCTCTTGGGCTTGCTCTCGCTCCCTCACCATTGGTTTCGAGGGAAGCCGCCTGCTCCTTGTGGGCTGTATGATGGAGAGGCCCATGTGGCAAGGAATGAATATTTCTTGCTCACCGCAATGGAGGACCTCTGGCTGCTAGGAGCCACCCGAGTGAGCACACAAGCAGATTTCCCGCCAACAAGCCTGGAGATGACTGAAGACCCACATGACATCTTGACTGCAGCCTTGTGAGAGATCCTGAGACACAGGTCCCTGGCTAGATGCACCTGGATGCCTGGCCCACGGAAACCATATGCGGTTATCAATTGGTGTTGTCGGAAGCCCTCTGGGTTGCGGAAAACATTCAAAAAAGACACAAGGGTGAAGCCACAGTTCTGGCTGCTGACCCACCCCCCTCTCCTGGGCTTGAAATTCCAGGGAAGTCAAGCGATGGTAGCAACCACTGAGAGATTAGGGTAAACAATGCCAGAAAGAGGTCCTCTATTCTGTTCTCCATGTATCTCTCTGAGAGGACATGCCCTCACCTGATCCACCCGAGCCAATAGGTGGCCCATGCAGGAGGAGACAACTGGCCGTGTGGTCCAAGTCGGCTGAGAGCACTAGACCCAGCGTCGCAGAGCCTCCTTGAAGCCAGAAAAAGAGCCCAGAAGTTCCCTGGTGTCCCTAGAGAAGGCACAGAAATTAGATGAGTTGAAAGCCTGGGACCTGGTCATTGGGCTTCTGGGCAAGAGGGGAGATGGCCTGTGGAAGGGACACTGCCTGCAACCCCTCTTGGACCAGACCCCACCTGTCTGCTTTGGGATACTGAGGATTAAGACGAGAGTGAACTAGTGTAGAAGAGATGGTGTTCTAATGCTTGGCAGGTTTAAAGCGATTGAAATCGTTGACATTCCTATTCTCCTCGTCCTCAGGACCACCATTAAGGGGAAGGGGCCTTCAAAGAAGCAAGAGGAGTTTATCACTTACAGCAGCCCTGTCAAGTGTCAATATCCAACCACTCCAGTCCCTTCCACCCCCTTGGCAGCCCCAATGCTTTCATAAGGACACAGATACATTCCCCTACAGGCTTTGGAGCAAACGTTAAGTTTTGATTTCTCTAAGATAAATGCCATAGTGCCATGACCTGCTCCTATGGCGGTAGCAAGTCTAGTTCTCAAAGAATCTGTGTGGAAGGGTTGAGCCACTCTATTGGACACCTGAAATTGATATTATACTGCATGTGAACGGGAATGTAACTCACGGCTTGGAAAAGGAAAAGAAACTCTTAACTGTTTTCAAGAGTCAGCTCTATCATTTTCCATTCCCAACTGTGATGCGGGAGTGATCCAGTCATTCCACATCCTGCCTTGCATTTGGTGGTGGGGTCTCTCTCTCCCTCTCTGGCGCATTTGGTTTGAATCACTGTGATAGGTGTGCAGTGAGAGCTCACTGGAGTTTTCATTTGAATTGCCCCAATGGCAACTTTCTATGTGGTTTCCATCTGTCTACGCTTTGGTAAAGGTGGCAGGCCCTTTACTTTTTCCCCACCCCCCTTCTATTTCCTTTTGCTAACTAGATTGCATGCTTACTTGGGGATCAAATTCTGAGTTTCCATGCTTCAGACAGGAGTCCTCTATTAGCTATGTGATTTGGACCTATTTCCTCCAAGTTGGTAGCTTGTCTTTTGGGTCTTCTTAAGGAGGTCTTTCACACGGCACAGGTTTACAATTCTGATTGTTGGATAAAGTCTAATTAATCAACTTTACCTTAGGGAAAATAATTGGATGTTCGACTGGAGGATTCTTTACCTAGCTTTCCATTCTGGAAATTTTTCCCCACATTTTCCCTATAAGATTTATCATTTTCCATGTAAGGCAGTGATTAATTTTGAGCTACTTTTTAAAATACTCTTTTTTTCTTTTTTTCCTTTGGGAGAGTGAACATGTGCATGAGCGGGCAGGGGCCTGGAGGGAGAAGGGAAAAGAGCATCCTCAAGCAGCCTCGCCAGTGAGCTTGGAGCCTGACTTTGTCCCGGGACGCTGAGAGCTTGACAAGAGCCGAAATCAAGAGCTGGCTGCCGCACAGGCTGCCTCACCCAGGCAGCCTGAGTTAAGTTTTGTATAGGGTTTGAAACTTAGATTGTGGTCCCTGGCCTCCTCGTCCTCCACCTCCTCCACCCCTCTCCCGCTCCCTCTTCTGCTTCTCCTTCTTCTTTGCCTATGCATGTCCACTTGCTCTAGCACCATTTATTCAAAACGCTGTCACTCCTCCACTGAACGGCTTTTTACCTTTGTCAAGGCCCCATTCGACATATGGGTGTATTTCTCTTTCTGGGTCCCTGATCTGTTCCACTTATCCATCTTTATTCTGTTCCATTGGTCTAGCTCTTCACGAACACCACGCACTTTTGATTACTGTAGACGAATATCTTGAAATGGGGTAGAAGGATTCTTCTGGTTTTCTTCTTTAGTTTTAGTTTCTCCTCTTTTTCTAGGTCCTAAAATAGAAAGATTATAGTTTTGAGACTCCTTTCCTTTTTAGAGAGAGAGAGAGAGACAGACACAGAGACAGAGACAGAGACAGAGAAACGGATGCGGTGCAGAAAGAGAGAGAGATGATTAAGCAGCCACCATGCCCAGCACCAGCACAATGCAGGTTCAGCCTCACTATCCCAAGGTTGACCATGACCCGAGTCAAAATCAAGAGTTGGACTAACTGACTGAGCCACCCAGATGCTCCTCCTCCTTTCTAATGTATGCATTGAGTGCTAAAAATTGAGCTCTCTGTTGATTTAGCTGTGTCCCATCAATTTTAATACGTTGTAGTTTTATTTTCCTTCGGGCCAGTGCACTGCAATTTTATCTTTTTTCTCCGATAATCTAGAAAGTTACTTTCTACGTGTTTAGATTTTGTTATGTTTCTCCCTTTGATATCTAGTTTCATTTTTAACTTTTTTTTATAAGTGTCAACGTTTAATTCCAAGACAATGCTACATAGGGTTGCACTTTTTTCAGGTCCACAATATAGAGATTCTCCTCCGCTGCCCAACGACTGTTAGCACCTGTTGCCAGGCACTGATTTGCGTTGGAGTCTCGGGTGCACCTCCCCCACCCCTACTCCCTTCAGCTCCTGTTGCCAGGCACTGGTTTGCATTGGAGACGGAACCCTTGTAGGGGTTCCAAGCAGTTTCTAGTGGCCGAGAGGACACTGGTGATCAGAGACAAAGCCCCCAGGCTCTCTGGAGCCAGCTGGTGGCCATTACAATGTCTCCCCACACAGTTCTGGAGCCGCTGTGGGCTCTCCGGGAACAGCTGTGGGCTTCTGGGTTGCCGATAATCGAACGTTGGCCACATGGGCCACGAGACTCTGGGTTTGGCTGGGAGATCCTCGTGTGCACTGTGTTGCTGGTGTTCATTCCAGTAAAGTGTGGACTCCGCTTAAGAGGAAGAAAGGGGCACTGTGCCCAGAATGAAGTATCTGGAAAAGACATGGAGAAGACCGACCCGGATGCACCAGCCCATGGAGCCGTCGCATCATCGGAGCACAAGGCCAGTCCTCTCCCGCTACAGATCCTTGCTCTGGCTGCCCTGAATCAAGATGTCGGGTACTTTTCTGTGGGAGACGCTACGCAACTGCTGAAGGGAGTTCGGCAAAGGCTGTTGAAGAAGAGCCCTCACCAGCTCACCGATGAAAATCCCATCTGTGGAGCAGCCCAGGACGATGGAGAACCCCCTGCGAGGAATATGCCAGAAGACTTCAAGGACAGCCCTGATCTGCGGGGAAGTGCAGATCCTCCGTCTCAGGACATTGGCAGCTGTGGACTGAGAGGGCAGGAAGAGGCAGGGGAGGCAGGCAGGCCAGAGCTTCCTGACGGAGGTGTGCCGTGGCAGGCCCCCGCTGAGGGCCAGAGCCAACACCACACCCTCAGCCAGATCCTACTGACGGTGATGCATCTGCTAGAGCTCCTTCGAGATCATCTGGAAGGTGGGGGCTCAAGGAGGCAGGTGCAGACTGGCTCCTCCTCCACTGATCACGTGCCCCGTGGGAGCCCCCTGAATCAAGGAAAGCCATCCAGGGCACTGAAGAAGGCACGTCAGGGGAATGAAGAGCTCCCAGGAAACACAACAATCCACCAAGCTGAGCAAGTATCTTTTCACCAGCGAAACAGCCTCCTGGAAAGGGAGATTCAGAAGCTGCACCTGAAGCTCGAGGCAGAGCCTAAGCTGTGCGAAGAGCACCTCAAACACCTGGAGAGGAAGATGATGGAGGAGAAGGCACGCTGCCTGCAAGTGAAGAACGAACTCGCCAAGGTGCGCAGGAAGGTGGATGCTGCCCACTGGAACTTAGGCCTCTACAAGAAGATGGCCGACGACCTGCACCGAGAATGGCAGAGAATCTCCTCCTTGCATGACCGAGAGCGCCTCCTGGTGGAGAACAGAAGTGAGGAGAGCCAGAAGGCTGTTCTGTGGGCAGAGAGGGAGTTCCAAAGGCTCAAGGAAGAAAACCATTGCCTCAGGCAGAAGCTGGCCAACTCTGGGCCCAAGGTCCAGCCTGTCTCCGGGGGGCCTCCTGCTCCTGCTCCTGCTCCTGCTCCAGCTCCAGCTCCTGCTCCTGCTCTTCTGGGCACAGCCTCCAAATGCCCTCAAGGGCCACAGGCTCCCCTCAAAGCCCAGAAGCCCAAGAAAAGAGCAAGGGTGCACTGGCCAGACTCCAAGTTCTCGGGTCCCCTGCAGGTCTGATTCCCTTTCCCAGCAGCCACCAACACTCACAACCAGAGCACAAAAGCTCCTGTGCTTCCTTACCCCTTCAGCCACACCCATTGCTCCTTTGACTGGAGATCCACCCCATTCTTGAACTGATGCTACCTATTCCCTATAGCCATGTGAGAGAGCATTTTTCATTGTTAAGGACCAAAAAAATAAAACGATCACATTGCTGATCCTACTGCGACTGAGAATTGATTGTACGAAGGGATTCTATGCCAAGCAACGAAGGGTTTTAAGTGTCCTTTACTGATCACTTAATTGTCCCAATAACCCAGTGTGTCATAGACTACTGAGGTTCAGAGAGGGGACACAACTTGCCCCAAGATCACACAGCTAGTGAATTTCAGAGCTCCCATTCCAAGCCAAGGTTGTCTAATTACCCACTGATGTGAAAATAACTACCACTCCTACCACTACGATGACTTCTGCTTCTTCATTTCTGAGAGAGAGAAAGAGCGAGGGCACACACACATGCAAGCGGGGGAGGGGCAGGGAGACAGAGATTCCTAGACAGCCTTCGACTCAAGTGCACAACCAGACGCTGGGCTGGATTTCACAGACCATGGGACCACGCCCTGAGCCAAAATCAAGAGTCAGACGTTGACCTGACTAAGCCACACAGGCACCCTTCCCTTGTGCAAGGTACTTCTAGGCAAGCTGCTGTAAGGATCCCAGAAGGGCTTGACAAAATTTTCTCATAGGTCACGTTCTAGTTTGGATGCAAGGATTATGGTGATGCCTAGCTGAGGTAAAGTCCCAGCAAAGCATGGAGGGCAGCCTTTCAGGGTCTCCAACGATTCCCTTCGTGGGTACACCTCGTTTTGTGTTCCATACTCTACCACTGGATTAGAGTCAGGAACTCCTGCCTCACTTCGAAAGGACAGAATATGGCCCGAGAGATAGATAGCATGTCCCTTCTGAGGCTCGTAGACAAAGACACTGGTCTCCTCTTGGGCTTGCTCTCGCTCCCTCACCATTGGTTTCGAGGGAAGCCGCCTGCTCCTTGTGGGCTGTATGATGGAGAGGCCCATGTGGCAAGGAATGAATATTTCTTGCTCACCGCAATGGAGGACCTCTGGCTGCTTGGAGCCACCCGAGTGAGCACACAAGCAGATTTCCCGCCAACAAGCCTGAGATGACTGAAGACCCACATGACATCTTGACTGCAGCCTTGTGAGAGATCCTGAGACACAGGTCCCTGGCTAGATGCACCTGGATGCCTGGCCCACGGAAACCATATGCGGTTATCAATTGGTGTTGTCGGAAGCCCTCTGGGTTGCGGAAAACATTCAAAAAAGACACAAGGGTGAAGCCACAGTTCTGGCTGCTGTCCCACCCCCCTCTCCTGGGCTTGAAATTCCAGGGAAGTCAAGCGATGGTAGCAACCACTGAGAGATTAGGGTAAACAATGCCAGAAAGAGGTCCTCTATTCTGTTCTCCATGTATCTCTCTGAGAGGACATGCCCTCACCTGATCCACCCGAGCCAATAGGTGGCCCATGCAGGAGGAGACAACTGGCCGTGTGGTCCAAGTCGGCTGAGAGCACTAGACCCAGCGTCGCAGAGCCTCCTTGAAGCCAGAAAAAGAGCCCAGAAGTTCCCTGGTGTCCCTAGAGAAGGCACAGAAATTAGATGAGTTGAAAGCCTGGGACCTGGTCATTGGGCTTCTGGGCAAGAGGGGAGATGGCCTGTGGAAGGGACACTGCCTGCAACCCCTCTTGGACCAGACCCCACCTGTCTGCTTTGGGATACTGAGGATTAAGACGAGAGTGAACTAGTGTAGAAGAGATGGTGTTCTAATGCTTGGCAGGTTTAAAGCGACTGAAATCGTTGACATTCCTATTCTCCTCGTCCTCAGGACCACCATTAAGGGGAAGGGGCCTTCAAAGAAGCAAGAGGAGTTTATCACTTACAGCAGCCCTGTCAAGTGTCAATATCCAACCACTCCAGTCCCTTCCACCCCCTTGGCAGCCCCACTGCTTTCATAAGGACACAGATACATTCCCCTACAGGCTTTGGAGCAAACGTTAAGTTTTGATTTCTCTAAGATAAATGCCATAGTGCCATGACCTGCTCCTATGGCGGTAGCAAGTCTAGTTCTCAAAGAATCTGTGTGGAAGGGTTGAGCCACTCTATTGGACACCTGAAATTGATATTATACTGCATGTGAACGGGAATGTAACTCACGGCTTGGAAAAGGAAAAGAAACTCTTAACTGTTTTCAAGAGTCAGCTCTATCATTTTCCATTCCCAACTGTGATGCGGGAGTGATCCAGTCATTCCACATCCTGCCTTGCATTTGGTGGTGGGGTCTCTCTCTCCCTCTCTAGCGCATTTGGTTTGAATCACTGTGATAGGTGTGCAGTGAGAGCTCACTGGAGTTTTCATTTGAATTGCCCCAATGGCAACTTTCTATGTGGTTTCCATCTGTCTACGCTTTGGTAAAGGTGGCAGGCCCTTTACTTTTTCCCCACCCCCCTTCTATTTCCTTTTGCTAACTAGATTGCATGCTTACTTGGGGATCAAATTCTGAGTTTCCATGCTTCAGACAGGAGTCCTCTATTAGCTATGTGATTTGGACCTATTTCCTCCAAGTTGGTAGCTTGTCTTTTGGGTCTTCTTAAGGAGGTCTTTCACACGGCACAGATTTACAATTCTGATTGTTGGATAAAGTCTAATTAATCAACTTTACCTTAGGGAAAATAATTGGATGTTCGACTGGAGGATTCTTTACCTAGCTTTCCATTCTGGAAATTTTCCCCCACATTTTCCCTATAAGATTTATCATTTTCCATGTAAGGCAGTGATTAATTTTGAGCTACTTTTTAAAATACTCTTTTTTTCTTTTTTCCCTTTGAAAGAGTGAACATGTGCATGAGCGGGCAGGGGCCTGGAGGGAGAAGGGAAAAGAGCATCCTCAAGCAGCCTCGCCAGTGAGCTTGGAGCCTGACTTTGTCCCGGGACGCTGAGAGCTTCACAAGAGCCGAAATGAAGAGCTGGCTGCCGCACAGGCTGCCTCACCCAGGCAGCCTGAGTTAAGTTTTGTATAGGGTTTGATACTTAGATTGTGGTCCCCGGCCTCCTCGTCCTCCACCTCCTCCTCCCCTCTCCCGCTCCCTCTTCTGCTTCTCCTTCTTCTTTGCCTATGCATGTCCACTTGCTCTAGCACCATTTATTCAAAACGCTGTCACTCCTCCACTGAACGGCTTTTTACCTTTGTCAAGGCCCCATTCGACATATGGGTGTAGTTCTCTTTCTGGGTCCATGATCTATTCCACTTATCCATCTTTATTCTGTTCCATTGGTCTAGCTCTTCACCAACACCACGCACTTTTGATTACTGTAGACGAATATCTTGAAATGGGGTAGAAGGATTCTTCTGGTTTTCTTCTTTAGTTTTAGTTTCTCCTCTTTTTCTAGGTCCTAAAATAGAAAGATTATAGTTTTAAGACTCCTTTCCTTTTTAGAGAGAGAGAGAGAGACAGACACAGAGACAGAGACAGAGACAGAGAAACGGATGCGGTGCAGAAAGAGAGAGAGATGATTAAGCAGCCACCATGCCCAGCACCAGCACAATGCAGGTTCAGCCTCACTATCCCAAGGTTGACCATGACCCGAGTCAAAATCAAGAGTTGGACTAACTGACTGAGCCACCCAGATGCTCCTCCTCCTTTCTAATGTATGCATTGAGTGCTAAAAATTGAGCTCTCTGTTGATTTAGCTGTGTCCCATCAATTTTAATACGTTGTAGTTTTATTTTCCTTCGGGCCAGTGCACTGAAATTTTATCTTTTGTCTCCGATAATCTAGAAAGTTACTTTCTACGTGTTTAGATTTTGTTATCTTTCTCCCTTTGATATCTAGTTTCATTTTTAACTTTTTTTTATAAGTGTCAAAGTTTAATTCCAAGACAATGCTACATAGGGTTGCATTTTTTTCAGGTCCACAATATAGAGATTCTCCTCCGCTGCCCAACGACTGTTAGCTCCTGTTGCCAGGCACTGATTTGCGTTGGAGTCTCGGGTGCACCTCCCCCACCCCTACTCCCTTCAGCTCCTGTTGCCAGGCACTGGTTTGCATTGGAGACGGAACCCTCGTAGGGGTTCCAAGCAGTTTCTAGTGGCCGAGAGGACACTGGTGATCAGAGACAAAGCCCCCAGGCTCTCTGGAGCCAGCTGGTGGCCATTACAATGTCTCCCCACACAGTTCTGGAGCCGCTGTGGGCTCTCCGGGAACAGCTGTGGGCTTCTGGGTTGCCGATAATCGAACGTTGGCCACATGGGCCACGAGACTCTGGGTTTGGCTGGGAGATCCTCGTGTGCACTGTGTTGCTGGTGTTCATTCCAGTAAAGTGTGGACTCCGCTTAAGAGGAAGAAAGGGGCACTGTGCCCAGAATGAAGTATCTGGAAAAGACATGGAGAAGACCGACCCGGATGCACCAGCCCATGGAGCCGTCGCATCATCGGAGCACAAGGCCAGTCCTCTCCCGCTACAGATCCTTGCTCTGGCTGCCCTGAATCAAGATGTCGGGTACTTTTCTGTGGGAGACGCTACGCAACTGCTGAAGGGAGTTCGGCAAAGGCTGTTGAAGAAGAGCCCTCACCAGCTCACCGATGAAAATCCCATCTGTGGAGCAGCCCAGGACGATGGAGAACCCCCTGCGAGGAATATGCCAGAAGACTTCAAGGACAGCCCTGATCTGCGGGGAAGTGCAGATCCTCCGTCTCAGGACATTGGCAGCTGTGGACTGAGAGGGCAGGAAGAGGCAGGGGAGGCAGGCAGGCCAGAGCTTCCTGACGGAGGTGTGCCGTGGCAGGCCCCCGCTGAGGGCCAGAGCCAACACCACACCCTCAGCCAGATCCTACTGACGGTGATGCATCTGCTAGAGCTCCTTCGAGATCATCTGGAAGGTGGGGGCTCAAGGAGGCAGGTGCAGACTGGCTCCTCCTCCACTGATCACGTGCCCCGTGGGAGCCCCCTGAATCAAGGAAAGCCATCCAGGGCACTGAAGAAGGCACGTCAGGGGAATGAAGAGCTCCCAGGAAACACAACAATCCACCAAGCTGAGCAAGTATCTTTTCACCAGCGAAACAGCCTCCTGGAAAGGGAGATTCAGAAGCTGCACCTGAAGCTCGAGGCAGAGCCTAAGCTGTGCGAAGAGCACCTCAAACACCTGGAGAGGAAGATGATGGAGGAGAAGGCACGCTGCCTGCAAGTGAAGAACGAACTCGCCAAGGTGCGCAGGAAGGTGGATGCTGCCCACTGGAACTTAGGCCTCTACAAGAAGATGGCCGACGACCTGCACCGAGAATGGCAGAGAATCTCCTCCTTGCATGACCGAGAGCGCCTCCTGGTGGAGAACAGAAGTGAGGAGAGCCAGAAGGCTGTTCTGTGGGCAGAGAGGGAGTTCCAAAGGCTCAAGGAAGAAAACCATTGCCTCAGGCAGAAGCTGGCCAACTCTGGGCCCAAGGTCCAGCCTGTCTCCGGGGGGCCTCCTGCTCCTGCTCCTGCTCCTGCTCCAGCTCCAGCTCCTGCTCCTGCTCTTCTGGGCACAGCCTCCAAATGCCCTCAAGGGCCACAGGCTCCCCTCAAAGCCCAGAAGCCCAAGAAGGGAGCAAGGGTGCACTGGCCAGACTCCAAGTTCTCGGGTCCCCTGCAGGTCTGATTCCCTTTCCCAGCAGCCACCAACACTCACAACCAGAGCACAAAAGCTCCTGTGCTTCCTTACCCCTTCAGCCACACCCATTGCTCCTTTGACTGGAGATCCACCCCATTCTTGAACTGATGCTACCTATTCCCTATAGCCATGTGAGAGAGCATTTTTCATTGTTAAGGACCAAAAAAATAAAACGATCAAATTGCTGATCCTACTGCGACTGAGAATTGATTGTACGAAGGGATTCTATGCCAAGCAACGAAGGGTTTTAAGTGTCCTTTACTGATCACTTAATTGTCCCAATAACCCAGTGTGTCATAGACTACTGAGGTTCAGAGAGGGGACACAACTTGCCCCAAGATCACACAGCTATTGAATTTCAGAGCTCCCATTCCAAGCCAAGGTTGTCTAATTACCCACTGATGTGAAAATAACTACCACTCCTACCACTACGATGACTTCTGCTTCTTCATTTCTGAGAGAGAGAAAGAGCGAGGGCACACACACATGCAAGCGGGGGAGGGGCAGGGAGACAGAGATTCCTAGACAGCCTTCGACTCAAGTGCACAACCAGACGCTGGGCTGGATTTCACAGACCATGGGAAGACGCCCTGAGCCGAAATCAAGAGTCAGACGTTGACCTGACTAAGCCACACAGGCACCCTTCCCTTGTGCAAGGTACTTCTAGGCAAGCTGCTGTAAGGATCCCAGAAGGGCTTGACAAAATTTTCTCATAGGTCACGTTCTAGTTTGGATGCAAGGATTATGGTGATGCCTAGCTGAGGTAAAGTCCCAGCAAAGCATGGAGGGCAGCCTTTCAGGGTCTCCAACGATTCCCTTCGTGGGTACACCTCGTTTTGTGTTCCATACTCTACCACTGGATTAGAGTCAGGAACTCCTGCCTCACTTCGAAAGGACAGAATATGGCCCGAGAGATAGATAGCATGTCCCTTCTGAGGCTCGTAGACAAAGACACTGGTCTCCTCTTGGGCTTGCTCTCGCTCCCTCACCATTGGTTTCGAGGGAAGCCGCCTGCTCCTTGTGGGCTGTATGATGGAGAGGCCCATGTGGCAAGGAATGAATATTTCTTGCTCACCGCAATGGAGGACCTCTGGCTGCTAGGAGCCACCCGAGTGAGCACACAAGCAGATTTCCCGCCAACAAGCCTGGAGATGACTGAAGACCCACATGACATCTTGACTGCAGCCTTGTGAGAGATCCTGAGACACAGGTCCCTGGCTAGATGCACCTGGATGCCTGGCCCACGGAAACCATATGCGGTTATCAATTGGTGTTGTCGGAAGCCCTCTGGGTTGCGGAAAACATTCAAAAAAGACACAAGGGTGAAGCCACAGTTCTGGCTGCTGACCCACCCCCCTCTCCTGGGCTTGAAATTCCAGGGAAGTCAAGCGATGGTAGCAACCACTGAGAGATTAGGGTAAACAATGCCAGAAAGAGGTCCTCTATTCTGTTCTCCATGTATCTCTCTGAGAGGACATGCCCTCACCTGATCCACCCGAGCCAATAGGTGGCCCATGCAGGAGGAGACAACTGGCCGTGTGGTCCAAGTCGGCTGAGAGCACTAGACCCAGCGTCGCAGAGCCTCCTTGAAGCCAGAAAAAGAGCCCAGAAGTTCCCTGGTGTCCCTAGAGAAGGCACAGAAATTAGATGAGTTGAAAGCCTGGGACCTGGTCATTGGGCTTCTGGGCAAGAGGGGAGATGGCCTGTGGAAGGGACACTGCCTGCAACCCCTCTTGGACCAGACCCCACCTGTCTGCTTTGGGATACTGAGGATTAAGACGAGAGTGAACTAGTGTAGAAGAGATGGTGTTCTAATGCTTGGCAGGTTTAAAGCGATTGAAATCGTTGACATTCCTATTCTCCTCGTCCTCAGGACCACCATTAAGGGGAAGGGGCCTTCAAAGAAGCAAGAGGAGTTTATCACTTACAGCAGCCCTGTCAAGTGTCAATATCCAACCACTCCAGTCCCTTCCACCCCCTTGGCAGCCCCACTGCTTTCATAAGGACACAGATACATTCCCCTACAGGCTTTGGAGCAAACGTTAAGTTTTGATTTCTCTAAGATAAATGCCATAGTGCCATGACCTGCTCCTATGGCGGTAGCAAGTCTAGTTCTCAAAGAATCTGTGTGGAAGGGTTGAGCCACTCTATTGGACACCTGAAATTGATATTATACTGCATGTGAACGGGAATGTAACTCACGGCTTGGAAAAGGAAAAGAAACTCTTAACTGTTTTCAAGAGTCAGCTCTATCATTTTCCATTCCCAACTGTGATGCGGGAGTGATCCAGTCATTCCACATCCTGCCTTGCATTTGGTGGTGGGGTCTCTCTCTCCCTCTCTGGCGCATTTGGTTTGAATCACTGTGATAGGTGTGCAGTGAGAGCTCACTGGAGTTTTCATTTGAATTGCCCCAATGGCAACTTTCTA
Source organism: Mustela nivalis (assembly GCF_964662115.1). Taxonomy (NCBI): domain Eukaryota; kingdom Metazoa; phylum Chordata; class Mammalia; order Carnivora; family Mustelidae; genus Mustela; species Mustela nivalis. The sequence continues at coordinate 71,307,922 of NC_139021.1, forward strand.
TGTGGTTTCCATCTGTCTACGCTTTGGTAAAGGTGGCAGGCCCTTTACTTTTTCCCCACCCCCCTTCTATTTCCTTTTGCTAACTAGATTGCATGCTTACTTGGGGATCAAATTCTGAGTTTCCATGCTTCAGACAGGAGTCCTCTATTAGCTATGTGATTTGGACCTATTTCCTCCAAGTTGGTAGCTTGTCTTTTGGGTCTTCTTAAGGAGGTCTTTCACACGGCACAGGTTTACAATTCTGATTGTTGGATAAAGTCTAATTAATCAACTTTACCTTAGGGAAAATAATTGGATGTTCGACTGGAGGATTCTTTACCTAGCTTTCCATTCTGGAAATTTTTCCCCACATTTTCCCTATAAGATTTATCATTTTCCATGTAAGGCAGTGATTAATTTTGAGCTACTTTTTAAAATACTCTTTTTTTCTTTTTTTCCTTTGGGAGAGTGAACATGTGCATGAGCGGGCAGGGGCCTGGAGGGAGAAGGGAAAAGAGCATCCTCAAGCAGCCTCGCCAGTGAGCTTGGAGCCTGACTTTGTCCCGGGACGCTGAGAGCTTGACAAGAGCCGAAATCAAGAGCTGGCTGCCGCACAGGCTGCCTCACCCAGGCAGCCTGAGTTAAGTTTTGTATAGGGTTTGAAACTTAGATTGTGGTCCCTGGCCTCCTCGTCCTCCACCTCCTCCACCCCTCTCCCGCTCCCTCTTCTGCTTCTCCTTCTTCTTTGCCTATGCATGTCCACTTGCTCTAGCACCATTTATTCAAAACGCTGTCACTCCTCCACTGAACGGCTTTTTACCTTTGTCAAGGCCCCATTCGACATATGGGTGTAGTTCTCTTTCTGGGTCCCTGATCTGTTCCACTTATCCATCTTTATTCTGTTCCATTGGTCTAGCTCTTCACCAACACCACGCACTTTTGATTACTGTAGACGAATATCTTGAAATGGGGTAGAAGGATTCTTCTGGTTTTCTTCTTTAGTTTTAGTTTCTCCTCTTTTTCTAGGTCCTAAAATAGAAAGATTATAGTTTTGAGACTCCTTTCCTTTTTAGAGAGAGAGAGAGAGACAGACACAGAGACAGAGACAGAGACAGAGAAACGGATGCGGTGCAGAAAGAGAGAGAGATGATTAAGCAGCCACCATGCCCAGCACCATCACAATGCAGGTTCAGCCTCACTATCCCAAGGTTGACCATGACCCGAGTCAAAATCAAGAGTTGGACTAACTGACTGAGCCACCCAGATGCTCCTCCTCCTTTCTAATGTATGCATTGAGTGCTAAAAATTGAGCTCTCTGTTGATTTAGCTGTGTCCCATCAATTTTAATACGTTGTAGTTTTATTTTCCTTCGGGCCAGTGCACTGAAATTTTATCTTTTGTCTCCGATAATCTAGAAAGTTACTTTCTACGTGTTTAGATTTTGTTATGTTTCTCCCTTTGATATCTAGTTTCATTTTTAACTTTTTTTTATAAGTGTCAAAGTTTAATTCCAAGACAATGCTACATAGGGTTGCATTTTTTTCAGGTCCACAATATAGAGATTCTCCTCCGCTGCCCAACGACTGTTAGCTCCTGTTGCCAGGCACTGATTTGCGTTGGAGTCTCGGGTGCACCTCCCCCACCCCTACTCCCTTCAGCTCCTGTTGCCAGGCACTGGTTTGCATTGGAGACGGAACTCTCGTAGGGGTTCCAAGCAGGTTCTAGTGGCCGAGAGGACACTGGTGATCAGAGACAAAGCCCCCAGGCTCTCTGGAACCAGCTGGTGGCCATTACAATGTCTCCCCACACAGTTCTGGAGCCGCTGTGGGCTCTCCGGGAACAGCTGTGGGCTTCTGGGTTGCCGATAATCGAACGTTGGCCACATGGGCCACGAGACTCTGGGTTTGGCTGGGAGATCCTCGTGTGCACTGTGTTGCTGGTGTTCATTCCAGTAAAGTGTGGACTCTGCTTAAGAGGAAGAAAGGGGCACTGTGCCCAGAATGAAGTATCTGGAAAAGTCATGGAGAAGACCGACCCGGATGCACCAGCCCATGGAGCCGTCGCATCATCGGAGCACAAGGCCAGTCCTCTCCCGCTACAGATCCTTGCTCTGGCTGCCCTGAATCAAGATGTCGGGTACTTTTCTGTGGGAGACGCTACGCAACTGCTGAAGGGAGTTCGGCAAAGGCTGTTGAAGAAGAGCCCTCACCAGCTCACCGATGAAAATCCCATCTGTGGAGCAGCCCAGGACGATGGAGAACCCCCTGCGAGGAATATGCCAGAAGACTTCAAGAACAGCCCTGATCTGCGGGGAAGTGCAGATCCTCCGTCTCAGGACATTGGCAGCTGTGGACTGAGAGGGCAGGAAGAGGCAGGGGAGGCAGGCAGGCCAGAGCTTCCTGACGGAGGTGTGCCGTGGCAGGCCCCCGCTGAGGGCCAGAGCCAACACCACACCCTCAGCCAGATCCTACTGACGGTGATGCATCTGCTAGAGCTCCTTCGAGATCATCTGGAAGGTGGGGGCTCAAGGAGGCAGGTGCAGACTGGCTCCTCCTCCACTGATCACGTGCCCCGTGGGAGCCCCCTGAATCAAGGAAAGCCATCCAGGGCACTGAAGAAGGCACGTCAGGGGAATGAAGAGCTCCCAGGAAACACAACAATCCACCAAGCTGAGCAAGTATCTTTTCACCAGCGAAACAGCCTCCTGGAAAGGGAGATTCAGAAGCTGCACCTGAAGCTCGAGGCAGAGCCTAAGCTGTGCGAAGAGCACCTCAAACACCTGGAGAGGAAGATGATGGAGGAGAAGGCACGCTGCCTGCAAGTGAAGAACGAACTCGCCAAGGTGCGCAGGAAGGTGGATGCTGCCCACTGGAACTTAGGCCTCTACAAGAAGATGGCCGACGACCTGCACCGAGAATGGCAGAGAATCTCCTCCTTGCATGACCGAGAGCGCCTCCTGGTGGAGAACAGAAGTGAGGAGAGCCAGAAGGCTGTTCTGTGGGCAGAGAGGGAGTTCCAAAGGCTCAAGGAAGAAAACCATTGCCTCAGGCAGAAGCTGGCCAACTCTGGGCCCAAGGTCCAGCCTGTCTCCGGGGGGCCTCCTGCTCCTGCTCCTGCTCCTGCTCCAGCTCCAGCTCCTGCTCCTGCTCTTCTGGGCACAGCCTCCAAATGCCCTCAAGGGCCACAGGCTCCCCTCAAAGCCCAGAAGCCCAAGAAGGGAGCAAGGGTGCACTGGCCAGACTCCAAGTTCTCGGGTCCCCTGCAGGTCTGATTCCCTTTCCCAGCAGCCACCAACACTCACAACCAGAGCACAAAAGCTCCTGTGCTTCCTTACCCCTTCAGCCACACCCATTGCTCCTTTGACTGGAGATCCACCCCATTCTTGAACTGATGCTACCTATTCCCTATAGCCATGTGAGAGAGCATTTTTCATTGTTAAGGACCAAAAAAATAAAACGATCAAATTGCTGATCCTACTGCGACTGAGAATTGATTGTACGAAGGGATTCTATGCCAAGCAACGAAGGGTTTTAAGTGTCCTTTACTGATCACTTAATTGTCCCAATAACCCAGTGTGTCATAGACTACTGAGATTCAGAGAGGGGACACAACTTGCCCCAAGATCACACAGCTATTGAATTTCAGAGCTCCCATTCCAAGCCAAGGTTGTCTAATTACCCACTGATGTGAAAATAACTACCACTCCTACCACTACGATGACTTCTGCTTCTTCATTTCTGAGAGAGAGAAAGAGCGAGGGCACACACACATGCAAGCGGGGGAGGGGCAGGGAGACAGAGATTCCTAGACAGCCTTCGACTCAAGTGCACAACCAGACGCTGGGCTGGATTTCACAGACCATGGGAAGACGCCCTGAGCCGAAATCAAGAGTCAGACGTTGACCTGACTAAGCCACACAGGCACCCTTCCCTTGTGCAAGGTACTTCTAGGCAAGCTGCTGTAAGGATCCCAGAAGGGCTTGACAAAATTTTCTCATAGGTCACGTTCTAGTTTGGATGCAAGGATTATGGTGATGCCTAGCTGAGGTAAAGTCCCAGCAAAGCATGGAGGGCAGCCTTTCAGGGTCTCCAACGATTCCCTTCGTGGGTACACCTCGTTTTGTGTTCCATACTCTACCACTGGATTAGAGTCAGGAACTCCTGCCTCACTTCGAAAGGACAGAATATGGCCCGAGAGATAGATAGCATGTCCCTTCTGAGGCTCGTAGACAAAGACACTGGTCTCCTCTTGGGCTTGCTCTCGCTCCCTCACCATTGGTTTCGAGGGAAGCCGCCTGCTCCTTGTGGGCTGTATGATGGAGAGGCCCATGTGGCAAGGAATGAATATTTCTTGCTCACCGCAATGGAGGACCTCTGGCTGCTTGGAGCCACCCGAGTGAGCACACAAGCAGATTTCCCGCCAACAAGCCTGGAGATGACTGAAGACCCACATGACATCTTGACTGCAGCCTTGTGAGAGATCCTGAGACACAGGTCCCTGGCTAGATGCACCTGGATGCCTGGCCCACGGAAACCATATGCGGTTATCAATTGGTGTTGTCGGAAGCCCTCTGGGTTGCGGAAAACATTAAAAAAGACACAAGGGTGAAGCCACAGTTCTGGCTGCTGACCCACCCCCCTCTCCTGGGCTTGAAATTCCAGGGAAGTCAAGCGATGGTAGCAACCACTGAGAGATTAGGGTAAACAATGCCAGAAAGAGGTCCTCTATTCTGTTCTCCATGTATCTCTCTGAGAGGACATGCCCTCACCTGATCCACCCGAGCCAATAGGTGGCCCATGCAGGAGGAGACAACTGGCCGTGTGGTCCAAGTCGGCTGAGAGCACTAGACCCAGCGTCGCAGAGCCTCCTTGAAGCCAGAAAAAGAGCCCAGAAGTTCCCTGGTGTCCCTAGAGAAGGCACAGAAATTAGATGAGTTGAAAGCCTGGGACCTGGTCATTGGGCTTCTGGGCAAGAGGGGAGATGGCCTGTGGAAGGGACACTGCCTGCAACCCCTCTTGGACCAGACCCCACCTGTCTGCTTTGGGATACTGAGGATTAAGACGAGAGTGAACTAGTGTAGAAGAGATGGTGTTCTAATGCTTGGCAGGTTGAAAGCGATTGAAATCGTTGACATTCCTATTCTCCTCGTCCTCAGGACCACCATTAAGGGGAAGGGGCCTTCAAAGAAGCAAGAGGAGTTTATCACTTACAGCAGCCCTGTCAAGTGTCAATATCCAACCACTCCAGTCCCTTCCACCCCCTTGGCAGCCCCACTGCTTTCATAAGGACACAGATACATTCCCCTACAGGCTTTGGAGCAAACGTTAAGTTTTGATTTCTCTAAGATAAATGCCATAGTGCCATGACCTGCTCCTATGGCGGTAGCAAGTCTAGTTCTCAAAGAATCTGTGTGGAAGGGTTGAGCCACTCTATTGGACACCTGAAATTGATATTATACTGCATGTGAACGGGAATGTAACTCACGGCTTGGAAAAGGAAAAGAAACTCTTAACTGTTTTCAAGAGTCAGCTCTATCATTTTCCATTCCCAACTGTGATGCGGGAGTGATCCAGTCATTCCACATCCTGCCTTGCATTTGGTGGTGGGGTCTCTCTCTCCCTCTCTGGCGCATTTGGTTTGAATCACTGTGATAGGTGTGCAGTGAGAGCTCACTGGAGTTTTCATTTGAATTGCCCCAATGGCAACTTTCTATGTGGTTTCCATCTGTCTACGCTTTGGTAAAGGTGGCAGGCCCTTTACTTTTTCCCCACCCCCCTTCTATTTCCTTTTGCTAACTAGATTGCATGCTTACTTGGGGATCAAATTCTGAGTTTCCATGCTTCAGACAGGAGTCCTCTATTAGCTATGTGATTTGGACCTATTTCCTCCAAGTTGGTAGCTTGTCTTTTGGGTCTTCTTAAGGAGGTCTTTCACACGGCACAGGTTTACAATTCTGATTGTTGGATAAAGTCTAATTAATCAACTTTACCTTAGGGAAAATAATTGGATGTTCGACTGGAGGATTCTTTACCTAGCTTTCCATTCTGGAAATTTTTCCCCACATTTTCCCTATAAGATTTATCATTTTCCATGTAAGGCAGTGATTAATTTTGAGCTACTTTTTAAAATACTCTTTTTTTCTTTTTTTCCTTTGGGAGAGTGAACATGTGCATGAGCGGGCAGGGGCCTGGAGGGAGAAGGGAAAAGAGCATCCTCAAGCAGCCTCGCCAGTGAGCTTGGAGCCTGACTTTGTCCCGGGACGCTGAGAGCTTGACAAGAGCCGAAATCAAGAGCTGGCTGCCGCACAGGCTGCCTCACCCAGGCAGCCTGAGTTAAGTTTTGTATAGGGTTTGAAACTTAGATTGTGGTCCCTGGCCTCCTCGTCCTCCACCTCCTCCACCCCTCTCCCGCTCCCTCTTCTGCTTCTCCTTCTTCTTTGCCTATGCATGTCCACTTGCTCTAGCACCATTTATTCAAAACGCTGTCACTCCTCCACTGAACGGCTTTTTACCTTTGTCAAGGCCCCATTCGACATATGGGTGTAGTTCTCTTTCTGGGTCCCTGATCTGTTCCACTTATCCATCTTTATTCTGTTCCATTGGTCTAGCTCTTCACCAACACCACGCACTTTTGATTACTGTAGACGAATATCTTGAAATGGGGTAGAAGGATTCTTCTGGTTTTCTTCTTTAGTTTTAGTTTCTCCTCTTTTTCTAGGTCCTAAAATAGAAAGATTATAGTTTTGAGACTCCTTTCCTTTTTAGAGAGAGAGAGAGAGACAGACACAGAGACAGAGACAGAGACAGAGAAACGGATGCGGTGCAGAAAGAGAGAGAGATGATTAAGCAGCCACCATGCCCAGCACCATCACAATGCAGGTTCAGCCTCACTATCCCAAGGTTGACCATGACCCGAGTCAAAATCAAGAGTTGGAGTAACTGACTGAGCCACCCAGATGCTCCTCCTCCTTTCTAATGTATGCATTGAGTGCTAAAAATTGAGCTCTCTGTTGATTTAGCTGTGTCCCATCAATTTTAATACGTTGTAGTTTTATTTTCCTTCGGGCCAGTGCACTGAAATTTTATCTTTTGTCTCCGATAATCTAGAAAGTTACTTTCTACGTGTTTAGATTTTGTTATGTTTCTCCCTTTGATATCTAGTTTCATTTTTAACTTTTTTTTATAAGTGTCAAAGTTTAATTCCAAGACAATGCTACATAGGGTTGCATTTTTTTCAGGTCCACAATATAGAGATTCTCCTCCGCTGCCCAACGACTGTTAGCTCCTGTTGCCAGGCACTGATTTGCGTTGGAGTCTCGGGTGCACCTCCCCCACCCCTACTCCCTTCAGCTCCTGTTGCCAGGCACTGGTTTGCATTGGAGACGGAACTCTCGTAGGGGTTCCAAGCAGGTTCTAGTGGCCGAGAGGACACTGGTGATCAGAGACAAAGCCCCCAGGCTCTCTGGAACCAGCTGGTGGCCATTACAATGTCTCCCCACACAGTTCTGGAGCCGCTGTGGGCTCTCCGGGAACAGCTGTGGGCTTCTGGGTTGCCGATAATCGAACGTTGGCCACATGGGCCACGAGACTCTGGGTTTGGCTGGGAGATCCTCGTGTGCACTGTGTTGCTGGTGTTCATTCCAGTAAAGTGTGGACTCCGCTTAAGAGGAAGAAAGGGGCACTGTGCCCAGAATGAAGTATCTGGAAAAGACATGGAGAAGACCGACCCGGATGCACCAGCCCATGGAGCCGTCGCATCATCGGAGCACAAGGCCAGTCCTCTCCCGCTACAGATCCTTGCTCTGGCTGCCCTGAATCAAGATGTCGGGTACTTTTCTGTGGGAGACGCTACGCAACTGCTGAAGGGAGTTCGGCAAAGGCTGTTGAAGAAGAGCCCTCACCAGCTCACCGATGAAAATCCCATCTGTGGAGCAGCCCAGGACGATGGAGAACCCCCTGCGAGGAATATGCCAGAAGACTTCAAGGACAGCCCTGATCTGCGGGGAAGTGCAGATCCTCCGTCTCAGGACATTGGCAGCTGTGGACTGAGAGGGCAGGAAGAGGCAGGGGAGGCAGGCAGGCCAGAGCTTCCTGACGGAGGTGTGCCGTGGCAGGCCCCCGCTGAGGGCCAGAGCCAACACCACACCCTCAGCCAGATCCTACTGACGGTGATGCATCTGCTAGAGCTCCTTCGAGATCATCTGGAAGGTGGGGGCTCAAGGAGGCAGGTGCAGACTGGCTCCTCCTCCACTGATCACGTGCCCCGTGGGAGCCCCCTGAATCAAGGAAAGCCATCCAGGGCACTGAAGAAGGCACGTCAGGGGAATGAAGAGCTCCCAGGAAACACAACAATCCACCAAGCTGAGCAAGTATCTTTTCACCAGCGAAACAGCCTCCTGGAAAGGGAGATTCAGAAGCTGCACCTGAAGCTCGAGGCAGAGCCTAAGCTGTGCGAAGAGCACCTCAAACACCTGGAGAGGAAGATGATGGAGGAGAAGGCACGCTGCCTGCAAGTGAAGAACGAACTCGCCAAGGTGCGCAGGAAGGTGGATGCTGCCCACTGGAACTTAGGCCTCTACAAGAAGATGGCCGACGACCTGCACCGAGAATGGCAGAGAATCTCCTCCTTGCATGACCGAGAGCGCCTCCTGGTGGAGAACAGAAGTGAGGAGAGCCAGAAGGCTGTTCTGTGGGCAGAGAGGGAGTTCCAAAGGCTCAAGGAAGAAAACCATTGCCTCAGGCAGAAGCTGGCCAACTCTGGGCCCAAGGTCCAGCCTGTCTCCGGGGGGCCTCCTGCTCCTGCTCCTGCTCCTGCTCCAGCTCCAGCTCCTGCTCCTGCTCTTCTGGGCACAGCCTCCAAATGCCCTCAAGGGCCACAGGCTCCCCTCAAAGCCCAGAAGCCCAAGAAGGGAGCAAGGGTGCACTGGCCAGACTCCAAGTTCTCGGGTCCCCTGCAGGTCTGATTCCCTTTCCCAGCAGCCACCAACACTCACAACCAGAGCACAAAAGCTCCTGTGCTTCCTTACCCCTTCAGCCACACCCATTGCTCCTTTGACTGGAGATCCACCCCATTCTTGAACTGATGCTACCTATTCCCTATAGCCATGTGAGAGAGCATTTTTCATTGTTAAGGACCAAAAAAATAAAACGATCACATTGCTGATCCTACTGCGACTGAGAATTGATTGTATGAAGGGATTCTATGCCAAGCAACGAAGGGTTTTAAGTGTCCTTTACTGATCACTTAATTGTCCCAATAACCCAGTGTGTCATAGACTACTGAGGTTCAGAGAGGGGACACAACTTGCCCCAAGATCACACAGCTAGTGAATTTCAGAGCTCCCATTCCAAGCCAAGGTTGTCTAATTACCCACTGATGTGAAAATAACTACCACTCCTACCACTACGATGACTTCTGCTTCTTCATTTCTGAGAGAGAGAAAGAGCGAGGGCACACACACATGCAAGCGGGGGAGGGGCAGGGAGACAGAGATTCCTAGACAGCCTTCGACTCAAGTGCACAACCAGACGCTGGGCTGGATTTCACAGACCATGGGAAGACGCCCTGAGCCGAAATCAAGAGTCAGACGTTGACCTGACTAAGCCACACAGGCACCCTTCCCTTGTGCAAGGTACTTCTAGGCAAGCTGCTGTAAGGATCCCAGAAGGGCTTGACAAAATTTTCTCATAGGTCACGTTCTAGTTTGGATGCAAGGATTATGGTGATGCCTAGCTGAGGTAAAGTCCCAGCAAAGCATGGAGGGCAGCCTTTCAGGGTCTCCAACGATTCCCTTCGTGGGTACACCTCGTTTTGTGTTCCATACTCTACCACTGGATTAGAGTCAGGAACTCCTGCCTCACTTCGAAAGGACAGAATATGGCCCGAGAGATAGATAGCATGTCCCTTCTGAGGCTCGTAGACAAAGACACTGGTCTCCTCTTGGGCTTGCTCTCGCTCCCTCACCATTGGTTTCGAGGGAAGCCGCCTGCTCCTTGTGGGCTGTATGATGGAGAGGCCCATGTGGCAAGGAATGAATATTTCTTGCTCACCGCAATGGAGGACCTCTGGCTGCTTGGAGCCACCCGAGTGAGCACACAAGCAGATTTCCCGCCAACAAGCCTGGAGATGACTGAAGACCCACATGACATCTTGACTGCAGCCTTGTGAGAGATCCTGAGACACAGGTCCCTGGCTAGATGCACCTGGATGCCTGGCCCACGGAAACCATATGCGGTTATCAATTGGTGTTGTCGGAAGCCCTCTGGGTTGCGGAAAACATTCAAAAAAGACACAAGGGTGAAGCCACAGTTCTGGCTGCTGACCCACCCCCCTCTCCTGGGCTTGAAATTCCAGGGAAGTCAAGCGATGGTAGCAACCACTGAGAGATTAGGGTAAACAATGCCAGAAAGAGGTCCTCTATTCTGTTCTCCATGTATCTCTCTGAGAGGACATGCCCTCACCTGATCCACCCGAGCCAATAGGTGGCCCATGCAGGAGGAGACAACTGGCCGTGTGGTCCAAGTCGGCTGAGAGCACTAGACCCAGCGTCGCAGAGCCTCCTTGAAGCCAGAAAAAGAGCCCAGAAGTTCCCTGGTGTCCCTAGAGAAGGCACAGAAATTAGATGAGTTGAAAGCCTGGGACCTGGTCATTGGGCTTCTGGGCAAGAGGGGAGATGGCCTGTGGAAGGGACACTGCCTGCAACCCCTCTTGGACCAGACCCCACCTGTCTGCTTTGGGATACTGAGGATTAAGACGAGAGTGAACTAGTGTAGAAGAGATGGTGTTCTAATGCTTGGCAGGTTTAAAGCGATTGAAATCGTTGACATTCCTATTCTCCTCGTCCTCAGGACCACCATTAAGGGGAAGGGGCCTTCAAAGAAGCAAGAGGAGTTTATCACTTACAGCAGCCCTGTCAAGTGTCAATATCCAACCACTCCAGTCCCTTCCACCCCCTTGGCAGCCCCACTGCTTTCATAAGGACATAGATACATTCCCCTACAGGCTTTGGAGCAAACGTTAAGTTTTGATTTCTCTAAGATAAATGCCATAGTGCCATGACCTGCTCCTATGGCGGTAGCAAGTCTAGTTCTCAAAGAATCTGTGTGGAAGGGTTGAGCCACTCTATTGGACACCTGAAATTGATATTATACTGCATGTGAACGGGAATGTAACTCACGGCTTGGAAAAGGAAAAGAAACTCTTAACTGTTTTCAAGAGTCAGCTCTATCATTTTCCATTCCCAACTGTGATGCGGGAGTGATCCAGTCATTCCACATCCTGCCTTGCATTTGGTGGTGGGGTCTCTCTCTCCCTCTCTGGCGCATTTGGTTTGAATCACTGTGATAGGTGTGCAGTGAGAGCTCACTGGAGTTTTCATTTGAATTGCCCCAATGGCAACTTTCTATGTGGTTTCCATCTGTCTACGCTTTGGTAAAGGTGGCAGGCCCTTTACTTTTTCCCCACCCCCCTTCTATTTCCTTTTGCTAACTAGATTGCATGCTTACTTGGGGATCAAATTCTGAGTTTCCATGCTTCAGACAGGAGTCCTCTATTAGCTATGTGATTTGGACCTATTTCCTCCAAGTTGGTAGCTTGTCTTTTGGGTCTTCTTAAGGAGGTCTTTCACACGGCACAGGTTTACAATTCTGATTGTTGGATAAAGTCTAATTAATCAACTTTACCTTAGGGAAAATAATTGGATGTTCGACTGGAGGATTCTTTACCTAGCTTTCCATTCTGGAAATTTTTCCCCACATTTTCCCTATAAGATTTATCATTTTCCATGTAAGGCAGTGATTAATTTTGAGCTACTTTTTAAAATACTCTTTTTTTCTTTTTTCCCTTTGGGAGAGTGAACATGTGCATGAGCGGGCAGGGGCCTGGAGGGAGAAGGGAAAAGAGCATCCTCAAGCAGCCTCGCCAGTGAGCTTGGAGCCTGACTTTGTCCCGGGACGCTGAGAGCTTGACAAGAGCCGAAATCAAGAGCTGGCTGCCGCACAGGCTGCCTCACCCAGGCAGCCTGAGTTAAGTTTTGTATAGGGTTTGATACTTAGATTGTGGTCCCCGGCCTCCTCGTCCTCCACCTCCTCCTCCCCTCTCCCGCTCCCTCTTCTGCTTCTCCTTCTTCTTTGCCTATGCATGTCCACTTGCTCTAGCACCATTTATTCAAAACGCTGTCACTCCTCCACTGAACGGCTTTTTACCTTTGTCAAGGCCCCATTCGACATATGGGTGTAGTTCTCTTTCTGGGTCCCTGATCTGTTCCACTTATCCATCTTTATTCTGTTCCATTGGTCTAGCTCTTCACCAACACCACGCACTTTTGATTACTGTAGACGAATATCTTGAAATGGGGTAGAAGGATTCTTCTGGTTTTCTTCTTTAGTTTTAGTTTCTCCTCTTTTTCTAGGTCCTAAAATAGAAAGATTATAGTTTTGAGACTCCTTTCCTTTTTAGAGAGAGAGAGAGAGACAGACACAGAGACAGAGACAGAGACAGAGAAACGGATGCGGTGCAGAAAGAGAGAGAGATGATTAAGCAGCCACCATGCCCAGCACCAGCACAATGCAGGTTCAGCCTCACTATCCCAAGGTTGACCATGACCCGAGTCAAAATCAAGAGTTGGACTAACTGACTGAGCCACCCAGATGCTCCTCCTCCTTTCTAATGTATGCATTGAGTGCTAAAAATTGAGCTCTCTGTTGATTTAGCTGTGTCCCATCAATTTTAATACGTTGTAGTTTTATTTTCCTTCGGGCCAGTGCACTGAAATTTTATCTTTTGTCTCCGATAACCTAGAAAGTTACTTTCTACGTGTTTAGATTTTGTTATCTTTCTCCCTTTGATATCTAGTTTCATTTTTAACTTTTTTTTATAAGTGTCAAAGTTTAATTCCAAGACAATGCTACATAGGGTTGCATTTTTTTCAGGTCCACAATATAGAGATTCTCCTCCGCTGCCCAACGACTGTTAGCTCCTGTTGCCAGGCACTGATTTGCGTTGGAGTCTCGGGTGCACCTCCCCCACCCCTACTCCCTTCAGCTCCTGTTGCCAGGCACTGGTTTGCATTGGAGACGGAACCCTCGTAGGGGTTCCAAGCAGTTTCTAGTGGCCGAGAGGACACTGGTGATCAGAGACAAAGCCCCCAGGCTCTCTGGAGCCAGCTGGTGGCCATTACAATGTCTCCCCACACAGTTCTGGAGCCGCTGTGGGCTCTCCGGGAACAGCTGTGGGCTTCTGGGTTGCCGATAATCGAACGTTGGCCACATGGGCCACGAGACTCTGGGTTTGGCTGGGAGATCCTCGTGTGCACTGTGTTGCTGGTGTTCATTCCAGTAAAGTGTGGACTCCGCTTAAGAGGAAGAAAGGGGCACTGTGCCCAGAATGAAGTATCTGGAAAAGACATGGAGAAGACCGACCCGGATGCACCAGCCCATGGAGCCGTCGCATCATCGGAGCACAAGGCCAGTCCTCTCCCGCTACAGATCCTTGCTCTGGCTGCCCTGAATCAAGATGTCGGGTACTTTTCTGTGGGAGACGCTACGCAACTGCTGAAGGGAGTTCGGCAAAGGCTGTTGAAGAAGAGCCCTCACCAGCTCACCGATGAAAATCCCATCTGTGGAGCAGCCCAGGACGATGGAGAACCCCCTGCGAGGAATATGCCAGAAGACTTCAAGGACAGCCCTGATCTGCGGGGAAGTGCAGATCCTCCGTCTCAGGACATTGGCAGCTGTGGACTGAGAGGGCAGGAAGAGGCAGGGGAGGCAGGCAGGCCAGAGCTTCCTGACGGAGGTGTGCCGTGGCAGGCCCCCGCTGAGGGCCAGAGCCAACACCACACCCTCAGCCAGATCCTACTGACGGTGATGCATCTGCTAGAGCTCCTTCGAGATCATCTGGAAGGTGGGGGCTCAAGGAGGCAGGTGCAGACTGGCTCCTCCTCCACTGATCACGTGCCCCGTGGGAGCCCCCTGAATCAAGGAAAGCCATCCAGGGCACTGAAGAAGGCACGTCAGGGGAATGAAGAGCTCCCAGGAAACACAACAATCCACCAAGCTGAGCAAGTATCTTTTCACCAGCGAAACAGCCTCTTGGAAAGGGAGATTCAGAAGCTGCACCTGAAGCTCGAGGCAGAGCCTAAGCTGTGCGAAGAGCACCTCAAACACCTGGAGAGGAAGATGATGGAGGAGAAGGCACGCTGCCTGCAAGTGAAGAACGAACTCGCCAAGGTGCGCAGGAAGGTGGATGCTGCCCACTGGAACTTAGGCCTCTACAAGAAGATGGCCGACGACCTGCACCGAGAATGGCAGAGAATCTCCTCCTTGCATGACCGAGAGCGCCTCCTGGTGGAGAACAGAAGTGAGGAGAGCCAGAAGGCTGTTCTGTGGGCAGAGAGGGAGTTCCAAAGGCTCAAGGAAGAAAACCATTGCCTCAGGCAGAAGCTGGCCAACTCTGGGCCCAAGGTCCAGCCTGTCTCCGGGGGGCCTCCTGCTCCTGCTCCTGCTCCTGCTCCAGCTCCAGCTCCTGCTCCTGCTCTTCTGGGCACAGCCTCCAAATGCCCTCAAGGGCCACAGGCTCCCCTCAAAGCCCAGAAGCCCAAGAAGGGAGCAAGGGTGCACTGGCCAGACTCCAAGTTCTCGGGTCCCCTGCAGGTCTGATTCCCTTTCCCAGCAGCCACCAACACTCACAACCAGAGCACAAAAGCTCCTGTGCTTCCTTACCCCTTCAGCCACACCCATTGCTCCTTTGACTGGAGATCCACCCCATTCTTGAACTGATGCTACCTATTCCCTATAGCCATGTGAGAGAGCATTTTTCATTGTTAAGGACCAAAAAAATAAAACGATCAAATTGCTGATCCTACTGCGACTGAGAATTGATTGTACGAAGGGATTCTATGCCAAGCAACGAAGGGTTTTAAGTGTCCTTTACTGATCACTTAATTGTCCCAATAACCCAGTGTGTCATAGACTACTGAGGTTCAGAGAGGGGACACAACTTGCCCCAAGATCACACAGCTATTGAATTTCAGAGCTCCCATTCCAAGCCAAGGTTGTCTCATTACCCACTGATGTGAAAATAACTACCACTCCTACCACTACGATGACTTCTGCTTCTTCATTTCTGAGAGAGAGAAAGAGCGAGGGCACACACACATGCAAGCGGGGGAGGGGCAGGGAGACAGAGATTCCTAGACAGCCTTCGACTCAAGTGCACAACCAGACGCTGGGCTGGATTTCACAGACCATGGGAAGACGCCCTGAGCCGAAATCAAGAGTCAGACGTTGACCTGACTAAGCCACACAGGCACCCTTCCCTTGTGCAAGGTACTTCTAGGCAAGCTGCTGTAAGGATCCCAGAAGGGCTTGACAAAATTTTCTCATAGGTCACGTTCTAGTTTGGATGCAAGGATTATGGTGATGCCTAGCTGAGGTAAAGTCCCAGCAAAGCATGGAGGGCAGCCTTTCAGGGTCTCCAACGATTCCCTTCGTGGGTACACCTCGTTTTGTGTTCCATACTCTACCACTGGATTAGAGTCAGGAACTCCTGCCTCACTTCGAAAGGACAGAATATGGCCCGAGAGATAGATAGCATGTCCCTTCTGAGGCTCGTAGACAAAGACACTGGTCTCCTCTTGGGCTTGCTCTCGCTCCCTCACCATTGGTTTCGAGGGAAGCCGCCTGCTCCTTGTGGGCTGTATGATGGAGAGGCCCATGTGGCAAGGAATGAATATTTCTTGCTCACCGCAATGGAGGACCTCTGGCTGCTAGGAGCCACCCGAGTGAGCACACAAGCAGATTTCCCGCCAACAAGCCTGGAGATGACTGAAGACCCACATGACATCTTGACTGCAGCCTTGTGAGAGATCCTGAGACACAGGTCCCTGGCTAGATGCACCTGGATGCCTGGCCCACGGAAACCATATGCGGTTATCAATTGGTGTTGTCGGAAGCCCTCTGGGTTGCGGAAAACATTCAAAAAAGACACAAGGGTGAAGCCACAGTTCTGGCTGCTGACCCACCCCCCTCTCCTGGGCTTGAAATTCCAGGGAAGTCAAGCGATGGTAGCAACCACTGAGAGATTAGGGTAAACAATGCCAGAAAGAGGTCCTCTATTCTGTTCTCCATGTATCTCTCTGAGAGGACATGCCCTCACCTGATCCACCCGAGCCAATAGGTGGCCCATGCAGGAGGAGACAACTGGCCGTGTGGTCCAAGTCGGCTGAGAGCACTAGACCCAGCGTCGCAGAGCCTCCTTGAAGCCAGAAAAAGAGCCCAGAAGTTCCCTGGTGTCCCTAGAGAAGGCACAGAAATTAGATGAGTTGAAAGCCTGGGACCTGGTCATTGGGCTTCTGGGCAAGAGGGGAGATGGCCTGTGGAAGGGACACTGCCTGCAACCCCTCTTGGACCAGACCCCACCTGTCTGCTTTGGGATACTGAGGATTAAGACGAGAGTGAACTAGTGTAGAAGAGATGGTGTTCTAATGCTTGGCAGGTTTAAAGCGATTGAAATCGTTGACATTCCTATTCTCCTCGTCCTCAGGACCACCATTAAGGGGAAGGGGCCTTCAAAGAAGCAAGAGGAGTTTATCACTTACAGCAGCCCTGTCAAGTGTCAATATCCAACCACTCCAGTCCCTTCCACCCCCTTGGCAGCCCCACTGCTTTCATAAGGACACAGATACATTCCCCCACAGGCTTTGGAGCAAACGTTAAGTTTTGATTTCTCTAAGATAAATGCCATAGTGCCATGACCTGCTCCTATGGCGGTAGCAAGTCTAGTTCTCAAAGAATCTGTGTGGAAGGGTTGAGCCACTCTATTGGACACCTGAAATTGATATTATACTGCATGTGAACGGGAATGTAACTCACGGCTTGGAAAAGGAAAAGAAACTCTTAACTGTTTTCAAGAGTCAGCTCTATCATTTTCCATTCCCAACTGTGATGCGGGAGTGATCCAGTCATTCCACATCCTGCCTTGCATTTGGTGGTGGGGTCTCTCTCTCCCTCTCTGGCGCATTTGGTTTGAATCACTGTGATAGGTGTGCAGTGAGAGCTCACTGGAGTTTTCATTTGAATTGCCCCAATGGCAACTTTCTATGTGGTTTCCATCTGTCTACGCTTTGGTAAAGGTGGCAGGCCCTTTACTTTTTCCCCACCCCCCTTCTATTTCCTTTTGCTAACTAGATTGCATGCTTACTTGGGGATCAAATTCTGAGTTTCCATGCTTCAGACAGGAGTCCTCTATTAGCTATGTGATTTGGACCTATTTCCTCCAAGTTGGTAGCTTGTCTTTTGGGTCTTCTTAAGGAGGTCTTTCACACGGCACAGGTTTACAATTCTGATTGTTGGATAAAGTCTAATTAATCAACTTTACCTTAGGGAAAATAATTGGATGTTCGACTGGAGGATTCTTTACCTAGCTTTCCATTCTGGAAATTTTTCCCCACATTTTCCCTATAAGATTTATCATTTTCCATGTAAGGCAGTGATTAATTTTGAGCTACTTTTTAAAATACTCTTTTTTTCTTTTTTCCCTTTGGGAGAGTGAACATGTGCATGAGCGGGCAGGGGCCTGGAGGGAGAAGGGAAAAGAGCATCCTCAAGCAGCCTCGCCAGTGAGCTTGGAGCCTGACTTTGTCCCGGGACGCTGAGAGCTTGACAAGAGCCGAAATCAAGAGCTGGCTGCCGCACAGGCTGCCTCACCCAGGCAGCCTGAGTTAAGTTTTGTATAGGGTTTGATACTTAGATTGTGGTCCCCGGCCTCCTCGTCCTCCACCTCCTCCTCCCCTCTCCCGCTCCCTCTTCTGCTTCTCCTTCTTCTTTGCCTATGCATGTCCACTTGCTCTAGCACCATTTATTCAAAACGCTGTCACTCCTCCACTGAACGGCTTTTTACCTTTGTCAAGGCCCCATTCGACATATGGGTGTAGTTCTCTTTCTGGGTCCCTGATCTGTTCCACTTATCCATCTTTATTCTGTTCCATTGGTCTAGCTCTTCACCAACACCACGCACTTTTGATTACTGTAGACGAATATCTTGAAATGGGGTAGAAGGATTCTTCTGGTTTTCTTCTTTAGTTTTAGTTTCTCCTCTTTTTCTAGGTCCTAAAATAGAAAGATTATAGTTTTGAGACTCCTTTCCTTTTTAGAGAGAGAGAGAGAGACAGACACAGAGACAGAGACAGAGACAGAGAAACGGATGCGGTGCAGAAAGAGAGAGAGATGATTAAGCAGCCACCATGCCCAGCACCAGCACAATGCAGGTTCAGCCTCACTATCCCAAGGTTGACCATGACCCGAGTCAAAATCAAGAGTTGGACTAACTGACTGAGCCACCCAGATGCTCCTCCTCCTTTCTAATGTATGCATTGAGTGCTAAAAATGGAGCTCTCTGTTGATTTAGCTGTGTCCCATCAATTTTAATACGTTGTAGTTTTATTTTCCTTCGGGCCAGTGCACTGAAATTTTATCTTTTGTCTCCGATAATCTAGAAAGTTACTTTCTACGTGTTTAGATTTTGTTATCTTTCTCCCTTTGATATCTAGTTTCATTTTTAACTTTTTTTTATAAGTGTCAAAGTTTAATTCCAAGACAATGCTACATAGGGTTGCATTTTTTTCAGGTCCACAATATAGAGATTCTCCTCCGCTGCCCAACGACTGTTAGCTCCTGTTGCCAGGCACTGATTTGCGTTGGAGTCTCGGGTGCACCTCCCCCACCCCTACTCCCTTCAGCTCCTGTTGCCAGGCACTGGTTTGCATTGGAGACGGAACCCTCGTAGGGGTTCCAAGCAGTTTCTAGTGGCCGAGAGGACACTGGTGATCAGAGACAAAGCCCCCAGGCTCTCTGGAGCCAGCTGGTGGCCATTACAATGTCTCCCCACACAGTTCTGGAGCCGCTGTGGGCTCTCCGGGAACAGCTGTGGGCTTCTGGGTTGCCGATAATCGAACGTTGGCCACATGGGCCACGAGACTCTGGGTTTGGCTGGGAGATCCTCGTGTGCACTGTGTTGCTGGTGTTCATTCCAGTAAAGTGTGGACTCCGCTTAAGAGGAAGAAAGGGGCACTGTGCCCAGAATGAAGTATCTGGAAAAGACATGGAGAAGACCGACCCGGATGCACCAGCCCATGGAGCCGTCGCATCATCGGAGCACAAGGCCAGTCCTCTCCCGCTACAGATCCTTGCTCTGGCTGCCCTGAATCAAGATGTCGGGTACTTTTCTGTGGGAGACGCTACGCAACTGCTGAAGGGAGTTCGGCAAAGGCTGTTGAAGAAGAGCCCTCACCAGCTCACCGATGAAAATCCCATCTGTGGAGCAGCCCAGGACGATGGAGAACCCCCTGCGAGGAATATGCCAGAAGACTTCAAGGACAGCCCTGATCTGCGGGGAAGTGCAGATCCTCCGTCTCAGGACATTGGCAGCTGTGGACTGAGAGGGCAGGAAGAGGCAGGGGAGGCAGGCAGGCCAGAGCTTCCTGACGGAGGTGTGCCGTGGCAGGCCCCCGCTGAGGGCCAGAGCCAACACCACACCCTCAGCCAGATCCTACTGACGGTGATGCATCTGCTAGAGCTCCTTCGAGATCATCTGGAAGGTGGGGGCTCAAGGAGGCAGGTGCAGACTGGCTCCTCCTCCACTGATCACGTGCCCCGTGGGAGCCCCCTGAATCAAGGAAAGCCATCCAGGGCACTGAAGAAGGCACGTCAGGGGAATGAAGAGCTCCCAGGAAACACAACAATCCACCAAGCTGAGCAAGTATCTTTTCACCAGCGAAACAGCCTCCTGGAAAGGGAGATTCAGAAGCTGCACCTGAAGCTCGAGGCAGAGCCTAAGCTGTGCGAAGAGCACCTCAAACACCTGGAGAGGAAGATGATGGAGGAGAAGGCACGCTGCCTGCAAGTGAAGAACGAACTCGCCAAGGTGCGCAGGAAGGTGGATGCTGCCCACTGGAACTTAGGCCTCTACAAGAAGATGGCCGACGACCTGCACCGAGAATGGCAGAGAATCTCCTCCTTGCATGACCGAGAGCGCCTCCTGGTGGAGAACAGAAGTGAGGAGAGCCAGAAGGCTGTTCTGTGGGCAGAGAGGGAGTTCCAAAGGCTCAAGGAAGAAAACCATTGCCTCAGGCAGAAGCTGGCCAACTCTGGGCCCAAGGTCCAGCCTGTCTCCGGGGGGCCTCCTGCTCCTGCTCCTGCTCCTGCTCCAGCTCCAGCTCCTGCTCCTGCTCTTCTGGGCACAGCCTCCAAATGCCCTCAAGGGCCACAGGCTCCCCTCAAAGCCCAGAAGCCCAAGAAGGGAGCAAGGGTGCACTGGCCAGACTCCAAGTTCTCGGGTCCCCTGCAGGTCTGATTCCCTTTCCCAGCAGCCACCAACACTCACAACCAGAGCACAAAAGCTCCTGTGCTTCCTTACCCCTTCAGCCACACCCATTGCTCCTTTGACTGGAGATCCACCCCATTCTTGAACTGATGCTACCTATTCCCTATAGCCATGTGAGAGAGCATTTTTCATTGTTAAGGACCAAAAAAATAAAACGATCAAATTGCTGATCCTACTGCGACTGAGAATTGATTGTACGAAGGGATTCTATGCCAAGCAACGAAGGGTTTTAAGTGTCCTTTACTGATCACTTAATTGTCCCAATAACCCAGTGTGTCATAGACTACTGAGGTTCAGAGAGGGGACACAACTTGCCCCAAGATCACACAGCTATTGAATTTCAGAGCTCCCATTCCAAGCCAAGGTTGTCTCATTATCCACTGATGTGAAAATAACTACCACTCCTACCACTACGATGACTTCTGCTTCTTCATTTCTGAGAGAGAGAAAGAGCGAGGGCACACACACATGCAAGCGGGGGAGGGGCAGGGAGACAGAGATTCCTAGACAGCCTTCGACTCAAGTGCACAACCAGACGCTGGGCTGGATTTCACAGACCATGGGAAGACGCCCTGAGCCGAAATCAAGAGTCAGACGTTGACCTGACTAAGCCACACAGGCACCCTTCCCTTGTGCAAGGTACTTCTAGGCAAGCTGCTGTAAGGATCCCAGAAGGGCTTGACAAAATTTTCTCATAGGTCACGTTCTAGTTTGGATGCAAGGATTATGGTGATGCCTAGCTGAGGTAAAGTCCCAGCAAAGCATGGAGGGCAGCCTTTCAGGGTCTCCAACGATTCCCTTCGTGGGTACACCTCGTTTTGTGTTCCATACTCTACCACTGGATTAGAGTCAGGAACTCCTGCCTCACTTCGAAAGGACAGAATATGGCCCGAGAGATAGATAGCATGTCCCTTCTGAGGCTCGTAGACAAAGACACTGGTCTCCTCTTGGGCTTGCTCTCGCTCCCTCACCATTGGTTTCGAGGGAAGCCGCCTGCTCCTTGTGGGCTGTATGATGGAGAGGCCCATGTGGCAAGGAATGAATATTTCTTGCTCACCGCAATGGAGGACCTCTGGCTGCTAGGAGCCACCCGAGTGAGCACACAAGCAGATTTCCCGCCAACAAGCCTGGAGATGACTGAAGACCCACATGACATCTTGACTGCAGCCTTGTGAGAGATCCTGAGACACAGGTCCCTGGCTAGATGCACCTGGATGCCTGGCCCACGGAAACCATATGCGGTTATCAATTGGTGTTGTCGGAAGCCCTCTGGGTTGCGGAAAACATTCAAAAAAGACACAAGGGTGAAGCCACAGTTCTGGCTGCTGACCCACCCCCCTCTCCTGGGCTTGAAATTCCAGGGAAGTCAAGCGATGGTAGCAACCACTGAGAGATTAGGGTAAACAATGCCAGAAAGAGGTCCTCTATTCTGTTCTCCATGTATCTCTCTGAGAGGACATGCCCTCACCTGATCCACCCGAGCCAATAGGTGGCCCATGCAGGAGGAGACAACTGGCCGTGTGGTCCAAGTCGGCTGAGAGCACTAGACCCAGCGTCGCAGAGCCTCCTTGAAGCCAGAAAAAGAGCCCAGAAGTTCCCTGGTGTCCCTAGAGAAGGCACAGAAATTAGATGAGTTGAAAGCCTGGGACCTGGTCATTGGGCTTCTGGGCAAGAGGGGAGATGGCCTGTGGAAGGGACACTGCCTGCAACCCCTCTTGGACCAGACCCCACCTGTCTGCTTTGGGATACTGAGGATTAAGACGAGAGTGAACTAGTGTAGAAGAGATGGTGTTCTAATGCTTGGCAGGTTTAAAGCGATTGAAATCGTTGACATTCCTATTCTCCTCGTCCTCAGGACCACCATTAAGGGGAAGGGGCCTTCAAAGAAGCAAGAGGAGTTTATCACTTACAGCAGCCCTGTCAAGTGTCAATATCCAACCACTCCAGTCCCTTCCACCCCCTTGGCAGCCCCACTGCTTTCATAAGGACACAGATACATTCCCCCACAGGCTTTGGAGCAAACGTTAAGTTTTGATTTCTCTAAGATAAATGCCATAGTGCCATGACCTGCTCCTATGGCGGTAGCAAGTCTAGTTCTCAAAGAATCTGTGTGGAAGGGTTGAGCCACTCTATTGGACACCTGAAATTGATATTATACTGCATGTGAACGGGAATGTAACTCACGGCTTGGAAAAGGAAAAGAAACTCTTAACTGTTTTCAAGAGTCACCTCTATCATTTTCCATTCCCAACTGTGATGCGGGAGTGATCCAGTCATTCCACATCCTGCCTTGCATTTGGTGGTGGGGTCTCTCTCTCCCTCTCTGGCGCATTTGGTTTGAATCACTGTGATAGGTGTGCAGTGAGAGCTCACTGGAGTTTTCATTTGAATTGCCCCAATGGCAACTTTCTATGTGGTTTCCATCTGTCTACGCTTTGGTAAAGGTGGCAGGCCCTTTACTTTTTCCCCACCCCCCTTCTATTTCCTTTTGCTAACTAGATTGCATGCTTACTTGGGGATCAAATTCTGAGTTTCCATGCTTCAGACAGGAGTCCTCTATTAGCTATGTGATTTGGACCTATTTCCTCCAAGTTGGTAGCTTGTCTTTTGGGTCTTCTTAAGGAGGTCTTTCACACGGCACAGGTTTACAATTCTGATTGTTGGATAAAGTCTAATTAATCAACTTTACCTTAGGGAAAATAATTGGATGTTCGACTGGAGGATTCTTTACCTAGCTTTCCATTCTGGAAATTTTTCCCCACATTTTCCCTATAAGATTTATCATTTTCCATGTAAGGCAGTGATTAATTTTGAGCTACTTTTTAAAATACTCTTTTTTTCTTTTTTCCCTTTGGGAGAGTGAACATGTGCATGAGCGGGCAGGGGCCTGGAGGGAGAAGGGAAAAGAGCATCCTCAAGCAGCCTCGCCAGTGAGCTTGGAGCCTGACTTTGTCCCGGGACGCTGAGAGCTTGACAAGAGCCGAAATCAAGAGCTGGCTGCCGCACAGGCTGCCTCACCCAGGCAGCCTGAGTTAAGTTTTGTATAGGGTTTGATACTTAGATTGTGGTCCCCGGCCTCCTCGTCCTCCACCTCCTCCTCCCCTCTCCCGCTCCCTCTTCTGCTTCTCCTTCTTCTTTGCCTATGCATGTCCACTTGCTCTAGCACCATTTATTCAAAACGCTGTCACTCCTCCACTGAACGGCTTTTTACCTTTGTCAAGGCCCCATTCGACATATGGGTGTAGTTCTCTTTCTGGGTCCCTGATCTGTTCCACTTATCCATCTTTATTCTGTTCCATTGGTCTAGCTCTTCACCAACACCACGCACTTTTGATTACTGTAGACGAATATCTTGAAATGGGGTAGAAGGATTCTTCTGGTTTTCTTCTTTAGTTTTAGTTTCTCCTCTTTTTCTAGGTCCTAAAATAGAAAGATTATAGTTTTGAGACTCCTTTCCTTTTTAGAGAGAGAGAGAGAGACAGACACAGAGACAGAGACAGAGACAGAGAAACGGATGCGGTGCAGAAAGAGAGAGAGATGATTAAGCAGCCACCATGCCCAGCACCAGCACAATGCAGGTTCAGCCTCACTATCCCAAGGTTGACCATGACCCGAGTCAAAATCAAGAGTTGGACTAACTGACTGAGCCACCCAGATGCTCCTCCTCCTTTCTAATGTATGCATTGAGTGCTAAAAATGGAGCTCTCTGTTGATTTAGCTGTGTCCCATCAATTTTAATACGTTGTAGTTTTATTTTCCTTCGGGCCAGTGCACTGAAATTTTATCTTTTGTCTCCGATAATCTAGAAAGTTACTTTCTACGTGTTTAGATTTTGTTATCTTTCTCCCTTTGATATCTAGTTTCATTTTTAACTTTTTTTTATAAGTGTCAAAGTTTAATTCCAAGACAATGCTACATAGGGTTGCATTTTTTTCAGGTCCACAATATAGAGATTCTCCTCCGCTGCCCAACGACTGTTAGCTCCTGTTGCCAGGCACTGATTTGCGTTGGAGTCTCGGGTGCACCTCCCCCACCCCTACTCCCTTCAGCTCCTGTTGCCAGGCACTGGTTTGCATTGGAGACGGAACCCTCGTAGGGGTTCCAAGCAGTTTCTAGTGGCCGAGAGGACACTGGTGATCAGAGACAAAGCCCCCAGGCTCTCTGGAGCCAGCTGGTGGCCATTACAATGTCTCCCCACACAGTTCTGGAGCCGCTGTGGGCTCTCCGGGAACAGCTGTGGGCTTCTGGGTTGCCGATAATCGAACGTTGGCCACATGGGCCACGAGACTCTGGGTTTGGCTGGGAGATCCTCGTGTGCACTGTGTTGCTGGTGTTCATTCCAGTAAAGTGTGGACTCCGCTTAAGAGGAAGAAAGGGGCACTGTGCCCAGAATGAAGTATCTGGAAAAGACATGGAGAAGACCGACCCGGATGCACCAGCCCATGGAGCCGTCGCATCATCGGAGCACAAGGCCAGTCCTCTCCCGCTACAGATCCTTGCTCTGGCTGCCCTGAATCAAGATGTCGGGTACTTTTCTGTGGGAGACGCTACGCAACTGCTGAAGGGAGTTTGGCAAAGGCTGTTGAAGAAGAGCCCTCACCAGCTCACCGATGAAAATCCCATCTGTGGAGCAGCCCAGGACGATGGAGAACCCCCTGCGAGGAATATGCCAGAAGACTTCAAGGACAGCCCTGATCTGCGGGGAAGTGCAGACCCTCCGTCTCAGGACATTGGCAGCTGTGGACTGAGAGGGCAGGAAGAGGCAGGGGAGGCAGGCAGGCCAGAGCTTCCTGACGGAGGTGTGCCGTGGCAGGCCCCCGCTGAGGGCCAGAGCCAACACCACACCCTCAGCCAGATCCTACTGACGGTGATGCATCTGCTAGAGCTCCTTCGAGATCATCTGGAAGGTGGGGGCTCAAGGAGGCAGGTGCAGACTGGCTCCTCCTCCACTGATCACGTGCCCCGTGGGAGCCCCCTGAATCAAGGAAAGCCATCCAGGGCACTGAAGAAGGCACGTCAGGGGAATGAAGAGCTCCCAGGAAACACAACAATCCACCAAGCTGAGCAAGTATCTTTTCACCAGCGAAACAGCCTCCTGGAAAGGGAGATTCAGAAGCTGCACCTGAAGCTCGAGGCAGAGCCTAAGCTGTGCGAAGAGCACCTCAAACACCTGGAGAGGAAGATGATGGAGGAGAAGGCACGCTGCCTGCAAGTGAAGAACGAACTCGCCAAGGTGCGCAGGAAGGTGGATGCTGCCCACTGGAACTTAGGCCTCTACAAGAAGATGGCCGACGACCTGCACCGAGAATGGCAGAGAATCTCCTCCTTGCATGACCGAGAGCGCCTCCTGGTGGAGAACAGAAGTGAGGAGAGCCAGAAGGCTGTTCTGTGGGCAGAGAGGGAGTTCCAAAGGCTCAAGGAAGAAAACCATTGCCTCAGGCAGAAGCTGGCCAACTCTGGGCCCAAGGTCCAGCCTGTCTCCGGGGGGCCTCCTGCTCCTGCTCCTGCTCCTGCTCCAGCTCCAGCTCCTGCTCCTGCTCTTCTGGGCACAGCCTCCAAATGCCCTCAAGGGCCACAGGCTCCCCTCAAAGCCCAGAAGCCCAAGAAGGGAGCAAGGGTGCACTGGCCAGACTCCAAGTTCTCGGGTCCCCTGCAGGTCTGATTCCCTTTCCCAGCAGCCACCAACACTCACAACCAGAGCACAAAAGCTCCTGTGCTTCCTTACCCCTTCAGCCACACCCATTGCTCCTTTGACTGGAGATCCACCCCATTCTTGAACTGATGCTACCTATTCCCTATAGCCATGTGAGAGAGCATTTTTCATTGTTAAGGACCAAAAAAATAAAACGATCAAATTGCTGATCCTACTGCGACTGAGAATTGATTGTACGAAGGGATTCTATGCCAAGCAACGAAGGGTTTTAAGTGTCCTTTACTGATCACTTAATTGTCCCAATAACCCAGTGTGTCATAGACTACTGAGGTTCAGAGAGGGGACACAACTTGCCCCAAGATCACACAGCTATTGAATTTCAGAGCTCCCATTCCAAGCCAAGGTTGTCTCATTACCCACTGATGTGAAAATAACTACCACTCCTACCACTACGATGACTTCTGCTTCTTCATTTCTGAGAGAGAGAAAGAGCGAGGGCACACACACATGCAAGCGGGGGAGGGGCAGGGAGACAGAGATTCCTAGACAGCCTTCGACTCAAGTGCACAACCAGACGCTGGGCTGGATTTCACAGACCATGGGAAGACGCCCTGAGCCGAAATCAAGAGTCAGACGTTGACCTGACTAAGCCACACAGGCACCCTTCCCTTGTGCAAGGTACTTCTAGGCAAGCTGCTGTAAGGATCCCAGAAGGGCTTGACAAAATTTTCTCATAGGTCACGTTCTAGTTTGGATGCAAGGATTATGGTGATGCCTAGCTGAGGTAAAGTCCCAGCAAAGCATGGAGGGCAGCCTTTCAGGGTCTCCAACGATTCCCTTCGTGGGTACACCTCGTTTTGTGTTCCATACTCTACCACTGGATTAGAGTCAGGAACTCCTGCCTCACTTCGAAAGGACAGAATATGGCCCGAGAGATAGATAGCATGTCCCTTCTGAGGCTCGTAGACAAAGACACTGGTCTCCTCTTGGGCTTGCTCTCGCTCCCTCACCATTGGTTTCGAGGGAAGCCGCCTGCTCCTTGTGGGCTGTATGATGGAGAGGCCCATGTGGCAAGGAATGAATATTTCTTGCTCACCGCAATGGAGGACCTCTGGCTGCTAGGAGCCACCCGAGTGAGCACACAAGCAGATTTCCCGCCAACAAGCCTGGAGATGACTGAAGACCCACATGACATCTTGACTGCAGCCTTGTGAGAGATCCTGAGACACAGGTCCCTGGCTAGATGCACCTGGATGCCTGGCCCACGGAAACCATATGCGGTTATCAATTGGTGTTGTCGGAAGCCCTCTGGGTTGCGGAAAACATTCAAAAAAGACACAAGGGTGAAGCCACAGTTCTGGCTGCTGACCCACCCCCCTCTCCTGGGCTTGAAATTCCAGGGAAGTCAAGCGATGGTAGCAACCACTGAGAGATTAGGGTAAACAATGCCAGAAAGAGGTCCTCTATTCTGTTCTCCATGTATCTCTCTGAGAGGACATGCCCTCACCTGATCCACCCGAGCCAATAGGTGGCCCATGCAGGAGGAGACAACTGGCCGTGTGGTCCAAGTCGGCTGAGAGCACTAGACCCAGCGTCGCAGAGCCTCCTTGAAGCCAGAAAAAGAGCCCAGAAGTTCCCTGGTGTCCCTAGAGAAGGCACAGAAATTAGATGAGTTGAAAGCCTGGGACCTGGTCATTGGGCTTCTGGGCAAGAGGGGAGATGGCCTGTGGAAGGGACACTGCCTGCAACCCCTCTTGGACCAGACCCCACCTGTCTGCTTTGGGATACTGAGGATTAAGACGAGAGTGAACTAGTGTAGAAGAGATGGTGTTCTAATGCTTGGCAGGTTTAAAGCGATTGAAATCGTTGACATTCCTATTCTCCTCGTCCTCAGGACCACCATTAAGGGGAAGGGGCCTTCAAAGAAGCAAGAGGAGTTTATCACTTACAGCAGCCCTGTCAAGTGTCAATATCCAACCACTCCAGTCCCTTCCACCCCCTTGGCAGCCCCACTGCTTTCATAAGGACACAGATACATTCCCCTACAGGCTTTGGAGCAAACGTTAAGTTTTGATTTCTCTAAGATAAATGCCATAGTGCCATGACCTGCTCCTATGGCGGTAGCAAGTCTAGTTCTCAAAGAATCTGTGTGGAAGGGTTGAGCCACTCTATTGGACACCTGAAATTGATATTATACTGCATGTGAACGGGAATGTAACTCACGGCTTGGAAAAGGAAAAGAAACTCTTAACTGTTTTCAAGAGTCAGCTCTATCATTTTCCATTCCCAACTGTGATGCGGGAGTGATCCAGTCATTCCACATCCTGCCTTGCATTTGGTGGTGGGGTCTCTCTCTCCCTCTCTGGCGCATTTGGTTTGAATCACTGTGATAGGTGTGCAGTGAGAGCTCACTGGAGTTTTCATTTGAATTGCCCCAATGGCAACTTTCTATGTGGTTTCCATCTGTCTACGCTTTGGTAAAGGTGGCAGGCCCTTTACTTTTTCCCCACCCCCCTTCTATTTCCTTTTGCTAACTAGATTGCATGCTTACTTGGGGATCAAATTCTGAGTTTCCATGCTTCAGACAGGAGTCCTCTATTAGCTATGTGATTTGGACCTATTTCCTCCAAGTTGGTAGCTTGTCTTTTGGGTCTTCTTAAGGAGGTCTTTCACACGGCACAGGTTTACAATTCTGATTGTTGGATAAAGTCTAATTAATCAACTTTACCTTAGGGAAAATAATTGGATGTTCGACTGGAGGATTCTTTACCTAGCTTTCCATTCTGGAAATTTTTCCCCACATTTTCCCTATAAGATTTATCATTTTCCATGTAAGGCAGTGATTAATTTTGAGCTACTTTTTAAAATACTCTTTTTTTCTTTTTTTCCTTTGGGAGAGTGAACATGTGCATGAGCGGGCAGGGGCCTGGAGGGAGAAGGGAAAAGAGCATCCTCAAGCAGCCTCGCCAGTGAGCTTGGAGCCTGACTTTGTCCCGGGACGCTGAGAGCTTGACAAGAGCCGAAATCAAGAGCTGGCTGCCGCACAGGCTGCCTCACCCAGGCAGCCTGAGTTAAGTTTTGTATAGGGTTTGATACTTAGATTGTGGTCCCCGGCCTCCTCGTCCTCCACCTCCTCCTCCCCTCTCCCGCTCCCTCTTCTGCTTCTCCTTCTTCTTTGCCTATGCATGTCCACTTGCTCTAGCACCATTTATTCAAAACGCTGTCACTCCTCCACTGAACGGCTTTTTACCTTTGTCAAGGCCCCATTCGACATATGGGTGTAGTTCTCTTTCTGGGTCCCTGATCTGTTCCACTTATCCATCTTTATTCTGTTCCATTGGTCTAGCTCTTCACCAACACCACGCACTTTTGATTACTGTAGACGAATATCTTGAAATGGGGTAGAAGGATTCTTCTGGTTTTCTTCTTTAGTTTTAGTTTCTCCTCTTTTTCTAGGTCCTAAAATAGAAAGATTATAGTTTTGAGACTCCTTTCCTTTTTAGAGAGAGAGAGAGAGACAGACACAGAGACAGAGACAGAGACAGAGAAACGGATGCGGTGCAGAAAGAGAGAGAGATGATTAAGCAGCCACCATGCCCAGCACCAGCACAATGCAGGTTCAGCCTCACTATCCCAAGGTTGACCATGACCCGAGTCAAAATCAAGAGTTGGACTAACTGACTGAGCCACCCAGATGCTCCTCCTCCTTTCTAATGTATGCATTGAGTGCTAAAAATTGAGCTCTCTGTTGATTTAGCTGTGTCCCATCAATTTTAATACGTTGTAGTTTTATTTTCCTTCGGGCCAGTGCACTGAAATTTTATCTTTTGTCTCCGATAATCTAGAAAGTTACTTTCTACGTGTTTAGATTTTGTTATCTTTCTCCCTTTGATATCTAGTTTCATTTTTAACTTTTTTTTATAAGTGTCAAAGTTTAATTCCAAGACAATGCTACATAGGGTTGCATTTTTTTCAGGTCCACAATATAGAGATTCTCCTCCGCTGCCCAACGACTGTTAGCTCCTGTTGCCAGGCACTGATTTGCGTTGGAGTCTCGGGTGCACCTCCCCCACCCCTACTCCCTTCAGCTCCTGTTGCCAGGCACTGGTTTGCATTGGAGACGGAACCCTCGTAGGGGTTCCAAGCAGTTTCTAGTGGCCGAGAGGACACTGGTGATCAGAGACAAAGCCCCCAGGCTCTCTGGAGCCAGCTGGTGGCCATTACAATGTCTCCCCACACAGTTCTGGAGCCGCTGTGGGCTCTCCGGGAACAGCTGTGGGCTTCTGGGTTGCCGATAATCGAACGTTGGCCACATGGGCCACGAGACTCTGGGTTTGGCTGGGAGATCCTCGTGTGCACTGTGTTGCTGGTGTTCATTCCAGTAAAGTGTGGACTCCGCTTAAGAGGAAGAAAGGGGCACTGTGCCCAGAATGAAGTATCTGGAAAAGACATGGAGAAGACCGACCCGGATGCACCAGCCCATGGAGCCGTCGCATCATCGGAGCACAAGGCCAGTCCTCTCCCGCTACAGATCCTTGCTCTGGCTGCCCTGAATCAAGATGTCGGGTACTTTTCTGTGGGAGACGCTACGCAACTGCTGAAGGGAGTTCGGCAAAGGCTGTTGAAGAAGAGCCCTCACCAGCTCACCGATGAAAATCCCATCTGTGGAGCAGCCCAGGACGATGGAGAACCCCCTGCGAGGAATATGCCAGAAGACTTCAAGGACAGCCCTGATCTGCGGGGAAGTGCAGACCCTCCGTCTCAGGACATTGGCAGCTGTGGACTGAGAGGGCAGGAAGAGGCAGGGGAGGCAGGCAGGCCAGAGCTTCCTGACGGAGGTGTGCCGTGGCAGGCCCCCGCTGAGGGCCAGAGCCAACACCACACCCTCAGCCAGATCCTACTGACGGTGATGCATCTGCTAGAGCTCCTTCGAGATCATCTGGAAGGTGGGGGCTCAAGGAGGCAGGTGCAGACTGGCTCCTCCTCCACTGATCACGTGCCCCGTGGGAGCCCCCTGAATCAAGGAAAGCCATCCAGGGCACTGAAGAAGGCACGTCAGGGGAATGAAGAGCTCCCAGGAAACACAACAATCCACCAAGCTGAGCAAGTATCTTTTCACCAGCGAAACAGCCTCCTGGAAAGGGAGATTCAGAAGCTGCACCTGAAGCTCGAGGCAGAGCCTAAGCTGTGCGAAGAGCACCTCAAACACCTGGAGAGGAAGATGATGGAGGAGAAGGCACGCTGCCTGCAAGTGAAGAACGAACTCGCCAAGGTGCGCAGGAAGGTGGATGCTGCCCACTGGAACTTAGGCCTCTACAAGAAGATGGCCGACGACCTGCACCGAGAATGGCAGAGAATCTCCTCCTTGCATGACCGAGAGCGCCTCCTGGTGGAGAACAGAAGTGAGGAGAGCCAGAAGGCTGTTCTGTGGGCAGAGAGGGAGTTCCAAAGGCTCAAGGAAGAAAACCATTGCCTCAGGCAGAAGCTGGCCAACTCTGGGCCCAAGGTCCAGCCTGTCTCCGGGGGGCCTCCTGCTCCTGCTCCTGCTCCTGCTCCAGCTCCAGCTCCTGCTCCTGCTCTTCTGGGCACAGCCTCCAAATGCCCTCAAGGGCCACAGGCTCCCCTCAAAGCCCAGAAGCCCAAGAAGGGAGCAAGGGTGCACTGGCCAGACTCCAAGTTCTCGGGTCCCCTGCAGGTCTGATTCCCTTTCCCAGCAGCCACCAACACTCACAACCAGAGCACAAAAGCTCCTGTGCTTCCTTACCCCTTCAGCCACACCCATTGCTCCTTTGACTGGAGATCCACCCCATTCTTGAACTGATGCTACCTATTCCCTATAGCCATGTGAGAGAGCATTTTTCATTGTTAAGGACCAAAAAAATAAAACGATCAAATTGCTGATCCTACTGCGACTGAGAATTGATTGTACGAAGGGATTCTATGCCAAGCAACGAAGGGTTTTAAGTGTCCTTTACTGATCACTTAATTGTCCCAATAACCCAGTGTGTCATAGACTACTGAGGTTCAGAGAGGGGACACAACTTGCCCCAAGATCACACAGCTATTGAATTTCAGAGCTCCCATTCCAAGCCAAGGTTGTCTCATTACCCACTGATGTGAAAATAACTACCACTCCTACCACTACGATGACTTCTGCTTCTTCATTTCTGAGAGAGAGAAAGAGCGAGGGCACACACACATGCAAGCGGGGGAGGGGCAGGGAGACAGAGATTCCTAGACAGCCTTCGACTCAAGTGCACAACCAGACGCTGGGCTGGATTTCACAGACCATGGGAAGACGCCCTGAGCCGAAATCAAGAGTCAGACGTTGACCTGACTAAGCCACACAGGCACCCTTCCCTTGTGCAAGGTACTTCTAGGCAAGCTGCTGTAAGGATCCCAGAAGGGCTTGACAAAATTTTCTCATAGGTCACGTTCTAGTTTGGATGCAAGGATTATGGTGATGCCTAGCTGAGGTAAAGTCCCAGCAAAGCATGGAGGGCAGCCTTTCAGGGTCTCCAACGATTCCCTTCGTGGGTACACCTCGTTTTGTGTTCCATACTCTACCACTGGATTAGAGTCAGGAACTCCTGCCTCACTTCGAAAGGACAGAATATGGCCCGAGAGATAGATAGCATGTCCCTTCTGAGGCTCGTAGACAAAGACACTGGTCTCCTCTTGGGCTTGCTCTCGCTCCCTCACCATTGGTTTCGAGGGAAGCCGCCTGCTCCTTGTGGGCTGTATGATGGAGAGGCCCATGTGGCAAGGAATGAATATTTCTTGCTCACCGCAATGGAGGACCTCTGGCTGCTAGGAGCCACCCGAGTGAGCACACAAGCAGATTTCCCGCCAACAAGCCTGGAGATGACTGAAGACCCACATGACATCTTGACTGCAGCCTTGTGAGAGATCCTGAGACACAGGTCCCTGGCTAGATGCACCTGGATGCCTGGCCCACGGAAACCATATGCGGTTATCAATTGGTGTTGTCGGAAGCCCTCTGGGTTGCGGAAAACATTCAAAAAAGACACAAGGGTGAAGCCACAGTTCTGGCTGCTGACCCACCCCCCTCTCCTGGGCTTGAAATTCCAGGGAAGTCAAGCGATGGTAGCAAGCACGGAGAGATTAGGGTAAACAATGCCAGAAAGAGGTCCTCTATTCTGTTCTCCATGTATCTCTCTGAGAGGACATGCCCTCACCTGATCCACCCGAGCCAATAGGTGGCCCATGCAGGAGGAGACAACTGGCCGTGTGGTCCAAGTCGGCTGAGAGCACTAGACCCAGCGTCGCAGAGCCTCCTTGAAGCCAGAAAAAGAGCCCAGAAGTTCCCTGGTGTCCCTAGAGAAGGCACAGAAATTAGATGAGTTGAAAGCCTGGGACCTGGTCATTGGGCTTCTGGGCAAGAGGGGAGATGGCCTGTGGAAGGGACACTGCCTGCAACCCCTCTTGGACCAGACCCCACCTGTCTGCTTTGGGATACTGAGGATTAAGACGAGAGTGAACTAGTGTAGAAGAGATGGTGTTCTAATGCTTGGCAGGTTTAAAGCGATTGAAATCGTTGACATTCCTATTCTCCTCGTCCTCAGGACCACCATTAAGGGGAAGGGGCCTTCAAAGAAGCAAGAGGAGTTTATCACTTACAGCAGCCCTGTCAAGTGTCAATATCCAACCACTCCAGTCCCTTCCACCCCCTTGGCAGCCCCACTGCTTTCATAAGGACACAGATACATTCCCCTACAGGCTTTGGAGCAAACGTTAAGTTTTGATTTCTCTAAGATAAATGCCATAGTGCCATGACCTGCTCCTATGGCGGTAGCAAGTCTAGTTCTCAAAGAATCTGTGTGGAAGGGTTGAGCCACTCTATTGGACACCTGAAATTGATATTATACTGCATGTGAACGGGAATGTAACTCACGGCTTGGAAAAGGAAAAGAAACTCTTAACTGTTTTCAAGAGTCAGCTCTATCATTTTCCATTCCCAACTGTGATGCGGGAGTGATCCAGTCATTCCACATCCTGCCTTGCATTTGGTGGTGGGGTCTCTCTCTCCCTCTCTGGCGCATTTGGTTTGAATCACTGTGATAGGTGTGCAGTGAGAGCTCACTGGAGTTTTCATTTGAATTGCCCCAATGGAAACTTTCTATGTGGTTTCCATCTGTCTACGCTTTGGTAAAGGTGGCAGGCCCTTTACTTTTTCCCCACCCCCCTTCTATTTCCTTTTGCTAACTAGATTGCATGCTTACTTGGGGATCAAATTCTGAGTTTCCATGCTTCAGACAGGAGTCCTCTATTAGCTATGTGATTTGGACCTATTTCCTCCAAGTTGGTAGCTTGTCTTTTGGGTCTTCTTAAGGAGGTCTTTCACACGGCACAGGTTTACAATTCTGATTGTTGGAT
Organism: Mustela nivalis; assembly: GCF_964662115.1. NCBI lineage: Eukaryota > Metazoa > Chordata > Mammalia > Carnivora > Mustelidae > Mustela > Mustela nivalis. Next base: position 71,342,327 of record NC_139021.1, read on the forward strand.
AAAGTCTAATTAATCAACTTTACCTTAGGGAAAATAATTGGATGTTCGACTGGAGGATTCTTTACCTAGCTTTCCATTCTGGAAATTTTTCCCCACATTTTCCCTATAAGATTTATCATTTTCCATGTAAGGCAGTGATTAATTTTGAGCTACTTTTTAAAATACTCTTTTTTTCTTTTTTTCCTTTGGGAGAGTGAACATGTGCATGAGCGGGCAGGGGCCTGGAGGGAGAAGGGAAAAGAGCATCCTCAAGCAGCCTCGCCAGTGAGCTTGGAGCCTGACTTTGTCCCGGGACGCTGAGAGCTTGACAAGAGCCGAAATCAAGAGCTGGCTGCCGCACAGGCTGCCTCACCCAGGCAGCCTGAGTTAAGTTTTGTATAGGGTTTGATACTTAGATTGTGGTCCCCGGCCTCCTCGTCCTCCACCTCCTCCTCCCCTCTCCCGCTCCCTCTTCTGCTTCTCCTTCTTCTTTGCCTATGCATGTCCACTTGCTCTAGCACCATTTATTCAAAACGCTGTCACTCCTCCACTGAACGGCTTTTTACCTTTGTCAAGGCCCCATTCGACATATGGGTGTAGTTCTCTTTCTGGGTCCCTGATCTGTTCCACTTATCCATCTTTATTCTGTTCCATTGGTCTAGCTCTACACCAACACCACGCACTTTTGATTACTGTAGACGAATATCTTGAAATGGGGTAGAAGGATTCTTCTGGTTTTCTTCTTTAGTTTTAGTTTCTCCTCTTTTTCTAGGTCCTAAAATAGAAAGATTATAGTTTTGAGACTCTTTCCTTTTTAGAGAGAGAGAGAGAGACAGACACAGAGACAGAGACAGAGACAGAGAAACGGAAGCGGTGCAGAAAGAGAGAGAGATGATTAAGCAGCCACCATGCCCAGCACCAGCACAATGCAGGTTCAGCCTCACTATCCCAAGGTTGACCATGACCCGAGTCAAAATCAAGAGTTGGACTAACTGACTGAGCCACCCAGATGCTCCTCCTCCTTTCTAATGTATGCATTGAGTGCTAAAAATTGAGCTCTCTGTTGATTTAGCTGTGTCCCATCAATTTTAATACGTTGTAGTTTTATTTTCCTTCGGGCCAGTGCACTGAAATTTTATCTTTTGTCTCCGATAATCTAGAAAGTTACTTTCTACGTGTTTAGATTTTGTTATGTTTCTCCCTTTGATATCTAGTTTCATTTTTAACTTTTTTTTATAAGTGTCAAAGTTTAATTCCAAGACAATGCTACATAGGGTTGCATTTTTTTCAGGTCCACAATATAGAGATTCTCCTCCGCTGCCCAAGGACTGTTAGCTCCTGTTGCCAGGCACTGATTTGCGTTGGAGTCTCGGGTGCACCTCCCCCACCCCTACTCCCTTCAGCTCCTGTTGTTGACAGGCACTGGTTTGCATTGGAGACGGAACCCTCGTAGGGGTTCCAAGCAGTTTCTAGTGGCCGAGAGGACACTGGTGATCAGAGACAAAGCCCCCAGGCTCTCTGGAGCCAGCTGGTGGCCATTACAATGTCTCCCCACACAGTTCTGGAGCCGCTGTGGGCTCTCCGGGAACAGCTGTGGGCTTCTGGGTTGCCGATAATCGAACGTTGGCCACATGGGCCACGAGACTCTGGGTTTGGCTGGGAGATCCTCGTGTGCACTGTGTTGCTGGTGTTCATTCCAGTAAAGTGTGGACTCCGCTTAAGAGGAAGAAAGGGGCCCTGTGCCCAGAATGAAGTATCTGGAAAAGACATGGAGAAGACCGACCCGGATGCACCAGCCCATGGAGCCGTCGCATCATCGGAGCACAAGGCCAGTCCTCTCCCGCTACAGATCCTTGCTCTGGCTGCCCTGAATCAAGATGTCGGGTACTTTTCTGTGGGAGACGCTACGCAACTGCTGAAGGGAGTTCGGCAAAGGCTGTTGAAGAAGAGCCCTCACCAGCTCACCGATGAAAATCCCATCTGTGGAGCAGCCCAGGACGATGGAGAACCCCCTGCGAGGAATATGCCAGAAGACTTCAAGGACAGCCCTGATCTGCGGGGAAGTGCAGACCCTCTGTCTCAGGACATTGGCAGCTGTGGACTGAGAGGGCAGGAAGAGGCAGGGGAGGCAGGCAGGCCAGAGCTTCCTGACGGAGGTGTGCCGTGGCAGGCCCCCGCTGAGGGCCAGAGCCAACACCACACCCTCAGCCAGATCCTACTGATGGTGATGCATCTGCTAGAGCTCCTTCGAGATCATCTGGAAGGTGGGGGCTCAAGGAGGCAGGTGCAGACTGGCTCCTCCTCCACTGATCACGTGCCCCGTGGGAGCCCCCTGAATCAAGGAAAGCCATCCAGGGCACTGAAGAAGGCACGTCAGGGGAATGAAGAGCTCCCAGGAAACACAACAATCCACCAAGCTGAGCAAGTATCTTTTCACCAGCGAAACAGCCTCCTGGAAAGGGAGATTCAGAAGCTGCACCTGAAGCTCGAGGCAGAGCCTAAGCTGTGCGAAGAGCACCTCAAACACCTGGAGAGGAAGATGATGGAGGAGAAGGCACGCTGCCTGCAAGTGAAGAACGAACTCGCCAAGGTGCGCAGGAAGGTGGATGCTGCCCACTGGAACTTAGGCCTCTACAAGAAGATGGCCGACGACCTGCACCGAGAATGGCAGAGAATCTCCTCCTTGCATGACCGAGAGCGCCTCCTGGTGGAGAACAGAAGTGAGGAGAGCCAGAAGGCTGTTCTGTGGGCAGAGAGGGAGTTCCAAAGGCTCAAGGAAGAAAACCATTGCCTCAGGCAGAAGCTGGCCAACTCTGGGCCCAAGGTCCAGCCTGTCTCCGGGGGGCCTCCTGCTCCTGCTCCTGCTCCTGCTCCAGCTCCAGCTCCTGCTCCTGCTCTTCTGGGCACAGCCTCCAAATGCCCTCAAGGGCCACAGGCTCCCCTCAAAGCCCTGAAGCCCAAGAAGGGAGCAAGGGTGCACTGGCCAGACTCCAAGTTCTCGGGTCCCCTGCAGGTCTGATTCCCTTTCCCAGCAGCCACCAACACTCACAACCAGAGCACAAAAGCTCCTGTGCTTCCTTACCCCTTCAGCCACACCCATTGCTCCTTTGACTGGAGATCCACCCCATTCTTGAACTGATGCTACCTATTCCCTATAGCCATGTGAGAGAGCATTTTTCATTGTTAAGGACCAAAAAAATAAAACGATCAAATTGCTGATCCTACTGCGACTGAGAATTGATTGTATGAAGGGATTCTATGCCAAGCAACGAAGGGTTTTAAGTGTCCTTTACTGATCACTTAATTGTCCCAATAACCCAGTGTGTCATATACTACTGAGGTTCAGAGAGGGGACACAACTTGCCCCAAGATCACACAGCTATTGAATTTCAGAGCTCCCATTCCAAGCCAAGGTTGTCTCATTACCCACTGATGTGAAAATAACTACCACTCCTACCACTACGATGACTTCTGCTTCTTCATTTCTGAGAGAGAGAAAGAGCGAGTGCACACACACATGCAAGCGGGGGAGGGGCAGGGAGACAGAGATTCCTAGACAGCCTTCGACTCAAGTGCACAACCAGACGCTGGGCTGGATTTCACAGACCATGGGACCACGCCCTGAGCCGAAATCAAGAGTCAGACGTTGACCTGACTAAGCCACACAGGCACCCTTCCCTTGTGCAAGGAACTTCTAGGCAAGCTGCTGTAAGGATCCCAGAAGGGCTTGACAAAATTTTCTCATAGGTCACGTTCTAGTTTGGATGCAAGGATTATGGTGATGCCTAGCTGAGGTAAAGTCCCAGCAAAGCATGGAGGGCAGCCTTTCAGGGTCTCCAACGATTCCCTTCGTGGGTACACCTCGTTTTGTGTTCCATACTCTACCACTGGATTAGAGTCAGGAACTCCTGCCTCACTTCGAAAGGACAGAATATGGCCCGAGAGATAGATAGCATGTCCCTTCTGAGGCTCGTAGACAAAGACACTGGTCTCCTCTTGGGCTTGCTCTCGCTCCCTCACCATTGGTTTCGAGGGAAGCCGCCTGCTCCTTGTGGGCTGTATGATGGAGAGGCCCATGTGGCAAGGAATGAATATTTCTTGCTCACCGCAATGGAGGACCTCTGGCTGCTAGGAGCCACCCGAGTGAGCACACAAGCAGATTTCCCGCCAACAAGCCTGGAGATGACTGAAGACCCACATGACATCTTGACTGCAGCCTTGTGAGAGATCCTGAGACACAGGTCCCTGGCTAGATGCACCTGGATGCCTGGCCCACGGAAACCATATGCGGTTATCAATTGGTGTTGTCGGAAGCCCTCTGGGTTGCGGAAAACATTCAAAAAAGACACAAGGGTGAAGCCACAGTTCTGGCTGCTGACCCACCCCCCTCTCCTGGGCTTGAAATTCCAGGGAAGTCAAGCGATGGTAGCAAGCACGGAGAGATTAGGGTAAACAATGCCAGAAAGAGGTCCTCTATTCTGTTCTCCATGTATCTCTCTGAGAGGACATGCCCTCACCTGATCCACCCGAGCCAATAGGTGGCCCATGCAGGAGGAGACAACTGGCCGTGTGGTCCAAGTCGGCTGAGAGCACTAGACCCAGCGTCGCAGAGCCTCCTTGAAGCCAGAAAAAGAGCCCAGAAGTTCCCTGGTGTCCCTAGAGAAGGCACAGAAATTAGATGAGTTGAAAGCCTGGGACCTGGTCATTGGGCTTCTGGGCAAGAGGGGAGATGGCCTGTGGAAGGGACACTGCCTGCAACCCCTCTTGGACCAGACCCCACCTGTCTGCTTTGGGATACTGAGGATTAAGACGAGAGTGAACTAGTGTAGAAGAGATGGTGTTCTAATGCTTGGCAGGTTTAAAGCGATTGAAATCGTTGACATTCCTATTCTCCTCGTCCTCAGGACCACCATTAAGGGGAAGGGGCCTTCAAAGAAGCAAGAGGAGTTTATCACTTACAGCAGCCCTGTCAAGTGTCAATATCCAACCACTCCAGTCCCTTCCACCCCCTTGGCAGCCCCACTGCTTTCATAAGGACACAGATACATTCCCCTACAGGCTTTGGAGCAAACGTTAAGTTTTGATTTCTCTAAGATAAATGCCATAGTGCCATGACCTGCTCCTATGGCGGTAGCAAGTCTAGTTCTCAAAGAATCTGTGTGGAAGGGTTGAGCCACTCTATTGGACACCTGAAATTGATATTATACTGCATGTGAACGGGAATGTAACTCACGGCTTGGAAAAGGAAAAGAAACTCTTAACTGTTTTCAAGAGTCAGCTCTATCATTTTCCATTCCCAACTGTGATGCGGGAGTGATCCAGTCATTCCACATCCTGCCTTGCATTTGGTGGTGGGGTCTCTCTCTCCCTCTCTGGCGCATTTGGTTTGAATCACTGTGATAGGTGTGCAGTGAGAGCTCACTGGAGTTTTCATTTGAATTGCCCCAATGGCAACTTTCTATGTGGTTTCCATCTGTCTACGCTTTGGTAAAGGTGGCAGGCCCTTTACTTTTTCCCCACCCCCCTTCTATTTCCTTTTGCTAACTAGATTGCATGCTTACTTGGGGATCAAATTCTGAGTTTCCATGCTTCAGACAGGAGTCCTCTATTAGCTATGTGATTTGGACCTATTTCCTCCAAGTTGGTAGCTTGTCTTTTGGGTCTTCTTAAGGAGGTCTTTCACACGGCACAGATTTACAATTCTGATTGTTGGATAAAGTCTAATTAATCAACTTTACCTTAGGGAAAATAATTTGATGTTCGACTGGAGGATTCTTTACCTAGCTTTCCATTCTGGAAATTTTTCCCCACATTTTCCCTATAAGATTTATCATTTTCCATGTAAGGCAGTGATTAATTTTGAGCTACTTTTTAAAATACTCTTTTTTTCTTTTTTTCCTTTGGGAGAGTGAACATGTGCATGAGCGGGCAGGGGCCTGGAGGGAGAAGGGAAAAGAGCATCCTCAAGCAGCCTCGCCAGTGAGCTTGGAGCCTGACTTTGTCCCGGGACGCTGAGAGCTTGACAAGAGCCGAAATGAAGAGCTGGCTGCCGCACAGGCTGCCTCACCCAGGCAGCCTGAGTTAAGTTTTGTATAGGGTTTGATACTTAGATTGTGGTCCCCGGCCTCCTCGTCCTCCACCTCCTCCTCCCCTCTCCCGCTCCCTCTTCTGCTTCTCCTTCTTCTTTGCCTATGCATGTCCACTTGCTCTAGCACCATTTATTCAAAACGCTGTCACTCCTCCACTGAACGGCTTTTTACCTTTGTCAAGGCCCCATTCGACATATGGGTGTAGTTCTCTTTCTGGGTCCCTGATCTGTTCCACTTATCCATCTTTATTCTGTTCCATTGGTCTAGCTCTTCACCAACACCACGCACTTTTGATTACTGTAGACGAATATCTTGAAATGGGGTAGAAGGATTCTTCTGGTTTTCTTCTTTAGTTTTAGTTTCTCCTCTTTTTCTAGGTCCTAAAATAGAAAGATTATAGTTTTGAGACTCCTTTCCTTTTTAGAGAGAGAGAGAGAGACAGACACAGAGACAGAGACAGAGACAGAGAAACGGAAGCGGTGCAGAAAGAGAGAGAGATGATTAAGCAGCCACCATGCCCAGCACCAGCACAATGCAGGTTCAGCCTCACTATCCCAAGGTTGACCATGACCCGAGTCAAAATCAAGAGTTGGACTAACTGACTGAGCCACCCAGATGCTCCTCCTCCTTTCTAATGTATGCATTGAGTGCTAAAAATTGAGCTCTCTGTTGATTTAGCTGTGTCCCATCAATTTTAATACGTTGTAGTTTTATTTTCCTTCGGGCCAGTGCACTGAAATTTTATCTTTTGTCTCCGATAATCTAGAAAGTTACTTTCTACGTGTTTAGATTTTGTTATCTTTCTCCCTTTGATATCTAGTTTCATTTTTAACTTTTTTTTATAAGTGTCAAAGTTTAATTCCAAGACAATGCTACATAGGGTTGCATTTTTTTCAGGTCCACAATATAGAGATTCTCCTCCGCTGCCCAACGACTGTTAGCTCCTGTTGCCAGGCACTGATTTGCGTTGGAGTCTCGGGTGCACCTCCCCCACCCCTACTCCCTTCAGCTCCTGTTGCCAGGCACTGGTTTGCATTGGAGACGGAACCCTCGTAGGGGTTCCAAGCAGTTTCTAGTGGCCGAGAGGACACTGGTGATCAGAGACAAAGCCCCCAGGCTCTCTGGAGCCAGCTGGTGGCCATTACAATGTCTCCCCACACAGTTCTGGAGCCGCTGTGGGCTCTCCGGGAACAGCTGTGGGCTTCTGGGTTGCCGATAATCGAACGTTGGCCACATGGGCCACGAGACTCTGGGTTTGGCTGGGAGATCCTCGTGTGCACTGTGTTGCTGGTGTTCATTCCAGTAAAGTGTGGACTCCGCTTAAGAGGAAGAAAGGGGCACTGTGCCCAGAATGAAGTATCTGGAAAAGACATGGAGAAGACCGACCCGGATGCACCAGCCCATGGAGCCGTCGCATCATCGGAGCACAAGGCCAGTCCTCTCCCGCTACAGATCCTTGCTCTGGCTGCCCTGAATCAAGATGTCGGGTACTTTTCTGTGGGAGACGCTACGCAACTGCTGAAGGGAGTTCGGCAAAGGCTGTTGAAGAAGAGCCCTCACCAGCTCACCGATGAAAATCCCATCTGTGGAGCAGCCCAGGACGATGGAGAACCCCCTGCGAGGAATATGCCAGAAGACTTCAAGGACAGCCCTGATCTGCGGGGAAGTGCAGATCCTCCGTCTCAGGACATTGGCAGCTGTGGACTGAGAGGGCAGGAAGAGGCAGGGGAGGCAGGCAGGCCAGAGCTTCCTGACGGAGGTGTGCCGTGGCAGGCCCCCACTGAGGGCCAGAGCCAACACCACACCCTCAGCCAGATCCTACTGACGGTGATGCATCTGCTAGAGCTCCTTCGAGATCATCTGGAAGGTGGGGGCTCAAGGAGGCAGGTGCAGACTGGCTCCTCCTCCACTGATCACGTGCCCCGTGGGAGCCCCCTGAATCAAGGAAAGCCATCCAGGGCACTGAAGAAGGCACGTCAGGGGAATGAAGAGCTCCCAGGAAACACAACAATCCACCAAGCTGAGCAAGTATCTTTTCACCAGCGAAACAGCCTCCTGGAAAGGGAGATTCAGAAGCTGCACCTGAAGCTCGAGGCAGAGCCTAAGCTGTGCGAAGAGCACCTCAAACACCTGGAGAGGAAGATCATGGAGGAGAAGGCACGCTGCCTGCAAGTGAAGAACGAACTCGCCAAGGTGCGCAGGAAGGTGGATGCTGCCCACTGGAACTTAGGCCTCTACAAGAAGATGGCCGACGACCTGCACCGAGAATGGCAGAGAATCTCCTCCTTGCATGACCGAGAGCGCCTCCTGGTGGAGAACAGAAGTGAGGAGAGCCAGAAGGCTGTTCTGTGGGCAGAGAGGGAGTTCCAAAGGCTCAAGGAAGAAAACCATTGCCTCAGGCAGAAGCTGGCCAACTCTGGGCCCAAGGTCCAGCCTGTCTCCGGGGGGCCTCCTGCTCCTGCTCCTGCTCCTGCTCCAGCTCCAGCTCCAGCTCCTGCTCCTGCTCTTCTGGGCACAGCCTCCAAATGCCCTCAAGGGCCACAGGCTCCCCTCAAAGCCCAGAAGCCCAAGAAGGGAGCAAGGGTGCACTGGCCAGACTCCAAGTTCTCGGGTCCCCTGCAGGTCTGATTCCCTTTCCCAGCAGCCACCAACACTCACAACCAGAGCACAAAAGCTCCTGTGCTTCCTTACCCCTTCAGCCACACCCATTGCTCCTTTGACTGGAGATCCACCCCATTCTTGAACTGATGCTACCTATTCCCTATAGCCATGTGAGAGAGCATTTTTCATTGTTAAGGACCAAAAAAATAAAACGATCAAATTGCTGATCCTACTGCGACTGAGAATTGATTGTATGAAGGGATTCTATGCCAAGCAACGAAGGGTTTTAAGTGTCCTTTACTGATCACTTAATTGTCCCAATAACCCAGTGTGTCATAGACTACTGAGGTTCAGAGAGGGGACACAACTTGCCCCAAGATCACACAGCTAGTGAATTTCAGAGCTCCCATTCCAAGCCAAGGTTGTCTCATTACCCACTGATGTGAAAATAAGTACCACTCCTACCACTACGATGACTTCTGCTTCTTCATTTCTGAGAGAGAGAAAGAGCGAGGGCACACACACATGCAAGCGGGGGAGGGGCAGGGAGAGAGAGATTCCTAGACAGCCTTCGACTCAAGTGCACAACCAGACGCTGGGCTGGATTTCACAGACCATGGGACCACGCCCTGAGCCGAAATCAAGAGTCAGACGTTGACCTGACTAAGCCACACAGGCACCCTTCCCTTGTGCAAGGAACTTCTAGGCAAGCTGCTGTAAGGATCCCAGAAGGGCTTGACAAAATTTTCTCATAGGTCACGTTCTAGTTTGGATGCAAGGATTATGGTGATGCCTAGCTGAGGTAAAGTCCCAGCAAAGCATGGAGGGCAGCCTTTCAGGGTCTCCAACGATTCCCTTCGTGGGTACACCTCGTTTTGTGTTCCATACTCTACCACTGGATTAGAGTCAGGAACTCCTGCCTCACTTCGAAAGGACAGAATATGGCCCGAGAGATAGATAGCATGTCCCTTCTGAGGCTCGTAGACAAAGACACTGGTCTCCTCTTGGGCTTGCTCTCGCTCCCTCACCATTGGTTTCGAGGGAAGCCGCCTGCTCCTTGTGGGCTGTATGATGGAGAGGCCCATGTGGCAAGGAATGAATATTTCTTGCTCACCGCAATGGAGGACCTCTGGCTGCTAGGAGCCACCCGAGTGAGCACACAAGCAGATTTCCCGCCAACAAGCCTGGAGATGACTGAAGACCCACATGACATCTTGACTGCAGCCTTGTGAGAGATCCTGAGACACAGGTCCCTGGCTAGATGCACCTGGATGCCTGGCCCACGGAAACCATATGCGGTTATCAATTGGTGTTGTCGGAAGCCCTCTGGGTTGCGGAAAACATTCAAAAAAGACACAAGGGTGAAGCCACAGTTCTGGCTGCTGACCCACCCCCCTCTCCTGGGCTTGAAATTCCAGGGAAGTCAAGCGATGGTAGCAACCACTGAGAGATTAGGGTAAACAATGCCAGAAAGAGGTCCTCTATTCTGTTCTCCATGTATCTCTCTGAGAGGACATGCCCTCACCTGATCCACCCGAGCCAATAGGTGGCCCATGCAGGAGGAGACAACTGGCCGTGTGGTCCAAGTCGGCTGAGAGCACTAGACCCAGCGTCGCAGAGCCTCCTTGAAGCCAGAAAAAGAGCCCAGAAGTTCCCTGGTGTCCCTAGAGAAGGCACAGAAATTAGATGAGTTGAAAGCCTGGGACCTGGTCATTGGGCTTCTGGGCAAGAGGGGAGATGGCCTGTGGAAGGGACACTGCCTGCAACCCCTCTTGGACCAGACCCCACCTGTCTGCTTTGGGATACTGAGGATTAAGACGAGAGTGAACTAGTGTAGAAGAGATGGTGTTCTAATGCTTGGCAGGTTTAAAGCGATTGAAATCGTTGACATTCCTATTCTCCTCGTCCTCGGGACCACCATTAAGGGGAAGGGGCCTTCAAAGAAGCAAGAGGAGTTTATCACTTACAGCAGCCCTGTCAAGTGTCAATATCCAACCACTCCAGTCCCTTCCACCCCCTTGGCAGCCCCACTGCTTTCATAAGGACACAGATACATTCCCCTACAGGCTTTGGAGCAAACGTTAAGTTTTGATTTCTCTAAGATAAATGCCATAGTGCCATGACCTGCTCCTATGGCGGTAGCAAGTCTAGTTCTCAAAGAATCTGTGTGGAAGGGTTGAGCCACTCTATTGGACACCTGAAATTGATATTATACTGCATGTGAACGGGAATGTAACTCACGGCTTGGAAAAGGAAAAGAAACTCTTAACTGTTTTCAAGAGTCAGCTCTATCATTTTCCATTCCCAACTGTGATGCGGGAGTGATCCAGTCATTCCACATCCTGCCTTGCATTTGGTGGTGGGGTCTATCTCTCCCTCTCTGGCGCATTTGGTTTGAATCACTGTGATAGGTGTGCAGTGAGAGCTCACTGGAGTTTTCATTTGAATTGCCCCAATGGCAACTTTCTATGTGGTTTCCATCTGTCTACGCTTTGGTAAAGGTGGCAGGCCCTTTACTTTTTCCCCACCCCCCTTCTATTTCCTTTTGCTAACTAGATTGCATGCTTACTTGGGGATCAAATTCTGAGTTTCCATGCTTCAGACAGGAGTCCTCTATTAGCTATGTGATTTGGACCTATTTCCTCCAAGTTGGTAGCTTGTCTTTTGGGTCTTCTTAAGGAGGTCTTTCACACGGCACAGGTTTACAATTCTGATTGTTGGATAAAGTCTAATTAATCAACTTTATCTTAGGGAAAATAATTTGATGTTCGACTGGAGGATTCTTTACCTAGCTTTCCATTCTGGAAATTTTTCCCCACATTTTCCCTATAAGATTTATCATTTTCCATGTAAGGCAGTGATTAATTTTGAGCTACTTTTTAAAATACTCTTTTTTTCTTTTTTTCCTTTGGGAGAGTGAACATGTGCATGAGCGGGCAGGGGCCTGGAGGGAGAAGGGAAAAGAGCATCCTCAAGCAGCCTCGCCAGTGAGTTTGGAGCCTGACTTTGTCCCGGGACGCTGAGAGCTTGACAAGAGCCGAAATCAAGAGCTGGCTGCCGCACAGGCTGCCTCACCCAGGCAGCCTGAGTTAAGTTTTGTATAGGGTTTGATACTTAGATTGTGGTCCCCGGCCTCCTCGTCCTCCACCTCCTCCTCCCCTCTCCCGCTCCCTCTTCTGCTTCTCCTTCTTCTTTGCCTATGCATGTCCACTTGCTCTAGCACCATTTATTCAAAACGCTGTCACTCCTCCACTGAACGGCTTTTTACCTTTGTCAAGGCTCCATTCGACATATGGGTGTAGTTCTCTTTCTGGGTCCCTGATTCTGTTCCACTTATCCATCTTTATTCTGTTCCATTGGTCTAGCTCTTCACCAACACCACGCACTTTTAATTACTGTAGACGAATATCTTGAAATGGGGTAGAAGGATTCTTCTGGTTTTCTTCTTTAGTTTTAGTTTCTCCTCTTTTTCTAGGTCCTAAAATAGAAAGATTATAGTTTTGAGACTCCTTTCCTTTTTAGAGAGAGAGAGAGAGACAGACACAGACACAGAGACAGAGACAGAGACAGAGAAACGGAAGCGGTGCAGAAAGAGAGAGATGATTAAGCAGCCACCATGCCCAGCACCAGCACAATGCAGGTTCAGCCTCACTATCCCAAGGTTGACCATGACCCGAGTCAAAATCAAGAGTTGGACTAACTGACTGAGACACCCAGATGCTCCTCCTCCTTTCTAATGTATGCATTGAGTGCTAAAAATTGAGCTCTCTGTTGATTTAGCTGTGTCCCATCAATTTTAATACGTTGTAGTTTTATTTTCCTTCGGGTCAGTGCACTGAAATTTTATCTTTTGTCTCCGATAATCTAGAAAGTTACTTTCTACTTGTTTAGATTTTGTTATGTTTCTCCCTTTGATATCTAGTTTCATTTTTAACTTTTCTTTATAAGTGTCAAAGTTTAATTCCAAGACAATGCTACATAGGGTTGCATTTTTTTCAGGTCCACAATATAGAGATTCTCCTCCGCTGCCCAACGACTGTTAGCTCCTGTTGCCAGGCACTGATTTGCGTTGGAGTCTCGGGTGCACCTCCCCCACCCCTACTCCCTTCAGCTCCTGTTGTTGCCAGGCACTGGTTTGCATTGGAGACGGAACCCTCGTAGGGGTTCCAAGCAGTTTCTTGTGGCCGAGAGGACACTGGTGACCAGAGACAAAGCCCCCAGGCTCTCTGGAGCCAGCTGGTGGCCATTACAATGTCTCCCCACACAGTTCTGGAGCCGCTGTGGGCTCTCCGGGAACAGCTGTGGGCTTCTGGGTTGCCGATAATCGAACGTTGGAAACATGGGCCACGAGACTCTGGGTTTGGCTGGGAGATCCTCGTGTGCACTGTGTTGCTGGTGTTCATTCCAGTAAAGTGTGGACTCCGCTTAAGAGGAAGAAAGGGTCACTGTGCCCAGAATGAAGTATCTGGAAAAGACATGGAGAAGACCGACCCGGATGCACCAGCCCATGGAGCCGTCGCATCATCGGAGCACAAGGCCAGTCCTCTCCCGCTACAGATCCTTGCTCTGGCTGCCCTGAATCAAGATGTCGGGTACTTTTCTGTGGGAGACGCTACGCAACTGCTGAAGGGAGTTCGGCAAAGGCTGTTGAAGAAGAGCCCTCACCAGCTCACCGATGAAAATCCCATCTGTGGAGCAGCCCAGGACGATGGAGAACCCCCTGCGAGGAATATGCCAGAAGACTTCAAGGACAGCCCTGATCTGCGGGGAAGTGCAGATCCTCCGTCTCAGGACATTGGCAGCTGTGGACTGAGAGGGCAGGAAGAGGCAGGGGAGGCAGGCAGGCCAGAGCTTCCTGACGGAGGTGTGCCGTGGCAGGCCCCCGCTGAGGGCCAGAGCCAACACCACACCCTCAGCCAGATCCTACTGACGGTGATGCATCTGCTAGAGCTCCTTCGAGATCATCTGGAAGGTGGGGGCTCAAGGAGGCAGGTGCAGACTGGCTCCTCCTCCACTGATCACGTGCCCCGTGGGAGCCCCCTGAATCAAGGAAAGCCATCCAGGGCACTGAAGAAGGCACGTCAGGGGAATGAAGAGCTCCCAGGAAACACAACAATCCACCAAGCTGAGCAAGTATCTTTTCACCAGCGAAACAGCCTCCTGGAAAGGGAGATTCAGAAGCTGCACCTGAAGCTCGAGGCAGAGCCTAAGCTGTGCGAAGAGCACCTCAAACACCTGGAGAGGAAGATGATGGAGGAGAAGGCACGCTGCCTGCAAGTGAAGAACGAACTCGCCAAGGTGCGCAGGAAGGTGGATGCTGCCCACTGGAACTTAGGCCTCTACAAGAAGTTGGCCGACGACCTGCACCGAGAATGGCAGAGAATCTCCTCCTTGCATGACCGAGAGCGCCTCCTGGTGGAGAACAGAAGTGAGGAGAGCCAGAAGGCTGTTCTGTGGGCAGAGAGGGAGTTCCAAAGGCTCAAGGAAGAAAACCATTGCCTCAGGCAGAAGCTGGCCAACTCTGGGCCCAAGGTCCAGCCTGTCTCCGGGGGGCCTCCTGCTCCTGCTCCTGCTCCTGCTCCTGCTCCAGCTCCAGCTCCTGCTCCTGCTCTTCTGGGCACAGCCTCCAAATGCCCTCAAGGGCCACAGGCTTCCCTCAAAGCCCAGAAGCCCAAGAAGGGAGCAAGGGTGCACTGGCCAGACTCCAAGTTCTCGGGTCCCCTGCAGGTCTGATTCCCTTTCCCAGCAGCCACCAACACTCACAACCAGAGCACAAAAGCTCCTGTGCTTCCTTACCCCTTCAGCCACACCCATTGCTCCTTTGACTGGAGATCCACCCCATTCTTGAACTGATGCTACCTATTCCCTATAGCCATGTGAGAGAGCATTTTTCATTGTTAAGGACCAAAAAAATAAAACGATCAAATTGCTGATCCTACTGCGACTGAGAATTGATTGTATGAAGGGATTCTATGCCAAGCAACGAAGGGTTTTAAGTGTCCTTTACTGATCACTTAATTGTCCCAATAACCCAGTGTGTCATTACTACTGAGGTAAAGAGAGGGGACACAACTTGCCCCAAGATCACACAGCTAGTGAATTTCAGAGCTCCCATTCCAAGCCAAGGTTGTCTCATTACCCACTGATGTGAAAATAACTACCACTCCTACCACTACGATGACTTCTGCTTCTTCATTTCTGAGAGAGAGAAAGAGCGAGGGCACACACACATGCAAGCGGGGGAGGGGCAGGGAGAGAGAGATTCCTAGACAGCCTTCGACTCAAGTGCACAACCAGACGCTGGGCTGGATTTCACAGACCATGGGACCACGCCCTGAGCCGAAATCAAGAGTCAGACGTTGACCTGACTAAGCCACACAGGCACCCTTCCCTTGTGCAAGGAACTTCTAGGCAAGCTGCTGTAAGGATCCCAGAAGGGCTTGACAAAATTTTCTCATAGGTCACGTTCTAGTTTGGATGCAAGGATTATGGTGATGCCTAGCTGAGGTAAAGTCCCAGCAAAGCATGGAGGGCAGCCTTTCAGGGTCTCCAACGATTCCCTTCGTGGGTACACCTCGTTTTGTGTTCCATACTCTACCACTGGATTAGAGTCAGGAACTCCTGCCTCACTTCGAAAGGACAGAATATGGCCCGAGAGATAGATAGCATGTCCCTTCTGAGGCTCGTAGACAAAGACACTGGTCTCCTCTTGGGCTTGCTCTCGCTCCCTCACCATTGGTTTCGAGGGAAGCCGCCTGCTCCTTGTGGGCTGTATGATGGAGAGGCCCATGTGGCAAGGAATGAATATTTCTTGCTCACCGCAATGGAGGACCTCTGGCTGCTAGGAGCCACCCGAGTGAGCACACAAGCAGATTTCCCGCCAACAAGCCTGGAGATGACTGAAGACCCACATGACATCTTGACTGCAGCCTTGTGAGAGATCCTGAGACACAGGTCCCTGGCTAGATGCACCTGGATGCCTGGCCCACGGAAACCATATGCAGTTATCAATTGGTGTTGTCGGAAGCCCTCTGGGTTGCGGAAAACATTCAAAAAAGACACAAGGGTGAAGCCACAGTTCTGGCTGCTGACCCACCCCCCTCTCCTGGGCTTGAAATTCCAAGGAAGTCAAGCGATGGTAGCAACCACTGAGAGATTAGGGTAAACAATGCCAGAAAGAGGTCCTCTCTTCTGTTCTCCATGTATCTCTCTGAGAGGACATGCCCTCACCTGATCCACCCGAGCCAATAGGTGGCCCATGCAGGAGGAGACAACTGGCCGTGTGGTCCAAGTCGGCTGAGAGCACTAGACCCAGCATCGCAGAGCCTCCTTGAAGCCAGAAAAAGAGCCCAGAAGTTCCCTAGAGAAGGCACAGAAATTAGATGAGTTGAAAGCCTGGGACCTGGTCATTGGGCTTCTGGGCAAGAGGGGAGATGGCCTGTGGAAGGGACACTGCCTGCAACCCCTCTTGGACCAGACCCCATCTGTCTGCTTTGGGATACTGAGGATTAAGACGAGAGTGAACTAGTGTAGAAGAGATGGTGTTCTAATGCTTGGCAGGTTTAAAGCGATTGAAATCGTTGACATTCCTATTCTCCTCGTCCTCAGGACCACCATTAAGGGGAAGGGGCCTTCAAAGAAGCAAGAGGAGTTTATCACTTACAGCAGCCCTGTCAAGTGTCAATATCCAACCACTCCAGTCCCTTCCACCCCCTTGGCAGCCCCACTGCTTTCATAAGGACACAGATACATTCCCCTACAGGCTTTGGAGCAAACGTTAAGTTTTGATTTCTCTAAGATAAATGCCATAGTGCCATGACCTGCTCCTATGGCGGTAGCAAGTCTAGTTCTCAAAGAATCTGTGTGGAAGGGTTGAGCCACTCTATTGGACACCTGAAATTGATATTATACTGCATGTGAACGGGAATGTAACTCACGGCTTGGAAAAGGAAAAGAAACTCTTAACTGTTTTCAAGAGTCAGCTCTATCATTTTCCATTCCCAACTGTGATGCGGGAGTGATCCAGTCATTCCACATCCTGCCTTGCATTTGGTGGTGGGGTCTCTCTCTCCCTCTCTGGCGCATTTGGTTTGAATCACTGTGATAGGTGTGCAGTGAGAGCTCACTGGAGTTTTCATTTGAATTGCCCCAATGGCAACTTTCTATGTGGTTTCCATCTGTCTACGCTTTGGTAAAGGTGGCAGGCCCTTTACTTTTTCCCCACCCCCCTTCTATTTCCTTTTGCTAACTAGATTGCATGCTTACTTGGGGATCAAATTCTGAGTTTCCATGCTTCAGACAGGAGTCCTCTATTAGCTATGTGATTTGGACCTATTTCCTCCAAGTTGGTAGCTTGTCTTTTGGGTCTTCTTAAGGAGGTCTTTCACACGGCACAGATTTACAATTCTGATTGTTGGATAAAGTCTAATTAATCAACTTTACCTTAGGGAAAATAATTGGATGTTCGACTGGAGGATTCTTTACCTAGCTTTCCATTCTGGAAATTTTTCCCCACATTTTCCCTATAAGATTTATCATTTTCCCTGTAAGGCAGTGATTAATTTTGAGCTACTTTTTAAAATACTCTTTTTTTCTTTTTTTCCTTTGGGAGAGTGAACATGTGCATGAGCGGGCAGGGGCCTGGAGGGAGAAGGGAAAAGAGCATCCTCAAGCAGCCTCGCCAGTGAGCTTGGAGCCTGACTTTGTCCCGGGACGCTGAGAGCTTGACAAGAGCCGAAATGAAGAGCTGGCTGCCGCACAGGCTGCCTCACCCAGGCAGCCTGAGTTAAGTTTTGTATAGGGTTTGATACTTAGATTGTGGTCCCCGGCCTCCTCGTCCTCCACCTCCTCCTCCCCTCTCCCGCTCCCTCTTCTGCTTCTCCTTCTTCTTTGCCTATGCATGTCCACTTGCTCTAGCACCATTTATTCAAAACGCTGTCACTCCTCCACTGAACGGCTTTTTACCTTTGTCAAGGCCCCATTCGACATATGGGTGTAGTTCTCTTTCTGGGTCCCTGATCTGTTCCACTTATCCATCTTTATTCTGTTCCATTGGTCTAGCTCTTCACCAACACCACGCACTTTTGATTACTGTAGACGAATATCTTGAAATGGGGTAGAAGGATTCTTCTGGTTTTCTTCTTTAGTTTTAGTTTCTCCTCTTTTTCTAGGTTCTAAAATAGAAAGATTATAGTTTTGAGACTCCTTTTCTTTTTAGAGAGAGAGAGAGAGACAGACACAGACACAGAGACAGAGACAGAGACAGAGAAACGGAAGCGGTGCAGAAAGAGAGAGAGATGATTAAGCAGCCACCATGCCCAGCACCAGCACAATGCAGGTTCAGCCTCACTATCCCAAGGTTGACCATGACCCGAGTCAAAATCAAGAGTTGGACTAACTGACTGAGCCACCCAGATGCTCCTCCTCCTTTCTAATGTATGCATTGAGTGCTAAAAATGGAGCTCTCTGTTGATTTAGCTGTGTCCCATCAATTTTAATACGTTGTAGTTTTATTTTCCTTCGGGTCAGTGCACTGAAATTTTATCTTTTGTCTCCGATAATCTAGAAAGTTACTTTCTTGTGTTTAGATTTTGTTATGTTTCTCCCTTTGATATCTAGTTTCATTTTTAACTTTTCTTTATAAGTGTCAAAGTTTAATTCCAAGACAATGCTACATAGGGTTGCATTTTTTTCAGGTCCACAATATAGAGATTCTCCTCCGCTGCCCAAGGACTGTTAGCTCCTGTTGCCAGGCACTGATTTGCGTTGGAGTCTCGGGTGCACCTCCCCCACCCCTACTCCCTTCAGCTCCTGTTGCCAGGCACTGGTTTGCCTTGGAGACGGAACTCTCGTAGGGGTTCCAAGCAGTTTCTAGTGGCCGAGAGGACACTGGTGATCAGAGACAAAGCCCCCAGGCTCTCTGGAGCCAGCTGGTGGCCATTACAATGTCTCCCCACACAGTTCTGGAGCCGCTGTGGGCTCTCCGGGAACAGCTGTGGGCTTCTGGGTTGCCGATAATCGAACGTTGGCCACATGGGCCACGAGACTCTGGGTTTGGCTGGGAGATCCTCGTGTGCACTGTGTTGCTGGTGTTCATTCCAGTAAAGTGTGGACTCCGCTTAAGAGGAAGAAAGGGGCCCTGTGCCCAGAATGAAGTATCTGGAAAAGACATGGAGAAGACCGACCCAGATGCACCAGCCCATGGAGCCGTCGCATCATCGGAGCACAAGGCCAGTCCTCTCCCGCTACAGATCCTTGCTCTGGCTGCCCTGAATCAAGATGTCGGGTACTTTTCTGTGGGAGACGCTACGCAACTGCTGAAGGGAGTTCGGCAAAGGCTGTTGAAGAAGAGCCCTCACCAGCTCACCGATGAAAATCCCATCTGTGGAGCAGCCCAGGACGATGGAGAACCCCCTGCGAGGAATATGCCAGAAGACTTCAAGGACAGCCCTGATCTGCGGGGAAGTGCAGACCCTCTGTCTCAGGACATTGGCAGCTGTGGACTGAGAGGGCAGGAAGAGGCAGGGGAGGCAGGCAGGCCAGAGCTTCCTGACGGAGGTGTGCCGTGGCAGGCCCCCGCTGAGGGCCAGAGCCAACACCACACCCTCAGCCAGATCCTACTGACGGTGATGCATCTGCTAGAGCTCCTTCGAGATCATCTGGAAGGTGGGGGCTCAAGGAGGCAGGTGCAGACTGGCTCCTCCTCCACTGATCACGTGCCCCGTGGGAGCCCCCTGAATCAAGGAAAGCCATCCAGGGCACTGAAGAAGGCACGTCAGGGGAATGAAGAGCTCCCAGGAAACACGACAATCCACCAAGCTGAGCAAGTATCTTTTCACCAGCGAAACAGCCTCCTGGAAAGGGAGATTCAGAAGCTGCACCTGAAGCTCGAGGCAGAGCCTAAGCTGTGCGAAGAGCACCTCAAACACCTGGAGAGGAAGATGATGGAGGAGAAGGCACGCTGCCTTCAAGTGAAGAACGAACTCGCCAAGGTGCGCAGGAAGGTGGATGCTGCCCACTGGAACTTAGGCCTCTACAAGAAGATGGCCGAGGACCTGCATGGAGAATGGCAGAGAATCTCCTCCTTGCATGACCGAGAGCGCCTCCTGGTGGAGAACAGAAGTGAGGAGAGCCAGAAGGCTGTTCTGTGGGCAGAGAGGGAGTTCCAAAGGCTCAAGGAAGAAAACCATTGCCTCAGGCAGAAGCTGGCCAACTCTGGGCCCAAGGTCCAGCCTGTCTCCGGGGGGCCTCCTGCTCCTGCTCCTGCTCCTGCTCCAGCTCCAGCTCCTGCTCCTGCTCTTCTGGGCACAGCCTCCAAATGCCCTCAAGGGCCACAGGCTCCCCTCAAAGCCCAGAAGCCCAAGAAGGGAGCAAGGGTGCACTGGCCAGACTCCAAGTTCTCGGGTCCCCTGCAGGTCTGATTCCCTTTCCCAGCAGCCACCAACACTCACAACCAGAGCACAAAAGCTCCTGTGCTTCCTTACCCCTTCAGCCACACCCATTGCTCCTTTGACTGGAGATCCACCCCATTCTTGAACTGATGCTACCTATTCCCTATAGCCATGTGAGAGAGCATTTTTCATTGTTAAGGACCAAAAAAATAAAACGATTAAATTGCTGATCCTACTGCGACTGAGAATTGATTGTATGAAGGGATTCTATGCCAAGCAACGAAGGGTTTTAAGTGTCCTTTACTGATCACTTAATTGTCCCAATAACCCAGTGTGTCATATACTACTGAGGTTCAGAGAGGGGACACAACTTGCCCCAAGATCACACAGCTAGTGAATTTCAGAGCTCCCATTCCAAGCCAAGGTTGTCTCATTACCCACTGATGTGAAAATAACTACCACTCCTACCACTACGATGACTTCTGCTTCTTCATTTCTGAGAGAGAGAAAGAGCGAGGGCACACACACATGCAAGCGGGGGAGGGGCAGGGAGACAGAGATTCCTAGACAGCCTTCGACTCAAGTGCACAACCAGACGCTGGGCTGGATTTCACAGACCATGGGAACACGCCCTGAGCCAAAATCAAGAGTCAGACGTTGACCTGACTAAGCCACACAGGCACCCTTCCCTTGTGCAAGGAACTTCTAGGCAAGCTGCTGTAAGGATCCCAGAAGGGCTTGACAAAATTTTCTCATAGGTCACGTTCTAGTTTGGATGCAAGGATTATGGTGATGCCTAGCTGAGGTAAAGTCCCAGCAAAGCATGGAGGGCAGCCTTTCAGGGTCTCCAACGATTCCCTTCGTGGGTACACCTCGTTTTGTGTTCCATACTCTACCACTGGATTAGAGTCAGGAACTCCTGCCTCACTTCGAAAGGACAGAATATGGCCCGAGAGATAGATAGCATGTCCCTTCTGAGGCTCGTAGACAAAGACACTGGTCTCCTCTTGGGCTTGCTCTCGCTCCCTCACCATTGGTTTCGAGGGAAGCCGCCTGCTCCTTGTGGGCTGTATGATGGAGAGGCCCATGTGGCAAGGAATGAATATTTCTTGCTCACCGCAATGGAGGACCTCTGGCTGCTAGGAGCCACCCGAGTGAGCACACAAGCAGATTTCCCGCCAACAAGCCTGGAGATGACTGAAGACCCACATGACATCTTGACTGCAGCCTTGTGAGAGATCCTGAGACACAGGTCCCTGGCTAGATGCACCTGGATGCCTGGCCCACGGAAACCATATGCGGTTATCAATTGGTGTTGTCGGAAGCCCTCTGGGTTGCGGAAAACATTCAAAAAAGACACAAGGGTGAAGCCACAGTTCTGGCTGCTGACCCACCCCCCTCTCCTGGGCTTGAAATTCCAGGGAAGTCAAGCGATGGTAGCAAGCACGGAGAGATTAGGGTAAACAATGCCAGAAAGAGGTCCTCTATTCTGTTCTCCATGTATCTCTCTGAGAGGACATGCCCTCACCTGATCCACCCGAGCCAATAGGTGGCCCATGCAGGAGGAGACAACTGGCCGTGTGGTCCAAGTCGGCTGAGAGCACTAGACCCAGCGTCGCAGAGCCTCCTTGAAGCCAGAAAAAGAGCCCAGAAGTTCCCTGGTGTCCCTAGAGAAGGCACAGAAATTAGATGAGTTGAAAGCCTGGGACCTGGTCATTGGGCTTCTGGGCAAGAGGGGAGATGGCCTGTGGAAGGGACACTGCCTGCAACCCCTCTTGGACCAGACCCCACCTGTCTGCTTTGGGATACTGAGGATTAAGACGAGAGTGAACTAGTGTAGAAGAGATGGTGTTCTAATGCTTGGCAGGTTTAAAGCGATTGAAATCGTTGACATTCCTATTCTCCTCGTCCTCAGGACCACCATTAAGGGGAAGGGGCCTTCAAAGAAGCAAGAGGAGTTTATCACTTACAGCAGCCCTGTCAAGTGTCAATATCCAACCACTCCAGTCCCTTCCACCCCCTTGGCAGCCCCACTGCTTTCATAAGGACACAGATACATTCCCCTACAGGCTTTGGAGCAAACGTTAAGTTTTGATTTCTCTAAGATAAATGCCATAGTGCCATGACCTGCTCCTATGGCGGTAGCAAGTCTAGTTCTCAAAGAATCTGTGTGGAAGGGTTGAGCCACTCTATTGGACACCTGAAATTGATATCATACTGCATGTGAACGGGAATGTAACTCACGGCTTGGAAAAGGAAAAAAACTCTTAACTGTTTTCAAGAGTCAGCTCTATCATTTTCCATTCCCAACTGTGATGCGGGAGTGATCCAGTCATTCCACATCCTGCCTTGCATTTGGTGGTGGGGTCTCTCTCTCCCTCTCTGGCGCATTTGGTTTGAATCACTGTGATAGGTGTGCAGTGAGAGCTCACTGGAGTTTTCATTTGAATTGCCCCAATGGCAACTTTCTATGTGGTTTCCATCTGTCTACGCTTTGGTAAAGGTGGCAGGCCCTTTACTTTTTCCCCACCCCCCTTCTATTTCCTTTTGCTAACTAGATTGCATGCTTACTTGGGGATCAAATTCTGAGTTTCCATGCTTCAGACAGGAGTCCTCTATTAGCTATGTGATTTGGACCTATTTCCTCCAAGTTGGTAGCTTGTCTTTTGGGTCTTCTTAAGGAGGTCTTTCACACGGCACAGATTTACAATTCTGATTGTTGGATAAAGTCTAATTAATCAACTTTACCTTAGGGAAAATAATTGGATGTTCGACTGGAGGATTCTTTACCTAGCTTTCCATTCTGGAAATTTTCCCCCACATTTTCCCTATAAGATTTATCATTTTCCATGTAAGGCAGTGATTAATTTTGAGCTACTTTTTAAAATACTCTTTTTTTCTTTTTTCCCTTTGGGAGAGTGAACATGTGCATGAGCGGGCAGGGGCCTGGAGGGAGAAGGGAAAAGAGCATCCTCAAGCAGCCTCGCCAGTGAGCTTGGAGCCTGACTTTGTCCCGGGACGCTGAGAGCTTGACAAGAGCCGAAATGAAGAGCTGGCTGCCGCACAGGCTGCCTCACCCAGGCAGCCTGAGTTAAGTTTTGTATAGGGTTTGATACTTAGATTGTGGTCCCCGGCCTCCTCGTCCTCCACCTCCTCCTCCCCTCTACCGCTCCCTCTTCTGCTTCTCCTTCTTCTTTGCCTATGCATGTCCACTTGCTCTAGCACCATTTATTCAAAATGCTGTCACTCCTCCACTGAACGGCTTTTTACCTTTGTCAAGGCCCCATTCGACATATGGGTGTAGTCCTCTTTCTGGGTCCCTGATCTGTTCCACTTATCCATCTTTATTCTGTTCCATTGGTCTAGCTCTTCACCAACACCACGCACTTTTGATTACTGTAGACGAATATCTTGAAATGGGGTAGAAGGATTCTTCTGGTTTTCTTCTTTAGTTTTAGTTTCTCCTCTTTTTCTAGGTTCTAAAATAGAAAGATTATAGTTTTGAGACTCCTTTCCTTTTTAGAGAGAGAGAGAGAGATAGACACAGAGACAGAGACAGAGACAGAGAAACGGAAGCGGTGCAGAAAGAGAGAGAGATGATTAAGCAGCCACCATGCCCAGCACCAGCACAATGCAGGTTCAGCCTCATTATCCCAAGGTTGACCATGACCCGAGTCAAAATCAAGAGTTGGACTAACTGACTGAGCCACCCAGATGCTCCTCCTCCTTTCTAATGTATGCATTGAGTGCTAAAAATGGAGCTCTCTGTTGATATAGCTGTGTCCCATCAATTTTAATACGTTGTAGTTTTATTTTCCTTCGGGTCAGTGCACTGAAATTTTATCTTTTGTCTCCGATAATCTAGAAAGTTACTTTCTACGTGTTTAGATTTTGTTATCTTTCTCCCTTTGATATCTAGTTTCATTTTTAACTTTTTTTTATAAGTGTCAAAGTTTAATTCCAAGACAATGCTACATAGGGTTGCATTTTTTTCAGGTCCACAATATAGAGATTCTCCTCCGCTGCCCAAGGACTGTTAGCTCCTGTTGCCAGGCACTGATTTGCGTTGGAGTCTCGGGTGCACCTCCCCCACCCCTACTCCCTTCAGCTCCTGTTGCCAGGCACTGGTTTGCATTGGAGACGGAACCCTCGTAGGGGTTCCAAGCAGTTTCTAGTGGCCGAGAGGACACTGGTGATCAGAGACAAAGCCCCCAGGCTCTCTGGAGCCAGCTGGTGGCCATTACAATGTCTCCCCACACAGTTCTGGAGCCGCTGTGGGCTCTCCGGGAACAGCTGTGGGCTTCTGGGTTGCCGATAATCGAACGTTGGCCACATGGGCCACGAGACTCTGGGTTTGGCTGGGAGATCCTCGTGTGCACTGTGTTGCTGGTGTTCATTCCAGTAAAGTGTGGACTCCGCTTAAGAGGAAGAAAGGGGCACTGTGCCCAGAATGAAGTATCTGGAAAAGACATGGAGAAGACCAACCCGGATGCACCAGCCCATGGAGCCGTCGCATCATCGGAGCACAAGGCCAGTCCTCTCCCGCTACAGATCCTTGCTCTGGCTGCCCTGAATCAAGATGTCGGGTACTTTTCTGTGGGAGACGCTACGCAACTGCTGAAGGGAGTTCGGCAAAGGCTGTTGAAGAAGAGCCCTCACCAGCTCACCGATGAAAATCCCATCTGTGGAGCAGCCCAGGACGATGGAGAACCCCCTGCGAGGAATATGCCAGAAGACTTCAAGGACAGCCCTGATCTGCGGGGAAGTGCAGATCCTCCGTCTCAGGACATTGGCAGCTGTGGACTGAGAGGGCAGGAAGAGGCAGGGGAGGCAGGCAGGCCAGAGCTTCCTGATGGAGGTGTGCCGTGGCAGGCCCCCGCTGAGGGCCAGAGCCAACACCACACCCTCAGCCAGATCCTACTGACGGTGATGCATCTGCTAGAGCTCCTTCGAGATCATCTGGAAGGTGGGGGCTCAAGGAGGCAGGTGCAGACTGGCTCCTCCTCCACTGATCACGTGCCCCGTGGGAGCCCCCTGAATCAAGGAAAGCCATCCAGGGCACTGAAGAAGGCACGTCAGGGGAATGAAGAGCTCCCAGGAAACACGACAATCCACCAAGCTGAGCAAGTATCTTTTCACCAGCAAAACAGCCTCCTGGAAAGGGAGATTCAGAAGCTGCACCTGAAGCTCGAGGCAGAGCCTAAGCTGTGCGAAGAGCACCTCAAACACCTGGAGAGGAAGATGATGGAGGAGAAGGCACGCTGCCTGCAAGTGAAGAACGAACTCGCCAAGGTGCGCAGGAAGGTGGATGCTGCCCACTGGAACTTAGGCCTCTACAAGAAGATGGCCGACGACCTGCACCGAGAATGGCAGAGAATCTCCTCCTTGCATGACCGAGAGCGCCTCCTGGTGGAGAACAGAAGTGAGGAGAGCCAGAAGGCTGTTCTGTGGGCAGAGAGGGAGTTCCAAAGGCTCAAGGAAGAAAACCATTGCCTCAGGCAGAAGCTGGCCAACTCTGGGCCCAAGGTCCAGCCTGTCTCCGGGGGGCCTCCTGCTCCTGCTCCTGCTCCTGCTCCAGCTCCAGCTCCAGCTCCTACTCCTGCTCCTGCTCTTCTGGGCACAGCCTCCAAATGCCCTCAAGGGCCACAGGCTCGCCTCAAAGCCCAGAAGCCCAAGAAGGGAGCAAGGGTGCACTGGCCAGACTCCAAGTTCTCGGGTCCCCTGCAGGTCTGATTCCCTTTCCCAGCAGCCACCGACACTCACAACCAGAGCACAAAAGCTCCTGTGCTTCCTTACCCCTTCAGCCACACCCATTGCTCCTTTGACTGGAGATCCACCCCATTCTTGAACTGATGCTACCTATTCCCTATAGCCATGTGAGAGAGCATTTTTCATTGTTAAGGACCAAAAAAATAAAACGATCAAATTGCTGATCCTACTGCGACTGAGAATTGATTGTATGAAGGGATTCCATGCCAAGCAACGAAGGGTTTTAAGTGTCCTTTACTGATCACTTAATTGTCCCAATAACCCAGTGTATCATAGACTACTGAGGTTCAGAGAGGGGACACAACTTGCCCCAAGATCACACAGCTAGTGAATTTCAGAGCTCCCATTCTAAGCCAAGGTTGTCTCATTACCCACTGATGTGAAAATAACTACCACTCCTACCACTACGATGACTTCTGCTTCTTCATTTCTGAGAGAGAGAAAGAGCGAGGGCACACACACATGCAAGCGGGGGAGGGGCAGGGAGAGAGAGATTCCTAGACAGCCTTCGACTCAAGTGCACAACCAGACGCTGGGCTGGATTTCACAGACCATGGGACCACGCCCTGAGCCGAAATCAAGAGTCAGACGTTGACCTGACTAAGCCACACAGCACCCTTCCCTTGTGCAAGGAACTTCTAGGCAAGCTGCTGTAAGGATCCCAGAAGGGCTTGACAAAATTTTCTCATAGGTCACGTTCTAGTTTGGATGCAAGGATTATGGTGATGCCTAGCTGAGGTAAAGTCCCAGCAAAGCATGGAGGGCAGCCTTTCAGGGTCTCCAACGATTCCCTTCGTGGGTACACCTCGTTTTGTGTTCCATACTCTACCACTGGATTAGAGTCAGGAACTCCTGCCTCACTTCGAAAGGACAGAATATGGCCCGAGAGATAGATAGCATGTCCCTTCTGAGGCTCGTAGACAAAGACACTGGTCTCCTCTTGGGCTTGCTCTCGCTCCCTCACCATTGGTTTCGAGGGAAGCCGCCTGCTCCTTGTGGGCTGTATGATGGAGAGGCCCATGTGGCAAGGAAAGAATATTTCTTGCTCACCGCAATGGAGGACCTCTGGCTGCTAGGAGCCACCCGAGTGAGCACACAAGCAGATTTCCCGCCAACAAGCCTGGAGATGACTGAAGACCCACATGACATTTTGACTGCAGCCTTGTGAGAGATCCTGAGACACAGGTCCCTGGCTAGATGCACCTGGATGCCTGGCCCACGGAAACCATATGCGGTTATCAATTGGTGTTGTCGGAAGCCCTCTGGGTTGCGGAAAACATTCAAAAAAGACACAAGGGTGAAGCCACAGTTCTGGCTGCTGACCCACCCCCCTCTCCTGGGCTTGAAATTCCAGGGAAGTCAAGCGATGGTAGCAACCACTGAGAGATTAGGGTAAACAATGCCAGAAAGAGGTCCTCTATTCTGTTCTCCATGTATCTCTCTGAGAGGACATGCCCTCACCTGATCCACCCGAGCCAATAGGTGGCCCATGCAGGAGGAGACAACTGGCCGTGTGGTCCAAGTCGGCTGAGAGCACTAGACCCAGCGTCGCAGAGCCTCCTTGAAGCCAGAAAAAGAGCCCAGAAGTTCCCTGGTGTCCCTAGAGAAGGCACAGAAATTAGATGAGTTGAAAGCCTGGGACCTGGTCATTGGGCTTCTGGGCAAGAGGGGAGATGGCCTGTGGAAGGGACACTGCCTGCAACCCCTCTTGGACCAGACCCCACCTGTCTGCTTTGGGATACTGAGGATTAAGACGAGAGTGAACTAGTGTAGAAGAGATGGTGTTCTAATGCTTGGCAGGTTGAAAGCGATTGAAATCGTTGACATTCCTATTCTCCTCGTCCTCAGGACCACCATTAAGGGTAAGCGGCCTTCAAAGAAGCAAGAGGAGTTTACCACTTACAGCAGCCCTGTCAAGTGTCAATATCCAACCACTCCAGTCCCTTCCACCCCCTTGGCAGCCCCACTGCTTTCATAAGGACAAGATACATTCCCCTACAGGCTTTGGAGCAAACGTTAAGTTTTGATTTCTCTAAGATAAATGCCATAGTGCCATGACCTGCTCCTATGGCGGTAGCAAGTCTAGTTCTCAAAGAATCTGTGTGGAAGGGTTGAGCCACTCTATTGGACACCTGAAATTGATATTATACTGCATGTGAACGGGAATGTAACTCACGGCTTGGAAAAGGAAAAGAAACTCTTAACTGTTTTCAAGAGTCAGCTCTATCATTTTCCATTCCCAACTGTGATGCGGGAGTGATCCAGTCATTCCACATCCTGCCTTGCATTTGGTGGTGGGGTCTCTCTCTCCCTCTCTGGCGCATTTGGTTTGAATCACTGTGATAGGTGTGCAGTGAGAGCTCACTGGAGTTTTCATTTGAATTGCCCCAATGGCAACTTTCTATGTGGTTTCCATCTGTCTACGCTTTGGTAAAGGTGGCAGGCCCTTTACTTTTTCCCCACCCCCCTTCTATTTCCTTTTGCTAACTAGATTGCATGCTTACTTGGGGATCAAATTCTGAGTTTCCATGCTTCAGACAGGAGTCCTCTATTAGCTATGTGATTTGGACCTATTTCCTCCAAGTTGGTAGCTTGTCTTTTGGGTCTTCTTAAGGAGGTCTTTCACACGGCACAGATTTACAATTCTGATTGTTGGATAAAGTCTAATTAATCAACTTTACCTTAGGGAAAATAATTGGATGTTCGACTGGAGGATTCTTTACCTAGCTTTCCATTCTGGAAATTTTTCCCCACATTTTCCCTATAAGATTTATCATTTTCCATGTAAGGCAGTGATTAATTTTGAGCTACTTTTTAAAATACTCTTTTTTTCTTTTTTTCCTTTGGGAGAGTGAACATGTGCATGAGCGGGCAGGGGCCTGGAGGGAGAAGGGAAAAGAGCATCCTCAAGCAGCCTCGCCAGTGAGCTTGGAGCCTGACTTTGTCCCGGGACGCTGAGAGCTTGACAAGAGCCGAAATGAAGAGCTGGCTGCCGCACAGGCTGCCTCACCCAGGCAGCCTGAGTTAAGTTTTGTATAGGGTTTGATACTTAGATTGTGGTCCCCGGCCTCCTCGTCCTCCACCTCCTCCTCCCCTCTCCCGCTCCCTCTTCTGCTTCTCCTTCTTCTTTGCCTATGCATGTCCACTTGCTCTAGCACCATTTATTCAAAACGCTGTCACTCCTCCACTGAACGGCTTTTTACCTTTGTCAAGGCCCCATTCGACATATGGGTGTAGTTCTCTTTCTGGGTCCCTGATCTGTTCCACTTATCCATCTTTATTCTGTTCCATTGGTCTAGCTCTTCACCAACACCACGCACTTTTGATTACTGTAGACGAATATCTTGAAATGGGGTAGAAGGATTCTTCTGGTTTTCTTCTTTAGTTTTAGTTTCTCCTCTTTTTCTAGGTTCTAAAATAGAAAGATTATAGTTTTGAGACTCCTTTTCTTTTTAGAGAGAGAGAGAGAGATAGACACAGAGACAGAGACAGAGACAGAGACAGAGAAACGGAAGCGGTGCAGAAAGAGAGAGAGATGATTAAGCAGCCACCATGCCCAGCACCAGCACAATGCAGGTTCAGCCTCACTATCCCAAGGTTGACCATGACCCGAGTCGAAATCAAGAGTTGGACTAACTGACTGAGCCACCCAGATGCTCCTCCTCCTTTCTAATGTATGCATTGAGTGCTAAAAATGGAGCTCTCTGTTGATTTAGCTGTGTCCCATCAATTTTAATACGTTGTAGTTTTATTTTCCTTCGGGTCAGTGCACTGAAATTTTATCTTTTGTCTCCGATAATCTAGAAAGTTACTTTCTACGTGTTTAGATTTTGTTATGTTTCTCCCTTTGATATCTAGTTTCATTTTTCACTTTTTTTTATAAGTGTCAAAGTTTAATTCCAAGACAATGCTACATAGGGTTGCATTTTTTTCAGGTACACAATATAGAGATTCTCCTCCGCTGCCCAACGACTGTTAGCTCCTGTTGCCAGGCACTGATTTGCGTTGGAGTCTCGGGCGCACCTCCCCCACCCCTACTCCCTTCAGCTCCTGTTGTTGCCAGGCACTGGTTTGCATTGGAGACGGAACCCTCGTAGGGGTTCCAAGCAGTTTCTAGTGGCCGAGAGGACACTGGTGATCAGAGACAAAGCCCCCAGGCTCTCTGGAGCCAGCTGGTGGCCATTACAATGTCTCCCCACACAGTTCTGGAGCCGCTGTGGGCTCTCCGGGAACAGCTGTGGGCTTCTGGGTTGCCGATAATCGAACGTTGGCCACATGGGCCACGAGACTCTGGGTTTGGCTGGGAGATCCTCGTGTGCACTGTGTTGCTGGTGTTCATTCCAGTAAAGTGTGGACTCCGCTTAAGAGGAAGAAAGGGGCACTGTGCCCAGAATGAAGTATCTGGAAAAGACATGGAGAAGACCGACCCGGATGCACCAGCCCATGGAGCCGTCGCATCATCGGAGCACAAGGCCAGTCCTCTCCCGCTACAGATCCTTGCTCTGGCTGCCCTGAATCAAGATGTCGGGTACTTTTCTGTGGGAGACGCTACGCAACTGCTGAAGGGAGTTCGGCAAAGGCTGTTGAAGAAGAGCCCTCACCAGCTCACCGATGAAAATCCCATCTGTGGAGCAGCCCAGGACGATGGAGAACCCCCTGCGAGGAATATGCCAGAAGACTTCAAGGACAGCCCTGATCTGCGGGGAAGTGCAGACCCTCTGTCTCAGGACATTGGCAGCTGTGGACTGAGAGGGCAGGAAGAGGCAGGGGAGGCAGGCAGGCCAGAGCTTCCTGACGGAGGTGTGCCGTGGCAGGCCCCCGCTGAGGGCCAGAGCCAACACCACACCCTCAGCCAGATCCTACTGACGGTGATGCATCTGCTAGAGCTCCTTCGAGATCATCTGGAAGGTGGGGGCTCAAGGAGGCAGGTGCAGACTGGCTCCTCCTCCACTGATCACGTGCCCCGTGGGAGCCCCCTGAATCAAGGAAAGCCATCCAGGGCACTGAAGAAGGCACGTCAGGGGAATGAAGAGCTCCCAGGAAACACAACAATCCACCAAGCTGAGCAAGTATCTTTTCACCAGCGAAACAGCCTCCTGGAAAGGGAGATTCAGAAGCTGCACCTGAAGCTCGAGGCAGAGCCTAAGCTGTGCGAAGAGCACCTCAAACACCTGGAGAGGAAGATGATGGAGGAGAAGGCACGCTGCCTGCAAGTGAAGAACGAACTCGCCAAGGTGCGCAGGAAGGTGGATGCTGCCCACTGGAACTTAGGCCTCTACAAGAAGATGGCCGACGACCTGCACCGAGAATGGCAGAGAATCTCCTCCTTGCATGACCGAGAGCGCCTCCTGGTGGAGAACAGAAGTGAGGAGAGCCAGAAGGCTGTTCTGTGGGCAGAGAGGGAGTTCCAAAGGCTCAAGGAAGAAAACCATTGCCTCAGGCAGAAGCTGGCCAACTCTGGGCCCAAGGTCCAGCCTGTCTCCGGGGGGCCTCCTGCTCCTGCTCCTGCTCCAGCTCCAGCTCCTGCTCCTGCTCTTCTGGGCACAGCCTCCAAATGCCCTCAAGGGCCACAGGCTCCCCTCAAAGCCCAGAAGCCCAAGAAGGGAGCAAGGGTGCACTGGCCAGACTCCAAGTTCTCGGGTCCCCTGCAGGTCTGATTCCCTTTCCCAGCAGCCACCAACACTCACAACCAGAGCACAAAAGCTCCTGTGCTTCCTTACCCCTTCAGCCACACCCATTGCTCCTTTGACTGGAGATCCACCCCATTCTTGAACTGATGCTACCTATTCCCTATAGCCATGTGAGAGAGCATTTTTCATTGTTAAGGACCAAAAAAATAAAACGATCAAATTGCTGATCCTACTGCGACTGAGAATTGATTGTACGAAGGGATTCTATGCCAAGCAACGAAGGGTTTTAAGTGTCCTTTACTGATCACTTAATTGTCCCAATAACCCAGTGTGTCATAGACTACTGAGGTTCAGAGAGGGGACACAACTTGCCCCAAGATCACACAGCTAGTGAATTTCAGAGCTCCCATTCCAAGCCAAGGTTGTCTCATTACCCACTGATGTGAAAATAACTACCACTCCTACCACTACGATGACTTCTGCTTCTTCATTTCTGAGAGAGAGAAAGAGCGAGGGCACACACACATGCAAGCGGGGGAGGGGCAGGGAGAGAGAGATTCCTAGACAGCCTTCGACTCAAGTGCACAACCAGACGCTGGGCTGGATTTCACAGACCATGGGACCACGCCCTGAGCCGAAATCAAGAGTCAGACGTTGACCTGACTAAGCCACACAGGCACCCTTCCCTTGTGCAAGGAACTTCTAGGCAAGCTGCTGTAAGGATCCCAGAAGGGCTTGACAAAATTTTCTCATAGGTCACGTTCTAGTTTGGATGCAAGGATTATGGTGATGCCTAGCTGAGGTAAAGTCCCAGCAAAGCATGGAGGGCAGCCTTTCAGGGTCTCCAACGATTCCCTTCGTGGGTACACCTCGTTTTGTGTTCCATACTCTACCACTGGATTAGAGTCAGGAACTCCTGCCTCACTTCGAAAGGACAGAATATGGCCCGAGAGATAGATAGCATGTCCCTTCTGAGGCTCGTAGACAAAGACACTGGTCTCCTCTTGGGCTTGCTCTCGCTCCCTCACCATTGGTTTCGAGGGAAGCCGCCTGCTCCTTGTGGGCTGTATGATGGAGAGGCCCATGTGGCAAGGAATGAATATTTCTTGCTCACCGCAATGGAGGACCTCTGGCTGCTAGGAGCCACCCGAGTGAGCACACAAGCAGATTTCCCGCCAACAAGCCTGGAGATGACTGAAGACCCACATGACATCTTGACTGCAGCCTTGTGAGAGATCCTGAGACACAGGTCCCTGGCTAGATGCACCTGGATGCCTGGCCCACGGAAACCATATGCAGTTATCAATTGGTGTTGTCGGAAGCCCTCTGGGTTGCGGAAAACATTCAAAAAAGACACAAGGGTGAAGCCACAGTTCTGGCTGCTGACCCACCCCCCTCTCCTGGGCTTGAAATTCCAGGGAAGTCAAGCGATGGTAGCAACCACTGAGAGATTAGGGTAAACAATGCCAGAAAGAGGTCCTCTATTCTGTTCTCCATGTATCTCTCTGAGAGGACATGCCCTCACCTGATCCACCCGAGCCAATAGGTGGCCCATGCAGGAGGAGACAACTGGCCGTGTGGTCCAAGTCGGCTGAGAGCACTAGACCCAGCGTCGCAGAGCCTCCTTGAAGCCAGAAAAAGAGCCCAGAAGTTCCCTGGTGTCCCTAGAGAAGGCACAGAAATTAGATGAGTTGAAAGCCTGGGACCTGGTCATTGGGCTTCTGGGCAAGAGGGGAGATGGCCTGTGGAAGGGACACTGCCTGCAACCCCTCTTGGACCAGACCCCACCTGTCTGCTTTGGGATACTGAGGATTAAGACGAGAGTGAACTAGTGTAGAAGAGATGGTGTTCTAATGCTTGGCAGGTTTAAAGCGATTGAAATCGTTGACATTCCTATTCTCCTCGTCCTCAGGACCACCATTAAGGGGAAGGGGCCTTCAAAGAAGCAAGAGGAGTTTATCACTTACAGCAGCCCTGTCAAGTGTCAATATCCAACCACTCCAGTCCCTTCCACCCCCTTGGCAGCCCCACTGCTTTCATAAGGACACAGATACATTCCCCTACAGGCTTTGGAGCAAACGTTAAGTTTTGATTTCTCTAAGATAAATGCCATAGTGCCATGACCTGCTCCTATGGCGGTAGCAAGTCTAGTTCTCAAAGAATCTGTGTGGAAGGGTTGAGCCACTCTATTGGACACCTGAAATTGATATTATACTGCATGTGAACGGGAATGTAACTCACGGCTTGGAAAAGGAAAAGAAACTCTTAACTGTTTTCAAGAGTCAGCTCTATCATTTTCCATTCCCAACTGTGATGCGGGAGTGATCCAGTCATTCCACATCCTGCCTTGCATTTGGTGGTGGGGTCTCTCTCTCCCTCTCTGGCGCATTTGGTTTGAATCACTGTGATAGGTGTGCAGTGAGAGCTCACTGGAGTTTTCATTTGAATTGCCCCAATGGCAACTTTCTATGTGGTTTCCATCTGTCTACGCTTTGGTAAAGGTGGCAGGCCCTTTACTTTTTCCCCACCCCCCTTCTATTTCCTTTTGCTAACTAGATTGCATGCTTACTTGGGGATCAAATTCTGAGTTTCCATGCTTCAGACAGGAGTCCTCTATTAGCTATGTGATTTGGACCTATTTCCTCCAAGTTGGTAGCTTGTCTTTTGGGTCTTCTTAAGGAGGTCTTTCACACGGCACAGATTTACAATTCTGATTGTTGGATAAAGTCTAATTAATCAACTTTACCTTAGGGAAAATAATTGGATGTTCGACTGGAGGATTCTTTACCTAGCTTTCCATTCTGGAAATTTTTCCCCACATTTTCCCTATAAGATTTATCATTTTCCATGTAAGGCAGTGATTAATTTTGAGCTACTTTTTAAAATACTCTTTTTTTCTTTTTTTCCTTTGGGAGAGTGAACATGTGCATGAGCGGGCAGGGGCCTGGAGGGAGAAGGGAAAAGAGCATCCTCAAGCAGCCTCGCCAGTGAGCTTGGAGCCTGACTTTGTCCCGGGACGCTGAGAGCTTGACAAGAGCCGAAATGAAGAGCTGGCTGCCGCACAGGCTGCCTCACCCAGGCAGCCTGAGTTAAGTTTTGTATAGGGTTTGATACTTAGATTGTGGTCCCCGGCCTCCTCGTCCTCCACCTCCTCCTCCCCTCTCCCGCTCCCTCTTCTGCTTCTCCTTCTTCTTTGCCTATGCATGTCCACTTGCTCTAGCACCATTTATTCAAAACGCTGTCACTCCTCCACTGAACGGCTTTTTACCTTTGTCAAGGCCCCATTCGACATATGGGTGTAGTTCTCTTTCTGGGTCCCTGATCTGTTCCACTTATCCATCTTTATTCTGTTCCATTGGTCTAGCTCTTCACCAACACCACGCACTTTTGATTACTGTAGACGAATATCTTGAAATGGGGTAGAAGGATTCTTCTGGTTTTCTTCTTTAGTTTTAGTTTCTCCTCTTTTTCTAGGTTCTAAAATAGAAAGATTATAGTTTTGAGACTCCTTTTCTTTTTAGAGAGAGAGAGAGAGATAGACACAGAGACAGAGACAGAGACAGAGACAGAGAAACGGAAGCGGTGCAGAAAGAGAGAGAGATGATTAAGCAGCCACCATGCCCAGCACCAGCACAATGCAGGTTCAGCCTCACTATCCCAAGGTTGACCATGACCCGAGTCGAAATCAAGAGTTGGACTAACTGACTGAGCCACCCAGATGCTCCTCCTCCTTTCTAATGTATGCATTGAGTGCTAAAAATGGAGCTCTCTGTTGATTTAGCTGTGTCCCATCAATTTTAATACGTTGTAGTTTTATTTTCCTTCGGGTCAGTGCACTGAAATTTTATCTTTTGTCTCCGATAATCTAGAAAGTTACTTTCTACGTGTTTAGATTTTGTTATGTTTCTCCCTTTGATATCTAGTTTCATTTTTCACTTTTTTTTATAAGTGTCAAAGTTTAATTCCAAGACAATGCTACATAGGGTTGCATTTTTTTCAGGTACACAATATAGAGATTCTCCTCCGCTGCCCAAGGACTGTTAGCTCCTGTTGCCAGGCACTGATTTGCGTTGGAGTCTCGGGTGCACCTCCCCCACCCCTACTCCCTTCAGCTCCTGTTGTTGCCAGGCACTGGTTTGCATTGGAGACGGAACCCTCGTAGGGGTTCCAAGCAGTTTCTAGTGGCCGAGAGGACACTGGTGATCAGAGACAAAGCCCCCAGGCTCTCTGGAGCCAGCTGGTGGCCATTACAATGTCTCCCCACACAGTTCTGGAGCCGCTGTGGGCTCTCCGGGAACAGCTGTGGGCTTCTGGGTTGCCGATAATCGAACGTTGGCCACATGGGCCACGAGACTCTGGGTTTGGCTGGGAGATCCTCGTGTGCACTGTGTTGCTGGTGTTCATTCCAGTAAAGTGTGGACTCCGCTTAAGAGGAAGAAAGGGGCCCTGTGCCCAGAATGAAGTATCTGGAAAAGACATGGAGAAGACCGACCCGGATGCACCAGCCCATGGAGCCGTCGCATCATCGGAGCACAAGGCCAGTCCTCTCCCGCTACAGATCCTTGCTCTGGCTGCCCTGAATCAAGATGTCGGGTACTTTTCTGTGGGAGACGCTACGCAACTGCTGAAGGGAGTTCGGCAAAGGCTGTTGAAGAAGAGCCCTCACCAGCTCACCGATGAAAATCCCATCTGTGGAGCAGCCCAGGACGATGGAGAACCCCCTGCGAGGAATATGCCAGAAGACTTCAAGGACAGCCCTGATCTGCGGGGAAGTGCAGACCCTCTGTCTCAGGACATTGGCAGCTGTGGACTGAGAGGGCAGGAAGAGGCAGGGGAGGCAGGCAGGCCAGAGCTTCCTGACGGAGGTGTGCCGTGGCAGGCCCCCGCTGAGGGCCAGAGCCAACACCACACCCTCAGCCAGATCCTACTGACGGTGATGCATCTGCTAGAGCTCCTTCGAGATCATCTGGAAGGTGGGGGCTCAAGGAGGCAGGTGCAGACTGGCTCCTCCTCCACTGATCACGTGCCCCGTGGGAGCCCCCTGAATCAAGGAAAGCCATCCAGGGCACTGAAGAAGGCACGTCAGGGGAATGAAGAGCTCCCAGGAAACACAACAATCCACCAAGCTGAGCAAGTATCTTTTCACCAGCGAAACAGCCTCCTGGAAAGGGAGATTCAGAAGCTGCACCTGAAGCTCGAGGCAGAGCCTAAGCTGTGCGAAGAGCACCTCAAACACCTGGAGAGGAAGATGATGGAGGAGAAGGCACGCTGCCTGCAAGTGAAGAACGAACTCGCCAAGGTGCGCAGGAAGGTGGATGCTGCCCACTGGAACTTAGGCCTCTACAAGAAGATGGCCGACGACCTGCACCGAGAATGGCAGAGAATCTCCTCCTTGCATGACCGAGAGCGCCTCCTGGTGGAGAACAGAAGTGAGGAGAGCCAGAAGGCTGTTCTGTGGGCAGAGAGGGAGTTCCAAAGGCTCAAGGAAGAAAACCATTGCCTCAGGCAGAAGCTGGCCAACTCTGGGCCCAAGGTCCAGCCTGTCTCCGGGGGGCCTCCTGCTCCTGCTCCTGCTCCAGCTCCAGCTCCTGCTCCTGCTCTTCTGGGCACAGCCTCCAAATGCCCTCAAGGGCCACAGGCTCCCCTCAAAGCCCAGAAGCCCAAGAAGGGAGCAAGGGTGCACTGGCCAGACTCCAAGTTCTCGGGTCCCCTGCAGGTCTGATTCCCTTTCCCAGCAGCCACCAACACTCACAACCAGAGCACAAAAGCTCCTGTGCTTCCTTACCCCTTCAGCCACACCCATTGCTCCTTTGACTGGAGATCCACCCCATTCTTGAACTGATGCTACCTATTCCCTATAGCCATGTGAGAGAGCATTTTTCATTGTTAAGGACCAAAAAAATAAAACGATCAAATTGCTGATCCTACTGCGACTGAGAATTGATTGTACGAAGGGATTCTATGCCAAGCAACGAAGGGTTTTAAGTGTCCTTTACTGATCACTTAATTGTCCCAATAACCCAGTGTGTCATAGACTACTGAGGTTCAGAGAGGGGACACAACTTGCCCCAAGATCACACAGCTAGTGAATTTCAGAGCTCCCATTCCAAGCCAAGGTTGTCTAATTACCCACTGATGTGAAAATAACTACCACTCCTACCACTACGATGACTTCTGCTTCTTCATTTCTGAGAGAGAGAAAGAGCGAGGGCACACACACATGCAAGCGGGGGAGGGGCAGGGAGACAGAGATTCCTAGACAGCCTTCGACTCAAGTGCACAACCAGACGCTGGGCTGGATTTCACAGACCATGGGACCACGCCCTGAGCCGAAATCAAGAGTCAGACGTTGACCTGACTAAGCCACACAGGCACCCTTCCCTTGTGCAAGGAACTTCTAGGCAAGCTGCTGTAAGGATCCCAGAAGGGCTTGACAAAATTTTCTCATAGGTCACGTTCTAGTTTGGATGCAAGGATTATGGTGATGCCTAGCTGAGGTAAAGTCCCAGCAAAGCATGGAGGGCAGCCTTTCAGGGTCTCCAACGATTCCCTTCGTGGGTACACCTCGTTTTGTGTTCCATACTCTACCACTGGATTAGAGTCAGGAACTCCTGCCTCACTTCGAAAGGACAGAATATGGCCCGAGAGATAGATAGCATGTCCCTTCTGAGGCTCGTAGACAAAGACACTGGTCTCCTCTTGGGCTTGCTCTCGCTCCCTCACCATTGGTTTCGAGGGAAGCCGCCTGCTCCTTGTGGGCTGTATGATGGAGAGGCCCATGTGGCAAGGAATGAATATTTCTTGCTCACCGCAATGGAGGACCTCTGGCTGCTAGGAGCCACCCGAGTGAGCACACAAGCAGATTTCCCGCCAACAAGCCTGGAGATGACTGAAGACCCACATGACATCTTGACTGCAGCCTTGTGAGAGATCCTGAGACACAGGTCCCTGGCTAGATGCACCTGGATGCCTGGCCCACGGAAACCATATGCGGTTATCAATTGGTGTTGTCGGATGCCCTCTGGGTTGCGGAAAACATTCAAAAAAGACACAAGGGTGAAGCCACAGTTCTGGCTGCTGACCCACCCCCCTCTCCTGGGCTTGAAATTCCAGGGAAGTCAAGCGATGGTAGCAAGCACGGAGAGATTAGGGTAAACAATGCCAGAAAGAGGTCCTCTATTCTGTTCTCCATGTATCTCTCTGAGAGGACATGCCCTCACCTGATCCACCCGAGCCAATAGGTGGCCCATGCAGGAGGAGACAACTGGCCGTGTGGTCCAAGTCGGCTGAGAGCACTAGACCCAGCGTTGCAGAGCCTCCTTGAAGCCAGAAAAAGAGCCCAGAAGTTCCCTGGTGTCCCTAGAGAAGGCACAGAAATTAGATGAGTTGAAAGCCTGGGACCTGGTCATTGGGCTTCTGGGCAAGAGGGGAGATGGCCTGTGGAAGGGACACTGCCTGCAACCCCTCTTGGACCAGACCCCACCTGTCTGCTTTGGGATACTGAGGATTAAGACGAGAGTGAACTAGTGTAGAAGAGATGGTGTTCTAATGCTTGGCAGGTTTAAAGCGATTGAAATCGTTGACATTCCTATTCTCCTCGTCCTCAGGACCACCATTAAGGGGAAGGGGCCTTCAAAGAAGCAAGAGGAGTTTATCACTTACAGCAGCCCTGTCAAGTGTCAATATCCAACCACTCCAGTCCCTTCCACCCCCTTGGCAGCCCCACTGCTTTCATAAGGACACAGATACATTCCCCTACAGGCTTTGGAGCAAACGTTAAGTTTTGATTTCTCTAAGATAAATGCCATAGTGCCATGACCTGCTCCTATGGCGGTAGCAAGTCTAGTTCTCAAAGAATCTGTGTGGAAGGGTTGAGCCACTCTATTGGACACCTGAAATTGATATTATACTGCATGTGAACGGGAATGTAACTCACGGCTTGGAAAAGGAAAAGAAACTCTTAACTGTTTTCAAGAGTCAGCTCTATCATTTTCCATTCCCAACTGTGATGCGGGAGTGATCCAGTCATTCCACATCCTGCCTTGCATTTGGTGGTGGGGTCTCTCTCTCCCTCTCTGGCGCATTTGGTTTGAATCACTGTGATAGGTGTGCAGTGAGAGCTCACTGGAGTTTTCATTTGAATTGCCCCAATGGCAACTTTCTATGTGGTTTCCATCTGTCTACGCTTTGGTAAAGGTGGCAGGCCCTTTACTTTTTCCCCACCCCCCTTCTATTTCCTTTTGCTAACTAGATTGCATGCTTACTTGGGGATCAAATTCTGAGTTTCCATGCTTCAGACAGGAGTCCTCTATTAGCTATGTGATTTGGACCTATTTCCTCCAAGTTGGTAGCTTGTCTTTTGGGTCTTCTTAAGGAGGTCTTTCACACGGCACAGATTTACAATTCTGATTGTTGGATAAAGTCTAATTAATCAACTTTACCTTAGGGAAAATAATTGGATGTTCGACTGGAGGATTCTTTACCTAGCTTTCCATTCTGGAAATTTTTCCCCACATTTTCCCTATAAGATTTATCATTTTCCATGTAAGGCAGTGATTAATTTTGAGCTACTTTTTAAAATACTCTTTTTTTCTTTTTTTCCTTTGGGAGAGTGAACATGTGCATGAGCGGGCAGGGGCCTGGAGGGAGAAGGGAAAAGAGCATCCTCAAGCAGCCTCGCCAGTGAGCTTGGAGCCTGACTTTGTCCCGGGACGCTGAGAGCTTGACAAGAGCCGAAATGAAGAGCTGGCTGCCGCACAGGCTGCCTCACCCAGGCAGCCTGAGTTAAGTTTTGTATAGGGTTTGATACTTAGATTGTGGTCCCCGGCCTCCTCGTCCTCCACCTCCTCCTCCCCTCTCCCGCTCCCTCTTCTGCTTCTCCTTCTTCTTTGCCTATGCATGTCCACTTGCTCTAGCACCATTTATTCAAAACGCTGTCACTCCTCCACTGAACGGCTTTTTACCTTTGTCAAGGCCCCATTCGACATATGGGTGTAGTTCTCTTTCTGGGTCCCTGATCTGTTCCACTTATCCATCTTTATTCTGTTCCATTGGTCTAGCTCTTCACCAACACCACGCACTTTTGATTACTGTAGACGAATATCTTGAAATGGGGTAGAAGGATTCTTCTGGTTTTCTTCTTTAGTTTTAGTTTCTCCTCTTTTTCTAGGTTCTAAAATAGAAAGATTATAGTTTTGAGACTCCTTTTCTTTTTAGAGAGAGAGAGAGAGACAGACACAGACACAGAGACAGAGACAGAGACAGAGACAGAGAAACGGAAGCGGTGCAGAAAGAGAGAGAGATGATTAAGCAGCCACCATGCCCAGCACCAGCACAATGCAGGTTCAGCCTCACTATCCCAAGGTTGACCATGACCCGAGTCAAAATCAAGAGTTGGACTAACTGACTGAGCCACCCAGATGCTCCTCCTCCTTTCTAATGTATGCATTGAGTGCTAAAAATGGAGCTCTCTGTTGATTTAGCTGTGTCCCATCAATTTTAATACGTTGTAGTTTTATTTTCCTTCGGGTCAGTGCACTGAAATTTTATCTTTTGTCTCCGATAATCTAGAAAGTTACTTTCTACGTGTTTAGATTTTGTTATGTTTCTCCCTTTGATATCTAGTTTCATTTTTAACTTTTCTTTATAAGTGTCAAAGTTTAATTCCAAGACAATGCTACATAGGGTTGCATTTTTTTCAGGTCCACAATATAGAGATTCTCCTCCGCTGCCCAACGACTGTTAGCTCCTGTTGCCAGGCACTGATTTGCGTTGGAGTCTCGGGTGCACCTCCCCCACCCCTACTCCCTTCAGCTCCTGTTGCCAGGCACTGGTTTGCATTGGAGACGGAACCCTCGTAGGGGTTCCAAGCAGTTTCTAGTGGCCGAGAGGACACTGGTGATCAGAGACAAAGCCCCCAGGCTCTCTGGAGCCAGCTGGTGGCCATTACAATGTCTCCCCACACAGTTCTGGAGCCGCTGTGGGCTCTCCGGGAACAGCTGTGGGCTTCTGGGTTGCCGATAATCGAACGTTGGCCACATGGGCCACGAGACTCTGGGTTTGGCTGGGAGATCCTCGTGTGCACTGTGTTGCTGGTGTTCATTCCAGTAAAGTGTGGACTCCGCTTAAGAGGAAGAAAGGGGCCCTGTGCCCAGAATGAAGTATCTGGAAAAGACATGGAGAAGACCGACCCGGATGCACCAGCCCATGGAGCCGTCGCATCATCGGAGCACAAGGCCAGTCCTCTCCCGCTACAGATCCTTGCTCTGGCTGCCCTGAATCAAGATGTCGGGTACTTTTCTGTGGGAGACGCTACGCAACTGCTGAAGGGAGTTCGGCAAAGGCTGTTGAAGAAGAGCCCTCACCAGCTCACCGATGAAAATCCCATCTGTGGAGCAGCCCAGGACGATGGAGAACCCCCTGCGAGGAATATGCCAGAAGACTTCAAGGACAGCCCTGATCTGCGGGGAAGTGCAGACCCTCTGTCTCAGGACATTGGCAGCTGTGGACTGAGAGGGCAGGAAGAGGCAGGGGAGGCAGGCAGGCCAGAGCTTCCTGACGGAGGTGTGCCGTGGCAGGCCCCCGCTGAGGGCCAGAGCCAACACCACACCCTCAGCCAGATCCTACTGACGGTGATGCATCTGCTAGAGCTCCTTCGAGATCATCTGGAAGGTGGGGGCTCAAGGAGGCAGGTGCAGACTGGCTCCTCCTCCACTGATCACGTGCCCCGTGGGAGCCCCCTGAATCAAGGAAAGCCATCCAGGGCACTGAAGAAGGCACGTCAGGGGAATGAAGAGCTCCCAGGAAACACAACAATCCACCAAGCTGAGCAAGTATCTTTTCACCAGCGAAACAGCCTCCTGGAAAGGGAGATTCAGAAGCTGCACCTGAAGCTCGAGGCAGAGCCTAAGCTGTGCGAAGAGCACCTCAAACACCTGGAGAGGAAGATGATGGAGGAGAAGGCACGCTGCCTGCAAGTGAAGAACGAACTCGCCAAGGTGCGCAGGAAGGTGGATGCTGCCCACTGGAACTTAGGCCTCTACAAGAAGATGGCCGACGACCTGCACCGAGAATGGCAGAGAATCTCCTCCTTGCATGACCGAGAGCGCCTCCTGGTGGAGAACAGAAGTGAGGAGAGCCAGAAGGCTGTTCTGTGGGCAGAGAGGGAGTTCCAAAGGCTCAAGGAAGAAAACCATTGCCTCAGGCAGAAGCTGGCCAACTCTGGGCCCAAGGTCCAGCCTGTCTCCGGGGGGCCTCCTGCTCCTGCTCCTGCTCCTGCTCCAGCTCCAGCTCCTACTCCTGCTCCTGCTCTTCTGGGCACAGCCTCCAAATGCCCTCAAGGGCCACAGGCTCCCCTCAAAGCCCAGAAGCCCAAGAAGGGAGCAAGGGTGCACTGGCCAGACTCCAAGTTCTCGGGTCCCCTGCAGGTCTGATTCCCTTTCCCAGCAGCCACCGACACTCACAACCAGAGCACAAAAGCTCCTGTGCTTCCTTACCCCTTCAGCCACACCCATTGCTCCTTTGACTGGAGATCCACCCCATTCTTGAACTGATGCTACCTATTCCCTATAGCCATGTGAGAGAGCATTTTTCATTGTTAAGGACCAAAAAAATAAAACGATCAAATTGCTGATCCTACTGCGACTGAGAATTGATTGTACGAAGGGATTCTATGCCAAGCAACGAAGGGTTTTAAGTGTCCTTTACTGATCACTTAATTGTCCCAATAACCCAGTGTGTCATAGACTACTGAGGTTCAGAGAGGGGACACAACTTGCCCCAAGATCACACAGCTAGTGAATTTCAGAGCTCCCATTCCAAGCCAAGGTTGTCTAATTACCCACTGATGTGAAAATAACTACCACTCCTACCACTACGATGACTTCTGCTTCTTCATTTCTGAGAGAGAGAAAGAGCGAGGGCACACACACATGCAAGCGGGGGAGGGGCAGGGAGACAGAGATTCCTAGACAGCCTTCGACTCAAGTGCACAACCAGACGCTGGGCTGGATTTCACAGACCATGGGACCACGCCCTGAGCCGAAATCAAGAGTCAGACGTTGACCTGACTAAGCCACACTGGCACCCTTCCCTTGTGCAAGGAACTTCTAGGCAAGCTGCTGTAAGGATCCCAGAAGGGCTTGACAAAATTTTCTCATAGGTCACGTTCTAGTTTGGATGCAAGGATTATGGTGATGCCTAGCTGAGGTAAAGTCCCAGCAAAGCATGGAGGGCAGCCTTTCAGGGTCTCCAACGATTCCCTTCGTGGGTACACCTCGTTTTGTGTTCCATACTCTACCACTGGATTAGAGTCAGGAACTCCTGCCTCACTTCGAAAGGACAGAATATGGCCCGAGAGATAGATAGCATGTCCCTTCTGAGGCTCGTAGACAAAGACACTGGTCTCCTCTTGGGCTTGCTCTCGCTCCCTCACCATTGGTTTCGAGGGAAGCCGCCTGCTCC
The DNA here is from genome assembly GCF_964662115.1 of Mustela nivalis. Taxonomy (NCBI): domain Eukaryota; kingdom Metazoa; phylum Chordata; class Mammalia; order Carnivora; family Mustelidae; genus Mustela; species Mustela nivalis. The sequence continues at coordinate 71,386,247 of NC_139021.1, forward strand.
TTGTGGGCTGTATGATGGAGAGGCCCATGTGGCAAGGAATGAATATTTCTTGCTCACCGCAATGGAGGACCTCTGGCTGCTAGGAGCCACCCGAGTGAGCACACAAGCAGATTTCCCGCCAACAAGCCTGGAGATGACTGAAGACCCACATGACATCTTGACTGCAGCCTTGTGAGAGATCCTGAGACACAGGTCCCTGGCTAGATGCACCTGGATGCCTGGCCCACGGAAACCATATGCGGTTATCAATTGGTGTTGTCGGAAGCCCTCTGGGTTGCGGAAAACATTCAAAAAAGACACAAGGGTGAAGCCACAGTTCTGGCTGCTGACCCACCCCCCTCTCCTGGGCTTGAAATTCCAGGGAAGTCAAGCGATGGTAGCAAGCACGGAGAGATTAGGGTAAACAATGCCAGAAAGAGGTCCTCTATTCTGTTCTCCATGTATCTCTCTGAGAGGACATGCCCTCACCTGATCCACCCGAGCCAATAGGTGGCCCATGCAGGAGGAGACAACTGGCCGTGTGGTCCAAGTCGGCTGAGAGCACTAGACCCAGCGTCGCAGAGCCTCCTTGAAGCCAGAAAAAGAGCCCAGAAGTTCCCTGGTGTCCCTAGAGAAGGCACAGAAATTAGATGAGTTGAAAGCCTGGGACCTGGTCATTGGGCTTCTGGGCAAGAGGGGAGATGGCCTGTGGAAGGGACACTGCCTGCAACCCCTCTTGGACCAGACCCCACCTGTCTGCTTTGGGATACTGAGGATTAAGACGAGAGTGAACTAGTGTAGAAGAGATGGTGTTCTAATGCTTGGCAGGTTTAAAGCGATTGAAATCGTTGACATTCCTATTCTCCTCGTCCTCAGGACCACCATTAAGGGGAAGGGGCCTTCAAAGAAGCAAGAGGAGTTTATCACTTACAGCAGCCCTGTCAAGTGTCAATATCCAACCACTCCAGTCCCTTCCACCCCCTTGGCAGCCCCACTGCTTTCATAAGGACACAGATACATTCCCCTACAGGCTTTGGAGCAAACGTTAAGTTTTGATTTCTCTAAGATAAATGCCATAGTGCCATGACCTGCTCCTATGGCGGTAGCAAGTCTAGTTCTCAAAGAATCTGTGTGGAAGGGTTGAGCCACTCTATTGGACACCTGAAATTGATATTATACTGCATGTGAACGGGAATGTAACTCACGGCTTGGAAAAGGAAAAGAAACTCTTAACTGTTTTCAAGAGTCAGCTCTATCATTTTCCATTCCCAACTGTGATGCGGGAGTGATCCAGTCATTCCACATCCTGCCTTGCATTTGGTGGTGGGGTCTCTCTCTCCCTCTCTGGCGCATTTGGTTTGAATCACTGTGATAGGTGTGCAGTGAGAGCTCACTGGAGTTTTCATTTGAATTGCCCCAATGGCAACTTTCTATGTGGTTTCCATCTGTCTACGCTTTGGTAAAGGTGGCAGGCCCTTTACTTTTTCCCCACCCCCCTTCTATTTCCTTTTGCTAACTAGATTGCATGCTTACTTGGGGATCAAATTCTGAGTTTCCATGCTTCAGACAGGAGTCCTCTATTAGCTATGTGATTTGGACCTATTTCCTCCAAGTTGGTAGCTTGTCTTTTGGGTCTTCTTAAGGAGGTCTTTCACACGGCACAGATTTACAATTCTGATTGTTGGATAAAGTCTAATTAATCAACTTTACCTTAGGGAAAATAATTGGATGTTCGACTGGAGGATTCTTTACCTAGCTTTCCATTCTGGAAATTTTTCCCCACATTTTCCCTATAAGATTTATCATTTTCCATGTAAGGCAGTGATTAATTTTGAGCTACTTTTTAAAATACTCTTTTTTTCTTTTTTTCCTTTGGGAGAGTGAACATGTGCATGAGCGGGCAGGGGCCTGGAGGGAGAAGGGAAAAGAGCATCCTCAAGCAGCCTCGCCAGTGAGCTTGGAGCCTGACTTTGTCCCGGGACGCTGAGAGCTTGACAAGAGCCGAAATGAAGAGCTGGCTGCCGCACAGGCTGCCTCACCCAGGCAGCCTGAGTTAAGTTTTGTATAGGGTTTGATACTTAGATTGTGGTCCCCGGCCTCCTCGTCCTCCACCTCCTCCTCCCCTCTCCCGCTCCCTCTTCTGCTTCTCCTTCTTCTTTGCCTATGCATGTCCACTTGCTCTAGCACCATTTATTCAAAACGCTGTCACTCCTCCACTGAACGGCTTTTTACCTTTGTCAAGGCCCCATTCGACATATGGGTGTAGTTCTCTTTCTGGGTCCCTGATCTGTTCCACTTATCCATCTTTATTCTGTTCCATTGGTCTAGCTCTTCACCAACACCACGCACTTTTGATTACTGTAGACGAATATCTTGAAATGGGGTAGAAGGATTCTTCTGGTTTTCTTCTTTAGTTTTAGTTTCTCCTCTTTTTCTAGGTTCTAAAATAGAAAGATTATAGTTTTGAGACTCCTTTTCTTTTTAGAGAGAGAGAGAGAGACAGACACAGACACAGAGACAGAGACAGAGACAGAGACAGAGAAACGGAAGCGGTGCAGAAAGAGAGAGAGATGATTAAGCAGCCACCATGCCCAGCACCAGCACAATGCAGGTTCAGCCTCACTATCCCAAGGTTGACCATGACCCGAGTCAAAATCAAGAGTTGGACTAACTGACTGAGCCACCCAGATGCTCCTCCTCCTTTCTAATGTATGCATTGAGTGCTAAAAATGGAGCTCTCTGTTGATTTAGCTGTGTCCCATCAATTTTAATACGTTGTAGTTTTATTTTCCTTCGGGTCAGTGCACTGAAATTTTATCTTTTGTCTCCGATAATCTAGAAAGTTACTTTCTACGTGTTTAGATTTTGTTATCTTTCTCCCTTTGATATCTAGTTTCATTTTTAACTTTTCTTTATAAGTGTCAAAGTTTAATTCCAAGACAATGCTACATAGGGTTGCATTTTTTTCAGGTCCACAATATAGAGATTCTCCTCCGCTGCCCAACGACTGTTAGCTCCTGTTGCCAGGCACTGATTTGCGTTGGAGTCTCGGGTGCACCTCCCCCACCCCTACTCCCTTCAGCTCCTGTTGCCAGGCACTGGTTTGCATTGGAGACGGAACCCTCGTAGGGGTTCCAAGCAGTTTCTAGTGGCCGAGAGGACACTGGTGATCAGAGACAAAGCCCCCAGGCTCTCTGGAGCCAGCTGGTGGCCATTACAATGTCTCCCCACACAGTTCTGGAGCCGCTGTGGGCTCTCCGGGAACAGCTGTGGGCTTCTGGGTTGCCGATAATCGAACGTTGGCCACATGGGCCACGAGACTCTGGGTTTGGCTGGGAGATCCTCGTGTGCACTGTGTTGCTGGTGTTCATTCCAGTAAAGTGTGGACTCCGCTTAAGAGGAAGAAAGGGGCCCTGTGCCCAGAATGAAGTATCTGGAAAAGACATGGAGAAGACCGACCCGGATGCACCAGCCCATGGAGCCGTCGCATCATCGGAGCACAAGGCCAGTCCTCTCCCGCTACAGATCCTTGCTCTGGCTGCCCTGAATCAAGATGTCGGGTACTTTTCTGTGGGAGACGCTACGCAACTGCTGAAGGGAGTTCGGCAAAGGCTGTTGAAGAAGAGCCCTCACCAGCTCACCGATGAAAATCCCATCTGTGGAGCAGCCCAGGACGATGGAGAACCCCCTGCGAGGAATATGCCAGAAGACTTCAAGGACAGCCCTGATCTGCGGGGAAGTGCAGACCCTCTGTCTCAGGACATTGGCAGCTGTGGACTGAGAGGGCAGGAAGAGGCAGGGGAGGCAGGCAGGCCAGAGCTTCCTGACGGAGGTGTGCCGTGGCAGGCCCCCGCTGAGGGCCAGAGCCAACACCACACCCTCAGCCAGATCCTACTGACGGTGATGCATCTGCTAGAGCTCCTTCGAGATCATCTGGAAGGTGGGGGCTCAAGGAGGCAGGTGCAGACTGGCTCCTCCTCCACTGATCACGTGCCCCGTGGGAGCCCCCTGAATCAAGGAAAGCCATCCAGGGCACTGAAGAAGGCACGTCAGGGGAATGAAGAGCTCCCAGGAAACACAACAATCCACCAAGCTGAGCAAGTATCTTTTCACCAGCGAAACAGCCTCCTGGAAAGGGAGATTCAGAAGCTGCACCTGAAGCTCGAGGCAGAGCCTAAGCTGTGCGAAGAGCACCTCAAACACCTGGAGAGGAAGATGATGGAGGAGAAGGCACGCTGCCTGCAAGTGAAGAACGAACTCGCCAAGGTGCGCAGGAAGGTGGATGCTGCCCACTGGAACTTAGGCCTCTACAAGAAGATGGCCGACGACCTGCATGGAGAATGGCAGAGAATCTCCTCCTTGCATGACCGAGAGCGCCTCCTGGTGGAGAACAGAAGTGAGGAGAGCCAGAAGGCTGTTCTGTGGGCAGAGAGGGAGTTCCAAAGGCTCAAGGAAGAAAACCATTGCCTCAGGCAGAAGCTGGCCAACTCTGGGCCCAAGGTCCAGCCTGTCTCCGGGGGGCCTCCTGCTCCTGCTCCTGCTCCTGCTCCAGCTCCAGCTCCTGCTCCTGCTCTTCTGGGCACAGCCTCCAAATGCCCTCAAGGGCCACAGGCTCCCCTCAAAGCCCAGAAGCCCAAGAAGGGAGCAAGGGTGCACTGGCCAGACTCCAAGTTCTCGGGTCCCCTGCAGGTCTGATTCCCTTTCCCAGCAGCCACCAACACTCACAACCAGAGCACAAAAGCTCCTGTGCTTCCTTACCCCTTCAGCCACACCCATTGCTCCTTTAACTGGAGATCCACCCCATTCTTGAACTGATGCTACCTATTCCCTATAGCCATGTGAGAGAGCATTTTTCATTGTTAAGGACCAAAAGAATAAAACGATCAAATTGCTGATCCTACTGCGACTGAGAATTGATTGTATGAAGGGATTCCATGCCAAGCAACGAAGGGTTTTAAGTGTCCTTTACTGATCACTTAATTGTCCCAATAACCCAGTGTGTCATAGACTACTGAGGTTCAGAGAGGGGACACAACTTGCCCCAAGATCACACAGCTAGTGAATTTCAGAGGTCCCATTCCAAGCCAAGGTTGTCTCATTACCCACTGATGTGAAAATAACTACCACTCCTACCACTACGATGACTTCTGCTTCTTCATTTCTGAGAGAGAGAAAGAGCGAGGGCACACACACATGCAAGCGGGGGAGGGGCAGGGAGACAGAGATTCCTAGACAGCCTTCGACTCAAGTGCACAACCAGACGCTGGGCTGGATTTCACAGACCATGGGAACACGCCCTGAGCCAAAATCAAGAGTCAGACGTTGACCTGACTAAGCCACACAGGCACCCTTCCCTTGTGCAAGGAACTTTTAGGCAAGCTGCTGTAAGGATCCCAGAAGGGCTTGACAAAATTTTCTCATAGGTCACGTTCTAGTTTGGATGCAAGGATTATGGTGATGCCTAGCTGAGGTAAAGTCCCAGCAAAGCATGGAGGGCAGCCTTTCAGGGTCTCCAACGATTCCCTTCGTGGGTACACCTCGTTTTGTGTTCCATACTCTACCACTGGATTAGAGTCAGGAACTCCTGCCTCACTTCGAAAGGACAGAATATGGCCCGAGAGATAGATAGCATGTCCCTTCTGAGGCTCGTAGACAAAGACACTGGTCTCCTCTTGGGCTTGCTCTCGCTCCCTCACCATTGGTTTCGAGGGAAGCCGCCTTCTCCTTGTGGGCTGTATGATGGAGAGGCCCATGTGGCAAGGAATGAATATTTCTTGCTCACCGCAATGGAGGACCTCTGGCTGCTAGGAGCCACCCGAGTGAGCACACAAGCAGATTTCCCGCCAACAAGCCTGGAGATGACTGAAGACCCACATGACATCTTGACTGCAGCCTTGTGAGAGATCCTGAGACACAGGTCCCTGGCTAGATGCACCTGGATGCCTGGCCCACGGAAACCATATGCGGTTATCAATTGGTGTTGTCGGAAGCCCTCTGGGTTGCGGAAAACATTCAAAAAAGACACAAGGGTGAAGCCACAGTTCTGGCTGCTGACCCACCCCCCTCTCCTGGGCTTGAAATTCCAGGGAAGTCAAGCGATGGTAGCAAGCACGGAGAGATTAGGGTAAACAATGCCAGAAAGAGGTCCTCTATTCTGTTCTCCATGTATCTCTCTGAGAGGACATGCCCTCACCTGATCCACCCGAGCCAATAGGTGGCCCATGCAGGAGGAGACAACTGGCCGTGTGGTCCAAGTCGGCTGAGAGCACTAGACCCAGCGTCGCAGAGCCTCCTTGAAGCCAGAAAAAGAGCCCAGAAGTTCCCTGGTGTCCCTAGAGAAGGCACAGAAATTAGATGAGTTGAAAGCCTGGGACCTGGTCATTGGGCTTCTGGGCAAGAGGGGAGATGGCCTGTGGAAGGGACACTGCCTGCAACCCCTCTTGGACCAGACCCCACCTGTCTGCTTTGGGATACTGAGGATTAAGACGAGAGTGAACTAGTGTAGAAGAGATGGTGTTCTAATGCTTGGCAGGTTTAAAGCGATTGAAATCGTTGACATTCCTATTCTCCTCGTCCTCAGGACCACCATTAAGGGGAAGGGGCCTTCAAAGAAGCAAGAGGAGTTTATCACTTACAGCAGCCCTGTCAAGTGTCAATATCCAACCACTCCAGTCCCTTCCACCCCCTTGGCAGCCCCACTGCTTTCATAAGGACACAGATACATTCCCCTACAGGCTTTGGAGCAAACGTTAAGTTTTGATTTCTCTAAGATAAATGCCATAGTGCCATGACCTGCTCCTATGGCGGTAGCAAGTCTAGTTCTCAAAGAATCTGTGTGGAAGGGTTGAGCCACTCTATTGGACACCTGAAATTGATATTATACTGCATGAGAACGGGAATGTAACTCACGGCTTGGAAAAGGAAAAGAAACTCTTAACTGTTTTCAAGAGTCAGCTCTATCATTTTCCATTCCCAACTGTGATGCGGGAGTGATCCAGTCATTCCACATCCTGCCTTGCATTTGGTGGTGGGGTCTCTCTCTCCCTCTCTGGCGCATTTGGTTTGAATCACTGTGATAAGTGTGCAGTGAGAGCTCACTGGAGTTTTCATTTGAATTGCCCCAATGGCAACTTTCTATGTGGTTTCCATCTGTCTACGCTTTGGTAAAGGTGGCAGGCCCTTTACTTTTTCCCCACCCCCCTTCTATTTCCTTTTGCTAACTAGATTGCATGCTTACTTGGGGATCAAATTCTGAGTTTCCATGCTTCAGACAGGAGTCCTCTATTAGCTATGTGATTTGGACCTATTTCCTCCAAGTTGGTAGCTTGTCTTTTGGGTCTTCTTAAGGAGGTCTTTCACACGGCACAGATTTACAATTCTGATTGTTGGATAAAGTCTAATTAATCAACTTTACCTTAGGGAAAATAATTGGATGTTCTACTGGAGGATTCTTTACCTAGCTTTCCATTCTGGAAATTTTTCCCCACATTTTCCCTATAAGATTTATCATTTTCCATGTAAGGCAGTGATTAATTTTGAGCTACTTTTTAAAATACTCTTTTTTTCTTTTTTTCCTTTGGGAGAGTGAACATGTGCATGAGCGGGCAGGGGCCTGGAGGGAGAAGGGAAAAGAGCATCCTCAAGCAGCCTCGCCAGTGAGCTTGGAGCCTGACTTTGTCCCGGGACGCTGAGAGCTTGACAAGAGCCGAAATGAAGAGCTGGCTGCCGCACAGGCTGCCTCACCCAGGCAGCCTGAGTTAAGTTTTGTATAGGGTTTGATACTTAGATTGTGGTCCCCGGCCTCCTCGTCCTCCACCTCCTCCTCCCCTCTCCCGCTCCCTCTTCTGCTTCTCCTTCTTCTTTGCCTATGCATGTCCACTTGCTCTAGCACCATTTATTCAAAATGCTGTCACTCCTCCACTGAACGGCTTTTTACCTTTGTCAAGGCCCCATTCGACATATGGGTGTAGTCCTCTTTCTGGGTCCCTGATTCTGTTCCACTTATCCATCTTTATTCTGTTCCATTGGTCTAGCTCTTCACCAACACCACGCACTTTTGATTACTGTAGACGAATATCTTGAAATGGGGTAGAAGGATTCTTCTGGTTTTCTTCTTTAGTTTTAGTTTCTCCTCTTTTTCTAGGTTCTAAAATAGAAAGATTATAGTTTTAGACTCATTTCCTTTTTAGAGAGAGAGAGAGAGATAGACACAGAGACAGAGACAGAGACAGAGACAGAGAAACGGAAGCGGTGCAGAAAGAGAGAGAGATGATTAAGCAGCCACCATGCCCAGCACCAGCACAATGCAGGTTCAGCCTCATTATCCCAAGGTTGACCATGACCCGAGTCAAAATCAAGAGTTGGACTAACTGACTGAGCCACCCAGATGCTCCTCCTCCTTTCTAATGTATGCATTGAGTGCTAAAAATGGAGCTCTCTGTTGATATAGCTGTGTCCCATCAATTTTAATACGTTGTAGTTTTATTTTCCTTCGGGCCAGTGCACTGAAATTTTATCTTTTGTCTCCGATAATCTAGAAAGTTACTTTCTACGTGTTTAGATTTTGTTATCTTTCTCCCTTTGATATCTAGTTTCATTTTTAACTTTTTTTTATAAGTGTCAAAGTTTAATTCCAAGACAATGCTACATAGGGTTGCATTTTTTTCAGGTCCACAATATAGAGATTCTCCTCCGCTGCCCAAGGACTGTTAGCTCCTGTTGCCAGGCACTGATTTGCGTTGGAGTCTCGGGTGCACCTCCCCCACCCCTACTCCCTTCAGCTCCTGTTGCCAGGCACTGGTTTGCATTGGAGACGGAACCCTCGTAGGGGTTCCAAGCAGTTTCTAGTGGCCGAGAGGACACTGGTGATCAGAGACAAAGCCCCCAGGCTCTCTGGAGCCAGCTGGTGGCCATTACAATGTCTCCCCACACAGTTCTGGAGCCGCTGTGGGCTCTCCGGGAACAGCTGTGGGCTTCTGGGTTGCCGATAATCGAACGTTGGCCACATGGGCCACGAGACTCTGGGTTTGGCTGGGAGATCCTCGTGTGCACTGTGTTGCTGGTGTTCATTCCAGTAAAGTGTGGACTCCGCTTAAGAGGAAGAAAGGGGCCCTGTGCCCAGAATGAAGTATCTGGAAAAGACATGGAGAAGACCGACCCGGATGCACCAGCCCATGGAGCCGTCGCATCATCGGAGCACAAGGCCAGTCCTCTCCCGCTACAGATCCTTGCTCTGGCTGCCCTGAATCAAGATGTCGGGTACTTTTCTGTGGGAGACGCTACGCAACTGCTGAAGGGAGTTCGGCAAAGGCTGTTGAAGAAGAGCCCTCACCAGCTCACCGATGAAAATCCCATCTGTGGAGCAGCCCAGGGCGATGGAGAACCCCCTGCGAGGAATATGCCAGAAGACTTCAAGGACAGCCCTGATCTGCGGGGAAGTGCAGATCCTCCGTCTCAGGACATTGGCAGCTGTGGACTGAGAGGGCAGGAAGAGGCAGGGGAGGCAGGCAGGCCAGAGCTTCCTGATGGAGGTGTGCCGTGGCAGGCCCCCGCTGAGGGCCAGAGCCAACACCACACCCTCAGCCAGATCCTACTGACGGTGATGCATCTGCTAGAGCTCCTTCGAGATCATCTGGAAGGTGGGGGCTCAAGGAGGCAGGTGCAGACTGGCTCCTCCTCCACTGATCACGTGCCCCGTGGGAGCCCCCTGAATCAAGGAAAGCCATCCAGGGCACTGAAGAAGGCACGTCAGGGGAATGAAGAGCTCCCAGGAAACACAACAATCCACCAAGCTGAGCAAGTATCTTTTCACCAGCGAAACAGCCTCCTGGAAAGGGAGATTCAGAAGCTGCACCTGAAGCTCGAGGCAGAGCCTAAGCTGTGCGAAGAGCACCTCAAACACCTGGAGAGGAAGATGATGGAGGAGAAGGCACGCTGCCTGCAAGTGAAGAACGAACTCGCCAAGGTGCGCAGGAAGGTGGATGCTGCCCACTGGAACTTAGGCCTCTACAAGAAGATGGCCGACGACCTGCACCGAGAATGGCAGAGAATCTCCTCCTTGCATGACCGAGAGCGCCTCCTGGTGGAGAACAGAAGTGAGGAGAGCCAGAAGGCTGTTCTGTGGGCAGAGAGGGAGTTCCAAAGGCTCAAGGAAGAAAACCATTGCCTCAGGCAGAAGCTGGCCAACTCTGGGCCCAAGGTCCAGCCTGTCTCCGGGGGGCCTCCTGCTCCTGCTCCTGCTCCTGCTCCAGCTCCAGCTCCAGCTCCTACTCCTGCTCCTGCTCTTCTGGGCACAGCCTCCAAATGCCCTCAAGGGCCACAGGCTCGCCTCAAAGCCCAGAAGCCCAAGAAGGGAGCAAGGGTGCACTGGCCAGACTCCAAGTTCTCGGGTCCCCTGCAGGTCTGATTCCCTTTCCCAGCAGCCACCGACACTCACAACCAGAGCACAAAAGCTCCTGTGCTTCCTTACCCCTTCAGCCACACCCATTGCTCCTTTGACTGGAGATCCACCCCATTCTTGAACTGATGCTACCTATTCCCTATAGCCATGTGAGAGAGCATTTTTCATTGTTAAGGACCAAAAAAATAAAACGATCAAATTGCTGATCCTACTGCGACTGAGAATTGATTGTATGAAGGGATTCCATGCCAAGCAACGAAGGGTTTTAAGTGTCCTTTACTGATCACTTAATTGTCCCAATAACCCAGTGTGTCATAGACTACTGAGGTTCAGAGAGGGGACACAACTTGCCCCAAGATCACACAGCTAGTGAATTTCAGAGCTCCCATTCTAAGCCAAGGTTGTCTAATTACCCACTGATGTGAAAATAACTACCACTCCTACCACTACGATGACTTCTGCTTCTTCATTTCTGAGAGAGAGAAAGAGCGAGGGCACACACACATGCAAGCGGGGGAGGGGCAGGGAGAGAGAGATTCCTAGACAGCCTTCGACTCAAGTGCACAACCAGACGCTGGGCTGGATTTCACAGACCATGGGACCACGCCCTGAGCCGAAATCAAGAGTCAGACGTTGACCTGACTAAGCCACACAGGCACCCTTCCCTTGTGCAAGGAACTTCTAGGCAAGCTGCTGTAAGGATCCCAGAAGGGCTTGACAAAATTTTCTCATAGGTCACGTTCTAGTTTGGATGCAAGGATTATGGTGATGCCTAGCTGAGGTAAAGTCCCAGCAAAGCATGGAGGGCAGCCTTTCAGGGTCTCCAACGATTCCCTTCGTGGGTACACCTCGTTTTGTGTTCCATACTCTACCACTGGATTAGAGTCAGGAACTCCTGCCTCACTTCGAAAGGACAGAATATGGCCCGAGAGATAGATAGCATGTCCCTTCTGAGGCTCGTAGACAAAGACACTGGTCTCCTCTTGGGCTTGCTCTCGCTCCCTCACCATTGGTTTCGAGGGAAGCCGCCTGCTCCTTGTGGGCTGTATGATGGAGAGGCCCATGTGGCAAGGAAAGAATATTTCTTGCTCACCGCAATGGAGGACCTCTGGCTGCTAGGAGCCACCCGAGTGAGCACACAAGCAGATTTCCCGCCAACAAGCCTGGAGATGACTGAAGACCCACATGACATCTTGACTGCAGCCTTGTGAGAGATCCTGAGACACAGGTCCCTGGCTAGATGCACCTGGATGCCTGGCCCACGGAAACCATATGCGGTTATCAATTGGTGTTGTCGGAAGCCCTCTGGGTTGCGGAAAACATTCAAAAAAGACACAAGGGTGAAGCCACAGTTCTGGCTGCTGACCCACCCCCCTCTCCTGGGCTTGAAATTCCAGGGAAGTCAAGCGATGGTAGCAACCACTGAGAGATTAGGGTAAACAATGCCAGAAAGAGGTCCTCTATTCTGTTCTCCATGTATCTCTCTGAGAGGACATGCCCTCACCTGATCCACCCGAGCCAATAGGTGGCCCATGCAGGAGGAGACAACTGGCCGTGTGGTCCAAGTCGGCTGAGAGCACTAGACCCAGCGTCGCAGAGCCTCCTTGAAGCCAGAAAAAGAGCCCAGAAGTTCCCTGGTGTCCCTAGAGAAGGCACAGAAATTAGATGAGTTGAAAGCCTGGGACCTGGTCATTGGGCTTCTGGGCAAGAGGGGAGATGGCCTGTGGAAGGGACACTGCCTGCAACCCCTCTTGGACCAGACCCCACCTGTCTGCTTTGGGATACTGAGGAATAAGACGAGAGTGAACTAGTGTAGAAGAGATGGTGTTCTAATGCTTGGCAGGTTGAAAGCGATTGAAATCGTTGACATTCCTATTCTCCTCGTCCTCAGGACCACCATTAAGGGTAAGCGGCCTTCAAAGAAGCAAGAGGAGTTTACCACTTACAGCAGCCCTGTCAAGTGTCAATATCCAACCACTCCAGTCCCTTCCACCCCCTTGGCAGCCCCACTGCTTTCATAAGGACAAGATACATTCCCCTACAGGCTTTGGAGCAAACGTTAAGTTTTGATTTCTCTAAGATAAATGCCATAGTGCCATGACCTGCTCCTATGGCGGTAGCAAGTCTAGTTCTCAAAGAATCTGTGTGGAAGGGTTGAGCCACTCTATTGGACACCTGAAATTGATATTATACTGCATGTGAACGGGAATGTAACTCACGGCTTGGAAAAGGAAAAGAAACTCTTAACTGTTTTCAAGAGTCAGCTCTATCATTTTCCATTCCCAACTGTTATGCGGGAGTGATCCAGTCATTCCACATCCTGCCTTGCATTTGGTGGTGGGGTCTCTCTCTCCCTCTCTGGCGCATTTGGTTTGAATCACTGTGATAGGTGTGCAGTGAGAGCTCACTGGAGTTTTCATTTGAATTGCCCCAATGGCAACTTTCTATGTGGTTTCCATCTGTCTACGCTTTGGTAAAGGTGGCAGGCCCTTTACTTTTTCCCCACCCCCCTTCTATTTCCTTTTGCTAACTAGATTGCATGCTTACTTGGGGATCAAATTCTGAGTTTCCATGCTTCAGACAGGAGTCCTCTATTAGCTATGTGATTTGGACCTATTTCCTCCAAGTTGGTAGCTTGTCTTTTGGGTCTTCTTAAGGAGGTCTTTCACATGGCACAGATTTACAATTCTGATTGTTGGATAAAGTCTAATTAATCAACTTTACCTTAGGGAAAATAATTTGATATTCGACTGGAGGATTCTGTACCTAGCTTTACATTCTGGAAATTTTCCCCCACATTTTCCCTATAAGATTTATCATTTTCCATGTAAGGCAGTGATTAATTTTGAGCTACTTTTTAAAATACTCTTTTTTTCTTTTTTTCCTTTGGGAGAGTGAACATGTGCATGAGCGGGCAGGGGCCTGGAGGGAGAAGGGAAAAGAGCATCCTCAAGCAGCCTCGCCAGTGAGCTTGGAGCCTGACTTTGTCCCGGGACGCTGAGAGCTTGACAAGAGCCGAAATGAAGAGCTGGCTGCCGCACAGGCTGCCTCACCCAGGCAGCCTGAGTTAAGTTTTGTATAGGGTTTGATACTTAGATTGTGGTCCCCGGCCTCCTCGTCCTCCACCTCCTCCTCCCCTCTCCCGCTCCCTCTTCTGCTTCTCCTTCTTCTTTGCCTATGCATGTCCACTTGCTCTAGCACCATTTATTCAAAACGCTGTCACTCCTCCACTGAACGGCTTTTTACCTTTGTCAAAGCCCCATTCGACATATGGGTGTAGTTCTCTTTCTGGGTCCCTGATTCTGTTCCACTTATCCATCTTTATTCTATTCCATTGGTCTAGCTCTTCACCAACACCACGCACTATTGATTACTGTAGACGAATATCTTGAAATGGGGTAGAAGGATTCTTCTGGTTTTCTTCTTTAGTTTTAGTTTCTCCTCTTTTTCTAGGTTCTAAAATAGAAAGATTATAGTTTTGAGACTCCTTTTCTTTTTAGAGAGAGAGAGAGAGATAGACACAGAGACAGAGACAGAGACAGAGACAGAGACAGAGAAACGGAAGCGGTGCAGAAAGAGAGAGAGATGATTAAGCAGCCACCATGCCCAGCACCAGCACAATGCAGGTTCAGCCTCACTATCCCAAGGTTGACCATGACCCGAGTCGAAATCAAGAGTTGGACTAACTGACTGAGCCACCCAGATGCTCCTCCTCCTTTCTAATGTATGCATTGAGTGCTAAAAATGGAGCTCTCTGTTGATTTAGCTGTGTCCCATCAATTTTAATACGTTGTAGTTTTATTTTCCTTCGGGTCAGTGCACTGAAATTTTATCTTTTGTCTCCGATAATCTAGAAAGTTACTTTCTACGTGTTTAGATTTTGTTATCTTTCTCCCTTTGATATCTAGTTTCATTTTTCACTTTTTTTTATAAGTGTCAAAGTTTAATTCCAAGACAATGCTACATAGGGTTGCATTTTTTTCAGGTACACAATATAGAGATTCTCCTCCGCTGCCCAAGGACTGTTAGCTCCTGTTGCCAGGCACTGATTTGCGTTGGAGTCTCGGGTGCACCTCCCCCACCCCTACTCCCTTCAGCTCCTGTTGTTGCCAGGCACTGGTTTGCATTGGAGACGGAACCCTCGTAGGGGTTCCAAGCAGTTTCTAGTGGCCGAGAGGACACTGGTGATCAGAGACAAAGCCCCCAGGCTCTCTGGAGCCAGCTGGTGGCCATTACAATGTCTCCCCACACAGTTCTGGAGCCGCTGTGGGCTCTCCGGGAACAGCTGTGGGCTTCTGGGTTGCCGATAATCGAACGTTGGCCACATGGGCCACGAGACTCTGGGTTTGGCTGGGAGATCCTCGTGTGCACTGTGTTGCTGGTGTTCATTCCAGTAAAGTGTGGACTCCGCTTAAGAGGAAGAAAGGGGCCCTGTGCCCAGAATGAAGTATCTGGAAAAGACATGGAGAAGACCGACCCGGATGCACCAGCCCATGGAGCCGTCGCATCATCGGAGCACAAGGCCAGTCCTCTCCCGCTACAGATCCTTGCTCTGGCTGCCCTGAATCAAGATGTCGGGTACTTTTCTGTGGGAGACGCTACGCAACTGCTGAAGGGAGTTCGGCAAAGGCTGTTGAAGAAGAGCCCTCACCAGCTCACCGATGAAAATCCCATCTGTGGAGCAGCCCAGGACGATGGAGAACCCCCTGCGAGGAATATGCCAGAAGACTTCAAGGACAGCCCTGATCTGCGGGGAAGTGCAGACCCTCTGTCTCAGGACATTGGCAGCTGTGGACTGAGAGGGCAGGAAGAGGCAGGGGAGGCAGGCAGGCCAGAGCTTCCTGACGGAGGTGTGCCGTGGCAGGCCCCCGCTGAGGGCCAGAGCCAACACCACACCCTCAGCCAGATCCTACTGACGGTGATGCATCTGCTAGAGCTCCTTCGAGATCATCTGGAAGGTGGGGGCTCAAGGAGGCAGGTGCAGACTGGCTCCTCCTCCACTGATCACGTGCCCCGTGGGAGCCCCCTGAATCAAGGAAAGCCATCCAGGGCACTGAAGAAGGCACGTCAGGGGAATGAAGAGCTCCCAGGAAACACAACAATCCACCAAGCTGAGCAAGTATCTTTTCACCAGCGAAACAGCCTCCTGGAAAGGGAGATTCAGAAGCTGCACCTGAAGCTCGAGGCAGAGCCTAAGCTGTGCGAAGAGCACCTCAAACACCTGGAGAGGAAGATGATGGAGGAGAAGGCACGCTGCCTGCAAGTGAAGAACGAACTCGCCAAGGTGCGCAGGAAGGTGGATGCTGCCCACTGGAACTTAGGCCTCTACAAGAAGATGGCCGACGACCTGCACCGAGAATGGCAGAGAATCTCCTCCTTGCATGACCGAGAGCGCCTCCTGGTGGAGAACAGAAGTGAGGAAAGCCAGAAGGCTGTTCTGTGGGCAGAGAGGGAGTTCCAAAGGCTCAAGGAAGAAAACCATTGCCTCAGGCAGAAGCTGGCCAACTCTGGGCCCAAGGTCCAGCCTGTCTCCGGGGGGCCTCCTGCTCCTGCTCCTGCTCCTGCTCCAGCTCCAGCTCCTGCTCCTGCTCTTCTGGGCACAGCCTCCAAATGCCCTCAAGGGCCACAGGCTCGCCTCAAAGCCCAGAAGCCCAAGAAGGGAGCAAGGGTGCACTGGCCAGACTCCAAGTTCTCGGGTCCCCTGCAGGTCTGATTCCCTTTCCCAGCAGCCACCAACACTCACAACCAGAGCACAAAAGCTCCTGTGCTTCCTTACCCCTTCAGCCACACCCATTGCTCCTTTGACTGGAGATCCACCCCATTCTTGAACTGATGCTACCTATTCCCTATAGCCATGTGAGAGAGCATTTTTCATTGTTAAGGACCAAAAAAATAAAACGATCAAATTGCTGATCCTACTGCGACTGAGAATTGATTGTACGAAGGGATTCTATGCCAAGCAACGAAGGGTTTTAAGTGTCCTTTACTGATCACTTAATTGTCCCAATAACCCAGTGTGTCATAGACTACTGAGGTTCAGAGAGGGGACACAACTTGCCCCAAGATCACACAGCTAGTGAATTTCAGAGCTCCCATTCCAAGCCAAGGTTGTCTAATTACCCACTGATGTGAAAATAACTACCACTCCTACCACTACGATGACTTCTGCTTCTTCATTTCTGAGAGAGAGAAAGAGCGAGGGCACACACACATGCAAGCGGGGGAGGGGCAGGGAGACAGAGATTCCTAGACAGCCTTCGACTCAAGTGCACAACCAGACGCTGGGCTGGATTTCACAGACCATGGGACCACGCCCTGAGCCGAAATCAAGAGTCAGACGTTGACCTGACTAAGCCACACTGGCACCCTTCCCTTGTGCAAGGAACTTCTAGGCAAGCTGCTGTAAGGATCCCAGAAGGGCTTGACAAAATTTTCTCATAGGTCACGTTCTAGTTTGGATGCAAGGATTATGGTGATGCCTAGCTGAGGTAAAGTCCCAGCAAAGCATGGAGGGCAGCCTTTCAGGGTCTCCAACGATTCCCTTCGTGGGTACACCTCGTTTTGTGTTCCATACTCTACCACTGGATTAGAGTCAGGAACTCCTGCCTCACTTCGAAAGGACAGAATATGGCCCGAGAGATAGATAGCATGTCCCTTCTGAGGCTCGTAGACAAAGACACTGGTCTCCTCTTGGGCTTGCTCTCGCTCCCTCACCATTGGTTTCGAGGGAAGCCGCCTGCTCCTTGTGGGCTGTATGATGGAGAGGCCCATGTGGCAAGGAATGAATATTTCTTGCTCACCGCAATGGAGGACCTCTGGCTGCTAGGAGCCACCCGAGTGAGCACACAAGCAGATTTCCCGCCAACAAGCCTGGAGATGACTGAAGACCCACATGACATCTTGACTGCAGCCTTGTGAGAGATCCTGAGACACAGGTCCCTGGCTAGATGCACCTGGATGCCTGGCCCACGGAAACCATATGCGGTTATCAATTGGTGTTGTCGGAAGCCCTCTGGGTTGCGGAAAACATTCAAAAAAGACACAAGGGTGAAGCCACAGTTCTGGCTGCTGACCCACCCCCCTCTCCTGGGCTTGAAATTCCAGGGAAGTCAAGCGATGGTAGCAAGCACGGAGAGATTAGGGTAAACAATGCCAGAAAGAGGTCCTCTATTCTGTTCTCCATGTATCTCTCTGAGAGGACATGCCCTCACCTGATCCACCCGAGCCAATAGGTGGCCCATGCAGGAGGAGACAACTGGCCGTGTGGTCCAAGTCGGCTGAGAGCACTAGACCCAGCGTTGCAGAGCCTCCTTGAAGCCAGAAAAAGAGCCCAGAAGTTCCCTGGTGTCCCTAGAGAAGGCACAGAAATTAGATGAGTTGAAAGCCTGGGACCTGGTCATTGGGCTTCTGGGCAAGAGGGGAGATGGCCTGTGGAAGGGACACTGCCTGCAACCCCTCTTGGACCAGACCCCACCTGTCTGCTTTGGGATACTGAGGATTAAGACGAGAGTGAACTAGTGTAGAAGAGATGGTGTTCTAATGCTTGGCAGGTTTAAAGCGATTGAAATCGTTGACATTCCTATTCTCCTCGTCCTCAGGACCACCATTAAGGGGAAGGGGCCTTCAAAGAAGCAAGAGGAGTTTATCACTTACAGCAGCCCTGTCAAGTGTCAATATCCAACCACTCCAGTCCCTTCCACCCCCTTGGCAGCCCCACTGCTTTCATAAGGACACAGATACATTCCCCTACAGGCTTTGGAGCAAACGTTAAGTTTTGATTTCTCTAAGATAAATGCCATAGTGCCATGACCTGCTCCTATGGCGGTAGCAAGTCTAGTTCTCAAAGAATCTGTGTGGAAGGGTTGAGCCACTCTATTGGACACCTGAAATTGATATTATACTGCATGTGAACGGGAATGTAACTCACGGCTTGGAAAAGGAAAAGAAACTCTTAACTGTTTTCAAGAGTCAGCTCTATCATTTTCCATTCCCAACTGTGATGCGGGAGTGATCCAGTCATTCCACATCCTGCCTTGCATTTGGTGGTGGGGTCTCTCTCTCCCTCTCTGGCGCATTTGGTTTGAATCACTGTGATAGGTGTGCAGTGAGAGCTCACTGGAGTTTTCATTTGAATTGCCCCAATGGCAACTTTCTATGTGGTTTCCATCTGTCTACGCTTTGGTAAAGGTGGCAGGCCCTTTACTTTTTCCCCACCCCCCTTCTATTTCCTTTTGCTAACTAGATTGCATGCTTACTTGGGGATCAAATTCTGAGTTTCCATGCTTCAGACAGGAGTCCTCTATTAGCTATGTGATTTGGACCTATTTCCTCCAAGTTGGTAGCTTGTCTTTTGGGTCTTCTTAAGGAGGTCTTTCACACGGCACAGATTTACAATTCTGATTGTTGGATAAAGTCTAATTAATCAACTTTACCTTAGGGAAAATAATTGGATGTTCGACTGGAGGATTCTTTACCTAGCTTTCCATTCTGGAAATTTTTCCCCACATTTTCCCTATAAGATTTATCATTTTCCATGTAAGGCAGTGATTAATTTTGAGCTACTTTTTAAAATACTCTTTTTTTCTTTTTTTCCTTTGGGAGAGTGAACATGTGCATGAGCGGGCAGGGGCCTGGAGGGAGAAGGGAAAAGAGCATCCTCAAGCAGCCTCGCCAGTGAGCTTGGAGCCTGACTTTGTCCCGGGACGCTGAGAGCTTGACAAGAGCCGAAATGAAGAGCTGGCTGCCGCACAGGCTGCCTCACCCAGGCAGCCTGAGTTAAGTTTTGTATAGGGTTTGATACTTAGATTGTGGTCCCCGGCCTCCTCGTCCTCCACCTCCTCCTCCCCTCTCCCGCTCCCTCTTCTGCTTCTCCTTCTTCTTTGCCTATGCATGTCCACTTGCTCTAGCACCATTTATTCAAAACGCTGTCACTCCTCCACTGAACGGCTTTTTACCTTTGTCAAGGCCCCATTCGACATATGGGTGTAGTTCTCTTTCTGGGTCCCTGATCTGTTCCACTTATCCATCTTTATTCTGTTCCATTGGTCTAGCTCTTCACCAACACCACGCACTTTTGATTACTGTAGACGAATATCTTGAAATGGGGTAGAAGGATTCTTCTGGTTTTCTTCTTTAGTTTTAGTTTCTCCTCTTTTTCTAGGTTCTAAAATAGAAAGATTATAGTTTTGAGACTCCTTTTCTTTTTAGAGAGAGAGAGAGAGATAGACACAGAGACAGAGACAGAGACAGAGACAGAGAAACGGAAGCGGTGCAGAAAGAGAGAGAGATGATTAAGCAGCCACCATGCCCAGCACCAGCACAATGCAGGTTCAGCCTCACTATCCCAAGGTTGACCATGACCCGAGTCGAAATCAAGAGTTGGACTAACTGACTGAGCCACCCAGATGCTCCTCCTCCTTTCTAATGTATGCATTGAGTGCTAAAAATGGAGCTCTCTGTTGATTTAGCTGTGTCCCATCAATTTTAATACGTTGTAGTTTTATTTTCCTTCGGGTCAGTGCACTGAAATTTTATCTTTTGTCTCCGATAATCTAGAAAGTTACTTTCTACGTGTTTAGATTTTGTTATCTTTCTCCCTTTGATATCTAGTTTCATTTTTAACTTTTCTTTATAAGTGTCAAAGTTTAATTCCAAGACAATGCTACATAGGGTTGCATTTTTTTCAGGTCCACAATATAGAGATTCTCCTCCGCTGCCCAACGACTGTTAGCTCCTGTTGCCAGGCACTGATTTGCGTTGGAGTCTCGGGTGCACCTCCCCCACCCCTACTCCCTTCAGCTCCTGTTGTTGCCAGGCACTGGTTTGCATTGGAGACGGAACCCTCGTAGGGGTTCCAAGCAGTTTCTAGTGGCCGAGAGGACACTGGTGATCAGAGACAAAGCCCCCAGGCTCTCTGGAGCCAGCTGGTGGCCATTACAATGTCTCCCCACACAGTTCTGGAGCCGCTGTGGGCTCTCCGGGAACAGCTGTGGGCTTCTGGGTTGCCGATAATCGAACGTTGGCCACATGGGCCACGAGACTCTGGGTTTGGCTGGGAGATCCTCGTGTGCACTGTGTTGCTGGTGTTCATTCCAGTAAAGTGTGGACTCCGCTTAAGAGGAAGAAAGGGGCCCTGTGCCCAGAATGAAGTATCTGGAAAAGACATGGAGAAGACCGACCCGGATGCACCAGCCCATGGAGCCGTCGCATCATCGGAGCACAAGGCCAGTCCTCTCCCGCTACAGATCCTTGCTCTGGCTGCCCTGAATCAAGATGTCGGGTACTTTTCTGTGGGAGACGCTACGCAACTGCTGAAGGGAGTTCGGCAAAGGCTGTTGAAGAAGAGCCCTCACCAGCTCACCGATGAAAATCCCATCTGTGGAGCAGCCCAGGACGATGGAGAACCCCCTGCGAGGAATATGCCAGAAGACTTCAAGGACAGCCCTGATCTGCGGGGAAGTGCAGACCCTCCGTCTCAGGACATTGGCAGCTGTGGACTGAGAGGGCAGGAAGAGGCAGGGGAGGCAGGCAGGCCAGAGCTTCCTGACGGAGGTGTGCCGTGGCAGGCCCCCGCTGAGGGCCAGAGCCAACACCACACCCTCAGCCAGATCCTACTGACGGTGATGCATCTGCTAGAGCTCCTTCGAGATCATCTGGAAGGTGGGGGCTCAAGGAGGCAGGTGCAGACTGGCTCCTCCTCCACTGATCACGTGCCCCGTGGGAGCCCCCTGAATCAAGGAAAGCCATCCAGGGCACTGAAGAAGGCACGTCAGGGGAATGAAGAGCTCCCAGGAAACACAACAATCCACCAAGCTGAGCAAGTATCTTTTCACCAGCGAAACAGCCTCCTGGAAAGGGAGATTCAGAAGCTGCACCTGAAGCTCGAGGCAGAGCCTAAGCTGTGCGAAGAGCACCTCAAACACCTGGAGAGGAAGATGATGGAGGAGAAGGCACGCTGCCTGCAAGTGAAGAACGAACTCGCCAAGGTGCGCAGGAAGGTGGATGCTGCCCACTGGAACTTAGGCCTCTACAAGAAGATGGCCGACGACCTGCACCGAGAATGGCAGAGAATCTCCTCCTTGCATGACCGAGAGCGCCTCCTGGTGGAGAACAGAAGTGAGGAGAGCCAGAAGGCTGTTCTGTGGGCAGAGAGGGAGTTCCAAAGGCTCAAGGAAGAAAACCATTGCCTCAGGCAGAAGCTGGCCAACTCTGGGCCCAAGGTCCAGCCTGTCTCCGGGGGGCCTCCTGCTCCTGCTCCTGCTCCTGCTCCAGCTCCAGCTCCTGCTCCTGCTCTTCTGGGCACAGCCTCCAAATGCCCTCAAGGGCCACAGGCTCCCCTCAAAGCCCAGAAGCCCAAGAAGGGAGCAAGGGTGCACTGGCCAGACTCCAAGTTCTCGGGTCCCCTGCAGGTCTGATTCCCTTTCCCAGCAGCCACCAACACTCACAACCAGAGCACAAAAGCTCCTGTGCTTCCTTACCCCTTCAGCCACACCCATTGCTCCTTTGACTGGAGATCCACCCCATTCTTGAACTGATGCTACCTATTCCCTATAGCCATGTGAGAGAGCATTTTTCATTGTTAAGGACCAAAAAAATAAAACGATCAAATTGCTGATCCTACTGCGACTGAGAATTGATTGTACGAAGGGATTCTATGCCAAGCAACGAAGGGTTTTAAGTGTCCTTTACTGATCACTTAATTGTCCCAATAACCCAGTGTGTCATAGACTACTGAGGTTCAGAGAGGGGACACAACTTGCCCCAAGATCACACAGCTAGTGAATTTCAGAGCTCCCATTCCAAGCCAAGGTTGTCTCATTACCCACTGATGTGAAAATAACTACCACTCCTACCACTACGATGACTTCTGCTTCTTCATTTCTGAGAGAGAGAAAGAGCGAGGGCACACACACATGCAAGCGGGGGAGGGGCAGGGAGACAGAGATTCCTAGACAGCCTTCGACTCAAGTGCACAACCAGACGCTGGGCTGGATTTCACAGACCATGGGACCACGCCCTGAGCCGAAATCAAGAGTCAGACGTTGACCTGACTAAGCCACACTGGCACCCTTCCCTTGTGCAAGGAACTTCTAGGCAAGCTGCTGTAAGGATCCCAGAAGGGCTTGACAAAATTTTCTCATAGGTCACGTTCTAGTTTGGATGCAAGGATTATGGTGATGCCTAGCTGAGGTAAAGTCCCAGCAAAGCATGGAGGGCAGCCTTTCAGGGTCTCCAACGATTCCCTTCGTGGGTACACCTCGTTTTGTGTTCCATACTCTACCACTGGATTAGAGTCAGGAACTCCTGCCTCACTTCGAAAGGACAGAATATGGCCCGAGAGATAGATAGCATGTCCCTTCTGAGGCTCGTAGACAAAGACACTGGTCTCCTCTTGGGCTTGCTCTCGCTCCCTCACCATTGGTTTCGAGGGAAGCCGCCTGCTCCTTGTGGGCTGTATGATGGAGAGGCCCATGTGGCAAGGAATGAATATTTCTTGCTCACCGCAATGGAGGACCTCTGGCTGCTAGGAGCCACCCGAGTGAGCACACAAGCAGATTTCCCGCCAACAAGCCTGGAGATGACTGAAGACCCACATGACATCTTGACTGCAGCCTTGTGAGAGATCCTGAGACACAGGTCCCTGGCTAGATGCACCTGGATGCCTGGCCCACGGAAACCATATGCGGTTATCAATTGGTGTTGTCGGAAGCCCTCTGGGTTGCGGAAAACATTCAAAAAAGACACAAGGGTGAAGCCACAGTTCTGGCTGCTGACCCACCCCCCTCTCCTGGGCTTGAAATTCCAGGGAAGTCAAGCGATGGTAGCAAGCACGGAGAGATTAGGGTAAACAATGCCAGAAAGAGGTCCTCTATTCTGTTCTCCATGTATCTCTCTGAGAGGACATGCCCTCACCTGATCCACCCGAGCCAATAGGTGGCCCATGCAGGAGGAGACAACTGGCCGTGTGGTCCAAGTCGGCTGAGAGCACTAGACCCAGCGTTGCAGAGCCTCCTTGAAGCCAGAAAAAGAGCCCAGAAGTTCCCTGGTGTCCCTAGAGAAGGCACAGAAATTAGATGAGTTGAAAGCCTGGGACCTGGTCATTGGGCTTCTGGGCAAGAGGGGAGATGGCCTGTGGAAGGGACACTGCCTGCAACCCCTCTTGGACCAGACCCCACCTGTCTGCTTTGGGATACTGAGGATTAAGACGAGAGTGAACTAGTGTAGAAGAGATGGTGTTCTAATGCTTGGCAGGTTTAAAGCGATTGAAATCGTTGACATTCCTATTCTCCTCGTCCTCAGGACCACCATTAAGGGGAAGGGGCCTTCAAAGAAGCAAGAGGAGTTTATCACTTACAGCAGCCCTGTCAAGTGTCAATATCCAACCACTCCAGTCCCTTCCACCCCCTTGGCAGCCCCACTGCTTTCATAAGGACACAGATACATTCCCCTACAGGCTTTGGAGCAAACGTTAAGTTTTGATTTCTCTAAGATAAATGCCATAGTGCCATGACCTGCTCCTATGGCGGTAGCAAGTCTAGTTCTCAAAGAATCTGTGTGGAAGGGTTGAGCCACTCTATTGGACACCTGAAATTGATATTATACTGCATGTGAACGGGAATGTAACTCACGGCTTGGAAAAGGAAAAGAAACTCTTAACTGTTTTCAAGAGTCAGCTCTATCATTTTCCATTCCCAACTGTGATGCGGGAGTGATCCAGTCATTCCACATCCTGCCTTGCATTTGGTGGTGGGGTCTCTCTCTCCCTCTCTGGCGCATTTGGTTTGAATCACTGTGATAGGTGTGCAGTGAGAGCTCACTGGAGTTTTCATTTGAATTGCCCCAATGGCAACTTTCTATGTGGTTTCCATCTGTCTACGCTTTGGTAAAGGTGGCAGGCCCTTTACTTTTTCCCCACCCCCCTTCTATTTCCTTTTGCTAACTAGATTGCATGCTTACTTGGGGATCAAATTCTGAGTTTCCATGCTTCAGACAGGAGTCCTCTATTAGCTATGTGATTTGGACCTATTTCCTCCAAGTTGGTAGCTTGTCTTTTGGGTCTTCTTAAGGAGGTCTTTCACACGGCACAGATTTACAATTCTGATTGTTGGATAAAGTCTAATTAATCAACTTTACCTTAGGGAAAATAATTGGATGTTCGACTGGAGGATTCTTTACCTAGCTTTCCATTCTGGAAATTTTTCCCCACATTTTCCCTATAAGATTTATCATTTTCCATGTAAGGCAGTGATTAATTTTGAGCTACTTTTTAAAATACTCTTTTTTTCTTTTTTTCCTTTGGGAGAGTGAACATGTGCATGAGCGGGCAGGGGCCTGGAGGGAGAAGGGAAAAGAGCATCCTCAAGCAGCCTCGCCAGTGAGCTTGGAGCCTGACTTTGTCCCGGGACGCTGAGAGCTTGACAAGAGCCGAAATGAAGAGCTGGCTGCCGCACAGGCTGCCTCACCCAGGCAGCCTGAGTTAAGTTTTGTATAGGGTTTGATACTTAGATTGTGGTCCCCGGCCTCCTCGTCCTCCACCTCCTCCTCCCCTCTCCCGCTCCCTCTTCTGCTTCTCCTTCTTCTTTGCCTATGCATGTCCACTTGCTCTAGCACCATTTATTCAAAACGCTGTCACTCCTCCACTGAACGGCTTTTTACCTTTGTCAAGGCCCCATTCGACATATGGGTGTAGTTCTCTTTCTGGGTCCCTGATCTGTTCCACTTATCCATCTTTATTCTGTTCCATTGGTCTAGCTCTTCACCAACACCACGCACTTTTGATTACTGTAGACGAATATCTTGAAATGGGGTAGAAGGATTCTTCTGGTTTTCTTCTTTAGTTTTAGTTTCTCCTCTTTTTCTAGGTTCTAAAATAGAAAGATTATAGTTTTGAGACTCCTTTTCTTTTTAGAGAGAGAGAGAGAGATAGACACAGAGACAGAGACAGAGACAGAGACAGAGAAACGGAAGCGGTGCAGAAAGAGAGAGAGATGATTAAGCAGCCACCATGCCCAGCACCAGCACAATGCAGGTTCAGCCTCACTATCCCAAGGTTGACCATGACCCGAGTCGAAATCAAGAGTTGGACTAACTGACTGAGCCACCCAGATGCTCCTCCTCCTTTCTAATGTATGCATTGAGTGCTAAAAATGGAGCTCTCTGTTGATTTAGCTGTGTCCCATCAATTTTAATACGTTGTAGTTTTATTTTCCTTCGGGTCAGTGCACTGAAATTTTATCTTTTGTCTCCGATAATCTAGAAAGTTACTTTCTACGTGTTTAGATTTTGTTATCTTTCACCCTTTGATATCTAGTTTCATTTTTAACTTTTTTTTATAAGTGTCAAAGTTTAATTCCAAGACAATGCTACATAGGGTTGCATTTTTTTCAGGTACACAATATAGAGATTCTCCTCCGCTGCCCAAGGACTGTTAGCTCCTGTTGCCAGGCACTGATTTGCGTTGGAGTCTCGGGTGCACCTCCCCCACCCCTACTCCCTTCAGCTCCTGTTGTTGCCAGGCACTGGTTTGCATTGGAGACGGAACCCTCGTAGGGGTTCCAAGCAGTTTCTAGTGGCCGAGAGGACACTGGTGATCAGAGACAAAGCCCCCAGGCTCTCTGGAGCCAGCTGGTGGCCATTACAATGTCTCCCCACACAGTTCTGGAGCCGCTGTGGGCTCTCCGGGAACAGCTGTGGGCTTCTGGGTTGCCGATAATCGAACGTTGGCCACATGGGCCACGAGACTCTGGGTTTGGCTGGGAGATCCTCGTGTGCACTGTGTTGCTGGTGTTCATTCCAGTAAAGTGTGGACTCCGCTTAAGAGGAAGAAAGGGGCCCTGTGCCCAGAATGAAGTATCTGGAAAAGACATGGAGAAGACCGACCCGGATGCACCAGCCCATGGAGCCGTCGCATCATCGGAGCACAAGGCCAGTCCTCTCCCGCTACAGATCCTTGCTCTGGCTGCCCTGAATCAAGATGTCGGGTACTTTTCTGTGGGAGACGCTACGCAACTGCTGAAGGGAGTTCGGCAAAGGCTGTTGAAGAAGAGCCCTCACCAGCTCACCGATGAAAATCCCATCTGTGGAGCAGCCCAGGACGATGGAGAACCCCCTGCGAGGAATATGCCAGAAGACTTCAAGGACAGCCCTGATCTGCGGGGAAGTGCAGACCCTCTGTCTCAGGACATTGGCAGCTGTGGACTGAGAGGGCAGGAAGAGGCAGGGGAGGCAGGCAGGCCAGAGCTTCCTGACGGAGGTGTGCCGTGGCAGGCCCCCGCTGAGGGCCAGAGCCAACACCACACCCTCAGCCAGATCCTACTGACGGTGATGCATCTGCTAGAGCTCCTTCGAGATCATCTGGAAGGTGGGGGCTCAAGGAGGCAGGTGCAGACTGGCTCCTCCTCCACTGATCACGTGCCCCGTGGGAGCCCCCTGAATCAAGGAAAGCCATCCAGGGCACTGAAGAAGGCACGTCAGGGGAATGAAGAGCTCCCAGGAAACACAACAATCCACCAAGCTGAGCAAGTATCTTTTCACCAGCGAAACAGCCTCCTGGAAAGGGAGATTCAGAAGCTGCACCTGAAGCTCGAGGCAGAGCCTAAGCTGTGCGAAGAGCACCTCAAACACCTGGAGAGGAAGATGATGGAGGAGAAGGCACGCTGCCTGCAAGTGAAGAACGAACTCGCCAAGGTGCGCAGGAAGGTGGATGCTGCCCACTGGAACTTAGGCCTCTACAAGAAGATGGCCGACGACCTGCACCGAGAATGGCAGAGAATCTCCTCCTTGCATGACCGAGAGCGCCTCCTGGTGGAGAACAGAAGTGAGGAGAGCCAGAAGGCTGTTCTGTGGGCAGAGAGGGAGTTCCAAAGGCTCAAGGAAGAAAACCATTGCCTCAGGCAGAAGCTGGCCAACTCTGGGCCCAAGGTCCAGCCTGTCTCCGGGGGGCCTCCTGCTCCTGCTCCTGCTCCTGCTCCAGCTCCAGCTCCTGCTCCTGCTCTTCTGGGCACAGCCTCCAAATGCCCTCAAGGGCCACAGGCTCCCCTCAAAGCCCAGAAGCCCAAGAAGGGAGCAAGGGTGCACTGGCCAGACTCCAAGTTCTCGGGTCCCCTGCAGGTCTGATTCCCTTTCCCAGCAGCCACCAACACTCACAACCAGAGCACAAAAGCTCCTGTGCTTCCTTACCCCTTCAGCCACACCCATTGCTCCTTTGACTGGAGATCCACCCCATTCTTGAACTGATGCTACCTATTCCCTATAGCCATGTGAGAGAGCATTTTTCATTGTTAAGGACCAAAAAAATAAAACGATCAAATTGCTGATCCTACTGCGACTGAGAATTGATTGTACGAAGGGATTCTATGCCAAGCAACGAAGGGTTTTAAGTGTCCTTTACTGATCACTTAATTGTCCCAATAACCCAGTGTGTCATAGACTACTGAGGTTCAGAGAGGGGACACAACTTGCCCCAAGATCACACAGCTAGTGAATTTCAGAGCTCCCATTCCAAGCCAAGGTTGTCTAATTACCCACTGATGTGAAAATAACTACCACTCCTACCACTACGATGACTTCTGCTTCTTCATTTCTGAGAGAGAGAAAGAGCGAGGGCACACACACATGCAAGCGGGGGAGGGGCAGGGAGACAGAGATTCCTAGACAGCCTTCGACTCAAGTGCACAACCAGACGCTGGGCTGGATTTCACAGACCATGGGACCACGCCCTGAGCCGAAATCAAGAGTCAGACGTTGACCTGACTAAGCCACACTGGCACCCTTCCCTTGTGCAAGGAACTTCTAGGCAAGCTGCTGTAAGGATCCCAGAAGGGCTTGACAAAATTTTCTCATAGGTCACGTTCTAGTTTGGATGCAAGGATTATGGTGATGCCTAGCTGAGGTAAAGTCCCAGCAAAGCATGGAGGGCAGCCTTTCAGGGTCTCCAACGATTCCCTTCGTGGGTACACCTCGTTTTGTGTTCCATACTCTACCACTGGATTAGAGTCAGGAACTCCTGCCTCACTTCGAAAGGACAGAATATGGCCCGAGAGATAGATAGCATGTCCCTTCTGAGGCTCGTAGACAAAGACACTGGTCTCCTCTTGGGCTTGCTCTCGCTCCCTCACCATTGGTTTCGAGGGAAGCCGCCTGCTCCTTGTGGGCTGTATGATGGAGAGGCCCATGTGGCAAGGAATGAATATTTCTTGCTCACCGCAATGGAGGACCTCTGGCTGCTAGGAGCCACCCGAGTGAGCACACAAGCAGATTTCCCGCCAACAAGCCTGGAGATGACTGAAGACCCACATGACATCTTGACTGCAGCCTTGTGAGAGATCCTGAGACACAGGTCCCTGGCTAGATGCACCTGGATGCCTGGCCCACGGAAACCATATGCGGTTATCAATTGGTGTTGTCGGAAGCCCTCTGGGTTGCGGAAAACATTCAAAAAAGACACAAGGGTGAAGCCACAGTTCTGGCTGCTGACCCACCCCCCTCTCCTGGGCTTGAAATTCCAGGGAAGTCAAGCGATGGTAGCAACCACTGAGAGATTAGGGTAAACAATGCCAGAAAGAGGTCCTCTATTCTGTTCTCCATGTATCTCTCTGAGAGGACATGCCCTCACCTGATCCACCCGAGCCAATAGGTGGCCCATGCAGGAGGAGACAACTGGCCGTGTGGTCCAAGTCGGCTGAGAGCACTAGACCCAGCGTCGCAGAGCCTCCTTGAAGCCAGAAAAAGAGCCCAGAAGTTCCCTGGTGTCCCTAGAGAAGGCACAGAAATTAGATGAGTTGAAAGCCTGGGACCTGGTCATTGGGCTTCTGGGCAAGAGGGGAGATGGCCTGTGGAAGGGACACTGCCTGCAACCCCTCTTGGACCAGACCCCACCTGTCTGCTTTGGGATACTGAGGATTAAGACGAGAGTGAACTAGTGTAGAAGAGATGGTGTTCTAATGCTTGGCAGGTTGAAAGCGATTGAAATCGTTGACATTCCTATTCTCCTCGTCCTCAGGACCACCATTAAGGGGAAGGGGCCTTCAAAGAAGCAAGAGGAGTTTATCACTTACAGCAGCCCTGTCAAGTGTCAATATCCAACCACTCCAGTCCCTTCCACCCCCTTGGCAGCCCCACTGCTTTCATAAGGACACAGATACATTCCCCTACAGGCTTTGGAGCAAACGTTAAGTTTTGATTTCTCTAAGATAAATGCCATAGTGCCATGACCTGCTCCTATGGCGGTAGCAAGTCTAGTTCTCAAAGAATCTGTGTGGAAGGGTTGAGCCACTCTATTGGACACCTGAAATTGATATTATACTGCATGTGAACGGGAATGTAACTCACGGCTTGGAAAAGGAAAAGAAACTCTTAACTGTTTTCAAGAGTCAGCTCTATCATTTTCCATTCCCAACTGTGATGCGGGAGTGATCCAGTCATTCCACATCCTGCCTTGCATTTGGTGGTGGGGTCTCTCTCTCCCTCTCTGGCGCATTTGGTTTGAATCACTGTGATAGGTGTGCAGTGAGAGCTCACTGGAGTTTTCATTTGAATTGCCCCAATGGCAACTTTCTATGTGGTTTCCATCTGTCTACGCTTTGGTAAAGGTGGCAGGCCCTTTACTTTTTCCCCACCCCCCTTCTATTTCCTTTTGCTAACTAGATTGCATGCTTACTTGGGGATCAAATTCTGAGTTTCCATGCTTCAGACAGGAGTCCTCTATTAGCTATGTGATTTGGACCTATTTCCTCCAAGTTGGTAGCTTGTCTTTTGGGTCTTCTTAAGGAGGTCTTTCACACGGCACAGATTTACAATTCTGATTGTTGGATAAAGTCTAATTAATCAACTTTACCTTAGGGAAAATAATTGGATGTTCTACTGGAGGATTCTTTACCTAGCTTTCCATTCTGGAAATTTTTCCCCACATTTTCCCTATAAGATTTATCATTTTCCATGTAAGGCAGTGATTAATTTTGAGCTACTTTTTAAAATACTCTTTTTTTCTTTTTTTCCTTTGGGAGAGTGAACATGTGCATGAGCGGGCAGGGGCCTGGAGGGAGAAGGGAAAAGAGCATCCTCAAGCAGCCTCGCCAGTGAGCTTGGAGCCTGACTTTGTCCCGGGACGCTGAGAGCTTGACAAGAGCCGAAATGAAGAGCTGGCTGCCGCACAGGCTGCCTCACCCAGGCAGCCTGAGTTAAGTTTTGTATAGGGTTTGATACTTAGATTGTGGTCCCCGGCCTCCTCGTCCTCCACCTCCTCCTCCCCTCTCCCGCTCCCTCTTCTGCTTCTCCTTCTTCTTTGCCTATGCATGTCCACTTGCTCTAGCACCATTTATTCAAAACGCTGTCACTCCTCCACTGAACGGCTTTTTACCTTTGTCAAGGCCCCATTCGACATATGGGTGTAGTTCTCTTTCTGGGTCCCTGATCTGTTCCACTTATCCATCTTTATTCTGTTCCATTGGTCTAGCTCTTCACCAACACCACGCACTTTTGATTACTGTAGACGAATATCTTGAAATGGGGTAGAAGGATTCTTCTGGTTTTCTTCTTTAGTTTTAGTTTCTCCTCTTTTTCTAGGTTCTAAAATAGAAAGATTATAGTTTTGAGACTCCTTTTCTTTTTAGAGAGAGAGAGAGAGATAGACACAGAGACAGAGACAGAGACAGAGACAGAGAAACGGAAGCGGTGCAGAAAGAGAGAGAGATGATTAAGCAGCCACCATGCCCAGCACCAGCACAATGCAGGTTCAGCCTCACTATCCCAAGGTTGACCATGACCCGAGTCAAAATCAAGAGTTGGACTAACTGACTGAGCCACCCAGATGCTCCTCCTCCTTTCTAATGTATGCATTGAGTGCTAAAAATGGAGCTCTCTGTTGATTTAGCTGTGTCCCATCAATTTTAATACGTTGTAGTTTTATTTTCCTTCGGGTCAGTGCACTGAAATTTTATCTTTTGTCTCCGATAATCTAGAAAGTTACTTTCTACGTGTTTAGATTTTGTTATGTTTCTCCCTTTGATATCTAGTTTCATTTTTAACTTTTCTTTATAAGTGTCAAAGTTTAATTCCAAGACAATGCTACATAGGGTTGCATTTTTTTCAGGTCCACAATATAGAGATTCTCCTCCGCTGCCCAACGACTGTTAGCTCCTGTTGCCAGGCACTGATTTGCGTTGGAGTCTCGGGTGCACCTCCCCCACCCCTACTCCCTTCAGCTCCTGTTGCCAGGCACTGGTTTGCATTGGAGACGGAACCCTCGTAGGGGTTCCAAGCAGTTTCTAGTGGCCGAGAGGACACTGGTGATCAGAGACAAAGCCCCCAGGCTCTCTGGAGCCAGCTGGTGGCCATTACAATGTCTCCCCACACAGTTCTGGAGCCGCTGTGGGCTCTCCGGGAACAGCTGTGGGCTTCTGGGTTGCCGATAATCGAACGTTGGCCACATGGGCCACGAGACTCTGGGTTTGGCTGGGAGATCCTCGTGTGCACTGTGTTGCTGGTGTTCATTCCAGTAAAGTGTGGACTCCGCTTAAGAGGAAGAAAGGGGCCCTGTGCCCAGAATGAAGTATCTGGAAAAGACATGGAGAAGACCGACCCGGATGCACCAGCCCATGGAGCCGTCGCATCATCGGAGCACAAGGCCAGTCCTCTCCCGCTACAGATCCTTGCTCTGGCTGCCCTGAATCAAGATGTCGGGTACTTTTCTGTGGGAGACGCTACGCAACTGCTGAAGGGAGTTCGGCAAAGGCTGTTGAAGAAGAGCCCTCACCAGCTCACCGATGAAAATCCCATCTGTGGAGCAGCCCAGGACGATGGAGAACCCCCTGCGAGGAATATGCCAGAAGACTTCAAGGACAGCCCTGATCTGCGGGGAAGTGCAGACCCTCTGTCTCAGGACATTGGCAGCTGTGGACTGAGAGGGCAGGAAGAGGCAGGGGAGGCAGGCAGGCCAGAGCTTCCTGACGGAGGTGTGCCGTGGCAGGCCCCCGCTGAGGGCCAGAGCCAACACCACACCCTCAGCCAGATCCTACTGACGGTGATGCATCTGCTAGAGCTCCTTCGAGATCATCTGGAAGGTGGGGGCTCAAGGAGGCAGGTGCAGACTGGCTCCTCCTCCACTGATCACGTGCCCCGTGGGAGCCCCCTGAATCAAGGAAAGCCATCCAGGGCACTGAAGAAGGCACGTCAGGGGAATGAAGAGCTCCCAGGAAACACAACAATCCACCAAGCTGAGCAAGTATCTTTTCACCAGCGAAACAGCCTCCTGGAAAGGGAGATTCAGAAGCTGCACCTGAAGCTCGAGGCAGAGCCTAAGCTGTGCGAAGAGCACCTCAAACACCTGGAGAGGAAGATGATGGAGGAGAAGGCACGCTGCCTGCAAGTGAAGAATGAACTCGCCAAGGTGCGCAGGAAGGTGGATGCTGCCCACTGGAACTTAGGCTTCTACAAGAAGATGGCCGATGACCTGCACCGAGAATGGCAGAGAATCTCCTCCTTGCATGACCGAGAGCGCCTCCTGGTGGAGAACAGAAGTGAGGAGAGCCAGAAGGCTGTTCTGTGGGCAGAGAGGGAGTTCCAAAGGCTCAAGGAAGAAAACCATTGCCTCAGGCAGAAGCTGGCCAACTCTGGGCCCAAGGTCCAGCCTGTCTCCGGGGGGCCTCCTGCTCCTGCTCCTGCTCCTGCTCCAGCTCCAGCTCCTGCTCCTGCTCTTCTGGGCACAGCCTCCAAATGCCCTCAAGGGCCACAGGCTCCCCTCAAAGCCCAGAAGCCCAAGAAGGGAGCAAGGGTGCACTGGCCAGACTCCAAGTTCTCGGGTCCCCTGCAGGTCTGATTCCCTTTCCCAGCAGCCACCAACACTCACAACCAGAGCACAAAAGCTCCTGTGCTTCCTTACCCCTTCAGCCACACCCATTGCTCCTTTGACTGGAGATCCACCCCATTCTTGAACTGATGCTACCTATTCCCTATAGCCATGTGAGAGAGCATTTTTCATTGTTAAGGACCAAAAAAATAAAACGATCAAATTGCTGATCCTACTGCGACTGAGAATTGATTGTACGAAGGGATTCTATGCCAAGCAACGAAGGGTTTTAAGTGTCCTTTACTGATCACTTAATTGTCCCAATAACCCAGTGTGTCATAGACTACTGAGGTTCAGAGAGGGGACACAACTTGCCCCAAGATCACACAGCTAGTGAATTTCAGAGCTCCCATTCCAAGCCAAGGTTGTCTAATTACCCACTGATGTGAAAATAACTACCACTCCTACCACTACGATGACTTCTGCTTCTTCATTTCTGAGAGAGAGAAAGAGCGAGGGCACACACACATGCAAGCGGGGGAGGGGCAGGGAGACAGAGATTCCTAGACAGCCTTCGACTCAAGTGCACAACCAGACGCTGGGCTGGATTTCACAGACCATGGGACCACGCCCTGAGCCGAAATCAAGAGTCAGACGTTGACCTGACTAAGCCACACTGGCACCCTTCCCTTGTGCAAGGAACTTCTAGGCAAGCTGCTGTAAGGATCCCAGAAGGGCTTGACAAAATTTTCTCATAGGTCACGTTCTAGTTTGGATGCAAGGATTATGGTGATGCCTAGCTGAGGTAAAGTCCCAGCAAAGCATGGAGGGCAGCCTTTCAGGGTCTCCAACGATTCCCTTCGTGGGTACACCTCGTTTTGTGTTCCATACTCTACCACTGGATTAGAGTCAGGAACTCCTGCCTCACTTCGAAAGGACAGAATATGGCCCGAGAGATAGATAGCATGTCCCTTCTGAGGCTCGTAGACAAAGACACTGGTCTCCTCTTGGGCTTGCTCTCGCTCCCTCACCATTGGTTTCGAGGGAAGCCGCCTGCTCCTTGTGGGCTGTATGATGGAGAGGCCCATGTGGCAAGGAATGAATATTTCTTGCTCACCGCAATGGAGGACCTCTGGCTGCTAGGAGCCACCCGAGTGAGCACACAAGCAGATTTCCCGCCAACAAGCCTGGAGATGACTGAAGACCCACATGACATCTTGACTGCAGCCTTGTGAGAGATCCTGAGACACAGGTCCCTGGCTAGATGCACCTGGATGCCTGGCCCACGGAAACCATATGCGGTTATCAATTGGTGTTGTCGGAAGCCCTCTGGGTTGCGGAAAACATTCAAAAAAGACACAAGGGTGAAGCCACAGTTCTGGCTGCTGACCCACCCCCCTCTCCTGGGCTTGAAATTCCAGGGAAGTCAAGCGATGGTAGCAACCACTGAGAGATTAGGGTAAACAATGCCAGAAAGAGGTCCTCTATTCTGTTCTCCATGTATCTCTCTGAGAGGACATGCCCTCACCTGATCCACCCGAGCCAATAGGTGGCCCATGCAGGAGGAGACAACTGGCCGTGTGGTCCAAGTCGGCTGAGAGCACTAGACCCAGCGTCGCAGAGCCTCCTTGAAGCCAGAAAAAGAGCCCAGAAGTTCCCTGGTGTCCCTAGAGAAGGCACAGAAATTAGATGAGTTGAAAGCCTGGGACCTGGTCATTGGGCTTCTGGGCAAGAGGGGAGATGGCCTGTGGAAGGGACACTGCCTGCAACCCCTCTTGGACCAGACCCCACCTGTCTGCTTTGGGATACTGAGGATTAAGACGAGAGTGAACTAGTGTAGAAGAGATGGTGTTCTAATGCTTGGCAGGTTGAAAGCGATTGAAATCGTTGACATTCCTATTCTCCTCGTCCTCAGGACCACCATTAAGGGGAAGGGGCCTTCAAAGAAGCAAGAGGAGTTTATCACTTACAGCAGCCCTGTCAAGTGTCAATATCCAACCACTCCAGTCCCTTCCACCCCCTTGGCAGCCCCACTGCTTTCATAAGGACACAGATACATTCCCCTACAGGCTTTGGAGCAAACGTTAAGTTTTGATTTCTCTAAGATAAATGCCATAGTGCCATGACCTGCTCCTATGGCGGTAGCAAGTCTAGTTCTCAAAGAATCTGTGTGGAAGGGTTGAGCCACTCTATTGGACACCTGAAATTGATATTATACTGCATGTGAACGGGAATGTAACTCACGGCTTGGAAAAGGAAAAGAAACTCTTAACTGTTTTCAAGAGTCAGCTCTATCATTTTCCATTCCCAACTGTGATGCGGGAGTGATCCAGTCATTCCACATCCTGCCTTGCATTTGGTGGTGGGGTCTCTCTCTCCCTCTCTGGCGCATTTGGTTTGAATCACTGTGATAGGTGTGCAGTGAGAGCTCACTGGAGTTTTCATTTGAATTGCCCCAATGGCAACTTTCTATGTGGTTTCCATCTGTCTACGCTTTGGTAAAGGTGGCAGGCCCTTTACTTTTTCCCCACCCCCCTTCTATTTCCTTTTGCTAACTAGATTGCATGCTTACTTGGGGATCAAATTCTGAGTTTCCATGCTTCAGACAGGAGTCCTCTATTAGCTATGTGATTTGGACCTATTTCCTCCAAGTTGGTAGCTTGTCTTTTGGGTCTTCTTAAGGAGGTCTTTCACACGGCACAGATTTACAATTCTGATTGTTGGATAAAGTCTAATTAATCAACTTTACCTTAGGGAAAATAATTGGATGTTCGACTGGAGGATTCTTTACCTAGCTTTCCATTCTGGAAATTTTTCCCCACATTTTCCCTATAAGATTTATCATTTTCCATGTAAGGCAGTGATTAATTTTGAGCTACTTTTTAAAATACTCTTTTTTTCTTTTTTTCCTTTGGGAGAGTGAACATGTGCATGAGCGGGCAGGGGCCTGGAGGGAGAAGGGAAAAGAGCATCCTCAAGCAGCCTCGCCAGTGAGCTTGGAGCCTGACTTTGTCCCGGGACGCTGAGAGCTTGACAAGAGCCGAAATGAAGAGCTGGCTGCCGCACAGGCTGCCTCACCCAGGCAGCCTGAGTTAAGTTTTGTATAGGGTTTGATACTTAGATTGTGGTCCCCGGCCTCCTCGTCCTCCACCTCCTCCTCCCCTTTCCCGCTCCCTCTTCTGCTTCTCCTTCTTCTTTGCCTATGCATGTCCACTTGCTCTAGCACCATTTATTCAAAACGCTGTCACTCCTCCACTGAACGGCTTTTTACCTTTGTCAAGGCCCCATTCGACATATGGGTGTAGTTCTCTTTCTGGGTCCCTGATCTGTTCCACTTATCCATCTTTATTCTGTTCCATTGGTCTAGCTCTTCACCAACACCACGCACTTTTGATTACTGTAGACGAATATCTTGAAATGGGGTAGAAGGATTCTTCTGGTTTTCTTCTTTAGTTTTAGTTTCTCCTCTTTTTCTAGGTTCTAAAATAGAAAGATTATAGTTTTGAGACTCCTTTTCTTTTTAGAGAGAGAGAGAGAGACAGACACAGACACAGAGACAGAGACAGAGACAGAGACAGAGAAACGGAAGCGGTGCAGAAAGAGAGAGAGATGATTAAGCAGCCACCATGCCCAGCACCAGCACAATGCAGGTTCAGCCTCACTATCCCAAGGTTGACCATGACCCGAGTCAAAATCAAGAGTTGGACTAACTGACTGAGCCACCCAGATGCTCCTCCTCCTTTCTAATGTATGCATTGAGTGCTAAAAATGGAGCTCTCTGTTGATTTAGCTGTGTCCCATCAATTTTAATACGTTGTAGTTTTATTTTCCTTCGGGTCAGTGCACTGAAATTTTATCTTTTGTCTCCGATAATCTAGAAAGTTACTTTCTACGTGTTTAGATTTTGTTATGTTTCTCCCTTTGATATCTAGTTTCATTTTTAACTTTTCTTTATAAGTGTCAAAGTTTAATTCCAAGACAATGCTACATAGGGTTGCATTTTTTTCAGGTCCACAATATAGAGATTCTCCTCCGCTGCCCAAGGACTGTTAGCTCCTGTTGCCAGGCACTGATTTGCGTTGGAGTCTCGGGTGCACCTCCCCCACCCCTACTCCCTTCAGCTCCTGTTGCCAGGCACTGGTTTGCATTGGAGACGGAACCCTCGTAGGGGTTCCAAGCAGTTTCTAGTGGCCGAGAGGACAC
This sequence comes from Mustela nivalis, assembly GCF_964662115.1. NCBI lineage: Eukaryota > Metazoa > Chordata > Mammalia > Carnivora > Mustelidae > Mustela > Mustela nivalis. The sequence goes on from NC_139021.1 coordinate 71,423,611, forward strand.
TGGTGATCAGAGACAAAGCCCCCAGGCTCTCTGGAGCCAGCTGGTGGCCATTACAATGTCTCCCCACACAGTTCTGGAGCCGCTGTGGGCTCTCCGGGAACAGCTGTGGGCTTCTGGGTTGCCGATAATCGAACGTTGGCCACATGGGCCACGAGACTCTGGGTTTGGCTGGGAGATCCTCGTGTGCACTGTGTTGCTGGTGTTCATTCCAGTAAAGTGTGGACTCCGCTTAAGAGGAAGAAAGGGGCACTGTGCCCAGAATGAAGTATCTGGAAAAGACATGGAGAAGACCGACCCGGATGCACCAGCCCATGGAGCCGTCGCATCATCGGAGCACAAGGCCAGTCCTCTCCCGCTACAGATCCTTGCTCTGGCTGCCCTGAATCAAGATGTCGGGTACTTTTCTGTGGGAGACGCTACGCAACTGCTGAAGGGAGTTCGGCAAAGGCTGTTGAAGAAGAGCCCTCACCAGCTCACCGATGAAAATCCCATCTGTGGAGCAGCCCAGGACGATGGAGAACCCCCTGCGAGGAATATGCCAGAAGACTTCAAGGACAGCCCTGATCTGCGGGGAAGTGCAGACCCTCTGTCTCAGGACATTGGCAGCTGTGGACTGAGAGGGCAGGAAGAGGCAGGGGAGGCAGGCAGGCCAGAGCTTCCTGACGGAGGTGTGCCGTGGCAGGCCCCCGCTGAGGGCCAGAGCCAACACCACACCCTCAGCCAGATCCTACTGACGGTGATGCATCTGCTAGAGCTCCTTCGAGATCATCTGGAAGGTGGGGGCTCAAGGAGGCAGGTGCAGACTGGCTCCTCCTCCACTGATCACGTGCCCCGTGGGAGCCCCCTGAATCAAGGAAAGCCATCCAGGGCACTGAAGAAGGCACATCAGGGGAATGAAGAGCTCCCAGGAAACACAACAATCCACCAAGCTGAGCAAGTATCTTTTCACCAGCGAAACAGCCTCCTGGAAAGGGAGATTCAGAAGCTGCACCTGAAGCTCGAGGCAGAGCCTAAGCTGTGCGAAGAGCACCTCAAACACCTGGAGAGGAAGATGATGGAGGAGAAGGCACGCTGCCTGCAAGTGAAGAACGAACTCGCCAAGGTGCGCAGGAAGGTGGATGCTGCCCACTGGAACTTAGGCCTCTACAAGAAGATGGCCGACGACCTGCACCGAGAATGGCAGAGAATCTCCTCCTTGCATGACCGAGAGCGCCTCCTGGTGGAGAACAGAAGTGAGGAGAGCCAGAAGGCTGTTCTGTGGGCAGAGAGGGAGTTCCAAAGGCTCAAGGAAGAAAACCATTGCCTCAGGCAGAAGCTGGCCAACTCTGGGCCCAAGGTCCAGCCTGTCTCCGGGGGGCCTCCTGCTCCTGCTCCTGCTCCTGCTCCAGCTCCAGCTCCTGCTCCTGCTCTTCTGGGCACAGCCTCCAAATGCCCTCAAGGGCCACAGGCTCCCCTCAAAGCCCAGAAGCCCAAGAAGGGAGCAAGGGTGCACTGGCCAGACTCCAAGTTCTCGGGTCCCCTGCAGGTCTGATTCCCTTTCCCAGCAGCCACCAACACTCACAACCAGAGCACAAAAGCTCCTGTGCTTCCTTACCCCTTCAGCCACACCCATTGCTCCTTTGACTGGAGATCCACCCCATTCTTGAACTGATGCTACCTATTCCCTATAGCCATGTGAGAGAGCATTTTTCATTGTTAAGGACCAAAAAAATAAAACGATCAAATTGCTGATCCTACTGCGACTGAGAATTGATTGTACGAAGGGATTCTATGCCAAGCAACGAAGGGTTTTAAGTGTCCTTTACTGATCACTTAATTGTCCCAATAACCCAGTGTGTCATAGACTACTGAGGTTCAGAGAGGGGACACAACTTGCCCCAAGATCACACAGCTAGTGAATTTCAGAGCTCCCATTCCAAGCCAAGGTTGTCTAATTACCCACTGATGTGAAAATAACTACCACTCCTACCACTACGATGACTTCTGCTTCTTCATTTCTGAGAGAGAGAAAGAGCGAGGGCACACACACATGCAAGCGGGGGAGGGGCAGGGAGACAGAGATTCCTAGACAGCCTTCGACTCAAGTGCACAACCAGACGCTGGGCTGGATTTCACAGACCATGGGACCACGCCCTGAGCCGAAATCAAGAGTCAGACGTTGACCTGACTAAGCCACACTGGCACCCTTCCCTTGTGCAAGGAACTTCTAGGCAAGCTGCTGTAAGGATCCCAGAAGGGCTTGACAAAATTTTCTCATAGGTCACGTTCTAGTTTGGATGCAAGGATTATGGTGATGCCTAGCTGAGGTAAAGTCCCAGCAAAGCATGGAGGGCAGCCTTTCAGGGTCTCCAACGATTCCCTTCGTGGGTACACCTCGTTTTGTGTTCCATACTCTACCACTGGATTAGAGTCAGGAACTCCTGCCTCACTTCGAAAGGACAGAATATGGCCCGAGAGATAGATAGCATGTCCCTTCTGAGGCTCGTAGACAAAGACACTGGTCTCCTCTTGGGCTTGCTCTCGCTCCCTCACCATTGGTTTCGAGGGAAGCCGCCTGCTCCTTGTGGGCTGTATGATGGAGAGGCCCATGTGGCAAGGAATGAATATTTCTTGCTCACCGCAATGGAGGACCTCTGGCTGCTAGGAGCCACCCGAGTGAGCACACAAGCAGATTTCCCGCCAACAAGCCTGGAGATGACTGAAGACCCACATGACATCTTGACTGCAGCCTTGTGAGAGATCCTGAGACACAGGTCCCTGGCTAGATGCACCTGGATGCCTGGCCCACGGAAACCATATGCGGTTATCAATTGGTGTTGTCGGAAGCCCTCTGGGTTGCGGAAAACATTCAAAAAAGACACAAGGGTGAAGCCACAGTTCTGGCTGCTGACCCACCCCCCTCTCCTGGGCTTGAAATTCCAGGGAAGTCAAGCGATGGTAGCAACCACTGAGAGATTAGGGTAAACAATGCCAGAAAGAGGTCCTCTATTCTGTTCTCCATGTATCTCTCTGAGAGGACATGCCCTCACCTGATCCACCCGAGCCAATAGGTGGCCCATGCAGGAGGAGACAACTGGCCGTGTGGTCCAAGTCGGCTGAGAGCACTAGACCCAGCGTCGCAGAGCCTCCTTGAAGCCAGAAAAAGAGCCCAGAAGTTCCCTGGTGTCCCTAGAGAAGGCACAGAAATTAGATGAGTTGAAAGCCTGGGACCTGGTCATTGGGCTTCTGGGCAAGAGGGGAGATGGCCTGTGGAAGGGACACTGCCTGCAACCCCTCTTGGACCAGACCCCACCTGTCTGCTTTGGGATACTGAGGATTAAGACGAGAGTGAACTAGTGTAGAAGAGATGGTGTTCTAATGCTTGGCAGGTTGAAAGCGATTGAAATCGTTGACATTCCTATTCTCCTCGTCCTCAGGACCACCATTAAGGGGAAGGGGCCTTCAAAGAAGCAAGAGGAGTTTATCACTTACAGCAGCCCTGTCAAGTGTCAATATCCAACCACTCCAGTCCCTTCCACCCCCTTGGCAGCCCCACTGCTTTCATAAGGACACAGATACATTCCCCTACAGGCTTTGGAGCAAACGTTAAGTTTTGATTTCTCTAAGATAAATGCCATAGTGCCATGACCTGCTCCTATGGCGGTAGCAAGTCTAGTTCTCAAAGAATCTGTGTGGAAGGGTTGAGCCACTCTATTGGACACCTGAAATTGATATTATACTGCATGTGAACGGGAATGTAACTCACGGCTTGGAAAAGGAAAAGAAACTCTTAACTGTTTTCAAGAGTCAGCTCTATCATTTTCCATTCCCAACTGTGATGCGGGAGTGATCCAGTCATTCCACATCCTGCCTTGCATTTGGTGGTGGGGTCTCTCTCTCCCTCTCTGGCGCATTTGGTTTGAATCACTGTGATAGGTGTGCAGTGAGAGCTCACTGGAGTTTTCATTTGAATTGCCCCAATGGCAACTTTCTATGTGGTTTCCATCTGTCTACGCTTTGGTAAAGGTGGCAGGCCCTTTACTTTTTCCCCACCCCCCTTCTATTTCCTTTTGCTAACTAGATTGCATGCTTACTTGGGGATCAAATTCTGAGTTTCCATGCTTCAGACAGGAGTCCTCTATTAGCTATGTGATTTGGACCTATTTCCTCCAAGTTGGTAGCTTGTCTTTTGGGTCTTCTTAAGGAGGTCTTTCACACGGCACAGATTTACAATTCTGATTGTTGGATAAAGTCTAATTAATCAACTTTACCTTAGGGAAAATAATTGGATGTTCGACTGGAGGATTCTTTACCTAGCTTTCCATTCTGGAAATTTTTCCCCACATTTTCCCTATAAGATTTATCATTTTCCATGTAAGGCAGTGATTAATTTTGAGCTACTTTTTAAAATACTCTTTTTTTCTTTTTTTCCTTTGGGAGAGTGAACATGTGCATGAGCGGGCAGGGGCCTGGAGGGAGAAGGGAAAAGAGCATCCTCAAGCAGCCTCGCCAGTGAGCTTGGAGCCTGACTTTGTCCCGGGACGCTGAGAGCTTGACAAGAGCCGAAATGAAGAGCTGGCTGCCGCACAGGCTGCCTCACCCAGGCAGCCTGAGTTAAGTTTTGTATAGGGTTTGATACTTAGATTGTGGTCCCCGGCCTCCTCGTCCTCCACCTCCTCCTCCCCTCTCCCGCTCCCTCTTCTGCTTCTCCTTCTTCTTTGCCTATGCATGTCCACTTGCTCTAGCACCATTTATTCAAAACGCTGTCACTCCTCCACTGAACGGCTTTTTACCTTTGTCAAGGCCCCATTCGACATATGGGTGTAGTTCTCTTTCTGGGTCCCTGATTCTGTTCCACTTATCCATCTTTATTCTGTTCCATTGGTCTAGCTCTTCACCAACACCACGCACTTTTGATTACTGTAGACGAATATCTTGAAATGGGGTAGAAGGATTCTTCTGGTTTTCTTCTTTAGTTTTAGTTTCTCCTCTTTTTCTAGGTTCTAAAATAGAAAGATTATAGTTTTGAGACTCCTTTCCTTTTTAGAGAGAGAGAGAGAGATAGACACAGAGACAGAGACAGAGACAGAGACAGAGAAACGGAAGCGGTGCAGAAAGAGAGAGAGATGATTAAGCAGCCACCATGCCCAGCACCAGCACAATGCAGGTTCAGCCTCATTATCCCAAGGTTGACCATGACCCGAGTCAAAATCAAGAGTTGGACTAACTGACTGAGCCACCCAGATGCTCCTCCTCCTTTCTAATGTATGCATTGAGTGCTAAAAATGGAGCTCTCTGTTGATATAGCTGTGTCCCATCAATTTTAATACGTTGTAGTTTTATTTTCCTTCGGGTCAGTGCACTGAAATTTTATCTTTTGTCTCCGATAATCTAGAAAGTTACTTTCTACGTGTTTAGATTTTGTTATGTTTCTCCCTTTGATATCTAGTTTCATTTTTAACTTTTTTTTATAAGTGTCAAAGTTTAATTCCAAGACAATGCTACATAGGGTTGCATTTTTTTCAGGTACACAATATAGAGATTCTCCTCCGCTGCCCAAGGACTGTTAGCTCCTGTTGCCAGGCACTGATTTGCGTTGGAGTCTCGGGTGCACCTCCCCCACCCCTACTCCCTTCAGCTCCTGTTGTTGCCAGGCACTGGTTTGCATTGGAGACGGAACCCTCGTAGGGGTTCCAAGCAGTTTCTAGTGGCCGAGAGGACACTGGTGATCAGAGACAAAGCCCCCAGGCTCTCTGGAGCCAGCTGGTGGCCATTACAATGTCTCCCCACACAGTTCTGGAGCCGCTGTGGGCTCTCCGGGAACAGCTGTGGGCTTCTGGGTTGCCGATAATCGAACGTTGGCCACATGGGCCACGAGACTCTGGGTTTGGCTGGGAGATCCTCGTGTGCACTGTGTTGCTGGTGTTCATTCCAGTAAAGTGTGGACTCCGCTTAAGAGGAAGAAAGGGGCACTGTGCCCAGAATGAAGTATCTGGAAAAGACATGGAGAAGACCGACCCGGATGCACCAGCCCATGGAGCCGTCGCATCATCGGAGCACAAGGCCAGTCCTCTCCCGCTACAGATCCTTGCTCTGGCTGCCCTGAATCAAGATGTCGGGTACTTTTCTGTGGGAGACGCTACGCAACTGCTGAAGGGAGTTCGGCAAAGGCTGTTGAAGAAGAGCCCTCACCAGCTCACCGATGAAAATCCCATCTGTGGAGCAGCCCAGGACGATGGAGAACCCCCTGCGAGGAATATGCCAGAAGACTTCAAGGACAGCCCTGATCTGCGGGGAAGTGCAGACCCTCTGTCTCAGGACATTGGCAGCTGTGGACTGAGAGGGCAGGAAGAGGCAGGGGAGGCAGGCAGGCCAGAGCTTCCTGACGGAGGTGTGCCGTGGCAGGCCCCCGCTGAGGGCCAGAGCCAACACCACACCCTCAGCCAGATCCTACTGACGGTGATGCATCTGCTAGAGCTCCTTCGAGATCATCTGGAAGGTGGGGGCTCAAGGAGGCAGGTGCAGACTGGCTCCTCCTCCACTGATCACGTGCCCCGTGGGAGCCCCCTGAATCAAGGAAAGCCATCCAGGGCACTGAAGAAGGCACATCAGGGGAATGAAGAGCTCCCAGGAAACACAACAATCCACCAAGCTGAGCAAGTATCTTTTCACCAGCGAAACAGCCTCCTGGAAAGGGAGATTCAGAAGCTGCACCTGAAGCTCGAGGCAGAGCCTAAGCTGTGCGAAGAGCACCTCAAACACCTGGAGAGGAAGATGATGGAGGAGAAGGCACGCTGCCTGCAAGTGAAGAACGAACTCGCCAAGGTGCGCAGGAAGGTGGATGCTGCCCACTGGAACTTAGGCCTCTACAAGAAGATGGCCGACGACCTGCACCGAGAATGGCAGAGAATCTCCTCCTTGCATGACCGAGAGCGCCTCCTGGTGGAGAACAGAAGTGAGGAGAGCCAGAAGGCTGTTCTGTGGGCAGAGAGGGAGTTCCAAAGGCTCAAGGAAGAAAACCATTGCCTCAGGCAGAAGCTGGCCAACTCTGGGCCCAAGGTCCAGCCTGTCTCCGGGGGGCCTCCTGCTCCTGCTCCTGCTCCTGCTCCAGCTCCAGCTCCTGCTCCTGCTCTTCTGGGCACAGCCTCCAAATGCCCTCAAGGGCCACAGGCTCCCCTCAAAGCCCAGAAGCCCAAGAAGGGAGCAAGGGTGCACTGGCCAGACTCCAAGTTCTCGGGTCCCCTGCAGGTCTGATTCCCTTTCCCAGCAGCCACCAACACTCACAACCAGAGCACAAAAGCTCCTGTGCTTCCTTACCCCTTCAGCCACACCCATTGCTCCTTTGACTGGAGATCCACCCCATTCTTGAACTGATGCTACCTATTCCCTATAGCCATGTGAGAGAGCATTTTTCATTGTTAAGGACCAAAAAAATAAAACGATCAAATTGCTGATCCTACTGCGACTGAGAATTGATTGTACGAAGGGATTCTATGCCAAGCAACGAAGGGTTTTAAGTGTCCTTTACTGATCACTTAATTGTCCCAATAACCCAGTGTGTCATAGACTACTGAGGTTCAGAGAGGGGACACAACTTGCCCCAAGATCACACAGCTAGTGAATTTCAGAGGTCCCATTCCAAGCCAAGGTTGTCTCATTACCCACTGATGTGAAAATAACTACCACTCCTACCACTACGATGACTTCTGCTTCTTCATTTCTGAGAGAGAGAAAGAGCGAGGGCACACACACATGCAAGCGGGGGAGGGGCAGGGAGACAGAGATTCCTAGACAGCCTTCGACTCAAGTGCACAACCAGACGCTGGGCTGGATTTCACAGACCATGGGAACACGCCCTGAGCCAAAATCAAGAGTCAGACGTTGACCTGACTAAGCCACACAGGCACCCTTCCCTTGTGCAAGGAACTTTTAGGCAAGCTGCTGTAAGGATCCCAGAAGGGCTTGACAAAATTTTCTCATAGGTCACGTTCTAGTTTGGATGCAAGGATTATGGTGATGCCTAGCTGAGGTAAAGTCCCAGCAAAGCATGGAGGGCAGCCTTTCAGGGTCTCCAACGATTCCCTTCGTGGGTACACCTCGTTTTGTGTTCCATACTCTACCACTGGATTAGAGTCAGGAACTCCTGCCTCACTTCGAAAGGACAGAATATGGCCCGAGAGATAGATAGCATGTCCCTTCTGAGGCTCGTAGACAAAGACACTGGTCTCCTCTTGGGCTTGCTCTCGCTCCCTCACCATTGGTTTCGAGGGAAGCCGCCTTCTCCTTGTGGGCTGTATGATGGAGAGGCCCATGTGGCAAGGAATGAATATTTCTTGCTCACCGCAATGGAGGACCTCTGGCTGCTAGGAGCCACCCGAGTGAGCACACAAGCAGATTTCCCGCCAACAAGCCTGGAGATGACTGAAGACCCACATGACATCTTGACTGCAGCCTTGTGAGAGATCCTGAGACACAGGTCCCTGGCTAGATGCACCTGGATGCCTGGCCCACGGAAACCATATGCGGTTATCAATTGGTGTTGTCGGAAGCCCTCTGGGTTGCGGAAAACATTCAAAAAAGACACAAGGGTGAAGCCACAGTTCTGGCTGCTGACCCACCCCCCTCTCCTGGGCTTGAAATTCCAGGGAAGTCAAGCGATGGTAGCAAGCACGGAGAGATTAGGGTAAACAATGCCAGAAAGAGGTCCTCTATTCTGTTCTCCATGTATCTCTCTGAGAGGACATGCCCTCACCTGATCCACCCGAGCCAATAGGTGGCCCATGCAGGAGGAGACAACTGGCCGTGTGGTCCAAGTCGGCTGAGAGCACTAGACCCAGCGTCGCAGAGCCTCCTTGAAGCCAGAAAAAGAGCCCAGAAGTTCCCTGGTGTCCCTAGAGAAGGCACAGAAATTAGATGAGTTGAAAGCCTGGGACCTGGTCATTGGGCTTCTGGGCAAGAGGGGAGATGGCCTGTGGAAGGGACACTGCCTGCAACCCCTCTTGGACCAGACCCCACCTGTCTGCTTTGGGATACTGAGGATTAAGACGAGAGTGAACTAGTGTAGAAGAGATGGTGTTCTAATGCTTGGCAGGTTTAAAGCGATTGAAATCGTTGACATTCCTATTCTCCTCGTCCTCAGGACCACCATTAAGGGGAAGGGGCCTTCAAAGAAGCAAGAGGAGTTTATCACTTACAGCAGCCCTGTCAAGTGTCAATATCCAACCACTCCAGTCCCTTCCACCCCCTTGGCAGCCCCACTGCTTTCATAAGGACACAGATACATTCCCCTACAGGCTTTGGAGCAAACGTTAAGTTTTGATTTCTCTAAGATAAATGCCATAGTGCCATGACCTGCTCCTATGGCGGTAGCAAGTCTAGTTCTCAAAGAATCTGTGTGGAAGGGTTGAGCCACTCTATTGGACACCTGAAATTGATATTATACTGCATGAGAACGGGAATGTAACTCACGGCTTGGAAAAGGAAAAGAAACTCTTAACTGTTTTCAAGAGTCAGCTCTATCATTTTCCATTCCCAACTGTGATGCGGGAGTGATCCAGTCATTCCACATCCTGCCTTGCATTTGGTGGTGGGGTCTCTCTCTCCCTCTCTGGCGCATTTGGTTTGAATCACTGTGATAAGTGTGCAGTGAGAGCTCACTGGAGTTTTCATTTGAATTGCCCCAATGGCAACTTTCTATGTGGTTTCCATCTGTCTACGCTTTGGTAAAGGTGGCAGGCCCTTTACTTTTTCCCCACCCCCCTTCTATTTCCTTTTGCTAACTAGATTGCATGCTTACTTGGGGATCAAATTCTGAGTTTCCATGCTTCAGACAGGAGTCCTCTATTAGCTATGTGATTTGGACCTATTTCCTCCAAGTTGGTAGCTTGTCTTTTGGGTCTTCTTAAGGAGGTCTTTCACACGGCACAGATTTACAATTCTGATTGTTGGATAAAGTCTAATTAATCAACTTTACCTTAGGGAAAATAATTGGATGTTCTACTGGAGGATTCTTTACCTAGCTTTCCATTCTGGAAATTTTTCCCCACATTTTCCCTATAAGATTTATCATTTTCCATGTAAGGCAGTGATTAATTTTGAGCTACTTTTTAAAATACTCTTTTTTTCTTTTTTTCCTTTGGGAGAGTGAACATGTGCATGAGCGGGCAGGGGCCTGGAGGGAGAAGGGAAAAGAGCATCCTCAAGCAGCCTCGCCAGTGAGCTTGGAGCCTGACTTTGTCCCGGGACGCTGAGAGCTTGACAAGAGCCGAAATGAAGAGCTGGCTGCCGCACAGGCTGCCTCACCCAGGCAGCCTGAGTTAAGTTTTGTATAGGGTTTGATACTTAGATTGTGGTCCCCGGCCTCCTCGTCCTCCACCTCCTCCTCCCCTCTCCCGCTCCCTCTTCTGCTTCTCCTTCTTCTTTGCCTATGCATGTCCACTTGCTCTAGCACCATTTATTCAAAATGCTGTCACTCCTCCACTGAACGGCTTTTTACCTTTGTCAAGGCCCCATTCGACATATGGGTGTAGTCCTCTTTCTGGGTCCCTGATTCTGTTCCACTTATCCATCTTTATTCTGTTCCATTGGTCTAGCTCTTCACCAACACCACGCACTTTTGATTACTGTAGACGAATATCTTGAAATGGGGTAGAAGGATTCTTCTGGTTTTCTTCTTTAGTTTTAGTTTCTCCTCTTTTTCTAGGTTCTAAAATAGAAAGATTATAGTTTTAGACTCATTTCCTTTTTAGAGAGAGAGAGAGAGATAGACACAGAGACAGAGACAGAGACAGAGACAGAGAAACGGAAGCGGTGCAGAAAGAGAGAGAGATGATTAAGCAGCCACCATGCCCAGCACCAGCACAATGCAGGTTCAGCCTCATTATCCCAAGGTTGACCATGACCCGAGTCAAAATCAAGAGTTGGACTAACTGACTGAGCCACCCAGATGCTCCTCCTCCTTTCTAATGTATGCATTGAGTGCTAAAAATGGAGCTCTCTGTTGATATAGCTGTGTCCCATCAATTTTAATACGTTGTAGTTTTATTTTCCTTCGGGCCAGTGCACTGAAATTTTATCTTTTGTCTCCGATAATCTAGAAAGTTACTTTCTACGTGTTTAGATTTTGTTATCTTTCTCCCTTTGATATCTAGTTTCATTTTTAACTTTTTTTTATAAGTGTCAAAGTTTAATTCCAAGACAATGCTACATAGGGTTGCATTTTTTTCAGGTCCACAATATAGAGATTCTCCTCCGCTGCCCAAGGACTGTTAGCTCCTGTTGCCAGGCACTGATTTGCGTTGGAGTCTCGGGTGCACCTCCCCCACCCCTACTCCCTTCAGCTCCTGTTGCCAGGCACTGGTTTGCATTGGAGACGGAACCCTCGTAGGGGTTCCAAGCAGTTTCTAGTGGCCGAGAGGACACTGGTGATCAGAGACAAAGCCCCCAGGCTCTCTGGAGCCAGCTGGTGGCCATTACAATGTCTCCCCACACAGTTCTGGAGCCGCTGTGGGCTCTCCGGGAACAGCTGTGGGCTTCTGGGTTGCCGATAATCGAACGTTGGCCACATGGGCCACGAGACTCTGGGTTTGGCTGGGAGATCCTCGTGTGCACTGTGTTGCTGGTGTTCATTCCAGTAAAGTGTGGACTCCGCTTAAGAGGAAGAAAGGGGCCCTGTGCCCAGAATGAAGTATCTGGAAAAGACATGGAGAAGACCGACCCGGATGCACCAGCCCATGGAGCCGTCGCATCATCGGAGCACAAGGCCAGTCCTCTCCCGCTACAGATCCTTGCTCTGGCTGCCCTGAATCAAGATGTCGGGTACTTTTCTGTGGGAGACGCTACGCAACTGCTGAAGGGAGTTCGGCAAAGGCTGTTGAAGAAGAGCCCTCACCAGCTCACCGATGAAAATCCCATCTGTGGAGCAGCCCAGGGCGATGGAGAACCCCCTGCGAGGAATATGCCAGAAGACTTCAAGGACAGCCCTGATCTGCGGGGAAGTGCAGATCCTCCGTCTCAGGACATTGGCAGCTGTGGACTGAGAGGGCAGGAAGAGGCAGGGGAGGCAGGCAGGCCAGAGCTTCCTGATGGAGGTGTGCCGTGGCAGGCCCCCGCTGAGGGCCAGAGCCAACACCACACCCTCAGCCAGATCCTACTGACGGTGATGCATCTGCTAGAGCTCCTTCGAGATCATCTGGAAGGTGGGGGCTCAAGGAGGCAGGTGCAGACTGGCTCCTCCTCCACTGATCACGTGCCCCGTGGGAGCCCCCTGAATCAAGGAAAGCCATCCAGGGCACTGAAGAAGGCACGTCAGGGGAATGAAGAGCTCCCAGGAAACACAACAATCCACCAAGCTGAGCAAGTATCTTTTCACCAGCGAAACAGCCTCCTGGAAAGGGAGATTCAGAAGCTGCACCTGAAGCTCGAGGCAGAGCCTAAGCTGTGCGAAGAGCACCTCAAACACCTGGAGAGGAAGATGATGGAGGAGAAGGCACGCTGCCTGCAAGTGAAGAACGAACTCGCCAAGGTGCGCAGGAAGGTGGATGCTGCCCACTGGAACTTAGGCCTCTACAAGAAGATGGCCGACGACCTGCACCGAGAATGGCAGAGAATCTCCTCCTTGCATGACCGAGAGCGCCTCCTGGTGGAGAACAGAAGTGAGGAGAGCCAGAAGGCTGTTCTGTGGGCAGAGAGGGAGTTCCAAAGGCTCAAGGAAGAAAACCATTGCCTCAGGCAGAAGCTGGCCAACTCTGGGCCCAAGGTCCAGCCTGTCTCCGGGGGGCCTCCTGCTCCTGCTCCTGCTCCTGCTCCAGCTCCAGCTCCAGCTCCTACTCCTGCTCCTGCTCTTCTGGGCACAGCCTCCAAATGCCCTCAAGGGCCACAGGCTCGCCTCAAAGCCCAGAAGCCCAAGAAGGGAGCAAGGGTGCACTGGCCAGACTCCAAGTTCTCGGGTCCCCTGCAGGTCTGATTCCCTTTCCCAGCAGCCACCGACACTCACAACCAGAGCACAAAAGCTCCTGTGCTTCCTTACCCCTTCAGCCACACCCATTGCTCCTTTGACTGGAGATCCACCCCATTCTTGAACTGATGCTACCTATTCCCTATAGCCATGTGAGAGAGCATTTTTCATTGTTAAGGACCAAAAAAATAAAACGATCAAATTGCTGATCCTACTGCGACTGAGAATTGATTGTATGAAGGGATTCCATGCCAAGCAACGAAGGGTTTTAAGTGTCCTTTACTGATCACTTAATTGTCCCAATAACCCAGTGTGTCATAGACTACTGAGGTTCAGAGAGGGGACACAACTTGCCCCAAGATCACACAGCTAGTGAATTTCAGAGCTCCCATTCTAAGCCAAGGTTGTCTCATTACCCACTGATGTGAAAATAACTACCACTCCTACCACTACGATGACTTCTGCTTCTTCATTTCTGAGAGAGAGAAAGAGCGAGGGCACACACACATGCAAGCGGGGGAGGGGCAGGGAGAGAGAGATTCCTAGACAGCCTTCGACTCAAGTGCACAACCAGACGCTGGGCTGGATTTCACAGACCATGGGACCACGCCCTGAGCCGAAATCAAGAGTCAGACGTTGACCTGACTAAGCCACACAGGCACCCTTCCCTTGTGCAAGGAACTTCTAGGCAAGCTGCTGTAAGGATCCCAGAAGGGCTTGACAAAATTTTCTCATAGGTCACGTTCTAGTTTGGATGCAAGGATTATGGTGATGCCTAGCTGAGGTAAAGTCCCAGCAAAGCATGGAGGGCAGCCTTTCAGGGTCTCCAACGATTCCCTTCGTGGGTACACCTCGTTTTGTGTTCCATACTCTACCACTGGATTAGAGTCAGGAACTCCTGCCTCACTTCGAAAGGACAGAATATGGCCCGAGAGATAGATAGCATGTCCCTTCTGAGGCTCGTAGACAAAGACACTGGTCTCCTCTTGGGCTTGCTCTCGCTCCCTCACCATTGGTTTCGAGGGAAGCCGCCTGCTCCTTGTGGGCTGTATGATGGAGAGGCCCATGTGGCAAGGAATGAATATTTCTTGCTCACCGCAATGGAGGACCTCTGGCTGCTAGGAGCCACCCGAGTGAGCACACAAGCAGATTTCCCGCCAACAAGCCTGGAGATGACTGAAGACCCACATGACATCTTGACTGCAGCCTTGTGAGAGATCCTGAGACACAGGTCCCTGGCTAGATGCACCTGGATGCCTGGCCCACGGAAACCATATGCGGTTATCAATTGGTGTTGTCGGAAGCCCTCTGGGTTGCGGAAAACATTCAAAAAAGACACAAGGGTGAAGCCACAGTTCTGGCTGCTGACCCACCCCCCTCTCCTGGGCTTGAAATTCCAGGGAAGTCAAGCGATGGTAGCAACCACTGAGAGATTAGGGTAAACAATGCCAGAAAGAGGTCCTCTATTCTGTTCTCCATGTATCTCTCTGAGAGGACATGCCCTCACCTGATCCACCCGAGCCAATAGGTGGCCCATGCAGGAGGAGACAACTGGCCGTGTGGTCCAAGTCGGCTGAGAGCACTAGACCCAGCGTCGCAGAGCCTCCTTGAAGCCAGAAAAAGAGCCCAGAAGTTCCCTGGTGTCCCTAGAGAAGGCACAGAAATTAGATGAGTTGAAAGCCTGGGACCTGGTCATTGGGCTTCTGGGCAAGAGGGGAGATGGCCTGTGGAAGGGACACTGCCTGCAACCCCTCTTGGACCAGACCCCACCTGTCTGCTTTGGGATACTGAGGAATAAGACGAGAGTGAACTAGTGTAGAAGAGATGGTGTTCTAATGCTTGGCAGGTTGAAAGCGATTGAAATCGTTGACATTCCTATTCTCCTCGTCCTCAGGACCACCATTAAGGGTAAGCGGCCTTCAAAGAAGCAAGAGGAGTTTACCACTTACAGCAGCCCTGTCAAGTGTCAATATCCAACCACTCCAGTCCCTTCCACCCCCTTGGCAGCCCCACTGCTTTCATAAGGACAAGATACATTCCCCTACAGGCTTTGGAGCAAACGTTAAGTTTTGATTTCTCTAAGATAAATGCCATAGTGCCATGACCTGCTCCTATGGCGGTAGCAAGTCTAGTTCTCAAAGAATCTGTGTGGAAGGGTTGAGCCACTCTATTGGACACCTGAAATTGATATTATACTGCATGTGAACGGGAATGTAACTCACGGCTTGGAAAAGGAAAAGAAACTCTTAACTGTTTTCAAGAGTCAGCTCTATCATTTTCCATTCCCAACTGTTATGCGGGAGTGATCCAGTCATTCCACATCCTGCCTTGCATTTGGTGGTGGGGTCTCTCTCTCCCTCTCTGGCGCATTTGGTTTGAATCACTGTGATAGGTGTGCAGTGAGAGCTCACTGGAGTTTTCATTTGAATTGCCCCAATGGCAACTTTCTATGTGGTTTCCATCTGTCTACGCTTTGGTAAAGGTGGCAGGCCCTTTACTTTTTCCCCACCCCCCTTCTATTTCCTTTTGCTAACTAGATTGCATGCTTACTTGGGGATCAAATTCTGAGTTTCCATGCTTCAGACAGGAGTCCTCTATTAGCTATGTGATTTGGACCTATTTCCTCCAAGTTGGTAGCTTGTCTTTTGGGTCTTCTTAAGGAGGTCTTTCACATGGCACAGATTTACAATTCTGATTGTTGGATAAAGTCTAATTAATCAACTTTACCTTAGGGAAAATAATTTGATATTCGACTGGAGGATTCTGTACCTAGCTTTACATTCTGGAAATTTTCCCCCACATTTTCCCTATAAGATTTATCATTTTCCATGTAAGGCAGTGATTAATTTTGAGCTACTTTTTAAAATACTCTTTTTTTCTTTTTTTCCTTTGGGAGAGTGAACATGTGCATGAGCGGGCAGGGGCCTGGAGGGAGAAGGGAAAAGAGCATCCTCAAGCAGCCTCGCCAGTGAGCTTGGAGCCTGACTTTGTCCCGGGACGCTGAGAGCTTGACAAGAGCCGAAATGAAGAGCTGGCTGCCGCACAGGCTGCCTCACCCAGGCAGCCTGAGTTAAGTTTTGTATAGGGTTTGATACTTAGATTGTGGTCCCCGGCCTCCTCGTCCTCCACCTCCTCCTCCCCTCTCCCGCTCCCTCTTCTGCTTCTCCTTCTTCTTTGCCTATGCATGTCCACTTGCTCTAGCACCATTTATTCAAAACGCTGTCACTCCTCCACTGAACGGCTTTTTACCTTTGTCAAAGCCCCATTCGACATATGGGTGTAGTTCTCTTTCTGGGTCCCTGATTCTGTTCCACTTATCCATCTTTATTCTATTCCATTGGTCTAGCTCTTCACCAACACCACGCACTATTGATTACTGTAGACGAATATCTTGAAATGGGGTAGAAGGATTCTTCTGGTTTTCTTCTTTAGTTTTAGTTTCTCCTCTTTTTCTAGGTTCTAAAATAGAAAGATTATAGTTTTGAGACTCCTTTTCTTTTTAGAGAGAGAGAGAGAGATAGACACAGAGACAGAGACAGAGACAGAGACAGAGACAGAGAAACGGAAGCGGTGCAGAAAGAGAGAGAGATGATTAAGCAGCCACCATGCCCAGCACCAGCACAATGCAGGTTCAGCCTCACTATCCCAAGGTTGACCATGACCCGAGTCGAAATCAAGAGTTGGACTAACTGACTGAGCCACCCAGATGCTCCTCCTCCTTTCTAATGTATGCATTGAGTGCTAAAAATGGAGCTCTCTGTTGATTTAGCTGTGTCCCATCAATTTTAATACGTTGTAGTTTTATTTTCCTTCGGGTCAGTGCACTGAAATTTTATCTTTTGTCTCCGATAATCTAGAAAGTTACTTTCTACGTGTTTAGATTTTGTTATCTTTCTCCCTTTGATATCTAGTTTCATTTTTCACTTTTTTTTATAAGTGTCAAAGTTTAATTCCAAGACAATGCTACATAGGGTTGCATTTTTTTCAGGTACACAATATAGAGATTCTCCTCCGCTGCCCAAGGACTGTTAGCTCCTGTTGCCAGGCACTGATTTGCGTTGGAGTCTCGGGTGCACCTCCCCCACCCCTACTCCCTTCAGCTCCTGTTGTTGCCAGGCACTGGTTTGCATTGGAGACGGAACCCTCGTAGGGGTTCCAAGCAGTTTCTAGTGGCCGAGAGGACACTGGTGATCAGAGACAAAGCCCCCAGGCTCTCTGGAGCCAGCTGGTGGCCATTACAATGTCTCCCCACACAGTTCTGGAGCCGCTGTGGGCTCTCCGGGAACAGCTGTGGGCTTCTGGGTTGCCGATAATCGAACGTTGGCCACATGGGCCACGAGACTCTGGGTTTGGCTGGGAGATCCTCGTGTGCACTGTGTTGCTGGTGTTCATTCCAGTAAAGTGTGGACTCCGCTTAAGAGGAAGAAAGGGGCCCTGTGCCCAGAATGAAGTATCTGGAAAAGACATGGAGAAGACCGACCCGGATGCACCAGCCCATGGAGCCGTCGCATCATCGGAGCACAAGGCCAGTCCTCTCCCGCTACAGATCCTTGCTCTGGCTGCCCTGAATCAAGATGTCGGGTACTTTTCTGTGGGAGACGCTACGCAACTGCTGAAGGGAGTTCGGCAAAGGCTGTTGAAGAAGAGCCCTCACCAGCTCACCGATGAAAATCCCATCTGTGGAGCAGCCCAGGACGATGGAGAACCCCCTGCGAGGAATATGCCAGAAGACTTCAAGGACAGCCCTGATCTGCGGGGAAGTGCAGACCCTCTGTCTCAGGACATTGGCAGCTGTGGACTGAGAGGGCAGGAAGAGGCAGGGGAGGCAGGCAGGCCAGAGCTTCCTGACGGAGGTGTGCCGTGGCAGGCCCCCGCTGAGGGCCAGAGCCAACACCACACCCTCAGCCAGATCCTACTGACGGTGATGCATCTGCTAGAGCTCCTTCGAGATCATCTGGAAGGTGGGGGCTCAAGGAGGCAGGTGCAGACTGGCTCCTCCTCCACTGATCACGTGCCCCGTGGGAGCCCCCTGAATCAAGGAAAGCCATCCAGGGCACTGAAGAAGGCACGTCAGGGGAATGAAGAGCTCCCAGGAAACACAACAATCCACCAAGCTGAGCAAGTATCTTTTCACCAGCGAAACAGCCTCCTGGAAAGGGAGATTCAGAAGCTGCACCTGAAGCTCGAGGCAGAGCCTAAGCTGTGCGAAGAGCACCTCAAACACCTGGAGAGGAAGATGATGGAGGAGAAGGCACGCTGCCTGCAAGTGAAGAACGAACTCGCCAAGGTGCGCAGGAAGGTGGATGCTGCCCACTGGAACTTAGGCCTCTACAAGAAGATGGCCGACGACCTGCACCGAGAATGGCAGAGAATCTCCTCCTTGCATGACCGAGAGCGCCTCCTGGTGGAGAACAGAAGTGAGGAAAGCCAGAAGGCTGTTCTGTGGGCAGAGAGGGAGTTCCAAAGGCTCAAGGAAGAAAACCATTGCCTCAGGCAGAAGCTGGCCAACTCTGGGCCCAAGGTCCAGCCTGTCTCCGGGGGGCCTCCTGCTCCTGCTCCTGCTCCTGCTCCAGCTCCAGCTCCTGCTCCTGCTCTTCTGGGCACAGCCTCCAAATGCCCTCAAGGGCCACAGGCTCGCCTCAAAGCCCAGAAGCCCAAGAAGGGAGCAAGGGTGCACTGGCCAGACTCCAAGTTCTCGGGTCCCCTGCAGGTCTGATTCCCTTTCCCAGCAGCCACCAACACTCACAACCAGAGCACAAAAGCTCCTGTGCTTCCTTACCCCTTCAGCCACACCCATTGCTCCTTTGACTGGAGATCCACCCCATTCTTGAACTGATGCTACCTATTCCCTATAGCCATGTGAGAGAGCATTTTTCATTGTTAAGGACCAAAAAAATAAAACGATCAAATTGCTGATCCTACTGCGACTGAGAATTGATTGTACGAAGGGATTCTATGCCAAGCAACGAAGGGTTTTAAGTGTCCTTTACTGATCACTTAATTGTCCCAATAACCCAGTGTGTCATAGACTACTGAGGTTCAGAGAGGGGACACAACTTGCCCCAAGATCACACAGCTAGTGAATTTCAGAGCTCCCATTCCAAGCCAAGGTTGTCTAATTACCCACTGATGTGAAAATAACTACCACTCCTACCACTACGATGACTTCTGCTTCTTCATTTCTGAGAGAGAGAAAGAGCGAGGGCACACACACATGCAAGCGGGGGAGGGGCAGGGAGACAGAGATTCCTAGACAGCCTTCGACTCAAGTGCACAACCAGACGCTGGGCTGGATTTCACAGACCATGGGACCACGCCCTGAGCCGAAATCAAGAGTCAGACGTTGACCTGACTAAGCCACACTGGCACCCTTCCCTTGTGCAAGGAACTTCTAGGCAAGCTGCTGTAAGGATCCCAGAAGGGCTTGACAAAATTTTCTCATAGGTCACGTTCTAGTTTGGATGCAAGGATTATGGTGATGCCTAGCTGAGGTAAAGTCCCAGCAAAGCATGGAGGGCAGCCTTTCAGGGTCTCCAACGATTCCCTTCGTGGGTACACCTCGTTTTGTGTTCCATACTCTACCACTGGATTAGAGTCAGGAACTCCTGCCTCACTTCGAAAGGACAGAATATGGCCCGAGAGATAGATAGCATGTCCCTTCTGAGGCTCGTAGACAAAGACACTGGTCTCCTCTTGGGCTTGCTCTCGCTCCCTCACCATTGGTTTCGAGGGAAGCCGCCTGCTCCTTGTGGGCTGTATGATGGAGAGGCCCATGTGGCAAGGAATGAATATTTCTTGCTCACCGCAATGGAGGACCTCTGGCTGCTAGGAGCCACCCGAGTGAGCACACAAGCAGATTTCCCGCCAACAAGCCTGGAGATGACTGAAGACCCACATGACATCTTGACTGCAGCCTTGTGAGAGATCCTGAGACACAGGTCCCTGGCTAGATGCACCTGGATGCCTGGCCCACGGAAACCATATGCGGTTATCAATTGGTGTTGTCGGAAGCCCTCTGGGTTGCGGAAAACATTCAAAAAAGACACAAGGGTGAAGCCACAGTTCTGGCTGCTGACCCACCCCCCTCTCCTGGGCTTGAAATTCCAGGGAAGTCAAGCGATGGTAGCAAGCACGGAGAGATTAGGGTAAACAATGCCAGAAAGAGGTCCTCTATTCTGTTCTCCATGTATCTCTCTGAGAGGACATGCCCTCACCTGATCCACCCGAGCCAATAGGTGGCCCATGCAGGAGGAGACAACTGGCCGTGTGGTCCAAGTCGGCTGAGAGCACTAGACCCAGCGTTGCAGAGCCTCCTTGAAGCCAGAAAAAGAGCCCAGAAGTTCCCTGGTGTCCCTAGAGAAGGCACAGAAATTAGATGAGTTGAAAGCCTGGGACCTGGTCATTGGGCTTCTGGGCAAGAGGGGAGATGGCCTGTGGAAGGGACACTGCCTGCAACCCCTCTTGGACCAGACCCCACCTGTCTGCTTTGGGATACTGAGGATTAAGACGAGAGTGAACTAGTGTAGAAGAGATGGTGTTCTAATGCTTGGCAGGTTTAAAGCGATTGAAATCGTTGACATTCCTATTCTCCTCGTCCTCAGGACCACCATTAAGGGGAAGGGGCCTTCAAAGAAGCAAGAGGAGTTTATCACTTACAGCAGCCCTGTCAAGTGTCAATATCCAACCACTCCAGTCCCTTCCACCCCCTTGGCAGCCCCACTGCTTTCATAAGGACACAGATACATTCCCCTACAGGCTTTGGAGCAAACGTTAAGTTTTGATTTCTCTAAGATAAATGCCATAGTGCCATGACCTGCTCCTATGGCGGTAGCAAGTCTAGTTCTCAAAGAATCTGTGTGGAAGGGTTGAGCCACTCTATTGGACACCTGAAATTGATATTATACTGCATGTGAACGGGAATGTAACTCACGGCTTGGAAAAGGAAAAGAAACTCTTAACTGTTTTCAAGAGTCAGCTCTATCATTTTCCATTCCCAACTGTGATGCGGGAGTGATCCAGTCATTCCACATCCTGCCTTGCATTTGGTGGTGGGGTCTCTCTCTCCCTCTCTGGCGCATTTGGTTTGAATCACTGTGATAGGTGTGCAGTGAGAGCTCACTGGAGTTTTCATTTGAATTGCCCCAATGGCAACTTTCTATGTGGTTTCCATCTGTCTACGCTTTGGTAAAGGTGGCAGGCCCTTTACTTTTTCCCCACCCCCCTTCTATTTCCTTTTGCTAACTAGATTGCATGCTTACTTGGGGATCAAATTCTGAGTTTCCATGCTTCAGACAGGAGTCCTCTATTAGCTATGTGATTTGGACCTATTTCCTCCAAGTTGGTAGCTTGTCTTTTGGGTCTTCTTAAGGAGGTCTTTCACACGGCACAGATTTACAATTCTGATTGTTGGATAAAGTCTAATTAATCAACTTTACCTTAGGGAAAATAATTGGATGTTCGACTGGAGGATTCTTTACCTAGCTTTCCATTCTGGAAATTTTTCCCCACATTTTCCCTATAAGATTTATCATTTTCCATGTAAGGCAGTGATTAATTTTGAGCTACTTTTTAAAATACTCTTTTTTTCTTTTTTTCCTTTGGGAGAGTGAACATGTGCATGAGCGGGCAGGGGCCTGGAGGGAGAAGGGAAAAGAGCATCCTCAAGCAGCCTCGCCAGTGAGCTTGGAGCCTGACTTTGTCCCGGGACGCTGAGAGCTTGACAAGAGCCGAAATGAAGAGCTGGCTGCCGCACAGGCTGCCTCACCCAGGCAGCCTGAGTTAAGTTTTGTATAGGGTTTGATACTTAGATTGTGGTCCCCGGCCTCCTCGTCCTCCACCTCCTCCTCCCCTCTCCCGCTCCCTCTTCTGCTTCTCCTTCTTCTTTGCCTATGCATGTCCACTTGCTCTAGCACCATTTATTCAAAACGCTGTCACTCCTCCACTGAACGGCTTTTTACCTTTGTCAAGGCCCCATTCGACATATGGGTGTAGTTCTCTTTCTGGGTCCCTGATCTGTTCCACTTATCCATCTTTATTCTGTTCCATTGGTCTAGCTCTTCACCAACACCACGCACTTTTGATTACTGTAGACGAATATCTTGAAATGGGGTAGAAGGATTCTTCTGGTTTTCTTCTTTAGTTTTAGTTTCTCCTCTTTTTCTAGGTTCTAAAATAGAAAGATTATAGTTTTGAGACTCCTTTTCTTTTTAGAGAGAGAGAGAGAGATAGACACAGAGACAGAGACAGAGACAGAGACAGAGAAACGGAAGCGGTGCAGAAAGAGAGAGAGATGATTAAGCAGCCACCATGCCCAGCACCAGCACAATGCAGGTTCAGCCTCACTATCCCAAGGTTGACCATGACCCGAGTCGAAATCAAGAGTTGGACTAACTGACTGAGCCACCCAGATGCTCCTCCTCCTTTCTAATGTATGCATTGAGTGCTAAAAATGGAGCTCTCTGTTGATTTAGCTGTGTCCCATCAATTTTAATACGTTGTAGTTTTATTTTCCTTCGGGTCAGTGCACTGAAATTTTATCTTTTGTCTCCGATAATCTAGAAAGTTACTTTCTACGTGTTTAGATTTTGTTATCTTTCTCCCTTTGATATCTAGTTTCATTTTTAACTTTTCTTTATAAGTGTCAAAGTTTAATTCCAAGACAATGCTACATAGGGTTGCATTTTTTTCAGGTCCACAATATAGAGATTCTCCTCCGCTGCCCAACGACTGTTAGCTCCTGTTGCCAGGCACTGATTTGCGTTGGAGTCTCGGGTGCACCTCCCCCACCCCTACTCCCTTCAGCTCCTGTTGTTGCCAGGCACTGGTTTGCATTGGAGACGGAACCCTCGTAGGGGTTCCAAGCAGTTTCTAGTGGCCGAGAGGACACTGGTGATCAGAGACAAAGCCCCCAGGCTCTCTGGAGCCAGCTGGTGGCCATTACAATGTCTCCCCACACAGTTCTGGAGCCGCTGTGGGCTCTCCGGGAACAGCTGTGGGCTTCTGGGTTGCCGATAATCGAACGTTGGCCACATGGGCCACGAGACTCTGGGTTTGGCTGGGAGATCCTCGTGTGCACTGTGTTGCTGGTGTTCATTCCAGTAAAGTGTGGACTCCGCTTAAGAGGAAGAAAGGGGCCCTGTGCCCAGAATGAAGTATCTGGAAAAGACATGGAGAAGACCGACCCGGATGCACCAGCCCATGGAGCCGTCGCATCATCGGAGCACAAGGCCAGTCCTCTCCCGCTACAGATCCTTGCTCTGGCTGCCCTGAATCAAGATGTCGGGTACTTTTCTGTGGGAGACGCTACGCAACTGCTGAAGGGAGTTCGGCAAAGGCTGTTGAAGAAGAGCCCTCACCAGCTCACCGATGAAAATCCCATCTGTGGAGCAGCCCAGGACGATGGAGAACCCCCTGCGAGGAATATGCCAGAAGACTTCAAGGACAGCCCTGATCTGCGGGGAAGTGCAGACCCTCCGTCTCAGGACATTGGCAGCTGTGGACTGAGAGGGCAGGAAGAGGCAGGGGAGGCAGGCAGGCCAGAGCTTCCTGACGGAGGTGTGCCGTGGCAGGCCCCCGCTGAGGGCCAGAGCCAACACCACACCCTCAGCCAGATCCTACTGACGGTGATGCATCTGCTAGAGCTCCTTCGAGATCATCTGGAAGGTGGGGGCTCAAGGAGGCAGGTGCAGACTGGCTCCTCCTCCACTGATCACGTGCCCCGTGGGAGCCCCCTGAATCAAGGAAAGCCATCCAGGGCACTGAAGAAGGCACGTCAGGGGAATGAAGAGCTCCCAGGAAACACAACAATCCACCAAGCTGAGCAAGTATCTTTTCACCAGCGAAACAGCCTCCTGGAAAGGGAGATTCAGAAGCTGCACCTGAAGCTCGAGGCAGAGCCTAAGCTGTGCGAAGAGCACCTCAAACACCTGGAGAGGAAGATGATGGAGGAGAAGGCACGCTGCCTGCAAGTGAAGAACGAACTCGCCAAGGTGCGCAGGAAGGTGGATGCTGCCCACTGGAACTTAGGCCTCTACAAGAAGATGGCCGACGACCTGCACCGAGAATGGCAGAGAATCTCCTCCTTGCATGACCGAGAGCGCCTCCTGGTGGAGAACAGAAGTGAGGAGAGCCAGAAGGCTGTTCTGTGGGCAGAGAGGGAGTTCCAAAGGCTCAAGGAAGAAAACCATTGCCTCAGGCAGAAGCTGGCCAACTCTGGGCCCAAGGTCCAGCCTGTCTCCGGGGGGCCTCCTGCTCCTGCTCCTGCTCCTGCTCCAGCTCCAGCTCCTGCTCCTGCTCTTCTGGGCACAGCCTCCAAATGCCCTCAAGGGCCACAGGCTCCCCTCAAAGCCCAGAAGCCCAAGAAGGGAGCAAGGGTGCACTGGCCAGACTCCAAGTTCTCGGGTCCCCTGCAGGTCTGATTCCCTTTCCCAGCAGCCACCAACACTCACAACCAGAGCACAAAAGCTCCTGTGCTTCCTTACCCCTTCAGCCACACCCATTGCTCCTTTGACTGGAGATCCACCCCATTCTTGAACTGATGCTACCTATTCCCTATAGCCATGTGAGAGAGCATTTTTCATTGTTAAGGACCAAAAAAATAAAACGATCAAATTGCTGATCCTACTGCGACTGAGAATTGATTGTACGAAGGGATTCTATGCCAAGCAACGAAGGGTTTTAAGTGTCCTTTACTGATCACTTAATTGTCCCAATAACCCAGTGTGTCATAGACTACTGAGGTTCAGAGAGGGGACACAACTTGCCCCAAGATCACACAGCTAGTGAATTTCAGAGCTCCCATTCCAAGCCAAGGTTGTCTCATTACCCACTGATGTGAAAATAACTACCACTCCTACCACTACGATGACTTCTGCTTCTTCATTTCTGAGAGAGAGAAAGAGCGAGGGCACACACACATGCAAGCGGGGGAGGGGCAGGGAGACAGAGATTCCTAGACAGCCTTCGACTCAAGTGCACAACCAGACGCTGGGCTGGATTTCACAGACCATGGGACCACGCCCTGAGCCGAAATCAAGAGTCAGACGTTGACCTGACTAAGCCACACTGGCACCCTTCCCTTGTGCAAGGAACTTCTAGGCAAGCTGCTGTAAGGATCCCAGAAGGGCTTGACAAAATTTTCTCATAGGTCACGTTCTAGTTTGGATGCAAGGATTATGGTGATGCCTAGCTGAGGTAAAGTCCCAGCAAAGCATGGAGGGCAGCCTTTCAGGGTCTCCAACGATTCCCTTCGTGGGTACACCTCGTTTTGTGTTCCATACTCTACCACTGGATTAGAGTCAGGAACTCCTGCCTCACTTCGAAAGGACAGAATATGGCCCGAGAGATAGATAGCATGTCCCTTCTGAGGCTCGTAGACAAAGACACTGGTCTCCTCTTGGGCTTGCTCTCGCTCCCTCACCATTGGTTTCGAGGGAAGCCGCCTGCTCCTTGTGGGCTGTATGATGGAGAGGCCCATGTGGCAAGGAATGAATATTTCTTGCTCACCGCAATGGAGGACCTCTGGCTGCTAGGAGCCACCCGAGTGAGCACACAAGCAGATTTCCCGCCAACA
Source organism: Mustela nivalis (assembly GCF_964662115.1). Taxonomy (NCBI): domain Eukaryota; kingdom Metazoa; phylum Chordata; class Mammalia; order Carnivora; family Mustelidae; genus Mustela; species Mustela nivalis. Next base: position 71,449,116 of record NC_139021.1, read on the forward strand.
AGCCTGGAGATGACTGAAGACCCACATGACATCTTGACTGCAGCCTTGTGAGAGATCCTGAGACACAGGTCCCTGGCTAGATGCACCTGGATGCCTGGCCCACGGAAACCATATGCGGTTATCAATTGGTGTTGTCGGAAGCCCTCTGGGTTGCGGAAAACATTCAAAAAAGACACAAGGGTGAAGCCACAGTTCTGGCTGCTGACCCACCCCCCTCTCCTGGGCTTGAAATTCCAGGGAAGTCAAGCGATGGTAGCAAGCACGGAGAGATTAGGGTAAACAATGCCAGAAAGAGGTCCTCTATTCTGTTCTCCATGTATCTCTCTGAGAGGACATGCCCTCACCTGATCCACCCGAGCCAATAGGTGGCCCATGCAGGAGGAGACAACTGGCCGTGTGGTCCAAGTCGGCTGAGAGCACTAGACCCAGCGTCGCAGAGCCTCCTTGAAGCCAGAAAAAGAGCCCAGAAGTTCCCTGGTGTCCCTAGAGAAGGCACAGAAATTAGATGAGTTGAAAGCCTGGGACCTGGTCATTGGGCTTCTGGGCAAGAGGGGAGATGGCCTGTGGAAGGGACACTGCCTGCAACCCCTCTTGGACCAGACCCCACCTGTCTGCTTTGGGATACTGAGGATTAAGACGAGAGTGAACTAGTGTAGAAGAGATGGTGTTCTAATGCTTGGCAGGTTGAAAGCGATTGAAATCGTTGACATTCCTATTCTCCTCGTCCTCAGGACCACCATTAAGGGGAAGGGGCCTTCAAAGAAGCAAGAGGAGTTTATCACTTACAGCAGCCCTGTCAAGTGTCAATATCCAACCACTCCAGTCCCTTCCACCCCCTTGGCAGCCCCACTGCTTTCATAAGGACACAGATACATTCCCCTACAGGCTTTGGAGCAAACGTTAAGTTTTGATTTCTCTAAGATAAATGCCATAGTGCCATGACCTGCTCCTATGGCGGTAGCAAGTCTAGTTCTCAAAGAATCTGTGTGGAAGGGTTGAGCCACTCTATTGGACACCTGAAATTGATATTATACTGCATGTGAACGGGAATGTAACTCACGGCTTGGAAAAGGAAAAGAAACTCTTAACTGTTTTCAAGAGTCAGCTCTATCATTTTCCATTCCCAACTGTGATGCGGGAGTGATCCAGTCATTCCACATCCTGCCTTGCATTTGGTGGTGGGGTCTCTCTCTCCCTCTCTGGCGCATTTGGTTTGAATCACTGTGATAGGTGTGCAGTGAGAGCTCACTGGAGTTTTCATTTGAATTGCCCCAATGGCAACTTTCTATGTGGTTTCCATCTGTCTACGCTTTGGTAAAGGTGGCAGGCCCTTTACTTTTTCCCCACCCCCCTTCTATTTCCTTTTGCTAACTAGATTGCATGCTTACTTGGGGATCAAATTCTGAGTTTCCATGCTTCAGACAGGAGTCCTCTATTAGCTATGTGATTTGGACCTATTTCCTCCAAGTTGGTAGCTTGTCTTTTGGGTCTTCTTAAGGAGGTCTTTCACACGGCACAGATTTACAATTCTGATTGTTGGATAAAGTCTAATTAATCAACTTTACCTTAGGGAAAATAATTGGATGTTCGACTGGAGGATTCTTTACCTAGCTTTCCATTCTGGAAATTTTTCCCCACATTTTCCCTATAAGATTTATCATTTTCCATGTAAGGCAGTGATTAATTTTGAGCTACTTTTTAAAATACTCTTTTTTTCTTTTTTTCCTTTGGGAGAGTGAACATGTGCATGAGCGGGCAGGGGCCTGGAGGGAGAAGGGAAAAGAGCATCCTCAAGCAGCCTCGCCAGTGAGCTTGGAGCCTGACTTTGTCCCGGGACGCTGAGAGCTTGACAAGAGCCGAAATGAAGAGCTGGCTGCCGCACAGGCTGCCTCACCCAGGCAGCCTGAGTTAAGTTTTGTATAGGGTTTGATACTTAGATTGTGGTCCCCGGCCTCCTCGTCCTCCACCTCCTCCTCCCCTCTCCCGCTCCCTCTTCTGCTTCTCCTTCTTCTTTGCCTATGCATGTCCACTTGCTCTAGCACCATTTATTCAAAACGCTGTCACTCCTCCACTGAACGGCTTTTTACCTTTGTCAAGGCCCCATTCGACATATGGGTGTAGTTCTCTTTCTGGGTCCCTGATCTGTTCCACTTATCCATCTTTATTCTGTTCCATTGGTCTAGCTCTTCACCAACACCACGCACTTTTGATTACTGTAGACGAATATCTTGAAATGGGGTAGAAGGATTCTTCTGGTTTTCTTCTTTAGTTTTAGTTTCTCCTCTTTTTCTAGGTTCTAAAATAGAAAGATTATAGTTTTGAGACTCCTTTTCTTTTTAGAGAGAGAGAGAGAGATAGACACAGAGACAGAGACAGAGACAGAGACAGAGAAACGGAAGCGGTGCAGAAAGAGAGAGAGATGATTAAGCAGCCACCATGCCCAGCACCAGCACAATGCAGGTTCAGCCTCACTATCCCAAGGTTGACCATGACCCGAGTCGAAATCAAGAGTTGGACTAACTGACTGAGCCACCCAGATGCTCCTCCTCCTTTCTAATGTATGCATTGAGTGCTAAAAATGGAGCTCTCTGTTGATTTAGCTGTGTCCCATCAATTTTAATACGTTGTAGTTTTATTTTCCTTCGGGTCAGTGCACTGAAATTTTATCTTTTGTCTCCGATAATCTAGAAAGTTACTTTCTACGTGTTTAGATTTTGTTATCTTTCACCCTTTGATATCTAGTTTCATTTTTAACTTTTTTTTATAAGTGTCAAAGTTTAATTCCAAGACAATGCTACATAGGGTTGCATTTTTTTCAGGTACACAATATAGAGATTCTCCTCCGCTGCCCAAGGACTGTTAGCTCCTGTTGCCAGGCACTGATTTGCGTTGGAGTCTCGGGTGCACCTCCCCCACCCCTACTCCCTTCAGCTCCTGTTGTTGCCAGGCACTGGTTTGCATTGGAGACGGAACCCTCGTAGGGGTTCCAAGCAGTTTCTAGTGGCCGAGAGGACACTGGTGATCAGAGACAAAGCCCCCAGGCTCTCTGGAGCCAGCTGGTGGCCATTACAATGTCTCCCCACACAGTTCTGGAGCCGCTGTGGGCTCTCCGGGAACAGCTGTGGGCTTCTGGGTTGCCGATAATCGAACGTTGGCCACATGGGCCACGAGACTCTGGGTTTGGCTGGGAGATCCTCGTGTGCACTGTGTTGCTGGTGTTCATTCCAGTAAAGTGTGGACTCCGCTTAAGAGGAAGAAAGGGGCCCTGTGCCCAGAATGAAGTATCTGGAAAAGACATGGAGAAGACCGACCCGGATGCACCAGCCCATGGAGCCGTCGCATCATCGGAGCACAAGGCCAGTCCTCTCCCGCTACAGATCCTTGCTCTGGCTGCCCTGAATCAAGATGTCGGGTACTTTTCTGTGGGAGACGCTACGCAACTGCTGAAGGGAGTTCGGCAAAGGCTGTTGAAGAAGAGCCCTCACCAGCTCACCGATGAAAATCCCATCTGTGGAGCAGCCCAGGACGATGGAGAACCCCCTGCGAGGAATATGCCAGAAGACTTCAAGGACAGCCCTGATCTGCGGGGAAGTGCAGACCCTCTGTCTCAGGACATTGGCAGCTGTGGACTGAGAGGGCAGGAAGAGGCAGGGGAGGCAGGCAGGCCAGAGCTTCCTGACGGAGGTGTGCCGTGGCAGGCCCCCGCTGAGGGCCAGAGCCAACACCACACCCTCAGCCAGATCCTACTGACGGTGATGCATCTGCTAGAGCTCCTTCGAGATCATCTGGAAGGTGGGGGCTCAAGGAGGCAGGTGCAGACTGGCTCCTCCTCCACTGATCACGTGCCCCGTGGGAGCCCCCTGAATCAAGGAAAGCCATCCAGGGCACTGAAGAAGGCACGTCAGGGGAATGAAGAGCTCCCAGGAAACACAACAATCCACCAAGCTGAGCAAGTATCTTTTCACCAGCGAAACAGCCTCCTGGAAAGGGAGATTCAGAAGCTGCACCTGAAGCTCGAGGCAGAGCCTAAGCTGTGCGAAGAGCACCTCAAACACCTGGAGAGGAAGATGATGGAGGAGAAGGCACGCTGCCTGCAAGTGAAGAACGAACTCGCCAAGGTGCGCAGGAAGGTGGATGCTGCCCACTGGAACTTAGGCCTCTACAAGAAGATGGCCGACGACCTGCACCGAGAATGGCAGAGAATCTCCTCCTTGCATGACCGAGAGCGCCTCCTGGTGGAGAACAGAAGTGAGGAGAGCCAGAAGGCTGTTCTGTGGGCAGAGAGGGAGTTCCAAAGGCTCAAGGAAGAAAACCATTGCCTCAGGCAGAAGCTGGCCAACTCTGGGCCCAAGGTCCAGCCTGTCTCCGGGGGGCCTCCTGCTCCTGCTCCTGCTCCTGCTCCAGCTCCAGCTCCTGCTCCTGCTCTTCTGGGCACAGCCTCCAAATGCCCTCAAGGGCCACAGGCTCCCCTCAAAGCCCAGAAGCCCAAGAAGGGAGCAAGGGTGCACTGGCCAGACTCCAAGTTCTCGGGTCCCCTGCAGGTCTGATTCCCTTTCCCAGCAGCCACCAACACTCACAACCAGAGCACAAAAGCTCCTGTGCTTCCTTACCCCTTCAGCCACACCCATTGCTCCTTTGACTGGAGATCCACCCCATTCTTGAACTGATGCTACCTATTCCCTATAGCCATGTGAGAGAGCATTTTTCATTGTTAAGGACCAAAAAAATAAAACGATCAAATTGCTGATCCTACTGCGACTGAGAATTGATTGTACGAAGGGATTCTATGCCAAGCAACGAAGGGTTTTAAGTGTCCTTTACTGATCACTTAATTGTCCCAATAACCCAGTGTGTCATAGACTACTGAGGTTCAGAGAGGGGACACAACTTGCCCCAAGATCACACAGCTAGTGAATTTCAGAGCTCCCATTCCAAGCCAAGGTTGTCTAATTACCCACTGATGTGAAAATAACTACCACTCCTACCACTACGATGACTTCTGCTTCTTCATTTCTGAGAGAGAGAAAGAGCGAGGGCACACACACATGCAAGCGGGGGAGGGGCAGGGAGACAGAGATTCCTAGACAGCCTTCGACTCAAGTGCACAACCAGACGCTGGGCTGGATTTCACAGACCATGGGACCACGCCCTGAGCCGAAATCAAGAGTCAGACGTTGACCTGACTAAGCCACACTGGCACCCTTCCCTTGTGCAAGGAACTTCTAGGCAAGCTGCTGTAAGGATCCCAGAAGGGCTTGACAAAATTTTCTCATAGGTCACGTTCTAGTTTGGATGCAAGGATTATGGTGATGCCTAGCTGAGGTAAAGTCCCAGCAAAGCATGGAGGGCAGCCTTTCAGGGTCTCCAACGATTCCCTTCGTGGGTACACCTCGTTTTGTGTTCCATACTCTACCACTGGATTAGAGTCAGGAACTCCTGCCTCACTTCGAAAGGACAGAATATGGCCCGAGAGATAGATAGCATGTCCCTTCTGAGGCTCGTAGACAAAGACACTGGTCTCCTCTTGGGCTTGCTCTCGCTCCCTCACCATTGGTTTCGAGGGAAGCCGCCTGCTCCTTGTGGGCTGTATGATGGAGAGGCCCATGTGGCAAGGAATGAATATTTCTTGCTCACCGCAATGGAGGACCTCTGGCTGCTAGGAGCCACCCGAGTGAGCACACAAGCAGATTTCCCGCCAACAAGCCTGGAGATGACTGAAGACCCACATGACATCTTGACTGCAGCCTTGTGAGAGATCCTGAGACACAGGTCCCTGGCTAGATGCACCTGGATGCCTGGCCCACGGAAACCATATGCGGTTATCAATTGGTGTTGTCGGAAGCCCTCTGGGTTGCGGAAAACATTCAAAAAAGACACAAGGGTGAAGCCACAGTTCTGGCTGCTGACCCACCCCCCTCTCCTGGGCTTGAAATTCCAGGGAAGTCAAGCGATGGTAGCAACCACTGAGAGATTAGGGTAAACAATGCCAGAAAGAGGTCCTCTATTCTGTTCTCCATGTATCTCTCTGAGAGGACATGCCCTCACCTGATCCACCCGAGCCAATAGGTGGCCCATGCAGGAGGAGACAACTGGCCGTGTGGTCCAAGTCGGCTGAGAGCACTAGACCCAGCGTCGCAGAGCCTCCTTGAAGCCAGAAAAAGAGCCCAGAAGTTCCCTGGTGTCCCTAGAGAAGGCACAGAAATTAGATGAGTTGAAAGCCTGGGACCTGGTCATTGGGCTTCTGGGCAAGAGGGGAGATGGCCTGTGGAAGGGACACTGCCTGCAACCCCTCTTGGACCAGACCCCACCTGTCTGCTTTGGGATACTGAGGATTAAGACGAGAGTGAACTAGTGTAGAAGAGATGGTGTTCTAATGCTTGGCAGGTTGAAAGCGATTGAAATCGTTGACATTCCTATTCTCCTCGTCCTCAGGACCACCATTAAGGGGAAGGGGCCTTCAAAGAAGCAAGAGGAGTTTATCACTTACAGCAGCCCTGTCAAGTGTCAATATCCAACCACTCCAGTCCCTTCCACCCCCTTGGCAGCCCCACTGCTTTCATAAGGACACAGATACATTCCCCTACAGGCTTTGGAGCAAACGTTAAGTTTTGATTTCTCTAAGATAAATGCCATAGTGCCATGACCTGCTCCTATGGCGGTAGCAAGTCTAGTTCTCAAAGAATCTGTGTGGAAGGGTTGAGCCACTCTATTGGACACCTGAAATTGATATTATACTGCATGTGAACGGGAATGTAACTCACGGCTTGGAAAAGGAAAAGAAACTCTTAACTGTTTTCAAGAGTCAGCTCTATCATTTTCCATTCCCAACTGTGATGCGGGAGTGATCCAGTCATTCCACATCCTGCCTTGCATTTGGTGGTGGGGTCTCTCTCTCCCTCTCTGGCGCATTTGGTTTGAATCACTGTGATAGGTGTGCAGTGAGAGCTCACTGGAGTTTTCATTTGAATTGCCCCAATGGCAACTTTCTATGTGGTTTCCATCTGTCTACGCTTTGGTAAAGGTGGCAGGCCCTTTACTTTTTCCCCACCCCCCTTCTATTTCCTTTTGCTAACTAGATTGCATGCTTACTTGGGGATCAAATTCTGAGTTTCCATGCTTCAGACAGGAGTCCTCTATTAGCTATGTGATTTGGACCTATTTCCTCCAAGTTGGTAGCTTGTCTTTTGGGTCTTCTTAAGGAGGTCTTTCACACGGCACAGATTTACAATTCTGATTGTTGGATAAAGTCTAATTAATCAACTTTACCTTAGGGAAAATAATTGGATGTTCGACTGGAGGATTCTTTACCTAGCTTTCCATTCTGGAAATTTTTCCCCACATTTTCCCTATAAGATTTATCATTTTCCATGTAAGGCAGTGATTAATTTTGAGCTACTTTTTAAAATACTCTTTTTTTCTTTTTTTCCTTTGGGAGAGTGAACATGTGCATGAGCGGGCAGGGGCCTGGAGGGAGAAGGGAAAAGAGCATCCTCAAGCAGCCTCGCCAGTGAGCTTGGAGCCTGACTTTGTCCCGGGACGCTGAGAGCTTGACAAGAGCCGAAATGAAGAGCTGGCTGCCGCACAGGCTGCCTCACCCAGGCAGCCTGAGTTAAGTTTTGTATAGGGTTTGATACTTAGATTGTGGTCCCCGGCCTCCTCGTCCTCCACCTCCTCCTCCCCTCTCCCGCTCCCTCTTCTGCTTCTCCTTCTTCTTTGCCTATGCATGTCCACTTGCTCTAGCACCATTTATTCAAAACGCTGTCACTCCTCCACTGAACGGCTTTTTACCTTTGTCAAGGCCCCATTCGACATATGGGTGTAGTTCTCTTTCTGGGTCCCTGATTCTGTTCCACTTATCCATCTTTATTCTGTTCCATTGGTCTAGCTCTTCACCAACACCACGCACTTTTGATTACTGTAGACGAATATCTTGAAATGGGGTAGAAGGATTCTTCTGGTTTTCTTCTTTAGTTTTAGTTTCTCCTCTTTTTCTAGGTTCTAAAATAGAAAGATTATAGTTTTGAGACTCCTTTCCTTTTTAGAGAGAGAGAGAGAGATAGACACAGAGACAGAGACAGAGACAGAGACAGAGAAACGGAAGCGGTGCAGAAAGAGAGAGAGATGATTAAGCAGCCACCATGCCCAGCACCAGCACAATGCAGGTTCAGCCTCATTATCCCAAGGTTGACCATGACCCGAGTCAAAATCAAGAGTTGGACTAACTGACTGAGCCACCCAGATGCTCCTCCTCCTTTCTAATGTATGCATTGAGTGCTAAAAATGGAGCTCTCTGTTGATATAGCTGTGTCCCATCAATTTTAATACGTTGTAGTTTTATTTTCCTTCGGGTCAGTGCACTGAAATTTTATCTTTTGTCTCCGATAATCTAGAAAGTTACTTTCTACGTGTTTAGATTTTGTTATGTTTCTCCCTTTGATATCTAGTTTCATTTTTAACTTTTTTTTATAAGTGTCAAAGTTTAATTCCAAGACAATGCTACATAGGGTTGCATTTTTTTCAGGTACACAATATAGAGATTCTCCTCCGCTGCCCAAGGACTGTTAGCTCCTGTTGCCAGGCACTGATTTGCGTTGGAGTCTCGGGTGCACCTCCCCCACCCCTACTCCCTTCAGCTCCTGTTGTTGCCAGGCACTGGTTTGCATTGGAGACGGAACCCTCGTAGGGGTTCCAAGCAGTTTCTAGTGGCCGAGAGGACACTGGTGATCAGAGACAAAGCCCCCAGGCTCTCTGGAGCCAGCTGGTGGCCATTACAATGTCTCCCCACACAGTTCTGGAGCCGCTGTGGGCTCTCCGGGAACAGCTGTGGGCTTCTGGGTTGCCGATAATCGAACGTTGGCCACATGGGCCACGAGACTCTGGGTTTGGCTGGGAGATCCTCGTGTGCACTGTGTTGCTGGTGTTCATTCCAGTAAAGTGTGGACTCCGCTTAAGAGGAAGAAAGGGGCACTGTGCCCAGAATGAAGTATCTGGAAAAGACATGGAGAAGACCGACCCGGATGCACCAGCCCATGGAGCCGTCGCATCATCGGAGCACAAGGCCAGTCCTCTCCCGCTACAGATCCTTGCTCTGGCTGCCCTGAATCAAGATGTCGGGTACTTTTCTGTGGGAGACGCTACGCAACTGCTGAAGGGAGTTCGGCAAAGGCTGTTGAAGAAGAGCCCTCACCAGCTCACCGATGAAAATCCCATCTGTGGAGCAGCCCAGGACGATGGAGAACCCCCTGCGAGGAATATGCCAGAAGACTTCAAGGACAGCCCTGATCTGCGGGGAAGTGCAGACCCTCTGTCTCAGGACATTGGCAGCTGTGGACTGAGAGGGCAGGAAGAGGCAGGGGAGGCAGGCAGGCCAGAGCTTCCTGACGGAGGTGTGCCGTGGCAGGCCCCCGCTGAGGGCCAGAGCCAACACCACACCCTCAGCCAGATCCTACTGACGGTGATGCATCTGCTAGAGCTCCTTCGAGATCATCTGGAAGGTGGGGGCTCAAGGAGGCAGGTGCAGACTGGCTCCTCCTCCACTGATCACGTGCCCCGTGGGAGCCCCCTGAATCAAGGAAAGCCATCCAGGGCACTGAAGAAGGCACATCAGGGGAATGAAGAGCTCCCAGGAAACACAACAATCCACCAAGCTGAGCAAGTATCTTTTCACCAGCGAAACAGCCTCCTGGAAAGGGAGATTCAGAAGCTGCACCTGAAGCTCGAGGCAGAGCCTAAGCTGTGCGAAGAGCACCTCAAACACCTGGAGAGGAAGATGATGGAGGAGAAGGCACGCTGCCTGCAAGTGAAGAACGAACTCGCCAAGGTGCGCAGGAAGGTGGATGCTGCCCACTGGAACTTAGGCCTCTACAAGAAGATGGCCGACGACCTGCACCGAGAATGGCAGAGAATCTCCTCCTTGCATGACCGAGAGCGCCTCCTGGTGGAGAACAGAAGTGAGGAGAGCCAGAAGGCTGTTCTGTGGGCAGAGAGGGAGTTCCAAAGGCTCAAGGAAGAAAACCATTGCCTCAGGCTGAAGCTGGCCAACTCTGGGCCCAAGGTCCAGCCTGTCTCCGGGGGGCCTCCTTCTCCTGCTCCTGCTCCTGCTCCAGCTCCAGCTCCAGCTCCTACTCCTGCTCCTGCTCTTCTGGGCACAGCCTCCAAATGCCCTCAAGGGCCACAGGCTCCCCTCAAAGCCCAGAAGCCCAAGAAGGGAGCAAGGGTGCACTGGCCAGACTCCAAGTTCTCGGGTCCCCTGCAGGTCTGATTCCCTTTCCCAGCAGCCACCAACACTCACAACCAGAGCACAAAAGCTCCTGTGCTTCCTTACCCCTTCAGCCACACCCATTGCTCCTTTGACTGGAGATCCACCCCATTCTTGAACTGATGCTACCTATTCCCTATAGCCATGTGAGATAGCATTTTTCATTGTTAAGGACCAAAAAAATAAAACGATCAAATTGCTGATCCTACTGCGACTGAGAATTGATTGTACGAAGGGATTCTATGCCAAGCAACGAAGGGTTTTAAGTGTCCTTTACTGATCACTTAATTGTCCCAATAACCCAGTGTGTCATATACTACTGAGGTTCAGAGAGGGGACACAACTTGCCCCAAGATCACACAGCTAGTGAATTTCAGAGCTCCCATTCCAAGCCAAGGTTGTCTAATTACCCACTGATGTGAAAATAACTACCACTCCTACCACTACGATGACTTCTGCTTCTTCATTTCTGAGAGAGAGAAAGAGCGAGGGCACACACACATGCAAGCGGGGGAGGGGCAGGGAGACAGAGATTCCTAGACAGCCTTCGACTCAAGTGCACAACCAGACGCTGGGCTGGATTTCACAGACCATGGGACCACGCCCTGAGCCGAAATCAAGAGTCAGACGTTGACCTGACTAAGCCACACTGGCACCCTTCCCTTGTGCAAGGAACTTCTAGGCAAGCTGCTGTAAGGATCCCAGAAGGGCTTGACAAAATTTTCTCATAGGTCACGTTCTAGTTTGGATGCAAGGATTATGGTGATGCCTAGCTGAGGTAAAGTCCCAGCAAAGCATGGAGGGCAGCCTTTCAGGGTCTCCAACGATTCCCTTCGTGGGTACACCTCGTTTTGTGTTCCATACTCTACCACTGGATTAGAGTCAGGAACTCCTGCCTCACTTCGAAAGGACAGAATATGGCCCGAGAGATAGATAGCATGTCCCTTCTGAGGCTCGTAGACAAAGACACTGGTCTCCTCTTGGGCTTGCTCTCGCTCCCTCACCATTGGTTTCGAGGGAAGCCGCCTGCTCCTTGTGGGCTGTATGATGGAGAGGCCCATGTGGCAAGGAATGAATATTTCTTGCTCACCGCAATGGAGGACCTCTGGCTGCTAGGAGCCACCCGAGTGAGCACACAAGCAGATTTCCCGCCAACAAGCCTGGAGATGACTGAAGACCCACATGACATCTTGACTGCAGCCTTGTGAGAGATCCTGAGACACAGGTCCCTGGCTAGATGCACCTGGATGCCTGGCCCACGGAAACCATATGCGGTTATCAATTGGTGTTGTCGGAAGCCCTCTGGGTTGCGGAAAACATTCAAAAAAGACACAAGGGTGAAGCCACAGTTCTGGCTGCTGACCCACCCCCCTCTCCTGGGCTTGAAATTCCAGGGAAGTCAAGCGATGGTAGCAAGCACGGAGAGATTAGGGTAAACAATGCCAGAAAGAGGTCCTCTATTCTGTTCTCCATGTATCTCTCTGAGAGGACATGCCCTCACCTGATCCACCCGAGCCAATAGGTGGCCCATGCAGGAGGAGACAACTGGCCGTGTGGTCCAAGTCGGCTGAGAGCACTAGACCCAGCGTCGCAGAGCCTCCTTGAAGCCAGAAAAAGAGCCCAGAAGTTCCCTGGTGTCCCTAGAGAAGGCACAGAAATTAGATGAGTTGAAAGCCTGGGACCTGGTCATTGGGCTTCTGGGCAAGAGGGGAGATGGCCTGTGGAAGGGACACTGCCTGCAACCCCTCTTGGACCAGACCCCACCTGTCTGCTTTGGGATACTGAGGATTAAGACGAGAGTGAACTAGTGTAGAAGAGATGGTGTTCTAATGCTTGGCAGGTTTAAAGCGATTGAAATCGTTGACATTCCTATTCTCCTCGTCCTCAGGACCACCATTAAGGGGAAGGGGCCTTCAAAGAAGCAAGAGGAGTTTATCACTTACAGCAGCCCTGTCAAGTGTCAATATCCAACCACTCCAGTCCCTTCCACCCCCTTGGCAGCCCCACTGCTTTCATAAGGACACAGATACATTCCCCTACAGGCTTTGGAGCAAACGTTAAGTTTTGATTTCTCTAAGATAAATGCCATAGTGCCATGACCTGCTCCTATGGCGGTAGCAAGTCTAGTTCTCAAAGAATCTGTGTGGAAGGGTTGAGCCACTCTATTGGACACCTGAAATTGATATTATACTGCATGTGAACGGGAATGTAACTCACGGCTTGGAAAAGGAAAAGAAACTCTTAACTGTTTTCAAGAGTCAGCTCTATCATTTTCCATTCCCAACTGTGATGTGGGAGTGATCCAGTCATTCCACATCCTGCCTTGCATTTGGTGGTGGGGTCTCTCTCTCCCTCTCTGGCGCATTTGGTTTGAATCACTGTGATAGGTGTGCAGTGAGAGCTCACTGGAGTTTTCATTTGAATTGCCCCAATGGCAACTTTCTATGTGGTTTCCATCTGTCTACGCTTTGGTAAAGGTGGCAGGCCCTTTACTTTTTCCCCACCCCCCTTCTATTTCCTTTTGCTAACTAGATTGCATGCTTACTTGGGGATCAAATTCTGAGTTTCCATGCTTCAGACAGGAGTCCTCTATTAGCTATATGATTTGGACCTATTTCCTCCAAGTTGGTAGCTTGTCTTTTGGGTCTTCTTAAGGAGGTCTTTCACACGGCACAGATTTACAATTCTGATTGTTGGATAAAGTCTAATTAATCAACTTTACCTTAGGGAAAATAATTGGATGTTCGACTGGAGGATTCTTTACCTAGCTTTCCATTCTGGAAATTTTTCCCCACATTTTCCCTATAAGATTTATCATTTTCCATGTAAGGCAGTGATTAATTTTGAGCTACTTTTTAAAATACTCTTTTTTTCTTTTTTTCCTTTGGGAGAGTGAACATGTGCATGAGCGGGCAGGGGCCTGGAGGGAGAAGGGAAAAGAGCATCCTCAAGCAGCCTCGCCAGTGAGCTTGGAGCCTGACTTTGTCCCGGGACGCTGAGAGCTTGACAAGAGCCGAAATGAAGAGCTGGCTGCCGCACAGGCTGCCTCACCCAGGCAGCCTGAGTTAAGTTTTGTATAGGGTTTGATACTTAGATTGTGGTCCCCGGCCTCCTCGTCCTCCACCTCCTCCTCCCCTCTCCCGCTCCCTCTTCTGCTTCTCCTTCTTCTTTGCCTATGCATGTCCACTTGCTCTAGCACCATTTATTCAAAACGCTGTCACTCCTCCACTGAACGGCTTTTTACCTTTGTCAAGGCCCCATTCGACATATGGGTGTAGTTCTCTTTCTGGGTCCCTGATCTGTTCCACTTATCCATCTTTATTCTGTTCCATTGGTCTAGCTCTTCACCAACACCACGCACTTTTGATTACTGTAGACGAATATCTTGAAATGGGGTAGAAGGATTCTTCTGGTTTTCTTCTTTAGTTTTAGTTTCTCCTCTTTTTCTAGGTTCTAAAATAGAAAGATTATAGTTTTGAGACTCCTTTTCTTTTTAGAGAGAGAGAGAGAGACAGACACAGACACAGAGACAGAGACAGAGACAGAGAAACGGAAGCGGTGCAGAAAGAGAGAGAGATGATTAAGCAGCCACCATGCCCAGCACCAGCACAATGCAGGTTCAGCCTCACTATCCCAAGGTTGACCATGACCCGAGTCAAAATCAAGAGTTGGACTAACTGACTGAGCCACCCAGATGCTCCTCCTCCTTTCTAATGTATGCATTGAGTGCTAAAAATTGAGCTCTCTGTTGATTTAGCTGTGTCCCATCAATTTTAATACGTTGTAGTTTTATTTTCCTTCGGGTCAGTGCACTGAAATTTTATCTTTTGTCTCCGATAATCTAGAAAGTTACTTTCTACGTGTTTAGATTTTGTTATGTTTCTCCCTTTGATATCTAGTTTCATTTTTAACTTTTCTTTATAAGTGTCAAAGTTTAATTCCAAGACAATGCTACATAGGGTTGCATTTTTTTCAGGTCCACAATATAGAGATTCTCCTCCGCTGCCCAAGGACTGTTAGCTCCTGTTGCCAGGCACTGATTTGCGTTGGAGTCTCGGGTGCACCTCCCCCACCCCTACTCCCTTCAGCTCCTGTTGCCAGGCACTGGTTTGCATTGGAGACGGAACCCTCGTAGGGGTTCCAAGCAGTTTCTAGTGGCCGAGAGGACACTGGTGATCAGAGACAAAGCCCCCAGGCTCTCTGGAGCCAGCTGGTGGCCATTACAATGTCTCCCCACACAGTTCTGGAGCCGCTGTGGGCTCTCCGGGAACAGCTGTGGGCTTCTGGGTTGCCGATAATCGAACGTTGGCCACATGGGCCACGAGACTCTGGGTTTGGCTGGGAGATCCTCGTGTGCACTGTGTTGCTGGTGTTCATTCCAGTAAAGTGTGGACTCCGCTTAAGAGGAAGAAAGGGGCCCTGTGCCCAGAATGAAGTATCTGGAAAAGACATGGAGAAGACCGACCCGGATGCACCAGCCCATGGAGCCGTCGCATCATCGGAGCACAAGGCCAGTCCTCTCCCGCTACAGATCCTTGCTCTGGCTGCCCTGAATCAAGATGTCGGGTACTTTTCTGTGGGAGACGCTACGCAACTGCTGAAGGGAGTTCGGCAAAGGCTGTTGAAGAAGAGCCCTCACCAGCTCACCGATGAAAATCCCATCTGTGGAGCAGCCCAGGACGATGGAGAACCCCCTGCGAGGAATATGCCAGAAGACTTCAAGGACAGCCCTGATCTGCGGGGAAGTGCAGACCCTCTGTCTCAGGACATTGGCAGCTGTGGACTGAGAGGGCAGGAAGAGGCAGGGGAGGCAGGCAGGCCAGAGCTATCTGACGGAGGTGTGCCATGGCAGGCCCCCGCTGAGGGCCAGAGCCAACACCACACCCTCAGCCAGATCCTACTGATGGTGATGCATCTGCTAGAGCTCCTTCGAGATCATCTGGAAGGTGGGGGCTCAAGGAGGCAGGTGCAGACTGGCTCCTCCTCCATTGATCACGTGCCCCGTGGGAGCCCCCTGAATCAAGAAAAGCCATCCAGGGCACTGAAGAAGGCACGTCAGGGGAATGAAGAGCTCCCAGGAAACACAACAATCCACCAAGCTGAGCAAGTATCTTTTCACCAGCGAAACAGCCTCCTGGAAAGGGAGATTCAGAAGCTGCACCTGAAGCTCGAGGCAGAGCCTAAGCTGTGCGAAGAGCACCTCAAACACCTGGAGAGGAAGATGATGGAGGAGAAGGCACGCTGCCTGCAAGTGAAGAACGAACTCGCCAAGGTGCGCAGGAAGGTGGATGCTGCCCACTGGAACTTAGGCCTCTACAAGAAGATGGCCGACGACCTGCACCGAGAATGGCAGAGAATCTCCTCCTTGCATGACCGAGAGCGCCTCCTGGTGGAGAACAGAAGTGAGGAGAGCCAGAAGGCTGTTCTGTGGGCAGAGAGGGAGTTCCAAAGGCTCAAGGAAGAAAACCATTGCCTCAGGCAGAAGCTGGCCAACTCTGGGCCCAAGGTCCAGCCTGTCTCCGGGGGGCCTCCTGCTCCTGCTCCTGCTCCTGCTCCAGCTCCAGCTCCTGCTCCTGCTCTTCTGGGCACAGCCTCCAAATGCCCTCAAGGGCCACAGGCTCCCCTCAAAGCCCAGAAGCCCAAGAAGGGAGCAAGGGTGCACTGGCCAGACTCCAAGTTCTCGGGTCCCCTGCAGGTCTGATTCCCTTTCCCAGCAGCCACCAACACTCACAACCAGAGCACAAAAGCTCCTGTGCTTCCTTACCCCTTCAGCCACACCCATTGCTCCTTTGACTGGAGATCCACCCCATTCTTGAACTGATGCTACCTATTCCCTATAGCCATGTGAGAGAGCATTTTTCATTGTTAAGGACCAAAAAAATAAAACGATCAAATTGCTGATCCTACTGCGACTGAGAATTGATTGTACGAAGGGATTCTATGCCAAACAACGAAGGGTTTTAAGTGTCCTTTACTGATCACTTAATTGTCCCAATAACCCAGTGTGTCATATACTACTGAGGTTCAGAGAGGGGACACAACTTGCCCCAAGATCACACAGCTAGTGAATTTCAGAGCTCCCATTCCAAGCCAAGGTTGTCTAATTACCCACTGATGTGAAAATAACTACCACTCCTACCACTACGATGACTTCTGCTTCTTCATTTCTGAGAGAGAGAAAGAGCGAGGGCACACACACATGCAAGCGGGGGAGGGGCAGGGAGAGAGAGATTCCTAGACAGCCTTCGACTCAAGTGCACAACCAGACGCTGGGCTGGATTTCACAGACCATGGGACCACGCCCTGAGCCGAAATCAAGAGTCAGACGTTGACCTGACTAAGCCACACAGGCACCCTTCCCTTGTGCAAGGAACTTCTAGGCAAGCTGCTGTAAGGATCCCAGAAGGGCTTGACAAAATTTTCTCATAGGTCACGTTCTAGTTTGGATGCAAGGATTATGGTGATGCCTAGCTGAGGTAAAGTCCCAGCAAAGCATGGAGGGCAGCCTTTCAGGGTCTCCAACGATTCCCTTCGTGGGTACACCTCGTTTTGTGTTCCATACTCTACCACTGGATTAGAGTCAGGAACTCCTGCCTCACTTCGAAAGGACAGAATATGGCCCGAGAGATAGATAGCATGTCCCTTCTGAGGCTCGTAGACAAAGACACTGGTCTCCTCTTGGGCTTGCTCTCGCTCCCTCACCATTGGTTTCGAGGGAAGCCGCCTGCTCCTTGTGGGCTGTATGATGGAGAGGCCCATGTGGCAAGGAATGAATATTTCTTGCTCACCGCAATGGAGGACCTCTGGCTGCTAGGAGCCACCCGAGTGAGCACACAAGCAGATTTCCCGCCAACAAGCCTGGAGATGACTGAAGACCCACATGACATCTTGACTGCAGCCTTGTGAGAGATCCTGAGACACAGGTCCCTGGCTAGATGCACCTGGATGCCTGGCCCACGGAAACCATATGCGGTTATCAATTGGTGTTGTCGGAAGCCCTCTGGGTTGCGGAAAACATTCAAAAAAGACACAAGGGTGAAGCCACAGTTCTGGCTGCTGACCCACCCCCCTCTCCTGGGCTTGAAATTCCAGGGAAGTCAAGCGATGGTAGCAACCACTGAGAGATTAGGGTAAACAATGCCAGAAAGAGGTCCTCTATTCTGTTCTCCATGTATCTCTCTGAGAGGACATGCCCTCACCTGATCCACCCGAGCCAATAGGTGGCCCATGCAGGAGGAGACAACTGGCCGTGTGGTCCAAGTCGGCTGAGAGCACTAGACCCAGCGTCGCAGAGCCTCCTTGAAGCCAGAAAAAGAGCCCAGAAGTTCCCTGGTGTCCCTAGAGAAGGCACAGAAATTAGATGAGTTGAAAGCCTGGGACCTGGTCATTGGGCTTCTGGGCAAGAGGGGAGATGGCCTGTGGAAGGGACACTGCCTGCAACCCCTCTTGGACCAGACCCCACCTGTCTGCTTTGGGATACTGAGGATTAAGACGAGAGTGAACTAGTGTAGAAGAGATGGTGTTCTAATGCTTGGCAGGTTTAAAGCGATTGAAATCGTTGACATTCCTATTCTCCTCGTCCTCAGGACCACCATTAAGGGGAAGGGGCCTTCAAAGAAGCAAGAGGAGTTTATCACTTACAGCAGCCCTGTCAAGTGTCAATATCCAACCACTCCAGTCCCTTCCACCCC
The DNA here is from genome assembly GCF_964662115.1 of Mustela nivalis. Classification (NCBI taxonomy): domain Eukaryota; kingdom Metazoa; phylum Chordata; class Mammalia; order Carnivora; family Mustelidae; genus Mustela; species Mustela nivalis. Next base: position 71,467,065 of record NC_139021.1, read on the forward strand.
CTTGGCAGCCCCACTGCTTTCATAAGGACACAGATACATTCCCCTACAGGCTTTGGAGCAAACGTTAAGTTTTGATTTCTCTAAGATAAATGCCATAGTGCCATGACCTGCTCCTATGGCGGTAGCAAGTCTAGTTCTCAAAGAATCTGTGTGGAAGGGTTGAGCCACTCTATTGGACACCTGAAATTGATATTATACTGCATGTGAACGGGAATGTAACTCACGGCTTGGAAAAGGAAAAGAAACTCTTAACTGTTTTCAAGAGTCAGCTCTATCATTTTCCATTCCCAACTGTGATGCGGGAGTGATCCAGTCATTCCACATCCTGCCTTGCATTTGGTGGTGGGGTCTCTCTCTCCCTCTCTGGCGCATTTGGTTTGAATCACTGTGATAGGTGTGCAGTGAGAGCTCACTGGAGTTTTCATTTGAATTGCCCCAATGGCAACTTTCTATGTGGTTTCCATCTGTCTACGCTTTGGTAAAGGTGGCAGGCCCTTTACTTTTTCCCCACCCCCCTTCTATTTCCTTTTGCTAACTAGATTGCATGCTTACTTGGGGATCAAATTCTGAGTTTCCATGCTTCAGACAGGAGTCCTCTATTAGCTATATGATTTGGACCTATTTCCTCCAAGTTGGTAGCTTGTCTTTTGGGTCTTCTTAAGGAGGTCTTTCACACGGCACAGATTTACAATTCTGATTGTTGGATAAAGTCTAATTAATCAACTTTACCTTAGGGAAAATAATTGGATGTTCGACTGGAGGATTCTTTACCTAGCTTTCCATTCTGGAAATTTTTCCCCACATTTTCCCTATAAGATTTATCATTTTCCATGTAAGGCAGTGATTAATTTTGAGCTACTTTTTAAAATACTCTTTTTTTCTTTTTTTCCTTTGGGAGAGTGAACATGTGCATGAGCGGGCAGGGGCCTGGAGGGAGAAGGGAAAAGAGCATCCTCAAGCAGCCTCGCCAGTGAGCTTGGAGCCTGACTTTGTCCCGGGACGCTGAGAGCTTGACAAGAGCCGAAATGAAGAGCTGGCTGCCGCACAGGCTGCCTCACCCAGGCAGCCTGAGTTAAGTTTTGTATAGGGTTTGATACTTAGATTGTGGTCCCCGGCCTCCTCGTCCTCCACCTCCTCCTCCCCTCTCCCGCTCCCTCTTCTGCTTCTCCTTCTTCTTTGCCTATGCATGTCCACTTGCTCTAGCACCATTTATTCAAAACGCTGTCACTCCTCCACTGAACGGCTTTTTACCTTTGTCAAGGCCCCATTCGACATATGGGTGTAGTTCTCTTTCTGGGTCCCTGATCTGTTCCACTTATCCATCTTTATTCTGTTCCATTGGTCTAGCTCTTCACCAACACCACGCACTTTTGATTACTGTAGACGAATATCTTGAAATGGGGTAGAAGGATTCTTCTGGTTTTCTTCTTTAGTTTTAGTTTCTCCTCTTTTTCTAGGTCCTAAAATAGAAAGATTATAGTTTTGAGACTCCTTTCCTTTTTAGAGAGAGAGGGAGAGACAGACACAGACACAGAGACAGAGACAGAGAAACGGATGCGGTGCAGAAAGAGAGAGAGATGATTAAGCAGCCACCATGCCCAGCACCAGCACAATGCAGGTTCAGCCTCACTATCCCAAGGTTGACCATGACCCGAGTCAAAATCAAGAGTTGGACTAACTGACTGAGCCACCCAGATGCTCCTCCTCCTTTCTAATGTATGCATTGAGTGCTAAAAATGGAGCTCTCTGTTGATTTAGCTGTGTCCCATCAATTTTAATACGTTGTAGTTTTATTTTCCTTCGGGTCAGTGCACTGAAATTTTATCTTTTGTCTCCGATAATCTAGAAGGTTACTTTCTACGTGTTTAGATTTTGTTATGTTTCTCCCTTTGATATCTAGTTTCATTTTTAACTTTTTTTTATAAGTGTCAAAGTTTAATTCCAAGACAATGCTACATAGGGTTGCATTTTTTTCAGGTCCACAATATAAAGATTCTCCTCCGCTGCCCAACGACTGTTAGCTACTGTTGCCAGGCACTGATTTGCGTTGGAGTCTTGGGTGCACCTCCCCCACCCCTACTCCCTTCAGCTCCTGTTGCCAGGCACTGGTTTGCATTGGAGACGGAACCCTCGTAGGGGTTCCAAGCAGTTTCTAGTGGCCGAGAGGACACTGGTGATCAGAGACAAAGCCCCCAGGCTCTCTGGAGCCAGCTGGTGGCCATTACAATGTCTCCCCACACAGTTCTGGAGCCGCTGTGGGCTCTCCGGGAACAGCTGTGGGCTTCTGGGTTGCCGATAATCGAACGTTGGCCACATGGGCCACGAGACTCTGGGTTTGGCTGGGAGATCCTCGTGTGCACTGTGTTGCTGGTGTTCATTCCAGTAAAGTGTGGACTCCGCTTAAGAGGAAGAAAGGGGCCCTGTGCCCAGAATGAAGTATCTGGAAAAGACATGGAGAAGACCGACCCGGATGCACCAGCCCATGGAGCCGTCGCATCATCGGAGCACAAGGCCAGTCCTCTCCCGCTACAGATCCTTGCTCTGGCTGCCCTGAATCAAGATGTCGGGTACTTTTCTGTGGGAGACGCTACGCAACTGCTGAAGGGAGTTCGGCAAAGGCTGTTGAAGAAGAGCCCTCACCAGCTCACCGATGAAAATCCCATCTGTGGAGCAGCCCAGGACGATGGAGAACCCCCTGCGAGGAATATGCCAGAAGACTTCAAGGACAGCCCTGATCTGCGGGGACGTGCAGACCCTCTGTCTCAGGACATTGGCAGCTGTGGACTGAGAGGGCAGGAAGAGGCAGGGGAGGCAGGCAGGCCAGAGCTTCCTGACGGAGGTGTGCCGTGGCAGGCCCCCGCTGAGGGCCAGAGCCAACACCACACCCTCAGCCAGATCCTACTGACGGTGATGCATATGCTAGAGCTCCTTCGAGATCATCTGGAAGGTGGGGGCTCAAGGAGGCAGGTGCAGACTGGCTCCTCCTCCACTGATCACGTGCCCCGTGGGAGCCCCCTGAATCAAGGAAAGCCATCCAGGGCACTGAAGAAGGCACGTCAGGGGAATGAAGAGCTCCCAGGAAACACAACAATCCACCAAGCTGAGCAAGTATCTTTTCACCAGCGAAACAGCCTCCTGGAAAGGGAGATTCAGAAGCTGCACCTGAAGCTCGAGGCAGAGCCTAAGCTGTGCGAAGAGCACCTCAAACACCTGGAGAGGAAGATGATGGAGGAGAAGGCACGCTGCCTGCAAGTGAAGAACGAACTCGCCAAGGTGCGCAGGAAGGTGGATGCTGCCCACTGGAACTTAGGCCTCTACAAGAAGATGGCCGACGACCTGCACCGAGAATGGCAGAGAATCTCCTCCTTGCATGACCGAGAGCGCCTCCTGGTGGAGAACAGAAGTGAGGAGAGCCAGAAGGCTGTTCTGTGGGCAGAGAGGGAGTTCCAAAGGCTCAAGGAAGAAAACCATTGCCTCAGGCAGAAGCTGGCCAACTCTGGGCCCAAGGTCCAGCCTGTCTCCGGGGGGCCTCCTGCTCCTGCTCCTGCTCCTGCTCCAGCTCCAGCTCCTACTCCTGCTCCTGCTCTTCTGGGCACAGCCTCCAAATGCCCTCAAGGGCCACAGGCTCCCCTCAAAGCCCAGAAGCCCAAGAAGGGAGCAAGGGTGCACTGGCCAGACTCCAAGTTCTCGGGTCCCCTGCAGGTCTGATTCCCTTTCCCAGCAGCCACCGACACTCACAACCAGAGCACAAAAGCTCCTGTGCTTCCTTACCCCTTCAGCCACACCCATTGCTCCTTTGACTGGAGATCCACCCCATTCTTGAACTGATGCTACCTATTCCCTATAGCCATGTGAGAGAGCATTTTTCATTGTTAAGGACCAAAAAAATAAAACGATCAAATTGCTGATCCTACTGCGACTGAGAATTGATTGTATGAAGGGATTCTATGCCCAGCAACGAAGGGTTTTAAGTGTCCTTTACTGATCACTTAATTGTCCCAATAACCCAGTGTGTCATAGACTACTGAGGTTCAGAGAGGGGACACAACTTGCCCCAAGATCACACAGCTAGTGAATTTCAGAGCTCCCATTCCAAGCCAAGGTTGTCTAATTACCCACTGATGTGAAAATAACTACCACTCCTACCACTACGATGACTTCTGCTTCTTCATTTCTGAGAGAGAGAAAGAGCGAGGGCACACACACATGCAAGCGGGGGAGGGGCAGGGAGACAGAGATTCCTAGACAGCCTTCGACTCAAGTGCACAACCAGACGCTGGGCTGGATTTCACAGACCATGGGAACACGCCCTGAGCCAAAATCAAGAGTCAGACGTTGACCTGACTAAGCCACACAGGCACCCTTCCCTTGTGCAAGGAACTTCTAGGCAAGCTGCTGTAAGGATCCCAGAAGGGCTTGACAAAATTTTCTCATAGGTCACGTTCTAGTTTGGATGCAAGGATTATGGTGATGCCTAGCTGAGGTAAAGTCCCAGCAAAGCATGGAGGGCAGCCTTTCAGGGTCTCCAACGATTCCCTTCGTGGGTACACCTCGTTTTGTGTTCCATACTCTACCACTGGATTAGAGTCAGGAACTCCTGCCTCACTTCGAAAGGACAGAATATGGCCCGAGAGATAGATAGCATGTCCCTTCTGAGGCTCGTAGACAAAGACACTGGTCTCCTCTTGGGCTTGCTCTCGCTCCCTCACCATTGGTTTCGAGGGAAGCCGCCTGCTCCTTGTGGGCTGTATGATGGAGAGGCCCATGTGGCAAGGAAAGAATATTTCTTGCTCACCGCAATGGAGGACCTCTGGCTGCTAGGAGCCACCCGAGTGAGCACACAAGCAGATTTCCCGCCAACAAGCCTGGAGATGACTGAAGACCCACATGACATCTTGACTGCAGCCTTGTGAGAGATCCTGAGACACAGGTCCCTGGCTAGATGCACCTGGATGCCTGGCCCACGGAAACCATATGCGGTTATCAATTGGTGTTGTCGGAAGCCCTCTGGGTTGCGGAAAACATTCAAAAAAGACACAAGGGTGAAGCCACAGTTCTGGCTGCTGACCCACCCCCCTCTCCTGGGCTTGAAATTCCAGGGAAGTCAAGCGATGGTAGCAACCACTGAGAGATTAGGGTAAACAATGCCAGAAAGAGGTCCTCTATTCTGTTCTCCATGTATCTCTCTGAGAGGACATGCCCTCACCTGATCCACCCGAGCCAATAGGTGGCCCATGCAGGAGGAGACAACTGGCCGTGTGGTCCAAGTCGGCTGAGAGCACTAGACCCAGCGTCGCAGAGCCTCCTTGAAGCCAGAAAAAGAGCCCAGAAGTTCCCTGGTGTCCCTAGAGAAGGCACAGAAATTAGATGAGTTGAAAGCCTGGGACCTGGTCATTGGGCTTCTGGGCAAGAGGGGAGATGGCCTGTGGAAGGGACACTGCCTGCAACCCTTCTTGGACCAGACCCCACCTGTCTGCTTTGGGATACTGAGGATTAAGACGAGAGTGAACTAGTGTAGAAGAGATGGTGTTCTAATGCTTGGCAGGTTTAAAGCGATTGAAATCGTTGACATTCCTATTCTCCTCGTCCTCAGGACCACCATTAAGGGAAGGGGCCTTCAAAGAAGCAAGAGGAGTTTATCACTTACAGCAGCCCTGTCAAGTGTCAATATCCAACCACTCCAGTCCCTTCCACCCCCTTGGCAGCCCCACTGCTTTCATAAGGACACAGATACATTCCCCTACAGGCTTTGGAGCAAACGTTAAGTTTTGATTTCTCTAAGATAAATGCCATAGTGCCATGACCTGCTCCTATGGCGGTAGCAAGTCTAGTTCTCAAAGAATCTGTGTGGAAGGGTTGAGCCACTCTATTGGACACCTGAAATTGATATTATACTGCATGTGAACGGGAATGTAACTCACGGCTTGGAAAAGGAAAAGAAACTCTTAACTGTTTTCAAGAGTCAGCTCTATCATTTTCCATTCCCAACTGTGATGCGGGAGTGATCCAGTCATTCCACATCCTGCCTTGCATTTGGTGGTGGGGTCTCTCTCTCCCTCTCTGGCGCATTCGGTTTGAATCACTGTGATAGGTGTGCAGTGAGAGCTCACTGGAGTTTTCATTTGAATTGCCCCAATGGCAACTTTCTATGTGGTTTCCATCTGTCTACGCTTTGGTAAAGGTGGCAGGCCCTTTACTTTTTCCCCACCCCCCTTCTATTTCCTTTTGCTAACTAGATTGCATGCTTACTTGGGGATCAAATTCTGAGTTTCCATGCTTCAGACAGGAGTCCTCTATTAGCTATGTGATTTGGACCTATTTCCTCCAAGTTGGTAGCTTGTCTTTTGGGTCTTCTTAGGAGGTCTTTCACACGGCACAGATTTACAATTCTGATTGTTGGATAAAGTCTAATTAATCAACTTTACCTTAGGGAAAATAATTTGATGTTCGACTGGAGGATTCTGTACCTAGCTTTCCATTCTGGAAATTTTTCCCCACATTTTCCCTATAAGATTTATCATTTTCCATGTAAGGCAGTGATTAATTTTGAGCTACTTTTTAAAATACTCTTTTTTTCTTTTTTTCCTTTGGGAGAGTGAACATGTGCATGAGCGGGCAGGGGCCTGGAGGGAGAAGGGAAAAGAGCATCCTCAAGCAGCCTCGCCAGTGAGCTTGGAGCCTGACTTCGTCCCGGGACGCTGAGAGCTTGACAAGAGCCGAAATCAAGAGCTGGCTGCCGCACAGGCTGCCTCACCCAGGCAGCCTGAGTTAAGTTTTGTATAGGGTTTGATACTTAGATTGTGGTCCCCGGCCTCCTCGTCCTCCACCTCCTCCTCCCCTCTCCCGCTCCCTCTTCTGCTTCTCCTTCTTCTTTGCCTATGCATGTCCACTTGCTCTAGCACCATTTATTCAAAACGCTGTCACTCCTCCACTGAACGGCTTTTTACCTTTGTCAAGGCCCCATTCGACATATGGGTGTAGTTCTCTTTCTGGGTCCCTGATCTGTTCCACTTATCCATCTTTATTCTGTTCCATTGGTCTAGCTCTTCACCAACACCACGCACTTTTGATTACTGTAGACGAATATCTTGAAATGGGGTAGAAGGATTCTTCTGGTTTTCTTCTTTAGTTTTAGTTTCTCCTCTTTTTCTAGGTCCTAAAATAGAAAGATTATAGTTTTGAGACTCCTTTTCTTTTTAGAGAGAGAGAGAGAGACAGACACAGACACAGAGACAGAGACAGAGACAGAGACAGAGAAACGGAAGCGGTGCAGAAAGAGAGAGAGATGATTAAGCAGCCACCATGCCCAGCACCAGCACAATGCAGGTTCAGCCTCACTATCCCAAGGTTGACCATGACCCGAGTCAAAATCAAGAGTTGGACTAACTGACTGAGCCACCCAGATGCTCCTCCTCCTTTCTAATGTATGCATTGAGTGCTAAAAATGGAGCTCTCTGTTGATTTAGCTGTGTCCCATCAATTTTAATACGTTGTAGTTTTATTTTCCTTCGGGTCAGTGCACTGAAATTTTATCTTTTGTCTCCGATAATCTAGAAAGTTACTTTCTACGTGTTTAGATTTTGTTATGTTTCTCCCTTTGATATCTAGTTTCATTTTTAACTTTTCTTTATAAGTGTCAAAGTTTAATTCCAAGACAATGCTACATAGGGTTGCATTTTTTTCAGGTCCACAATATAGAGATTCTCTTCCGCTGCCCAACGACTGTTAGCTCCTGTTGCCAGGCACTGATTTGCGTTGGAGTCTCGGGTGCACCTCCCCCACCCCTACTCCCTTCAGCTCCTGTTGCCAGGCACTGGTTTGCTTTGGAGACGGAACCCTCGTAGGGGTTCCAAGCAGTTTCTAGTGGCCGAGAGGACACTGGTGATCAGAGACAAAGCCCCCAGGCTCTCTGGAGCCAGCTGGTGGCCATTACAATGTCTCCCCACACAGTTCTGGAGCCGCTGTGGGCTCTCCGGGAACAGCTGTGGGCTTCTGGGTTGCCGATAATCGAACGTTGGCCACATGGGCCACGAGACTCTGGGTTTGGCTGGGAGATCCTCGTGTGCACTGTGTTGCTGGTGTTCATTCCAGTAAAGTGTGGACTCCGCTTAAGAGGAAGAAAGGGGCCCTGTGCCCAGAATGAAGTATCTGGAAAAGACATGGAGAAGACCGACCCGGATGCACCAGCCCATGGAGCCGTCGCATCATCGGAGCACAAGGCCAGTCCTCTCCCGCTACAGATCCTTGCTCTGGCTGCCCTGAATCAAGATGTCGGGTACTTTTCTGTGGGAGACGCTACGCAACTGCTGAAGGGAGTTCGGCAAAGGCTGTTGAAGAAGAGCCCTCACCAGCTCACCGATGAAAATCCCATCTGTGGAGCAGCCCAGGACGATGGAGAACCCCCTGCGAGGAATATGCCAGAAGACTTCAAGGACAGCCCTGATCTGCGGGGAAGTGCAGACCCTCTGTCTCAGGACATTGGCAGCTGTGGACTGAGAGGGCAGGAAGAGGCAGGGGAGGCAGGCAGGCCAGAGCTTCCTGACGGAGGTGTGCCGTGGCAGGCCCCCGCTGAGGGCCAGAGCCAACACCACACCCTCAGCCAGATCCTACTGACGGTGATGCATCTGCTAGAGCTCCTTCGAGATCATCTGGAAGGTGGGGGCTCAAGGAGGCAGGTGCAGACTGGCTCCTCCTCCACTGATCACGTGCCCCGTGGGAGCCCCCTGAATCAAGGAAAGCCATCCAGGGCACTGAAGAAGGCACGTCAGGGGAATGAAGAGCTCCCAGGAAACACAACAATCCACCAAGCTGAGCAAGTATCTTTTCACCAGCGAAACAGCCTCCTGGAAAGGGAGATTCAGAAGCTGCACCTGAAGCTCGAGGCAGAGCCTAAGCTGTGCGAAGAGCACCTCAAACACCTGGAGAGGAAGATGATGGAGGAGAAGGCACGCTGCCTGCAAGTGAAGAACGAACTCGCCAAGGTGCGCAGGAAGGTGGATGCTGCCCACTGGAACTTAGGCCTCTACAAGAAGATGGCCGACGACCTGCACCGAGAATGGCAGAGAATCTCCTCCTTGCATGACCGAGAGCGCCTCCTGGTGGAGAACAGAAGTGAGGAGAGCCAGAAGGCTGTTCTGTGGGCAGAGAGGGAGTTCCAAAGGCTCAAGGAAGAAAACCATTGCCTCAGGCAGAAGCTGGCCAACTCTGGGCCCAAGGTCCAGCCTGTCTCCGGGGGGCCTCCTGCTCCTGCTCCTGCTCCTGCTCCAGCTCCAGCTCCTACTCCTGCTCCTGCTCTTCTGGGCACAGCCTCCAAATGCCCTCAAGGGCCACAGGCTCCCCTCAAAGCCCAGAAGCCCAAGAAGGGAGTAAGGGTGCACTGGCCAGACTCCAAGTTCTCGGGTCCCCTGCAGGTCTGATTCCCTTTCCCAGCAGCCACCAACACTCACAACCAGAGCACAAAAGCTCCTGTGCTTCCTTACCCCTTCAGCCACACCCATTGCTCCTTTGACTGGAGATCCACCCCATTCTTGAACTGATGCTACCTATTCCCTATAGCCATGTGAGAGAGCATTTTTCATTGTTAAGGACCAAAAAAATAAAACGATCAAATTGCTGATCCTACTGCGACTGAGAATTGATTGTATGAAGGGATTCTATGCCCAGCAACGAAGGGTTTTAAGTGTCCTTTACTGATCACTTAATTGTCCCAATAACCCAGTGTGTCATAGACTACTGAGGTTCAGAGAGGGGACACAACTTGCCCCAAGATCACACAGCTAGTGAATTTCAGAGCTCCCATTCCAAGCCAAGGTTGTCTAATTACCCACTGATGTGAAAATAACTACCACTCCTACCACTACGATGACTTCTGCTTCTTCATTTCTGAGAGAGAGAAAGAGCGAGGGCACACACACATGCAAGCGGGGGAGGGGCAGGGAGACAGAGATTCCTAGACAGCCTTCGACTCAAGTGCACAACCAGACGCTGGGCTGGATTTCACAGACCATGGGAACACGCCCTGAGCCAAAATCAAGAGTCAGACGTTGACCTGACTAAGCCACACAGGCACCCTTCCCTTGTGCAAGGAACTTCTAGGCAAGCTGCTGTAAGGATCCCAGAAGGGCTTGACAAAATTTTCTCATAGGTCACGTTCTAGTTTGGATGCAAGGATTATGGTGATGCCTAGCTGAGGTAAAGTCCCAGCAAAGCATGGAGGGCAGCCTTTCAGGGTCTCCAACGATTCCCTTCGTGGGTACACCTCGTTTTGTGTTCCATACTCTACCACTGGATTAGAGTCAGGAACTCCTGCCTCACTTCGAAAGGACAGAATATGGCCCGAGAGATAGATAGCATGTCCCTTCTGAGGCTCGTAGACAAAGACACTGGTCTCCTCTTGGGCTTGCTCTCGCTCCCTCACCATTGGTTTCGAGGGAAGCCGCCTGCTCCTTGTGGGCTGTATGTTGGAGAGGCCCATGTGGCAAGGAATGAATATTTCTTGCTCACCGCAATGGAGGACCTCTGGCTGCTAGGAGCCACCCGAGTGAGCACACAAGCAGATTTCCCGCCAACAAGCCTGGAGATGACTGAAGACCCACATGACATCTTGACTGCAGCCTTGTGAGAGATCCTGAGACACAGGTCCCTGGCTAGATGCACCTGGATGCCTGGCCCACGGAAACCATATGCGGTTATCAATTGGTGTTGTCGGAAGCCCTCTGGGTTGCGGAAAACATTCAAAAAAGACACAAGGGTGAAGCCACAGTTCTGGCTGCTGACCCACCCCCCTCTCCTGGGCTTGAAATTCCAGGGAAGTCAAGCGATGGTAGCAACCACTGAGAGATTAGGGTAAACAATGCCAGAAAGAGGTCCTCTATTCTGTTCTCCATGTATCTCTCTGAGAGGACATGCCCTCACCTGATCCACCCGAGCCAATAGGTGGCCCATGCAGGAGGAGACAACTGGCCGTGTGGTCCAAGTCGGCTGAGAGCACTAGACCCAGCGTCGCAGAGCCTCCTTGAAGCCAGAAAAAGAGCCCAGAAGTTCCCTGGTGTCCCTAGAGAAGGCACAGAAATTAGATGAGTTGAAAGCCTGGGACCTGGTCATTGGGCTTCTGGGCAAGAGGGGAGATGGCCTGTGGAAGGGACACTGCCTGCAACCCTTCTTGGACCAGACCCCACCTGTCTGCTTTGGGATACTGAGGATTAAGACGAGAGTGAACTAGTGTAGAAGAGATGGTGTTCTAATGCTTGGCAGGTTTAAAGCGATTGAAATCGTTGACATTCCTATTCTCCTCGTCCTCAGGACCACCATTAAGGGAAGGGGCCTTCAAAGAAGCAAGAGGAGTTTATCACTTACAGCAGCCCTGTCAAGTGTCAATATCCAACCACTCCAGTCCCTTCCACCCCCTTGGCAGCCCCACTGCTTTCATAAGGACACAGATACATTCCCCTACAGGCTTTGGAGCAAACGTTAAGTTTTGATTTCTCTAAGATAAATGCCATAGTGCCATGACCTGCTCCTATGGCGGTAGCAAGTCTAGTTCTCAAAGAATCTGTGTGGAAGGGTTGAGCCACTCTATTGGACACCTGAAATTGATATTATACTGCATGTGAACGGGAATGTAACTCACGGCTTGGAAAAGGAAAAGAAACTCTTAACTGTTTTCAAGAGTCAGCTCTATCATTTTCCATTCCCAACTGTGATGCGGGAGTGATCCAGTCATTCCACATCCTGCCTTGCATTTGGTGGTGGGGTCTCTCTCTCCCTCTCTGGCGCATTCGGTTTGAATCACTGTGATAGGTGTGCAGTGAGAGCTCACTGGAGTTTTCATTTGAATTGCCCCAATGGCAACTTTCTATGTGGTTTCCATCTGTCTACGCTTTGGTAAAGGTGGCAGGCCCTTTACTTTTTCCCCACCCCCCTTCTATTTCCTTTTGCTAACTAGATTGCATGCTTACTTGGGGATCAAATTCTGAGTTTCCATGCTTCAGACAGGAGTCCTCTATTAGCTATGTGATTTGGACCTATTTCCTCCAAGTTGGTAGCTTGTCTTTTGGGTCTTCTTAGGAGGTCTTTCACACGGCACAGATTTACAATTCTGATTGTTGGATAAAGTCTAATTAATCAACTTTACCTTAGGGAAAATAATTTGATGTTCGACGGGAGGATTCTGTACCTAGCTTTCCATTCTGGAAATTTTTCCCCACATTTTCCCTATAAGATTTATCATTTTCCATGTAAGGCAGTGATTAATTTTGAGCTACTTTTTAAAATACTCTTTTTTTCTTTTTTTCCTTTGGGAGAGTGAACATGTGCATGAGCGGGCAGGGGCCTGGAGGGAGAAGGGAAAAGAGCATCCTCAAGCAGCCTCGCCAGTGAGCTTGGAGCCTGACTTTGTCCCGGGACGCTGAGAGCTTGACAAGAGCCGAAATCAAGAGCTGGCTGCCGCACAGGCTGCCTCACCCAGGCAGCCTGAGTTAAGTTTTGTATAGGGTTTGATACTTAGATTGTGGTCCCCGGCCTCCTCGTCCTCCACCTCCTCCTCCCCTCTCCCGCTCCCTCTTCTGCTTCTCCTTCTTCTTTGCCTATGCATGTCCACTTGCTCTAGCACCATTTATTCAAAACGCTGTCACTCCTCCACTGAACGGCTTTTTACCTTTGTCAAGGCCCCATTCGACATATGGGTGTAGTTCTCTTTCTGGGTCCCTGATCTGTTCCACTTATCCATCTTTATTCTGTTCCATTGGTCTAGCTCTTCACCAACACCACGCACTTTTGATTACTGTAGACGAATATCTTGAAATGGGGTAGAAGGATTCTTCTGGTTTTCTTCTTTAGTTTTAGTTTCTCCTCTTTTTCTAGGTTCTAAAATAGAAAGATTATAGTTTTGAGACTCCTTTTCTTTTTAGAGAGAGAGAGAGAGACAGACACAGACACAGAGACAGAGACAGAGACAGAGAAACGGAAGCGGTGCAGAAAGAGAGAGAGATGATTAAGCAGCCACCATGCCCAGCACCAGCACAATGCAGGTTCAGCCTCACTATCCCAAGGTTGACCATGACCCGAGTCAAAATCAAGAGTTGGACTAACTGACTGAGCCACCCAGATGCTCCTCCTCCTTTCTAATGTATGCATTGAGTGCTAAAAATGGAGCTCTCTGTTGATTTAGCTGTGTCCCATCAATTTTAATACGTTGTAGTTTTATTTTCCTTCGGGTCAGTGCACTGAAATTTTATCTTTTGTCTCCGATAATCTAGAAAGTTACTTTCTACGTGTTTAGATTTTGTTATGTTTCTCCCTTTGATATCTAGTTTCATTTTTAACTTTTCTTTATAAGTGTCAAAGTTTAATTCCAAGACAATGCTACATAGGGTTGCATTTTTTTCAGGTCCACAATATAGAGATTCTCCTCCGCTGCCCAACGACTGTTAGCTCCTGTTGCCAGGCACTGATTTGCGTTGGAGTCTCGGGTGCACCTCCCCCACCCCTACTCCCTTCAGCTCCTGTTGCCAGGCACTGGTTTGCTTTGGAGACGGAACCCTCGTAGGGGTTCCAAGCAGTTTCTAGTGGCCGAGAGGACACTGGTGATCAGAGACAAAGCCCCCAGGCTCTCTGGAGCCAGCTGGTGGCCATTACAATGTCTCCCCACACAGTTCTGGAGCCGCTGTGGGCTCTCCGGGAACAGCTGTGGGCTTCTGGGTTGCCGATAATCGAACGTTGGCCACATGGGCCACGAGACTCTGGGTTTGGCTGGGAGATCCTCGTGTGCACTGTGTTGCTGGTGTTCATTCCAGTAAAGTGTGGACTCCGCTTAAGAGGAAGAAAGGGGCCCTGTGCCCAGAATGAAGTATCTGGAAAAGACATGGAGAAGACCGACCCGGATGCACCAGCCCATGGAGCCGTCGCATCATCGGAGCACAAGGCCAGTCCTCTCCCGCTACAGATCCTTGCTCTGGCTGCCCTGAATCAAGATGTCGGGTACTTTTCTGTGGGAGACGCTACGCAACTGCTGAAGGGAGTTCGGCAAAGGCTGTTGAAGAAGAGCCCTCACCAGCTCACCGATGAAAATCCCATCTGTGGAGCAGCCCAGGACGATGGAGAACCCCCTGCGAGGAATATGCCAGAAGACTTCAAGGACAGCCCTGATCTGCGGGGAAGTGCAGACCCTCTGTCTCAGGACATTGGCAGCTGTGGACTGAGAGGGCAGGAAGAGGCAGGGGAGGCAGGCAGGCCAGAGCTTCCTGACGGAGGTGTGCCGTGGCAGGCCCCCGCTGAGGGCCAGAGCCAACACCACACCCTCAGCCAGATCCTACTGACGGTGATGCATCTGCTAGAGCTCCTTCGAGATCATCTGGAAGGTGGGGGCTCAAGGAGGCAGGTGCAGACTGGCTCCTCCTCCACTGATCACGTGCCCCGTGGGAGCCCCCTGAATCAAGGAAAGCCATCCAGGGCACTGAAGAAGGCACGTCAGGGGAATGAAGAGCTCCCAGGAAACACAACAATCCACCAAGCTGAGCAAGTATCTTTTCACCAGCGAAACAGCCTCCTGGAAAGGGAGATTCAGAAGCTGCACCTGAAGCTCGAGGCAGAGCCTAAGCTGTGCGAAGAGCACCTCAAACACCTGGAGAGGAAGATGATGGAGGAGAAGGCACGCTGCCTGCAAGTGAAGAACGAACTCGCCAAGGTGCGCAGGAAGGTGGATGCTGCCCATTGGAACTTAGGCCTCTACAAGAAGATGGCCGATGACCTGCACCGAGAATGGCAGAGAATCTCCTCCTTGCATGACCGAGAGCGCCTCCTGGTGGAGAACAGAAGTGAGGAGAGCCAGAAGGCTGTTCTGTGGGCAGAGAGGGAGTTCCAAAGGCTCAAGGAAGAAAACCATTGCCTCAGGCAGAAGCTGGCCAACTCTGGGCCCAAGGTCCAGCCTGTCTCCGGGGGGCCTCCTGCTCCTGCTCCTGCTCCTGCTCCAGCTCCAGCTCCTACTCCTGCTCCTGCTCTTCTGGGCACAGCCTCCAAATGCCCTCAAGGGCCACAGGCTCCCCTCAAAGCCCAGAAGCCCAAGAAGGGAGCAAGGGTGCACTGGCCAGACTCCAAGTTCTCGGGTCCCCTGCAGGTCTGATTCCCTTTCCCAGCAGCCACCAACACTCACAACCAGAGCACAAAAGCTCCTGTGCTTCCTTACCCCTTCAGCCACACCCATTGCTCCTTTGACTGGAGATCCACCCCATTCTTGAACTGATGCTACCTATTCCCTATAGCCATGTGAGAGAGCATTTTTCATTGTTAAGGACCAAAAAAATAAAACGATCAAATTGCTGATCCTACTGCGACTGAGAATTGATTGTATGAAGGGATTCTATGCCCAGCAACGAAGGGTTTTAAGTGTCCTTTACTGATCACTTAATTGTCCCAATAACCCAGTGTGTCATAGACTACTGAGGTTCAGAGAGGGGACACAACTTGCCCCAAGATCACACAGCTAGTGAATTTCAGAGCTCCCATTCCAAGCCAAGGTTGTCTAATTACCCACTGATGTGAAAATAACTACCACTCCTACCACTACGATGACTTCTGCTTCTTCATTTCTGAGAGAGAGAAAGAGCGAGGGCACACACACATGCAAGCGGGGGAGGGGCAGGGAGACAGAGATTCCTAGACAGCCTTCGACTCAAGTGCACAACCAGACGCTGGGCTGGATTTCACAGACCATGGGAACACGCCCTGAGCCAAAATCAAGAGTCAGACGTTGACCTGACTAAGCCACACAGGCACCCTTCCCTTGTGCAAGGAACTTCTAGGCAAGCTGCTGTAAGGATCCCAGAAGGGCTTGACAAAATTTTCTCATAGGTCACGTTCTAGTTTGGATGCAAGGATTATGGTGATGCCTAGCTGAGGTAAAGTCCCAGCAAAGCATGGAGGGCAGCCTTTCAGGGTCTCCAACGATTCCCTTCGTGGGTACACCTCGTTTTGTGTTCCATACTCTACCACTGGATTAGAGTCAGGAACTCCTGCCTCACTTCGAAAGGACAGAATATGGCCCGAGAGATAGATAGCATGTCCCTTCTGAGGCTCGTAGACAAAGACACTGGTCTCCTCTTGGGCTTGCTCTCGCTCCCTCACCATTGGTTTCGAGGGAAGCCGCCTGCTCCTTGTGGGCTGTATGATGGAGAGGCCCATGTGGCAAGGAATGAATATTTCTTGCTCACCGCAATGGAGGACCTCTGGCTGCTAGGAGCCACCCGAGTGAGCACACAAGCAGATTTCCCGCCAACAAGCCTGGAGATGACTGAAGACCCACATGACATCTTGACTGCAGCCTTGTGAGAGATCCTGAGACACAGGTCCCTGGCTAGATGCACCTGGATGCCTGGCCCACGGAAACCATATGCGGTTATCAATTGGTGTTGTGGGAAGCCCTCTGGGTTGCGGAAAACATTCAAAAAAGACACAAGGGTGAAGCCACAGTTCTGGCTGCTGACCCACCCCCCTCTCCTGGGCTTGAAATTCCAGGGAAGTCAAGCGATGGTAGCAAGCACTGAGAGATTAGGGTAAACAATGCCAGAAAGAGGTCCTCTATTCTGTTCTCCATGTATCTCTCTGAGAGGACATGCCCTCACCTGATCTACCCGAGCCAATAGGTGGCCCATGCAGGAGGAGACAACTGGCCGTGTGGTCCAAGTCGGCTGAGAGCACTAGACCCAGCGTCGCAGAGCCTCCTTGAAGCCAGAAAAAGAGCCCAGAAGTTCCCTGGTGTCCCTAGAGAAGGCACAGAAATTAGATGAGTTGAAAGCCTGGGACCTGGTCATTGGGCTTCTGGGCAAGAGGGGAGATGGCCTGTGGAAGGGACACTGCCTGCAACCCCTCTTGGACCAGACCCCACCTGTCTGCTTTGGGATACTGAGGATTAAGACGAGAGTGAACTAGTGTAGAAGAGATGGTGTTCTAATGCTTGGCAGGTTTAAAGCGATTGAAATCGTTGACATTCCTATTCTCCTCGTCCTCAGGACCACCATTAAGGGGAAGGGGCCTTCAAAGAAGCAAGAGGAGTTTATCACTTACAGCAGCCCTGTCAAGTGTCAATATCCAACCACTCCAGTCCCTTCCACCCCCTTGGCAGCCCCACTGCTTTCATAAGGACACAGATACATTCCCCTACAGGCTTTGGAGCAAACGTTAAGTTTTGATTTCTCTAAGATAAATGCCATAGTGCCATGACCTGCTCCTATGGCGGTAGCAAGTCTAGTTCTCAAAGAATCTGTGTGGAAGGGTTGAGCCACTCCATTGGACACCTGAAATTGATATTATACTGCATGTGAACGGGAATGTAACTCACGGCTTGGAAAAGGAAAAGAAACTCTTAACTGTTTTCAAGAGTCAGCTCTATCATTTTCCATTCCCAACTGTGATGCGGGAGTGATCCAGTCATTCCACATCCTGCCTTGCATTTGGTGGTGGGGTCTCTCTCTCCCTCTCTGGCGCATTCGGTTTGAATCACTGTGATAGGTGTGCAGTGAGAGCTCACTGGAGTTTTCATTTGAATTGCCCCAATGGCAACTTTCTATGTGGTTTCCATCTGTCTACGCTTTGGTAAAGGTGGCAGGCCCTTTACTTTTTCCCCACCCCCCTTCTATTTCCTTTTGCTAACTAGATTGCATGCTTACTTGGGGATCAAATTCTGAGTTTCCATGCTTCAGACAGGAGTCCTCTATTAGCTATGTGATTTGGACCTATTTCCTCCAAGTTGGTAGCTTGTCTTTTGGGTCTTCTTAAGGAGGTCTTTCACACGGCACAGATTTACAATTCTGATTGTTGGATAAAGTCTAATTAATCAACTTTACCTTAGGGAAAATAATTTGATGTTCGACGGGAGGATTCTGTACCTAGCTTTCCATTCTGGAAATTTTTCCCCACATTTTCCCTATAAGATTTATCATTTTCCATGTAAGGCAGTGATTAATTTTGAGCTACTTTTTAAAATACTCTTTTTTTCTTTTTTTCCTTTGGGAGAGTGAACATGTGCATGAGCGGGCAGGGGCCTGGAGGGAGAAGGGAAAAGAGCATCCTCAAGCAGCCTCGCCAGTGAGCTTGGAGCCTGACTTTGTCCCGGGACGCTGAGAGCTTGACAAGAGCCGAAATCAAGAGCTGGCTGCCGCACAGGCTGCCTCACCCAGGCAGCCTGAGTTAAGTTTTGTATAGAGTTTGATACTTAGATTGTGGTCCCCGGCCTCCTCGTCCTCCACCTCCTCCTCCCCTCTCCCGCTCCCTCTTCTGCTTCTCCTTCTTCTTTGCCTATGCATGTCCACTTGCTCTAGCACCATTTATTCAAAATGCTGTCACTCCTCCACTGAACGGCTTTTTACCTTTGTCAAGGCCCCATTCGACATATGGGTGTAGTTCTCTTTCTGGGTCCCTGATTCTGTTCCACTTATCCATCTTTATTCTGTTCCATTGGTCTAGCTCTTCACCAACACCACGCACTTTTGATTACTGTAGACGAATATCTTGAAATGGGGTAGAAGGATTCTTCTGGTTTTCTTCTTTAGTTTTAGTTTCTCCTCTTTTTCTAGGTTCTAAAATAGAAAGATTATAGTTTTGAGACTCCTTTCCTTTTTAGAGAGAGAGAGAGAGATAGACACAGAGACAGAGACAGAGACAGAGAAACAGAAGCGGTGCAGAAAGAGAGAGAGATGATTAAGCAGCCACCATGCCCAGCACCAGCACAATGCAGGTTCAGCCTCATTATCCCAAGGTTGACCATGACCTGAGTCAAAATCAAGAGTTGGACTAACTGACTGAGCCACCCAGATGCTCCTCCTCCTTTCTAATGTATGCATTGAGTGCTAAAAATGGAGCTCTCTGTTGATTTAGCTGTGTCCCATCAATTTTAATACGTTGTAGTTTTATTTTCCTTCGGGTCAGTGCACTGAAATTTTATCTTTTGTCTCCGATAATCTAGAAAGTTACTTTCTACGTGTTTAGATTTTGTTATCTTTCTCCCTTTGATATCTAGTTTCATTTTTAACTTTTTTTTATAAGTGTCAAAGTTTAATTCCAAGACAATGCTACATAGGGTTGCATTTTTTTCAGGTACACAATATAGAGATTCTCCTCCGCTGCCCAACGACTGTTAGCTCCTGTTGCCAGGCACTGATTTGCATTGGAGTCTCGGGTGCACCTCCCCCACCCCTACTCCCTTCAGCTCCTGTTGCCAGGCACTGGTTTGCATTGGAGACGGAACCCTCGTAGGGGTTCCAAGCAGTTTCTAGTGGCCGAGAGGACACTGGTGATCAGAGACAAAGCCCCCAGGCTCTCTGGAGCCAGCTGGTGGCCATTACAATGTCTCCCCACACAGTTCTGGAGCCGCTGTGGGCTCTCCGGGAACAGCTGTGGGCTTCTGGGTTGCCGATAATCGAACGTTGGCCACATGGGCCACGAGACTCTGGGTTTGGCTGGGAGATCCTCGTGTGCACTGTGTTGCTGGTGTTCATTCCAGTAAAGTGTGGACTCCGCTTAAGAGGAAGAAAGGGGCACTGTGCCCAGAATGAAGTATCTGGAAAAGACATGGAGAAGACCGACCCGGATGCACCAGCCCATGGAGCCGTCGCATCAGCGGAGCACAAGGCCAGTCCTCTCCCGCTACAGATCCTTGCTCTGGCTGCCCTGAATCAAGATGTCGGGTACTTTTCTGTGGGAGACGCTACGCAACTGCTGAAGGGAGTTCGGCAAAGGCTGTTGAAGAAGAGCCCTCACCAGCTCACCGATGAAAATCCCATCTGTGGAGCAGCCCAGGACGATGGAGAACCCCCTGCGAGGAATATGCCAGAAGACTTCAAGGACAGCCCTGATCTGCGGGGAAGTGCAGACCCTCTGTCTCAGGACATTGGCAGCTGTGGACTGAGAGGGCAGGAAGAGGCAGGGGAGGCAGGCAGGCCAGAGCTTCCTGACGGAGGTGTGCCGTGGCAGGCCCCCGCTGAGGGCCAGAGCCAACACCACACCCTCAGCCAGATCCTACTGACGGTGATGCATCTGCTAGAGCTCCTTCGAGATCATCTGGAAGGTGGGGGCTCAAGGAGGCAGGTGCAGACTGGCTCCTCCTCCACTGATCACGTGCCCCGTGGGAGCCCCCTGAATCAAGGAAAGCCATCCAGGGCACTGAAGAAGGCACGTCAGGGGAATGAAGAGCTCCCAGGAAACACAACAATCCACCAAGCTGAGCAAGTATCTTTTCACCAGCGAAACAGCCTCCTGGAAAGGGAGATTCAGAAGCTGCACCTGAAGCTCGAGGCAGAGCCTAAGCTGTGCGAAGAGCACCTCAAACACCTGGAGAGGAAGATGATGGAGGAGAAGGCACGCTGCCTGCAAGTGAAGAACGAACTCGCCAAGGTGCGCAGGAAGGTGGATGCTGCCCACTGGAACTTAGGCCTCTACAAGAAGATGGCCGACGACCTGCACCGAGAATGGCAGAGAATCTCCTCCTTGCATGACCGAGAGCGCCTCCTGGTGGAGAACAGAAGTGAGGAGAGCCAGAAGGCTGTTCTGTGGGCAGAGAGGGAGTTCCAAAGGCTCAAGGAAGAAAACCATTGCCTCAGGCAGAAGCTGGCCAACTCTGGGCCCAAGGTCCAGCCTGTCTCCGGGGGGCCTCCTGCTCCTGCTCCTGCTCCTGCTCCAGCTCCAGCTCCTACTCCTGCTCCTGCTCTTCTGGGCACAGCCTCCAAATGCCCTCAAGGGCCACAGGCTCCCCTCAAAGCCCAGAAGCCCAAGAAGGGAGCAAGGGTGCACTGGCCAGACTCCAAGTTCTCGGGTCCCCTGCAGGTCTGATTCCCTTTCCCAGCAGCCACCGACACTCACAACCAGAGCACAAAAGCTCCTGTGCTTCCTTACCCCTTCAGCCACACCCATTGCTCCTTTGACTGGAGATCCACCCCATTCTTGAACTGATGCTACCTATTCCCTATAGCCATGTGAGAGAGCATTTTTCATTGTTAAGGACCAAAAAAATAAAACGATCAAATTGCTGATCCTACTGCGACTGAGAATTGATTGTATGAAGGGATTCTATGCCCAGCAACGAAGGGTTTTAAGTGTCCTTTACTGATCACTTAATTGTCCCAATAACCCAGTGTGTCATAGACTACTGAGGTTCAGAGAGGGGACACAACTTGCCCCAAGATCACACAGCTAGTGAATTTCAGAGCTCCCATTCCAAGCCAAGGTTGTCTAATTACCCACTGATGTGAAAATAACTACCACTCCTACCACTACGATGACTTCTGCTTCTTCATTTCTGAGAGAGAGAAAGAGCGAGGGCACACACACATGCAAGCGGGGGAGGGGCAGGGAGACAGAGATTCCTAGACAGCCTTCGACTCAAGTGCACAACCAGACGCTGGGCTGGATTTCACAGACCATGGGAACACGCCCTGAGCCAAAATCAAGAGTCAGACGTTGACCTGACTAAGCCACACAGGCACCCTTCCCTTGTGCAAGGAACTTCTAGGCAAGCTGCTGTAAGGATCCCAGAAGGGCTTGACAAAATTTTCTCATAGGTCACGTTCTAGTTTGGATGCAAGGATTATGGTGATGCCTAGCTGAGGTAAAGTCCCAGCAAAGCATGGAGGGCAGCCTTTCAGGGTCTCCAACGATTCCCTTCGTGGGTACACCTCGTTTTGTGTTCCATACTCTACCACTGGATTAGAGTCAGGAACTCCTGCCTCACTTCGAAAGGACAGAATATGGCCCGAGAGATAGATAGCATGTCCCTTCTGAGGCTCGTAGACAAAGACACTGGTCTCCTCTTGGGCTTGCTCTCGCTCCCTCACCATTGGTTTCGAGGGAAGCCGCCTGCTCCTTGTGGGCTGTATGATGGAGAGGCCCATGTGGCAAGGAATGAATATTTCTTGCTCACCGCAATGGAGGACCTCTGGCTGCTAGGAGCCACCCGAGTGAGCACACAAGCAGATTTCCCGCCAACAAGCCTGGAGATGACTGAAGACCCACATGACATCTTGACTGCAGCCTTGTGAGAGATCCTGAGACACAGGTCCCTGGCTAGATGCACCTGGATGCCTGGCCCACGGAAACCATATGCGGTTATCAATTGGTGTTGTGGGAAGCCCTCTGGGTTGCGGAAAACATTCAAAAAAGACACAAGGGTGAAGCCACAGTTCTGGCTGCTGACCCACCCCCCTCTCCTGGGCTTGAAATTCCAGGGAAGTCAAGCGATGGTAGCAAGCACTGAGAGATTAGGGTAAACAATGCCAGAAAGAGGTCCTCTATTCTGTTCTCCATGTATCTCTCTGAGAGGACATGCCCTCACCTGATCTACCCGAGCCAATAGGTGGCCCATGCAGGAGGAGACAACTGGCCGTGTGGTCCAAGTCGGCTGAGAGCACTAGACCCAGCGTCGCAGAGCCTCCTTGAAGCCAGAAAAAGAGCCCAGAAGTTCCCTGGTGTCCCTAGAGAAGGCACAGAAATTAGATGAGTTGAAAGCCTGGGACCTGGTCATTGGGCTTCTGGGCAAGAGGGGAGATGGCCTGTGGAAGGGACACTGCCTGCAACCCCTCTTGGACCAGACCCCACCTGTCTGCTTTGGGATACTGAGGATTAAGACGAGAGTGAACTAGTGTAGAAGAGATGGTGTTCTAATGCTTGGCAGGTTTAAAGCGATTGAAATCGTTGACATTCCTATTCTCCTCGTCCTCAGGACCACCATTAAGGGGAAGGGGCCTTCAAAGAAGCAAGAGGAGTTTATCACTTACAGCAGCCCTGTCAAGTGTCAATATCCAACCACTCCAGTCCCTTCCACCCCCTTGGCAGCCCCACTGCTTTCATAAGGACACAGATACATTCCCCTACAGGCTTTGGAGCAAACGTTAAGTTTTGATTTCTCTAAGATAAATGCCATAGTGCCATGACCTGCTCCTATGGCGGTAGCAAGTCTAGTTCTCAAAGAATCTGTGTGGAAGGGTTGAGCCACTCCATTGGACACCTGAAATTGATATTATACTGCATGTGAACGGGAATGTAACTCACGGCTTGGAAAAGGAAAAGAAACTCTTAACTGTTTTCAAGAGTCAGCTCTATCATTTTCCATTCCCAACTGTGATGCGGGAGTGATCCAGTCATTCCACATCCTGCCTTGCATTTGGTGGTGGGGTCTCTCTCTCCCTCTCTGGCGCATTCGGTTTGAATCACTGTGATAGGTGTGCAGTGAGAGCTCACTGGAGTTTTCATTTGAATTGCCCCAATGGCAACTTTCTATGTGGTTTCCATCTGTCTACGCTTTGGTAAAGGTGGCAGGCCCTTTACTTTTTCCCCACCCCCCTTCTATTTCCTTTTGCTAACTAGATTGCATGCTTACTTGGGGATCAAATTCTGAGTTTCCATGCTTCAGACAGGAGTCCTCTATTAGCTATGTGATTTGGACCTATTTCCTCCAAGTTGGTAGCTTGTCTTTTGGGTCTTCTTAAGGAGGTCTTTCACACGGCACAGATTTACAATTCTGATTGTTGGATAAAGTCTAATTAATCAACTTTACCTTAGGGAAAATAATTTGATGTTCGACGGGAGGATTCTGTACCTAGCTTTCCATTCTGGAAATTTTTCCCCACATTTTCCCTATAAGATTTATCATTTTCCATGTAAGGCAGTGATTAATTTTGAGCTACTTTTTAAAATACTCTTTTTTTCTTTTTTTCCTTTGGGAGAGTGAACATGTGCATGAGCGGGCAGGGGCCTGGAGGGAGAAGGGAAAAGAGCATCCTCAAGCAGCCTCGCCAGTGAGCTTGGAGCCTGACTTTGTCCCGGGACGCTGAGAGCTTGACAAGAGCCGAAATCAAGAGCTGGCTGCCGCACAGGCTGCCTCACCCAGGCAGCCTGAGTTAAGTTTTGTATAGAGTTTGATACTTAGATTGTGGTCCCCGGCCTCCTCGTCCTCCACCTCCTCCTCCCCTCTCCCGCTCCCTCTTCTGCTTCTCCTTCTTCTTTGCCTATGCATGTCCACTTGCTCTAGCACCATTTATTCAAAATGCTGTCACTCCTCCACTGAACGGCTTTTTACCTTTGTCAAGGCCCCATTCGACATATGGGTGTAGTTCTCTTTCTGGGTCCCTGATTCTGTTCCACTTATCCATCTTTATTCTGTTCCATTGGTCTAGCTCTTCACCAACACCACGCACTTTTGATTACTGTAGACGAATATCTTGAAATGGGGTAGAAGGATTCTTCTGGTTTTCTTCTTTAGTTTTAGTTTCTCCTCTTTTTCTAGGTTCTAAAATAGAAAGATTATAGTTTTGAGACTCCTTTCCTTTTTAGAGAGAGAGAGAGAGATAGACACAGAGACAGAGACAGAGACAGAGAAACAGAAGCGGTGCAGAAAGAGAGAGAGATGATTAAGCAGCCACCATGCCCAGCACCAGCACAATGCAGGTTCAGCCTCATTATCCCAAGGTTGACCATGACCTGAGTCAAAATCAAGAGTTGGACTAACTGACTGAGCCACCCAGATGCTCCTCCTCCTTTCTAATGTATGCATTGAGTGCTAAAAATGGAGCTCTCTGTTGATTTAGCTGTGTCCCATCAATTTTAATACGTTGTAGTTTTATTTTCCTTCGGGTCAGTGCACTGAAATTTTATCTTTTGTCTCCGATAATCTAGAAAGTTACTTTCTACGTGTTTAGATTTTGTTATCTTTCTCCCTTTGATATCTAGTTTCATTTTTAACTTTTTTTTATAAGTGTCAAAGTTTAATTCCAAGACAATGCTACATAGGGTTGCATTTTTTTCAGGTACACAATATAGAGATTCTCCTCCGCTGCCCAACGACTGTTAGCTCCTGTTGCCAGGCACTGATTTGCATTGGAGTCTCGGGTGCACCTCCCCCACCCCTACTCCCTTCAGCTCCTGTTGCCAGGCACTGGTTTGCATTGGAGACGGAACCCTCGTAGGGGTTCCAAGCAGTTTCTAGTGGCCGAGAGGACACTGGTGATCAGAGACAAAGCCCCCAGGCTCTCTGGAGCCAGCTGGTGGCCATTACAATGTCTCCCCACACAGTTCTGGAGCCGCTGTGGGCTCTCCGGGAACAGCTGTGGGCTTCTGGGTTGCCGATAATCGAACGTTGGCCACATGGGCCACGAGACTCTGGGTTTGGCTGGGAGATCCTCGTGTGCACTGTGTTGCTGGTGTTCATTCCAGTAAAGTGTGGACTCCGCTTAAGAGGAAGAAAGGGGCACTGTGCCCAGAATGAAGTATCTGGAAAAGACATGGAGAAGACCGACCCGGATGCACCAGCCCATGGAGCCGTCGCATCAGCGGAGCACAAGGCCAGTCCTCTCCCGCTACAGATCCTTGCTCTGGCTGCCCTGAATCAAGATGTCGGGTACTTTTCTGTGGGAGACGCTACGCAACTGCTGAAGGGAGTTCGGCAAAGGCTGTTGAAGAAGAGCCCTCACCAGCTCACCGATGAAAATCCCATCTGTGGAGCAGCCCAGGACGATGGAGAACCCCCTGCGAGGAATATGCCAGAAGACTTCAAGGACAGCCCTGATCTGCGGGGAAGTGCAGACCCTCTGTCTCAGGACATTGGCAGCTGTGGACTGAGAGGGCAGGAAGAGGCAGGGGAGGCAGGCAGGCCAGAGCTTCCTGACGGAGGTGTGCCGTGGCAGGCCCCCGCTGAGGGCCAGAGCCAACACCACACCCTCAGCCAGATCCTACTGACGGTGATGCATCTGCTAGAGCTCCTTCGAGATCATCTGGAAGGTGGGGGCTCAAGGAGGCAGGTGCAGACTGGCTCCTCCTCCACTGATCACGTGCCCCGTGGGAGCCCCCTGAATCAAGGAAAGCCATCCAGGGCACTGAAGAAGGCACGTCAGGGGAATGAAGAGCTCCCAGGAAACACAACAATCCACCAAGCTGAGCAAGTATCTTTTCACCAGCGAAACAGCCTCCTGGAAAGGGAGATTCAGAAGCTGCACCTGAAGCTCGAGGCAGAGCCTAAGCTGTGCGAAGAGCACCTCAAACACCTGGAGAGGAAGATGATGGAGGAGAAGGCACGCTGCCTGCAAGTGAAGAACGAACTCGCCAAGGTGCGCAGGAAGGTGGATGCTGCCCACTGGAACTTAGGCCTCTACAAGAAGATGGCCGACGACCTGCACCGAGAATGGCAGAGAATCTCCTCCTTGCATGACCGAGAGCGCCTCCTGGTGGAGAACAGAAGTGAGGAGAGCCAGAAGGCTGTTCTGTGGGCAGAGAGGGAGTTCCAAAGGCTCAAGGAAGAAAACCATTGCCTCAGGCAGAAGCTGGCCAACTCTGGGCCCAAGGTCCAGCCTGTCTCCGGGGGGCCTCCTGCTCCTGCTCCTGCTCCTGCTCCAGCTCCAGCTCCTACTCCTGCTCCTGCTCTTCTGGGCACAGCCTCCAAATGCCCTCAAGGGCCACAGGCTCCCCTCAAAGCCCAGAAGCCCAAGAAGGGAGCAAGGGTGCACTGGCCAGACTCCAAGTTCTCGGGTCCCCTGCAGGTCTGATTCCCTTTCCCAGCAGCCACCGACACTCACAACCAGAGCACAAAAGCTCCTGTGCTTCCTTACCCCTTCAGCCACACCCATTGCTCCTTTGACTGGAGATCCACCCCATTCTTGAACTGATGCTACCTATTCCCTATAGCCATGTGAGAGAGCATTTTTCATTGTTAAGGACCAAAAAAATAAAACGATCAAATTGCTGATCCTACTGCGACTGAGAATTGATTGTATGAAGGGATTCTATGCCCAGCAACGAAGGGTTTTAAGTGTCCTTTACTGATCACTTAATTGTCCCAATAACCCAGTGTGTCATAGACTACTGAGGTTCAGAGAGGGGACACAACTTGCCCCAAGATCACACAGCTAGTGAATTTCAGAGCTCCCATTCCAAGCCAAGGTTGTCTAATTACCCACTGATGTGAAAATAACTACCACTCCTACCACTACGATGACTTCTGCTTCTTCATTTCTGAGAGAGAGAAAGAGCGAGGGCACACACACATGCAAGCGGGGGAGGGGCAGGGAGACAGAGATTCCTAGACAGCCTTCGACTCAAGTGCACAACCAGACGCTGGGCTGGATTTCACAGACCATGGGAACACGCCCTGAGCCAAAATCAAGAGTCAGACGTTGACCTGACTAAGCCACACAGGCACCCTTCCCTTGTGCAAGGAACTTCTAGGCAAGCTGCTGTAAGGATCCCAGAAGGGCTTGACAAAATTTTCTCATAGGTCACGTTCTAGTTTGGATGCAAGGATTATGGTGATGCCTAGCTGAGGTAAAGTCCCAGCAAAGCATGGAGGGCAGCCTTTCAGGGTCTCCAACGATTCCCTTCGTGGGTACACCTCGTTTTGTGTTCCATACTCTACCACTGGATTAGAGTCAGGAACTCCTGCCTCACTTCGAAAGGACAGAATATGGCCCGAGAGATAGATAGCATGTCCCTTCTGAGGCTCGTAGACAAAGACACTGGTCTCCTCTTGGGCTTGCTCTCGCTCCCTCACCATTGGTTTCGAGGGAAGCCGCCTGCTCCTTGTGGGCTGTATGATGGAGAGGCCCATGTGGCAAGGAATGAATATTTCTTGCTCACCGCAATGGAGGACCTCTGGCTGCTAGGAGCCACCCGAGTGAGCACACAAGCAGATTTCCCGCCAACAAGCCTGGAGATGACTGAAGACCCACATGACATCTTGACTGCAGCCTTGTGAGAGATCCTGAGACACAGGTCCCTGGCTAGATGCACCTGGATGCCTGGCCCACGGAAACCATATGCGGTTATCAATTGGTGTTGTCGGAAGCCCTCTGGGTTGCGGAAAACATTCAAAAAAGACACAAGGGTGAAGCCACAGTTCTGGCTGCTGACCCACCCCCCTCTCCTGGGCTTGAAATTCCAGGGAAGTCAAGCGATGGTAGCAACCACTGAGAGATTAGGGTAAACAATGCCAGAAAGAGGTCCTCTATTCTGTTCTCCATGTATCTCTCTGAGAGGACATGCCCTCACCTGATCCACCCGAGCCAATAGGTGGCCCATGCAGGAGGAGACAACTGGCCGTGTGGTCCAAGTCGGCTGAGAGCACTAGACCCAGCGTCGCAGAGCCTCCTTGAAGCCAGAAAAAGAGCCCAGAAGTTCCCTGGTGTCCCTAGAGAAGGCACAGAAATTAGATGAGTTGAAAGCCTGGGACCTGGTCATTGGGCTTCTGGGCAAGAGGGGAGATGGCCTGTGGAAGGGACACTGCCTGCAACCCTTCTTGGACCAGACCCCACCTGTCTGCTTTGGGATACTGAGGATTAAGACGAGAGTGAACTAGTGTAGAAGAGATGGTGTTCTAATGCTTGGCAGGTTTAAAGCGATTGAAATCGTTGACATTCCTATTCTCCTCGTCCTCAGGACCACCATTAAGGGAAGGGGCCTTCAAAGAAGCAAGAGGAGTTTATCACTTACAGCAGCCCTGTCAAGTGTCAATATCCAACCACTCCAGTCCCTTCCACCCCCTTGGCAGCCCCACTGCTTTCATAAGGACACAGATACATTCCCCTACAGGCTTTGGAGCAAACGTTAAGTTTTGATTTCTCTAAGATAAATGCCATAGTGCCATGACCTGCTCCTATGGCGGTAGCAAGTCTAGTTCTCAAAGAATCTGTGTGGAAGGGTTGAGCCACTCTATTGGACACCTGAAATTGATATTATACTGCATGTGAACGGGAATGTAACTCACGGCTTGGAAAAGGAAAAGAAACTCTTAACTGTTTTCAAGAGTCAGCTCTATCATTTTCCATTCCCAACTGTGATGCGGGAGTGATCCAGTCATTCCACATCCTGCCTTGCATTTGGTGGTGGGGTCTCTCTCTCCCTCTCTGGCGCATTCGGTTTGAATCACTGTGATAGGTGTGCAGTGAGAGCTCACTGGAGTTTTCATTTGAATTGCCCCAATGGCAACTTTCTATGTGGTTTCCATCTGTCTACGCTTTGGTAAAGGTGGCAGGCCCTTTACTTTTTCCCCACCCCCCTTCTATTTCCTTTTGCTAACTAGATTGCATGCTTACTTGGGGATCAAATTCTGAGTTTCCATGCTTCAGACAGGAGTCCTCTATTAGCTATGTGATTTGGACCTATTTCCTCCAAGTTGGTAGCTTGTCTTTTGGGTCTTCTTAGGAGGTCTTTCACACGGCACAGATTTACAATTCTGATTGTTGGATAAAGTCTAATTAATCAACTTTACCTTAGGGAAAATAATTGGATGTTCGACTGGAGGATTCTGTACCTAGCTTTCCATTCTGGAAATTTTTCCCCACATTTTCCCTATAAGATTTATCATTTTCCATGTAAGGCAGTGATTAATTTTGAGCTACTTTTTAAAATACTCTTTTTTTCTTTTTTTCCTTTGGGAGAGTGAACATGTGCATGAGCGGGCAGGGGCCTGGAGGGAGAAGGGAAAAGAGCATCCTCAAGCAGCCTCGCCAGTGAGCTTGGAGCCTGACTTCGTCCCGGGACGCTGAGAGCTTGACAAGAGCCGAAATCAAGAGCTGGCTGCCGCACAGGCTGCCTCACCCAGGCAGCCTGAGTTAAGTTTTGTATAGGGTTTGATACTTAGATTGTGGTCCCCGGCCTCCTCGTCCTCCACCTCCTCCTCCCCTCTCCCGCTCCCTCTTCTGCTTCTCCTTCTTCTTTGCCTATGCATGTCCACTTGCTCTAGCACCATTTATTCAAAACGCTGTCACTCCTCCACTGAACGGCTTTTTACCTTTGTCAAGGCCCCATTCGACATATGGGTGTAGTTCTCTTTCTGGGTCCCTGATCTGTTCCACTTATCCATCTTTATTCTGTTCCATTGGTCTAGCTCTTCACCAACACCACGCACTTTTGATTACTGTAGACGAATATCTTGAAATGGGGTAGAAGGATTCTTCTGGTTTTCTTCTTTAGTTTTAGTTTCTCCTCTTTTTCTAGGTTCTAAAATAGAAAGATTATAGTTTTGAGACTCCTTTTCTTTTTAGAGAGAGAGAGAGAGACAGACACAGACACAGAGACAGAGACAGAGACAGAGACAGAGAAACGGAAGCGGTGCAGAAAGAGAGAGAGATGATTAAGCAGCCACCATGCCCAGCACCAGCACAATGCAGGTTCAGCCTCACTATCCCAAGGTTGACCATGACCCGAGTCAAAATCAAGAGTTGGACTAACTGACTGAGCCACCCAGATGCTCCTCCTCCTTTCTAATGTATGCATTGAGTGCTAAAAATGGAGCTCTCTGTTGATTTAGCTGTGTCCCATCAATTTTAATACGTTGTAGTTTTATTTTCCTTCGGGTCAGTGCACTGAAATTTTATCTTTTGTCTCCGATAATCTAGAAAGTTACTTTCTACGTGTTTAGATTTTGTTATGTTTCTCCCTTTGATATCTAGTTTCATTTTTAACTTTTCTTTATAAGTGTCAAAGTTTAATTCCAAGACAATGCTACATAGGGTTGCATTTTTTTCAGGTCCACAATATAGAGATTCTCTTCCGCTGCCCAACGACTGTTAGCTCCTGTTGCCAGGCACTGATTTGCGTTGGAGTCTCGGGTGCACCTCCCCCACCCCTACTCCCTTCAGCTCCTGTTGCCAGGCACTGGTTTGCTTTGGAGACGGAACCCTCGTAGGGGTTCCAAGCAGTTTCTAGTGGCCGAGAGGACACTGGTGATCAGAGACAAAGCCCCCAGGCTCTCTGGAGCCAGCTGGTGGCCATTACAATGTCTCCCCACACAGTTCTGGAGCCGCTGTGGGCTCTCCGGGAACAGCTGTGGGCTTCTGGGTTGCCGATAATCGAACGTTGGCCACATGGGCCACGAGACTCTGGGTTTGGCTGGGAGATCCTCGTGTGCACTGTGTTGCTGGTGTTCATTCCAGTAAAGTGTGGACTCCGCTTAAGAGGAAGAAAGGGGCACTGTGCCCAGAATGAAGTATCTGGAAAAGACATGGAGAAGACCGACCCGGATGCACCAGCCCATGGAGCCGTCGCATCATCGGAGCACAAGGCCAGTCCTCTCCCGCTACAGATCCTTGCTCTGGCTGCCCTGAATCAAGATGTCGGGTACTTTTCTGTGGGAGACGCTACGCAACTGCTGAAGGGAGTTCGGCAAAGGCTGTTGAAGAAGAGCCCTCACCAGCTCACCGATGAAAATCCCATCTGTGGAGCAGCCCAGGACGATGGAGAACCCCCTGCGAGGAATATGCCAGAAGACTTCAAGGACAGCCCTGATCTGCGGGGAAGTGCAGACCCTCTGTCTCAGGACATTGGCAGCTGTGGACTGAGAGGGCAGGAAGAGGCAGGGGAGGCAGGCAGGCCAGAGCTTCCTGACGGAGGTGTGCCGTGGCAGGCCCCCGCTGAGGGCCAGAGCCAACACCACACCCTCAGCCAGATCCTACTGACGGTGATGCATCTGCTAGAGCTCCTTCGAGATCATCTGGAAGGTGGGGGCTCAAGGAGGCAGGTGCAGACTGGCTCCTCCTCCACTGATCACGTGCCCCGTGGGAGCCCCCTGAATCAAGGAAAGCCATCCAGGGCACTGAAGAAGGCACGTCAGGGGAATGAAGAGCTCCCAGGAAACACAACAATCCACCAAGCTGAGCAAGTATCTTTTCACCAGCGAAACAGCCTCCTGGAAAGGGAGATTCAGAAGCTGCACCTGAAGCTCGAGGCAGAGCCTAAGCTGTGCGAAGAGCACCTCAAACACCTGGAGAGGAAGATGATGGAGGAGAAGGCACGCTGCCTGCAAGTGAAGAACGAACTCGCCAAGGTGCGCAGGAAGGTGGATGCTGCCCACTGGAACTTAGGCCTCTACAAGAAGATGGCCGAGGACCTGCACCGAGAATGGCAGAGAATCTCCTCCTTGCATGACCGAGAGCGCCTCCTGGTGGAGAACAGAAGTGAGGAGAGCCAGAAGGCTGTTCTGTGGGCAGAGAGGGAGTTCCAAAGGCTCAAGGAAGAAAACCATTGCCTCAGGCAGAAGCTGGCCAACTCTGGGCCCAAGGTCCAGCCTGTCTCCGGGGGGCCTCCTGCTCCTGCTCCTGCTCCTGCTCCAGCTCCAGCTCCTACTCCTGCTCCTGCTCTTCTGGGCACAGCCTCCAAATGCCCTCAAGGGCCACAGGCTCCCCTCAAAGCCCAGAAGCCCAAGAAGGGAGCAAGGGTGCACTGGCCAGACTCCAAGTTCTCGGGTCCCCTGCAGGTCTGATTCCCTTTCCCAGCAGCCACCAACACTCACAACCAGAGCACAAAAGCTCCTGTGCTTCCTTACCCCTTCAGCCACACCCATTGCTCCTTTGACTGGAGATCCACCCCATTCTTGAACTGATGCTACCTATTCCCTATAGCCATGTGAGAGAGCATTTTTCATTGTTAAGGACCAAAAAAATAAAACGATCAAATTGCTGATCCTACTGCGACTGAGAATTGATTGTATGAAGGGATTCTATGCCCAGCAACGAAGGGTTTTAAGTGTCCTTTACTGATCACTTAATTGTCCCAATAACCCAGTGTGTCATAGACTACTGAGGTTCAGAGAGGGGACACAACTTGCCCCAAGATCACACAGCTAGTGAATTTCAGAGCTCCCATTCCAAGCCAAGGTTGTCTAATTACCCACTGATGTGAAAATAACTACCACTCCTACCACTACGATGACTTCTGCTTCTTCATTTCTGAGAGAGAGAAAGAGCGAGGGCACACACACATGCAAGCGGGGGAGGGGCAGGGAGACAGAGATTCCTAGACAGCCTTCGACTCAAGTGCACAACCAGACGCTGGGCTGGATTTCACAGACCATGGGAACACGCCCTGAGCCAAAATCAAGAGTCAGACGTTGACCTGACTAAGCCACACAGGCACCCTTCCCTTGTGCAAGGAACTTCTAGGCAAGCTGCTGTAAGGATCCCAGAAGGGCTTGACAAAATTTTCTCATAGGTCACGTTCTAGTTTGGATGCAAGGATTATGGTGATGCCTAGCTGAGGTAAAGTCCCAGCAAAGCATGGAGGGCAGCCTTTCAGGGTCTCCAACGATTCCCTTCGTGGGTACACCTCGTTTTGTGTTCCATACTCTACCACTGGATTAGAGTCAGGAACTCCTGCCTCACTTCGAAAGGACAGAATATGGCCCGAGAGATAGATAGCATGTCCCTTCTGAGGCTCGTAGACAAAGACACTGGTCTCCTCTTGGGCTTGCTCTCGCTCCCTCACCATTGGTTTCGAGGGAAGCCGCCTGCTCCTTGTGGGCTGTATGTTGGAGAGGCCCATGTGGCAAGGAATGAATATTTCTTGCTCACCGCAATGGAGGACCTCTGGCTGCTAGGAGCCACCCGAGTGAGCACACAAGCAGATTTCCCGCCAACAAGCCTGGAGATGACTGAAGACCCACATGACATCTTGACTGCAGCCTTGTGAGAGATCCTGAGACACAGGTCCCTGGCTAGATGCACCTGGATGCCTGGCCCACGGAAACCATATGCGGTTATCAATTGGTGTTGTCGGAAGCCCTCTGGGTTGCGGAAAACATTCAAAAAAGACACAAGGGTGAAGCCACAGTTCTGGCTGCTGACCCACCCCCCTCTCCTGGGCTTGAAATTCCAGGGAAGTCAAGCGATGGTAGCAACCACTGAGAGATTAGGGTAAACAATGCCAGAAAGAGGTCCTCTATTCTGTTCTCCATGTATCTCTCTGAGAGGACATGCCCTCACCTGATCCACCCGAGCCAATAGGTGGCCCATGCAGGAGGAGACAACTGGCCGTGTGGTCCAAGTCGGCTGAGAGCACTAGACCCAGCGTCGCAGAGCCTCCTTGAAGCCAGAAAAAGAGCCCAGAAGTTCCCTGGTGTCCCTAGAGAAGGCACAGAAATTAGATGAGTTGAAAGCCTGGGACCTGGTCATTGGGCTTCTGGGCAAGAGGGGAGATGGCCTGTGGAAGGGACACTGCCTGCAACCCCTCTTGGACCAGACCCCACCTGTCTGCTTTGGGATACTGAGGATTAAGACGAGAGTGAACTAGTGTAGAAGAGATGGTGTTCTAATGTTTGGCAGGTTTAAAGCGATTGAAATCGTTGACATTCCTATTCTCCTCGTCCTCAGGACCACCATTAAGGGGAAGGGGCCTTCAAAGAAGCAAGAGGAGTTTATCACTTACAGCAGCCCTGTCAAGTGTCAATATCCAACCACTCCAGTCCCTTCCACCCCCTTGGCAGCCCCACTGCTTTCATAAGGACACAGATACATTCCCCTACAGGCTTTGGAGCAAACGTTAAGTTTTGATTTCTCTAAGATAAATGCCATAGTGCCATGACCTGCTCCTATGGCGGTAGCAAGTCTAGTTCTCAAAGAATCTGTGTGGAAGGGTTGAGCCACTCTATTGGACACCTGAAATTGATATTATACTGCATGTGAACGGGAATGTAACTCACGGCTTGGAAAAGGAAAAGAAACTCTTAACTGTTTTCAAGAGTCAGCTCTATCATTTTCCATTCCCAACTGTGATGCGGGAGTGATCCAGTCATTCCACATCCTGCCTTGCATTTGGTGGTGGGGTCTCTCTCTCCCTCTCTGGCGCATTTGGTTTGAATCACTGTGATAGGTGTGCAGTGAGAGCTCACTGGAGTTTTCATTTGAATTGCCCCAATGGCAACTTTCTATGTGGTTTCCATCTGTCTACGCTTTGGTAAAGGTGGCAGGCCCTTTACTTTTTCCCCACCCCCCTTCTATTTCCTTTTGCTAACTAGATTGCATGCTTACTTGGGGATCAAATTCTGAGTTTCCATGCTTCAGACAGGAGTCCTCTATTAGCTATGTGATTTGGACCTATTTCCTCCAAGTTGGTAGCTTGTCTTTTGGGTCTTCTTAAGGAGGTCTTTCACACGGCACAGATTTACAATTCTGATTGTTGGATAAAGTCTAATTAATCAACTTTACCTTAGGGAAAATAATTTGATGTTCGACTGGAGGATTCTGTACCTAGCTTTCCATTCTGGAAATTTTTCCCCACATTTTCCCTATAAGATTTATCATTTTCCATGTAAGGCAGTGATTAATTTTGAGCTACTTTTTAAAATACTCTTTTTTTCTTTTTTTCCTTTGGGAGAGTGAACATGTGCATGAGCGGGCAGGGGCCTGGAGGGAGAAGGGAAAAGAGCATCCTCAAGCAGCCTCGCCAGTGATCTTGGAGCCTGACTTTGTCCCGGGACGCTGAGAGCTTGACAAGAGCCGAAATCAAGAGCTGGCTGCCGCACAGGCTGCCTCACCCAGGCAGCCTGAGTTAAGTTTTGTATAGGGTTTGATACTTAGATTGTGGTCCCCGGCCTCCTCGTCCTCCACCTCCTCCTCCCCTCTCCCGCTCCCTCTTCTGCTTCTCCTTCTTCTTTGCCTATGCATGTCCACTTGCTCTAGCACCATTTATTCAAAACGCTGTCACTCCTCCACTGAACGGCTTTTTACCTTTGTCAAGGCCCCATTTGACATATGGGTGTAGTTCTCTTTCTGGGTCCCTGATCTGTTCCACTTATCCATCTTTATTCTGTTCCATTGGTCTAGCTCTTCACCAACACCACGCACTTTTGATTACTGTAGACGAATATCTTGAAATGGGGTAGAAGGATTCTTCTGGTTTTCTTCTTTAGTTTTAGTTTCTCCTCTTTTTCTAGGTTCTAAAATAGAAAGATTATAGTTTTGAGACTCCTTTTCTTTTTAGAGAGAGAGAGAGAGACAGACACAGACACAGAGACAGAGACAGAGACAGAGAAACGGAAGCGGTGCAGAAAGAGAGAGAGATGATTAAGCAGCCACCATGCCCAGCACCAGCACAATGCAGGTTCAGCCTCACTATCCCAAGGTTGACCATGACCCGAGTCAAAATCAAGAGTTGGACTAACTGACTGAGCCACCCAGATGCTCCTCCTCCTTTCTAATGTATGCATTGAGTGCTAAAAATGGAGCTCTCTGTTGATTTAGCTGTGTCCCATCAATTTTAATACGTTGTAGTTTTATTTTCCTTCGGGTCAGTGCACTGAAATTTTATCTTTTGTCTCCGATAATCTAGAAAGTTACT
This sequence comes from Mustela nivalis, assembly GCF_964662115.1. Lineage (NCBI taxonomy): Eukaryota > Metazoa > Chordata > Mammalia > Carnivora > Mustelidae > Mustela > Mustela nivalis. Next base: position 71,503,140 of record NC_139021.1, read on the forward strand.
TTCTACGTGTTTAGATTTTGTTATCTTTCTCCCTTTGATATCTAGTTTCATTTTTAACTTTTTTTTATAAGTGTCAAAGTTTAATTCCAAGACAATGCTACATAGGGTTGCATTTTTTTCAGGTACACAATATAGAGATTCTCCTCCGCTGCCCAACGACTGTTAGCTCCTGTTGCCAGGCACTGATTTGCGTTGGAGTCTCGGGTGCACCTCCCCCACCCCTACTCCCTTCAGCTCCTGTTGCCAGGCACTGGTTTGCATTGGAGACGGAACCCTCGTAGGGGTTCCAAGCAGTTTCTAGTGGCCGAGAGGACACTGGTGATCAGAGACAAAGCCCCCAGGCTCTCTGGAGCCAGCTGGTGGCCATTACAATGTCTCCCCACACAGTTCTGGAGCCGCTGTGGGCTCTCCGGGAACAGCTGTGGGCTTCTGGGTTGCCGATAATCGAACGTTGGCCACATGGGCCACGAGACTCTGGGTTTGGCTGGGAGATCCTCGTGTGCACTGTGTTGCTGGTGTTCATTCCAGTAAAGTGTGGACTCCGCTTAAGAGGAAGAAAGGGGCCCTGTGCCCAGAATGAAGTATCTGGAAAAGACATGGAGAAGACCGACCCGGATGCACCAGCCCATGGAGCCGTCGCATCATCGGAGAACAAGGCCAGTCCTCTCCCGCTACAGATCCTTGCTCTGGCTGCCCTGAATCAAGATGTCGGGTACTTTTCTGTGGGAGACGCTACGCAACTGCTGAAGGGAGTTCGGCAAAGGCTGTTGAAGAAGAGCCCTCACCAGCTCACCGATGAAAATCCCATCTGTGGAGCAGCCCAGGACGATGGAGAACCCCCTGCGAGGAATATGCCAGAAGACTTCAAGGACAGCCCTGATCTGCGGGGAAGTGCAGACCCTCTGTCTCAGGACATTGGCAGCTGTGGACTGAGAGGGCAGGAAGAGGCAGGGGAGGCAGGCAGGCCAGAGCTTCCTGACGGAGGTGTGCCGTGGCAAGCCCCCGCTGAGGGCCAGAGCCAACACCACACCCTCAGCCAGATCCTACTGACGGTGATGCATCTGCTAGAGCTCCTTCGAGATCATCTGGAAGGTGGGGGCTCAAGGAGGCAGGTGCAGACTGGCTCCTCCTCCACTGATCACGTGCCCTGTGGGAGCCCCCTGAATCAAGGAAAGCCATCCAGGGCACTGAAGAAGGCACGTCAGGGGAATGAAGAGCTCCCAGGAAACACAACAATCCACCAAGCTGAGCAAGTATCTTTTCACCAGCAAAACAGCCTCCTGGAAAGGGAGATTCAGAAGCTGCACCTGAAGCTCGAGGCAGAGCCTAAGCTGTGCGAAGAGCACCTCAAACACCTGGAGAGGAAGATGATGGAGGAGAAGGCACGCTGCCTGCAAGTGAAGAACGAACTCGCCAAGGTGCGCAGGAAGGTGGATGCTGCCCACTGGAACTTAGGCCTCTACAAGAAGATGGCCGAAGACCTGCACCAAGAATGGCAGAGAATCTCCTCCTTGCATGACCGAGAGCGCCTCCTGGTGGAGAACAGAAGTGAGGAGAGCCAGAAGGCTGTTCTGTGGGCAGAGAGGGAGTTCCAAAGGCTCAAGGAAGAAAACCATTGCCTCAGGCAGAAGCTGGCCAACTCTGGGCCCAAGGTCCAGCCTGTCTCCGGGGGGCCTCCTGCTCCTGCTCCAGCTCCAGCTCCAGCTCCTGCTCCTGCTCTTCTGGGCACAGCCTCCAAATGCCCTCAAGGGCCACAGGCTCCCCTCAAAGCCCAGAAGCCCAAGAAGGGAGCAAGGGTGCACTGGCCAGACTCCAAGTTCTCGGGTCCCCTGCAGGTCTGATTCCCTTTCCCAGCAGCCACCGACACTCACAACCAGAGCACAAAAGCTCCTGTGCTTCCTTACCCCTTCAGCCACACCCATTGCTCCTTTGACTGGAGATCCACCCCATTCTTGAACTGATGCTACCTATTCCCTATAGCCATGTGAGAGAGCATTTTTCATTGTTAAGGACCAAAAAAATAAAACGATCAAATTGCTGATCCTACTGCGACTGAGAATTGATTGTATGAAGGGATTCTATGCCAAGCAACGAAGGGTTTTAAGTGTCCTTTACTGATCACTTAATTGTCCCAATAACCCAGTGTGTCATAGACTACTGAGGTTCAGAGAGGGGACACAACTTGCCCCAAGATCACACAGCTAGTGAATTTCAGAGCTCCCATTCCAAGCCAAGGTTGTCTAATTACCCACTGATGTGAAAATAACTACCACTCCTACCACTACGATGACTTCTGCTTCTTCATTTCTGAGAGAGAGAAAGAGCGAGGGCACACACACATGCAAGCGGGGGAGGGGCAGGGAGACAGAGATTCCTAGACAGCCTTCGACTCAAGTGCACAACCAGACGCTGGGCTGGATTTCACAGACCATGGGAACACGCCCTGAGCCAAAATCAAGAGTCAGACGTTGACCTGACTAAGCCACACAGGCACCCTTCCCTTGTGCAAGGAACTTCTAGGCAAGCTGCTGTAAGGATCCCAGAAGGGCTTGACAAAATTTTCTCATAGGTCACGTTCTAGTTTGGATGCAAGGATTATGGTGATGCCTAGCTGAGGTAAAGTCCCAGCAAAGCATGGAGGGCAGCCTTTCAGGGTCTCCAACGATTCCCTTCGTGGGTACACCTCGTTTTGTGTTCCATACTCTACCACTGGATTAGAGTCAGGAACTCCTGCCTCACTTCGAAAGGACAGAATATGGCCCGAGAGATAGATAGCATGTCCCTTCTGAGGCTCGTAGACAAAGACACTGGTCTCCTCTTGGGCTTGCTCTCGCTCCCTCACCATTGGTTTCGAGGGAAGCCGCCTGCTCCTTGTGGGCTGTATGATGGAGAGGCCCATGTGGCAAGGAATGAATATTTCTTGCTCACCGCAATGGAGGACCTCTGGCTGCTAGGAGCCACCCGAGTGAGCACACAAGCAGATTTCCCGCCAACAAGCCTGGAGATGACTGAAGACCCACATGACATCTTGACTGCAGCCTTGTGAGAGATCCTGAGACACAGGTCCCTGGCTAGATGCACCTGGATGCCTGGCCCACGGAAACCATATGCGGTTATCAATTGGTGTTGTCGGAAGCCCTCTGGGTTGCGGAAAACATTCAAAAAAGACACAAGGGTGAAGCCACAGTTCTGGCTGCTGACCCACCCCCCTCTCCTGGGCTTGAAATTCCAGGGAAGTCAAGCGATGGTAGCAACCACTGAGAGATTAGGGTAAACAATGCCAGAAAGAGGTCCTCTATTCTGTTCTCCATGTATCTCTCTGAGAGGACATGCCCTCACCTGATCCACCCGAGCCAATAGGTGGCCCATGCAGGAGGAGACAACTGGCCGTGTGGTCCAAGTCGGCTGAGAGCACTAGACCCAGCGTCGCAGAGCCTCCTTGAAGCCAGAAAAAGAGCCCAGAAGTTCCCTGGTGTCCCTAGAGAAGGCACAGAAATTAGATGAGTTGAAAGCCTGGGACCTGGTCATTGGGCTTCTGGGCAAGAGGGGAGATGGCCTGTGGAAGGGACACTGCCTGCAACCCCTCTTGGACCAGACCCCACCTGTCTGCTTTGGGATACTGAGGATTAAGACGAGAGTGAACTAGTGTAGAAGAGATGGTGTTCTAATGCTTGGCAGGTTTAAAGCGATTGAAATCGTTGACATTCCTATTCTCCTCGTCCTCAGGACCACCATTAAGGGGAAGGGGCCTTCAAAGAAGCAAGAGGAGTTTATCACTTACAGCAGCCCTGTCAAGTGTCAATATCCAACCACTCCAGTCCCTTCCACCCCCTTGGCAGCCCCACTGCTTTCATAAGGACACAGATACATTCCCCTACAGGCTTTGGAGCAAACGTTAAGTTTTGATTTCTCTAAGATAAATGCCATAGTGCCATGACCTGCTCCTATGGCGGTAGCAAGTCTAGTTCTCAAAGAATCTGTGTGGAAGGGTTGAGCCACTCTATTGGACACCTGAAATTGATATTATACTGCATGTGAACGGGAATGTAACTCACGGCTTGGAAAAGGAAAAGAAACTCTTAACTGTTTTCAAGAGTCAGCTCTATCATTTTCCATTCCCAACTGTGATGCGGGAGTGATCCAGTCATTCCACATCCTGCCTTGCATTTGGTGGTGGGGTCTCTCTCTCCCTCTCTGGCGCATTTGGTTTGAATCACTGTGATAGGTGTGCAGTGAGAGCTCACTGGAGTTTTCATTTGAATTGCCCCAATGGCAACTTTCTATGTGGTTTCCATCTGTCTACGCTTTGGTAAAGGTGGCAGGCCCTTTACTTTTTCCCCACCCCCCTTCTATTTCCTTTTGCTAACTAGATTGCATGCTTACTTGGGGATCAAATTCTGAGTTTCCATGCTTCAGACAGGAGTCCTCTATTAGCTATGTGATTTGGACCTATTTCCTCCAAGTTGGTAGCTTGTCTTTTGGGTCTTCTTAAGGAGGTCTTTCACACGGCACAGATTTACAATTCTGATTGTTGGATAAAGTCTAATTAATCAACTTTACCTTAGGGAAAATAATTTGATGTTCGACTGGAGGATTCTGTACCTAGCTTTCCATTCTGGAAATTTTTCCCCACATTTTCCCTATAAGATTTATCATTTTCCATGTAAGGCAGTGATTAATTTTGAGCTACTTTTTAAAATACTCTTTTTTTCTTTTTTTCCTTTGGGAGAGTGAACATGTGCATGAGCGGGCAGGGGCCTGGAGGGAGAAGGGAAAAGAGCATCCTCAAGCAGCCTCGCCAGTGAGCTTGGAGCCTGACTTTGTCCCGGGACGCTGAGAGCTTGACAAGAGCCGAAATCAAGAGCTGGCTGCCGCACAGGCTGCCTCACCCAGGCAGCCTGAGTTAAGTTTTGTATAGGGTTTGATACTTAGATTGTGGTCCCCGGCCTCCTCGTCCTCCACCTCCTCCTCCCCTCTCCCGCTCCCTCTTCTGCTTCTCCTTCTTCTTTGCCTATGCATGTCCACTTGCTCTAGCACCATTTATTCAAAATGCTGTCACTCCTCCACTGAACGGCTTTTTACCTTTATCAAGGCCCCATTCGACATATGGGTGTAGTTCTCTTTCTGGGTCCCTGATTCTGTTCAACTTATCCATCTTTATTCTGTTCCATTGGTCTAGCTCTTCACCAACACCACGCACTTTTGATTACTGTAGACGAATATCTTGAAATGGGGTAGAAGGATTCTTCTGGTTTTCTTCTTTAGTTTTAGTTTCTCCTCTTTTTCTAGGTTCTAAAATAGAAAGATTATAGTTTTGAGACTCCTTTCCTTTTTAGAGAGAGAGAGAGAGATAGACACAGAGACAGAGACAGAGACAGAGACAGAGAAACAGAAGCGGTGCAGAAAGAGAGAGAGATGATTAAGCAGCCACCATGCCCAGCACCAGCACAATGCAGGTTCAGCCTCATTATCCCAAGGTTGACCATGACCCGAGTCAAAATCAAGAGTTGGACTAACTGACTGAGCCACCCAGATGCTCCTCCTCCTTTCTAATGTATGCATTGAGTGCTAAAAATTGAGCTCTCTGTTGATTTAGCTGTGTCCCATCAATTTTAATACGTTGTAGTTTTATTTTCCTTCGGGTCAGTGCACTGAAATTTTATCTTTTGTCTCCGATAATCTAGAAAGTTACTTTCTACGTGTTTAGATTTTGTTATCTTTCTCCCTTTGATATCTAGTTTCATTTTTAACTTTTTTTTATAAGTGTCAAAGTTTAATTCCAAGACAATGCTACATAGGGTTGCATTTTTTTCAGGTCCACAATATAGATATTCTCCTCCGCTGCCCAACGACTGTTAGCTCCTGTTGCCAGGCACTGATTTGCGTTGGAGTCTCGGGTGCACCTCCCCCACCCCTACTCCCTTCAGCTCCTGTTGCCAGGCACTGGTTTGCATTGGAGACGGAACCCTCGTAGGGGTTCCAAGCAGTTTCTAGTGGCCGAGAGGACACTGGTGATCAGAGACAAAGCCCCCAGTCTCTCTGGAGCCAGCTGGTGGCCATTACAATGTCTCCCCACACAGTTCTGGAGCCGCTGTGGGCTCTCCGGGAACAGCTGTGGGCTTCTGGGTTGCCGATAATCGAACGTTGGCCACATGGGCCACGAGACTCTGGGTTTGGCTGGGAGATCCTCGTGTGCACTGTGTTGCTGGTGTTCATTCCAGTAAAGTGTGGACTCCGCTTAAGAGGAAGAAAGGGGCCCTGTGCCCAGAATGAAGTATCTGGAAAAGACATGGAGAAGACCGACCCGGATGCACCAGCCCATGGAGCCGTCGCATCATCGGAGCACAAGGCCAGTCCTCTCCCGCTACAGATCCTTGCTCTGGCTGCCCTGAATCAAGATGTCGGGTACTTTTCTGTGGGAGACGCTACGCAACTGCTGAAGGGAGTTCGGCAAAGGCTGTTGAAGAAGAGCCCTCACCAGCTCACCGATGAAAATCCCATCTGTGGAGCAGCCCAGGACGATGGAGAACCCCCTGCGAGGAATATGCCAGAAGACTTCAAGGACAGCCCTGATCTGCGGGGAAGTGCAGACCCTCTGTCTCAGGACATTGGCAGCTGTGGACTGAGAGGGCAGGAAGAGGCAGGGGAGGCAGGCAGGCCAGAGCTTCCTGACGGAGGTGTGCCGTGGCAGGCCCCCGCTGAGGGCCAGAGCCAACACCACACCCTCAGCCAGATCCTACTGACGGTGATGCATCTGCTAGAGCTCCTTCGAGATCATCTGGAAGGTGGGGGCTCAAGGAGGCAGGTGCAGACTGGCTCCTCCTCCACTGATCACGTGCCCCGTGGGAGCCCCCTGAATCAAGGAAAGCCATCCAGGGCACTGAAGAAGGCACGTCAGGGGAATGAAGAGCTCCCAGGAAACACAACAATCCACCAAGCTGAGCAAGTATCTTTTCACCAGCGAAACAGCCTCCTGGAAAGGGAGATTCAGAAGCTGCACCTGAAGCTCGAGGCAGAGCCTAAGCTGTGCGAAGAGCACCTCAAACACCTGGAGAGGAAGATGATGGAGGAGAAGGCACGCTGCCTGCAAGTGAAGAACGAACTCGCCAAGGTGCGCAGGAAGGTGGATGCTGCCCACTGGAACTTAGGCCTCTACAAGAAGATGGCCGACGACCTGCACCAAGAATGGCAGAGAATCTCCTCCTTGCATGACCGAGAGCGCCTCCTGGTGGAGAACAGAAGTGAGGAGAGCCAGAAGGCTGTTCTGTGGGCAGAGAGGGAGTTCCAAAGGCTCAAGGAAGAAAACCATTGCCTCAGGCAGAAGCTGGCCAACTCTGGGCCCAAGGTCCAGCCTGTCTCCGGGGGGCCTCCTGCTCCTGCTCCAGCTCCAGCTCCTACTCCTGCTCCTGCTCTTCTGGGCACAGCCTCCAAATGCCCTCAAGGGCCACAGGCTCCCCTCAAAGCCCAGAAGCCCAAGAAGGGAGCAAGGGTGCACTGGCCAGACTCCAAGTTCTCGGGTCCCCTGCAGGTCTGATTCCCTTTCCCAGCAGCCACCGACACTCACAACCAGAGCACAAAAGCTCCTGTGCTTCCTTACCCCTTCAGCCACACCCATTGCTCCTTTGACTGGAGATCCACCCCATTCTTGAACTGATGCTACCTATTCCCTATAGCCATGTGAGAGAGCATTTTTCATTGTTAAGGACCAAAAAAATAAAACGATCAAATTGCTGATCCTACTGCGACTGAGAATTGATTGTATGAAGGGATTCTATGCCAAGCAACGAAGGGTTTTAAGTGTCCTTTACTGATCACTTAATTGTCCCAATAACCCAGTGTGTCATAGACTACTGAGGTTCAGAGAGGGGACACAACTTGCCCCAAGATCACACAGCTAGTGAATTTCAGAGCTCCCATTCCAAGCCAAGGTTGTCTAATTACCCACTGATGTGAAAATAACTACCACTCCTACCACTACGATGACTTCTGCTTCTTCATTTCTGAGAGAGAGAAAGAGCGAGGGCACACACACATGCAAGCGGGGGAGGGGCAGGGAGACAGAGATTCCTAGACAGCCTTCGACTCAAGTGCACAACCAGACGCTGGGCTGGATTTCACAGACCATGGGAACACGCCCTGAGCCAAAATCAAGAGTCAGACGTTGACCTGACTAAGCCACACAGGCACCCTTCCCTTGTGCAAGGAACTTCTAGGCAAGCTGCTGTAAGGATCCCAGAAGGGCTTGACAAAATTTTCTCATAGGTCACGTTCTAGTTTGGATGCAAGGATTATGGTGATGCCTAGCTGAGGTAAAGTCCCAGCAAAGCATGGAGGGCAGCCTTTCAGGGTCTCCAACGATTCCCTTCGTGGGTACACCTCGTTTTGTGTTCCATACTCTCCCACTGGATTAGAGTCAGGAACTCCTGCCTCACTTCGAAAGGACAGAATATGGCCCGAGAGATAGATAGCATGTCCCTTCTGAGGCTCGTAGACAAAGACACTGGTCTCCTCTTGGGCTTGCTCTCGCTCCCTCACCATTGGTTTCGAGGGAAGCCGCCTGCTCCTTGTGGGCTGTATGTTGGAGAGGCCCATGTGGCAAGGAATGAATATTTCTTGCTCACCGCAATGGAGGACCTCTGGCTGCTAGGAGCCACCCGAGTGAGCACACAAGCAGATTTCCCGCCAACAAGCCTGGAGATGACTGAAGACCCACATGACATCTTGACTGCAGCCTTGTGAGAGATCCTGAGACACAGGTCCCTGGCTAGATGCACCTGGATGCCTGGCCCACGGAAACCATATGCGGTTATCAATTGGTGTTGTCGGAAGCCCTCTGGGTTGCGGAAAACATTCAAAAAAGACACAAGGGTGAAGCCACAGTTCTGGCTGCTGACCCACCCCCCTCTCCTGGGCTTGAAATTCCAGGGAAGTCAAGCGATGGTAGCAACCACTGAGAGATTAGGGTAAACAATGCCAGAAAGAGGTCCTCTATTCTGTTCTCCATGTATCTCTCTGAGAGGACATGCCCTCACCTGATCCACCCGAGCCAATAGGTGGCCCATGCAGGAGGAGACAACTGGCCGTGTGGTCCAAGTCGGCTGAGAGCACTAGACCCAGCGTCGCAGAGCCTCCTTGAAGCCAGAAAAAGAGCCCAGATGTTCCCTGGTGTCCCTAGAGAAGGCACAGAAATTAGATGAGTTGAAAGCCTAGGACCTGGTCATTGGGCTTCTGGGCAAGAGGGGAGATGGCCTGTGGAAGGGACACTGCCTGCAACCCCTCTTGGACCAGACCCCACCTGTCTGCTTTGGCATACTGAGGATTAAGACGAGAGTGAACTAGTGTAGAAGAGATGGTGTTCTAATGCTTGGCAGGTTTAAAGCGATTGAAATCGTTGACATTCCTATTCTCCTCGTCCTCAGGACCACCATTAAGGGGAAGGGGCCTTCAAAGAAGCAAGAGGAGTTTATCACTTACAGCAGCCCTGTCAAGTGTCAATATCCAACCACTCCAGTCCCTTCCACCCCCTTGGCAGCCCCACTGCTTTCATAAGGACACAGATACATTCCCCTACAGGCTTTGGAGCAAACGTTAAGTTTTGATTTCTCTAAGATAAATGCCATAGTGCCATGACCTGCTCCTATGGCGGTAGCAAGTCTAGTTCTCAAAGAATCTGTGTGGAAGGGTTGAGCCACTCCATTGGACACCTGAAATTGATATTATACTGCATGTGAACGGGAATGTAACTCACGGCTTGGAAAAGGAAAAGAAACTCTTAACTGTTTTCAAGAGTCAGCTCTATCATTTTCCATTCCCAACTGTGATGCGGGAGTGATCCAGTCATTCCACATCCTGCCTTGCATTTGGTGGTGGGGTCTCTCTCTCCCTCTCTGGCGCATTCGGTTTGAATCACTGTGATAGGTGTGCAGTGAGAGCTCACTGGAGTTTTCATTTGAATTGCCCCAATGGCAACTTTCTATGTGGTTTCCATCTGTCTACGCTTTGGTAAAGGTGGCAGGCCCTTTACTTTTTCCCCACCCCCCTTCTATTTCCTTTTGCTAACTAGATTGCATGCTTACTTGGGGATCAAATTCTGAGTTTCCATGCTTCAGACAGGAGTCCTCTATTAGCTATGTGATTTGGACCTATTTCCTCCAAGTTGGTAGCTTGTCTTTTGGGTCTTCTTAAGGAGGTCTTTCACACGGCACAGATTTACAATTCTGATTGTTGGATAAAGTCTAATTAATCAACTTCACCTTAGGGAAAATAATTTGATGTTCGACGGGAGGATTCTGTACCTAGCTTTCCATTCTGGAAATTTTTCCCCACATTTTCCCTATAAGATTTATCATTTTCCATGTAAGGCAGTGATTAATTTTGAGCTACTTTTTAAAATACTCTTTTTTTCTTTTTTTCCTTTGGGAGAGTGAACATGTGCATGAGCGGGCAGGGGCCTGGAGGGAGAAGGGAAAAGAGCATCCTCAAGCAGCCTCGCCAGTGAGCTTGGAGCCTGACTTTGTCCCAGGACGCTGAGAGCTTGACAAGAGCCGAAATCAAGAGCTGGCTGCCGCACAGGCTGCCTCACCCAGGCAGCCTGAGTTAAGTTTTGTATAGAGTTTGATACTTAGATTGTGGTCCCCGGCCTCCTCGTCCTCCACCTCCTCCTCCCCTCTCCCGCTCCCTCTTCTGCTTCTCCTTCTTCTTTGCCTATGCATGTCCACTTGCTCTAGCACCATTTATTCAAAATGCTGTCACTCCTCCACTGAACGGCTTTTTACCTTTGTCAAGGCCCCATTCGACATATGGGTGTAGTTCTCTTTCTGGGTCCCTGATTCTGTTCCACTTATCCATCTTTATTCTGTTCCATTGGTCTAGCTCTTCACCAACACCACGCACTTTTGATTACTGTAGACGAATATCTTGAAATGGGGTAGAAGGATTCTTCTGGTTTTCTTCTTTAGTTTTAGTTTCTCCTCTTTTTCTAGGTTCTAAAATAGAAAGATTATAGTTTTGAGACTCCTTTCCTTTTTAGAGAGAGAGAGAGAGATAGACACAGAGACAGAGACAGAGACAGAGACAGAGAAACAGAAGCGGTGCAGAAAGAGAGAGAGATGATTAAGCAGCCACCATGCCCAGCACCAGCACAATGCAGGTTCAGCCTCATTATCCCAAGGTTGACCATGACCCGAGTCAAAATCAAGAGTTGGACTAACTGACTGAGCCACCCAGATGCTCCTCCTCCTTTCTAATGTATGCATTGAGTGCTAAAAATGGAGCTCTCTGTTGATTTAGCTGTGTCCCATCAATTTTAATACGTTGTAGTTTTATTTTCCTTCGGGTCAGTGCACTGAAATTTTATCTTTTGTCTCCGATAATCTAGAAAGTTACTTTCTACGTGTTTAGATTTTGTTATCTTTCTCCCTTTGATATCTAGTTTCATTTTTAACTTTTTTTTATAAGTGTCAAAGTTAAATTCCAAGACAATGCTACATAGGGTTGCATTTTTTTCAGGTCCACAATATAGAGATTCTCCTCCGCTGCCCAACGACTGTTAGCTCCTGTTGCCAGGCACTGATTTGCATTGGAGTCTCGGGTGCACCTGCCCCACCCCTACTCCCTTCAGCTCCTGTTGCCAGGCACTGGTTTGCATTGGAGACGGAACCCTCGTAGGGGTTCCAAGCAGTTTCTAGTGGCCGAGAGGACACTGGTGATCAGAGACAAAGCCCCCAGGCTCTCTGGAGCCAGCTGGTGGCCATTACAATGTCTCCCCACACAGTTCTGGAGCCGCTGTGGGCTCTCCGGGAACAGCTGTGGGCTTCTGGGTTGCCGATAATCGAACGTTGGCCACATGGGCCACGAGACTCTGGGTTTGGCTGGGAGATCCTCGTGTGCACTGTGTTGCTGGTGTTCATTCCAGTAAAGTGTGGACTCCGCTTAAGAGGAAGAAAGGGGCCCTGTGCCCAGAATGAAGTATCTGGAAAAGACATGGAGAAGACCGACCCGGATGCACCAGCCCATGGAGCCGTCGCATCATCGGAGAACAAGGCCAGTCCTCTCCCGCTACAGATCCTTGCTCTGGCTGCCCTGAATCAAGATGTCGGGTACTTTTCTGTGGGAGACGCTACGCAACTGCTGAAGGGAGTTCGGCAAAGGCTGTTGAAGAAGAGCCCTCACCAGCTCACCGATGAAAATCCCATCTGTGGAGCAGCCCAGGACGATGGAGAACCCCCTGCGAGGAATATGCCAGAAGACTTCAAGGACAGCCCTGATCTGCGGGGAAGTGCAGACCCTCTGTCTCAGGACATTGGCAGCTGTGGACTGAGAGGGCAGGAAGAGGCAGGGGAGGCAGGCAGGCCAGAGCTTCCTGACGGAGGTGTGCCGTGGCAGGCCCCCGCTGAGGGCCAGAGCCAACACCACACCCTCAGCCAGATCCTACTGACGGTGATGCATCTGCTAGAGCTCCTTCGAGATCATCTGGAAGGTGGGGGCTCAAGGAGGCAGGTGCAGACTGGCTCCTCCTCCACTGATCACGTGCCCCGTGGGAGCCCCCTGAATCAAGGAAAGCCATCCAGGGCACTGAAGAAGGCACGTCAGGGGAATGAAGAGCTCCCAGGAAACACAACAATCCACCAAGCTGAGCAAGTATCTTTTCACCAGCGATACAGCCTCCTGGAAAGGGAGATTCAGAAGCTGCACCTGAAGCTCGAGGCAGAGCCTAAGCTGTGCGAAGAGCACCTCAAACACCTGGAGAGGAAGATGATGGAGGAGAAGGCACGCTGCCTGCAAGTGAAGAACGAACTCGCCAAGGTGCGCAGGAAGGTGGATGCTGCCCACTGGAACTTAGGCCTCTACAAGAAGATGGCCGATGACCTGCACCAAGAATGGCAGAGAATCTCCTCCTTGCATGACCGAGAGCGCCTCCTGGTGGAGAACAGAAGTGAGGAGAGCCAGAAGGCTGTTCTGTGGGCAGAGAGGGAGTTCCAAAGGCTCAAGGAAGAAAACCATTGCCTCAGGCAGAAGCTGGCCAACTCTGGGCCCAAGGTCCAGCCTGTCTCCGGGGGGCCTCCTGCTCCTGCTCCTGCTCCTGCTCCAACTCCAGCTCCTACTCCTGCTCCTGCTCTTCTGGGCACAGCCTCCAAATGCCCTCAAGGGCCACAGGCTCCCCTCAAAGCCCAGAAGCCCAAGAAGGGAGCAAGGGTGCACTGGCCAGACTCCAAGTTCTCGGGTCCCCTGCAGGTCTGATTCCCTTTCCCAACAGCCACCGACACTCACAACCAGAGCACAAAAGCTCCTGTGCTTCCTTACCCCTTCAGCCACACCCATTGCTCCTTTGACTGGAGATCCACCCCATTCTTGAACTGATGCTACCTATTCCCTATAGCCATGTGAGAGAGCATTTTTCATTGTTAAGGACCAAAAAAATAAAACGATCAAATTGCTGATCCTACTGCGACTGAGAATTGATTGTACGAAGGGATTCTATGCCAAGCAACGAAGGGTTTTAAGTGTCCTTTACTGATCACTTAATTGTCCCAATAACCCAGTGTGTCATAGACTACTGAGGTTCAGAGAGGGGACACAACTTGCCCCAAGATCACACAGCTAGTGAATTTCAGAGCTCCCATTCCAAGCCAAGGTTGTCTAATTACCCACTGATGTGAAAATAACTACCACTCCTACCACTACGATGACTTCTGCTTCTTCATTTCTGAGAGAGAGAAAGAGCGAGGGCACACACACATGCAAGCGGGGGAGGGGCAGGGAGACAGAGATTCCTAGACAGCCTTCGACTCAAGTGCACAACCAGACGCTGGGCTGGATTTCACAGACCATGGGACCACGCCCTGAGCCAAAATCAAGAGTCAGACGTTGACCTGACTAAGCCACACAGGCACCCTTCCCTTGTGCAAGGAACTTCTAGGCAAGCTGCTGTAAGGATCCCAGAAGGGCTTGACAAAATTTTCTCATAGGTCACGTTCTAGTTTGGATGCAAGGATTATGGTGATGCCTAGCTGAGGTAAAGTCCCAGCAAAGCATGGAGGGCAGCCTTTCAGGGTCTCCAACGATTCCCTTCGTGGGTACACCTCGTTTTGTGTTCCATACTCTACCACTGGATTAGAGTCAGGAACTCCTGCCTCACTTCGAAAGGACAGAATATGGCCCGAGAGATAGATAGCATGTCCCTTCTGAGGCTCGTAGACAAAGACACTGGTCTCCTCTTGGGCTTGCTCTCGCTCCCTCACCATTGGTTTCGAGGGAAGCCGCCTGCTCCTTGTGGGCTGTATGATGGAGAGGCCCATGTGGCAAGGAATGAATATTTCTTGCTCACCGCAATGGAGGACCTCTGGCTGCTAGGAGCCACCCGAGTGAGCACACAAGCAGATTTCCCGCCAACAAGCCTGGAGATGACTGAAGACCCACATGACATCTTGACTGCAGCCTTGTGAGAGATCCTGAGACACAGGTCCCTGGCTAGATGCACCTGGATGCCTGGCCCACGGAAACCATATGCGGTTATCAATTGGTGTTGTCGGAAGCCCTCTGGGTTGCGGAAAACATTCAAAAAAGACACAAGGGTGAAGCCACAGTTCTGGCTGCTGACCCACCCCCCTCTCCTGGGCTTGAAATTCCAGGGAAGTCAAGCGATGGTAGCAACCACTGAGAGATTAGGGTAAACAATGCCAGAAAGAGGTCCTCTATTCTGTTCTCCATGTATCTCTCTGAGAGGACATGCCCTCACCTGATCCACCCGAGCCAATAGGTGGCCCATGCAGGAGGAGACAACTGGCCGTGTGGTCCACGTCGGCTGAGAGCACTAGACCCAGCGTCGCAGAGCCTCCTTGAAGCCAGAAAAAGAGCCCAGAAGTTCCCTGGTGTCCCTAGAGAAGGCACAGAAATTAGATGAGTTGAAAGCCTGGGACCTGGTCATTGGGCTTCTGGGCAAGAGGGGAGATGGCCTGTGGAAGGGACACTGCCTGCAACCCCTCTTGGACCAGACCCCACCTGTCTGCTTTGGGATACTGAGGATTAAGACGAGAGTGAACTAGTGTAGAAGAGATGGTGTTCTAATGCTTGGCAGGTTTAAAGCGATTGAAATCGTTGACATTCCTATTCTCCTCGTCCTCAGGACCACCATTAAGGGGAAGGGGCCTTCAAAGAAGCAAGAGGAGTTTATCACTTACAGCAGCCCTGTCAAGTGTCAATATCCAAGCACTCCAGTCCCTTCCACCCCCTTGGCAGCCCCACTGCTTTCATAAGGACACAGATACATTCCCCTACAGGCTTTGGAGCAAACGTTAAGTTTTGATTTCTCTAAGATAAATGCCATAGTGCCATGACCTGCTCCTATGGCGGTAGCAAGTCTAGTTCTCAAAGAATCTGTGTGGAAGGGTTGAGCCACTCTATTGGACACCTGAAATTGATATTATACTGCATGTGAACGGGAATGTAACTCACGGCTTGGAAAAGGAAAAGAAACTCTTAACTGTTTTCAAGAGCCAGCTCTATCATTTTCCATTCCCAACTGTGATGCGGGAGTGATCCAGTCATTCCACATCCTGCCTTGCATTTGGTGGTGGGGTCTCTCTCTCCCTCTCTGGCGCATTCGGTTTGAATCACTGTGATAGGTGTGCAGTGAGAGCTCACTGGAGTTTTCATTTGAATTGCCCCAATGGCAACTTTCTATGTGGTTTCCATCTGTCTACGCTTTGGTAAAGGTGGCAGGCCCTTTACTTTTTCCCCACCCCCCTTCTATTTCCTTTTGCTAACTAGATTGCATGCTTACTTGGGGATCAAATTCTGAGTTTCCATGCTTCAGACAGGAGTCCTCTATTAGCTATGTGATTTGGACCTATTTCCTCCAAGTTGGTAGCTTGTCTTTTGGGTCTTCTTAAGGAGGTCTTTCACACGGCACAGATTTACAATTCTGATTGTTGGATAAAGTCTAATTAATCAACTTTACCTTAGGGAAAATAATTTGATGTTCGACTGGAGGATTCTGTACCTAGCTTTCCATTCTGGAAATTTTCCCCCACATTTTCCCTATAAGATTTATCATTTTCCATGTAAGGCAGTGATTAATTTTGAGCTACTTTTTAAAATACTCTTTTTTTCTTTTTTTCCTTTGGGAGAGTGAACATGTGCATGAGCGGGCAGGGGCCTGGAGGGAGAAGGGAAAAGAGCATCCTCAAGCAGCCTCGCCAGTGAGCTTGGAGCCTGACTTTGTCCCGGGACGCTGAGAGCTTGACAAGAGCCGAAATCAAGAGCTGGCTGCCGCACAGGCTGCCTCACCCAGGCAGCCTGAGTTAAGTTTTGTATAGGGTTTGATACTTAGATTGTGGTCCCCGGCCTCCTCGTCCTCCACCTCCTCCTCCCCTCTCCCGCTCCCTCTTCTGCTTCTCCTTCTTCTTTGCCTATGCATGTCCACTTGCTCTAGCACCATTTATTCAAAACGCTGTCACTCCTCCACTGAACGGCTTTTTACCTTTGTCAAGGCCCCATTCGACATATGGGTGTAGTTCTCTTTCTGGGTCCCTGATTCTGTTCCACTTATCCATCTTTATTCTGTTCCATTGGTCTAGCTCTTCACCAACACCACGCACTTTTGATTACTGTAGACGAATATCTTGAAATGGGGTAGAAGGATTCTTCTGGTTTTCTTCTTTAGTTTTAGTTTCTCCTCTTTTTCTAGGTTCTAAAATAGAAAGATTATAGTTTTGAGACTCCTTTCCTTTTTAGAGAGAGAGAGAGAGATAGACACAGAGACAGAGACAGAGACAGAGACAGAGAAACGGAAGCGGTGCAGAAAGAGAGAGAGATGATTAAGCAGCCACCATGCCCAGCACCAGCACAATGCAGGTTCAGCCTCACTATCCCAAGGTTGACCATGACCCGAGTCAAAATCAAGAGTTGGACTAACTGACTGAGCCACCCAGATGCTCCTCCTCCTTTCTAATGTATGCATTGAGTGCTAAAAATGGAGCTCTCTGTTGATATAGCTGTGTCCCATCAATTTTAATACGTTGTAGTTTTATTTTCCTTCGGGTCAGTGCACTGAAATTTTATCTTTTGTCTCCGATAATCTAGAAAGTTACTTTCTACGTGTTTAGATTTTGTTATCTTTCTCCCTTTGATATCTAGTTTCATTTTTAACTTTTTTTTATAAGTGTCAAAGTTTAATTCCAAGACAATGCTACATAGGGTTGCATTTTTTTCAGGTCCACAATATAGAGATTCTCCTCCGCTGCCCAAGGACTGTTAGCTCCTGTTGCCAGGCACTGATTTGCGTTGGAGTCTCGGGTGCACCTCCCCCACCCCTACTCCCTTCAGCTCCTGTTGTTGCCAGGCACTGGTTTGCATTGGAGACGGAACCCTCGTAGGGGTTCCAAGCAGTTTCTAGTGGCCGAGAGGACACTGGTGATCAGAGACAAAGCCCCCAGGCTCTCTGGAGCCAGCTGGTGGCCATTACAATGTCTCCCCACACAGTTCTGGAGCCGCTGTGGGCTCTCCGGGAACAGCTGTGGGCTTCTGGGTTGCCGATAATCGAACGTTGGCCACATGGGCCACGAGACTCTGGGTTTGGCTGGGAGATCCTCGTGTGCACTGTGTTGCTGGTGTTCATTCCAGTAAAGTGTGGACTCCGCTTAAGAGGAAGAAAGGGGCCCTGTGCCCAGAATGAAGTATCTGGAAAAGACATGGAGAAGACCGACCCGGATGCACCAGCCCATGGAGCCGTCGCATCATCGGAGCACAAGGCCAGTCCTCTCCCGCTACAGATCCTTGCTCTGGCTGCCCTGAATCAAGATGTCGGGTACTTTTCTGTGGGAGACGCTACGCAACTGCTGAAGGGAGTTCGGCAAAGGCTGTTGAAGAAGAGCCCTCACCAGCTCACCGATGAAAATCCCATCTGTGGAGCAGCCCAGGACGATGGAGAACCCCCTGCGAGGAATATGCCAGAAGACTTCAAGGACAGCCCTGATCTGCGGGGAAGTGCAGACCCTCTGTCTCAGGACATTGGCAGCTGTGGACTGAGAGGGCAGGAAGAGGCAGGGGAGGCAGGCAGGCCAGAGCTTCCTGACGGAGGTGTGCCGTGGCAGGCCCCCGCTGAGGGCCAGAGCCAACACCACACCCTCAGCCAGATCCTACTGACGGTGATGCATCTGCTAGAGCTCCTTCGAGATCATCTGGAAGGTGGGGGCTCAAGGAGGCAGGTGCAGACTGGCTCCTCCTCCACTGATCACGTGCCCCGTGGGAGCCCCCTGAATCAAGGAAAGCCATCCAGGGCACTGAAGAAGGCACGTCAGGGGAATGAAGAGCTCCCAGGAAACACAACAATCCACCAAGCTGAGCAAGTATCTTTTCACCAGCGAAACAGCCTCCTGGAAAGGGAGATTCAGAAGCTGCACCTGAAGCTCGAGGCAGA
Source organism: Mustela nivalis (assembly GCF_964662115.1). Lineage (NCBI taxonomy): Eukaryota > Metazoa > Chordata > Mammalia > Carnivora > Mustelidae > Mustela > Mustela nivalis. Next base: position 71,521,558 of record NC_139021.1, read on the forward strand.
GCCTAAGCTGTGCGAAGAGCACCTCAAACACCTGGAGAGGAAGATGATGGAGGAGAAGGCACGCTGCCTGCAAGTGAAGAACGAACTCGCCAAGGTGCGCAGGAAGGTGGATGCTGCCCACTGGAACTTAGGCCTCTACAAGAAGATGGCCGACGACCTGCACCGAGAATGGCAGAGAATCTCCTCCTTGCATGACCGAGAGCGCCTCCTGGTGGAGAACAGAAGTGAGGAGAGCCAGAAGGCTGTTCTGTGGGCAGAGAGGGAGTTCCAAAGGCTCAAGGAAGAAAACCATTGCCTCAGGCAGAAGCTGGCCAACTCTGGGCCCAAGGTCCAGCCTGTCTCCGGGGGGCCTCCTGCTCCTGCTCCTGCTCCTGCTCCAGCTCCAGCTCCTGCTCCTGCTCTTCTGGGCACAGCCTCCAAATGCCCTCAAGGGCCACAGGCTCCCCTCAAAGCCCAGAAGCCCAAGAAGGGAGCAAGGGTGCACTGGCCAGACTCCAAGTTCTCGGGTCCCCTGCAGGTCTGATTCCCTTTCCCAGCAGCCACCGACACTCACAACCAGAGCACAAAAGCTCCTGTGCTTCCTTACCCCTTCAGCCACACCCATTGCTCCTTTGACTGGAGATCCACCCCATTCTTGAACTGATGCTACCTATTCCCAATAGCCATGTGAGAGAGCAATTTTCATTGTTAAGGACCAAAAAAATAAAACGATCAAATTGCTGATCCTACTGCGACTGAGAATTGATTGTATGAAGGGATTCTATGCCAAGCAACGAAGGGTTTTAAGTGTCCTTTACTGATCACTTAATTGTCCCAATAACCCAGTGTGTCATAGACTACTGAGGTTCAGAGAGGGGACACAACTTGCCCCAAGATCACACAGCTAGTGAATTTCAGAGCTCCCATTCCAAGCCAAGGTTGTCTAATTACCCACTGATGTGAAAATAACTACCACTCCTACCCTACGATGACTTCTGCTTCTTCATTTCTGAGAGAGAGAAAGAGCGAGGGCACACACACATGCAAGCGGGGGAGGGGCAGGGAGACAGAGATTCCTAGACAGCCTTCGACTCAAGTGCACAACCAGACGCTGGGCTGGATTTCACAGACCATGGGAACACGCCCTGAGCCAAAATCAAGAGTCAGACGTTGACCTGACTAAGCCACACAGGCACCCTTCCCTTGTGCAAGGAACTTCTAGGCAAGCTGCTGTAAGGATCCCAGAAGGGCTTGACAAAATTTTCTCATAGGTCACGTTCTAGTTTGGATGCAAGGATTATGGTGATGCCTAGCTGAGGTAAAGTCCCAGCAAAGCATGGAGGGCAGCCTTTCAGGGTCTCCAACGATTCCCTTCGTGGGTACACCTCGTTTTGTGTTCCATACTCTACCACTGGATTAGAGTCAGGAACTCCTGCCTCACTTCGAAAGGACAGAATATGGCCCGAGAGATAGATAGCATGTCCCTTCTGAGGCTCGTAGACAAAGACACTGGTCTCCTCTTGGGCTTGCTCTCGCTCCCTCACCATTGGTTTCGAGGGAAGCCGCCTGCTCCTTGTGGGCTGTATGATGGAGAGGCCCATGTGGCAAGGAATGAATATTTCTTGCTCACCGCAATGGAGGACCTCTGGCTGCTAGGAGCCACCCGAGTGAGCACACAAGCAGATTTCCCGCCAACAAGCCTGGAGATGACTGAAGACCCACATGACATCTTGACTGCAGCCTTGTGAGAGATCCTGAGACACAGGTCCCTGGCTAGATGCACCTGGATGCCTGGCCCACGGAAACCATATGCGGTTATCAATTGGTGTTGTCGGAAGCCCTCTGGGTTGCGGAAAACATTCAAAAAAGACACAAGGGTGAAGCCACAGTTCTGGCTGCTGACCCACCCCCCTCTCCTGGGCTTGAAATTCCAGGGAAGTCAAGCGATGGTAGCAACCACTGAGAGATTAGGGTAAACAATGCCAGAAAGAGGTCCTCTATTCTGTTCTCCATGTATCTCTCTGAGAGGACATGCCCTCACCTGATCCACCCGAGCCAATAGGTGGCCCATGCAGGAGGAGACAACTGGCCGTGTGGTCCAAGTCGGCTGAGAGCACTAGACCCAGCGTCGCAGAGCCTCCTTGAAGCCAGAAAAAGAGCCCAGAAGTTCCCTGGTGTCCCTAGAGAAGGCACAGAAATTAGATGAGTTGAAAGCCTGGGACCTGGTCATTGGGCTTCTGGGCAAGAGGGGAGATGGCCTGTGGAAGGGACACTGCCTGCAACCCCTCTTGGACCAGACCCCACCTGTCTGCTTTGGGATACTGAGGATTAAGACGAGAGTGAACTAGTGTAGAAGAGATGGTGTTCTAATGCTTGGCAGGTTTAAAGCGATTGAAATCGTTGACATTCCTATTCTCCTCGTCCTCAGGACCACCATTAAGGGGAAGGGGCCTTCAAAGAAGCAAGAGGAGTTTATCACTTACAGCAGCCCTGTCAAGTGTCAATATCCAACCACTCCAGTCCCTTCCACCCCCTTGGCAGCCCCACTGCTTTCATAAGGACACAGATACATTCCCCTACAGGCTTTGGAGCAAACGTTAAGTTTTGATTTCTCTAAGATAAATGCCATAGTGCCATGACCTGCTCCTATGGCGGTAGCAAGTCTAGTTCTCAAAGAATCTGTGTGGAAGGGTTGAGCCACTCTATTGGACACCTGAAATTGATATTATACTGCATGTGAACGGGAATGTGACTCACAGCTTGGAAAAGGAAAAGAAACTCTTAACTGTTTTCAAGAGTCAGCTCTATCATTTTCCATTCCCAACTGTGATGCGGGAGTGATCCTGTCATTCCACATCCTGCCTTGCATTTGGTGGTGGGGTCTCTCTCTCCCTCTCTGGCGCATTTGGTTTGAATCACTGTGATAGGTGTGCAGTGAGAGCTCACTGGAGTTTTCATTTGAATTGCCCCAATGGCAACTTTCTATGTGGTTTCCATCTGTCTACGCTTTGGTAAAGGTGGCAGGCCCTTTACTTTTTCCCCACCCCCCTTCTATTTCCTTTTGCTAACTAGATTGCATGCTTACTTGGGGATCAAATTCTGAGTTTCCATGCTTCAGACAGGAGTCCTCTATTAGCTATGTGATTTGGACCTATTTCCTCCAAGTTGGTAGCTTGTCTTTTGGGTCTTCTTAAGGAGGTCTTTCACACGGCACAGATTTACAAGTCTGATTGTTGGATAAAGTCTAATTAATCAATTTTACCTTAGGGAAAATAATTTGATGTTCGACTGGAGAATTCTTTACCTAGCTTTCCATTCTGGAAATTTTCCCCCACATTTTCCCTATAAGATTTATCATTTTCCATGTAAGGCAGTGATTAATTTTGAGCTACTTTTTAAAATACTCTTTTTTTCTTTTTTTCCGTTGGGAGAGTGAACATGTGCATGAGCGGGCAGGGGCCTGGAGGGAGAAGGGAAAAGAGCATCCTCAAGCAGCCTCGCCAGTGAGCTTGGAGCCTGACTTTGTCCCGGGACGCTGAGAGCTTGACAAGAGCCGAAATCAAGAGCTGGCTGCCGCACAGGTTGCCTCACCCAGGCAGCCTGAGTTAAGTTTTGTATAGGGTTTGATACTTAGATTGTGGTCCCCGGCCTCCTCGTCCTCCACCTCCTCCTCCCCTCTCCCGCTCCCTCTTCTGCTTCTCCTTCTTCTTTGCCTATGCATGTCCACTTGCTCTAGCACCATTTATTCAAAACGCTGTCACTCCTCCACTGAACGGCTTTTTACCTTTGTCAAGGCCCCATTCGACATATGGGTGTAGTTCTCTTTCTGGGTCCCTGATTCTGTTCCACTTATCCATCTTTATTCTGTTCCATTGGTCTAGCTCTTCACCAACACCACGCACTTTTGATTACTGTAGACGAATATCTTGAAATGGGGTAGAAGGATTCTTCTGGTTTTCTTCTTTAGTTTTAGTTTCTCCTCTTTTTCTAGGTTCTAAAATAGAAAGATTATAGTTTTGAGACTCCTTTCCTTTTTAGAGAGAGAGACAGACACAGAGACAGAGACAGAGACAGAGACAGAGAAACGGAAGCGGTGCAGAAAGAGAGAGAGATGATTAAGCAGCCACCATGCCCAGCACCAGCACAATGTAGGTTCAGCCTCACTATCCCAAGGTTGACTATGACCCGAGTCAAAATCAAGAGTTGGACTAACTGACTGAGCCACCCAGATGCTCCTCCTCCTTTCTAATGTATGCATTGAGTGCTATAAATTGAGCTCTCTGTTGATTTAGCTGTGTCCCACCAATTTTAATACGTTGTAGTTTTATTTTCCTTCGGGTCAGTGCACTGAAATTTTATCTTTTGTCTCCGATAATCTAGAAAGTTACTTTCTACGTGTTTAGATTTTGTTATGTTTCTCCCTTTGATATCTAGTTTCATTTTTAACTTTTTTTTATAAGTGTCACAGTTTAATTCCAAGACAATGCTACATAGGGTTGCATTTTTTTCAGGTACACAATATAGAGATTCTCCTCCGCTGCCCAACGACTGTTAGCTCCTGTTGCCAGGCACTGATTTGCGTTGGAGTCTCGGGTGCACCTCCCCCACCCCTACTCCCTTCAGCTCCTGTTGTTTCCAGGCACTGGTTTGCATTGGAGACGGAACCCTCGTAGGGGTTCCAAGCAGTTTCTAGTGGCCGAGAGGACACTGGTGATCAGAGACAAAGCCCCCAGGCTCTCTGGAGCCAGCTGGTGGCCATTACAATGTCTCCCCACACAGTTCTGGAGCCGCTGTGGGCTCTCCGGGAACAGCTGTGGGCTTCTGGGTTGCCGATAATCGAACGTTGGCCACATGGGCCACGAGACTCTGGGTTTGGCTGGGAGATCCTCGTGTGCACTGTGTTGCTGGTGTTCATTCCAGTAAAGTGTGGACTCCGCTTAAGAGGAAGAAAGGGGCCCTGTGCCCAGAATGAAGTATCTGGAAAAGACATGGAGAAGACCGACCCGGATGCACCAGCCCATGGAGCCGTCGCATCATCGGAGCACAAGGCCAGTCCTCTCCCGCTACAGATCCTTGCTCTGGCTGCCCTGAATCAAGATGTCGGGTACTTTTCTGTGGGAGACGCTACGCAACTGCTGAAGGGAGTTCGGCAAAGGCTGTTGAAGAAGAGCCCTCACCAGCTCACCGATGAAAATCCCATCTGTGGAGCAGCCCAGGACGATGGAGAACCCCCTGCGAGGAATATGCCAGAAGACTTCAAGGACAGCCCTGATCTGCGGGGAAGTGCAGACCCTCTGTCTCAGGACATTGGCAGCTGTGGACTGAGAGGGCAGGAAGAGGCAGGGGAGGCAGGCAGGCCAGAGCTTCCTGACGGAGGTGTGCCGTGGCAGGCCCCCGCTGAGGGCCAGAGCCAACACCACACCCTCAGCCAGATCCTACTGACGGTGATGCATCTGCTAGAGCTCCTTCGAGATCATCTGGAAGGTGGGGGCTCAAGGAGGCAGGTGCAGACTGGCTCCTCCTCCACTGATCACGTGCCCCGTGGGAGCCCCCTGAATCAAGGAAAGCCATCCAGGGCACTGAAGAAGGCACGTCAGGGGAATGAAGAGCTCCCAGGAAACACAACAATCCACCAAGCTGAGCAAGTATCTTTTCACCAGCGAAACAGCCTCCTGGAAAGGGAGATTCAGAAGCTGCACCTGAAGCTCGAGGCAGAGCCTAAGCTGTGCGAAGAGCACCTCAAACACCTGGAGAGGAAGATGATGGAGGAGAAGGCACGCTGCCTGCAAGTGAAGAACGAACTCGCCAAGGTGCGCAGGAAGGTGGATGCTGCCCACTGGAACTTAGGCCTCTACAAGAAGATGGCCGACGACCTGCACCAAGAATGGCAGAGAATCTCCTCCTTGCATGACCGAGAGCGCCTCCTGGTGGAGAACAGAAGTGAGGAGAGCCAGAAGGCTGTTCTGTGGGCAGAGAGGGAGTTCCAAAGGCTCAAGGAAGAAAACCATTGCCTCAGGCAGAAGCTGGCCAACTCTGGGCCCAAGGTCCAGCCTGTCTCCGGGGGGCCTCCTGCTCCTGCTCCTGCTCCTGCTCCAGCTCCAGCTCCAGCTCCTGCTCCTGCTCTTCTGGGCACAGCCTCCAAATGCCCTCAAGGGCCACAGGCTCCCCTCAAAGCCCAGAAGCCCAAGAAGGGAGCAAGGGTGCACTGGCCAGACTCCAAGTTCTCGGGTCCCCTGCAGGTCTGATTCCCTTTCCCAGCAGCCACCGACACTCACAACCAGAGCACAAAAGCTCCTGTGCTTCCTTACCCCTTCAGCCACACCCATTGCTCCTTTGACTGGAGATCCACCCCATTCTTGAACTGATGCTACCTATTCCCAATAGCCATGTGAGAGAGCAATTTTCATTGTTAAGGACCAAAAAAATAAAACGATCAAATTGCTGATCCTACTGCGACTGAGAATTGATTGTATGAAGGGATTCTATGCCAAGCAACGAAGGGTTTTAAGTGTCCTTTACTGATCACTTAATTGTCCCAATAACCCAGTGTGTCATATACTACTGAGGTTCAGAGAGGGGTCACAACTTGCCCTAAGATCACACAGCTAGTGAATTTCAGAGCTCCCATTCCAAGCCAAGGTTGTCTAATTACCCACTGATGTGAAAATAACTACCACTCCTACCACTACGATGACTTCTGCTTCTTCATTTCTGAGAGAGAGAAAGAGCGAGGGCACACACACATGCAAGCGGGGGAGGGGCAGGGAGACAGAGATTCCTAGACAGCCTTCGACTCAAGTGCACAACCAGACGCTGGGCTGGATTTCACAGACCATGGGAACACGCCCTGAGCCAAAATCAAGAGTCAGACGTTGACCTGACTAAGCCACACAGGCACCCTTCCCTTGTGCAAGGAACTTCTAGGCAAGCTGCTGTAAGGATCCCAGAAGGGCTTGACAAAATTTTCTCATAGGTCACGTTCTAGTTTGGATGCAAGGATTATGGTGATGCCTAGCTGAGGTAAAGTCCCAGCAAAGCATGGAGGGCAGCCTTTCAGGGTCTCCAACGATTCCCTTCGTGGGTACACCTCGTTTTGTGTTCCATACTCTACCACTGGATTAGAGTCAGGAACTCCTGCCTCACTTCGAAAGGACAGAATATGGCCCGAGAGATAGATAGCATGTCCCTTCTGAGGCTCGTAGACAAAGACACTGGTCTCCTCTTGGGCTTGCTCTCGCTCCCTCACCATTGGTTTCGAGGGAAGCCGCCTGCTCCTGTGGGCTGTATGATGGAGAGGCCCATGTGGCAAGGAATGAATATTTCTTGCTCACCGCAATGGAGGACCTCTGGCTGCTAGGAGCCACCCGAGTGAGCACACAAGCAGATTTCCCGCCAACAAGCCTGGAGATGACTGAAGACCCACATGACATCTTGACTGCAGCCTTGTGAGAGATCCTGAGACACAGGTCCCTGGCTAGATGCACCTGGATGCCTGGCCCACGGAAACCATATGCGGTTATCAATTGGTGTTGTCGGAAGCCCTCTGGGTTGCGGAAAACATTCAAAAAAGACACAAGGGTGAAGCCACAGTTCTGGCTGCTGACCCACCCCCCTCTCCTGGGCTTGAAATTCCAGGGAAGTCAAGTGATCGTAGCAACCACTGAGAGATTAGGGTAAACAATGCCAGAAAGAGGTCCTCTATTCTGTTCTCCATGTATCTCTCTGAGAGGACATGCCCTCACCTGATCCACCCGAGCCAATAGGTGGCCCATGCAGGAGGAGACAACTGGCCGTGTGGTCCACGTCGGCTGAGAGCACTAGACCCAGCGTCGCAGAGCCTACTTGAAGGCAGAAAAAGAGCCCAGAAGTTCCCTGGTGTCCCTAGAGAAGGCACAGAAATTAGATGAGTTGAAAGCCTGGGACCTGGTCATTGGGCTTCTGGGCAAGAGGGGAGATGGCCTGTGGAAGGGACACTGCCTGCAACCCCTCTTGGACCAGACCCCACCTGTCTGCTTTGGGATACTGAGGATTAAGACGAGAGTGAACTAGTGTAGAAGAGATGGTGTTCTAATGCTTGGCAGGTTTAAAGCGATTGAAATCGTTGACATTCCTATTCTCCTCGTCCTCAGGACCACCATTAAGGGGAAGCGGCCTTCAAAGAAGCAAGAGGAGTTTATCACTTACAGCAGCCCTGTCAAGTGTCAATATCCAACCACTCCAGTCCCTTCCACCCCCTTGGCAGCCCCACTGCTTTCATAAGGACACAGATACATTCCCCTACAGGCTTTGGAGCAAACGTTAAGTTTTGATTTCTCTAAGATAAATGCCATAGTGCCATGACCTGCTCCTATGGCGGTAGCAAGTCTAGTTCTCAAAGAATCTGTGTGGAAGGGTTGAGCCACTCTATTGGACACCTGAAATTGATATTATACTGCATGTGAACGGGAATGTGACTCACGGCTTGGGAAAGGAAAAGAAACTCTTAACTGTTTTCAAGAGTCAGCTCTATCATTTTCCATTCCCAACTGTGATGCGGGAGTGATCCAGTCATTCCACATCCTGCCTTGCATTTGGTGGTGGGGTCTCTCTCTCCCTCTCTGGCGCATTTGGTTTGAATCACTGTGATAGGTGTGCAGTGAGAGCTCACTGGAGTTTTCATTTGAATTGCCCCAATGGCAACTTTCTATGTGGTTTCCATCTGTCTACGCTTTGGTAAAGGTGGCAGGCCCTTTACTTTTTCCCCACCCCCCTTCTATTTCCTTTTGCTAACTAGATTGCATGCTTACTTGGGGATCAAATTCTGAGTTTCCATGCTTCAGACAGGAGTCCTCTATTAGCTATGTGATTTGGACCTATTTCCTCCAAGTTGGTAGCTTGTCTTTTGGGTCTTCTTAAGGAGGTCTTTCACACGGCACAGATTTACAATTCTGATTGTTAATTAATCAACTTTACCTTAGGGAAAATAATTTGATGTTCGACTGGAGAATTCTTTACCTAGCTTTCCATTCTGGAAATTTTCCCCCACATTTTCCCTATAAGATTTATCATTTTCCATGTAAGGCAGTGATTAATTTTGAGCTACTTTTTAAAATACTCTTTTTTTCTTTTTTTCCTTTGGGAGAGTGAACATGTGCATGAGTGGGCAGGGGCCTGGAGGGAGAAGGGAAAAGAGCATCCTCAAGCAGCCTCGCCAGTGAGCTTGGAGCCTGACTTTGTCCCGGGACGCTGAGAGCTTGACAAGAGCCGAAATCAAGAGCTGGCTGCCGCACAGGCTGCCTCACCCAGGCAGCCTGAGTTAAGTTTTGTATAGGGTTTGATACTTAGATTGTGGTCCCCGGCCTCCTCGTCCTCCACCTCCTCCTCCCCTCTCCCGCTCCCTCTTCTGCTTCTCTTTCTTCTTCTTTGCCTATGCATGTCCACTTGCTCTAGCACCATTTATTCAAAATGCTTTCTCTCCTCCACTGAAATGCCTTTTACCTTTGTCAAGGCCCCATTGTACATAGGGTGCAGTTCTCTTTCTGGGTCCTTGATTCTGTTCAACTTATCGATCTTTATTCTGTTCCATTGGTCTAGCACTTCATCAACACCACGCACTTTTGATTACTGTAGACTAATATCTTGAGATTGGGTAGAATGATTTTTCTGATTTTCCTCTTTAGTTTTATTTTCTCCTCTTCTTCTAGGTTCTAAAGTAGGGAGATTATAGTTTTGAGACTCTTTTTTAGAGAGAGAGAGAGACAGACAGAGACAGAGACAGGGAAAGGGTGCAGAAAGAGAGATGATTAAGCAGCCACCATACCCAGCACCAGCACAATGCAGGTTCAGTCTCACTATACCAAGTTAACCCTGTAGTTGATCCATGTCATTGGAAATGGCAAGATTTCATTTCTTCTGATGAATGCATAGTATTCCATTATATATATATATATATATATATATATATATATATATATATATATATATATATATCATATCTTCTTTATCAAATCTTCTGTTGATGGACATATCTAGGTTCTTTCCATAGTTTGACTATAGTGGACAATGCTGCTATAAACATTTGAGTGCACATGCAACTTCAGATAGCTACATTTCCATCTTTAAGTTAAATACCCAGTATTGAGACTGCTGGGTTATAGGTTAGCTCTTAATTGCAATTTATCTATCATGCAGAGTGTAAATTAGGAGACCGCACCCATACATGGTAGAGACCTGGGGTGTCTACTTTTCAGTGATCTCCCATCACCCAAATCTCAAGTGGACTAAAACTTCCTCTATTTCTCCTGCTATAGGGAGTTTTTCACCACACTTTGAAGTTCCCTTTCTTTTTTTTTTTTTTTCTATTTTTTTTAAAGACTTTATTTATTTGTCAGAGAGAGAGAGGGAGAGTGAGTGAGCACAGGCAGACAGAATGGCAGGCAGAGACAGGGAGATGCAGGCTCCCTGCCGATCAAGGAGCCTGATGTGGGACTCGATCTCTGGACACTGGGATCATGACCTGAGCCGAAGGCAGCTGCTTAACCAACTGAGCCACCCAGGCATCCCAGTTCCCTTTCTTTTTATAAACTTGCTTGTAAGCTCTCCGTATCTTCCTGATATAGACATTGGAATCCCAGCCTCAGACTTGATAGTCTCTTTTCATAGTCTTGACCCCAGAAGTACAGAGTATCAGCTTTTTTTTTTGCATGTTAGCTGATGCTTTTTGCCTCCAAATGTTTGGCATCTGGAAATTTCCCTGTTTCCTACAAAGTTCAATTACCTAATAAAACAAATGACAGGGTGGTGAAAGCCCGTACTCTGGAGACAAGTTGCTGGCACTAGCTGGGGGGACTTCAGGCAATGCTTTTCACCTCTCTGTGCCTCTGCCTCTCTATCTATAGACTGGAGTTCCTGGTACTTAGTTCATGGGTTATTATGAGGATTAAAGCAGGACACATGTTCAGTGCTTAGAATAACACCTAATACAGACTAAAGACAATATAGATGTTTGATCCTATGAAGTTTTTGAATTTTTTGTGTATTTTCACTTTATCCAATATTTGTACCTTAGGGTTCCTGACTATAACAACTCTGTCTTCTATGTTCTATTAGACTCAAGAACTAATACATTGAATAAAATGTGTAAGATTCTTTTTAGAGGAAAGTACTTATAGCAGACATCCTGGATATCTTAAGAATGTCTGACTTGTCCACAGTCTTCCTTTGAGGTATCATTTGCCTGGTATCTTCTAACTCCTTCCCCTGTAACCACACTTAGTTTGACACTGAACTTAAAGGCAGCCAGTGGATGATCAGGTGGAATGACAAGTGACTCCTGCCTAGCTGGGCTCACTCCACTTGACGGTGACTAACTGCTGATGTAGTCAGATCTTGGGGAGTTTACACTCAAAACAGCAACAACAAAAAAATCCTTTTTCAGTATCAGGAGCAAAGGCAGTAGACACAGGTAATAGCTCAATAACCACCATGGCAAGGTTCTCAAGCAGGGATCATAGGCACTGGACACACTGTCCTTTGCAAATGATCTTTTAGCCTCCAGAGGCAGGTCTGGAAATAGTCTCAATTCTTCCTGTGTTTCCTATAATAAACTGCTATTATCTGATGTATCTGGAGTATGTCTTTTCTTAAAACCTAACAAATGTACTACTGCTAAGAATATTTAAACAATAAATTAAAAATATCTGATCTCTAAGTCACTGGATTTATCTTCTCCCATCTATTTCCTCTTCAGGTAGTGGGGGAAAAAAGAGAGTAAGGCTGGATTTTAATCCATGCGCTATCACTTGACCAAACTGCTTAAACATTTAGAGCCAATGATTCCTAATCCTGAAATTGAGGAAAGAGCAATATATTGTTGCATAAGATTTTTGTGAGATTTATTTCATTTGGACACATTTGTTAAAGTTACTTTTATGCCTGGTATGGCAGTAGGTGCTAGGGATATAGCAGTTTCTGCCAGTGATGGGCTTACACTCATGGTACCAATAAGATATTGTCTGGAAAATGCTTAATTTGTTAGAGACTCTTAATGCACAGTAACTTCTGTTACTATGTCTACAGGAAAAGTATATTCTCCTCCTGTACAACTTCAAGAGCTGAGAGCAGATGCTTCTCCAAGTATGTTCCACTGTGAACATTAGAAACAATAAAACACTATTTTATTATGGATCTATTTAACCTTTTTTTATTGCTGTTCCTGGTGTTTTTGTTTTTTTTTTTTTTTTAAGATTTTATTTATTTATTTGACAGAGATCACAAGCAGGCAGAGAGGCAGGCAGAGAGAGAAGAGGAAGCAGGCCCCCCGCTGAGCAGATTGCCCGATGAGGGGCTCGATCCCAGGACTCTGAGATCATGACCTGAGCTGAAGGCAGCGGCTTAACCCACTGAGCCACCCAGGCGCCCCGTGTTTTTGTTTCTTGACCTTTCCATAGGGTATTTGAACCTAATTGTTGATCAGTTATTTAATTTGAAACTATTTCCTCTCTTCTCAGGCTGGCATCTCTTTATCACACACATTAGATGGTATTTTCTACAACAGCTACTGACAAATAGGACACTTTATATAAAATAAAAATGGAAAATTTCAGAATAAGTTCTGTATAGACATTCTCTCTATTGGTACAAGCTACACAGCTTCGATACTTTTAAAGGCACAATTTACCCAGATGTAGAAAAGGATATCTAATGCTCTTCTTCAGAGGTATAAGACTAGATGACTGTTGGATGCTGCTGGCTGCTCCTCCAAATCTATTTTCCCCTTCTTAAGCTCTAGCAGAAGGGGTTTGCTCTGATACTCACTCTATACCTTCATTAGGAATGGGTCTTGATCAGCCAATCAGAACAATCAGTGCCCAGGAAATTTTGTTAGTGTGGAGATTAACATGTGTTGTGAATTGGCCAAATCAAATTAAAGGGAAGGATTATTATTTCATGGTGAGGGGGGCGGTCACTTTCCTGTTAAATGTAAACAAGGAAATGAATAACTGTATTTGCCAGTGGAAGCCTGTAATTAGGAAGGGAATGAGCTGTAGAGTGAAGCAGACTTTGTGGACTGTTGAGTGGGGAGAAAGAAAGAACCTGGGTCTTCGGTAATCTTGTTGAATCAAGCAATTAAGCTAGTCCTACCTCTGGGCCTCCTGTTATGTAATATAAAAATTTTACTGTATAGACCAGTTTGAGTCAGTTTGAGTCAGCTGTCCTACTTGTAACCAAAAGGACCCTGCATAATAACGGTCATTTTACTTAGTTATTTTTAAGGAATGAGATAACGAAACTGGTTCTTAAGCTCACCTTGTCCCCAGTGCACAACAAGGCAACAATTATATATATTGTAACTAACTGTTGAAATGTTGTGAGACTGGTGGAAGAGAACTTCTATAGCTAGTCATAGAGAAGACCACCTCAAAAAAAGGTTGAGACAGAGGAGCCAAACCCCCAGTGCAACCAACCACAAACAGAAGGGATATCACAAGCACAGAAAAGCGAATCAGACCCCACTCCACCCCCCATCCATCACACTGGGCACCCATAGCCTTGGGCACCCATACTTGGAAGACAAGTCCCCATAATGTTTGACTTTGAAAATAAGCAGTCCTTAAATCTGAGATAATTGAGGGGTGATAGAAGACCATGTCCCCACCCTTAAAAAACCAGTCCAAGACACACCACAGAAGCAGCAGTTTAAAAACCCCTGGGATATAAGTGAAGGAGATTTTTCTCTTTATTTTTTAATTAATTTTAGGATATGTGTCAGAGAAATAGGGATCTACAGACTTCTCTAGAACAGATGTGCAGGGGTGGATGGGCCTTTTTACCTTGCTCTACCCTAGCCTAGATAATTGGATGTTTATAGAAGCCTGTTTTAGCACTTTCCTTCTACATTGCTAATACCCCCTGCTCCCTCACATTCCCTCTGGACCTACTCAACCCAACCTACCAGGTACTCCTTCCAAAGCAATTCCTGCTCAAACACAACTGGCAGGCAACCCTGGTTCAGACTGGCAATCCTTCAAAGTGATTCCTGCCCTGGAAATGGTGCAGGGAGGATATCCCCAGACACCAGGGCCCTCACATTTCCTGAAGTTGGATCTCTTAGCTGGCTACACAGTGAACAAGCTCTCTGCTTTAGTGTGCCCACAGCTGTCACAGTGGTTAATAGCAGCCAGGCTGTACCCATCAATGAGCCCATAAGCTTCAAAGCTCAGGTAACAACCTTACCCAGTGTACCAGCAGTGGACACACTTTTCACAGGGAAAGTGAGTCATTGCAGCCAGCTGGGCTGAGGTCCAGTCCCACCCACCAGCACACCCACAGTATCCATAGCTCAACCACAATAGGAAGTAACATGCAATCCATACACGAGACAACCCAGGAGTGTCCAGTTCTGGTGATGAGGGGGTATTGTGCTACAGGGCACCACAGGACATTTGCACAAGGCAACTAATTTCAAAACCAGGACACATAGCTGACCTAAAACATAGAAACAGAGTTAGCCAAAACAAAGAGACAAAGGAATCGGTGGTAAATGAAAGAATAGGCCTATATCACAGGAAAAAAACTAAATGAAATGGAGGTAAGAAATATGTCTGATACGGGCGCCTGGTGGCTCAGTGGATTAAGCCTCTGCCTTTGGCTCAGGTCATGATCTCAGGGTCCTGGGATGGAGCCCCACATCAGGCTCTGCTCAGCAGGGAGCCTGACCCCCCCCCCCCCACTCTGCCTGCCTCTCTGCCTACCTGTGATCTCTCTGTGTCAAATGAATAAATAAAATCTTAAAAAAAAACAGAAATTTATCTGATAAACAGTTCAAAGTAATGGTCATAATGATACTCACCAGACTTGAAGAGTGGATTAATATACTAAAAACCTCAACAAAGAGCTAGAAGATGTAAAAATAATGAGTCTGAGTTAAAAAATGGCTCAGTGGGTTAAGCCACTGGCTTTGGCTCAGGTCATGATCTCAGGGTCCTGGGATCCAGTCCCTCATGGGGCTCTCTGCTCAGCAGGTAGCCTGCTTCCCTTCCTCTCTGCCTCCCTCTCTGCCTACTTGTGATCTCTCTCTGTCAAATAAATCAATAAAAAATCTTTTAAAAAATATAAAAGCTGAAATAAAAATATACTACAGGGAATCAATAGCAGATTAGAGGATGAAGAAGAATGGATCAGTGATTGGGAAAGATAGGGTAATGGAGAGCTCTCAACCTGAGTAGCAAAAAGAAAAAAGTAATAAAAAATTATAATAGGTTAAGGGACCACTAAGTTTACCTTACAGGGGTCTCAGAAGAAGACAAAAGGGGGCAGAAAATTATTTGAAGAAATAATTGCTGAAAAATTCACTTGCCTGGAGAGGGAAACAAGTATCTAGGCCCAGGAAGCATAGGGAGCCCCTAACAAGATAAACCAAAAAACATTCACACCAACACACATAATAATTAAAACCTCAAAAATTAAAGACAAAGAGAATTTTAAAAAGAACATGAGAAAAGCAAAGTTATGCACCAAGAAACCCCATAAGGCTATAAGTTGGTTTTTTAGAAGAAATCTTGTGGGCCAGAAGAAAGTGAAATGATATATTCAAAGTACTAAGAAGGAAAAAATAGAACAAAGAATATTCTACCCAGAAAGGTTATCATTCAACATAAAAGGAGATATAGAGTTTCCCCCAAAAGGTTTACGAAGTTCATCCCCACTAAACCAGCCTTACAATAAATGTTGAAAGGAATTTACTAAGTGAGGAGAAAAGATAACTAGAAGTAAATAATAATAATAATAATAATCAAAGTAACACAAACAAGAGCAAGCATATAGTAAACATAGATCACTCACTTAAAAAGCCAGTATGAAGGTTAAAACACAAAAGTAGGAAATCAAATATATCTACAAAAGATACACAATAAGATGTAAATTATGACATTACAAACATAAAATATGATGGGGTTAGTAAAAATGTAGTGCTTTTAGAATGGATTCAAACTTAAGTAAACCAACTTAATATGGACTGCTATACGCTATAACAAATTGTGTTATATGTGAATCCCATGGTAACCGTGAATCAAAAATCTATAATAGAAACATTTTAAAAAGATGAAAGAAGCCAATTTAACACTAAAGAAAGTCATCAAAATACAGGGGAAGAAAGCAAGAAAGGAAGGAATAGAGAACTACAAAACACCCCGAAAACAATAAACAAAATAACAAGATGTACAGACCTATCAAAAATTACTTTAAATGTAGACATACACACACTGAAAGTGAAGGAATGAAAAAAGACATTTCATGAAAATGGAAACAAACAAAAAAAATTGAAGTAACAATAATTAGAACAGCAGATATGGAACTTAAAGTCTCTAACAAGAAAGAAAGAAAGAAAGAAAGAAAGAAAGCAAGCAAGCAAGCAAGCAAGCAAGCAGGCAGGCATTATATGATAAAGGAATCAATTCAACAAGATGATAGAACATTTGTAAATATATATGCATCCAAAATAGGAGTACCAAAATATATAAAGCAAATATTAATAGAATAAAGGGAGATGTTGACAGATACAATAATAGTAGGGGATTGAACAAGCCATTTACAACAATGGATAGATCAGCCAGGCAGGAGTCGATAAGAAAGTAGTAGCTTTGAATGACATATTGGACCAAATGGACTTAACAGATATATAGAAAACATTCTATCCAAGAACAGACTATGCATTCTTTTCAAGTGCATATGCCCATTCTCCAAGATAGATTATGTATTAATGAATATTGAAATTATATCAAAATGATTAATGAATATTGAAATTATATCAAGCACCTTTTTCAACCACAATGATATAAAACTAAAAATTAATTACAAGAAGAAAATTGGAAAAAAACACAAACATATGAAGTCTAAACATAGTATTAAACAACAAATGAGTGAATGAAATCCAAGCAAAAGTTTTAAAAAAATATATGGAGGCAAATAAAAATGGAAACACAATGGTCCAAACTCTGGGACACAGAAAAAGCAGTTCTAACAGTGAAGTTTATAGCAATCTAGGCCTACTATTAAGGAATAAGACAATTTGAAATGAACAATTTAGTCTTATAACTAAAGGAACTAGAAGGAAAGAAACAATACATATTAGAGTAGAAATGAATGAGATAGTAAATATGCAAACAAACAAACAAAAAAACAAGAGAAAAGATCACTGAAACTAAGAGGTGGTTCTTTGGAAAGATTAAAAATAAATAAAAAAAATTAGTTAACCTATAGCCAGATTCATGAAAAAAAAAAGAGAGACAACTCAAAATCAGAAATGACAACTGACAAATCATTAAATTCTACCCCTGAAACTAATAACGCAGTAAATGTTAACTAAGTTAAATTTAAATAAAAATTTTTAAGAGATGTTAATTGAAATATGCATTCTAAAAAAAAAATCAGAAATGTAAGAGGAATAAGCACCAACACCACAGAAATACAAAGGATAATAAAATACTATGAAAAATAATATGCCAACGAAGTGGAAAACCTAGAAGAAATGGATAGATTCCTTGAAACATACAATCTTCCAGAACTGAATTGGGAAGAAAGAGAAAATCTGAACAGACTGATTACTAGGGGAAAAAAGAAAAGAGGGAATCAATCAGTAATCAAAAAACTTGAAACAAATGTCCGGGACCAGATAGCTTCACAGATTAATTCTATCAAACATTCAAAGAAAAGTTAATACCTATTCTTCTCAAACTGTTCCAAAAATTGGAAGAGGAAGGAAAGCTTCCAAACTCATTCTATGAGGCCACAATTATCCTGCACCCCAAACTAGGAAAACACACTTAAAAAAAAAAAGAAAGAAAGAAAGAAAGAAAGCTACAGGCCAATATCTCTGATGAATATAGATGCAAAAATATGCAAGAAGATATGAGAAAACTGAATTCACAATACAAAAGAATCAGTGAGATTTATTCCAGAGATGAATTAATATTTGATATAAAAATGCGATATGTCATTAAGAGGAAATATAAAAACCATATAATTATCTCAATAGATTCAGAAAAAAGATCTGACTGAATACACCATCTTTAAATGATTAAAAAAAAAAAAAAGTGCACAGGGCCACATACTTCAACATCATAAAGACCAGACATGAAAAACCCGCAACTAACATTATACTAAATGGTGAAAAACAGTTTTCCCCTAAGATCGGTAACAAGACAAGGATGTGTTTCACCATTTTTATTCACTATAGTACTAGAAGTTTTACCTGCAGAAATCAGACAAGACAAACATTTATATTTGTAAAGAAGTTAAACCATCACTATTTACAGATGACATGATATTCTACATAGAAAACTCCAAAGAATCTATTTAAAAATTGTAAGAACTGATAAGTAAATTTAGTAAAGTTGCAGGATACAGAATTAATAACCCAGAAATTGGCTCAGTGCTTTTATACACTGATAATGAAGTAACAGAAGAAGGAATTAAGAAAATAATTCCAGAGATGCCTGAGTGGCTTAGTTGTTTGAGGGTCTAGCTGTTGATCTCAGTTCAAGACTTGAACTCAGGGTTATGAGTGCAAGTCCTGCCTTGGGCTCAACACTGGGCATGGGGCCTAATTTAAAAAGAAAAGAAAAAGGAAAACAATTTCATTACAGTTGCACCAAAGATAATAAAAGACTTAGGAATAAACTTAACCATGGAGGTGAAAAACCTTTTCTCTGAAAACTACAAAACACTGATGAAAGAAACTGAAGATGATACAAATGTAAAGATATTTCATGCTCATGGATTGAAAGAATTGATTTTATTAAAATGTCCATCACTAAATCCAATCTACAGATTCAATCAAAATACCAACAGCACTTTTCATAGAACAAATAATCCTTAAATTTGTGTGGAACCACAAAAGATCCTGAATAACCAAAGCAATCTTGAAAAAGAATGAAGCTGAAGGTATCAAAATCCTACATTTTAAGATGTACTACCAGGGGGAAGGATTAAGATGGCAGGGGAGTAGGGGACCCTAAGTTTGTCTGGTCTCTGGAATTCAGCTAGTTATCAAACCATTATGAACACCTGTAAAAACAAGTGGAGATCTGAGAAAAGAAATGCTGCAATTAAAGTGACTAGTTTTTGGAAGGTAGGTAGTGTGATATATCAGAGGATATGGGAGTGGGGAGGGAGCTGGCTTAAGGAGACTATGGCAAATTACTATAAGCATCAAAACACAAAATCTGAACTTTTAGAAGTTTGCTGCAGTGGGGGATATCTCTGGCTTAAAGGTGCTTGGTGGTGAAGCAAGGTAGAATCCCAGGTGGGACAGCATGGTCTCAGGATCCCCAGGGTCATAAGAAGGATGGGGGCGGGGGGCTGCCTGATGCTGTAGAGTTCCCAGTTATCAGATGGGGAAGCCAGACACAGACAGAAAGCCTGGGCATCAGCTTTGTGCTTGGGGTTGCCATAAACTGTGAATCACTGCACAGTCGCAGGACCATTCTCCTAGAAGGTGTCTAGGCAGGCAGAAGCATGGAGATATCCCCCTCCCTTCCTCAGAAGGAACAACATGGGTCTGTTCTGCAAAAGTCTCTAAAATTTGGAGACTTGAAAATCCGTCGCATGCCTGAGATAAATGCTCGGTCACAGACTGGGTGAACTCAGAGTTGGGACAGAAACCAGGGGACACAAGTAATTGACTACATTCCAGTGAGGGCTCACTGAAGAGGTGGGGGTGGGGGTGGAAACTTTCAGCTCTGGGGCTAGAGAGCAGCACCACCATTTTCATTCCCCTCATCACTGCAGAAAGCCTTCAGTGATCAAAAAGCATCACATAGCAGAGTCCAGAGCCACTTACACTGAACCTGGCCCTGGAAAGAGAGGCATATTTCCACATGTGCAAGGGCACCTGAAAATCAGTTCAACAGGTCTCTGTCCCAAAAGACTAGCAGGAACAGCTGGCTACTGCCAAGTTTACCAATTATTGAAAACTATATAATCTTCTGCTCTTGGGGAAAACAGTATATAGTACTTGCATTTTTTTTTTAATTCTTTAGTATTTCAGTTTTATTCTTTTCAGCTATTTTCTTATTTTGTTCAATTCTTTTATATATAATATATATATATATAAATATATGTTCGGGTTTCCTTTCATTCTATATTTTATTTTTGTATATATGTTTTTCTTTCTTTATTTCCTATTTGGGGATCTAGTTTTTTTTAACAAGCCAAAATACACCAGGATCTAGTGTTCTTTGTTTGTTTTGTTTTGTTCTGTTTTGGTTATTTGATTTTCTCTTGTTTTGTTTTCTTCTGAATTCTTGTGGGGTTTTTCCCCCTATTGTTGTTACTGTTTTCCTTCCTCCCTCTCCCCCTCTGATATAATGAGATGGAGAAATTCACCCCAAAAGAAATAATAGGAGGTAGTACTCACTACCAGGGGTTTAATCAATATAGATATAAGTAAGATCTCTGAACTAGAACTTAAAACAGTAATTCTGAAGAACTCTTGCTGGGCTTGAAAAAGGCATAGAAGATACTAGAGAATCCCTTACTGGAGAAATAAAAGAACTAAAATCTAATCAGGCCAAAATAAAAAAAAAATTACTATTACTGAGATGCAGTCATAAATGGAGGGTTTAATAGTGGGGATAAATGACATAGAAGAGATTCAGTGATGCAGAAGACAAAATAATGGAAAATAAGGAAAAGAATAGAGAAAGACAACTATTGGATCATGAAGGGAACCTTTGAGACCTCAGCAATTCCATTAAGCAAAATAATATCTGGATAATAGGAGTTCCAGAAGATAAAGAGAGAGTGATGGGGGCAGAAGGTTTATTTGAACAAATTATACCTGAGAAACTCCCTAATCTAGGGAAAGAAACAGACATTCAAGTCCAAGAGTCACAGAGAATTCCCCTCAAAATTAATAAAAATAGGTCAACACCTTGACATATAATAGTGAAGCTTGAAAATTTCAGAGATAAATAGAAAATTCTGAAAGCAGCTTGGGACAGGAGGTCCTTAATATATAAGGGCATAAACATAAGTCTGGCAGCAGACAGGCCCAGAGAGACCTGCCCAACCAGAAAGGACTGGCATGATATATTCAAGGTGCTAAATGGGGAAAAAATATGCAGCCAAGAATACTTTACCCAGCAAGGCTGTCATTCAGAATAGAAGAGACAAAGAGTTTCCCAAAGGAATTCACAAACATTAAACCAGCTCTTCAAGAACTATTAAATTAGGGGATCCTTTAAGTAAAGATAAAACCCAAAAGTAACAAATAACAGAAGGAATAGATAATCTACAGACATTGTGACTTCACAGTTTAATACAATGGCATTAAATTCCTATCTTTCATTATTTACTCTGAATGTAGATGGACTAAATACTCCAGTAAAAAGACATATGATATCAGATTCATTAGGATACACTATAAAGCTATAGAAATCAAAAGAGTAAGATACTGGCACAAAGATACACACAGAGCAATGGAACAGGATAGAGTGTCCAGAAATAGACCCATTTTTATATGATCAATTAATCTGTGATAAAGGAGGCAAAAATATATACATTTAATTCTGGGGGGGGCAAACAATCTTTAATGAATAGTGCTAGATAAACTGGACAGTGGCAGGCAGTTAATGCACCTGAACTACTTCTATAAACTCAGAATGGATACAACCTAAATATGAGACCTGAAATAATAAAAATTCAAGAAGAAAACAAAAGCAGTAATCTTTGGACTTTGGCATTTCGAAAATATTGATGGATATTTCTCCTCTGATAAGGAAAACAAAAGCCACAATGAACTACTGGGACTACACAAAAATAAAAAGCTTTTCACAGCTAAAGGGAGCTCCACCTAAGATTAAGATTCCTTCCCAGGGGTAGCCCAAATGTACACACTAAATTATGCTGAGGCACAAAGTCTTGTGTCCCTTGTCTTAACTTGAAATGTTGTTGAAGGGCCAGCCCTGCTTTACTGTTCTCTGTGAAATGTTTTTTTTTTTAGTTTATTTTTTATTTATTTTCAGCATAACAGTATTCATTATTTTTGCTCCACACCCAGTGCTCCATGCAATCCATGCCCTCTATAATACCCACCACCTAGTACCCCGACCTCCAACCCCCCGCCCCTTCAAAAACCTCAGATTGTTTTTCAGAGTCCATAGTCTCTCATGGTTCACCTCCCCTTCCAATTTCCTCCAACTCCCTTCTCCTCTCTAACTCCTCATGTCCTCCATGCTATTTGTTATGCTCCACAAATAAGTGAAACCATAAGATAACTGACTCTCTCTGCTGGACTTATTTCACTCAGCATAATCTCTTCCAGTCCCGTCCATGTTGCTACAAAAGTTGGGTATTCGTCCTTTCTGATGAAGGCATAATACTCCATAGTGTATATGGACCACATCTTCCTTATCCATTCGTCTGTTGAAGGGCATCTTGGTTCTTTTCACAGTTTGGCGACCGTGACCATTGCTGCTATAAACATTGGGGTACAGATGGCCCTTCTTTTCACTACATCTGTATCTTTGGGATAAATACCCAGTAGTGCAATTGCAGGGTCATAGGGAAGTCAAACTCTCTCTCTTCGCAGATGACATGATTCTTTATATTGGAAAGATATAAAGACTCCACCCCCAAACTACTAGAACTCATACAGCAATTCAGCAATGTGGCAGGATATAAAGTCAATGTACAGAAATCAGTGGCTTTCTTATACACTAACAATGAAAATACAGAAAGGGAAATTAGAGAATCGATTCCATTTACTATAGCACCCAGAACCATAAGATACCTGGGAATAAACCTAACCAAAGAGGTAAAGGATCTGTATTTGAGGAACTAGAAAACACTCATGAAAGAAATTGAAGAAGACACAGAAAGATGGAACACCATTCCATGCTCTTGGATCAGAAGAATAAACATTGTTAAAATGTCTATACTGCCTAGAGCAATCTATACTTTTAATGCCATTCTGATCAAAATTCCACCAGTATTCTTCAAAGAGCTGGAGCAAATAATCCAAAAATTTGTATTGGATCAGCAGAGACTCCAAATCGCTAAAGAAATGTTGAAAAACAAAAATAAAACTGGGGGCATCACATTACGGGATTTCAAGCTTTACTACAAAGCTGTGATCACCAAGACAGCATGGTACTGGCATAAAAACAGACACATAGACCAGTGGAACAGAGTAGAGAGAGCCCAGATATGGACCCTCAACTCTATGGGCAAATAATCTTCGACAAAACGGAAAAAATATACTGTGAAATCTGTTTTAACTGCATAGAAGTTCAAGTTTCCTACTAATTTGTACTTCCTTCATTCCCTTATAGCTGTTCATTTGTGAGAGTACTCCTCAGTAAAGTGCTTCCATGAAGATTTTCCACGCAGAGTTCATTCCCTGGGAGAACTTGGTTTGTGACATGACCTGTCTCTAGGTTCCTAGCAGAAAAAAGGAAATCTTTCAAAGAATTCCCACAGATGAAGTTCCAAAATATGAACTATCAATACTTATTAAGGATACCAGGAAATAAGCCACCATGGGCAAAAGTCAGAAGAAACAACTAAGAGCAGAATTAGACCTGTACAGCTTGCTGATGTTGAAGTGATCAGGGAGAGTAAAGTTTGGAAAAAAGTTTTCCTGCCAAGGACCTAATGGTAAATATTTTAGGCTTGTAGGCCATACAGTCTCTGTTGCAACTATTCAATTCTGACATAGTATGGTTCACAACCCAGATGATATGAAACAAGTAGATATGACTGTGTTTTAGTACAATATTATTGACTAAAACAGGTGGAGAGCTGGATATAGAATAATGTCTGAGATAAAGAATATGATATAAGGTGATGAAAGGAGGGAATACAGAAAGTACATTCAAGAAATTATTGAAAACATAAAGAAACAGTTATAAAATATAAAGCAGCTAAGAGTCATGTAACATAGTGTGAGACAACCTATTCTGTTTCTGATCTACACACATCACTCAGCCATAAAGTACTCAAAACTTTTTTCTTTGAATCAAGAATGAAGATGGCTATGGTCATCATTTTTTTTAAAGATTTTATTTATTTATTTATTTGACAGAGAGAGATTACAAGTAGGCAGAGAGGCAGGCAAAGAGAGAGAGGAGGAAGCAGACTCCCTGATGAGCAGAGAGTCCGATGGGGGACTCAATCCCAGGACCCTGAGATCATGACCTGAGCCAAAGGCAGCGGCTTAACCCACTGAGCCACTCAGGTGCCCCATCATTTTTATTCAACAGAATTAGTGCAACATAAACAAGACACAAAGGGTAGGGGTATTAAAAAGAAAAATGTCAGCTTTCATAGATGATATGACTAACCACATAGAAAACTTTAGAATATCTATAGTTATACAACTGGTGAGAGAATTTAGCATGGTCAACTGCTATGTAATTAAAATTCAAAAGTCCTATGAATTTCTATAAATTATCAACACATAAAATATTATGTAAAAATATATCATCCACAAAAATATAAGGTATTTAGCAACACATCTATAACAAAAGATACACAAAGAGTATCTTTTGTTATGAAAAGATACATAAAGAGTAAATGATAAAATGTTATGAAAAGAAATTAAAGGTGACAAATAAACAGAAACACAGCATATTTAATTTCAATCAAAATTTTGATTTATTTGTTAAAATTGGATAATTCAAATCTGAACAATACTGAAACAGCAAATGGTGAGGAAGAGGCAAGTACTCCTACAGAAGAAGTAGAGTGACTTGTCATAAATATCAAGATATTATAAAGCTATAGTAATTAAGATTGTGGAATTGGCATGAGGACAGACAATTAGGTCAGCAGTAGATTCTTAAAGAGAAACTTGATCATTGACAGATGTAGTGTTGCAGGTCAGTAGGGAAAGGATGGACTGTTTAATAAATATAACTGGGACAACTAGTTATTCACATGGGAATAAAATTAACTTGGGCCTTTACACAATTTAAGTTGGATTAAGAACTGAAAGGTGAAACCTTAGAAGACTTTGTAGACAAAATAACTTCAGGGTAGAAATCGCCTCAGGGTAGAAAGGGATTTGTCAAACAAGATGCAGAAATAATAAATTTATGATTAATTCAGTTCTATTAAATTTAGGAGCTTTTCATCAAAATATACTGTAGAAAAAGTCAAAAGTCAAGTCACACATGGAAAGAAGATATGTAAGCATCAATCAGAAGATGAGCATCAACATGAAAACAGAGTGCGTATTTATGAAAATGGGCAAAAGATATGAACATGTATTTCAAAAGAAATAAATGATAAAAATATGAATAGATGCTCAGTATTATTGTAAACAGGGAAGTGGAAATGAAAACCAAACTATGACACCATTTCACAACTACAGTTCTTCAATTTTGACAGTATCAGGAAAATTGCAATTGAAACTTGCCTCTTTGCTCAGTTGAATATAAATTGGAGTAGCACCTTGAAAGAATACAGTTTGGTGTTAACTAGTAAATTGAAAACACTCATGCACATGTGCACCAGGAAAATCACACAGGAGTGTTCAACACAGATTTATTTCATAATCACAGAACAAAGAAAAATGTGAATTTCCACCAGTAGTAGAAATGGTAAGTTGTAGGTCTCCACAAAAATGGAGCTTTAAACATCAGTTAAAATAGATGAATTACAAGGAGAATTCATGATGCTAACATAGGAAGACCCTAAACTCACCTCCTCCATGGACACACCAAATCTATACCTATATATCAAGAATTCCTTCTGAAGAAGACCTGAGGACTGTCTGAACAGCTTCTGCACAACAGAGGACAGAGGGACTACATAGAGAGGAGCAGAAAGATGAAGACACTGTAATACAGGAATACCTACCCTTGATGTTAGGAACTGCAGCAGGGAAAGAGGGGACAGAACTGAGGAACTGAGATTTGTCTCCCCTGGGGCAAAGAAAAAAAGCTACCATTTAAAAGTGCAAGTACTACATAAAAAAAACTAGCCCTTCATCAAACTCTGGAACTTTCTGTGTCAAAGGGTGGCCATGCCATGGATTGGATCCCCTTTTCAGCTTCATAATGAGCAGGGTCTAGATGCCACACAGCTGATTTGTCCCTCATCAAGTTCCAGACACCCGTTCCAGATCCTAAGATGGCTCGAGCATGGTACACACCAAGACACACCTCAAAACCACTTGCTGTAGCTCCAGTCATCTCACAGAGACAACATAGGCACAAGGCACCATAGAACACTCCAGGTCTTTATCACTTCAGCTTTAAATGACTCTCCAGGATACCAATGACATAGAGCACCCCAGAACCTCCCAGTCTACTCCCACTTTAGCTCTAGTTGTTCCATCAGAATCTCCCTGTGCAGAGTACCCAGGATTGCCTGGCCTATGCCTGCCATGGTCCCAGTCATCCTAGCAGTGTGTCTCCTGAGTAGAGCACTACAGGACCTTCAACACCCACCTCAGATCTCTATACCCCAGAAAAATACACCACTATCCCTGGCTTCCACTTGCTTTGGCTCCAGCCAGACTGTGAGAGTGCCCTTTCACAGACTTACTCAGGATTCCTTGACTTGAACTCACTTCAGCTTCAGCTGTCCTCTAAGGACACACCCTGGATGAAGAACACTGGAACAGCCCCACCCCCTTGGCCTGTACATACTTCAGTTCTGGCTTTCCCATCAAAGTGGCCTAGCACAAAGTGGCCCAGACCCTTATCCCATGCCAGATACAGTTCTAGCTACCAGCCACGCAGTGACATGAGGTACACACAGTTGACACTGGGGGCATCTAAAAACAAGGCCATTCCTTCAAGTTTAGGAGACATAGCTATTAGGTCTAATTCACAGAAAGAGAGAAAGTCAAACAAAATGTGAGGCAGAGGAATATGATCCAAAGGAAAGAACAGGACAAAGCCTCAGGGAAAAAAAAGAGTGCAGAGATTAATCATCATATTAACAAGAAAAAGGAAAAAAACCATATATCATGTCAATAGAAAAAGTATTTGACAAAGTACAACCTCTCATGGTAAAATCTTTCATGATAAAGGCTGCCAGTGAAGTGGCTTTAGAGAGAATGTATCTCAACATAATAAAGGCTATTAGGAAAAATACACAACTAATATCATACTCAATGGTGAAAACTGAAAGCTCTTCCTCTAAGATCTGGAAGATGACAAGAATATGGACTCTCACCACTTTTATTGAACATAGTACTGGGCATCCTAGCTGCAGCAATTAGACAAGAAATAAAAAGATATCCAAATTGGTAAGGAAAAGTAAAATTTTCACCCTTTGCAGATGACATTATACTATATTTAGAAAATCCTAAAGACTACCAGAAAATGACTAGAACAGATATATAAATTCAGTAAGATCAAAGGATTCAAAAACCAATATACAGAAATCCAATGCAGTGCTACACACAAATAACAAAGTAGTGGAAAGCAAAATTAACAATCTCATTTATATTAGTGCAAAATATAATAAAATGTCACCATAGAGGTGAAATACCTGTATTCCAAAAACTATAAAACAATGATGAAAGAAAATGAAGACAACACAAACAAATAGAAAGATATCCCATGCTCATGAATTGGGAGAACAGTTATTGTTAAAATGTCCATACTATCCAAAGCAACCTTCAGATTTAATGCAATCCCTATCAAAATACCAACAGCATTTTTAACAGAAATAGAACGACCTTAAAATTTGTATGGAATCATAAAAGAACCTGAATAGCCCAAGAAATCTTGAAAAAGAAGAAAATTGAAAGTATCACAATCTGAGATTTCAAGATATTCTACAAGCTATAGTAATCAAACCACAATGGTACTGGTATAAAAACAGACAGGTTGATCAATGGAACAGAATAAAGAGTCCAGGAATAAACCTACAATTATATGGTCAATTACTCTATGACAAAGGATGGAACAATATGTAATCAGAAAAAAGACAGTCTCTTCAAATGGTGTTAGGAAAACTGGACAACTACATGCAAAGAATAAAAATGGACCACTTTCTTATACCATACCCAAAAAATAAACTCAAAATGGAGTAGAGACACAAATCTGAGACTTGAAACCATAAAAATCCTAAAAGAAATCAGAAGCAATAATATCATGGACACTGGCTACAGCAATGTTTCTCTGGATATGTCTCCTACAGCAAAGACACAAAAGCAAAAATAAGGGGCACCTGGGTGGCTCAGTGGTTAAGCCTCTGCCTTCGGCTCGGTTCATGATCCCAGGGTCCTGGGATAGAGCCCCGCATCTGGCTCTCTGCTCAGCGGGGAGCCTGCTTCCTCATCTCTCTCTCTCTCTGCCTGCCTCTCTGCCTACTTGTGGTCTCTGTCTGTCAAATAAATAAAATCTTTAAAAAAAAAGCAAAAATAAGATATTGGGACTACATCAAAATAAAAATATTCTGCAAAGCAAAGGAAACAATCAACAAAACAAAAATACAACTTACTGAATGGAAGAAGATATTTGCAAATGACAAATCTGGTAAGAGATCAGTATCCAAAAAATATAAAGATGGCCAACAGACACATGGAAAGATGTTAAACATCACTCATCAGCAGGGAAATGCAAATCAAAACCACAATGAGGTATCACTTCACACTTCACACTTATCAGAATGGCTAATTGAAAAACACAAGAAACAGGGGGGGAGGAGTCAAGATGGCGGAGAAGTAGCAGGCCTAGACTACTTCAGCTAGCTGGAGATCAGCTAGATAGCTTATCTAAAGATTGCAAACACCTGAAAATCCATTGGCAGATCAAAGAGAAGAAGAACAGCAATTCTGGAAACAGAAAAACAACCACTTTCTGAAAGGTAGGACTGGCGAAGAAGTGAATCCAACGCGAAGAGAAGATAGACCCCGGAGGGAAGGGCCGGCTCCCGGCAAGCGGCGGAGCAACGGCGCACAAAATCAGGACTTTTAAAAGTCTGTTCCGCTGAGGAAAATCGCTCCAGGGGCTAAACCCGGGCGAATCCCACGCGGGGTAAGCGTGGCCTCAGGTCCCGCAGGGTCACAGAAGGATCGGGGGTGTCTGAGTGTCGCAGAGCTTGCGGGTATTGGAACGGGAAAGCCGGCTACAGAGACAGTGCCGACAGTAAGCTCACGACAGTAAGCTCACAGCTCGGTGTTACCTTGAACCAGTCGCAGGCTCGGTGAGCTCAGAGCGCGGCCGGAGGTCAGGCAGACTGGGCGCTGCTCTCTGAGGACGCACTGAGGAGTGGGGCCCTGGGCTCTCGGCTCCTCCGGGCTGGAGACCAGGAGGCCGCCATTTGTATTCCCCGTCCTCCAGAACTCTACAGAAAGTGCTCAGGGAACAAAAGTTCCTGAAAGCAAACGCAAGCGGATTACTCACCCCAGCCCCTGATAAGGGCGGTACAATTCCTCCTGGGGCAAAGACACTTGAGAATCACTACAACAGGCCCCTCCCCCAGAAGATCAACAAGAAATACAGCGGAGACCAAGTTCACCTACCAAGGAGTGCGGTTTCAATACCAAGGAGAGCAACAGAATTCCAGAGGAGGAGAAAGCAAAGCACGGAACATATGGCTTTTTCCCTGTGATTTTTTTTTTAGGCTTGCAGTTAATTTTTTTCTTTTTCATTTTTGTTTTTATTTTTTTCTCGCCTTCTGATTACATGTTTTTTTAACTTTTACCTTTTTCTTTTTTAAAGTTTTTAACTAGTTTATATAATATACATATTTTTTCTTTTTTATACTTTACTTATTTGTTTTCTTTTTTTTAATTCTTTTCTTTTTTTTTTTCTAATTTCTTTTTTTTTCTTTCTTCCTTTTTGAACCTCTTTTCATCCCCTTTTCCCCACCTCACGATTTGGGATCTCTTCTAATTTGGTTAAAGCATATTTTCCTGGGGTTGTTGACACACTTTTAGTATTTTACTTGTTCCTTCATATACTCTTATCTGGACAAAAAGACAAGATGGAAAAATACAATGCACAACAAAGAACAAGAGGCAGTACCAAAGGCTAGGGACCTAATCAATACAGACATTGGTAATATGTCAGATCTAGAGTTCAGAATGACAATTCTCAAGGTTCTAGCCAGGCTCAAAAAAGGCATGGAAGATATTAGAGAAACCCTCTCGAGAGATATAAAAGCCCTTTCTGGAGAAATAAAAGAACTAAAATCTAGCCAAATTGAAATCAAAAAAGCTATTAATGAGGTGCAATCAAAAATGGAGGCTCTCACTGCTAGTATAAATGAGGCAGAAGAAAGAATTAGTGATATAGAAGACCAAATGACAGAGAATAAAGAAGCTGAGCAAAAGAGGAACAAACAGCTACTGGACCACGAGGGGAGAATTCGAGAGATAAGTGACAAAATGAGATGAAACAACATTAGAATAATTGGGATTCCAGAAGAAGAAGAAAGACAGAGGGGAGCAGAAGGTATAGTGGAGAGAATCATTGGGGAGAAATTCCCCAATATGGCAAAGGGAACGAGCATCAAAATTCAGGAGGTTCAGAGAACGCCCCTCAAAATCAAGAAGAATAGGCCCACACCCCATCACCTAATAGTAAAATTTACAAGTCTCAGTGACAAAGAGAAAATCCTGAAAGCAGCCCGGGAAAAGAAGTCTGTAACATACAATGGTAAAAATATTAGATTGGCAGCTGACTTATCCACAGAGAACTGGCAGGCCAGAAAGAGTGGCATGATATTTTTAGAGCACTAAATGAGAAAAACATGCAGCCAAGAATACTATATCCAGCTAGGCTATCATTGAAAATAGAAGGAGAGATTAAAAGCTTCCAGGACAAACAAAAACTGAAAGAATTTGCAAACACCAAACCAGCTCTACAGGAAATATTGAAAGGGGTCCCCTAAGCAAAGAGAGAGCCTACAAGTGGTAGATCAGAAAGGAACAGAGACCATATACAGTAACTGTCACCTTACAGGCAATACAATGGCACTAAATTCATATCTCTCAATAGTTACCCTGAATGTGAATGGGCTAAATGCCCCTGTCAAAAGACACAGGGTATCAGAATGGATAAAAAAACAAAACCCATCTATATTTTGCCTCCAAGAAACTCATTTTAAGCCCGAAGACACCTCCAGATTTAAAGTGAGGGGGTGGAAAAGAATTTACCATGCTAATGGACATCAGAAGAAAGCAGGAGTGGCAATCCTTATATCAGATCAATTAGATTTTAAGCCAAAGACTATAATAAGAGATGAGGAAGGACACTATATCATACTCAAAGGGTCTGTCCAACAAGAAGATCTAACAATTTTAAATATCTATGCCCCCAACGTGGGAGCAGCCAACTATATAAACCAATTAATAACAAAATCAAAGAAACACATCAACAATAATACAATAATAGTAGGGGACTTTAACACTCCCCTTACTGAAATGGACAGATCATCCAAGCAAAAGATCAGCAAGGAAATAAAGGCCTTAAACGACACACTGGACCAGATGGACATCACAGATATATTCAGAACATTTCATCACAAAGCAACAGAATACACATTCTTCTCTAGTGCATATGGAACATTCTCCAGAATAGATCACATCCTTGGTCCTAAATCAGGACTCAACCAGTATCAAAAGATTGGGATCATTCCCTGCATATTTTCAGACCACAATGCTCTAAAGCTAGAACTCAACCACAAAAGGAAGTTTGGAAAGAACCCAAATAAATGCAGACTAAACAGCATCCTTCTAAAGAAGGAATGGGTCAACCGGGAAATTAAAGAAGAATTGAAAAAAATCATGGAAACAAATGATAATGAAAATACAATGGTTCAAAATCTGTGGGACACAACAAAGGCAGTCCAGAGAGGAAAATATATAGCAGTACAAGCCTTTCTCAAGAAACAAGAAAGGTCTCAGGTACACAACTTAACCTTACACCTAAAGGAGCTAGAGAAAGAACAAGAAAGAAACCCTAAGCCCAGCAGAAGATAAAATATAAAGATCAGAGCAGAAATCAATGAAATAGAAACCAAAGAAACAATAGAACAAATCAATGAAACTATGAGCCGGTTCTTTGAAAGAATTAATAAAATTGATAAACCCCTGGCCCGACTTATCAAAAAGAAAAGAGAAAGGACCCAAATAAATAAAATCATGAATGAAAGAGGAGAGATCACAACTAACACCAAAGAAATACAAACTATTATAAGAACATACTATGAGCAACTCTACGCCAATAAATTTGACAATCTGGAAGAAATGGATGCATTCCTAGAAACATATAAACTACCACAACTGAACCAGGAAGAAGTAGAAAGCCTGAACAGACCCATAACCAGTAAGGAGATTGAAACAGTCATTAAAAATCTCCAAACAAACAAAAGCCCAGGGCCAGACAGCTTCCCGGGGGAATTCTACCAAACATTTAAAGAAGAACTAATTCCTATTCTCCTGAAACTGTTCCAAAAAATAGAATGGAATGAAAACTTCCAAACTCATTTTATGAGGCCAGCATAGGATCCCATAAAAACCAGACAAGGATCCCATCAAAAAAGAGAGCTATAGACCAATATTCTTGATGAACACAGATGTGAAAATACTCAACAAAATACTAGCTAATAGGATTCAACAGTACATTAAAAGGATTATTCACCACGACCAAGTGGGATTTATTCCAGGGCTGCAAGGTTGGTTCAACATCCGGAAATCAGTCAATGTGATACAACACATTAATAAAAGAAAGAACAAGAACCATATGATACTCTCAATAGATGCTGAAAAAGCATTTGACAAAGTACAGCATCCCTTCCTGATCAAAACTCTTCAAAGTGTAGGGATAGAGGGCACATACCTCAATATCTTCAAAGCCATCTATGAAAAACCCACTGCAAATATCATTCTCAATGGAGATAAACTGAAAGCTTTTCCGCTAAGGTCAGGAACACGGCAGGGATGTCCCTTATTACCACTGCTATTCAACATAGTATTAGAGGTCCTAGCCTCAGCAATCAGACAACAAAAGGAAATTAAAGGCATCCAAATCAGCAAAGAAGAAGTCAAATTATCACTCTTCGCAGATGATATGATACTATATGTGGAAAACCCAAAAGACTCCACTCCAAAACTGCTAGAACTTATACAGGAATTCAGTAAAGTGTCAGGATATAAAATCAATGCACATAAATCAGTTGCATTTCTCTACACCAACAGCAAGACAGAAGAAAGAGAAATTAAGGAGTCAATCCCATTTAACCAACTGAGCCACCCAGGTGCCCCCTGGAGTCAATCCCATTTACAATTGCACCCAAAACCATAAGATACCTAGGAATAAACCTAACCAAGGAGGCACAGAATCTATACTCAGAAAACTATAAAGTACTCATGAAAGAAATTGAGGAAGAAACAAAGAAATGGAAAAATGTTCCATGCTCCTGGATTGGAAGAATAAATATTGTGAAAATGTCTATGCTACCTAAAGCAATCTACACATTTAATGCAATTCCTATCAAAGTACCATCCATCTTTTTCAAAGAAATGGAACAAATAATTCTAAAATTTATATGGAACCAGAAAAGACATCGAAAGGCAAAGGGATATTGAAAAAGAAAGCCAACATTGGTGGCATCACAATTCCGGACTTCAAGCTCTATTACAAAGCTGTCATCATCAAGACAGCATGGTACTGGCACAAAAACAGACACATAGATCAATGGAACAGAATAGAGAGCCCAGAAATAGACCCTCAACTCTATGGTCAACTAATCTTTGACAAAGCAGGAAAGAATGTGCAATGGAAAAAAGACAGCCTCTTCAATAAATGGTGCTGGGAAAATTGGACAGCCACATGCAGAAAAATGAAATTGGACCATTTCCTTACATCACACACAAAAATAGACTCAAAATGGATGAAGGACCTCAATGTGCGAAAGGAATCCATCAAAATCCTTGAGGAGAACACAGGCAGCAACCTCTTCAACCTCAGCAGCAGCAACATCTTCCTAGGAACAACACCAAATGCAAGGGTAGCAAGGGCAAGAATAAACTATTGGGATTTCATCAAGATCAAAAGCTTTTGCACAGCAAAGGAAACAGTTAACAAAATCAAAAGACAACTGACAGAATGGGAGAAGATATTTGCAAACGATATATCAGATAAAGGACTAGTGTCCAGAATCTATAAAGAACTTAGCAAACTCAACACCCAAAGAACAAATAATCCAATCAAGAAATGGGCAGAGGTCTCTGTCTGTCAAATAAATAAATAAAATCTTTAAAAAAAAAAAAAAAAAAGAAATGGGCAGAGGACATGAACAGACATTTCTGCAAAGAAGACATCCAGATGGCCAACAGACACATGAAAAAGTGCTCCATATCACTCGGCATCAGGGAAATACAAATCAAAACCACAATGAGATATCACCTCACACCAATCAGAATGGCTAAAATAAACAAGTCAGGAAAATGACAGATGCTGGCGAGGATGTGGAGAAAGGGGAACCCTCCTACACTGTTGGTGGGAATGCAAGCTGGTGCAGCCACTCTGGAAAACAGCATGGAGGTTCCTCAAAATGTTGAAAATAGAACTGCCCTATGACCCAGCAATTGCACTATTGGGTATTTACCCTAAAGATCCAAAGGGGCACGTGCACCCGAATGTTTATAGCAGCAATGTCCACAATAGCCAAACTATGGAAAGAACCTAGATGTCCATCAACAGATGAATGGATCAAGAAGATGTGGTATATATACACAATGGAATACTATGCAGTCATCAAAATAAATGAAATCTTGCCATTTTCAACAACATGGATGGAACTAGAGTGTATCATGCTTAGCAAAATAAGTCAAGCAGAGAAAGACAACTATCATATGATCTCCCTGATATGAGGAAGTGGTGATGCAACATGGGGGCTTAAGTGGTTAGGAGAAGAATCAATGAAACAAGATGGGATTGGGAGGGAGACAAACCATAAGTGACTCTTAATCTCACAAAACAAACTGAGGGTTGCTGGGGGAGGGGGTTTGGGAGAAGGGGGTGGGATTATGGACATTGAGGAAGGTATGTGCTTTGGTGGTGAGTGCTGTGAAGTGTGTAAACCTGGTGATTCACAGACCTGTACACCTGGGGATAAAAATATATGTTTATAAAAAATAAAAAATTTAAAAAAAACCTCTTAATAAAGGAGAAATCCAAAGGAAAAAAAAAATAGAATGCCTTCAAAACCTCAGGATAGGCAAAAATTTCTAAAAACAAAAAAAAGGTCTAGACAAAAAAAGCTGAAGTATTAGACTACTTTAAAATGAAGAAATTCTATTTATCAAAAGGTACAACAGAATGCAAGAGGATATTTACAATTTTTTTTACAAATTTTAATTATGACTACCATATATTTCCAATAAGATGTCATATCCAAAATATATAAAAGACTCCTACAACTCAAGGATAATCCAACAGAAATATGAGAAAAGGACTTAAATAAGCACTTTATGAAAAAAGACATTGAAAATGGCCAAACACACCAATGGATCATCAGTAATCATCAGAATAATGCAAATTAAAACTCAGTGCAGTACCACCACTGGTATGGCTCAAATTAAAGGCAAATAATACCACATACAGTTGACTCTTGAATAGCACAGAGATGAGGGGCACTGACACCTGCGTATTTGAAAATCCATGTGTAAATTTTGACTCCCCCCAAACCTAACTATTGTTGACTGGAAGCCCTACTGATAACACAAAGTCAGTTAACACATTTTGTATGTTATATGTATCATATATTGTATTCTTCCAACAAAGCATGCTGAAGAAACTGTTAAGAAATCCTTGGAGAAAATGCATTTACAGTACTATTTAAAAAAAAATCCAGTATAGAAGTGGACTTGAGCAGTTCATACCCAAGTTTTTAAGGATCAACTATTAGCTATGTTATGCAACAACTACAATGCTTGGTGATGAAAATGTACACTGCAACTTCTTAGGTGAAATTAGTAGTATCTACCCAATGTTTCAGTAAGTTCTACCATATACCCAACAGGACTATACCCCTATGTTTACCAAAAGACATAAAGGAACATTTATAGTAGTAATAATTGTCATAGTCCCAAACTGAAAACTCAATGTCTATCAACAGAATGGATACATTGAGATAAGAGAATGTATAAGAGAACACTGTACCATCATGCATGCACAAACATTGACACCTCTCCTGAACACAATGTTGAGTGAAAGAAACTCAGACCTGAAGAATAGGATTCCATTTACATAAAATTCAGACACAAGTAAAACTAAGTAACAGTGTTAAAAGTTACAATGGTGGTTAACCCTGAGGAGAGAAGCAAGGACTGTGAGGAACTCAAGCGAGATTCTAGGTGCTGGTAATTTTCAGTCTTTGGTTATCAAATACATAGGTGTGTTCACTTTCTGGAAAGTCATTCAACTGAACATGTATCATTTGTGCATATTTTTTTGTGTGTTATTCTTGTGTATGAGGCCAATAGAAGTTCACATTTAAAAAAACACCCTACACACCCCCCAAAACAAAAGAATTTTATAGGTATTCTATTCATGAAAGCTTATTGATTAAAACACTGCTAAAAAAACAAACAAACAAACAAAAAACACTGCTTAGTGTTATCCTGCTTTTTACAGAAAGGACATTTTTGCTCAAACATAGGTCTCTGTGTTAAAATCCTTACTTGATATTTGGCAGAGGAAACACTCTTGAGACAAAATGCTTCTAGGCATCAGTTTTGAATGGATTTCAATGCCTCTAAAAGTCGTTTTATTGATAATGTGCTGACCTAAACATTTTCAATTTCATATCATTGACTTGAATACTACTATGTTTTTACTA
This sequence comes from Mustela nivalis, assembly GCF_964662115.1. Classification (NCBI taxonomy): domain Eukaryota; kingdom Metazoa; phylum Chordata; class Mammalia; order Carnivora; family Mustelidae; genus Mustela; species Mustela nivalis. Next base: position 71,558,332 of record NC_139021.1, read on the forward strand.
CTGAAAGATCAACAAATGCTTATGCTAATCAGCTTGATACTTGGGATGCCAGAATGGAAATTTCTTTGTCTACATAAAGTAGTCGAGCTGAAAAATACCCAGGGATATCCATAGCGGTCATGCTTTCAATGGATAGGAAGCTGCAAGCAAGAACTTCTTAGCCAATACCCTCACCAAATTCAGCCATTTGTGCAAATGGCTCTCTCTAAAAGAACATTTCCTTACATAGTTCAATCTAATATTAGGCTTAAATCCAAGGATGCTAAGACTTAATTATCTCATTTCCTCCATAAGTGATACAGCATGTTACTATTTGGCTATAATTGTTAATGGTGTTCCTAACACAGACTTGGAGGGGAGGTGTGCTAGGGACTGTGTATTGTTTTTGACGGTAGCCATGAAGGATGAGGCATACCTATGAAAAATGACTTGCATGCAGGATTAGACTTAAAGCTATACATTGATCTTTTCTAAATATTAGTATTAAAATGCATTTTCCCCAGGATTTCTAACTTCGTGTCACTCTGAACAAGAGGAATAGGTAAGGGTTGAGTATGCTGTTTCTCATTTAACCAAATGTAATTTAATTTAGACAATTGAGTGCTTGCTACTTCAAAGCAATGAAACATAAGCTTTTCACATGACTACACATATGAGCATACACAAAACATACATAGAACACTGTATCATCAAGAAAAAATCATTTAGGTATAGCTTACATGGCTCTATTTTTTTTAATTATATATCTGGACATCACGTGTCTTCCAAGTTCTAGTTCTATATCTTCATCTGTCTGATAAATATTTCCACTCAGGATGTTCCTCTATTACCTCAAACGTATCATATCTAAGATTCAATCCCTTACTTCCAGTTCTAACTAGCTTTCCTATATTAATAATCATGCATACCATAAATATTCCAGTTACTCAAGGTCCAAAGTTTGAAGTCACTTTTTACCCACATTGTAGTTTTAATTCACATTTGCCTAATGGCTAATTACAAACTATTTTTCATATGTTGATTTGGCCATTTGTACATCTTTTTTGGTGATGTGTTCACTCGTCCAGTGTATATTTAGACAGCTTTATCTCTAGAATTTTAATTTGTGTCTTTCATGTTTTCTATCTCTACTTACATGATCTATCTTATCTACCCTCTTGTTCATATGGAATATTATGAAATGACTGTTAAAAAACGTTCTTTCCCAGTATGGTACTGGCACAAAAACAGACACATAGATCAATGGAACAGAATAGAGAGCCCAGAAATAGACCCTCAACTCTATGGTCAACTAATCTTCAACAAAGTGGGAAAGAATGTCCAATGGAAAAAAGACAGTCTCTTCAATAAATGGTGTTGGGAAAATAGGACAGGAACATGCATAAAAGTGAAATTGGACCATTTCTTTATACGACACACGAAAATAGACTCAAAATGGATGAAGGACCTCAATGTGAGAAAGGAATCCATCAAAATCCTTGAGAAGAACACAGGCAGCAACCTCTTCAACCGCAGCAGCAGCAACTTCTTACTAGGAACATTGCTAAAGGCAAGGGAAGCAGGAGGAAAAATGAACTATTTGGACTTCATCAAGATCAAAGGCTTTTGCACAGCAAAGGAAAACAGTTGACAAAACCAAAAGACAACACACAGAATGGGAGAAGATATTTGCAAATGACATATCAGATAAAGGGCTAGTATCAAAAATCTATAAAAAAATTAGCAAACTCAACACCCAAAGAACAAATAATCCAATCAAGAAATGGGCAGAAAACATGAACAGACATTTCTCTAGAGAAGACATCCAGATGGCCAACAGACACATGAAAAAGTGCTCCACATCACTCAGTATCAGGGAAATACAAATCAACCACAATGAGATACCACCTCACACCAGTCAGAATGGCTAAAATTTACAAGTCAGGAAATGACAGATGCTGGTGAGAATGCGAAGAAAGGGGAACCCTCCTACACTGTTTGGAATGCAAGCTGGTGCAACCACTCTGGAAAACAGCATGGAGGTTCCTCAAAAAGCTGAAAATAGAGCTACCTTACCACCCAGAAATTGCACTACTGGGTATTACCCTAAAGACACAAAGATAGTGATCCGAAGGGCCATGTGCACCCGATTGTTTATAGCAGCAATGTCCACAATAACCAAACTATGGAAAGAGCCTAGCTGTCCATCAACAGATGAATAGATAAAGAAGAAGTGGAGTATATATACACAATGGAATACTATGCAGCCATCAAAAGAAATGAAATCTTGCCATTTGCAATGACGTGGATGGAATTAGAGGGTATTATGCTTAGCGAAATAAGTCAGTCAGAGAAAGACAACTTTCATATGATCTCCCTGATATGAGGAAGTGGAGATGGAATGTGGGTGGTTTGGGAGGTAGGAAAAGAATATGAAACAAGATGGGCTCGTAAAGGAGACAAATCATAAGGGACTCTTAATGTCACAAAACAAACTGAGGGTGGCCAGGGGTGGAGGTAGGGAGAGGGTGGTGGGGTTATGGACATTGGGGTGAGTGCCATGAAGTAGTAAGCCTGGTGATTCACAGACCTGTACTCCTGAGACTAATAATACATTATATGTTTATAAAAAAAAATAAAATAAAATTTTAAATAAAAATTAAAAATAAAATTTAAGAAAAAGTGTTCTTACCTGTATCACTGGCAGCATTTGTGGGTCTGTTTCTATTGATTAATTTTTCTCCTCATCATGACTTATTTTCCTACTCTTTTGCATGGCTGGTATATTTGATTGGATGACACTGGGAATTTTACCTTGTTGGGTTCTGGACATAATTGTTTTTGAGTAAGAGTTGATATGAAACATTAGTTTCAGGAATACAGTATGATTCAATCCTTATCTGTGAAATGATTACCACAGTAAGTCTAGTCACCATTAATTATCATAAAAGGTTACAAACTTTGTTCTTGTAATGCAAATATTTAAGATCCACTCTCCTGGGAACCTTCTAATATGCACAATACCATTGACCATAATCACCAGGCTCACACCACATTCCTATTCATTTCACAACTGGAAATCTGTACCTTCCCTTTCATCCATTTTGCCTGCACACCAGGCCCTTTCTCCACTGGTAACCATCCCTGTGTTCTTTGTATTCATGAGTTTTGTTTGTTCATTTTTGTTTTTTAGATTTTACATGCCAATTATATCATATGGTATTTGTCTTTCTCTGACTTATTTTACTTAGAAGGATACCCTTGAAGTCCTCCATGTTGTTACAAATGGCAAGATTTTATTCCTTTTGTGGCTGAGTAGTATTTGTGCATGTGTGTGTATAGTATATATATGCATGTATGTGTGTCTCATATCCTTATCCATTCATCCACCAATTTACAACATTGTTTCCATCTTGACTATTTATCTTTTTTTTTTTGTTCTTATAAATATTTTTGAAGTTTATTCTTTGACACTGTTAAATTACCTGGAAACAATTGGATTCTTCTATAACTTCCTTTAAAATGTCAGGATTAGAGCAGGCTTCATTCCATAGACAATTTTGCTTCACTACTGAAGGTAGATCTTTCTGAGTAGTCTTCTGATATCCTATGAATTACGGGGGTTTTCTACTCTAGCCTTCAAGAAGAGAAACTATTTTTACTTTGAGATATAGGAATTGTTCTCTAATATCTTGTTGGTGATTCTCTCAGGCTTTGGTGGTTCACTTATTTTTTTATTAGTATTCTCGCTCCCCACTCCTTTTCATACTCCTCCCTATAAGAAAGTTTCACTTTCTTTTTAGATCCTTTAAGACCCTACTCCATGAAGCTTCTATGTGTATTATTTTTTTGTCCTTACTGCCTAAAATTATTGCCTTGCCTACCAAGATGGTAGTTTAATAGGTTTTTGACAATTTTCCTAGTAACTTTACAGAACAAAGCTTAGAAGTTCAGGTTCTTTTCATTTGTAAAAATTAATTTTTGATAGGCAAGTCTGATTTTTCCCTCACTAGATGATATATCTCTTGACATCAGAAGCTTGTCTTATACACCATTACCTACATGCTTAAGCTCATCACTGTGTCCTCTAGGAGTGTAATATTTCATGGTCAGTCTCTGTGCTATTCACATTCTTTTACTAAAAATGTCAATATAAGTTTCTTATCCCTGATAACCTGTCAGCTCTGCAAAGCTTCAAGGTGATAGGCTGTAGGAACTCTTCCTTTAAGTTCTTACCTCCTTTACTATTTCCCCTTCAGGAAAAAATTATCAGCTTCATATGTGGAGTGATTCTGCAACAGGGTGAGGAATGCCAACAGAACACCTTATTGCCAATGAAACAATGAGACACCTCTGTCTCTCCACAGCACAAGGCTCTCCTGATGCTTGGTAAATCTGTGTTCTAGTAAAGGTCCCAGTCATCTTTCATCTTAGAGAAGTAGAGGTTTTGTCCACTCTCTCAGGAGCTATGGGTATTCAAAAGGCAGGGTCCTTTTTGTTGGGTATCCAGATATGTCAAACAATTCCCAATACCCTAAAGAGAATCTTCTCCCTATATTTTGAGATTCCCAGCCACCCTCATAGTGTAGATAGCCCAGTGGCTTTTCCTTTTTTGGTACTCTGGCTCACATTTAAAGAACAGAGTTGCTAACTACCAGGATATAAAGACCATGGTGCCTGTAAAAGGTCATTCTCATTGCTACTAACTAGCCTCTTCTTAATTTGCGGTATATGCCACCATTTCCTTGACGAAGGAAGTGATCCAAGGGTACTGACTGATCTCTCACATTTTTTCAGCCTGGAGTTTTCTTCCACCAGACATAGGCATGGGTCACTTTCACTTCAGTCATAGCTCTAATCAGTCACCATTTTATTGGAGGCAACTTCCCCAACCTCACTTTCTATCTTCTTATCTTGTTGGGTTTCATTATAGTACTTACAGCCACTTGATACATTTATTCATTATTCTCTTCTCCATCATAGTAGCCAACATGAATAGCTCAGCTCAACTGTCTGTGATATATCACCATGACAGAAAATCAAGTCATTAGGATCTTTTTTTTGGATCACATTTCCCCCTTAGCCTAGGCTACTACTACCCAACCATTTGTCATTTAATTCAACTCTCATAAAAAACCTGGTACAACACACACTAATGTTATAAAAAAAAACTCTTAATGTACATATATGTATGTAGCCAAAAAGAAAGTGGTGATAACAGGAATTATGAGTTTTGGGGCCTAACCACTCAGCCCTGGCTGACCACAAACCCACTTTATATTGCAAAAGAAAGCTGTTAGAGCCTTTGCTTTAAGATACAAACTCTCAAAACTCTAATAAAACAAAATAGAACTTTATTCATGTTTAATGGTTGCATTGCAAGCATGGATTTCACAATCTCAAACCATATGAAGGAACAGTTTATATGCTGATGTTGTTCTTAGGGAACATGTCAACTAAAGAATAAATTTATAGACACAAATTAAATACATAAGGGAAAGGCAGGGAGTGGCTTCTAAGAAATCATAAAATTTAAGCATTTAGGGAATGGAAAAACACATAGAATTGACTTTTATTTAAGTGTGGGAGAGTTCACAAAAATAATTTTGAAGAACAATTCAATTAAACTACATTTTGGTATATAATAGATACCTACATACAGTCTTTCTTTACTTTAGGCCTTCAGAGGCCAAAGAACCTTATGGATTACTCAAAGTTACCTCTACCTGTCAGGGCTCAAATTCCTCCTTTTCTGCTTGGTTAAAGTTGATATCTTAACTCCAGTGATAAATTAGCTCTTCTAGGAAACAAGATAGCAAACTAGGATTTAAAAAACCAGGAATTTCCAACAAGATGCATTAAAGGACACAGGACCTACAGTGAGCAAGTCATCCTGGTTTGTCCAAGACTTTTCAGCTTTAGGACTAAAATTCAACAATCAGGGAAACCATGGAGTCCTGGGCAAACTGGGATGGCTGTCACCCTTACAGATATCTCTCTAATGATAACAAGCCCAAGTTATCAGATCAGACCCAAAACTATTTATTTGGTTTTGTGTAGTCATTGCCTGATGTACCAAGACCAAAACAATGGACTGGGTCTTAGGGTCTATACCAGATAATGAGCTTTTGCATCTGGCAGACATCTTGCCTAGATACTATGTTCTGCTGTTTACTAGCCCTGTGAGCTTTTGCAAATCCCTTAACAATTTTGACCTTCGGCTAGGAGGACTGCTTATAACACGGAAATAGGAAGTTACTTAGCATGGTGCCTAGAGTTAAGTATCTCTATGTAATTTATTATTAGTTCATCATTAGTTTTTGATGTGGTTTTCAATGATTCATTAGTTGTGTATATTTTTAATAAGCTGCAGTAGATGGTATCTCCTCCTCTTCATCCTCATCATTATCATGGCCCTAAGAATCAAAGGTTCAGGCTCTTTCATTATCTATTATTGTGACCTTGGTCAAGACTTTTCCCTGTCCTAGACCTCAGTTTTCTTACCTGTAAAGTGAAGAGAACTATAGAACCCATCCTTGTACTGGAAGATTATTATAAAATCAAATGAGAAGATGTAGGTTAAGAGAAATGTATATTGTAAAGTTGGATTCAAATGCAAAGATTCAAGATCTGCTAATGTGTCAGTGCTGAAGGAAGGACTGGACCTCCAGAAATGAAATGGATAACAGTAGTTACACTTATTTAAAAAGTCAGTTGGTGTATTGCCTGTGGTGCTAGTTATTAAACCTCAAGAAAGACAAAACAATCAGGGAGACTCTAAGATGGCAATGTAGGAAAATCCTGAACTCAACTTCTCCACAAACAAACCAAATCTATACTTTCATATAGAGCAATTCCTTCTGAAGAATGGAGGCCTGATTGAACAGCTTCTGCACAATGAAGAATGGCAAGAGAGATGGAGATACAGTAATGAAAGAAACCCCCAACCCTGATGTTGCAAACTATCATAGGAAGGGACAGTACTGAAGGACCAGGAACAAATTTTTCTCCCTGGGAAACATGGTGGTGGGGAGGGAGAAGCTGCCATTTTAAATTCTAGTTGCCCTTTCAAAGGAACTAGCCCTGAATCCCTGCCAAATGTCAGGGGAGTGGCTAGAACGCTCCCTGGATCTAAGGTGATGGTAAGCACAATACTTTATGCTACCCCTCCACTTTGAGAGTACAGATGGGGGGAGGAACTGGGCACTATAGTTGGCCTGCTGCTTCAAGGAGAACTGGGGTTCTGCTGCACACTATCTCCAGCTGTCCCACCAAGGTAGCCTCAGTACAGTGCATACTGGGATACCCCTTGATAGTACTCCCTTAGCTCCAGCCATTTTGATAAAATAGCACAGGCACAAATCACTGCACCACTTCAGCACCAGAATTTTAGGAACATCCCCAGTGCAGAGCACCTCAGGACCTCTCAGCCTATAGCTGCTTTAGACTCAGACAACTCACAGAACACCCTTAAGCAAAACACACAGGGACCTCCCTCCCCACCCCACAATTTGGTGCCAGCTCAGCCCCAGCTGCCCAACCAGGACACCCCCTAATGTGGAGTGTTCTGGGATCCTGCAGCCCACATTGTCTCAGCTCCAGCCACCCTGCCAGTGCACCCTCTATACAGAGTGCCCCATGACACCATGGCTGTCATCTACTTTGCCTTCAGTTGTTCTGAAAAAGCATGTCCTCTACAAAGAAAGCCCTGGGACCTTCCAGCTTGTACCCATTTCACCTTCAGCAACCCTGCCAAGGTACTGTCGATAAAGAAATCCCCAGGACCATACCAGTCTGTGCATACTTTGGCTCCAACAATCCCACCAGGGTAGCCCCAGAAAAGAATGACACAGGACACCCCCACCAGCCACCGCTCTAGTCAGCCACCCAAAGTCACCAGGCACACAAGTGTACACTGGTGATGGCCACACACAAGACTATTACTCTAAGTTTAGGAGAAGTAGATTTTACACCTAATTCATAGAAATACACCCAGAAAATTAAGAGGAAATTGCTCTAAAAGAAACAAAACCTCAGAAAAAGAACAGAGCAGATAAGTAATCTATCCGATAAAGAGTTCAAAGTACTGATCATAAAAGTGCTCACTGGACTGGAGAGAAAAGTAGATGAACTTAATGAGTACTTCAGCAAAGATCTAGATAATAAATATAAAATTACCAGAGTTGAAAAATAACTGAAATCAAAGCTAAGAATGGATAGGTGATCTGGAATACTGGATAATGGAAAGTACCCAAGCTCAACAGCAAAATGAAAAAAATATTAAATGAGGTTAGAGTAAGTGATATTTTTTTGATAATATAAAACAAACATTTGTATTATAGTAGTTCCAGGAGGAGAAGAGAGGTAGGGCAGAAAATTACTTGAAGAAATGATAACAGAAAACTTACCTAACCTGGGGATAGAAACAGACATTGAGTTCAGGAAGGACAGAAAGTACCAAACAAGAAAAAGCCACTGAGGTCCACATCAAGACACATAAAAATTAAAATGGTAAAGATTAGGGGCACCTGGGTGGCACAGTCAGTTGAGTGTCCACCTCTTGGTTTAGGCTCAGGTCATGATCTCAGAGTCTGAGATCCAGCCTCATGTGGGGATCCACACTAAACACAGGGTCTGCTTACAGTTTCTCTCTACCTCTCTCTCAGGCCCTCCCCCACTGCATGCTCACTCTCTAAATAAATCTTTAAAAAAATAAGATGGCAAATATTAAACATCAAGACAATTTTAATAGTAGCAAGAAACAACTAGTTACATACAAGGGAAACCTCCTAATAACAACATCAGATGACTTTTGTCAGAAACCGACTATATCATGCCACTCCCTTCTGGCTACAAATTACTGGAAGGTAAAAAAAAAAAAAAAAGACCTACAACTGAGAATACTCTACCTGGCAAGATTATCATTCAGAATTGAAGGAGAAAGTTTCTTAGATGAACAAAAGTTAAGAGTTTATCACTACTAACCTGGCCTTATAAAAAATGTTAAACATACTTTAAGTAGAAAGACCATAATTATAAGAAAATTATGGAAGAAAAAATTTCACCAGTAATGCAAACATACACTAAAGGTAGTAGAACCACTTATAAAGCTATTATAAAGATTAAGAGACAAAAATAATAAGATATTACTAGTTGCAGGGACTGGCAAAATAAAGATATAAAATAGGACAGTATACATAAAAAACAGGAAGAATGAAACTTCCTTAACGTGTATTCAAACTTAAGTGAAGATAACTTAATATAGATTGATTTAGGATGTTATATATGAACCTTATGGTAATCATAAACCAAAAATTTACAACAGATGCACAAAAAGTGAAGAGAAATGAAATCAAGCATAGCACTAAAACTCATCGATAAGAGCAAGAGAATTACAAAAGTAATCAGAAAGCAATTAACAAAATGGCAAAAACAAATCAACTAAGTGTAAATGGCCTAAATACTCTAAATGACACAGGGTGACTGAATGGTAAACAAAACACCTAATACCCATCTATATGATGCATACAAGACACTACAGACTTAAAGACACATACAGACTAACAGTGAAGGATAAAATAATTTACTCCATGCAAATTCAAATGAAAAATAAAAAGCTGAATAGCAATACTTAGACACAATAAAGTTTAAACAAGGACTATAATAAGAGACAAAGGGCACTGCATAATGATAAAGGGATTAATCCAACAAAAGGATATAACACTTGTAGACATCTATGCACCCAACATTAGAGTACCTAAACACAAAGCAAATATTGACATAAAGGAGGAAAGCGACAGTAATACAGTAACAGTAGGGGACTCTGACACTCCATTTACATCAGTGGATAGGTCATCCAGGCAGAGGAGAAAAAAGCAGTAGAAAACAATGTTTTTGAATAGCACATTAAATCAGATACACTTATATAAACAGAACACCCAAAATAGAATATACTTTTTTTTCAAGTGCACATGGACATTCCCCAGCATAGATCATATGGGAGACAGCAAAACAAGTTTCAATAAATTTGAAATGGAGGGCGCCTGGGTGGCTCAGTGGGTTAAGCCGCTGCCTTCGGCTCAGGTCATGATCTTGGGGTCCTGGGATCGAGTCCCGCATCGGGCTCTCTGCTCAGCAGGGAGCCTGCTTCCCTCTTCCCTCTATTTCCCTCTCTGCCTGCCTCTCCATCTGCTTGTGATATCTCTCTGTCAAATAAATAAATAAAATCTTTAAAAAAAAAATTTGAAATGGAGATCATATCAAGCATTTTTTTTTTTTTCTGGCCACAATGGAATGAAACTAGAAATCAATTACAAAAGAAAAAAAAAATGGAAAAAAAGACATGTAGGCTAAACAACATGCTACTAAATTACCAACGAGTCAGTGAAAAAAATCAAAGAAAAATAAAATACATGGAGATAAATAGGAAGACATAGTGGTCCAAAACCTTTGAGACACAACAATACCATCCTAAGAGAAATTTATAGCGAGAAAAACCTACCTCAAGAAACAATAGAAATCGGGCGCCTGGGTGGCTCAGTGGGTTAAGCCGCTGCCTTCGGCTCAGGTCATGATCTCGGGATCCTGGGATCGAGTCCCGGGTCGGGCTCTCTGCTCAGCAGGGAGCCTGCTTCCTTCCTCTCTCTCTCTGCCTGCCTCTCCGTCTACTTGTGATTTCTCTCTGTCAAATAAATAAATAAAATCTTTAAAAAAAAAAAAAAGAAGCAATAGAAATCTAAAGTAAACAATTCATCCTTTCATCTAAAGAACTAGATAAAGAACCAAGAAAACCCAAAGCCAAAAGTTAGTACAAGAAAGAAATAACAATCAGAGCAGAAACAGATGAAATAGGCACTAAAAAATTACCAAAATAGAAAATATCAGTTAAATCAAGAGCTTTCTTTGAAAATATAAACAAAATGATAAACTTTTAACAAGACTCATGAAGAAAAATAGAGAGTACCCAACTGAAATCAGGAAGAGGAGAAATAACAATACCACAAAAATACAGATTAGAGATTATCAAAAATTATATGCTAACAAATTAGACAATTTAGAAGAAATGGATAAATTTCTAGAAGCATACAATCTTCCAAAAGTAAATAGAAATAGAAAATAATGAACAGATGATTGGTAATAAAATTGAATTGGTAAAGAAAGTCAAGAAACAGAAGTCCAAAACTAGACATATTCACAAGTTCTAGAATATTTAAGAGAAGAGATACTATCTATTCTCCAACTATTTCAAAAAATAGAAGAGGAAGGAACGCTTCTAAATTCATTCTATGAGGCTAGCATTACCCTGATACCAAAATGAGACAGATACACTACAAAGAGGAGCAGGAGGAAGAATTACAGGCCAATATCCGTAAAGAATACAGATGCCAGAATTCCTGAAAAAAGTTAGCAAACCACATTTAACAATACGGTAAAACAATCATTCACCACAATCAAGTGAGACTTAATCTGGGAGTGTAAGAATGGTTCAATATTTACAAAATCAACTGATACTACATTAACAAAATGAAGGATAAAAATGGTATCTTAATTGATGTCGAAAAGTCATAATAAAACTCAACAGCTGTTTGTGATACAAACTCATAAGTGGGATTACATGGAACACATACCTCAAACATAAGAAAGACCATTGATGGCAAAACCCACAGGTAATAGAACACAAGGATTCCACTCTCACCACTTTTATTCTGCATAACCTGAAGTCCTAACCACAGCAATCAAACAAGAAATAAAAGCCATCCAAATTGGTAAAGAAGTAAAATTGTCACTATTTGCAGATGACATGACACCATAAATAAAATCCCATAAGACTCCACCAAAAAAAGGAGCAGAAAACAAAATTTTAAAAGACTCCATTTAAAGTTACACAAAAAGAATAAAAATACTTAGGAATAAACACAAGAAAAAGATGTACCCTGAAAACTATAAAACATTGATGAAATGGAAAAGTACATGAACAAATGGAAGATACATGTTCATGGATTAGAATACTATTGGTAAAATGTTCACTCCACCCAGAGCGATCTACAGATTCAAACCAATTCCTGTGAAAATACCAACAGTGCTTTTCAAAACACTGGAATAGTCCTAATATTTGTATGGAACTACAAAAATCCTGAATAGCTAACACAATCTTGAGAAAGAGCAACGACTGAGGTATCAAAATACCAGGTATTTCAATATTGTATTGCAAAGCTGCAGTAATCAAAAAATTATGGTAATGGCCCATAAATCAACACACAGATCAATGGCACACAATAGGAGAGCCCAAAAATAAATTCACGTTTGTATGGTCCATCAATCTATTACAGGAAGGCAAGAATATACAATAGGGAAAAGACAGTCTCTTCAATAAATGGTGCTTGGGAAAACTAGACAGCTACATGCAAAAGAATGAAACTGGACCACTTTCTTACACCACACATAAAATAAACTCAAAATGGATTAGTGAACCTAAATGTCAGACTTGAAACCATAAAACTCCTAGAGGAAAACATAAGCAATAATCTGTTTGAGGGTGGCCATAACATTTTTCTAGATAGGCAAGGGACACAAAAGCAAAAATAAACTATTGGGGCTACACCAAAATAAAAATATTTAGCACAGCAAAGGAAATGATAAACAAATGAAAAGGCAACCTACTGAGAAGATATTTGCAAATGATGTATTTGATATGGGGTTAATATCCAAACTATTAATTTGGATAATTAATACATAAAGAACTTACACTACTTAACACACAAAAACATCTGATTAAATGGGCAGGGAACCGAATATACAAATTTTTACAAAGATGACCTACAGGTGACCAACAGACACATGAAAAAGTGCTCTCCATCACTAACCAGGGAAATACACATCAAAACCACAATGAGATCTCCTTTTAACTGTCAGAATGGATACTATCAACAAAAAATAACAAGCGTTGGTAAGGCTATGGAGGGAAAAAAAAACCCTCATGCATAGGTGGTGGGAATATAAATTGGTGCAACCACTCAGGTAAACAGTATAGAATTTCCTCAAAAAATTAAAAATAGAAATACCATTGATTTGGTAATTCTATTGTTGAGTAGTCACCCTCAAAATTGAGAACACTAACTTGAAAAGATATTTCCATCCCAATGTTCATTGCATTATCATTTATAATAGCCAAGACATGGAACAACTCAAGAGTCCACTGATCTATGAATAGATGAAAGTGTTTAGGTGTGTGTATACACACACACACACACACACACACAAATAAAATAATACTCATCCATAAATAATGAGGTCTTGCCATTTGCAACAACATGGATGGACCTAAGGAGTATTACGCTCAATGGAGTAAGACGATGAAGGACAAATGTTGTAGGATTTCACCTGTGCATGAAATCTAAAAAATCAGAAGCAGATGCAGGGGCACTTGGGTGGCTCATCAGGTAAGCATCTGCCTTCCTCTAGGTCATGATCTCGGGGTCTTGGGATCAAGCCCCATATTGGGCTCCTGGATCAGCAGGAGGCTGCTTCTCCCTCTCCCTCTGCCTCTCCCCCTACTCATGCTCTCTCTCGGTCTCAAATTAATAAATAAATCCCCCATAAATACAGAGAACAAACTTGTGGTTGCTAGAGAGCAGGAGGCTGTGGTGTGGGATGGGTAAAATGGGTGAAAGGGGAAGGGAGGTGCAGGATTCTGGTTATGGAAAGAGTCATAGGGATAAAAGGTAGGATATAGAGAATATAGTCAATGATACTGAAATAGGATTGGTTGGTGACACATGGTAATTACACCTGTGAGCATAACATAAGGTATAGATTTGAATCACTATGTTGTACAAATGAAACCAGCATAACTTTATGTGACCAGCTATACTTCAATAAATTTTTAAAAATGAGCCTTAAAGTATCCCAAAACTACCAAGGAAATAAAAAAGACAAAAAGACAAATTTGAAGAGGGTCTAGAGAAGGGCAATCCAACAGCCAAGAAGACAGAAAGGATGTAGGATAACCAGACAATGACTCAATTCTAAGAAATGATTTGAGAAAGTTAACTCTAGATTTTTTTTTTTTTGCCAGTTCCCCACAAAGAGAATACTCCATGCTTCTTGAAAGAAAGATTTTAGGGCAAATACACATTGGTACTCTTTATTCCTGAAGAGCCATCACTCACAGACTCATTAACCCAAGATTTAAAGCCTAGAAATGAACTACCTCATAAAGTTCTAGCTACCTTACTATGAACTTGTTATGCATGTGTTAATTACAGGCTATATCCTTAACTCTGAGGTCTGTTTGGAAGAAAACATTTGTGAAATGATCTTTGGAGTATGACCCATTCTTGAAATTCTTGCTTATCTTTTCTTCTATGATATTACATAGTTTTGGACTACTTTTGGTTTTTGATTGGATGAATAAAAATAAATGATTCTAACTTTCATTTGTTTGACCATCCATTGATCTTTCTACACATCCACTATCCATTTTGAACTCTTATGATCCTTGCACTGTGAACATTATATATAAAATATAGTGATTAAGTAAGCCCCTACATGCTAATACAGATTCCTCAGATTTAAATATAACGTTCCATCATTTGTTGTAAACCAACTCATTTTTAAAGATCTTGTCCTTAATATCTTCTGAAACATTCCAAAAATGTCATCCACTAAAAATCACCAAAGACTCAGTGACACTTTTCCATCTGTCCATTTTGGGAAGATACTCTCATGTCTAGATCTCTAGTTATAGACACGCACATATTCACATAATAGCTCTCATGCCCATTCAGAACTGGAATGCAAGCTTAAGTATAGGAATTATTTTTATTCATCTTCATACCTCATTGATACTCAATGCTGATTACATTTCCTAACATTTCATTTGGGAAAGATGGGACTGATCTTGGTAGAATATTCTCATGTTCTTAATTGTTAATATATTAGAGGTTAATATATTTAAAGTTTTCAATGGTGACAGATTTAGAGTAACATAATTATTAACTACTACCAAAAATTAGAAGTTTAAAATACTTGTGATTGTGTCAGATAAACTTGAGAAATTTGGTTCTAGTAATCTTCAGGAGGCATTGATCCTTATAGTCATACATCCAAAGAAGCACATCAGTGCTTATTCAAAGTTATGTTATTTTAAACTAAAAGTGCATGTGAAACAATATTAGTATTGAAGAAGTACTTTAGAAGAGGTTAAGAAATGCCTTCTATACTTAGGAGTTAAAAATATAAGTCAGAAAATACCACAGTAGAGCAACAGATTTTTTTTTTAATTTTCTTCAGTATATATTTAACTTTTAGATATGTTGCAGGGAATATGTCAGTTACATATTATATTTTTAATGTTTTAGCTACAAAAGATATTTCAAGAGAAAATAAAATGCTTATAAATACAAATGAGATGAAAAATATAATTGTATTACATAGTTGGTATAGTACAAGTTTATCTACAATAAGCTTACTGTACAAATATTTTAATAAAAGTTAACAGCAAGTGACGAATGTCTAAGCACATGGTATTCCCTGAATGAAACTTTGAACATGAACTTGAAAATTACATTCTGAGAACTCTATTTGTCAATTTTCTCTCAATAAAAAGGGGTATCTTATAAAAAAACAAAATGAGGGGAAGTTCACATAATAACCAAATATTTAAGTTTTTAGAAGTAAGGCTTATTGGCCTCATACACCTGTTCAGAGCTCATGTTATGTATTTATGTAAGTGTATAGCTCCATGCTTGTGATCAAGATTAGTGGTGCTCATCAATATCTTTATTTTTATCTTTTTATTTAGATTATCACAGTCTATTTCTTCAGCTCATTTAGGCGGCCCTGAGAGACTAGTCTGGTCAATGGCATGAGGGAAGAAGTACTATGTACCTCTTTCAAACCTGGCCCCTGAAACTTCACTTGAGATCATCTTCACCTTCACTTTCCTCATGTGATTAGGGGTGCAAGAACCCACTGCAAGACTGAGAAAAGATTAAAAGAGCTTGGATCCCTCCATGACTGTGGAATATAGCATCGTTAGCCTACCCATTGCGTCATGAACAACAAATCATTCATGTTTCCTATATATTTCTGCAACTATGGTTGTGACATTTAATTTCAAGCTTTAAATATCTTGGTTCAATACTTTACCAAGTTACCTCACAGACTTTTTCTTTTTAAATTTATCTGATATTTTACCTACAGAACTTTGAAATGGTACATAGATTTCAGGATCATTTTAGAAGAAGAATATTAATTGCAGGGGCCCAAACATGAACTGATTAAATTAAAACAAAACCTCAGATAAACCTTTGGCACTGACTTCAAAACTTCTCTTGTTGATAGAAAATAATTCCATTATGAACTATGCTGGACTTAAGTAACACATCTTTCTGTACTAGCAGTTGCTTGTGCAGAGATGAAAAACAGATTTAAAGAACAAGAGGTTGTTGCAACTTGAGTGTGATGAAGCCATGTTTCCCTTGTTACAGTGTGAACTGTGCACTGGCAGCTGCTTGAAAAATTTATGTTATTCTTTATTTAAATTCAATTAGCCAACTTACAGTACATCATTAGTCTCAGATGTAGTGTTCAGTAACTTATCAGTTGCATATAACACCCATTGCACATCACATCATGAGCCTTTCTTAATGCCCATCACCGAATTACCCATCCCCCTACCCACCTCCCCTCCAGTAACCCTGTTTCCCATAGTTAAGAATCTCTCATAGTTTTTTCTCCCTCTCTGATGACTTCCCATTCTGTTTTCCCTCCCTTCCCTTATGATCCCTCTATGCTGTTTTATTCCACATAAAAGTGAAACCATATGATCATTGTTCTTCTGACTGACTTATTTCCATCAGCATAATACCCTCCAATTCTATCCACATCAGTGTAAATGGTATTTATCCTTTCTAATGGCTGAGTCATATTGTATATATTACATTTTATATATGTACTACATCTTTATCCAATCATCTGTCAATGGACATCTAGACTTTTACCACAGTTTGGCTACTGTGGACATTGCTGCTATGAACATTGGGGCACAGGTGCCCCTTTGGATCACTACATTTATACCTCTGGGGTAAATACCTAGTAGTGCAATTGGTAGGTCATAGGGCAGCTCTATTTTTAACATCTTGAGGAGCCTCCATACTTTATACCACTTTCCAGAGTAAAGAATGTACCAGCTTGCCTTCCCACCCAGAGTGTAAGTGGGTTCCCCTGCTTCCACATCCTTGCCAACATTTGTTGTTTCCTATCTCATTAATTTTAGCCATTCTGACTGGTGTGATGTGGTATCTCACTGGGGTTTTGATTTGTAAGTCTAATAATACAATTCACCATTGTACTATTTTCAGTGAAACATTTCTGTAAAGCATTTTAATTACCAACAGTAAACCTTTCCCTGGGAATGTGTTTTTTGTTTGTATTTTTTTTTAACAGTGAAGCTTATTTTTCTTGCCATAATTTATTATGTGTAAATCATGTCTTCTTTATATTACTTCAAAAGTGGGCATCATAGGCTATTTTTACTGAAGCTAGTATCACACAGAAATGCTGACAGTTACATAAAAGGTTTATTAAGTGGCAACATCAAAACATGATCCATTAGTGGGAAGCTGATGTACTTTGCCATTAAATCATAGGTCTCTATAAAAGTGTTAACCTCTTTGAATCAAATTGGGACACAGATAAACAGTAAAAAGCAATACCCAAGTTAGTTCAAATGTAATATTTATTAGTTAATATGCTAGAGTTGTGAAAGTAGATATATATTCACCAAGTTATACGAATTAGCATAAACCCATAAGCCTAGGGCACAAAGAACTCTAGTGAGGGTTAGTTCACACAAGCAGGAATAGAAACTTGAAAATTCCAACAACGACTTAGAGCACCAACATTATTGTCCATCTCTAGCTAGTAAGGCTGATGGCTGCAACAGTAACCGTGTGTTGGTGACTGAAAAGACTGGCCCCAGACCAGAAAATAACTGAAATGAAGTTCTGCCTATTTCCCATACAGCACTGTAAACTGTGTGACCCAAGATCACCATTACCTTATTCTGCAGCACTATCCTAGAAGACATATGGCAGGATACTCAGAGCTATTACTAGAGCTATCTCCTGCATGTATGCATGCATGTACACACCCAGAGGTCTTTGGCAAGCCACACATCTAATTAGGGCCTTTCAATCCCTTAGGGTAGTGAAGAGAATACCATGGGCCACACTGGAGTCAGGACCTCTGGTTTACTCCTGGAATTAAGAGAAGGTGGGAAAAGGGGCCTGGCACATTGCAAGTCATCAACATTACTTATTGAATGGAGAGTCTTATATGTAAGGGAGTTCCTATTTCAGAGAACTTTGAAAAGTACCTTAAAAGACTTGTTCCCATGAACTTGTTTGGAAGCAGATCTAGAACATCCAATAGGGATCCTGTTCTGGGCTTTCCTCTAAGAGTAATGCTTCCTAAGCCTTTCTACATCATGACATACACAGAAAATGATAGTATTTGTATGAAACAGTGGTTAAATGGAGGATTTCGGAATCCTGCATAAAGTGGAAGTGACAGGAAACCTGAGGGCTGATGAGATGGATCCTCCAGCACATAGTTTGGAAGCTATGTTCCAGAAAAGATGAATAATACTGAGAGTCCATTGAGGGATCTAGCTTTTCCTGTTATTATTTAACAGATTCTATCACCTGCTGAGTGCTTACCATATGCCAGCAACTATACCCAACACTTAATGCACACTATTTCTTTTTATCCTTAAAGTAATCTAGGGACTCTACTTCTGGTAACAACAGCATGAGATGGTCAGATGACTGCTCCATAGAAAATGACTATACACTGGACAAAACCATTTGTGACAATCATTTCAGGGCACTGGAAAATAACCAAAGGTAGGCAACAACTTGGGAAATACTAATTCATGTGAAACTGCTACTGTACTGCATTGAGTAATAACTAAGAATTAACTTTTGGAGGGGAGGTGGGAGTCTGAGAGCATTCCCAAGCTCCACCAACTACCAAACATGGGCAGTGAAAATCCAGCTTTATGAGCTGGAGGTGACAGACTCAGGAGCAGGCAACAAAGCAGTTAGAAATTTCAGAGGGAGATTTTGGATGTGAGAAAGCTATAGAGCAACTGATACAATAAGCTTTCCATATATACCTGGTTAACTGCTAAACTATGTGTGCTTATTGGATACAGCAGGGAACCCAACAAAAATTGAAAGAAAGCATGTGAATTTGCCACACATCTGAATGCACAGTGAAATCTACACAAAACAGAGGAGGATGAAAGCCTGACTAACTCAGAGTCTCTGACTACAATCTCTGCCTCTTTGGCCTCTGAACTATGCAGGTGCAGAGGAACTCCTTAGAGAACTAGGCAAAAGAAAAAACATCTGTGGTTGGAGATTTCAGTTTGAGTCCAGGCATGTTAAAGTCTAAATCCCTCCAAAGAACAAAACCGATTTCAGATTCACTGTGAGTACAACTACAAATGCTTTTTACTAATTTTTGACCAAAATATATGAGATGTGAAAAGGAACAGGAATGACCCATATCTAGGGAAAAAGGCAGCCATTAGAATTTGACACTGAGTGGGCTCAGAGGTTGGATTTAAGACAAAGACTTCAAAGAGCTATTATAAATACATTAAAAAATTAAAGGAAATCCTGTTCAAGGAATTTTCAAATAATGAACAAATAGTAAATACTAAGAGAAGGAAACTAAAAGAATCCAATGGCTATTGTAGAGAAGAAAAGCATATTAATGGAAATGAAAAATATATTGTATATACTCAAACAGATTTGAAATGGTGAAGAAAAAAACAATGAATGAAAAATCAGTAGGTCACAATCTAAAAACAGAACAATAAAGTTAAAAATAAACAAACTTGAAGATCTGTGGG
This sequence comes from Mustela nivalis, assembly GCF_964662115.1. Taxonomy (NCBI): domain Eukaryota; kingdom Metazoa; phylum Chordata; class Mammalia; order Carnivora; family Mustelidae; genus Mustela; species Mustela nivalis. Next base: position 71,578,235 of record NC_139021.1, read on the forward strand.
TCAATATCAAGCACTGCAAAATATAACTCAGGCCTGACCTCAAGGTAAGTTCTGTTAAAGCTGCACATGTACCCTGCCCAGACATTGCTGCATACTATGCCCCACACCTTGTGCCTCCAACTGCTGGTGTATGGCCCCCAGCCACTATAGCATTTCGAGAGATCTGGCATAGGATTTGCGGCCTAATGGAAATTTTGCTAATCCTGCTGCCCACTCCCAAGTTCCCTGGTGGCCATGCTCCCTCAGAACTGGTGTGCCTGGGTCCTACTAACACTACAGAGAACAAGCACAGCCCACAACAGGCAGAATGTCAGTGCAGACAAGTGCACTGAAAGGAACCTAAGTGACTCAGACACAACAACAGATTATAGGCATCACACACAGAATACTCTTTTGAAATGCCAGATTCTGTGAACAGGGGACACTCTATTGCAGGGCACTCCAAGACCTCTTTTTTATAAAGTAACTCTTTTCAAGAACAGAAGACATAGCTGATTTTCTCAACACAGGGAAATAGACACAGAAATGCAGAAAAAAAATGAGGAGACAGAGAAATTTATCCCAAATGCAAGAACAGGACAAGGCCATGCCTAGAGATCTAAGTGAAACAGATATAAGTAATATACCTGATAGAGAATTTAAGGCAATGATCAGGAGGGTACTCACTGGACTTGAGACAAGAGTGGAGGACATGAATGAAACCCTTAACAGAAATAAGGCATGATACAGAAGAGAGAAAGGGCTCAATAAACAAAATGAGAAACGTGCTTGATGGAATGAACACTAGGTAGAAGCAGCAGAAAAATTTAGTGACCTAGAAGACAGAATGGGAAGTAAACTGAAGAAAAGAAATAGGAATTATATAAAACAATACATTTAAGGAACTCGGTGACTTCAAACAGGACATTTGTATTTTAAGAGTTCCAGAAAAAAAGGGAGTAGGGAGCAGAAAATTTATTTGAAGAAATAATAGCTGAAAACTTCCCTAATCTGGGGAGGGAAACATATCTAGATCCAGGGGGCACAAAAACTACCATCAAATCAACAAAAGCAGACCTACACCAGAACATATATTAAACTGGCAAAATATAATGCTAAAAACAATATTTTAAAAGCAGTAAGACAAAAGAAGTCAGTAACTTACAAATGAAAACTCATAAGGCTAGCAGGAGATTTTTCAAAAAATTTTGCAAGCCAGAGTAGAGTGGCATGATATATCCAAAATGCTGAGTTGGAAAAATCTGCAGCCAAGAACACTCTATCCAGCAGGACTACCATTAGGAATAGAAGAAGGGATAAAGAGTTTCCCCAACAAAAACCTCCTAGGAGTTCATGACCACTAAACCAGTCCTGCAAGAAATATTAAAGGGGATTCATTGAGTGGAAAGGAAACCCCAAAAGTGACAATATAGAGGTAGGAAACACAAAAGTAGTAAAAATGATTCTTTCCTCTTAAAAAAAAAAAAAGCAAAACAAAAAAACCACAGAGTCAAAGAACTCACAGAATAAAAGGATATAAAATATAAACATTCACCTAAAATGTGGGGAGTTAAGGAACAAAGAATGGTCACAAAGTTAAATGACAACCAACTTAATATAGAAAGCTATATGTAGAAGAGGATAGAATATCACTAAAAAAAAAAGTCAAAAATCATGATAAGAGAAGGATTAGAGAAACACTTCAAAAAATATAACATGTAATAAAATGGCTATAAATACATATCAATAATTATTTAGAATGTAAGTGGACTAAATGCTCCAATCAAAAGACATAGAGGATTGAAGAAAAAAAAAAAAAACAGAATGGATTGAGGGAAAAAAGACCCATTTATACTGCCTATAGTAGACTCGTTTTAGGCCTAGACACCTGCAAATTGAAAGGGTATGGAAAAACATTTATCATACAAATGGATGTCAAAGGAAGTGGGAGTAGCAATACTTAGTTCAGACAAAATAGAACTTAAAGTTTTACTTTAGAGAGAGAGCACGTGTGAGAAGGGGAAGAGGTAAAGGGAGAGAATCTCAAGTGGTCTCCCCATTGAATGCAGAGCCTGATGTGGAGCTCAATCCCACCACTGCAAGATCATGACCTGAACTGAATTCAAGATTCAGATGCTTCACCAACTAAGCCACCCAGACCCCCCCAGATAAAAAACCTTAAATCAATGACTATAATAAGAGATAAAGAAGAATACTATATAATCATAAAAGGGACATTCCAACAAGAAAATAGAAGTTATCAATATTTATGCACCAAAGAGGGGAACACTCAAATATATAAAACAGTAACAAAGGAGCTAATAATAATAGGGGGCTTTAAAAACACCATTTATAGCAATGGTCAGATAATATAAATGGAAAATCAAGGAAACAATGGCTTTGACTGACACACTGGAATAGGATATTTTGAGTATATCTGTTAAATCTATCTTAAAAGAAAACACATTCTTTTCAAGTGTATCACAGAATATTCTCCAGAAAAGATCACATGCTGGTTCACAAAACACGCTTCAGCGAATTCAGGAAGATCGAAGTCCTACCATGCATCTTTTACTGACCACAATGCTATGAAGCTAGACATTAACCACAAGAAAAAAATCTGCAAAGAACACAAATACATGGAGTTTAACATGCTTTACTGAACAATGAATAGGTCAACCAGGTGTAAAGTTTTTTCCAGCGAGATAAACACAACACCAGGCAAAGTGGGTGCAAGGCAAGATTTATTAAAAATGCTCTCCAGCGAAGTTTCAGGGCTCAGGAGAAGGGGAGCCAGGAAAGTTGCGCCGGGAGGAGGTGGGCACCCTCGGGCGAGGTTCCGCCACTCTGGAAAGCAGAGTGGCGGAAGTCGCGCCCAAGGCAGGGAGGAGGGGGCTTTTAAGGGGTCTCGGAGGAAGCTCAGGGGTCTTTTGGAAGTTTCCCTTATTTGGATATCCCGCTTGCTCATCGGGATCCCATTGGTCCACGGGAGCCCGGGGCGGGGGGTCTCAGATTCCTGCTTGGGCCTTTGTTCTCCTGTCCGAGCTCAGGTCTTGTGGCGGGAACTTTCGCCATCTTTAGTAGCCCTTCCTGCCAGCCCAACACCAGGAAATAAAAACAGAAATAAAGTACATGAAAATGAAAACACAATGGTCCAAAATCTTTGGATGCTGTAAAAACAATTCTAAGAGGCAACTATATAGCAATACAGGCCTATTTCAAGAAGCAAGAAAAATCTCAAACAACCTCACCTTACATGTATAGAAAAGGGACAACAAACAAAGCCTAAAGGCAGCAGAAGGAAAGAAATAAGGAGTAGAGCAGAAATAAAAATAAAAATGTTAAAAATTAAATAGATCAATGAAACCAAGAAATGGTTCTTTGAAATGGTTCTTTCTAGGAAGAAGTTGCTGTGGCTGAGGTCAAAGAGGTTGCTGCCTGGGCTCTCCTCAATACCAAGCATTTTTAAAGAAGAACAGCAAAGATAGAGGACTTATATACTACCTGATTTCAAAACAATATAAAAATAATCATATAGTATTGGCATAAGAATAGAAATACAAATCAATGAAAGAGAATGGAGAATTTGGAAAGATGTTTAAATGGTTAATTGATTTTTTAACAAAGGGGTGAAGTAAACCAATAGTGAAAAGAAAATCTTTTCAACAAATAGTGCTAGGATACCTGGCCATCTGCATGCAAACAATGAACCTTGATTCTTGTACCATGCACAAAAGTTAACTTAAAACAGATCATAAATCTAAATGAGAACTTATTTTAAAACTAAAAATTCTAGAAGAAAACCTAGGGAAAAAAAAAATCCATGACACTGCGTTAAGATTTCTGAGATGTGACACCCAAAGCTTCTTTTCTGGCTTATGTTTATTGTGTCATAGAAGAAAAAAATTAGTAAGTCAGCTTTTATTACAAGTACTCTGGTCTTTGAGATATACCAGCAAGGAAATGAAAAGTTAAAGACTGAGAAAATATTTACAGAAATATCTAATGAAAAATTTGTTTCCAAAAAATATAAAAGGTGCTTAAAATACACAGTAAGAAAAAATTTTTATGTTAGTAACCATACAACTTAATTTTAAATTGGGCAAAATATTTGAACACACCTTACACAAAAGATACATAGTTTTCTTTACAAGCACCACACAAAAGAAGGTATATAAGTTGAACAGATACTCCACAGAAGATATACAAATAATCCACAAGACACAAAGAAGCTCACCATCATTGAAATTAAATTAAGCCCTCATTGAGACACCATTCCATGCCCACTGGAATAATTCAGGTTAGAAAGGTGGACAATACCAAGTGTTGTTGAGGATGTGGAGGAACTGAAACACTATGTACTGTAGGTGGATATGCAAAATGGTAGAACCACTTTGAAAAGTTTGACAGCATCTTATAATATTAAACATATACTTACTTGGCTCAACAATTCTACTTCTAGGTATCTACCCAAGACAAAACCTATGGCCACAGAAATATTTATATGATTATGTGTAGCAGCATTATCCATAGTAACCCCAAATAGATACTACCCAAACATAAATAAGATGTGGTAGGTTATACAATGGAATACTTTTCAGCCATAAAAGGGATGAACTACTGATACAAGGTACAAACAAAATGCATGCACCACAAAACAACATGCTAACTGAAAAACGCTAAAAGACTACACAGTTTCCATTCACGTGATATTCCGGAAAAAAGCAAAACTGTTGGAACAGAAAGCAGTCAAATGGTTTCTGGGACCAAGGAAAGGTAGGCATTAGGGATTGAAAAAGGCCCTTTACTTTAGGGGGTGATGCAAAAGTCCTAAAACTAGGTTGTGGTGGCAATTTCCCAACTAAAGATGCTTACCAAATTCAGTGAAATTTATACATAAATTGATTTTAGAGCATGTAAATGACACCTCACTAAAGCTGTTAAACCCATACAGCTCTGTGCGGTAGACCTCACTTCCATTGTGCAACTGAGGGAAGAGTCTCAAAGGCTGGGTAACTCACTTAACGCTAAACAGCTAGTCATTATCAAACCTAAGTCCACATTGGTAATCACTGCTCTACTCTGCTTGTTGGAGTGGAGGAGACACTAGGTACCTTGTGATGCTCCTAGAAGTTTCCACAATCAGCAGATTCCACCCAAGCTGAAACTGGTGTAGGCTGCTCCCCTCTACAGAAATGGTCTGCCACCAGGAAGTGAGGGGTGTCCTGGGCTAGAGGTACAATGTTTAGACGTCCTGCTGCTCTCGGGAAATGTGCTACAGAAAAACAAGCACAGCACAGAGAAGAGGGTTAAAACTCTGGTTTTGGCACTTAACAGTCCTTAAGACCTTAAGGAGGCCATGCAACTTCTTACTGCTTCAGTTTCTTAATCCATGAAAAGGATTTAGAGACATACCACCTCCTTTATGGAGTTGTGTTGGATGTTGAAGGGGCAGTAAGTGAAATAAAGAACCTGATCCTTAGTAGAGCCTCAGGAAAAGTAAATTCTTTTTTAAAAAGTAAAATACTTTTAAATTCCCTTCCCTTTTAGTTCCTAAGAGAAAAAAACATCCAGTCCCACCATTTAATAAGGATTTAGATTTTTTTTTTAAAAAGTGTTTCTCACTGAGGAAAAATGGGAATTATTCATCAGAAGTCCTTCTGGGCATCAGACTTAGCAGGTCCTCAAATTTTATCCAAGATCTCACAGTCATGAAGAAAAAAAGTGCATGAAACTCCTTTTACTCTGTAATTATTTTCTTCCCTTGCTTCACTTTTATGAAGTTTGACATATAAGGCAATCAGTGCCTCCACATGCTCCCATAAAAAAATCAAAAGAGGGGCGCCTGGGTTGCTCAGTGGTTTGGGCTGCTGCCTTCGGCTCAGGTCATGATCTCAGGGTCCTGCGATCGAGCCCCGCATCAGGCTCCCTGCTCCGCAGTAAGCCTGCTTCCCTCTCTCTCTCTCTCTCTGCCTGCCTCTCTGCCTACTTGTGATCTCTGTCTGTTAAATAAATAAATAAATAATCTTTTAAAAAAATCAAAAGAAATTATGTAGATAGATGTGTTTGTGACTTATATGTACACAAACTTGCATTATTTGAATTTTTTGGCAGGAAGTAAATATTTGAAACCATGTGCTGAAATGGAAATCTAAAAGGACTATTTTAGCTATGAGAAGTTCATTTTATTAGGTCCAGCAAATGATAGCCTGGAAGAGGTCACTATTTACAAAATCTTTCAAGTTCTCAAGTTTTGAGGTTAGACTCAAAGTGCTCAAAGAATTTTACTGTTGAACATTTTTTGTCTACATGGTATGGACACCTTTCCTCTTCATCACACATGTCTGTAAGGGGGTTCTCATGCCTGACTGTTCATAAAGGCAGAGATGGTATTAAAATGTGGAGATCCAATGCCACCACATCAAAAATTATGATTTCATACGACAGAGGTAGTGCCCAGTAATGAATTTTTTTTAAAACAAATAATCCCTGGTGATTCTGGACCAAACCAAACTCACATCCTGTCTATTTCTCAAGGGCTTCCCTCAGCCTCAGGAAAATTTATGATAATTCTAGATAATAGTTCCTTAGTTTGTTTTGGATGTTAATCAGTGTTATAAAATAGGATTTAGGCTCGGATAAGCTTGGGAACACACTATTACTCATTAGGTTTATAATGATTTAATTGTAGACTTGCTCTTAGCATCCATTACCCCCATCAATATTTACAATTCTGTATCAATACTGAATAATTCACTATTTTCTTGTTCCGTGTATAGCCTCTTCTCTCCAATTGGATTTGTAAGATCCTAGAGACAGATGTCTATTTCAGGCAGAAACTTTGTAACTGATACTTAAGAAAGGCAAAGATATAGACATACAGATTTTAGCTGAGTAACACCACCATGGAATTAGCTGGAAAAGGGAAGCATGATGCTCAAAAGTTTTATTATGTTCCCAGGTTCAGTTTTCTCCCATTTCCTGAATATGACTTCTAAAAAATTTCCAGAGAAAATCCTACACTTGAACAACCAAAAACTCAGAGCAGGCCTCTCCACATAAGGTTAAGGAATATAAGCTACTGCCTAGTGGACAAGGGAAAGGGGAGGGCCTAGATAAACAGCACAGTATCAAATACCACTTTGCTAGAATAACTTTTCTCACATTTGTAGCATTATGGCTTTGGGCACTTAGAGGCACATGAATATAATGAAGAGTTTAAAGAGAAAAATAGGCTAATATGTAGATTTAAATTCATGTACACCTGTGCCTAAAAATTGAAGTGATATTTATATTCTTTTTTTTTTTTTCAGAGAGAGAGGGAGCGAGAGCGAGCGCAGGCAGACAGAGTGGCAGGCTGAGACAGAGGGAGAAGCAGGCTCCCTGCCAAGCAAGGAGCCCGATGTGGGACTCGATCCCAGGACACTGGGATCATGACCTGAGCCGAAGGCAGCTGCTTAACCAACTGAGCCACCCAGGCATCCCGATATTTATATTCTTTTTTTTTTTTTTTTTTTTTTTTTTAAATATTTAAAATATTTTTATTATATTTTTTATCATTATTTAATTTTTTTTTTAATTTATTTTTTATTTTCAGCATAACAGTATTCATTATTTTTCACCACACCCAGTGCTCCATGCAATTCGTGCCCTTTATAATACCCACCACCTAGTACCCCAACCTCCCACCCCCCACCCCTTCAAAACCCTCAGATTGTTTTTCAGAGTCCATAGTCTCTCATGGTTCACCTCCCCTTCCAATTTCCCCCAACTCCCTTCTCCTCTCTAACTCCCCATGTCCTCCATGCTATTTGTTATGCTCCACTAATAAGTGAAACCATATGATAATTGACTCTCTCTGCTTGACTTATTTCACTCAGCATAATAATCTCTTCCAGTCCCGTCCATGTTGCTACAAAAGTTGGGTATTTGTCCTTTCTTTTTTTTTTTTTTTTTTTTTTTTATAAACATATATTTTTATCCCCAGGGGTACAGGTCTGTGAATCACCAAGTTTACACACTTCACAGCACTCACCAAAGCACATACCCTCCCCAATGTCCATAATCCCACCCCCTTCTCCCAAACCCCCTCCCCCCAGCAACCCTCAGTTTGTTTTGTGAGATTAAGAGTCACTTATGGTTTGTCTCCCTCCCAATCCCATCTTGTTTCATTTATTCTTCTCCTACCCACTTAAGCCTCCATGTTGCATCACCACTTCCTCATATCAGGGAGATCATATGATAGTTGTCTTTCTCTGCTTGACTTATTTCGCTAAGCATGATACGCTCTAGTTCCATCCATGTTGTTGCAAATGGCAAGATTTCATTTCTTTTGATGGCTGCATAGTATTCCATTGTGTATATATACCACATCTTCTTGATCCATTCATCTGTGGATGGACATCTAGGTTCTTTCCATAGTTTGGCTATTGTGGACATTGCTGCTATAAACATTCGGGTGCATGTGCCCCTTTGGATCACTACATTTGTATCTTTAGGGTAAATACCCAATAGTGCAATTGCTGGGTCATAGGGCAGTTCTATTTTCAACATTCTGAGGAACCTCCATGCTGTTTTCCAGAGTGGCTGCACCAGCTTGCATTCCCACCAACAGTGTAGGAGGGTTCCCCTTTCTCCACATCCTCGCCAGCATCTGTCATTTCCTGACTTGTTGATTTTAGCCATTCTGACTGGTGTGAGGTGATATCTCATTGTGGTTTTGATTTGTATTTCCCTGATGCCGAGTGATATGGAGCACTTTTTCATGTGTCTGTTGGCCATCTGGATGTCTTCTTTGCAGAAATGTCTGTTCATGTCCTCTGCCCATTTCTTGATTGGATTATTTGTTCTTTGGGTGTTGAGTTTGCTAAGAAATACAAACTATTATAAGAACATACTATGAGCAACTCTACGGCAATAAATTTGACAATCTGGAAGAAATGGATGCATTCCTAGAAACATATAAACTACCACAACTGAACCAGGAAGAAATAGAAAGCCTGAACAGACCCATAACCAGTAAGGAGATTGAAACAGTCATTAAAAATCTCCAAACAAACAAAAGCCCAGGGCCAGATGGCTTCCCCGGGGAATTCTACCAAACATTTAAAGAAGAACTAATTCCTATTCTCCTGAAACTGTTCCAAAAAATAGAAATGGAAGGAAAACTTCCAAACTCATTTTATGAGGCCAGCATCACCTTGATCCCAAAACCAGACAAGGATCCCACCAAAAAAGAGAGCTATAGACCGATATCCTTGATGAACACAGATGCGAAAATACTCAACAAAATACTAGCCAATAGGATTCAACAGTACATTAAAAAGATTATTCACCACGACCAAGTGGGATTTATTCCAGGGCTGCAAGGTTGGTTCAACATCCGCAAATCAGTCAATGTGATACAACACATCAATAAAAGAAAGAACAAGAACCATATGATACTTTCAATAGATGCTGAAAAAGCATTTGACAAAGTACAGCATCCCTTCCTGATCAAAACTCTTCAAAGTGTAGGGATAGAGGGCACATACCTCAATATCATCAAAGCCATCTATGAAAAACCCACCGCAAATATCATTCTCAATGGAGAAAAACTGAAAGCTTTTCCACTAAGGTCAGGAACACGGCAGGGATGTCCATTATCACCACTGCTATTCAACATAGTACTAGAGGTCCTAGCCTCAGCAATCAGACAACAAAAGGAAATTAAAGGCATCCAAATCGGCAAAGAAGAAGTCAAATTATCACTCTTCGCAGATGATATGATACTATATGTGGAAAACCCAAAAGACTCCACTCCAAAACTGCTAGAACTTATACAGGAATTCAGTAAAGTGTCAGGATATAAAATCAATGCACAGAAATCAGTTGCATTTCTCTACACCAACAGCAAGACAGAAGAAAGAGATATTAAGGAGTCAATCCCATTTACAATTGCATCCAAAACCATAAGATACCTAGGAATAAACCTAACCAAAGAGACACAGAATCTATACTCAGAAAACTATAAAGTACTCATGAAAGAAATTGAGGAAGACACAAAGAAATGGAAAAATGTTCCATGCTCCTGGATTGGAAGAATAAATATTGTGAAAATGTCTATGCTACCTAAAGCAATCTACACATTTAATGCAATTCCTATCAAAGTACCATCCATCTTTTTCAAAGAAATGGAACAAATAATGCTAAAATTTATATGGAACCAGAAAAGACCTCGAATAGCCAAAGGGATATTGAAAAAGAAAGCCAACGTTGGTGGCATCACAATTCCGGACTTCAAGCTCTATTACAAAGCTGTCATCATCAAGACAGCATGGTACTGGCACAAAAACAGACACATAGATCAATGGAACAGAATAGAGAGCCCAGAAATAGACCCTCAAATCTATGGTCAACTCATCTTCGACAAAGCAGGAAAGAATGTCCAATGGAAAAAAGACAGCCTCTTCAATAAATGGTGCTGGGAAAATTGGACAGCCACATGCAGAAAAATGAAATTGGACCATTTCCTTACACCACACACAAAAATAGACTCAAAATGGATGAAGGACCTCAATGTGCGAAAGGAATCCATCAAAATCCTTGAGGAGAACACAGGCAGCAACCTCTTCGACCTCTGCCGCAGCAACATCTTCCTAGGAACAACGCAAAAGGCAAGGGAAGCAAGGGAAAAAATGAACTATTGGGATTTCATCAAGACCGATATTTATATTCTTAATGTAGATTGATGAACTTCAGATCAGAGAACCTTCTAAAGCTGTATGTAATATTCTGCCAATTTTGGGGTCATCAGCTTCACAAAAGGATCCAGAACCAAAAAGGAATTTATCCCTCTCTGGTCTAAATGATCTATTTTGGGTCATATAATCATGAAGCTTACAAAACTAAGATTGACCTTATATATTCCCCTGAACAACATTTAGCTGTTTTGGGTATTTTTTTTTTCCCCCAAACACTAATATAGGAGGTTTAATAGAGAGGCACTATTTACAGATCTGAAGCTGTGAGGTCTTTGCTGGTCTCTTGGAACCAGATGTTTACATATTTACTTAAAGTGACCCACTGAATAATCATGGTTACAAGTTGAACAGCACACATTCTTTCAGTTTTATAAATACCAGGAAGTTTATAAACTCAGTGAAAAACTAGCATTTCTGGTAACTGACCTCAAACTATATTTGCTAAGATAATATAAACCATTGTCCGGAATCAATATAGCCATTTTCTCCAGCAAACATTGGGCAGCATTTCCCAAGACAAAGTCTTCTGCATACATCCTCCTTATTTTTTAAGGATTGCAAGTAAATGTTATAATTCATACAGTATTTCTTTCAGGCCAATGAATACTTAGAACTGGAATTCGAATGTTTAAAGCAATGTGGTATGATCAACAGATGTAAGAGTAAAGTTAGAGCAATTTTGCCTTGTGATTTTCATAACACAGATCACCCGTGTATTTATCTTTCCTTCCAGTAACTTGGTTTGAGGTTTGCAGTTAAGTACATTTTTACTGCTATAAAACATCAACTAAACATACTGACAAGATTAGTTCAATGGAATTACCTTTTATATATTGTTATCTGGGGAAAAATATCCCAGAATTAGGTGAATTTTGATAGCTCGCATATTGTACCGGCATTCCAACAAAATGATGATGGCCCCTTTCCTCAAGCATGGATTTATGGTGATTGCTTTTCTTATGGGGATTTATTTCTATATACTGCCACTAACCTTCATGCGAACAACACAAAAGACAAGCCAATGGGTGGAAGTATACATTTATTCTATGACAACAGAATATTTTACTCCTACTAGTGCTGATAAATTATTTCTTTGCTTAGGCACAAAATGTATGCCAGGGTAATCTTAAAGGAAACAATATAGCAGAAAGGAGCATGAACTTCAAAATAAGAGTTGGAGTTGTTCGTTTATTTCTTACTTGTGTATTTATTATGGACCCATTTTGTGCTGGGGACTGAGAATACAACAGGAAACAGGTACAGTCTCTGCTGCCTAGAACATTACAGCTTCCACTCCTGGGGTGCTTTGGAGTACTTTTTATTTGCTATTTGCCAAGCTATTTGCCAAGCCTCAGTTGCTTTATCTGTAAAGGAGGGGATATCATCTCTGAGTGTTTCCATGAATATTTATGAAAAGGTATCTGGTTCATTATCTAACAAAGTAACACTTAGATCTGGATTGTTATTAAATAACTACTTTGTGGTTTTGAAGTGATAGACAAGCCATGTGGCAGATCAGAGTACACATTTCAAATTCTTGAAAGAGTACAACAGCCCTATGTGGTTTCAAATTGTTCTATAGTCTAATGAGGATATTTTATCTTGCTAAACAGTCTAACCCCAGATGTCCAGCACAGTAAAAAATGCAAGCCTCCTGAAGGGTTACTTTGAACACAGACCAAAACTACAACTTAGGAATGTGTGAAACTGTGGCTAGAATCAAACTCAGGGGTGGCAAGCAAAAGAAGACTCAGTTATGAAGTTTGTTCTGGGAATAACTAACTCCCTGTCAAGAGCAAGATGTTTCTATCTCTGCATGAGGATCACCGCTGACGCTGAACTCTAACTGAAGACTTGGTTGGGTGGCTCCCAGTCTTCTCTGGCACTTAAATATCTCCTTCTACCTCCCTTGTCAATGAACTGCAGCTTTGGAAAGATCATGTCTGGAGTACTGGAGGAGCACAGGCACACAGAAGACATTGCATGAGTGTTTGCTATTAGTACTGTGTCTGTTTCTGAGTTTAATTTCTCCATGATTAAATAAAGATCTATATAATGAACTTCTATCATGAGGACACAGAACATTACCACATCAACTTAATAACATTTTAGCTAAAAATCCAAGAAACTCAAGGGGCTAGTGATCCTTTGCAGCTTTATCCTGGTAAGTTAAGTGAAGGCTTCTCAGAACACTGGAGCGGCTGAAGAACGTTCAGAATCCTAGCATGGATCTTTATAGGTCCAGGAAACCCAAGCTCAGAACTACTGGGTTTATCTTCAACCCTTCTGAGAACATTTTAAGTAGCCTTGTATGAAGTACAGATTAAGGACTTGTAAAAATTTGATCACTACTATTGTCTTAATGTTTAAAAAAGAAAAATCAATACTTCCTATAGTGGGTACTATTTGTAGGCTGGGCCACAGAGATTCCCTAGCTCTGTACCTTGTCTGTAGCGCTTGGCACCAGGTTTTTGACTTAAGTTACCTAAAATTGAGTCCCTGGCCTTTGTTAGTTGAAACATGGATAGCCACTTCTTTCTTTTCAGAATTCAGGTACTGTGATACTGAGAGACTGTAGGTCTGGTGAGACCAGGGCTTTTGAGAAAGGTCCATGATTTCACCTTCAAGTCCCCAGAGCCCAGTCTGAATCCTCGCAATAAATTCCCCTTTTTAGTCTAAAGTATCTCAAATTGGTTTTTGTTACTTACAAACAATAGACACTTAGATACACAACAGGTGAAATGCTAATTGGATAAAAAATCCAGATTATGATAGTTTGGAAAATATCAGATTGATCAGGGTTTCTATGGAGAATTTGAAAGAAACTTGTGACAGCTCTCATTTCCAGGGCTCCAGGATGTAGGAGCAGGGGCTCGGTTTGGGCTGATGATCACACTCTGATGAATCCAGTGTGTGGAACTGAGTACCACCTGTCTTAAGTATCTATTTCTATCAGCTCTTTGACACAAGCCGAAGAAGGCTTCCAGTTTAGGGTGGAGTGGTATCTGAACCCCGTCCCCAGTAGGAGTATGTATGTATGTATACACACACACACACACACACACACACACACCCCACACTTGTCTGAAAGATGGGAGTATGGCATATCTTACATAAGCCATTTCTCAGCGAGGGATGTCAGAGACTCTGGAGAGAACTCAAGAGAAAGGGAGAGAATATCGGAGTTAGGTAGTGCTGAGTCCGAATATCAGATGGGAAGGGGCGGTTGAGGAATACAATGGTCTGGTGGTACTCCACTCAACAGCCCTATAGCATGGTTATCCCATGAAGAGGCAACAGTGGACAGAGTCACAGGGCTGTGTAGTGCTTGTACTCCAAGCTGACTTGTACTGGGAGGGATTCCAAATCTCAATCTTATCTGAGTCCCTTTGGCCTGATGAGTCTACAGCAACCTACTCTGATACCCAGGCTTGGGCTAGCACCTGGAGGGGGTGTAAATGGGTGATAATCCTAGCTCCGCCCTTCTGAAGATGGCTCAGCCACAAGAAACCACATCATCCCAGGGCAGAAACAGGGATGCAGTAGGAACCAAGCTCCCCCACCCAGGCTTTGGAGCAGTTTGTAGAGACCAACAGCACGGATTAACAACTGGGCTGCAGTTTCATGTCCTACAGCGTCTGGCAGCCTCAGAAGAGTGATCAGTTTGATTTAAGAGACATACATTTCTACCCACAGCTGACTGCCAGTCCTGTCACTGTGGTAGCAGGGAGAATTTTGTCAGAGACTAAAATCAGCATGTAAATCAACACAGCTTTCCATGTCACAAAGCACAGAGAAACACAGAGAATAGATCATCTGATGTGCCAGTGTAGCACAGTATCTTAAATACAAGAAGCAAGATAAAGATCTGTTAAGATCTGTTTTGGGAAACAAACTGGGGAGTACAAACCCTCACAAGGCTATGAAAATTTCTTCTAGAAGGCCAGAGAGAGGTTTCAGCCCTTGTGGACACTGAAAAGTTAGGATGTCCAAAGCCTTCTCCCAAAAAAGTAACCTCGTTTTAAAGATTAGTTCCTTCACTAGGCACAATTCACTTTCCAGTAGGATGTTGAGGATTTTAATAGACAAACGTGATCTGAAGTTTGGTTTGGTAAGTGAATAAAGTCTGAATAGAGAAAACTGGTTAAGTAGCCTGTCTGCAGAGGACACTTAGCCACATTTTCTTATTTCAAGTATGTATGGATGACCCTAATGAGTTATTTATTCCATGTAATCAGTTCATGACTCTGCTTCAGAAAAGGGGGGAGGGGGAGGAGGTGGCCGGGAGCCTCTGCTCTGGCAATTAGGTTTGTGGAACTTGGCAAATAATATATTGTGTGTAACAATATATAGACAGTAAGGGCTCTGGGAAGTTTATAGGCAGCTTGAGAAGATTTTATCTACTATTTTTAAGTCACCCGGATTTATAATTGCAGTTTCCATCATAAGCATTTGACACAATGAACATTTTGAAAGTGCTTCCTACTCTCCTAATGGCTTCATTCAGTTTTTCTTTATTTCTGAGAGAAGATTGATTTTACAGTATCCTGGCAAGTGGAAGGCTACTTTAGTCTTCTATATTACATTAACTCCTGTATTCATCTCCAATTTATAGCTGCATTCCATTGCTATTTACTGTCCGCTTCTCTATCCTAGCACAAAACAAGGCTGAAGTTCAAACGCTCTAATAATTGTTAGATGCGACCCACAAATGAATTTTAATCCTGATTTTATATAAGCCCTAAATTAAAGTAACAGATTTCAAAAGTATTTTCAAAATTTCAAAGGTAAAGTTCTTGTCTAGAAATGATTTAGGAAATGGTCATATTCGCAATATCCCTAAGTTTGAATTCTGATCGTAAGTACACCTAATTATACATAAATGAGATGTGTCAAGATAGGTGCTGGGACATAAATGTTGTCCATGATCTCTTTACCCACCTCCAACCTCTCGAAGATACACAGGATTATCCCACTGACAAAGTGTTAAGTTCATACCAAAACAGAAGGGAAAATGATTGAAAAAGAAGGCTCGCTTTGAATGAGGAGCAATGTCAAGGGCGTTGGCATAGCAATCCTGAAGGGAAGGAAAGGGCATTCAGGTGGTGACAGCTTCCCAGAGATCTCAGAGTATTTCTTTGAAATCTAATAGGAAGCCTTAACCTAAAACCTGCCTTGAATCCCTGTTCACATTTAAAGCTTAGACCCAGTGTCTTCCTAAGCTCTCTCAATTGTTTAATTGGCAAAAGGGGCAATTCACTGACAAGGGTTACTGGAAATACCTTATAGAAACAGAAGAGTCTTACTCAATTGGTGACACATGTTAAATATTTAATATGCGTCCAGCAATATCAGGATCCTGTTTCTACTCTGAATGAGTATGGCAGCATTTGGAAATTTAAAAACACATACATTTTAAATGCCCAGAGTAAACCAAGCCATTGAAAGAACTAAGCAGCTATTATTGCAGGCTTGGAATATCAGAAAGGCACTCCTCTGGATTAGAGCTTCTTTAATTCATCAAAAAAGGACACTACATTTTGGCCCCTAAAAACAAAAGATGTGGATATTTTCTTGATTTCAAAAAGATGGTGACCTCGAATCATTTGACGGACTCCTCTCAATCTTGCTCGTCTCTTGAACCAACCCCAGCAGCATCAGCACCACCGGAGTGGGGGTGGGGGTGGGGGACCATACCAGAAATGCCTGTTTGAAAATCTCGGGCCCCAGCCCAGCCCCACTAAATTGGAATCTGCATTTTCACAAGATTCTAGGTGATTTCTATGCACATCATTTTTGAGAAGCTTGGTTATACACTTTTCCCATGATTCATTTCTATAAAATCTAGATTTCTTCAACTGCTTAAAAAGTATATACTTGACTGCTGCCTTTGCTGTCAGTGAAAACTAGCCCCTCTCTGCAAAATTTCAAGTGAGAAAAGGAAAGATAAATTGGCAGCTTTTAAACAGATTTCCCACCATGCCCCCCTTTTCCAGAGTATTCTCACCACATGCCCATGGCAGCTGTGTTTACCTCCGTGATTAGACAGTACAATAAATGCACCCAGTGATAAACTAAGTTGATTTAATAAAATGCCTGACTGCATATACATGTTAAAACAGTCGGTTATTTCACCAAAACAATGGAAAATGTCTTCTGTCTACAAAAAATGCAAAGTATGGCCAAGTAGATACAATGCAACAGTGACTAATTCTTTAAGATATCTATAGAAAAGAAGATGGGTTTCCAGATTTGTCCTTAAACATGATGAAGTCTCGTTTCTAGGGAAAGGACATCGCTGTATAATTACAAATCCTTAGTTTGCTCAGACCAGTGGACACTTTGATCTTTCTGAGGGATGTGTAAGGAAACTGGATGTTAGAGGAGAGTAATGGGGGGAGTTATTAATCACCAATGAGATCTATGTATCTTAAATCTGTGGCACTGGGCTCTGGTAGCAGATTGAAGGGAAACTGGATTTCTTAGGGCATTCTCCTACTATCCTTGCCTAAAAGATAGAAAATGCTCCAAGAATCCAAATTGAGAAAGTGAACAAATGATACTAAGTCAGCAGCATAGCAAAGAAATCTTTCACAAATAGTAGAGTTTGGGATGTGAAGAGTAAGGCTTGATCTATCCCCACACAGGACTCTGCAGCCTTTGTTGAGTAGAGGAAAACAAACATATACAAAACCAAAGACATCTCAGAGCACAAGTCAAAAAAAATATATATATATTCCCTATTCCTTCCAATCCTTCTCCTTGTCCCCTTTCTTCTGGAAAGTTCTTTCTTTGGTCTTTGAAAGGAGAAATTAAGAGAAACAGCCTGCAACAGAGGGAACAGCAGGGACTTTGAGGCCAAGCAAATTCGAGTTTGCATTTAATTGTCTCAAGTGTGTTTTCAATCCAAGTTGCACAGGCGAGTGAAAGAGCAGCAGCACAAGGATGAGGGAGGGCCTTGCTGGAAAGAAGTACCATGAGATGAAGGAGAAAGATACCCAATTAGGGCATCATTTTGCTTTTATATGGCTGGAATTTTGCACTTTAATCCTTACCATTTTATCCCTCAATACAAACATCAGTTACATTGTTCTTTACAGAAGAGTGAACGGTTTCAAAAGCACAATAATATTAGGGGGAAAAAAAGAAGCATGTGTGGTAGTGAAAGTAAAAATTCTTGGTCGACCCACTCCCAAGAATAATCATTGTTGACCATATGGTATAGACATAAAGTTTTTAACTGTAAAACAGCAAAAATATTAAAGTTTTTTTATATATGCAGAATAATCATCATCATTCTGGTAGGCTGAATAATGGCTCGCAAAATACATTGATGTTCTAATCCTTAGAATGTGTATTCCTTGTATGACAAAAAAGAAAAGAGAGCATTACAAATTTATTAAGAATATCAAGACAAGAGGGGCACCTGGGTGGCTCAGTGGGTTAAAGCCTCTGCCTTCGGCTCAGGTCATGATCTCAGGGTCCTGGGATCGAGCCCTGCATCGGGCTCTCTGCTCAGCGGAAAGCCTGCTCCCTCTTCTCTCTCTGCCTGCCTCTCTGCCTACTTGTGACCTCTGTCAAATAAATAAATAAATAAATAAATAAATAAATAAATAAAATCTTAAAAAGAAAAGAATATAAAGACAAGAGACTGCACTGGGTTATCTGGAAGAGCCTAAAGATGGAATCACACATGTCCTTAAAGAAGCAAGAGATTTGACAAGGCAGTGTGACCATGGAGAAAGTTTGGAATGAGGTAGCCACAGTCATCAGAAGCTAGAGGGAATGGACAGATTCTCCCCTCTAGCTGTCAGAGGAAATGTTGCCCTGTTGACACTTTGATTTCAGCCTCATTGGCATACTAATAGAAGCAGGCTTTGGAATGAATCTCTCACACTAGAAGACAAAGAGAAGGGTGTGCATCTTTTTTTTTTTTTTTTCCTTTCCTGAAGACTTATATGTATACGCTCCAAGCTAACATACTTTAGTTTAGTCCCTGGGTCCATCATTTTCTAGAATATTTAATCTATTCTTAGTATTAGCCAATTCTTCACAGCAAAATATATTAAGACTTAATCAATCCCAGTTAACATAATTAAGAAAGTAATGTATCTCGGGGTGCCTGGGTGGCTCAGTCAGTTGAGCATCTCTTGGTTTCAGCTCAAGTCATGATCTCGCAGTTGTGGGATCAAGCCCCCCACTCAGCGCAGAATCTGCCTCAGATTTTGTCTCACTCTCTCTCCACCCCTCCCCACTCGTGTGCTCACTTGCTCTAAAATGAGTAAGATCTTAGAAAAATAAATCTATCTGGAAACTCATACCAGGGTTTTAAGAATTATGCTTTTGTACTATGAATATTTGAAAAAATAAAAATTTGGGCTGGAAAGAAGAATTGTGTTTTTAGTATTTTTTAAAAGGTAGTTTGGCTAAGGAAAATTCATCTAGGTAAAATCATGACTTATTCTTCTAAGGGTCAGAAACACAGAACTTGCAAAATCTTAGGGAAACCATCCAGGTCTATGCTAATTGCCTGTCCCACATAAACAAGGACCAGTTGCAGGTTATGGTGAGGGACACACATGTATATCCTAAAATCCCCCTAAAAGGAATTTTTTCAAACTGGAAGTTAGAAAATTTCCTATGGCAAGAGTCATTCCTCCACATCTCCATCTGGGCTGGTACTTTTCCCCCAAGTACAGATTTCCCAGTCTTAGGAGACATGCATTATTTGAACAGAGACAGAGACTGAATTCTATTCACAGAACTTTGTTTGAACCTTGGAGGAGGGGTACTTAGCTTAGCTGCCAGTATTTTCTTTGGGTTCTTTTTTCTTTCATTGTTTTGGGCAAGTTGGATGGAGAATCATAAACAAGGCAATAGGCCAGTTTCTAAATCTAACCAAAATAAATCTTTGAGCATTTACTATTTATGAAATACTAGGGGAAGCATATGAAGTAGTTGAAGATACAGGCTCTATATTAAAGGTGCCTAGTGCTAACAAAAAAGCTGTTAAAGCTGGTCTCTGTGGGTTTGTTTGGTCACGCTAGAGATGAAACATAAATCTAGAGGTTGAAGGGACGGGACCTTTCACATGGGAGGAAAGAGCACAGGACAGCCTCCTAGGTGCTAAAAATGGAGTGGATGGAGTAGGAGTGAGCTGTGGTCATGTCTGGTGAAATGGCAGACTCCTCGGACCAGAACAGAGGGGAAAGGGAAAGAGTTGCAGAGGGTTTGGGACTTCAGAAAAATGAGTTTGAACAGCATTCTTGAGAAGTCATGGCCTACTGAAGTGTTCTGGATCAGCAGAGCTATAGGACATAAATGTACTTGAGGAGGATTAATTTGGTACTGAGGCATAGAACTGATAGAGGCAGTGGGAAATTAGGAGGTTATTATGGCCACATGAGAATGATATAATGAAAGAAGATTGAGAGAAATGAGATGGAGGGAAGACATTGCTGCTGGGAAAAAGGAATGCTAAGATTCAGTGAGTAATGATAGTGGGGAAGAAAAAAATGAGCAGTTTTGACCTTGGGTGGTTAGATTTCTCCAACCTGAATGAGGATAGGAAGAGGACAAGTGTTAAAGGATAAACAGTTTCAAAGAAGTTGGCATCTACATAGAAATGTCCAGCAGCCATCATGAACATATCGGACTGGAAACATGAAAAAGCCAGAGCAGGAAATAAAGGCCTGAAACTCATCAGAACAGAGATAATAGAACTAGTGCCCTGAAAAACAATCAACATGTTTGGAGCAGAGAATACAGAGCTTGCAGAGAACGTTTTGAATGATAATGTGAGCAGCAAATAGGGTTGGGATAGGGAGGGGATCCATCAATGGAGACAAAGGAGCAGTGGTCAGACAGGTGTGAGCAACATCGTATTTGGATAATTCCATAGATTTCTAGGAAAAAGAACTTGAAGGACTGCTCATTGGTAATTTTGTAACTATATCTATGCATTGTGTACCCTGAAATTAACCAAGGCTCATTTTAAGATTGTGGAATTAGAGACTTCTGCTGTGGATTTCCAAACTCACCATTTCCTGCCATCCCCATTAGATAATGAAGTCAGTGTTTATGTTGTGTAGCTGATTTCAACTTGAGAGATAACTTCAGCTGACCTTTCCTTTTCCATCAGCACAATTAGAAGGTAGTAGCTAACAGAGCCACCAGATTTTTACTAAGCAACCTACTATGTGAAAGACCCACAACAGGGGCTGGACAAACCCCTTATTCACTAATATTCTCCCTTTTAATGCAAAAGGTAAGCATTACAAGTGTTTAAGTAAATCAAATGCAGGATGGAAAAAGTCTTAAGTCTAACATATGGAGTTAATGGTGACAAGTTGCTTGTTTTTATAAGCACACGAGCTTTTTAAAGCTAGCACTCTGGCTACGCCCATTAGGTTCCATGGTCCCCTCAGACTTTGTTACATGACATCTGGTACTTCACTGCTTTAGAGCTAAAAAGAAATACCATGCGTGCCATTTGCTTTGTTTCAGTGTTTCTAAATGGTTCCTTTTCCACTTGGTCTTTCTGTTAGTGGTAATATTCTTTTAAGCATTTCAGAAATTGAAGGTCTGGTGTTAATAGACTTTTTTTTTCTTTAAGAGGGACTATACAACTACAATTTGACCATTAGCTTTAACAAAGTTTTAAAGAGAGGGCTCCACCCAATGATGGAATTTTTGCATAAAGTATATGCCCTTGGACTAAAGATTAGGACACAGCCTATCAGGACACAGAAAATCAGTTGCAGATTAAAGTGGCTCAGGGTAACCCTTTATGCCAAGACTTGTATGTTACTTTAGGAAAAATTCCTTATCAAGGATCCTAGTCTGGGAAAAATGAAACTCTACAAACATGTTTGAATTTCATACATCTTGCTAGCTGTGCAGGAGGGCTTAGCACTAAGAGGTATTTCCTATGTAGGGACTTTACAAATGTTTGTTGTCTTCCCTGCCTATTGACAGGCAGCTCGACCTTATAGGATAAACTTCATCTGTAGTCCACAAACACTAGTGTACAAAGGAGATGGCTCAGAATCCCTTGGTTGTCATTTTTTAAAAGATTCCTGGGCTTAGTTTCTAGATATTTTGATTCTGTACATTCGAGGGTATGCATAGGATAGATCTGCATTTATTCGATTTGCAGATAATTCTGATGAGCAATCATGTTTAAAGTCTGCTCATTTCTTCCTAGATGTATTGTTCTATGACTGGGAGATTCTATGAAAAGTAGGCTGTGTTCCAGACTGAGTGTCCATTTTCCATATGCTAAGTATGGGCATAAATGCACTGAACCTTCTCAAGTGAAGACTGATGGCCCTTTTTTAGGGGGCCATAGCTGACATACTAATTTATGATCTTCTAAATCTTGGTATATAACTACAGCAAAATGTAAGAAGTGCAGAGGAAACATTATCTTGTCCTAGGAGGACCTTGGAGCATTTGATAATTCCTTATATTTCCTCAACAGGTGATAGAAGAGATTAGGAATCCAATAATATAATCCATGGCATGTAAGTCAAAACAGAACCTGGATTTCTTCTTTCCTAGTCCAGTTACTATGAAATACATAATTAGGTGGTCAAATTAAATCTCCCATGGTATTATTTTAGTGGGATAAAAAAGATAATTTCTCTCAAAACACCATCACCTTTTCCCTACCTCCTAAGAATTAACATCCCAGAGAGACAGCCCTACAGTGCAAAGGCTACCTTAAAAAAATCATGCATATGACACTAAAGCTTTCGATTTTCATTTAACATATCCTACATATTCCTCTAGGTCAGTGTGTGTCCATAACTCATTCTTTGTAACAGCTTCATAATATTCCATACTATAGACTTCTCTTGATTTAGATCTTGATTTTTCCAATGGATTTACTGATGGACTTCTAGTTATCAGTTTTTTTAATCCCTACCTCAATGCTGCAATTAATATTCTAATGCACACTGTTAGGGTCCCTGATCAAAGGAACGAGACTTCTGTAATGCGAAAGTCCCGCAAAGTTTTATTTCCTGCCAAGCACCGAAAATCAAACCGACCAGTCGGGGCGTCTCTTACAAAGAGGCGACAACGACCAGGACACCGACCCCGACAACGCCGCTCCCAACTCCGCTACCTGACAACGACCCTACCTGACCACAAAGCCCCACGGGACTGCCGCTCCCCGGTGAGGCCGCTCCCCGCCAAGGCCGCTATCCCACCACGCCGCTCCCGGCTGAGGCTGCTATCCGGGCGAGGCCGCTCCCCCACCCCAGGGCTCCGCTCCCCCAACACAACCCTACCTGACTGACGAGGCCGCTCCGCCGACCAGGCCGCGCCGCTCCGCTCCGCCGACCAGGCCGCGCCGCGCCGCTCCGCTCCGCCGACCAGGCCGCGCCGCTCCGCTCCGCTCCGCTCCGCCGACCAGGCCGCGCCGCTCCGCTCCGCTCCGCTCCGCCGACCAGGCCGCGCCGCTCCGCTCCGCTCCGCCGACCAGGCCGCGCCGCTCCGCTCCGCCGACCAGGCCGCGCCGCTCCGCTCCGCTCCGCCGACCAGGCCGCGCCGCTCCGCTCCGCTCCGCCGACCAGGCCGCTCCGCTCCGCTCTGCCCCGCCGACCAGGCCGCTCAGCTGACCAGGCCGCTCTCCCAACAGCCACGAGACTCCCAACGACCACCCCAAGGACGACTACCCCCACCTGACCTCCCACACTAACCTTTATAGAGGTGGTTGAGCCCGGCCCACACACAGGTGGCCAATGAGATTGCAACACACAGGGAAAACTGCACAGTCATGCTCGCTCAACCATACCAGTGGCCAATTGAATTCCAGCTCACCATAGCAAATATATGTGCACCCCGCTGATTGGATGTCTCCATCCGGCCTGGCCCACCCCTATATCCGGGATTTGTAAGTAAGTTCCTCTGGGAGGGGCATGGTCAATCCAAGCTTACAACAACATGGTTACCTCTGGCTAATCAGGCTCTTACATGTGCTAACCTTTTGGACAGATGATTTCTATGAGTAAGATTGATTTGTGCAAAGGTACAAGAATCAGAACTCTTACTAGATTCTGTAGGATTCTTTTCTGAAGAGTTAGTAGCAATTTCACATTTCCATCAGCACTGTGAGTTTTTTTTTTTCACAGCCTCATCAACATTAAACTCAAAAATTGAAAAATGTTCAATCTTCTATTTGAAAAATGGCTTTTTTGTTGCTTTAATTTGCATTTCTCTGGGAATGAACTATAACTTTTTGTGTATGTTGGCTCTTTGTATACCCTTTTCTGTAAATGGCCCTCTAGGATAAAATAATGTTCTTCCTCACACCATGTACAAAGAAAATTCCATGTAAGGTCCAAAGAGGCCAAAGCCAGAAGGGGGGAAAAAAAAGTTGTCTAATTGAGTGGAAGAGCTACTTGACATATTAAACAAGATAAATCTAAAACTGTAACAAAGGAGGAAGAATTAAAGTAAAGTTGAATTTATAACCAATAAATTGTTTATATTGTCTTTTGTCTGACAGAACATCAAAAGACAAATAAATTATATCAAATACATGACAGACTTTAACAAAAGATTAATATCCCTGAATATGGTTCTTTTAAAATATGGATACAAAATACACAAAAGGAAAAAAAAAAAAGCAGTGACATTTTTTTCCACGAAGTTTTGAAGATTCTTGTGTTTGAAGCGTAAACAAAGTACATGTTTACATCGGATTATTGAATAGGAGGTGCATTTCCTCCTATACAAGTTTCTCCCATAGCCATCTGTTCCCTGCCTATAGTCTCTTGGCATTTGGATCTGATTTCCTCAGGTGGGAGTGTTACCTTTGGTAAGCCTCACATGCTGATCACATCTTGTTTCCTTTTGTCTTCCTTCCAGCCTTCCGTCTGCGGCACTGTAACAAACTCAAAGCAGTTCAACTACCTCTTAAAGTCAATAGCTAATATTCAGAAAATTCTGTGTACTAGGCAAAGAGCTCTACTGAGTACCATTCACAATTTCAGGTGTGCCCTATAATGGGAGAATCACATCCAGTTCTATAGTTTAGAAACCGAGTTTAGGAAAGACACCTGTCTTGCTTTATTTATAGCAGAATTTAAAGCACTTCCTTGTAAGTTACTGTAGGTGAGGAACACCTGAGAGAGTTCATGAGAAAGTACTTTGTAAAGTCTCAGGTACTCAATAGTAACCTATTGGGCTAGATTTTCCTTTAAAACTGTGGTTAAAAATAATCTGTGATCAGCAGGGGCATCACATACCCCTTGCTCCTTATCCCCTACTGGAGACAGCACATTTCTCACCAGCTGCCATTTGCTAGAATAGCTGCTTCTAGGAAATCAGCATCATTCAAAGCCCTGCCTTGAACAACATCCTCAAAAAGACCTCTCTGCCTTAATAGTTTTTCCCGAGTAGGCAGCACTCTGTGCTACTTCTCCTTTATAACAATTACAGTTCTAATCAATGTCTGCCACCTGGACTTCAGCACAAACTCACTAAAAGCACGAACCACATTTCTTGTGGGATACTTAGCACTATGCTAGGTGCATAGATAAACATTCGAAATGAAAGTCACAGCATTTTACATAATACCCTCTGTAAGAATCTAATTGTTACCGTTTGTTCACTTATCCATTATCTATCTCCCTTATGAAAATATGGGCTTCACAAGAATAGGCGCTTTGCCTTCCTTATTTCTAGTCCTTTATATTCTTAACATCTGGAACTTGGAACATATAGGTGCTTGATGAGAATTTGTTAAATGAATATTGGTCTCTGTATAGGCTGTTGTTGGCTGACTTAATGGAACTTTGAGATCACCACCTTCCATTTTCAAAGCTCCATGATTGACTGTTGTGAGCACTCCTGGTTTCTACATACAATAGCCCTCCCCTAACCCCTCCGCCCTGCCCAGACCCTTCTTCATGATTCCAGTTACCTGCAGTCAAATGGTCTTGAAGCAGATAATCCTCCCACCAAATCATCAGATAAGTCAGTAATATTCTAATGCTGCCTTCACAATGCCTAGGTCATTGACCCCACTTCAAGGTATCACATAGGGATGTCCTCTCACAGCACACGAAATGGGAGTACAGTACACAACATTTTGAGAGACCACACTCACCTAACTTGTCATAATATACTATAAATAATTGTTCTGTTATTTCTCACCTCTTATTGTGCCTGACATATATCTAAATTTATTGCAGTATGCATACATATAATGGGTTCAGTGCTTTCTGTAGTTTCAGGCCTCACTGGGGGCCTTGGAACATACCCCAGCAGGTAAGGTGGAGTCCAGCATTTGAGTTATCTACAGTTCAAATTAATATCACTATATTATATTTCAAAACATACACAAAAATTAAAGGATGAGAAAATGTTTGAGATCTGTTATACCATTTTTTTTTTTCCTGGATGACAGTTATCCAGAGTTACAGGACAATCAGCCACAAAGTTAGCTGCAAAGCTAATCTTTTGCAATATTCTTTAAGCAAAAACCTGTGTTTAAAGACAGAGCTCTCTATAGTCAAGGTTCTAGAATGTATGAGAGAGGGGCAAAGAAAAATGATTTGCAGGTGATTGAAAAGTGGTTTTATTCAGATGTTCTTTTTCTAGTTTCTAGTTGAAGTTACTGGTGAGGGAGGTAATCAAGTATTCATAGATCATAGGAGAGGTCTACTCAAAAAGTGAGAAGTTCAAAGTACTGAGAAATCAAATAAAAATTAGGGATGTGGGATTCACAGACCTGTACCCCTGGGGATAAAAATATGTTTATTTAAAAAAAAAAAATTAGGGATGTGGAATTTTATCAGGCAGTGGAGTAGCAGCAGAAAATTTTTGCAGACAAACTTTCCTTTCAACCCATGCCCCACAGAGAAAAGACGAAATAACCCTTAATGTTCAACCTGGACTACGTTATGATTATCACTACAATGGCAGCTTTAAAAAGAAATTGATGGTGTAGGAAACTGCTAGCAAATATTTTTCCGGAATTTCTTCAAGACATGATGGGTTAGCTCAGTCTTGGAAAAATATATGTAATAGAGGAACAGACTAAAAGCATAATGGAGTCTCCCTCTAGTCATTTCAAATGCATGTCCTGACTCATTGTATTACTTTCGAATGAAAAAAGATCGAAATACAAATTTTTCTGTGGTGTGGTATGGCAACCACAGAATTTCTATTTGAAAATCTACTTAAACAACACAAGAGCATGATGCTGGTTGTGCCTGGTATTTTTCCAACCTGCAAAGTCACAAACCCTGCTCCTATATTTTCTAGTTTCCTTGGTATGTATGGGACACACAGCAAGGCAGCCGCTTTGGCCATTTAATGCTTTGTTAGAATACTCAATCTCAGATTTTGCTCAGAACTAAAAGAATGAGCGCATTTCTTTTTCTTTTCAGTTATTAGTTTGATATTGAGTGCTGTATCATTAAATTTACTGGCTTCTGATTCGTATTTGCAATTCTTCTGTAAAACTTTTGGCATAACAAAAGCTGAAATCCTTGTGATAGTTTTGACTTTTGGAGTGGGGGGATACCATGAGGTTTACACAGGTTAAAAATTTATCTGAGGGCGCCTGGGTGGCTCAGTGGGTTAAGCCGCTGCCTTCGGCTCAGGTCATGATCTCAGGGTCCTGGGATCGAGTCCCGCATTGGGCTCTCTGCTCAGCGGGGAGCCTGCTTCCCTCTCTCTCTCTCTCTCTCTCTCTCTCTCGGCCTGCCTCTCCATCTACTTGTGATTTCTCTCTGTCAAATAAATAAATAAAATCTTAAAAAAAAAAATTCATCTGAATACACAAGTTGTTCATCCCTCATGTAGAATTAGTAAATAATGTAGGAAGAAAACAGGACCCCCTAAGGCTGTCTCTTGGTCATAATAATCGCTTAATATTTTAGAGCATATCCCCCACCAGATAGCTAACCATATCATTTGTAAGGAAGCATGAATATAAGCTGTTAATACAGTTTTGTGTCTGGTTAACATTTCATATTGTATCTTGAGCACTAATATATTAGGCATTTATAATGGGCACAGATTTCATAATATAGAAGTAACCCTTCTTGTTGAACATAGATGTAGTGTTCCACATTTTTGTAAAATTGGTGATAAACATCTTTCCATCTACTTTAAGTCTTTGCCCACACTTCAGATAATTCCCTTAGTAACGCTTCTTAGAAATTAAACTGCCGAGAATATTAGTGTTGAAAATAGCTTATGTTGGAGTTTTTGTGTGTTCGGGTCTGTCCTCAGCACTTCACGTATATGCATTCAATATTAGTTCAATTTTACAGAGGGGGGAAACTGAAGCACAGAGAGATTAACTCTCTAAGGTCATAGGGTAAGTGGAAAAGCTGAGATGCTACCCCAGGCTATTTGAGGCTGGAGCTGGTGCTCCTGACCCTTGTGCTGTATGGACTCTCTAATCACTTAGGTAAACATGACCTTCGCAGGTCATCCACATTAGACTTGGAAGTAATAGACCACCTACTTGAACCCCTGGACGCTACAGAAAGTAAAGCCTACAAAGAGTAAGTGACAAAGTCAAATCGCTGGTAGCAGATCTAGGTTTTACATCTTGACTCCTCATCCTGCAGTCCAAACACTTGTTATTCCAAGGGTGACCCATGAACCAAAGCATCAGCCCCACCTGGGAGCTTGTTAGAAATGCAGAATGTCAGGTCCTACCCCAACCCTCCAGAAGCAGAATCTGCATGTTAACAAGATCCCCTGGTGATTCCTTTGTACATTAAAGCTGCAGAAGCTCTGGCAACACACTGTAAACTTGATAGATCTTTGTACTTCAGTGGAAAATCTGCATGTAAACAGCTAGTATTTCCACAGCATGAAAAAAAAAAAGTAATTTTTCAGTTACTTAAAGCTTTTATGAGGTTGAAGCATATGAAACTGCTGTTATTTTAGAGAAAACGTTTAATATTGGCAACTTAGTGTGGCTCAACTTCTGTGGGTGGGTGGAAGGATAACAATAAAACAGGTATTAGTTTGAGTAGAGACTGGACTTGAAGTGGAAGAGGTTATTCCCAGTGAATATACATGTTAGTCAGGGAAAAAAACACAAACAATTACATTGCAAAGTGGTAAGTGCTTCAGGAGAGCATTCTGAGAGCTTTGGAAGAAGGTAAATGATGTTCTGGAAAATAAACACGGAAAATCATTTGCTTCTGTTAGTGGCAAAAAAGGCAGCATACAAACCTTAGTCAAAATATTATATGGGCGGGGCGCCTGGGTGGCTCAGTGGGTTAAGCCGCTGCCTTCGGCTCAGGTCATGACCTCGGGGTCCTGGGATCGAGTCCCATGTCGGGCTCTCTGCTCAGCGGGGAGCCTGCTTCTCTCTCTCTCTGCCTGCCTCTCTGTCTACTTGTGATCTCTCTGTCAAATAAATAAATAAATAAATCTTTAAAAAAAAAATATTATATGAGCATACTCAGAAGCTTCGCAGAATCGAATTTAAACCAATTGGTTAAGTATATAAGGTGTTCCACAAAGTTTGGGAGCTATAACTTGCCACTTGAACTGAGAAAACTAAGAACTATGTTGGCCGTTAATAGTCATAGTAGATAATGAGAGTTTACAGGTCTCATCATTTAGGGTGTACTATTTTCATGGGCCCCACTTTGGCCGTTCTTCTTATTTTGAAGTTAACAGTTTCAGGTTGGGTGAATTGAAGAACTGGCTTCCATACAGTATGAATGAAGAGAACAATCATAGGAGTAATATTTAAAGATGCACTTTTCTCTCATTCTCTCTCTCTCTCTTTTTTTTTTTTTTTTTTTTTTTTTACCGGAAGCTGTGAGTAACCTATATGCAAGCAGTATGTGTAAATATAAAAACCTTGGTTAAATATTGTCCATTCTCAAGTCCTTTTAGGTATCTTGCTATTCTAGAAATGAGATTGCTATACAGATTTTGCATCTTTACAGTAGTTGGTTTAGAAATACTTAATTTGGGGGGAGATGGTTGAATAGGTAATAATTCCACTTTACCATCTTTTTCCCTATAATGAGGTACAATACTGTTCAAAGCAGTCCTAAGAGCCTGAGAAGGAAAGTATCTGAGACCAAAATTGGGCAATCATTGGAGTGATACATGAAATGCATTGAGCAGGGAGAAAATGACACGAGGGTGGGATAGATCGCACATAGGTACATGCAGGTGGTAGCTTTCAATATTCCCCACAGCCTCCCTGCAGGCCTGAAGGGTAAATGGCTTCTACTTCTCACTACCATCTTTATTTTTATGAATCTAGTCTGGCAAAACTGCCTGCAAATGTCAGAAGTTTGATTCCTAATGTATTAGTTTTCTCCCTTGTCTGCCTTCCCCTGCCCTTCCCTCACATCCTTCTAAACTTTTACCAAATCTCCCAAATACTATCTGGGCACTGGGAGAATATAAGAGTAAGATCTAGCACCTTACTCTCAACTTGCTTGTAAATCAACTTTCTTCCTGGAATAGCAAAGATAGGACAGCCACAAAAAGCTATTAATACCCAGCAGTTGGTGGTGATTGTAAAAAAGGACAGATAGAGTACTATGGGATCACAGAGTGGGGAGCAATCACAGCTGTTGGTGGAATCAGGGAACTCCTGCCTGAGGAGTAATGTTTGAACTAGCTCATGAAAGGCAGGCAGGCTCCAGAGAGGGAGAAGGAGGGATTCCCCAGAAATGCATGCCACAGAGACTAAGGCCCAGAGGAGGAGGTGGAGGGGATTTGGGGAATGTTTTGCACTGTAAAGAAAAAGGAAATAAAGAATTTGCTTACTTATTATTTATTTATTTATTGCAGGGGAGAAGCAGAAAAAGAGAGTAACTATTCCCTTCAGTGGCTCAGCTCCAGCCATGTCATGAGAACCACAGGGTTCTCAAACTTTAAGCTCACATTACCTGAAAGGCTTGTTAAAGCCTATATTGCTAGGTCCACCCTGGAGTTCCTTATGTGGAGGGGGTTGTGGGGAGGAGCATGTGTAGCCTGAGAGTCTGCATTTCTGTGACGTTCCCAGGTGATGCTGGTGCTTCTGGTCTGAGAACCCCTGTCCAGAGATATGGCCAACAAGCTCCCATCCCACTTGCTATTTCTTCTGCCTGGAAATTTCTACCCCCAGATAGTCCTAGTGACATGGCTCCTGGCCTCGGTTTATTCTTCTCATTTTTTCTCCTGACACTCTTTATTCCTGGTCTATGCTGTATTTTCATAACCCCTATCATATCTTAACACTATGGTGACTTTTTTTTTAATCCCCCATTAAGATATAAACCCCATGAGGGACAGTTGTTGCCTAAAGCAGTGCTGTAATTCCTAGCACCTAAATTCCTGCGTTTTTAGGCATTAAAATAGCATTGGGCACATAGTAGGCACTCAAATAGTGTTGACTTGCACCAAAGTATAAAATGCCTAGGAATAAGTTTAATTGAGGTGAAAGACCTATACTCTGAAAACTGTAAGACGCTGAAGAAACCAAAGACAACATGAACAAATGGAAAGATACTCCATGCTCATGAATTGGAAAAATACTGTTAAAGTGTCTATATTACCCAAAGCAATCTAAAGATTCAGTGCAATCCCTGTCAACATGCCAACAACATTTTTCACAGAACTTGCATACTAAAGTTTGTAGAACCACAAAAGACCCCAAAAAGCCAATGTAATCTTGAACAAAACTAGAGATACTACAATCTCAGTTTTCAAGATATGATACAGAACTATAGTGATCAAAACAGTATGACAGTGGCATAAAAACAAACACAAGATGAATGGAACAAAACAGAACACAGAAACAAACCCACACTTACATGGTCAATTAGTCTAGGACAAAAGAGAAAAGCATATGCAATGGGAAAAAGACAATGTCTTCAAACAGTACTGGAAAAACTGGTCCTTTGCATGTAAAAGAATGAAATGGGACACCTTCTTATACACAGAAATAAACTTAAATGGATTGAAGACCTAAATGTGAGACCTGCAGCCGTAAAAATCTTAGGAGAAAATATAGGCAGTAATTTCTTTGATATCAGCCTTAGCAATATTTTTCTAGATAGGTCTCCTAAGGCAAGGGAAACAAAAGCAAATAAACTATCAGGGCTAGACCAAAATAAAGAGCTTAGCACAGAAAAGGAAACACAAAATGAAAAGGCAACCTACTGAATGGGAGGAGAAATTCGTACAGGATAACTCCGATTACATAGTTTAAATAGTAACCCACTAAGAATACAACTTATCAAAACAAAACAACAACAACAACAACAAAAAACAAAACTCCAATGATCTGATTAGAAATAGGCAGAGAACCCGAATATACATTTTCCAAAGATGACAGCAGGTGGCCAATAGACACATGAAAAGATGTTTAACATCACTAATCAGGGAAATGCAAATTAAAACCACAGTGAGCCCCCCTAATAGGTGTCACATTGTCAAAAATTAAAAAGGTAAAACATGGGAATGTAGACTGGTGAAGCCACAATCGAGGTTTCTCAAAAAGTTAATAAAAATTAACTTAATTAACCATAAGATCCAGTAATTCTACTAGAGATCTACTCAAAGAAAACAAACACACTAATTTGAAAATATATAGGCATCCCTATGCTATTACAGCATTACTTATAATAGGCAAAATATGGAAACAACTCAAGTGTCTACCAATAGATGAATAAAGATCTTGTACACACGTACACGGATATTATTCAATAGTAAAAAAAAGGGAGGAGATCCTGCCATTTACAACAACTTGGATAGATCTAAACGTTATTATGCTAAGTCAATTAAATTAGAGAAAGACCATATGATTTCATTTATATATGGAATCTAAAAAATAAAACCAACAGAAACAGACTCAAATACACACAACACACGGATGGTTGCCAGAGCAGAGACGGGTAGGGGAAGGGGTATAAGGAGTGAAAGGGAGTGGGAGATATGGACTTCCAGTTATGGAATGAGTAAGTCAAAGGGATGACAGGAACAGCATAGGGTAGTAGTCAATGATATTGTAATAGATTCTATGATGACAGATGGCAACTACACTTGTGATGAACTTAGCATAAGGTATAAACTTGTCAAATCTCTATGTTGTACACCTGAAACTAATGTAACCATCAGCTATACTTTGGGGAAAAATTAGTGTTGACTTGATAAAGGAGATACTGTCTTGGAATGAGAGGTGAGCTTGGGATTCGTATAGATTGAGTCAGAGAGGATGGAAGACAAGATAACTCAGGCCATACACCACATTGACTCCATCTTCCCATCCAAGTACTAACCAGGCCCGACCCTGCTTAGCTTCCGAGATCAGACAAGATCGGGCGCGTTCAGGGTGGTATGGCCGTAGACCACATTGACTCCATCTTAAAGACACACGTCTTTAGTTTTATTAGTAAAAAGTTTGGGGTCAGGGGTAGTAGGGAGGGAGAGTGAAGTAGAGTAAGAGCTTTAAGTAACTGCAGAGTTTCAGAATAGCTGCTGTGAAGGCCAACTATATTCTAAGGGAATAAACACCCTCATTTAGGGCAGAGGAAAAACCAGTCAGACTGTAATTCTTTCTGAAATGCAGAAGTAGTCTTTCTGAAATGCAGAAGTAGTCTTTCTATCTCAATCTAAGAGAATTTCCTACTTGTCACTTGCAGTCATTCCCTTTTCCTGACACGCAGAGGCCTGAAAACTCCTATGGGGGAGCCCAGTTCTTCCTGTGTCCTCCTTTTCTGCCCTGTAAGTCAAGGGCATAGAATACAGTTTCCAGCAGCAAGTTTTTACTCCAAACAGCCTGCTATACAGGGTTCTCCCAAATCCCTCTAACCTTCCATATGTTTACCAATTTTGATGCCAAATGTATTGCTACTACATCATGCACACATGATATACCTTCCATGGAAACATGATCGATATGGCCAGTCCTATTAGAGTCTCTTACTAGAAAACTTGTGTCTTCATTATATTCACAAAAGTCTCAAATAGGAACTTAGACTTTTAGAGGATTCATAAATTAGTCCCATTAAGAGGGAAATCTAAAAGATAGAGGAGGGACGTGAAAATATGGCAAATAAGGTCACCTGTATAGGTGGTCACAGATTCTTTAAGTGCAAAAATAAGCTCATCTGGTGATATAATGTGATACCCTAGTTGTAACATTTAGCAACGCTCAATCTAAGACTGAAATGCTATACAAATACACATTGTGTGTGTTAAAAGTCAAGAGTAGGAAGAGGATTGTTGATCTAATGTAGTTGCATTTTCATTCTCCCCCCATTCTCCCCTGTCTCAGTTTAGATCACTGGATTAAGATCAAAGCCATCTTTGGTTGCTGGAGGGAAAGGATAATTGAACGATGGGTATTAAACAGAGCCCTTGACGTAAAGAGCACTGGGTGTTAAATGCAATTGATGAATCATAAGATTCTATCCCTGAAACTAATATAGTATGTTAACTAAATTGAATTTTAAAGATTAAAAAAAAAAAACCCAAAGCCCTTAAGAAGCAGAGACTCTTCTCTCTGCTTTGGGGATTCCTAACCCTGCCTGGAACAAAGGATTGGTGGTAAGGCATACCGCCAAGGCTGGTACTTGGTAAGTGTGGTACGATGAGGGAAGACGGGCCTGGAAAGATGGAGAGGATGGTGTACCTCCAGTCCTGAGGGAATTGACAGGAGGAAGGAAAAGGGAAGCCCATTCATTTGGCTAAGAGAACATGAAGACATTTTAACAGAACTTTTAATTTCCCAGGAAGATGAAAGATAATAGTTTTGTAATAGGTTATCTAAATGAGAGACTTTCCAAATATTCTAATATTAGACATAATAATATACTTAACATCTATATTATATTCCAATTTATAAATTTTGTAAGAAATTTGTTAACATTAGAGGAGGCAAGGTGTAGGAATCCTCTGTACAGTAAATGTAAAATTTAAGTTTAAGGGATGCCTGGGTGGCTCAGTTGGTTAAGCAGCTGCCTTCGGCTCAGGTCATGATCCCAGCGTCCTCGGATCGAGTCCCACATCGGGCTCCTTGCTCTGCAGGGAGCCTGCTTCTCCCTCTGACTCTGCCTGCCTCTCTGCCTGTGCTCGCTCTTGCTCTCTCTCTCTGACAAAAAAATAAATAAAATCTTTAAAAAAAAATTTAAGTTTAAGAAAACAAAACTGAGGGGTGCCTGGGTGGCTCAATGGGTTAAAGCCTCTGCCTTCTGCTCAGGTCATGATCCCAAGGTCCTGGGATCGAGCCCTGCATCGGGCTCTTTGCTGAGCAGGGAGCCTGTTTCCCTTCCTCTCTCTCTGCCTACTCATGAATTCTGTCAAATAAATAAATAAAATCTTAAAAAAAAAAACCTGAAAAATCATATTTTATCAGGTCCTCTATCTACTATGTTTTCATAGGGCTAGGTTTTCTGTTTTTGTTTTTGTTTTGTTTTGTTTTTTAGGAAAGAGGCCAGTTAGCTTCCTATCTCTTCAGACACCTAACTCCATTTCTTACCTATAGTCTTACTCTTATTCCTACCACCTGGCATAAAACTTGGTCATACTCCCCTATGTTAAGTAGTAAAAACAAGAACAAAACCCTTTCAATTATTTATCAACTCTCCACTCCGACTTCATGGATAAGCTTCTTTAAATTATGGTCAGCACTCACCGCTAATGTGCTCACATCCCATTTGTTCTTCAACTGACCGAGCTCTGGATTTCCCTCACCATTTCACTAAAAGCACCTTTGATGATAATACAACTGAGATCTTGAATGGACAAGCCAATGGATATCACTTTGTCATATTTAATGTGACCGGCCTCACCTTTCTTGGATCTTACTCTCCTGGGTTTCTTTCTAGTACTTTCTACTAGTTTCTCTGGCTCTCCTTTCCCCCCATTGTTCTATCTTGGTTTGAGTTATTTTTAATGTAATGAGTGCTTCCTAGATGCCCCATCGTACACGCGATGGTTTTAAGATGGCATACATCAGTTCCTGGAATCTATTTCACAGTCTAGATATCTTGAGCTTCAGAGCGATCTATCCAGTTGGGTACTTTATAAACCCCTCAAACTACACAGAGCTGTAGTACTTACCCTCTGTGCAAAAAGCTCAGTTCTATTAATCCTAAGAATCATTTTACACTATTACCTCCTTTATCTCCTCTTCAGTTACCTAATTGTGAAAATTCTACCTGTTAAGTATTTCTTAAATTGGTTCTGTCCTTTCCCTTTGATCGTTACTGCCAGAAACCAGGCTCTACCATGTTATTACCATGATCACTATAATATCCCAGTCTTTTGTCCTCAATTATTAGCCTTCAAGTCTTCCCTTCTCAATGATGGGAAAGGGAATTTTCCTTGAGGGGCAGGGAAAGAAAGTAATCTAGATTTTTTTTTTTTTTTGTAAAATTCTTGATGAACATCTAATCACCCTTGGAAGAAACTAGAACTTCATGTAATGGGACATAAAGTAGTTCATGACGTTGAAGGCTTACCTCACCTCTCCTACCAAGAGAAACACCCTTTATTTTGTTCATACTTAATTGCTCTCATTTTCTAGATTTGACCAAGTTCTCACTTATAGTTTTTTGCACAGGCAATATATTCCCTGTGTCTGGAAAGCCTTCACTTAATTTCTATTTCCTTATGCCTGAGATGAGGACCCTGTTCTTGGAGTCCCAAGCATTCAGAAGAAAAATGTAAAATACTTTGCATATTTAATAATTCACTCAGATTTCTGTCTTTTAAAGACTCTTCTCACAACAAAAAAGCCTTTTTTGACCTTTCAGAGGTCTAGATTAAGTGATCCATTCTCTTGCACTCACTCAACACCAAGAGTTTTGTCTGTGGGCACAGTGATCCCAGAGTTGAAATTGTTTACTTATCCAAGTTACTCATTACACTATGCACATGGACTGCTCTTTTATCTGTAGCCCCACACTAGCAGAGGGCCAGATATGCTATGAATATTTAAAGAAATGAAATTAAATCCTCCCTCATTAAATACTTCTCAGCCTCCTAAGGCTGAGAAGCCATTTTACTTCATTCCCAGTAACCCTAAGGAATAAGAAAGAGTAAGATTTCTGGATTCGCCAAACAGTGTTGTTAACTATAAGGACTACTTCAAACTCAGCTGACCTGGGTTTTAGTCCCACTCCACCAGCTCTGCAAAAAAAAATTGTTTTTGAGTTTTGCTTCCTCGTTTATTAAAGAAAGGGACTGATCTCTAATTTTGTGATCTTTCTTTTCTGATTCTATGATTTAAGTACCATTTACAGAATAAAAATGCACATTTTGAATCTGTGTGAAGTACACAATTCTAAAAACCCATTTGGATGGATTGCTTCTATAGGAGAAAGAAATAGAAGAACCAATTTAATGAAATTGGTTAATCATTAAATATCAGAATGACCACTGAGAGAGGCTGCTATTTATTTCCTAGTATGTTTCCCCCAAGCCATACTCACCATTCCCAGCCATTATTTCATAGCCTCCCATGCAGCCAAATCTATCTAACTAACTCTCGCCAATAGGCAGTGAAGGCAAAGACTGTTATCTTAAAGGAGAGTGACCAACATTTTCCATGGTCCTGCTGGCTGGACCTCACGAGCTAGACTCAATGAACCACATTTGAGAGTTGAGTGTTGAGCATGGCAGAGACACAGGACAGAGTCCATTTCTCTGGCACTACCAACTATACCCGCTTGTATTTCTACATGAGAAAGAAATTTCTTGTTCAAACCATTGAGATTTGGGATTGTTATAGAAAAAGAACAAACAAAAACAAACCAACAAACCCACAACCCAACATAAAAAATACTAATATTTTATTATTTTCAAAGCACACTGGGAAGATGGTAATTTTGCTGAAGCAATTTTAAAGTTTGCTTGAACCTTTAATAAAATAATTTATGAAATTTCCTATACTACCCAGAACAAGCTACTTGAAAACTTCATATTCTACATTCCACTTTATTATGAAGAAACTAACACCCAGAGGTAGACTGGAAAAGGTATTTGTTTGGCAAAGCAAATTCTAATCCTATGAACCAGTTTTCTACTGAGGGATCGTAGTGAAAACTAGAACAGTTCACAAGACAACTTCATTTTCTGATCAGCAGTTCCATTTACACAGACTAAAAGACTAATGCTTTTGTAGCTTTCACAATATAAAATTATGGAATAGTAACATCCTTCACTACTTTTCAGGAAGTGGAAGTGATCATGCTTCATGGTATTACCCAGAATGTATCCTGGTGCCATAAAATAAAATCTTCATTACCAGATTGGGCTCCAAGAAGTGGTCCAGAAGCACATAAAACACTCCTCTTTCTACTTGCTCAATGGCAGAGGGAATGCTGATCCCTATGCCTGCCTGGGAGTTCAGGTCAGAGGAAATAGAGACCCACAGCATTGCATGCTTTTACCAAACAAAGCGAGAGGCCTCAACACACAGAACAGATTGTGGGGAATAAAGCTTTTGGAATAAACACCTGATAATCAGCACTTAGGAGTTGCCCTTTGAGCTAGTGCATAAAGAAAACTTAAGTTATTCTCCCATTAATAAGGGCCAAGAGCTCAAAGGAACTTTCCAGAGAACACTGAAGAACTATAAACCACACTGACTTGTGAACAATAGGTTCAAAAACCAAACTTAAAACCTACTGTACATCTTTCATAATTCCCTAATGCCCCTAGAGCTCAGACATTCCAATCTATCATTCGTGATCTGAGATGGCTCATTTTTGCTTTAGGCCCTTATGATGAATGGGGCCTGCCTTCTTTAACAAAAGATGGATCAAGGCTGAAGCGCTCCCTCCTCTGGACTACCGAAGGAGTCTCAAGGCTGAAGAAGAGTGAAAGAGAGACAGGAGAACCAGAGAATCTGATTATAGAGGTCTTGAAAGCCAGGCAAAGGATTCTGGATTTGATGTAGTCAGTAATAGGAAGCCAAAGTAGACTTTTGAGCAAGGGAGTAAGACATGCAAAGGCTTATTTTAGTAAGATCATTAGAACGAGAACGGAGTAGAGAGGTAGAGCAGTTAGGAGAAAGCCATATTACTTTGGGCTAGGATAAGGAAATACTGATATGGCTGGTGGCTATGGCAAGGGAGAAGAGAGAGGACAAGGAAGAGACTTTCTATAGGAAGATGGTAAGGAACTAAATTTGCAGACTTGAAATAAGAAGATAGCTAAACACTTGAAACAATGCTTATTAAAGAAGGAAACACAGGGAATAAGTCTGAATCCATGATTTACCATCTAAATCAGGACTCTGCTCAGACTGAAATGGGGTATTGCCAATTACTAGGCCAGAAGACCAATTACTATTGCCAATTACTAGGGCCAGTCTCAGGCAAACAGGGATTTCGAGCCACCTTACCTGACAGGAGTTTTAACTACCACCATAGAAGACAACACAGATTCCAATGACCACTCGGTACTCTTGAACTCTAGCTCTGGGTTTCTAAAAGTAGACATTAAAAGGAAGCCACCATTGGAGGGTGAAAATAAAAAGCTGCTGTTGAGAGACAGAGGAAGAACCAGAGTGGTAAGCTGGAAAACAAATAGGACATCCCTGAAGTTCAAGCTGTTCTGAGTCACTGTATTTCTCATAGTTGTCTGCTTTTCAATAGGTCACATCACATCCTGATTTGGGGTCTCTTTCCTTAAAGGTTTCAAGGACCAAACTGCCTTCTTAAAAAACAAACCCTGTTTCCTTCCATTCCTAATTCTCCATATCCCTTTTCCATGAAGGACTAGTAAACCAAGGTGGAGGTATGGGGTGTTAGGGGCAACAGGGTGAAGGATGGGGGTGTGGATACTGCATGGACACTTACTATTCAGCATGCACCAGCTGTCTAGTGGGCCATAACCATCCTTGCACATACATACCTATGGTCATGGGACAAAGGCAGTCCTTAGAGTTGCTCCCCTGAAAGGAGAAATGACCACACAGTGACAGGAAAGAAGTCTTTAGCATGTGCAGGGCTGAGTGAGGAAGGAGTGTTCTAGTCCTTAGCAGGCACATCCAATACCACGGGGCTCAAGTCCAACAAGGAACCCTAGTGTCAGGAAGCATGTTCACACTCCTCCCCAGCTGAGCTATGGAAGGGCTGAGTGATCAGAACAGGTGAGGCCTGGGATAGATTTCCACTCCTCCCTTCTTGGTTCAGAGCTCACTAATCAATCCTCATGGTCTCTTCATTCCATCCAACATTTATACATTGTCTACTAATGTTATGTGTGGAGTTATTTACTAAACCAAGCTATCAGAGGGCATGGACTCTGTTGGTTAATGTTCTTGGCACAGAGTATTATTACTTGTTGAATGAATGAAGGCACACACCCATGGCCAGTTTCTGTGCTACTTTGTTTTTACTCATCTTACACTTTCCATCCCTTGTGTTGTCTGCCTGCTTTTCTAATGAGGATTCACCATCAGTAACTCATCACCTAGAGAAGGGAACAACAATTAGACTTCCAGTTTTAGCTACATAATCCACTTTGTTACCCTGAAACTATCAGTTCCCCAAACAAGATTAAACCTTCAGTTTTCCTTAAGACCAATTATCTTCTGTATCTTAAATGAGTGACAGAATAGGAAGTAGTTTGTCCAGTCAAGCAGAGCCAGGTTAGAATCCCAACTGTGCCCTTACAATGACCTTGGGTTAGTTAGCTCTGGGGTTGGATTACCCAGTTGTACTTCATTTAGCTTAACTGTAAAATGGGGATATCCAAAACTGCATTATATTGTTGATAAAGACCTACAAAATTGTTTTTACCAAAATGCAAGAAATGGGGCTGCTCCATAATTAACAAATCCTAAACCTATTAAAGGAGAAAAAGTGAGGTGGTTTA
The DNA here is from genome assembly GCF_964662115.1 of Mustela nivalis. Lineage (NCBI taxonomy): Eukaryota > Metazoa > Chordata > Mammalia > Carnivora > Mustelidae > Mustela > Mustela nivalis. The sequence goes on from NC_139021.1 coordinate 71,618,785, forward strand.
GAATTTTAACGTTGAATTGGAAACAAAGATCACACGAAGTAACTATGCCACCATGTCATGCCATTAGGTTCTCATTCACTCAAGAACGAGACATGCAGAAAGTAGTTCCTGAGGGAAGCCATGTCTTTCATGATGAGAGAATGGCCTATTTAGTAAGATGAAGTTAAAATCCATCTCTGGTGGGAATGTGCTCAGACACTTCCAGTTTTAAAGAAGCTCTAGATTTCTACAGTGATGGACAGGTAAGGTGATCTTCAGTTTCTCCAATGTTTCAGCTTTATTCTCCAACTTTCAGACATCCAGTAATTTATACATTTGGAACTGACTTATTATGTCTCAGCCAAAGGGAAAACAGCAATTAATGCTTTCATTGCAGAACAGAAAAATAGTGCAGCTTCCTCCAGAGAAGTTCCAGTTGCAGCAAATTCTAGAAGGAAAAATTTACTGCCATTGGCTGTGTTTCCTCTACATGGTGCTTAGTTAAGTGCCTGCACCTGCTCCGCTGAAGCAGGTCTGCTAACTTGGTCATCATCAAACACCACACACTGAAATAATTAAGAACAGGGCCCCAGCTGGGTGGAGCTGAGTAGGTCACACTGGTGTGTCTAAACCTGTGATCTGTGATTATCACATGGCCTGACACCAGACAGAAGAGTCTGTGAAGTCCACAGTGGGGCCAATACCAGTCATGAAACATGGCTCCCTTGTCCAGATATCCAAAAGCATGATGAATGACAGAATGTGAAGCCTGAACCCTGTGTGTTTAGGAGACTAAAAAGCAAACCTTCTGATGTCCGCCCCTTTCTCTTTCTCCCTGGAACACAAGGGTGGAAAAATCAGGATTGTATTACCATCTATAGCCCTTACCTCCACCAATGCCTCCTCCCCATCTTATTGTCCCCAAAATGGAGGACATGTTTTTTGTATTGTTTTAAGTTTTCTCTGTAAGCACCATATTCAGGAGAAACAGTAAAGGCAGGGCCTAGATTTATTATTTTTTAAAATTTTATTTATTTGACAGAGAGAGAAATCACAAGTAGGCAGAGAGGCAGGCAAAGGGGGTGGGGGGAGCATGACCCTGAGATCATGACCTAAACCGAAGGCAGAGGCCCAACCCACTGAGCCACCCAGGTGCCCTAGCACTAGACTCTTTAGGAGACAAAAGGGAAGTATTTCTCTTTCTAGGATCATACTTATAAGTTCTTCTTTACATTATTACTAGTAAGAACAACTGTGTCTTAACACACTGGGCACACCTAGGGGAAAGTTTTCCTCAATTGATAGTTACATAAAGATAAAGATTTAAGATCCTGGTTTTCCTCCTCTATCAGATGCAATTGAATTAGATGAGCTATTTAAGGTTCTTCCTGATTTAAAATGCAGTAATGCCCTAATTTGCAGATTCAAAGAATGTCCCCTGCAAATCTGAGTAAAACAAATGCTGTAGAGTCCTCAGTAAGCCTTTGGGAGAAGAGGTGCAGAGTCGCACACTGCTTCCTCTGCAGTCCTGTGCCTCCTTAAGAAAGGCAAATACAAGGTACCCTAAGCTACAGACACGGGGCGAGGGGGAACTAATTGTTTTTTCCCCTTCTACATTCTTCCCTTCTGAAAAAAAACACCCAATTTTACTGTTGGTTACTTTTATTCGGCTTATTTTGAGCTGGCTCATTTGCATGGCTCAGATTTAAAAATCTTTCTAATAACCACTATGCAGGCTAACACACACACACACACACACCCATGCACACACACCACACTCTGGTCTTAATCACTGGTGAATTTCAACCCTTTCTGCCTACAATCCTGAAGGAGAAGCTCTGGTTTTCAGGTCATAATTCACATGGTACAACAGCATCCTTCTTATGTGGATACTGTAAATACTGGCCATACCAAGGACAGAATCCCATTCAACAATGGCCCACAGTGGAGGATGGCACACTATAAAAAGTGTGAAAAGCTAGACTTATGACCGCCGCGTTCTTTCAGTGAGCTTGACCCAAGAGCTGGGAACCGCACACACGCTTTACTTTAGGTAAGGGCGAAGTGTACAGATTCACACAAAAATCACAGATGAGGAAAAAAAAAAAATCCGAGGCAGACTCAGGAGTGAATCAGCCCCCTTATCCAACTAAAAGTCACACAGGAAATGAAAATTGCTCTACTCACCCAGCATAGCTGTTGTTATAAAGGTGGCCGTACCCTGCTTGCAGAATCTCCAAAAAAAGCAGGCAAAGAGGCAGAAAAGCAGTGGTCCAAGTCCTGGGCTTCCAGAGGCACTTCATAGTGTTGCAGGGAGAGGAGCTGAAAGTTCCCTTACAGTAGTCACCTGAGGCTGGAGGTGGCTCACAGGACCCCCTCCACATGCGCAAACCTTCTCTGGAAGGGGGTGGGAACAAAGGCTGGGGAGCTAGTAAAATGTGACACTTCTTTTCAGCCACGGGGAGGGGGGTGGGATTTAAGCAGCCTAAGAAGGGAAATTGCTATTAAAACTTGGTGTTGGGACCAGAAGCAGCAGCACACACAGCTCAGCCCAGCAGCTGAGCCTGATCCTTAACCAGGCTCCCCTAGAAGGGGCTGGGCCTCCCCTGTGCTGACTCATGGCTGGGGTTCACTGGGTGCTGCTTCCTTTGGATAACTTCTTCTGGGTTTTTTTGTTTGTTTCTTGCTCTATAACTTTAGGCCCCTAACTTTCTTGGACAACCTTTCTCCTTTTATTACGTTCTATGGCACAGGACCGTATCCTAAACACAAATGATTTGCTTGAGGATGAGCAAAACACTTAGGCATACATAGAACATTCTGGGCTTAAGGTTCTGAGCTCCCATAACAAATTTCTACATGGATTCCACATACTGAGATGCATGGTGAGTAGCCTTCATGAGTATAAGAGCAAGGATAAGGTCAGGCCCGTGAATCTGAAGAGCCAGGCTTGGACCCAGCTCCTACCTGTATGGAGAAGGGGCAGCAGGTTTGCCAGATTTCTGGGAGCTCTCTGTATCCATTCAATGTCAGCAACACCCAGACCTGCTGCGATTTCAGAAGTTCTCATAGGGATCAAGAGGCTTTACTACCTTCACTCACATTTGGAATCACTTAGGAAGCCAGACAGACCATTTAAATCAGAATTCCTGTGGTGGGATTGGTGCTTTAAAAGGATATTCAGGTGATTCCAATGTTCAGCCACCATGCTGGTCTAGAGTGGGGCTTCTCAAACTTTAACATGCGTACAAATCTAATCACCTGTGCATCCTGTTAAACTGTCCCTTCTGATGAAGTCATTTGGGGCTGGGGCCCAAGATTCTGCATTTCTTTTTCTTTCTTTTCTTTTTCTTCCTTCCTTCCTTCTTTCCTTCCTTCTTTTTAAAATATTTTATTTATTTGACAGAAAAAGACACAGCAAGAGAGGGAACACAAGCAGGTGCAGAAGGAAGAAGCAGGCTTCCTGCCGAGCAGGGAGCCCGATGTAGTGCTGGATCCCAGGACCCTAGGATCATGACCTGAGATGAAGGCAGACGTTTAACAACTGAGCCACCCAGATGTCCCAAGATTCTGCATTTCTAACGAGCTTCCAGGTGATGCTTATGCTGCTGGTGCATCAATCACAGTTTGCGGAGCGAGGCCTTACTTTAGAATGAGGTCTGATTTTTCTCCTTTCTCTCAAAACTGGAGGGGGGTGGGTAAAAAACCTTGGAGCAAATCATCTCCTCATTTTCTCCATGTTTGTGATGAAGGTGTTTTTTTTCATCTACGTGCTCCTATCCAGATATACCAGAAAACCCATCTGGAAGGATATACTTTGTTCTAATAAATAAGAATGGCCTTATCTAGGGTGACTCCCATTTTGCCCCATGCCAAGGCCTGGTCCTATTCTGGAACAGTGTGGGAGCCAGCATCTCTCTATATGCTCACACACTTTTCAAATTTCCCAAAGATTCATAGCCGAGGATTCTGTGTCCTCCAATATTATGTCCAGAACACTGGTTAGAAGAGAAAGTACCATATCTTTCCTTATCTTCTCTACTGAAGTCATAAGTTTGGTGTAAGAGATCCATAATGATTTTCAGTTAGAATGATTCTCTAAAGCTTTCTTGACTACCCAAAGGTTAGTTTAATCTCTTCTCTGTGTCCCCCTCTCTAATAACCAGTGTGTTGCCTACTGAAGGGCATAGCACATTGAATTTAAGTATTCATATGGTTCCCTCCCAAGACTTCCTTCTCCTTGAGTACAGAACAGCATGCCCTTTCACCTTTATGTCACTTCCTTATATCTACTAGAGGGAACACAATGTTTGCTGAAGCAATGATCAGCCATGCTGAGTGAATGATGAACCTGAAAAGGATTTCGTTCAACATATATTCTGTGACTTCTGTATCCAAACAGAGGAAGATGGAGGCCCTAGAGTAGTGGACAGTCCCAGGTCTCCTGGTTTTGTTTCTTGTTTGTTTGTGTTGTTGTTTTTTCCTTCGTGACTTTATGGCCTGGATCTCCTATCTTTGAAGGGGTGAGGCTGCTCTGCAAGGTATGGCCATGCATCCTGAGGCCATTTTGACAAGGCCAAGAAAGCCTATGTAATCATGACTGAACTGTTGAAATAGGAGGTTACTGTGTAAATAAAACACTTCATCTCTTTGAATTTTATTATGTCAGAATAATGTATAAATCTGTCATATTCTATCACAACATTAAACTAGGAATGTTCAGTCTCTGGCTGAGGATTAAGCTCATCCTCAAATCATTCTGAAGAATGGGATCCGGTGAGCATGTTCAGCAAAGGCTCTCCAGACTCTGAGACCAGGGTGATCATTTCCTGGACTATCAAAAACACAAGAGACCCAGGGGACATCCTATAGCCTCCCTTAATATTTCAGATCAAAGAGAAGTTCTCAAACAATTGAAGTCATTCCTAACAATCTTCCTCTGGTTTTTTAAGGATGAAGTTGTCTAATCAAACTTCTCCTGGAGTAGATAAGCTCCCATAAAATGAGTGATAAATGGAGTCCATTTAGTAAGTGGGAGGAGAAGAGAATGGCTTTACAGACGGATTCAAAGATAAAAGTTCCATTTTTAAGGCACTGAGAAGGAGTGAATTATTAAACCAGTGGAAGATTTAGAGATGGAAAGATGAGAATTTCTATTTATCGACTATGCCTTTGGCATATTTTAGTTGAAGAGTGAACTTTTTAAAAAGAAATTATTATTACTCTGCAGAGAAACAAAAGGAAACAATAATTGGGAAAGGAAAATGTCATCTTGATTTGGGTCCATTGTTGTCCATGAATAGATAAATTTTTATTAAAGTATAGCTGACACACAATATTGTGTTAATTTCCTATGTATAATACAGTGATTCAACATTCATATAGGTTATGAAATGATCACCACAATTAATCTAGTTACCATCTGTCACCATACAAAGCTAATATGGTATTATTGACTATATTCCTGCTGTTGTACCTTATATCCCCATGGCTTATTTATTTTATAACTACAAGATGGTACCTCTTGATCCCCTTCACCTATTTCACTCCCCCTCCCTCCACCACCAAATCCTCCTCTCCTCTGGAAACCATCAGTCTGTTCTGTTTATCTGAGTCTGGTTTTGTTTGTTTTGTTTTGTTTTGTTTTTTAGAATTGACATATAAATGAAGTCATACAGCATTTGTCTTTCTCTGTCTGACTTATTTCACTGAGCATAATACCCTCTAGGTTCATTAATGTCACAAATGGCAAGATTTCATCTTTTAAAAAGATTGTATTTATCCATTTGAGAGAGAGAGTGAGAGAAAGCATGAGAGGGAAGAAGGTCAGAGGGAAAAGCAGACTCCCCAGGGAGCTGGGAGCCCAGTGTGGAACTGGATCCTGGGATCCCGGGATCATGACCTGAGCCGAAGGCTGTTGTTTAACCAGCTGAGCCACCCAGGTACCCAGATTTCATTATTTTTTATGCTCAAGTTTTTACTGTTGGATATATATCCACATATTCTTTATTCATTCATCTATCAATGGACACATTGGTTGCTTCTATATCACAGCTATTGTAAATAATGCTACAATGAACATAGGGGTATACATCCCTTTTCAACTTAGTGTTTTCATTTTCTTTTCTTATATCATGTTTTTTATTTTAATTCCGGATAGCTAACTTACAGTATTATGTTAGTTTCAGGTGTACAATATAGTGATTCAATAATTCTATACAAATTATTTAGTGCTCATCAAAGTACACACTTTAATCCCCATCCCCTACTTCCCTTGTCCCCCAGTCTACCTCCCCTCTGTTTTTTGGTCTGTCTCTCTTTTTCCTTTGCTTGTTTGTTTTGTTTCTTAGATTCCATATATGAATGAGATCATACAGTATACGTTTTTCTCTGACTGACTTATTTCACTTAGCATAATGCTCTCTAGCTCCATCCAGGTTGTTGCAAATGGCAAGATTTCATTCCTTTTATGGCTCACATCTTCTTTATCCATTCATCTATTGATGGGCCCTTGGACGGCTTCCATGGTTTTGGTGGTTATAAATAATCTGCAATAAACATTAGTGGTGCATGTATCCCTCTGAATTTGTGCTTTTGTATTTGGGGGGTATATACCTAGCAGTGCAATTACTGGGTCATAGAGTAGTTCTATTTTTAATTTTTTGAAGAACCTCCATACTCTTTTCCATAGTGGCTGTATCAATTTACATTCTCACCAACACTATGAGTGTTTCCTTTTTGCCACATGCTTGCCAACACTTGTTATTTCTTGTGTTTTCGATAATAACCATGCTGACTGGTGTAAGGTGACATCTCATTGTGGTTTGGATGTTCATTTTCCTCGTGGTTAATGATGGTGAGCATCTTTTCATGTGTTTGTTGGTCATCTATATGTCTTCTTTGAAGAAATGTCTATTCAGATCTTCTGCCCATTTTTAAATTGGATTCTTCAGGGGTTTTGTTATTGAATTGTAGATTATATATTTTTAATGTACTTTCCATATCTGAAATTATATGATGTTGTAGGGAAAGATTGTGTACAACCTTTTCTTGTGTATGTGAATGAGAGCCATGTAGATTTATTTTTGTAAAGATATCTGGAGGAGAAGATAAATGGGTATGGCTGGGCTTTGTGATACAGAAAACCCTCCCATTGCAGTTTCATGCTCATTCTTCAATGTCTTATTAACATAGACCTATTGCTTGTCAGGTCTCTTTTATGGCCTTTTGCTATTGTTCCAATATGTGAGAAATTAGCAAATGTGATGTTAGGTTGCTGCCTTATGCAGTCTTGGCAATTCTGTAAGGAACGTTCTGAAGCTTCCTTTAACAATGATTCCCTCGCAACTGTCTTTTTTCAGCACCATCAGCCATCTCTTCTTGCCTTATGTTTTTAATCTTTCTCTTGTTAACTCTCCATGTTTCTCCCTTCCTTAAATGCAAGCTGACCCCTTTCTTTTTTCAGGCTTCTCAAAAGCACACTCTTAACTTTGACAATTATGTTTTCCATCCCTACCACTCCAATGAAACTGTCTCTTAAAGATCCATGGTTCTTTCTTTTTTTTTTTTTCAAAGATTTTATTTATTTATTTGTGAGAGAGAGAGAGAGTGAGAGCGAGCCCAGGCAGACAGAGTGGAAGGCAGAGTCAGAGGGAGAAGCAGGCACCCTGCGGAGTAAGGAGCCCGATATGGGACTCGATCCCAGGACGCTGGGATCATGACCTGAGCTGAAGGCAGCTGCTTAACCAACTGAGCCACCCAGGCATCCCAAGATCCATGGTTATTTCTAAGTGAGAAGCCCTCTGTTGTCACTCTGTATTTGTATATTTTCTAAGACTATTTATCACCCCCTGTTTGAAACTCTTCTTTCTGTGATTGGGGACATTGTTTCTCTATTCCTTTCTTTCCTAGAGTTATTTCCTATTTTTTGACTGCTTACAAAGTTGATGTTTCATGGCAGTGTTGGCCTTCTCCTCTTCTTGATGTGCTGTGGACAGAAATGGGTTGAAACAATTTTGTGGGATGAGTCTGCCTTAAGCTGAGTCTGGAAGGGAAGGAAAGATTGGCTGACTGAAATAAGAAGGGGTGGAGAAAGATGGCCATTATTATCAAGAAAACATTGTAAGCAAATACAGAGGATGTGGACCTTGAGTGTGATACTTGGTACTACTGCCAGAGGGGCTGGGCAGACAAGTAAACATAGAATTGCACTTGGTGGTTGAATTAATTATATGCAAACACGTCAGAGATGCAATGATAGAATATTAGAGGGGAGTAGATTACATATATAGGGTGTTATGAGGAAGTGGACATTTAAAGCAAATATGAGAAGGAAACAGCTGTAGCAAGAAAAGGGTGGTTGGGGGAGTATGGGTAGGAACAAGACCATTGCAGCTCAGGCTGTAGCTTAGACAAAGAAGTCCTGTTCAGAAATTACTGTCCTTCTTTATGTCAAGACAGGAGAAAGAGAGGGACATTTGGCATCTTCAGTCTGGCATTCAAGGTACTTGAGAACATTTCCACTTTTATCCTCTTCAATATTTCCTTAATACTCTGTATTATCTTTTCCTTCCTCTGGGTTGATTTATATTTCTTTGATAACAATGACCACCTCTCTCCAGCCTTCATGTCCTCAATCCAGCCACTCCTTCCATCCCTTCCAGACACAGTTCAAGTCAGTTTCATTTATGAAACTGTTCCAATCCCACTTCTGTCCACCGTCCTCACCTTCCCAGCACTGATACATCCATTCTTGTATACCTTTATGTTCTAGTGTGTATTGACACTTAATTCAGTAGCACCATTTACTATAAACTGCTCAAGGGCAGGCACTCTATTGTGTACATCTTCATAGTCCATAGTGCCTAGAATTCTGTTGGGTCCACAATTAACATCCATTAACAACAAAGCTGTTGGCTTGCCTTTCAGCCCAGTACTCATGGGACCATTCAGCTGTCAGGGGAGCCCTTTTCTATAACTCCAGACATCACCCGTGTCCTTGGCTAGGTCTCTCACAAAGAGAATCTTGCTCACTCAGATGAAAGAACAATTTGAAGAGCAAGCTTTATTGATGGACAAATCTATTATTACCTTTTTAGACTCTTGTAATTATGTCACAATGATGTTTTACAAAATTTATGGAGCAAAGCCAAAGTATTTTAATGCAGGAAGGTGGTAACAAGGAGTTTGGTTTGCTGATTCCAAACAGCAGAAGAAACTTCCCTTCTTTTTCCTTCTCTTTGTCTTTTTGTTCTTTTCTCTCCCTCCTTCCCTTCTCTTCTCCCTCCTGGCTCCCCTTCCTTCCTGATACCAGTCTCCAAGGCTCTCCTGAAGAAAGAAGGTAGGGGAAAATAGTAAATAAAAAATACTTTAAATATTATTTCAAATGACAGAGAATGGATGTTTGTATTATACCAGTTGTAACATTAAGTGTTTTAATGAAAATTAAGAGAAATTTGAGACAGATGGAGCATGAAAGTGAGATTAAGAAAGCTTGATTAGAATAAAGTCTAAAGCAATATTTAAGCAAATGATTGAAGAACTACCCTTCCATCCATTTGCCTATGGCAGTGGGAGGTGATAAAAGACAAAAACAAGTAAGCATGGGAAAAAAGTAATGACAGAAAAGGCTCAGGTATAAGCAACACTTAAAAAAAAAAAAGACTAGGTAGAGAGGGAGTTTTTGATACAACAAAGATCAGCAAAATAGGGGATGGAACCTTTCTTAAGAAAGAAAAGCTGTGAGGAATGAGGGAAGTCAGGCAGGCAACAATGTTTCATGGTCAGACTACTCATAAAGGCAGAAGGAGGAGAATGTGTTCCTGATGCTAAAAGACAGAGAGAAAGAGTAAATAGAAAAATAAAGGACCTCTATTCAAATGAAATTATAGAGAGAAATGTGTACTTTGGTTATCCCCCAAATTCCAAGAATATACAGAAGTTGACTAATACTTCCAATGTGCTATTATTTTTTAAGATACTGATGCTGATACAGAAACTAAGAAACATTCTAAGAATCTAAGTTCATATAATAAAGGTAAAATTTTAGCAAATATGACTGGTTAAGTAATTTTGGTATGATAAACAACAGCGATATTTACTTTAATTTACCCATGTTAAATATAATATAAAAGTGCTTTTTAAATTCTATTTGGGTATGCTTTCTGTAAACCTATACAGATTGGTTATAAAAATGTGATTCTGTGTATTTAAAATTCATTAACATTCAACACACTATCTTGAAACACCTGGCATACTAGAAAACACCTTATTTCCATAGGAATTATGTTTTCTTGTTTGTGCCAGCTTGAATTTCTAAGATCTTTAGGGAACTTAACAATAAAAATACAAATAATGAATTGAAAAATGGACAAGGGATGTGAATAGACATTTCATAAATATATACAAATGACCAGTAAGTACATGAAAAAGATGCTTACCATCATTAGTCACTAGGGGATTGCAATTAAAAACCACAATGAAATGCCACTTCACAAACACTGAGATGGCTATAATCAAAGGCAGATAATAATGACCATATGTGAAAATATAGAAAAATAGGAACTCTCAGAAATTGCTAATACAAATGCAAAATAATGCAGCTGCTGTGAAAAATACTTGTGTTTTTCTTCAACAATTAAATGCAGAGTTATCATATGATCTAGAAACTCCAACTCCCACATTTCATTCCAGAAAATCCAATCATATGTTCATATCAAGATCTGTACACATACATTCATAGTAGTGTTATTAATAGCCCAAAGTAGAAAAAAAAGCATATATCTGTCAACTGAAGGAGCTATACATAATGTGGTATATTCATACAATGGAATATTATTTGGCAATAAAAATGAAGGAAATACTGATATATGATATATATGGCACCCTGGATGAACCTTGAAAACATCATGCTGACTGAAAGGAGCCAGAAACAAAAGGTCATATGTTGTAGGATTCCATTTATATGAAATGTACAGAATAGGTAAAACATATAGACATACAATAAGTATATTAGCAATCCCTGAGAGTGGGGGAAAGGGGATGGGGTTTTCTTTGGAAGTGATGAAAATATTCTGGAATTGGTTAATGTGATGGTTGTACAATCTTGTAAATATACCAAAACCAACTGAATTGTACATGTTAAATGGGAAATTCTATGGTATATAAATTATATCTCAACTATTACAAAAAAGATCTTGGGAACTTAAAAAAGTTCAAGGGAACTTGAAACTTTAGATTAATTAAAATGAGCTAATCAGTGAATGATCCTGGATACCTAAATCATTTCTAAGTAAGAACACAGAAACACTGATGACTGAGCACACTTTTATGTTTATATGCTTTTGCTTTTAATATGCTACAGATAGGCTTTATCTTTGGTTAAGTTCTGCCACTTTTAGAATGTGTATTAGGCTGTAGCAAGCATGTGTCTATAGAAAGTTGTTCTATGTATACTTATGAGTTCTGCTTGTGGCTAAAATGCTGATTTGTGGCAGACTGTTCTCCATTATCCACAATGAAATTTTCCCTGTGAAATAGAAGTCAGTTACTTAGGTTAAAAGTTATCATTACCGGCCACAGCAACTTCTTTCAAGACATGTCCCCAAAGGCAAAGGAAACAGAAGCAAAAATGAACTTTAGGACTTCATCAAAAGCAAAAGCTTCTGCGCAGCAAAGGAAACAGTCAACAAAACAAAGAGGCAACCCATGGAATGGGAGAAGAGAACCGCAAATAACACTACAGACAAAGGGCTGATATCCAAGATCTGTGAAGAACTCCTAAAACTCAACACACACAAAACAGATAATCACATCAAAAAATGGTCAGAAGATATGAACAAGCGATTCTCTAAAGAAGACACACAAATGGCTAATAGACACATAAAAAATGTTCATCATCATTGGCTATCAGGGAGATTCAAATCAAAACCACATTGAGATACACCACCTTATACCAGTTAGAATGGCCAAAATCAACAGGACAGTAAATAACAAGTGTTGGAGAGGATGTGGAGAAAGGGGAACCCTCTTACACTGTTGGTAGGAATGCAAGTGGGTGCAGCCCCTTTGAAAAACAGTGTGGAGATTCCTTAAGAAATTAAACATAGAGCTTCCCTATGACCCTGCAATTGCACTACTAGGTATTTATCCCAAAGATACTGATGTGGTGAAAAGAAGGGCCATCTGTATCCCAATGTTCGTAGCAGCAATGGCCACAGTTGCCAAACTGGAAAGAACCAAGATGCCCTTCAACAGACGAATGGGTAAAGAAGTTATGGTCCATATATACAATGGGGTATTATGCCTCCATCAGAAAAGATGACTACCCAACCTTTGTATCAACATGGATGGAACCGGAAGAGATTATGCTGAGTGAAATAAGTCAAGCAGAGAGAGTCAAGTACCATATGGTTTCACTTACTTGCGGAGCATAAGGAATAACACAGAGGATGTTGGGACATGGAGAGGAGAGGAGAGCTGAGCTGGGGGAAATTGGAGGGGGAGACAAACCATGAGAGACTGTGGACTCTGAGAAAAAAAAAAAAGGGTTTTGGAGGGGAAGGTGTGGGAGGTTGGGTGAAGCTGGTGGTGGGTATTATGGAGGGCATGTATTGCATAGAGCACTGGGTGTGGTGCATAAACAATGAATTTTCAAACATTGAAAAAAATTAAATTAAAGGCTTCTTTTAAAAAAAAAATATCATGGGGTTCCTAGGTGGTTCAGTGGATTAAGGCCTCTGCCTTCAGCTCAGGTCATGATCCCAGGTCCTGGGATTGAGCCCCGCATCAGGCTCTCTGCTCAGCAGGGGGCCTTCTTAACTCCTCTCTCCCTGCCTACTTCTGATCTCTGTCAAATAAATAAAACCTTTAAAAAATATAGAAAAAAAAATCATTAGTTCTTTCCACAGTTTGGCAATTGTGGCCATTGCTGCTATGAATATTGGGGTACATAAGTCCCTTCTTCTCACTACATCTGTATCTTCGGGGTAAATACCCAGTAGTGTAATTGCAGGGTCATAGGATAGCTTTATTTTTAATTTTTTGAGGACTCACCACACTGTTTTTCCAAAATGGCTGTACCAACTTGCATTTCCACCAACAGTGTAAGATGGTTCCCCTTGCTCCAAAGTTGCCCTTCAACAGACAAATGAATAAAGAAGATATGGTGCAAATATACAATGGAATATTATGCAGCCATCAGAAAGGTTGAGTACCCAAGTTTTGGGTCAACATGGACGGGACTGGAAGATATTATGCTGAGTGGAATAAGACAAGCAGAGAGAGAGAGTCAGTTATCATATGGTTTCACTTACTTGTGGAGTATAAGGAATAACATGGAGGACATTGGGAGATGGAGAGAATAAATGAGTTGGGGGAAATCAGAGGGGAAGACAAACCATGAGAGACTGTGGACTCTGAGAAACAAACTGAGGGTTTTGGAGGGGAGAGGGATGGGGGGACAGGTGAACCTGTTGGTGGGTATTAAGGAGGGCACATATTGCATGGAAGACTGGGTGTGGTGCATAAACAATGAATCTTGGAACACTGAAAAAAAATTATCAATAGTATTGTTGATTGAGACTACTAGGAGCAACAGTAACAGAGAAAATATAACAATATATGTACTTCTATTTTCAAGGGGAATAATACTTTTTTTCCTAACACAGTACTTCTTTGTTCCTTTTCCTTTTTTTTTTTTTTTTTTTTTTTTTTTGGTTCTTCACCCATTTATACCCTGAAGATTTATCAAGGACACCAAAGAGTTTGTTCATGAGGGTTATGGCTACTGATATTTAACTGTATTGGCAACTAAAATGGAGAACTTTTAAAGATGCTTATTTATTGGTTCATTTGAGGGTAATAATGGTGAAAGCCTTGTATTCTGTTTCTTATAAAATTAGTTCTCATCATCTTGCAAGATTTGTCCTAAGGTCCCAGTATGTTGTAGAATACTAAAAAGCTCAATGAAAGGCAAAGCTTGGAATGTAAATTTTATTTGCCTTGGTTTATAATAACTGAGTCTGAAAAGCTATGGAATGCCTTAATAGTTTGGCAAAGTTTGCTCAGTGTTGATAGGATTGATTCCTTGGTTTCCTATTTATTGCTTTCATTATGATATGAAGGGTTAATCTTTTTGTGTTATTTGCTTACATAACAAAGATTCTCTTATCAGAGTAACTTTCTGTGCTTTATGTTGACTTTATTACATCTGGTATTATTTTTAAAAACAATTAAAAAAAGAGAAGAACAAAGAAGCTTAACTTTTGAAAGAGTTCATATTTTTACAATTATGTTACATTCTATGTGTATTTCAAATATCTTTTGTCACTTCAGTTAAATAGGTAGGTAGTATTATTCACAGGCACCCATGATCTTATCTTAATCAAGTCCTAATCTCCTCCAATATTTATTTTTGTCTTTCCCAAACCAAACTCTCAGTATCAGAAAAAAAAAAAAAAGAGTAAAACTTACAGTATATCTTTTGCACCTAAAGCTTTATTTGTGATTTCCCAGGGGGGTCCCTGCAAAAATCACAAAGACTTGTTCATTCACCTTGTAAAAAATACTAGAAATGATTAGGTTTAAAAAGAAATCTGTCTTGATGATGAGTGCTGTGAAGTGTGTAAACCTGGTGATTCACAGACCTGTACCCCTGGGGATAAAAATACATGTTTATAAAAAATAAAAAATTAAAAAATAAAAATAAATAAATAAAAAAGAAAAAGAAATCTGTATTCCTATCAATGTGTTACATGAGAAGAGTTGTTGAATCAAAAGAGATGTTTATTCTCCCCAAGGTAAAATTTTTTATAAACAAAATATTGTTCATATAAATAGTTCAGAAATTGCATCCTATATGTGAAGTTCCTAAGGGTTTGCCTATGCTCTTGCTATCCATGACATGTTTCTTCTTGGTGCTATTTTGTCTGATGATATTTAGACATGAAACTAAGTGCTAAAGTGTTATTACTCATAGATTTCAGTTATCATTTAAAATTCTTATTGGCTATAAGCAAGCTTCACTTGGATCTAATATCTTCTAGGCCAGTGACTCTCAGTTGAGGATGTACATCAGATTCATGCTTTAAGTTTTATGATGTACTCCAGACTTTCTAGATCTCTTTACTCGATAATCTTAGGATATTCTTAACATACTAGTTGCATACTGTTGGTATGTGTGTTATGTCTCAGGATTATTCTATCTCAAAAGTATTTCTTCCGTATCTTCATTTAATTTTACAAATCAGATACAACATCCACTGACTTCTTTGCAAATAGGTTTACGCGTGGTCCTTATAGACATTTACAGAAGCGTCTTGAAAGGACGTTATTATCTTGTTTTTCATGCCACATATAAGTCAAATTTGCTTGTCAGTTACACCACTCTTGTTATGACCTTTCATCAGACCTTTCACATTTAAAAATGACCAGTAATAAGTCAGCCACAACTGTTTTAATTTCTGTCATCTGCAGATAGTTTTGTTTTACTCTGGTGCTTTTTTGCTGTAGGGATAACAGTTTGAAAAGTCATCAGCAATGACAGAAAATAGGGAGTTTGACCTTTTTTCCTCCTTCAAAACAGGATATGAGTGGCTTTCTCCCAGCTGTTGGCATAACCACTGTCCTTTTTAGTTGCAGGCACACTCCCTTTTCCTTTCCCTGCCCCAAAGTTTGCCATGTTAATTGACCTTCTTATGCTTCTTCTCTCTTGTTTGGGGACTCTCTTTTTTGCTTGTTTCTTTCATTTCTTGTCTCTCCTATTCCTATTCATTAGTTCTTTATTCTTCTATCTACCCATTCTGTCTGATCAGGGATCTCTCTCATTCCTTTTTCCTTTTTCTTTTAAATTGCCACCCCAACTTTTAATCTTTGACTCCACCGAGTAACTTGGAATCCCCCTTCTAGGGGGCTCGCATCGATTTCCCTCCTGATTGCATGCACGTTTCTTTCTGCGTGAACTTCTTATTGCATCATAAGCAAACTTTTGTCTTTCCAGAATGCATTTTAACTCCATTTTACTTGCTTGCTAGAGCAGAAAACTTACTCACAAAATTTTATTGAGCTATTTCTGAGTTGCTCTGCAGACATGGGATTCCCAAACTGAAAATCAATCCAGTGCTTCCCTAAGTGCTTTAAGTGCTTTTCTGAATTAAAGGAAAACATCAAATATCCAACCAGCATTTCAACACAAAAGTTAACAGCTGGTGTATAAAGAATTTCAGAGTGTCTCTTGTTATCTGAATTAGGCCTTCTTTATTGAACTTTATTTGAAACATGTGACTTGGCATAAAAGTCACAGCTGCAAGATTTCTAGGAGGGAGAAAAAATGGTTTGGATCGGGTTACATCAGCCTCAGAAGAAATAAAATCTATCTGTGATCTTAATTCTTCAGACAGTCTGAAGTGGTGGTATAAACTGTTTTCAGAGCTGCTTAGAAGGTGTCACTACAAATTGTCACGGGGCTGAAGGTGACTCTTCATTGGCTCTTATTTAGTCTTTGCATTCTGGCTTTGTCCACTATTTGGAGGTATAGTCGCACTCTTAGACACATTTTCTTTGCCTTTGTCCAACATTTGCTGAGCAGAGCTAAGTATCTACTTAATTTTTGTATAAGAACTGAAAGTTTTGGTACGCTGAATGAGGAAAACATAATGTAATTATACTTGCCAAAGTAACCCTTGGATAATGAGCAATAAATTTACAATTTGTCAATTGCACAATAATTTCCACTCTCTTTCCCCCACAAACCCTGTCCCTTCCCACCAAGCTTCCTCAACTTAATCATACCAAAAAAGTTTTCTAGATGCTGGCATTGTTCTAAGCTAGTGTGTATCAAACCTTCCTGCCCATTAGATTTCGCTGGAGAGCTTACAAAATGCTAACCAGAGTGGTGAGGGGGTTTTTTTTGGGGGGGGGGTGCCTAGGTATCACTATTTTAAATAGATTCTCAAGTGATTGATACCAAAAATGCAGCGATTGTTCTAAGTGATTTATCTATATATCTGTTCAAAGTCTTGGCCATTACCACTCTGAGTTATCAGATTATCCCAGATCACGTGGGTTGGTCAATCCAGTACTCACGGTTCATCTCACAGGTTACATTTAATAATTCATCATCCTTAAAATACATATTCTTTTATTTGTCTTCCAGGAAACTACATTTGCACTGTAATTTTCTCTTAGCCCCTGTTTATGGCTTCCTTTCTTCTTATTCTCCTTATGAGGATGTGCTCCAGAATGTATCCTTGATCATTATTTATCTTACACTTACCCCCTTGATGATCTGATCTAGTCTTCTGGCTGAAAACATTATCTATGAGCTGACAATTCCTATATGCCCATATTGATATTTGTAACTCTGAATTTTCTTCTAACTTCCAGATTCCTAAATACAATTCTCCATTTAATATCTCGACTTAGATGTCTAATAGTCATAATAATACTGACTAAAAAGCAGAATGTGTGGTTCTATTTCAACTACCCCTCCAAAACTAGTCCTTTTACAGAAGTTTCCATTTGAGTTGATGGCAATTCAAGTTGCTCAGACTGAAATGAAATAATCCTTGGATGACTCTTTCTCTGAGCACATTGAATCTGTCATGTGGGATCTATTCTTCAAAGTTATCTCCAGAATCCAACCATTTCTGACCACTTTCAGTGTTACCAGCCTGGTATGAGCTGCCACCTTTGTCTCCTAAACCACCACAAGCACCTTCTCACTGTTCTTGCATCATGTGTTCTTGTATCTCTTCTCAATACAGCCACTGCAGTGATCCTATAAAGACACAAGTTCAGCTGTGTCACTGCTCTGCATAGCTCTCCATTTAATATATGGTAAACCCCAAGATTCTTTTTTTTTTTTTAAAGATCATTTATTTATTTGACATGCAGAGAGAGAGAGAGAGAGGTCACAAGTAGGCAGAGAGGCAGGCAGAGAGAGAGGGGGGAAGCAGGCTCCCTGCCGAGTGCCAAGTGGAGAGCCCAATGCAGGGCTCGATCCCAGAACCCTGAGACCATGACCTGAGCTCAAGGCAGAGGCTTAAACCACTGAGCCACCCAGGTGCCCCAAACCCAAGATTCTTATGACGGCTTTCAAGGCCCATGTAATTTAGTTCTTAGTCACCTCCAACCACTCCTCACCTTGTTCACTATGCACAGTTGGGTTCGGCTGAATAATAGTCCTCAAATGTGTCCATGTCTGGATCTCTGGAAGCTGTGAATGTTCCTTTATACATATGTAAAGAGACTCTGCAGATAGGATTAAGTTAGAGATTTTGAGATGAGGAGATGATCCTGGCTTACCTGGGTAGGCCCAATGTAATCACAAGATTCCTGGTAAGAGGAAGTCAGACTGAATAAATGGAGATATTACAATGGAAGAAATTGTAATATGACTGGGAAAATTACTAATTCAGCAAACTTTGGTTTTATCATCTATAACACGACCCATATAATACCTACCTCACAGGGTCATTCTAAAGATAAGGTTAGAAACACTACATATTTGCCTTCTGAATTGGTAGTAAAATTCTCTATTTATATTTCATAAATCTCACCTTAGTTATTTTGGACCCAATTTTTCACCAGTCTTGGAAAAAAGGCAAAGATCTATTTGCCTCTATAGAAGTATTTATTCTATAATTTTAAAAAGTCTTTTTATTCCCATTCAATGAAATAATCATGCAGTTGAGATTTATGTGCCTTCTTAGTGTCCTTTCACCATCATTACAGAAAAGAACTAGATCAGATCAAAACTCCTTAAGCCTCTAAGTAGATTCTCATTCATCTTTAACATCATTCAACAACCTATGAATTCACCTACATTAAGCATGTGAATATGTCCTTGGTTCATGAGGGTTTTTGAGAAGCTTTTAAACTGCATTGTTAAAATCCTGGTATTTGGTATCTGTGAAATTCCTTAACTGCTGCTTAGTTGAGCAGTTCTTTCCTTTAGTGAACCCATCTGGTCTCTGTTAGTCATTGTGACCACTTTTTTGTGTCCAAAGTATTGGCAAGTCAGATAATTTTAGGATTTTGTTAGGTACAGATACAAAGTTTATTTGTCAGTAGTTTCTTAGGCTAACCTTTTTGGAAGAGAGAGCTCTTTTTTTTTTTTCCAAGTCTTAAGATTCTTTATTTCTATATGATTTCTCACTAATAATCTATCTGGGTCCTTGACTGCACCTGCACATTCCTTTTGTATCCTGTGATATATCTTGGTCTGAAAGTATGGTAATATTTATTGTAACCAATAAACAGTGGTCATTCACTCTTCTCCATATCTTGGAATTCAGCTCCTTCTTAATTATATTTGACTTATTTGCATGCTTTGAAGATCTTTTGTCTCAATGGACAAGGCGGAAATTGTTAACATTGTCAGATAATTTCGTACCCCCAGTATGAATGTATGTATGTATGTATTTAATTTTCAAGTAGGTTCCAGGCTGGGAATGGAGCCCAATGCAGAACTTGAAGTCACAACCCTGAGATCAAGACCTGAGCTGAGATTCAGAGTTGGACGATCAACCAACTGAGCCACCCCATGTACTCTCAATATTTTTTAAGGCATCAGTTTCATTACAGTACTGGGAGTATTGCTTTCTAAAATGAATACAAGATTGAGTTTCACATAGATGGATTTTATGTTTGTCCCTATAAATTATATTTTTATTCTTTAGAATTCTACTTCTGAAGAAGGCAGGCATCATTTCCTGTTGAGGGCGGATGCTCCAGGGGCCCGGAGATCCGTCAACCGCAGAGCTTTGCAAAATGGCGCCTGGCGATTTGCCAGAAGGTGTGTCTAGAGTGACTGGTTGTAAACAGGAAGTACTACCTATTGGTTGTTGAACTATTGCTATGCTGTGGGTACTTGGTAACAAGCTTAAGATTGGTGGATGCATATCACTGTCTATGCTGATTGGCTTAGCTCCCCTATATAAGCAATGGCCATATGAAATAAAGAGAGCCCGAGCCCGCTTTTTTGAAACCCGACCAGACTGAGGGTTGTTATTATCGCTGCTGGACGGCGGTAAATGGTGCCGAAACCCGGGAACTAAATAAAGGAATCTTGCAAGGTAATCCGCAATAAGAAGCGGGGTGGCCTTGAGCCGGGATTAACTTGTACAAGTCCGCAATAAGAAGCGGGGCGGCCTTGAGCCGGGATTAACTTGTACAAGTCCGCAATAAGAAGCGGGGCGGCCTTGAGCCGGGATTAACTTGTACAAGTCCGCAATAAGAAGCGGGGCGGCCTTGAGCCGGGATTAACTTGTACAAGTCCGCAATAAGAAGCGGGGCGGCCTTGAGCCGGGATTAACTTGTACAAGTCCGCAATAAGAAGCGGGGCGGCCTTGAGCCGGGATTTTACAAGTCTGCAATAAGAAGCGGGGCAGCCTTAGAGCCGGAATTTGGCCGCGCGAGTCTTTAACGTCCACGTAAAAGCAAAAACTGCTCCGGCCTTTTTGAATACAGTGGAAAAGGCGGCTCCATGGTTCCTAGATGAAGGCTTGCTAAACATACCTCAATGGGACCACTTAGGGGAGGATTTGAAGAAACAGGATGCTTTAACTCTTCGCCTCAAATTTAACATAACAAAAGCACAGGCAGGGGACATGCCTTACTAACTAAATTGCATGCTCTTACTAACTGCACTGACCTTGGGGGTTAATCCTAAGGGTTTGTTACCTAATCATATATGGCATATGGATGTCACACATGTTTCAGAATTTGGAAAGTTAAGATATGTTCATGTCTCTGTCAGTTTTCGGGAAATCAAAATCAGATCAATTTTCCACCTGCAGTGTATTTGCAAACTGCTAAACTGCTACTGCTGCTGCTACGGGGTGGAAAACCATACAAGGCACAGGTGATTTACAGGGTCAATTGTCAAAAGTTATCCAGCTGCTACTTATCCCGCACTGTTGACTACTAATTTATTATGTAACTCCTCTTAAAAGCACAACCTTTCCCAAACGTTTGAAACGAGTGTTGAAGTGCAAACTTGTTGTACTCCTGTTTGTATTCGCCCCCCTTTTATGTTTCTTGTCAGTAACAGTACAACCATTTCTAATAAGTTGAACTGTACGTTGAACACTTGCTTCCTTACACAATGTTGGAATGCTACAGGCTTTTCATTTACTATGATAATGTGTATTCCAGTGTTTTTGCCTATGCCCATCTCTGTCCCAGAGGGAGACCTTCCAGTTTTGCTGAGACATAAAAGAGACTTTGGTATCACTGCTGCCGTGGTGACAGCTGTTGCTGCCTCTGCTGCTGCCGCTGCTACTGCACTTGCCGTTGCTATTCCTACAGCCAAGGAGATTAATCGACTGTCTACGAATACCGCAGAAGCTCTACAAACCCAGAGTGAAATTAATGATCATCTCGCTGCAGGTATTCTTTTTGCTAATCAGCAGATTGACTTGCTACAAGAACAAATGGACATTGTAATACAAATATTGACTGTAGGATGCCTTCGCTCAGATACTGGACTCTGCATTACTCCAGTTGGATATGATAACCTCACTCGAGCAGCTAATTATTCCAGGGGACTATCCAAGATGCTTACAGGCAACTGGAGTGCCAGGTTCGAGAATCTGACAATACAGCTTCGTGCTAATATTGTGAACGTTAGTGCCAGTAAGGTAGAAGTATGAAAAATGTTGTAGGATGGGGGAAGCAATGGTTTGAGTTCATATCCATGGGTGGATTGCTGATATTCGCTGTGGTGTATTGCTTATGGTGCATTTGCCCCATGATGAGGATTTGTAAAAGAGACACCATTGCCATTAAACAAGCTCTGTTATCCATCGAGTCCGGACAATAGTCCCAGGTATGGCTCAGTATGCTGGATCGGTAGTCAAAGACGGGTAAGATCGTAGGCGGAATATACCAACCTAAGACAGGACATGATCCTATAAGCATCATGATCCAATGACGGGTAAGGATATTCTTGGCCTTGCGACAACCTAAGACAGGCACGACCCCTGCTGAGTCTTTCCTTCTACCATAAAACAAAAAGGGGGAACTGTTGAGGGCGGATGCTCCAGGGGCCCGGAGATCCGTCAACCGCAGAGCTTTGCAAAATGGCGCCTGGCGATTTGCCAGAAGGTGTGTCTAGAGTGACTGGTTGTAAACAGGAAGTACTACCTATTGGCTGTTGAACTATTGCTATGCTGTGGGTACTTGGTAACAAGCTTAAGATTGGTGGATGCATATCACTGTCTATGCTGATTGGCTTAGCTCCCCTATATAAGCGATGGCCATATGAAATAAAGAGAGCCCGAGCCCGCTTTTTTGAAACCCGACCAGACTGAGGGTTGTTATTATCGCTGCTGGACGGCGGTAATTTCCCTCCTTGGTTTTTTTATCTTTTTATTAAAAAAAAAAAATAGAAAGCTTCATTTCACTTAACTTTTGGGTTTACAGGATAAGAGTGATTTAGGATTGTTAATGTATAGCACTGGAACTGAGTTAGTTCCTATATTTTAAGACATTTAGCTTCCTAATATGTGAAAATGTGTACCTGACACTATTTCCCAAGGGGAAAAACTGAAATGTGTTGATGTTCCCTTTTTCAGCTCCAGAAATAGCTGCTGTGTGCTCCTTTACTCTGTTTGTGAAACATCAGCCCTTCCCCTGCAAGAATCTCTGAGGAAGTCAGCTTCATTTATGGAGTGAACTTCATTAACCAGACCACTTGGTTTTTACTAAACGAGGAAACTACGAAAATAAGAACAGAAATAGAAAATTATTGTCAATTAGTTCACTCCAAAGTTAATGTTGAGACATAGTTGACATATTTTATTTTGTATTTCCAGTAAACTGAAAGCAATTTCTCAATAACCTATAACTTCCCCCATTTTTTGCTTCATAAATAGATATTTAGTCATTAAAAAGAATAATTACATAGGTAGCCTTCACTCCATGGGAGGGAAACATCTAGAAAACTAACTCTTAAAAAGATAACTGATTTACCTTATAAATATGAAAATGTTACCACTGATCTCCCCATTTCTGTATGTCTCGTTCTTCTGACTGTACTAATGGTTGTAGTGACTAACCTTACTTACCGTGTGTTAGGGACTATGCAAAGAACAGGGGTGTTCTTATTATTAGTTGTCATGGAAGCATCATGTAACAGGTACTATTATAATCTTCATTTTATAGAAAAAGTAGTAGAGGCTCAGAAAGCTTAACAAAAGTTCAGATAGTTATTAGCTGGTAGAGCAAATTTTAAAGCAAGTATGCTTGACTTAGAGGGCTGCTTTTATCCAGTACACAATGCATTTTTCTGCCTTTAGTCACTGTTAGAGACACCCCTGGAAGTTCATTTCCCCTCAGGTGACTACTATAGTTATTCTGGGAATCTCTAAGCTGTGTCCCATGAGCACTCATTAATAAAATTCTAAAGTTAACCCGAGGAATCTTCCATTTCCCCACTCATAATCTTCTCTTGGTGATAACTACACCATTCCTGAGGTTTACGCTGTCCTCCAAATCTTCTGAAAGACCCTCTCCCTCTCCATTGCTTTGCCTTCTGGAGTGGGACCCAGGAACTTCGTAAGGGCTGTCTCCCACTGCCTCCAAAGGCATTAGGCTGTCTGCCTTGCCTGATAGGGCTGCTCTTCCCACCTGGGGTAGTTGGGATTCTGGGCTTCACCACCATTTATGGGCAAAAGGAATGGGTCCTGTCAAGATAAGAGTGGGTGTGCTGGAATAACATGGGACCCTTGAGTTACAGGGCCTCTCAGTTCCTTCCTTTGTGCCTCTATGCATCCCAGCAAATATTTCAACAACACCTCATGTGTTCTTTTCTACTCAGAATGCCCTTCCTCCCTCCAATTTTTCTTTTCCTGGCAAAATCTTCTTTATGGTCTTAAGATCCTACTCAGGAGCCACCATGTCTCAGAACTCCTCCCTGTTTGCTACAACCAATAGGTTGCCCTCCTCTGTGCTTCCATAATGCCTTTGACTTGTCTGCAATGCTGCCCTGATACATTGTACTATTAACATTGCATATGTGTCTGTTTATCTCACTAGACAATTGAGTGCATTATGCAGTTGAAGATACCGATTGTTATTCATCTTTGTGCCCCAGCACAGTGCCTGGCATTTAGAACCAGGTCAATAAATGTTAAATAATAAATAACTCCTATGAGTCTAGCTAGAATAACTGAGAAGGGGGGATGGATGACTCAGTAAATCTTCCTTATTACATTTTCCCTGACCCTTCCCTAGATCACGTCTTTATCATCTCTCACCTGGACTCCTAAAACAGCTTAACTTTTTTATTGTGGAAAAATATATGTAATATTAAATTTACCACTTCAGTCACTTTTAAGTGTAGAAACCCTTTAACTCTTAACTCGTGTCCCTGATTTCACTAAGTCCTTCTCAATTCCAGCTTTCACTTGGTTGCTCAAATGAACTAAAATCACATTTACCTGCTGTTTATGATGCTTCACTGACTTCCCTTTGCCAACAGAATATAAAGCCAATACCTTTAAAAATGTCCTATAAAATCCATGTTTGCAACTCCTTAGACCTAGACAAGTAGGTTATAGTAGACTTTCAGTAGGTCTATGAAGGATTGCTATGAATATGGAGATGTCCAGTTACGACATCAAGGATTATTTGTCCCCAACAACCATAACATCTCTTAACAAACTGACTTCTTACCCTGACTTCTTCAGTTTTCTCTTTTCCTGGGTGAGAAACCTAAAGGCCTATGCCTCTCTCATCCCATTATATCTTGACTTTTATCAAGCTGTGTTTCTTTTTCCCTTTGAAATATCTCACAGTTTTCCTTTAATCTCTGTCACTTCCTAGCTTTATGACCTTGGATAAGTTACCCAATCTCTCTTTATTTCAGCTTCCTTATGTGTGAAATGGGATAAAAAATAAAGTGTGTTTTACATATATCCTTTTTAATCCCTTAGTCTGGGGTTCTTGTGAGAATAAGTTAATATATTTGAAACACTTAAGACAGTGCCTGGAACTTTTGGTTATGGAATGAAAATGTCATGGAGATAAAAGATATAGCATAGGGAATATAGTCAAAGTGGTGTATGGTGACAGATGGTAGCTGTACTTGTGAGCATAGCATAATGTATGATCTTGTGGAATCACTATGTTGTACACTTTAAGCTTAAGGTAACATTGTGTGTCAACTATCCTTCTATGAAAAAAACCAAAAAACTGAAAACAAAACAAAACAAAACAAAAAAACCATGGCCTGGCATATGGGATTGAATAAATGTTATATATAATTGTTACCATTACTATTTCTAGTATCATTACACTACTATAGGATTATTATGATACTCTCCTAGGTGGTTCCCTTACCCATACTCTAGCCTTCTTGAATACACCTTCCCAATCATCCTTCTAAAACCACTTTGGGCACAGAGACCCCCATTGGAGCCTACCCTAGAAAACATGGCTCAGCCTGAACAGAGCCTCAAGAGGAAAAAGCAATTATCAGAACAAAGGTAAGAGGTAGAGGGGGTAGAAGATGAGGATGTTAGGGAGTGGCTCAGAGAAGGGCATACCAGGTAGAGGGAACAGCTTTGGGTCCAAAGGCATTGGGTTATGTGGGAAAATATGGGGTGCTCTGGGAATAGCAACCATATGGATTCAAAGTTGTGTTCCTTCCCTTATTCACATATTGAATAAGGCCCCATCTCCAGATACTCCAATATTGGAGGTAATTGGGAGGTAATTAAGGATAGATTAAGTCATAAGGGTAGAGCCCAGATGCAATAGGATTACTGTCCTTACAAGAAGAGACATAAGAAAGCTTACTCATCTATTTCTCACTCTCTGTGCATGTGTGCCAAGGAAAGGCCATGTGAAGTCATAGTAAGCAGTCCACCATCTACAACCCAAGGAGAGCTCTCACCAGACACTGATCCTGTTAGCACCTTGATCTCAGATTTCCAGTCCCTTGAAGTGTATTTCTTTTGTTTCAGCCACCCAGCCTATGGTATTTTGTTGGGGCAACCTGACTCAACTGAGACAAGTAATTTAATAGCTGGGGAGAAGGATGGAAGCGGGGAAAAGGCAAGAGATAAGGCTGAATACTAAGTGACAACTATACTATAAAAGGTCTTGTATCCCACGGTTGGGCTTCTTCCTGGAGAGAGTAGGTGAGTCACTGAATGATTTTAAGCAGAGGAGTTAGTATCTGGTCAATTTAATATGGAGAGGGTCATTCAGTGGAGGACGGATTCAAGAAAGGCAATAGTGGAGGCTGGGAGAGTGATTTGCTGGCTGTAGCAGAAATAGGGGTGAGCCCTGATGAGGTTCTGAGTTAAGGTGGACGTGGGTAGGGATGCAGAGAAGTGGGTGGATTTGAAGTTCCTCCTGATGAGAGCTATAGCTCTGAGTACATTTGCAGGGATGTGGGAAGACTCTTGAAGACACCAGGAGCATCAATCAGTCAGTCTCACTTTGGAGAAGCCTCCTCTCTCTGATATGCTTGTCTCTATGACTTTCACCTGTCAAAACCTCCTCAACACTGAACTGCCCCACTTATACAAAATGTTCCAAGACTGATGTGAAGTCATTCCTCCCTGGGTCCTCTTCTCCCCAAGGTCCATTATCTAAACTCCATAATTTAGCTCTTAATTATATATTATCCATATGGTTATTTGATAGATACTGCTAATTATAAGCTCCTTAAGGCCAGGAGCCATGTCTTAACTTTCTTGTAATTATCAAAGTCAACATATCATTGCATGTTCTAGGGCAGCTGTTCTCAGGGCCCTCTTTCTCTCTGTGAAATGTGATGTTTGCATGTCCCTTGTGTAAAATCTCAGTGTCACTGTAACTCTACTCATTTCTATCTCACTCAAGAAAGCAAATAAGAATAATCCACATACAACTATAGGGATGACTTTAAATGTGGTCTAATTTATAAAGAAGAAAGGAAATTATTCACTCTCTTTAGTACCATTGATGGTAAGAAATTACTTTATAACAGATGTGTGATGATGCCAGTATGAAAACCTGTACCAAGATAGTAAATTCTTAGAGGGCAAGGACTTTGTCTCACTCATCCTCATATGGCTTGCTCTAACTTCAAACACACCTGCGGTAGAGGTAAACGCTGTGACACTGGGGAATAGGAGTTCAATGATAAACTATGGTGGAAATGCTGATGTGGGAACAGGTGTTTCTGCTCCATGACATAAAAGTTGCTCTGGTGTATTCCACGTTTTGAGACAAGAACATTTTCTGACTTTAAACAGCATTTCTAGGAAATGTGTAGTTTCTGGGAGTTGGACATAGCTAGCAGAATTTATTTCCTGTGAACTGATGTCAAATAGGAGAGAATTTTCCTCACTCTGAATAAGACAGTGGTGACAACTGTAGAAAGGTTGTCATATGGCTATGAGGGCTAATAACAGGGCTTCTCTTGTATTTCAGAGAAAGAAAGAAAAAGGAAAAAAAATTTTCTTGTGCTCCCTCTTCACTCCTCAAAAGAATTTTGATGTGAGCACAGGAAAAAGAGCTGGAGGTCCTTTCTATTAGCAGGGTTTAGACTTCAGTGACAAAGTTCTACATAGTTGGTATGTGTTTGGCAGGTTTAGAGGAAGAAGAAGTCCTGGGTCATTGTGCCTTTCCTTTTACATGTGAGTGTAGCTTGTAACCCATCCATGACCTGGAGATGAAGTAGGGAGGCAATTTGAAAGGATGACTAGGAAGGGAAACCCTAACATCAGCCCTATAGAGCAAGTGCAAATAGATTGTTCCAGAAGTTCTGATAAGGAAATCTGTAAAATCAAAACAGAAATTTGTAAAAAAACAACAACAACAACAACAACAACAAAAAAACCACCCAGAAACCTGTTTAAAAAAAAAAAAAGTCTATCACTGTTTTTTAAGTCTATCACTGTTTTTTTTACATATTTTACTCATGAGGAAATTGAACACCAGAGGGTTAGGTGATTTGTCCAGAGTTGCTTGGGAGATGAAACTGAATTGCAAAACAAGTTTTCTGACTCCAGACTTAACAGTAGAGCAGGGAGTGGGTCTTTGTGTAGAATTTGAAACATAGTAAGTGCTTGGTATGTATAAGGCAAGCTACAATTAGAGGATTCCATCTCTAGGCTGTCTCACTATACTGCATTGCTTCTTACTAGTTCTCACCTTTGTATTATTACTCAGGAGGATACTGAGGTTTCCTCATTATCACTCTAAAATCTCAAGGACTTGGAGATGGGAGAAATGGTGGATTTTGTCAGCGATGTGTTGAGTCATGTGCTGACACGACCAGGAAATGGTGTGTGATTGTGCAGCATGAGAACAAAAGAGTTGGAAATTTATCAAACTCTAAGGCAATTGAAGCAATAATTAAGAGGCCAGGCAGAAATAGGAATTTATTTTAGCAAGGGAAATCTAGTCAAATTTATTATATTAGATTTGGAGACAGACTATATGAATTGGTCAGGTTGCAGAGGATCTTAACCTGAGTGGACTGAACTATGTTTCATTATAATGGTTTCAATTATAATCCTATGTGTTGTTGTAGGTATTTAAAATTACTATTCTAAGAAGGGATTCATGGGCTTTGTTGGACGGCAAAAGGAGTTGGTGGCCAACAAAGTTAATAATTTCAGACCAGTAACATAAAAAAGGGATGCGGAAGGCCAGAACTAGGTGATGGTGCTTATCCTAACCCTGTTTAGAAGAGTGTGTCCTGTCAGGCCAGTGAAAGACCATATCCAGGAAGAAAACTGCCCATGCTAGAGATGGATGTCGTGAGGTAACACAGCCTGATGCCACGAATTTAAAAATGGACACTTTACCCCTTTTCCTTTGATCTGTTCAAATGAAGAACCCCTTGGAATATGGCCTTTGATGCACCCTGCTTCTTGGGAGACCTCACTCAAGCAGATGTGAATTGCCTGCCACCTGGTGGTGATATTGTTAATGTAAATTATTAGAAGCCAGCATTCTACTCCAGAAGTTCATCTATGTGAGTCTACAAATCTGAGGTCCAGCCTTGCCCTGTTGGGGAATTCACCACTGGCTGCCATTTTGTGAGTGACTGGTCGACTAGCTGGCCTTCTCCTGGGAAGTGAGAATTGCTTCCATTGCAAACTACAGGGCGTTCCTTTTTTCTTTTTTTTTAAAGATTTTATTTATTTATTTGACAGAGAGAGATCACAAGCAGGCAGAGAGGCAGGCAGAGAGAGAGGAGGAAGCAGGCTCCCTGCTGAGCAGAGAGCCCAATGCGGGGCTCCATCACAGGACCCTGAGATCATGACCTGAGCCGAAGGCAGCGGCTTAACCACTGAGCCACCCAGGCGCCCCTACAGGGCGTTTCTACCTAGGAATTGGTAGAGTTATCTTTTGCTTGTTCTTCATAATGAGGTATTTGTTAACAATTATAGTCAAAAGAGATTACTTTTGGTTAGTTTACTGATTTACAGGTGGGGAAATCACACAAAACCATAAATCTACGACAGTGCAGTTCCACGTGTGCATCTACATAAAGGCCAGACCAGGCACCTTGACAACCTAGACTTAAGAAGTAGTGATCAGCGTCACAGAGTCCAATAAGCCTGTAAGGCCCTATATAAGTACAAAGATCACTAATGCATTTCTGGTGCTCAAGGTTGTTTTGATGCAAATATTGTAGTGCTATGCTCAGCAGGAATTAAAATCTATAAGCATCCTGTTTCTTAAAAGTTACTTGCAATGATTTTACCAAATTGTGACCAATTTTGTCTTAGCATAATTCTGACACATGGTCCGTATTCAGCTGTGTGGCAGAGCTGAAATGGAATGCTGATTTGGTGTTTGAATTTTCTCCAGGCCCTATATTCCTTTGTCATTACCTTATATGTACAAAAAGAACGTCCCTAATGGGGATGACCTTCCTTTGTACAAATGCAGTTTCAACACAGAACCTGTGTTTTGTTTTGTTTTCAAGTTGCAAGGCACAGAGACACACTCAGAGACAGCACCTGCTCAGTGATCTCACAAAAACATCATCAGGGATAGGAGTTTTTGTAGGGATACATAGGGAAAGGACACCTGCAATTTCATAGCCAGGCACCTAAGGAAGTGAAGTGTCACTCCTGGCTGTTTGGGCCACTGCAGGAGCTGTACCAACACCAGGCCCCCATCCCCCTCCCCTCCCGCTCTCTATTTTAATTACGCCACTATTCTGGACCCTCAGTTTCTGTTGCTCTGCTTTATGCCAAGCTACAGCTTCTCTGTCACCTCCTACTGCCTTCTTCACTGTTCTCTTGCATTCTATAGCACAGTTTGTGTCTGCTCCTGGATGTTTCTGCTGCCTGGCTTCTGCTTCCATTGAGACTTCTAGAGAGAATAGGTTATTGGACTGCGCTGACACTCTTGAGTGCAGCATGCCTTTGTGGGGTTCTCAGGCTAAACTGGACCATTGGCTACTGATCACGGGTCTTGGCTCAGACCCCAGACCCTGATCCCATTTGCTTGTGTCCAAGATGATGGGTCACACAATACAAGATATGAAACATGTGGGTGAGAAAGATCTGCTGACTGCTTGGAGGCTGGGGGGGGGGTGCAGGTTGGTGAGGAAGGCGTTTATAATTCAGGGACAGTTCATTATACTCCCCAAAGCATCAGTGTTTCCTCAGACCAAAGCTTGACCATATCTGACTCCATTCCAGAAGGTAATGTGCAGCGGAGTACATGCACATTTAGGCGTTATTATTGAGAAACTGTGTCCTTAGTTATAGAATGCCTGCTAATAATTTATGGCACCATATGTTCCAAAGCCGGAACTAAAGCTGTCGGTTTCCACTTTGATTCACATGTGGCTCACAAAGAATGTTTCCCGTAGGACCTGGTGCCCAGTGCATAGGTGGTGATGGCTCCCTCCAAACCTTTGAATTGTATGAAGGGTTTCATTTGCCTCTGTAATTACCTATTTTGGGACTGACAGAGGAACTAAAAAGCTGGAAAATACTGTTCAGCTGTAAAGTCCATATGAGATGATTTGTTTGTTCCAGCAAAAATGAAAATAATGACACTCAAAATAATATTCCAGTCTTGACATTTCTTATTTAGAAAGTATGGTACCCTTTAGCAAGAGTGTTTCCTGTTCAAAACTTTTATATCACCTTCTAGGGATATCTCCTTGGGAGTCAAGTCCTACAGGAATCATTTCCTGCCCTGAGGGAAGAGTATGCTCCTCCCAGCTTCTGTATTCAAGGCTCACTTTAAGTGGCTCAGTATTGAGTTTCCCCTTACACGGGGCTATGCAAGTGAGAAATAAGGTCCATTCTTTTCCTCTCTCCCTTAGGTGAAGTTAAAACTGTGGCTTAGGGCCTGAGTAAGGCTCGGGGCTATGCAAGTGAGAAATAAGGTCCATTCTCTTCCTCTCTCCCTTAGGTGAAGTTAAAACTGTGGCTTAGGGCCCGAGTAAGGCTCTGTATTTTGTACAGCGTTGATGGCAAGATGGAACAGTCCATGCTTCAGGCTATTCTAATCTTCTTCAGTTTGTGTCAAACCAATCAGAGCTCTGAGAAACGGAAGGCTGCTAAGAGGCACCTTAGTTCCTGTGTTCGCCTGAAATTGAGGATACACTCAATCTTTCAAAAGTGATCTCCACAGCATCCCCTTCTCCCAAACCCCCTCCCCCCAGCAACCCTCAGTTTGTTTTGTGAGATTAAGAGTCACTTATGGTTTGTCTCCCTCCCAATCCCATCTTGTTTCATTTATTCTTCTCCTACCCACTTAAGCCCCCATGTTGCATCACCACTTCCTCATATCAGGGAGATCATATGATAGTTGTCTTTCTCTGCTTGACTTATTTCGCTATGCTGTGAAGTGTGTAAACCTGGTGATTCACAGACCTGTACCCCTGGGGATAAAAATATATGTTTATAAAAAATAAAAAATTAATAAAAAATTAATAAAAAAAATAAATAAATAAAATTACATTAGAATAAATAAAACAAAAAAAAGTGATCTCCAAAAAAGATTATCTTTATTCTGGATTGTGGCCAACTCTTACACCTCAGGGCAAGATCTTACATGCTGTGACTGGTGGGAGAAGGGGTAGAGTTGCTTACACTTTAGTTCTTGAAGTTTTCCAGTCTTACCAAAGTATATGCTATTGTCTGGTGTGATAATTATTCTTTGTGTTCCAAGGCCTTGGCCAGGTCTGGTTCTAGGAAAGCCTTCCTCTTCTTCCAGGCCTGTGGGTGGTAATGGTTTTCAGCTGCTGCCAGTCCTCAAGCATGCTTCAGCACCTCCTGTTGGTTTCCTTAACCCTGTCTACACCACTGCAAACAATTCCTCACCAAAAAGGCTTTCACAAACATACCAACTGATGGTGTTGTCTGTCCAATTCCAGGACCTTGATGGAAACATGTAGTATGCAAACATCTTCAAAGTAATATCTTACCATGGGTTTCCAAAGTAGATAACTCCCATTTCCATTCTGGAGATTTATCAATATGGTAACATCTTATGCTTATCAGCTTAAAATAATTTCTTCAGATTTTTAATCGTGTATTTATAAAAAGCCACTATTTTATTTCCAGTTTTTATTCTGGCCCAGATGAAATGAATGCCTTATGGAAGATCATTGTAATTCAATTCCCAAATGTTTGATCTCCTTTAGCAGTACTTTTTCACTAATAATCATTCCTTAATACAATTATTTGCCTATTTGATTTTTATACATTGTGTACTTATGTTGCATAGAACAATATAAAAAGAAGATAAAAATCCAAATTTTGCAGAAAACTATAATAGAGCAAAAGATGAGCCAATGATGTTGTAAAATTTCAGGAACTAGTTATTTTACATTCAGAATTGCTGATCATTATGACAGAGGCTGAACCAACCTCTCCTTTGTAAATCCATTCTTCATTGCATCCGAGTTTTCAGGACTTCCTTCAGCTTAGGGCTCCTCTCCTTTCCATGTACCTCAGCTGTAACTAGGGGCTCTGCACTTGGTCCTTATAACTGACTCATGCCCTAGTATTAGCTCTTCCTCACTGATTTTTCCTCTCATACTCCATGTTTTCAGCCAGGTTGATCCTAAGTGATGGCAGTGTCTACTCCAGTATACCTGTATGCTGGTCTCATCCACCATTCCATGAAAAGAATACATCTTTTGTAAGTAAATCACACACTTTTCCCACATGAACTGTAGTGGGCATCTCACTAATCTCTTGGTCAAATGGTGTTTTAGTATCTCTCTCCTTCTTTCCTTCCTTCAACACCACAGGGGTGGATAGAGGGATTGGCATATTCTCCATATCCCACTGCCAATTCCAGACCAATCTTCCAATTGAATGATTATGTTTTTGTCACCATTCAATCACTCGAGGACAAGAATGAAAAAGTGGCCAAAGGATTTGGAATTGTTTTTCTAAAGGATGTTGTTCTAGTCTGGATAATGGCCTCCAAAGATATCCAAGTCTTAATCTCTAGAACCTGTGAGTGTTACCTCTTAAGGCAAAAAAGAACATCACAGATGTGATTAAACTAAGTATTCTAGGAGAAGATGATCCTGGATTATCCAGGTGGGCCCTAAATGTAATCACAAGTATTCTTACAAGAAGAAGGCATAACATCTTAGGGAGATTTAACACCAAGAAGGAAGGCAATGTGACCACTGAAGCAAGATGCTACACTATTGGCCTTAAAGATGGTAGTGGCCACAAGTCACAGAATGTGAGAAATGCAGCACTAGAAACTGGAAAAAGAAAGGAAACAGATTCTCCCCTAGGATTTCTAGAGGGAGCATGGCCTTGTTAACACTTTCAGGCCAGTGGAACCCATTTTGGATTTATGGCCTCCAGAACTATAAAAGAATAGATGTATGTTGTTTAAACTAAGTTTCATACTTTGTTATCACAGCCATAGAAGGATAACACAAATTCTTGAATAGCTTCTAAGACAATTTGGGGATTAAAAAGAGATGATATTTTAGCTCTCCCTAAGCACTGCTACTGAATTAATCCCTCTAAAAATATAATACCATTCATATTCCTAACCATTTTCAAAATCATCTGAAGATGATGATGATTTTTGGTGGAGGGATGATTTTTAAAAAGCCTAATTAGCTTCCTCTACATTCTGGCCACACTACCTTTTTAGCCATACTGCTCTTTTTTGTCTTTTTACACCAAACCAGGCACACCTCTGTACTGTGCATCCCACATGCAACACATCTCCACCTCTGGACCTTTGATCCCCTACCTTCTTTAGCTTTGTTGCCCTCGTTGTCATCACAGCATGCCTCATGTGTCCATTAAGGCTTACCCAAATGCCCACATCCTCCTGGACTTCTTCCAGGTTCCAAGCATAAGTTACTCTCTTCTGAACCCCTGAAGGGCTTCCTGCTTCCTCTCTTCCTGACTCTTATTTTGTTCGACATTTCCTCTTAGTTGTGGTCCATAAGAGTTAAGTACACACATTCTGAAGCCATATCGCCCAGAGTTGAATTCTTATGTGAATATTCACTAAGTGAGTGACCTTGGGCAAGTTACATAATTTTTCTGTGCTTCAGTTTCTTCACCTGAAAAACAAAACAAAACAAAAACCAAGGATCATAATCACGACCCATTAATGGTTATAAAGATTATGAGTTTATGAAATTAATGCCTAGCACATTGAACATGTTCAATAAAGACCAATTATTGTTTTTAATTATACATTATTTTGTATTTTAATTATAATTTCTCTAATAGAAACCCTACATTTTCATCTTTGGCCTATCTTTGTCTTCTCCATAGTTCCCTTTACCACAGTATTTCATTAAGCAGGTGCTCAGTAAACTTTAGTTTTAATGAAACAGGCAAGACACCATTTCCTGGTAAGACATGAAAATGTTGTTTTCCTATGAAAGAAGAAATATCACTCTCTTTATTTCATCATGTGCTATATGCTCCTCATTTCTCTGTAATTTGCTTCAACTTCACCTGTGCTACGATGAGTGCCAAAACCAATGGCTTCCTAAATGCTGGATTCAAGGACATGTCGTAGGTCTCACCTTACTGCTAGCCATTTCCTTTTTCTGGAATCTCTTTTCTCTCTTTTCTTTGGTTACTCTACCCCTGACTTTTCCTTTCTTGGTCTCTTTGTAGGTTATTTTTTCTCTCCATGGTTCTAATACTGTGTGCTCAAAGGTTTAACCTGAGGTTCTTATTTCTTTTTATTCTACATAATCTTTCTGGGAATCATTGCCACTCATGATTTTCACAACTCCCTAGCTGCCATATATTGATTATTTCCATATTCATACTTTTAAAATAGACATCTCCCTTGAATTTTGGACTCAAATGTCCAGCTGAGTGCTAGATAGCTTATCCTTGAGATACCAAAGACATCTCCAATTCCATAACATTTGCCAAAAATAGCACATTACCTTCTTTCCACTAAACACCCATTCCTTTTGTATATTTTCATCTCTGTTGGAAACACTATCATTTACTCAGTCTCTGGGAGTTAGGCATGGCCCTACCTCTCACTCAAAGCCCATATCTAATCAGTCACTAAGTTTTGCTGATTCCATGAGCTAAGTAACTGTTGGATTCATTTTCAAACAGCCATCCTTCTTAACAATGTCTTATGTCATGATCGTTTCTTACCTGGGCTTCTGTATGAATATTCTAATATTTCATTTACCGTGTATCTTTTTTCCTCATAGCTATAAGAATAGACCCCAGTGAAGCACAAACTTAAACTTTGTCTAGAACTCTACCTAACAATTTATGAATGGCTCCCACCTGGATCAAATCCCTTTTCTTTTGGCTAACTTTTCCTACAAGACTCAGGCACCATCTCCTGCAGAAAGACTTAGCCGAGTTGTGGGTGAGCTGAAAAACTTGGGATATGTTCTAGAATCTGAGAGCACCATGCAAAACTAAGGAAGGCATTGAATGGGACCTGGAAGAGACAACTCTCCTATCCCATCAGCAGTGGCCTGATGCATCCTAGGGCTGTCCTAACAAATTCCCACAAATGTAGCAGCTAAATGACACAAATAAATTACCTTACAGTTCTGTAGATCAGAAGCCCAAAACAGGTTCCACAGAGCTAAACGAAAGGTTTCTTAAGGCTGTGTTCCTTTCTGGAGACTCTAAGGGAGAATCTATTTCCTTGTTCATTTCAGGTGATTGGCAGAATTCTGTTCCATGGTCTTTATTTTCTTCTAGCTCTCAATTGAGGAGCACTGAGGTTCTGCTGGCCTGTGGTCCTGTCTCTTCTACAAAGCCAGCAATGGTCAGTCCCCTCTCACACTTCTTATCTCCCCTCTGCCTTCCATTTCATGTTTTGGAACTCCCTCCTTCTGCCTCCCTCTTCTGAATTTGAGTTCATGGGACTAGACTGGTCCACCTGGATAATCCAAAGCAGCTCTCCATTTTAAGATTTTTAATCTTAATAATCTCTGCTAGTCTCTTTACAGTGGAAGGAAATATACTCATAGGTTCTGAGAGACAATTTTTCAGCCTACCACACTAGGTTTGAGACAAATGATCAGTGAAAAGAAAGCCTTAGATCACCTGATTTGAGTTCTCTGTCCACAGGACTCCTGATTTGATCATTTTTCTTTGTTTTGTTTAGCTATTTCAATTTCTAACTTTAGCTTTGTGTTTTGAATCCAAGGGATATAGGAAGGAACTGAGCTCTGTCTGGCTCATTTAGTGGGTAATTCCAGAAATGTTAGGTGTATAAACATCTTTCCGGGCACTTAGGTAGAGGTCTCATGCAAAAAGGCATTGACAGGTGTGCTAGTAATGGAAGAGCACCCAGAAGGCTGTTCAGAAGATGACTGGAAATCAATGAACAGAGTCCCATCATTTGAAATTTAAGTCATAAACTGAACATTTAACAAGATTTTTTTCCACATTTTTTGTATTTTATTAAATTGAACTAGCTGGAAATTAAAATTTTAAATTATTATAAAATGAACTTAGGATTATCCATTACAAAAAAAAAAAAACAGTCATTTAAAGTAATAAACAATCAAGTAATTTCATGGAAAGGGCCATTATGAAAAATATTTTTTTTTCATTATTTACATTCTAGTTCCAACTAAAATTATTAAGCTAAAACAATTGAGCTTTATTTTAATTTTGTTTATAATTTATTTTAATTTTTACATTTTTATTTATTTATTATTTTTAATTTTTTAATTTTTATTATAATTATTATAATTTATTTTAATTTTGTTTAATTTTTACTTATAATTATGTTTGATTATAACATAAATATTCTTAATGGGCCTGTTCTTTCATATGAATTAA
Source organism: Mustela nivalis (assembly GCF_964662115.1). Lineage (NCBI taxonomy): Eukaryota > Metazoa > Chordata > Mammalia > Carnivora > Mustelidae > Mustela > Mustela nivalis. Next base: position 71,656,029 of record NC_139021.1, read on the forward strand.
ACTCTTATTGGCTTCATGCCAAATATTCTAAAGAATCTGAATTAGCTGATGCTATATCTATGTGTATATATTCTTTTATTTTTTTTATTTTTTATTTTTTTGACATTAAATGCTTTTTTATTGAACAAAAAGAGATAAAACATGGAAGTTGAAATCACTGAGCAAAAGCAGCTCCCCAGGGGAGGCTGCTACACTTTGTACTAAATAACCTTATGAATTGAGAGTATACAGAACACAGATAATATGCAAGTTACCTTAACAGCAAATGAGAAGGCATAGATTACAGTTTCGGAAGGAAAAATTTGGTCAAGTGACAAATTTAGTTGCTCAACATTTCTAGCCCTTGTCCACCTAAATTCAGTAGGATTTTCCATGTGTGCTACTGAATTCCCATTTTAACGGAAGCTGCTTTTTGGTAGAAATTTTAAAAGATCATTCAGGTTTATTTGATGTGACATTCCATTTTTAAAAGTTTGTGTCTGCTCAATGTACATGTGTGTATGTATTTATACACACTTTAGAAACCCCGAACTCTTGTTTCTAAGCAGAGGGGTCATGCTGTTTCTTTTTATTATTATTAATATTGGTGAATTTCAGTTATTATTTCTCCTGTGTGTCTAAGAAACTTCCTATGTTTTCAATGCACCCACGCAGATAGGTGGGTTGACAGATATGTCAAAAATACTTTATGAAAAGAGGGAGGTAGCTCATGCGAGTTGGCAACCTTTTGTCTATTGTTTCCTGTTAGAGCAAGCTGCCTCCCTTCGACATCTCACAGTCAAAGATGAAAGGAAAACTTTTTACTTTGAAGCCGAGTTAGCACAGTTGTACACTTACTACAATCCACCTTCGAGTTGGTTCGCTGGGCTTTCTAATGTAAGATGACAAATACCTTACACCCAATACACAGCATCGAAAAAGTACTGAAGAAACATTTTATAGACAATATCTTGGGTTGGTTGTTTTTTTTTTTGTGGGTTTTGTGTGTGTGTGTATTTTGTTTTGTTTTGTTTTTATATGTTAAACATCAGCTTCAATGGGATACATTTCCAGAATGGTTTTGTTACCAACTTTATAAACACCCTAAGCCAAAGAAACAGCACAAATAACATCAATGTTGTCTTTTTTTTTTTTTTTCCAATATCTGTAACAATTACTGGAGGCTAATCCTTACATACACTACTAAAGGGGGCGCAAAAGAAGAGAATTCATGACACGCTGCAAAGATAGGAACACAGCATCTTAGTCGCGGGGCGGGGTTGATCTTAAGGTGCAGAAAAGGTGGACTCTCTAGAAGGTGATGGTGTGGTTTCTTGGGGAGGGAACACCGTGAGTGTACAAGCTCGGATGCCACCAAGGGACTCTGGGAGATCAAACACCTTATGCCACTCATCTTTGTCAGGGTCATATTTCTGCACTATCTCCACCATACAGCGATTATTCCAGGAATACCCACCGACCACGTAGATCTTATTTTCAAAGACCGCGACCCCGACATCGCTCTGCCCCCTTAACATGGCAGCAATTGGGGTCCACTGGTCAAGGATAGGTGAGTAGTATTCACAGCTTAGGACATCATCATAATCACTTGTGCCTCGGAAGTGATTGCCGCCAATGACGTAGAGCCTCTCGCCCACCATACACTCTGACCGTGGTCATCGGCGCCTTCTGGATCCATTTGTCAGTGTCCGGGTCAAAGCACATGAGCTCCTTTTGGAAAGTGTCATGAGTGATTCCCCCTGAAATATAAATGACTCCTCCATACACAGTTCCAGCATGGCCCTAGTGGGGTTCACTCATTTTGGCAACATAGGTCCATTCATTTGTTCTTGGATGGTAACACTCCACTGTGGGCAGTTCACCAGCTGCATTTCGCCCACCGACTGCGTACAGATATCCTTTGAGGGCACTTAGGTGGAAAAAGGTGCGCTTTTCATTTAAAGATGCAACCTGCATCCATTTATTGTAGCGAGGATCAAATCTGAAGACCATATCAACTGCTGTTTTTCCTTTTGTGTCATAATTGCTCTGTCCGCCGATGACATAGAGGAAATTTCCAATGACAGCAATGCCATGCTTGTACCGTGGGGCATCCATGGGGGCTAACGATTTCGATTCATGGGCCTTTTGATCATACATGCGCAATTCCTTGCTGACAACCAGCTGCTGCCTCAGAACTCCGAGTGTGACCAAATGAGTGGTGTCAGAGGGAATGGCAGTCCTGTCTGACTGCATCACTGGCTGCATGTATGGCATCATTTGGTAATTGCTGGCTTCCAAAAGGAGATTCACACAGGTATTATCAGTTCTCATGAAATCCACGGTTTGCACATAATTGATGAGCTCCTGCGGTGTCATCAGTGGAAATCCTATGTTCTTCATTAATTTGGCAGCAAAGTCCATCCGAGGCTCTTCTAGGCGTAGCCAGCGACAGGTAGCCTTAAAGAGCTCAAGTTCAGTGCAGTGCTTAAGGCTATTACTGGAAAGCACAAAGGCAAGATGCTCAAAAGGGAGCTTCAAGAACTCCCCAGTGCTCAGCAATGCGGGAAAATTCTTCAAGACAAAACTGTTGACATATTTATCCACTTCTGTCAGATTGTAGGTGTTGGCAATCTGACCAACTTCGACACAATTGTCTAAAGTGACCCCAGATATGAGAAATACTTTGCAGAAGTCCAAAACCGGCAGAATCTGAAGAAAACTGGAGCTTCGAGGGTGTCCTGAAGGTTGTCCATGTTAAGAGAAAGCTTTGCAGTATAAATGAAATCAATAATTTTCCTTAAGTCGACTTTGCTCACACCGTGAAGCTTAATGCACATTAAATCTTGTTCTTTCATTCCACCTGTGAACATTGCCTTGAAGTAATCACTAGCAGAGGCCATCATGACTCTATGCACAGGGACGGTGTCATCTGTGCCACCAGGCATCAGGGTCACATCGCAAAGCAATCCTTCAAGTCGAAGCTGGTCAAAGCCCTGTAACACCACCGAACTGTGGGTATTGCTGGTAAAGACGCGTGTGGTCCCTGCCTTGGAAGACCGCAGATGGGATGAGAGACCCATTTCGCTGCTTCCAAGGGACAATTTCATGTGCTGGTCCTCCTCTTCCACTAGAGATCGGTTACGGAGTATTGCAGCGACTGACTCCCCTCTATGAAGATGATCCATCACCTCTAACACTCGGATAATGACCTTGTTTGCCGCGTCCCCGCGTCCCGCCGTCCGTCAGTCCGCTGCCGCACTCCGAGGGCCAAAGAGCGAGTCGCACGGCGCAGCCGGGGCTCCCTCCCGCTTGCGAGACACCGCCCCCCCACCTCCGCAGCCCCTGGCTCGTCCTGGTCACTTCGCCCTCGCGCAGGTGGAGAGCAGGGACCCTAACCCGTCCGCCGATCCACTTATTTTCCAAAGTCCCCGTTCCCGGCTTCCCCGGAAGGGGAGATTGAGCTGCTGCGGCCGCATTGGCAGAGCCTCCGCCTGACCTCGCGGGTTGGGGGGTGCGGGGGGAGAGGGAGGGGGCGGGAGTCCAGTTAAGGAGGGGAGGGGGCGGGGGGAGCGAGCTCGCGGGCGGGGGGAACATGGCGGCTGGGGTGGCCCCGGCGGCGCCTCGTATATATTCTTTTTTAAAATTAAATTAAATTAAATTAAATTGTGTGTGTGTGTGTGTTCCAAAATTCATTGTTTATGCACCACACCCAGTGCTCCATGCAATACGTGCCCTCCATCATACCCACCACCAGGCTCACCCAACCCCCCACTCCCCTCCCCTCCAAAACCCTCAGTTTGTTTCTCAGAGTTGACAGTCTCTCAGAAGTGACTTGGGGGAAATCGGAGGGGGAGATAAACCATGAACATTTAACAAGATTAAATAAACTTCTGAGAAAAGAAACACATTGAATATATGAATAGTCACAGCAGAAAGGAAGGACTTTTTTTTTTTTTTAACATCAAATGAAAACTATTAAACAGAAGACATTATGTTAGGGGAAATGTGCATTCTTGAGATTATTATCCAATAGAAATATTTATTTCTTTCCTATAAAAATGATTAAAACAAAAATAATCGAGCTTATTATTTGTTATATTTATGAGTGTTTATGAATTATTTGCTGGGAAAATATGTATTTAGCAGATTATTTTCTCCTTTCAGAAAATCATTAAGATTCCCTAAATATGACATGTATCTTTAAAGGGTTTTGGAAATAATGTACTTTAATTTCCTGCCTTCTAGTGACCAAAATAACACACTCATGCCTTTCCATTGAACAAAGTGCATGCTTTAGTATCAGGAAATAAAATTATATTAGAGAATTTGGGGACAGACAATATGAGAAATTCTCGTTGTCATTTATGTATTAAACTTTAGTGTAACAAATACCATTTTGGCATTTTATTTTATTCAGAGTTTGGTACATGACATTAAAATTATTAAGTAAAAGTCGATATGCTGCTACTAGCTCTCACTTGGCTATCTTTGACCTGTATCTATAATTACAGGGTATGTACTATAAGACCTGGTAACAACCAGGAAGTCGGTAATTTAATATCTTTTTTTTTAAGATTTTATTTATTTATCAGAGAGAGAGAGAGGGAGAAAGCGAGCACAGACAGACAGAATGGCAGGCAGAGGCAGAGGGAGAAGCAGGCTCCCTGCCGAGCAAGGAGCCCGATGTGGGAATCGATCCCAGGACGCTGGGATCATGACCTGAGCCAAAGGCAGCTGCCCAACCAACTGAGCCACCCAGGCGTCCCAGTAATTTAATATCTTTAATCTTAAGTATCAGAAGTGAAGAAAACTATCTAACCGTAAAAGTGACTGCCAATACTAAATTCATTTGAATCTTAAGTCTAGGCAGTAGTAAGCTGGATAACTTGCCTGGGAGTTTAAGCCTGAGATAGAAATAATCAAATAGTTGATTGCTATAATAGGACTAAATAAGGTAGAACTTCTGGATTTGATTAAGTACGATGTTAGCATTGTTTGGTATCCTAATTACTGACTGCATCATTGCTTTACTGCCTGAACATTTTGGCATTCCTGGGCCCAGGAATGTATGTGGCATTTGTGCCAGGAATTTATCACCAACAAATTTACTGAGTTTGTATTAACCCCATCTTTGGTGTCTGGTAACTAAATTCAAAGTGAAAGAGCTCAGTCATCACACCATACTCTCAGGTCTTGTTGGAGCTCTGAGATCTTGCATCCAGAAGGGGTGGCACTATGTTCTGATGTTATACAAACTGGGTCAATGCTTTGCATATGTAGAGGTTCTTTAAAATCCATTACCCTACTTCATAAGACATATGTTTAGGGCTGCAGACAGGAACTCATTTTCACAGGGATGGAGGTCTTAGGTGGAAGTGGGTACTGCAGGGCCAGCTATTTCTGAGGCCACCGTCTGAGAACACTACAGTGGTGCTTTTCCAGGCAAAGCCAGAATGTCCCTTGAAAGGGTATGAGCTCTCCACCAACTTCCATGTGACTGTCCCTGTGTGGAGAACAGGGTTGAGTGGGATGGCATCCTATGTGAGGTGTTAGAATATGATTTTGGGACCAGTACACCCCATGCCAAGCTCTCACTCACTGTACGTTACCTATATGACCAACTCTGCATCAGCCTCTCTCTTCCTTACAACAGCCTTGCCAGATGGGTGTTATCCCCCCATGTGAAGAGGCGCTAACTGATGGAAAGACTAACTTTTGGGGTTACTTTTGGATCTCATGTCTACTGAGCTTCTAAACATGACATCTTTCACTTAATACCGATTCTGTTACTTTTTTAAAAACAGAAAATAGTAATTGCTTCATTTTAGGCCTTAGAGACAGAAATTGCCAATGGTATTATATGCAGAGCATAGAGGAAAACACAATGCACAACTTAAGAAGAAGGACGAAGAAGAGAATTAATATTCTCCAACTAAAAAACATACTAGAAAAAAGTATTTTAAAAAACACTAGAAAAAAAACCCATCTGAAGCAAGATTTATTATATCCATTTAAGAGATAAAGAAACTGAGGCTCAGAACAACTTTTTAAAGGGAGATAGTAAAAAGTACAGGCTCAGAATCACTTGTTCAATGGCAAAAGCAGGGCCCAACATAGGTTTGGCTGTATCTACAGCATTTCTACTACACCACATGTATTTTATCTTAAATAGCAATGTAGGCATAGCCTAATTTCTAGGACATATGAAGAAACGAAATAATTTTTAGTACGATTTTAAAAAAACTAAAAATTATAAGTTTGGGTTTTGTTTTGTTTTGTTTTAGAAATTTTCGACCTGACTTTCCTCTGTCTCTGAACAATTTTCATAACTGTACTTCAAAGATGGGGAAATATCTTAGTAGGACATGCCTTCTGGTTGAAAGACTTATAGAAGTAGTTGTTCTATTCACCTCTCCAGTTATTTGGGGCTTCCTCTGGAATGTAGTCCTTGTTAGCCACTCCCTCTTTTTAGAAGGTGATGGGAAGAGGAAGATTCTTCACAAGAAAAAATTGTTTTTGTTGGAGTTCTTGGTAAATGCAGGGGGCAGAGGATTTCCCAGTAATGGCAGGAACAATAGTTCACAGAAGAGTGGATGTAGCTCTTCTGAGACTGGGCAGGAATTCTTCTGTGTTGCTCTTGGAAAGGATAAAGAGACAGGAAGAATAAGAGTAAGGGTGTGGAGCTGTTAAGACAAAGTCTAGGATGAGTGGAAGGGACGATGAAACTCCGCTGTAGTGGATGACCAACCAATGTTTGAAGAGCAGGGAGATCTGGGGTGCCTATTGTCTCCATTTATGACTCCCCTAGGAAAGCTGTGGCGTGTCCAGGTTGCTTCTGCATGTTTTGGGGTATGCAGCCCTTTGGGTCTTCCTGCCCTGTTATGCTCACATTGGAGTCAAAGAGGGACAGAGAAGACACAGCTCAAGCATGTTGGTGCCCGGGCTGTAGACAGCACTACGAGAAAGTGACTACTTGGGTATTTGCATAAATGCAAGAGAATTTGTGCCAGCTATACCTAACCACCTTGGAGAAAATAGACCTTGGCCAACATTGCACTACTTTAAATAACTTGTTTTTGATAGATAACAAAATAGAAAGGAATCTACCTTATTTACTCAATGTTTAGAAATCTTACTTTTGACCTTCAAAAAATTAGGAATTTTTGACTTAATAGATGAAATGTGCATTTAATCTGAATGTGTAACACCTCACCCCCATCAAAAAGCTATTTTATAAACCTGATGCAAGACATCATACAACTAATGCCATGTTAGAAGTGAGGAATTTTGTGGAAGAAAGACATATGATCTGCTCCAAGTAATCATTGTGGATAAAAAAAAAAAAATTTTTTTTTCAATAACAAAGGGTGCCTGAGTTAAGCTTCTGTCTTCAGCTCAGGTCATGATCTCAGGGTTCTGGGATGGAGTCTACATTGGGCTCTCTGCTCAGCAGGGATCCTGTTTCCCCCCACCCCCCTCTGCCTACCTCTCTGCCTACTAGTGATCTCTGTCTCTCTGTGACAAATAAATAAACAAATAAATCTATCTTTTAAAAAAAATTCAATAACAAAAAACCTCAATAATTTAAGAGAAAAATGTCTAAAGAGGGCCAAGACCAATATTTATTAATTCAGCTGATTGAAAGAATGGCAGACAGTGTTAGTGAAGGGGATAAGAATTAATATTTTGGAATTTTTGTATCTTTACAAATGTTAACTTTATCACAAGGATTCTTTGATGTAGATTTTTATCTTAAGTTTTCAAAAGAAGAAACTAAATGTAAATTGCCCAGTGCCACATAGCTACCAAATGGAAAAACCAGATATGAATCCAAATCATCCTGACTCCCTACTGCCAAGGGTTGAGAGTGTAAGTGTGTGGGTTCCCTCACTGTCCTCTAGCCAGTATTCTTGCCAGAGTCAACAGTTAACTATGACCCACTTGCTCTGGAGCTGGGATCTCCCTGGAATCCCTCTCTTTCTGCCAGCCCCCATTGGCCACTTTCCAGGCAGCCCTCATTGATCATTAGAGTTTGCATTGAGCCAAACCTTCCCTGCCATGCCTTTCCTCACCTGCTGCCTCATGATCCAAGTTCACACTGGATGCAAAGACACGTGGTCTTGAGTAAGGATATTCATGTTCAGAATAGGGCAGTGGAAAATGTACCTGCTCCAGAAGACAAAGATCTCCCTTGAAGGGAGCACTGAATGTTTAGAGAAACTGTGCTGAAGAAGATTCAAAGAAAGAGAAAAGGAGAGACATAAGCCATAGACAGCTTTTCTTAAATCAATTCAAAACTGGCACAGGAGCAAGAATTGATGGCAGCAGGGACTTCTGCTATATAGACATTTCCCAAGGCTCTTTTCTTGCCAAGAATAGAACATCTGAAAAGTTATTGATTTTTTTTTTTTCTAATGACAATTTGAGCTCCCAAAAGCCAGAACAAGCAATTAGAGGAACTGCTGTTACCAAGGTAATTCTGGCCAGTGCGGAAGCTTCTAAGTGGCAGATCTCAAGGGTGACAAATGTGTCTTTCTATCACTGCCTCCCATTCTGCCGAACTCTTGACATGAAGACTGTGGGGTAGGGTTGGGGCAGAGGTAGGGAAGATACCTTTGGAGCTTGGAGCATTTCTCTAGCAGGGATAGGAGGATTGAAGTGGTATTAAAGGGGGAGGAGAGAGAATAGCCAAGACACTTTTAACCTATTAATGCTAAGTAAAATAGGGGCAAACCTCACTGTATTGCCTTTCCTCCTACTCTCCCCAAAAGATCCTGTTGTCCGGACCCAGAATTTAGGTTGTGCTTTTGGAAATGATGGCTTAGGTATCTCATGGCCTGGCTTGGGTCAGTTCAGGAAATTATCCACCATTTATTTCCACAAGAAGATATATTCTGAGCTCCAATTAGTCAAACTTTCCGATATATTTTTGGAATGCAATCAAGTTTTAAATTGGGAAATGCCTGTAGCTCCTCATTAGCATTCCTCTGTGCCAATGCCTGTAATCCAGTTTAGGATGTAGTTTAAGAAATCATTCAGCAGAAATGAGAAATTCATGTATACTAAAGAAAGTAATGATCTTTATCAAATTTTAGGGGTACGGGGAGAAGCACTGGTTTGGGCTGGTATTTCTGGATTAATAGAGGAGACTAATTCCATGCAAAATAATGCTAGAAGACCAATTATAATTTCAGAACACTGAATAGCATATCTATCTTAGTTAAGGGTTTCTTTATGTAGCTATGGGACTGACTTTAGTTCTGTGCTTTTGGAAAGTTTTGAATTTATTTCTTTGTAAGCTTACCATACATCAATCTCATGCTCCCTCCTTTTACTCACTGGCTCCAATTCCTGTGTTTTTTGGCTTCGACTTTCCCATAGTACATAGCTGTGGTTGTCAAAATCATGTGTTGTGGTTTTAAAAATTCACAAGGAGATGGATAATGTTAAATGCTATGTTTTGTCACATTTACATGCTGGCTTTCCAAGCATTATATTAAAGAAACAAAAGACTTGTTGCTGATTTCTAAACCATAGATTTTATCATATACCTTTTATTCCATGCACTCTTATTCTATTTCATCTGACTTCTGTCAATAATCTGGGTCAATTAAATTTAAATCATATACTTTCTTTTAGTGCTATCTTTGGTGGATTTTGCTGTTTCCAAACAAGTAAGAATATTGTTCTCCTAAACCTTTTCATTTAGATAACATTGTACTTCATTCTATCAGAAGTATAAATGTCTTTTTTTATTTTTCCAAAATCTTCTGAGAAGACAGGGTTATATAGACAGGAAGATGTTTTAGAATGATACCCTAAAGACTACTTCCCACATACAGTGTCAGGACAGTGGAGGGTTGAGGCTATGCTAGGCAGTGGTAATTCTGAAAGAGTACCTGAAGCCTTCCATTTACAGTTGCTTCACTGGGTCAGGTTATATTCAGAAAGTAATTTTCAGATTTTCCCTTACAGTCAGAAAGAAGGTCCTAACTTGTTAGGACAACACAGAGTTTTTCATCCCTGGCCTTCAGCCGTTATTTTTAGCTTCACTTCCAGATGTTCTTGTCCATTCTTGTGCTCAATTCTTTTTTCTGTCCAATGTCTCCATAAGAGTTTTTGCACATTTCTATTATTGTACTTAATGACACTGTGTTTTGTTTTTGTGTGTGTGAATAGTGTTTAGGTATGTACCCTTCCTCCTAGCTAGAATGCAAGCTTCTTAAATGCAGAAAACACATTTTATTCCTTTTGTAGCATGGAGCTGTGTCACAGTAACTACTTAATGTGCAAGTTAAGTGAGAAAAATAAAAGATGCTATTTTCCAAGAAAGGTAGTATTAATGCGTTTGTCCAATTAATTGGATTACTGTTTTTGTCAGAGAAACAAGAAGATATCAGGGTTCTAAGAGATACAAATGAAATATAATGTATACTATTTGATTGCACATGTGAGAAGAGATAACCTTTCTTATCCATATAACTCGGAAGGTTATTCCTATTACCTGTCCTTCAGGAAGTACAGTCCAGATGGGATTCCCCAGTGGCCACCTTCACCTATTGGCAATAACCTGAGGGCAGAGTGGGTTGGCAGGGTGTCGGTGACCTGGATGGAAGGAGGAAATGCAGGAAATGCAGAATTTCGCACTGAAATGCAAAGTGGGAAAAGGCAACCAAGGAAGCCTTTATCAGCTTCACAGTTTTATCTTCTCTTGGTTTTGTTTTTGCCAAATTTTGTTTTAGGGTATAGTTGGTCAGAAAGGCATAGAAGATGACAACAGCTGGTGTCTGTACTTGTATGTACTCAAATAAAGTGACTAAGGTGGCAGGCAAGATGGTAGGACAGATGGCCGGCCCTTGGATGGCTTTGAGGAGGTAGGCTGGGCTGCCCTCCTCCACCTCCTATTTCTCCTGGTGTGAAAAAGGTATGAAAAAAGTCATGGAGGGTACTTTAATATACATTGAAAGCAGAGATAAAATGATACCTCATAAAACTGTCACTTCTGAAGTCCACTTACTTCAAGTATAAGAAAATGCTAAACTTGGGTCATACACCAGCATGGATATTCTTACCATATATTTTTTGTGAATTTGAAGTCCTGGGGTCAAATCCATGTGTTTGCTATGTGACTATGTGGTTGGCAAAGGTAGGGTGGAAAGGCTGCATGATAGAGCACATTGAAAATTGCCAGCTGTCTTTAAACGGGGCAGAGAACAAGCTTCTGGTGTCTCTGCTCCCTCTCCATTGATCTTCTGATCTGTGAAATTCTACCTTGAGGCTTAGGGAGATGGTTGCAGAAAACTGGGGTGAGGGGAAGTAGGTGACTCTGGAGATAGAGACCAAAATCCCTAAACTCTAATCCACAGGGCACATTAGTTTAACAGATAAATGATGCCAGGTAGCAGTGAAATTCGCTGAACCACCATCCTGTTGGCGGGCCTGGAAGCTGCTCCCTCACCTTAGACATTTGTGAAATTGAGTCAGGCTTTTCAGCCTCCTAATCATAATTATGAGCAACCTATAAAGCATATATTTCCATGGAGAGTTGTTTAAGCCCAATATATTAGTTCTTTTTTTTTTTAAGATTTTATTTATTTATTTGACAGACAGAGATCACAAGTAGGCAAAGAGGTAGGCAGAGAGAGAGAGAGAGGAGGAAGTAGGCCTCCCACCAAGCAGAGAGCCCGATGCGGGGCTCCATCCCAGGACCCTGGGATCATGACCTGAGCAGGAGGCAGAGGCTTTAACCCACTGAGCCACCCAGGCATCCCCCAATCTAATAGTTCTTGACACAAAAGCCAGAAAGCAGCCCTGTGCTTCTAGGTTTTAGTGATCTGGAGAGGAAAACAAGCAGAGTCGTATGTTTTGCTCCTAGACTGAAATGGAAAATGATTCCCGGGGTGAAGAAGCAGTGTGTACTTCGTTGAGGGCAGAGTGTGTATTATGTCATTCCTTGCAACTTGCCATGGGACTTAACTGGAGATTGCTTTCTAGACAGAATGCCATTAGAAGGGAAGCAAATCCCTATGGATAAATTCTTTCTGTGAATCTAATTGCAAACACTGTATGGCATTCACTTAATAAAAGCAGGCTTCAGTACTCTGTTGTATCAGTCTGATGTTAGCTTCTGTGGTAAATGTGTCAACTCTCACTAAGCCTATCACTAAAATATTAAATGTTGCTCTTCCTATCCCTGAGCAAACAAAGTACCTTAAAGCATGACCACAACATCTATGATGATGGCATACACAAATGTGATAATGGGTTGTGTTAGAAAAATGCCACAACAGTGGGTCAAAAGCCAAGGATTATTTCCCTCTCTGACTTTTAGTTACTAGGTTCTTAAAAATAAAGCACACCTTGGGGTCCTTCTTTGTTAGGAGATCACACCTCGAGTTTCACTGGCACTAACCAGGTAAAGAAGGGAGAGATCAACACCATAATATGAGAATGCATTTAGTGTACTCTTGGAATGAGGTATAATGAAATAGATGCTGAATTAATTATTGTAGGAACTACAATATGGGAATGAGGGGTGACCTGCTGGAACAAGCTTTAGGAAGGAAACAGAACATGTTAATGCCAAGTAAGTACTCTATCTCTTTATCAGACACTCAAAACACTCAAAAAGAAGGCATATTTAAAGTCTCAATCTTAAGGTTTTTAGTTCACTCCCTCTGTCTGGGCAAAACAGAAACACACATACACACACACAACAGTGGCAGAATAAATGTCACTGTCTAATTTAGTATCTTAAATTATTCAGGTGAGGATAGCCTCTCATAAGCAGAGAAAAGAGAAAAATGAGTAGGGAGACTTTCTTTTTTCTTTTCTTTTCTTCTTTTGAGTAGGGAGACTTTCAAAGGATGCTCTTGAGATGACATCCTTGTGAAGGTACCTGTTTTGACTGAGCCAGAGATGTAGCAAAGAAACAGAATGGAATAGATCGGTATTTCTCAAATTTTAAGGGCAACAGAATCACATGGAGGGCTTGTGAAAACCATATTCCAGGACCCATCCCAGAATTTATTATCTTAAACTTTTAATTCAGACTTTTTTCTAGAAAAGTTTGACTGTTCTCAACGGCCTGGCTTTGCAGATGTTGCTTTCTCTCCCCAGAGCTAGGACATTCCTCTGCCTTCACCACAGGGGGCTGTGGGAGGATGAGTCTAGGGCCTAGGGACCAGATAAAAGAAAAGAGCTAAAAGAGGGAGAGAGATCCAGGGAGAAAAAGAAAAGAGCTAAAAGAGGGAGAGAGATCCAGGGAGAAGGGACTGGATGCCTACTCAGGATGCACTTTCTGCAGTTGAAGAGGAAACCAATGTTAATTATATGGCATTTATTTGATTTGTTTGATCATTTTCTGAATTTTTAGGTGGTGGTTACAAGATCATGTGAGGTTTTTTTCTGTATTTTTTTTTTCTATATGATTTTCCAGATACTGGCAAGATTTGATACATATTTCTAAAACAAATTATTTTCTCTTCTGCTAGATAAGGAAATGCTATAGAGTTTCTGCTGCTGGTTGCTGGAACAGGCTGCAGATTGTTGATGCCATTTTGACTGGACCCATCCATCCCAGCATTAGGTGCACGTACTGTGGAAGAGCCTCTCCTACCTAAAGCAAGGGGAGTCACCATAGGGCTGCCATATTGCACAACTCCGAGGTGTCATCCACATTGCTGCTGTACTCTACATGGAATGTTCTTCACTATTTCCTGAAAATCTAGTTATTGTTATGACCTTGCCTATTCACTCTCACCTATTGTCTTTCAGTGTGAGTAAAAGATCTTCAAATCCACTCTGGTAGCAAACTAAAAATTAAATGACAATGAAAATTTATAGCAAAAATGGAAGAAAATAGCTCAAAGTGATGAAGAATCATCTCTCACTTGTCTAGTTTTACAGATGAGAAACCAAGTACCTAGAAACATGCATTAAATACATTTAAGATTTGTCTGTAACATAATTTTAATAGGTGCATAGTGTTGATTGCATATATAGATATAATAGTTTATTTAATGAATTCTATCTTGTAGGAACTTAATATTTTTTTTCAAAATTTCACTGTTATGGGCAATTTTCCATATTACTATTCATTAGAGAAATGATACAGTGCAATTTTTATTTGTGATGGACTGGAATGTCAGTATTATATTAGCAATGGTATTTTAGTATGCCACATTTAAGGCATCAATGTCAGCAACATATAAAATTCATAATATTTACTTATAGATATTTTATATAAGAACCATCCTTCATTAGGTGTCCAGTCTAAGGCAGGTTCTGTGCTAAGTGATCAGGATGGTATCTCATGTAGTCCTTGTACCTGTCTTAGCACATAGATTTGATTATTATTCCCAAGTGGCCAGATAAGGAAACCAAAGTTGGCCAACTTTGGCTGGCACAACTGCCCCAGATGCACAGGTGCTAACTCAAATCACCTAATATTTTGGCCACTATCACACTTTCTTTCCTTGCTTTGATGATAACAAAGCAGAGTCATTAGCTGGGAAGAAATGGAAAGTACCTGACAATGAGAACAGGATCAGGTGGAGAAAGATTATGAGGTAATTTTTTCCATTTTCATATTATTTTCAAAAAAATATGGACATTGTATTAAGAAATTGGCAGTCTAGGTGTTTGAATCCATTTAAATGAACATGAATCTTATTTATTAAAATGCTAATAATGCATTAAGTTATAAACATAAAAAGATTTAAATATCAGCTATGTAAATTTCAGTATTAAACTTCAAATTAAAGGCAAATAATTCCTAGCTGTGGAACTGCGGGGTCAAAGAATGTTGGTTTGTAAATGTGCGAATTTCCTGAATGAAATCTGAAAACTCACCCAGCACATGGAGGGCAAAGAGAGACTGAAGAAACCAGACTGGTAGCTGGCAGTTTCCATAAGCAAGGGAACTTTCATATGGGGCTCATCTTGGGTGCCATAAGATAAGTAGATTTCCACACCCACCTGCCAGATCTTAAAACTTTATATAAAGACCTTACCTAGGTTCAGTCATTTATCTTAACACCACATTCAGATCGTTCAGATCGTCTTAACACCACATTGCTCTCTTGAGTTTGCATCCTTGAATCTGTCTTGTACAATGGAAACGGTGGGGAGAATGTACACTGCAAGGATATAGGAGACAGTGAGGGGCCTCCAGTTGCTTGGGTCCAGCTCATAGTTATTCAGCAGTCACATTCCTCCAATAAAGAGGTAGGTAAAATTTTACTTTTTAAAATATTGTCAAATTTTCCTTCAAAAATTTCTTAACAATTTGCTTTCCTTCTAATCTTTCTTCCTGACATTCTTATCGCATTGGAAGTACTTATTTTTTTTAGTTCCTCAAAGCACGTGTTTTGAAGAAAATTTCTCAGAAGTGCTTCTTTAAAAATATATATATATATATTTTGGGCTCCCTGGGTGGCTTGGTCAGTTAAGTGTTTGCCTTCAGCTCAGGTCATGATCCCTGGATCCTGGGATCCAGCCTCATGTCCTGTCAGTTTTCTTTCTAAGGTTCCTGTGTCTGTTCTTCTCAATGAAGCTCACATTTATTAATTTTTTCAAAATTCCCCAACTCCTTATTGTCTTAGCATCGTTTTGAGGAGCAATGAACAATTGTTACTCTACTAAAGCTTGCTGCCTCAAAATCATTTTCAGATTAAAAAAGAAGAAGAAGGAGAAGGAGAAGAAGAAGGAGGAGGAGGAGGAATTTAGTTTAACAGGCTACAGGCTGGACCTCTTTTGGTGAAGGTTAGAGACAGACTCTGCACAGCTTTTTTCTGAAAGGTGATCTTGCCTGAGAGAAATGCTAATGACTGAAATAAAAGGTCTCTTTCCCATCTCTTGTGTGCCCTCAGCACATTTTAATCCTAATTACAGAAGAAGTCCAAGAGAGCCTTTCACAGAAAGAGCCGATTATAACCACAGCCCCATATGGAACACATTGAGGGCTATAGTCGCAGCTGTTGAGCATTATAGCGTGAGACACACACTGGAAATGTCTCTTATGAAGCATATGTTGAAAAGTGGTTTATTAAACTCAGCTGTATGGGAGTCCTTTGGTGTTTTTAATACCAGGGGACAGGTTTTTGTTTTTTGGGTTTTTTTTTTTTTTTGAATACCAGGAGGCCCCTCATATTTCTTTAAGCTTTGGTTATGCAATTTTTATGCATATATTGCATGAAACCATTTGGATTGTTTAGAATGCCCTGGATCTATCCCTAGCAGAAGGCATAGGACTCAGTTTCAGATTGTTATCTTCGGGCACTGGCTTTGGCTTATTTTTGACTGTAGGGAAATTAGAAAATAGTAATTCAGTGGCTTCTAGGTTACATATTTCTGGGGGCTGGTGAAGTGCATGATAAGGGCAAGAGGTGAAAGGGTCTTGGGGATGAGCCTATGCATCATTGAAGCTTTACCCCAGAACAAGATGGTGTGCTAACTGGCATTCACAGCAGAGAGGTCATGACCAGGGAAGACAAGAGATCTGTTTGTTATTTCAAAACTGAAATAAGGTTTTGGTGTTGTCTTGGTGGCAATATTATGAGTATCTTAGTGGTTAAGTTTTTTTTCTCTTCTTACCAGTTGTACACAATTTTGCACTAGTAGTAATCAAACAGAGTAAAAACCAAAACCATAACAAACAGGAGAGAAAAAACACATATCACTGGAATTTAAAGATAATCTCACATTCCATTTTAGCTAATATTTCCTATTCTCATCTTCATTCAACTCAACTCTTGTAAGCTGTACAGTAATAAGTGTTAGTCACAACTCCAAGGTAAAGACAAGTGTGCAGGTAAAGTGAAATAGCCAATATGCTGAACATGCTGCATTTCCCCTGGCTACTCAGTGTGCTAGTAGATTCAAAAGGGAGAGAGGACACCCATACATGAATGGTCAGGACCAGGAGAACGTCCTAGCACAGAGGATATGCGTAGGGAAACATTTTATTTTTCTTTGAGGCTTTGGACCTTAAAGCCATTGTAGTCTCTAGGTGAATTTGGCAGCTGGGAATGTCATGATGGATTTGCTCAGACGAGGCAGGTCCCAGTGATACAAATGATGCCACTTTCCTACGCTACCTATTCCCCACATGTCACTCTTCGATAGGAAGGGTCATATGAAAGCTTCCCAAGTACAAGGTGATGTCCTAATTATAGGTTAGGACATCTCCAAGGAGTCTTGCAGTGTATTGTTATCTTTAGTTTACAGAGTCAAGGCTGGGAAACATCTGAGAATGGCGTGGGGTGGGCATCCAAGACCCCATAACAGTTGTGCCTATGGCCCAGAATATTTTGATGCCACCGATTTTCAAAACATGAAAAGCTGAGCTTATATGGCAATTCAGAGACCTTACTTTAATTGATGAGAAAATTATAGTGTTTTATTTTGGTGATAGTTATATATGGTAAGGCAGGGAGATAATTTTTAAACAGGTATCAAACAGTTAAATTAATGATAGAGATTCTAGTCCAAAAAGTCTTCTGGCTTTGAGGAGGAGGTCATAATGGGCTTGGATTGTCAGAATGGCTAAAATTAACAACTCACTAAACAACAGACGTTGGTGAGGATGCAGAGAAAGGGGAAACCTCCTTACACTGTTGGTGGGAATGCAAGCCAATGCAGGCACTCCAGTAAACAGGACGGAGGCTCCTCAGATCCACACTACAATAGCACTTGCATTTAGTCAAAGGATATAAACATAGTGATTTGAAGGAGCACATGCCCCCACGAGGTTTATAGGGGATAGCAATGTACACAATTGCTAAAATACAGAAGAGAGACCATATGTCTATCAACAGATGGATGGATAAGGAGGTTGTGGTACACGCACACACATGAGCACACACATTGGAATATTACTCAGCCCTCCAAAAGAATGGAATCTTGCCATTTTCAATGATGTGGATAGAACTAGAGAGTATACTAAGTGAAATAAGTCAGTCAGAGAAAGACAAATACCATATGTTCTCACACATATGTGGAATTTAAGAAACAAAACAGACAAACATAGAGGAAAGAAAGGAAAAATAAAATAAGAAAAAAACAAAGAAGGAAGTAAGCTATAAGAGCCTTTTAACTACAGGGAACAAACTGAGAGCTGCTGGAAGGGAGATAGGTGTGAAGGTGCAGTAACTGAGTGATGGGCATTAAGAAGGGCACTTGAAGTAATGAGCCCTGGCTATTATATACAACTGATGAATCACTGAATTCAATCTCTGAAACTAATAATACAGCATATGTTAATTAAATTGGACTTAAATTTAAAAAATACAAACATTTGTGCTTTTATGAAGTTAAATTTGTGAGACTAATACATGTAAAAGTAAGTGAATTCTGAAATATGATAGAGGGCAATGAATGCTACAGAAACAAATAAAGCAAAACAATGGAGTTTGGAATGTAAGCGGGAGCAGATCAGGGTGCTAGGGTTGTTGGGTTCTGGTGAGAGTCCTCTTCCTGACTTGCAAACAGCTTTGCCTTTGTATATCTTCACATGGTAGAGAAGAGTAAATTAGCCATATCCATTCTTGTAAGCCATATCCCTTCCCCACCCTCATGACTTCATCCAAAACTAACTACCCCTCAAAAGCTGACCTCCAAATGCCATCACGTTGGGAGTTAAGGTTTCAACAGGGCATTTTGGGAAGACACAAAAGCTTAGCCCATTGTAAGGGGATATGCCTAATTTTGGATGAAGACATGATTCCTCATTTAAATTGGGAAATAGAATGGGAGTGATTCTAGAAGTAAAGGAGGAAGCCTCTTCAGCAAGTACAGTGATACACCATTTAGATGACTCATCCCACTGGTAGGCAGTCCTTCATTGTGCACTATTTGCATGCGAGTGGCTTGAACCACCTACTGGCATAATGAACCCCACACTGATATTCTTCTCATTGTACCATCTGAGTGTATATTGGGGAACTGTGATTCTAGATCTTTTCCTTTGTGTCTCAGCACTACTTGTTTGAGATTAACAAAATAGTGATACTTTCTTAAATCTACTAAGCCAGAACATATGAGGATAAAACCATTTATAAATACTTTATATGATTCCGATGCATATCCAGGTTTAGGAAACATGAGATTTTACTTGGTGTAGCCTTGGAGTAAATATCACTGAAATAGTTATCTTGAACCATTTCAGAGACTTCTGGAAGCAATGTCGAAGAAATGTTTTCAGGATACTCAAGGAGACCGATTAAATCCATAGCAAGGATTAGAGAAGTGACTGAGAAAGATAAACTTTTAGTATGTCATTGATCTCTAGTATCACTTGTTAATACATAGGAATATTCAGACAACACTAAATTAAATGTTATCTTTATTCTGTAATTTATTTAACCTGTTAAAATTTGTTCTTAATTCATCTGTGTTTGGAAACTTAAAAATTGAAGTACTGAGTAAAACTATGAGTCTTTTACAAAAAATGAATATTATGTTGGAATAAAAAATAAGAATTACAAAGTACTTAAAGAAAAATATATTCTCTATAATTTGGTAATTTAAAACTTTATAAAATGACTGTTTTAAGTATATCTTTGATATGATCATTGACATTATTTTTCCCCCGTAACATAAAAAACTAGTTAAGCATTACATTCAGTTTTAAAAATATATTATTTAGTGAAATGTATTTCTAAAACATCTGATGATATTTTGTTTTCAATTCATTTGAACAAATATAAGAAAGAAAAATCATTCTGTTAGGGTTCTTTGGAGAAGCCTAACAAGCCTAACAAGTCTTTGGAGAAGATAAATGTGTGCATTTATTTGTTTGTTGGTTTATTGATTATGACATACTGGTTTACACAGCTATGCAAGCTGAGAAGTCCCACAAGGTGGCTATCTGCAGTCTGGAGAACCAGGAAAGCTTGTGGTATAATTCAGCCAAAGCCCTAAGCCCAAAGGCCTGAGGGACTCGGGAGGCAGTGATGTAACTCCCAGTCCCAGGGCAGGAGAGGACAAGATGAGATGTCTTGGCTCAAGCTGTGAGTCAGGAAAAAGGGATGAATTGTTCCTTCCTCTGACTGTTGTTCTATCTCAGTTGCCAATAGGTTGGGTGATGCACACCTACCTTGGGAAGGGTGATCTGCTTTCCTGAGATTGTGCTAATCTTGTCTGGAAATATCCTCACAGATAGACCCAGAAATGTTTAATCTGAATACCCCAAGGCCAGTCAGGTTGACATATAAAATTAACCATCACAGCCATACTTGTGAAAAACCTCTTTAAAACATTTTATTCTTTGGGCACCTGGGTGGCTCAGTTGGTTAAGCACTGCCTTCGGGTCAGGTCACAATCCCAGAGTCTCAGAATTGAGTCCCACATCAGGCTCCCAGCTCCATGAGGAGTCTGCTTCTCCCTCTGACCTTCTCCCCTCTCATGCTCTCTCTCACTCTCTCTCTCAAATAAATAAATAAAATCTTTATTTTATTTATATATAATCTTATGTGTAAGATTATATATATATATATAATCTAAGATATAAAATCTTTAAAAATTTTGATTCTTTGAATTATATGCTCAATATATTTCAAATGAGAAGACATAAGAAGAAAACAGAACCCTTCACATCAGAGATACTAAAATATTCATTTGTGCATATCTAAGTTATAAATAACTAAATAACTAGAGAATGGTGAATTTTCATAAGGATAAATCACTTCCATTTTAATAAAAACTTCAGTTGTAATTGACCAATATCATGATACAATATCAACATAATAGTAATGTTCATTGAAAGTCATGAGTTTATTTATTTATTTGTTTGTTTATTTATTTATTTCTAAATATTTAGTTATTTGTTTGAGAGAAAGCAAGTTGTGGGGAGGTACATAGGGAGAGAAACTTCAAGCAGACTCCCCATTCACCAGGAAGCCTGAGACAGGACTTGATCTCACGACCCATGAGATCATGACCTGAGCTGAAACCAAGAGTCAGATGCTCAACCAACTGAGCCACCCAGGCTCACTGAAAGTCATGACTTTATAACACAATCCAATAGTATAAATATAATTGCTATTATAGTTGACCAGTTGCTGTCTAAAAGGGGGGGCTACAGTTTAGTTAACTATATTTTCTATATTGAAACAACAACAACAAAACTAAAATCTACTGGCTGAGCAAAATGAATGTTTTTGCTCCTGTAAAAGTGAGGGTTGGTGTTCATAGTCAGGAAGCAGCTTTTTCCAGGTGATGATTCAGGCACTGGAGCTCTTCCAATTTTGAGGTCCCAACATCCCACACGGTCTTCAGTCTTCCTCTGGCTGCTGGAGAAGGAACAGGCAGTATAGAACCACCCCGGTTGGTACTGGTGTACATTCATGGATAATATCTTACCACAAAGTCACACCTACTCTGTGTATATCTACAGAGTCTTCTGCAAACCTGTCTCTCCACTTCAACTCTTTACTTTAAAAAAGAGAGCCTAAATGCCTATGGAATCTGGTCTCTCTGTTGCTGCTTGACCTATCTGGTTCATCAATGTTAAATCAGAACATTTGTCATAAAGCATACCTTTCATGCTGTAGTTAGCATAATGCACTTTGTCAATATGAGTAATTGCCCTCCTGAGAAAGATTTACAAATATATTGCTTAGGAAGAAATAAGCTTAATTAAAAACAATAAAAACAAAATGAAAATCCTTCAATAAAAATTCTAATCTAAAATGTGACTAGGGGGGCGCCTGGGTGGCTCAGTGGGTTAAGCTGCTGCCTTCGGCTCAGGTCATGATCTCAGGGTCCTGGGATCGAGTCCCACATCGGGCTCTCTGCTTAGCAGGGAGCCTGCTTCCTCCTCTCTCTCTCTCTCTCTGCCTGCCTCTCTGCCTACTTGTGATCTCTCTCTGTCAAATAAATAAAATCTTTAAAAAAATAAAATAAAATAAAATGTGACTAGGGATTATGTTTCATTTTACTTTCGGGGAGGTAAGGTTGTTTTGTTTCATTCTTTTTTTCTTGGTTCTACACCAAATGTTTATACACACACACACACACACACACACACATATGTATATAATATTACATATATATTGATCCATTATATACCCATATATTATATATAATATATATTATTTTATATATCCATTATAAATATTGCATTTATATTAAGGAATTCTTTAGGAATAATAATGATGTATTTTATGTAGAGAATTAGCAAATTTCACCATAAATAATAATTAAAATTGTGCATGAGTAATTAGTTTACTACAGTTTTACTGTGTGTTGGGCATATGACTGAGAAAATGATTCGTGTTGTTTCATGGCCATTTATAGGCATACTAGTAATAGTCTAGCAAGTATTTTTCAAACAGAAACTTTCAACATCTTCTGGCAATGTGATATTTACATTCACAAGAAGTTTGGTAATGGGTTCCTACATGCCACAGGTTAGGTATCCCTCTTTTGAAATCAGCTCCCACAATAAGAATGCCAAGAGACTGACATGAAAGTAGGGAAATTATATTTTGCTTCCATTTTCTTCTTTTAGTTGCAAAATAGTTAAGGGGAAAGGCAATGAATTATGGGAATACCTATGGTTGTTCTATAATTGTGGCAAAGCGATCCCTAGGTCTTGAGAGCTCTTAGAAATTTTAAATACATCAGTGGGATTTCCATCACCTGTATGGTGCAGGAAAGTTCATTTGCTATTTTGTCTAACCTAAATGGGTTTGTTTTTTCTCCACATACCTAAATAAACCCAGCATAAAGATGGTCATTCTTATTCATTCATTCAGGTAAGCTTTTCCTTTATCTGGGCACCAAAGGGATATGTGAAAGAATGTTAAGAATAATTTTTTAGAAGATAAAATCAAAATGGACAAAAGACCTCATTTCAAGCTTTACTACAAAGCTGTGATCACCAAGACAGCATGGTACTGGCATAAAAACAGACACATAGACCAGTGGAACAGAGTAAAGAGCCCAGATATGGACTCTCAAATCTATGGTCAAATAATCTTTGACAAAACAGGAAAAAATATACAGTGGAAAAAAGACAGTTTCTTCAATAAATGGTGTTGGGAAAACTGGGCAGCTATATGTAGAAGAATGAAACTCGACCATTTTCTTATACTGTACACAAAGATAAACTCAAAATGGATAAAAGACCTCAACATGACAGGAATCCATCAGAATCCTAGAGGAGAACATAGGCAGTAATCTTTTCGATATCAGCCACAGCAACTTCTTTCAAGATATGTCTCCAAAGGCAAAGGAAACAAAAATGAAGATAAACTTTTGGGACTTCATCAAGATCAAAAGCTTCTGCACAGCAAAGGAAACAGTCAAGAAAACAAAGAGGCAACCCACGGAATGGGAGAAGATATTTGCAAATGACAGTACACACAAAAGGTTGATATCCAGGATCTATAATGAACTCCTCAAACTCAACACACACAAAACGGAAAATCATATCAAAAATGGGCAGAAGATATAAACAGACACTTCTCCAATGAGGACATACAAATGGCTATCAGACACATGAAAAAACGTTCATCATCACAGGCCATCAGGGAGATTCAAATTAAAACCACATAGAGATATCACCTTACACCAGTTAGAATGGCCAAAATTAGCAAGACAGGAAATAACATGTGTTGGAGGGGATGTGGAGAAAGGGGAACCCTCTTCCACTGTTGGTGGGAATGCAAGTTGGTGCAGCCACTTTGGAGAACAGTGTGGAGATTCCTCAAGAAATTAAAAATAGAACTTCCCTATGACCCTGCAATTGCACTACTGGGCATTTACCCGAAAGATACAGATGTAGTGAAAAGAAGGGCTATCTGTACCCCAATGTTTATAGCAGCAATGGCCACGGTCGCCAAACTGCGGAAAGAACCAAGATGCCCTTCAACAGGCGAATGGATAAGGAAGATGTGATCCATATACACTATGGAGTATTATGCCTCCATAAGAAAGTATGAATACCCAACTTTTGTAGCAACATGGATGGGACTGGAAGAGATTATGCTGAGTGAAATAAGTCAAGCAGAGAGAGTCAATTATCATATGGTTTCACTTATTTGTGGAGCATAACAAATAGCATGGAGGACATGGGGAGATAGGAGAAGGGAGTTGGGGGAAATTGGAAGGGGAGGTGAACCATAAGAGACTATGGACTCTGAAAAACAATATGAGGGTTTCGAAGGGGCGGGGGGTGGGAGGTTGGGGCACCAGGTGGTGGGTATTATAGAGGGCATGGATTGCATGGAGCACTGGGTGTGGTACAAAAATAATGAATAGTGTTATGCTGAAAATAAATTTAAAAAAATTAAAAAAAAACACATTGAGATACCACCTTACACCAGTTAGAATGGCCAAAATTAGCAAGACAGGAAATAACATGTGTTGGAGAGGATGTGGAGAAAGGGGAACCCTCTTCTACTGTTGGTGGGAATGCAAGTTGGTGCAGCCACTTTGGAGAACAGTGTGGAGATTCCTCAAGATATTAAAAATAGAGCTTCCCCATGACCCTGCAATTGCACTACTAGGTATTTACCCCAAAGATACAGATGTAGTGAAAAGAAGGGCCATCTGTACCCCAATATTTATAGCAGCATTTGCCACGGTCGCCAAACTGTGGAAAGAACCAAGATGCCCTTCAACGGATGAATGGATAAGGAAGATGTGGTCCATATACACTATGGAGTATTATGCCTCCATCAGAAAGGATGAATACCCAACTTTTGTAGCAACATGGATGGGACTGGAAGAGATTATGCTGAGTGAAATAAGTCAAGCATAGAGAGTCAATTATGGTTTCACTTATTTGTGGAGCATAACAAATAGCATGGAGGACAAGGGGAGATGGAGAGGAGAAGGGAGTTGAGGGAAATTAGAAGGGGAGGGAACCATAAGAGACTATGGACTCTGAAAAACAATCTGAGGGTTTTGAAGGGGTGGGGGGTTGGAGGTTGGCGGCACCAGGTGGTGGGTATTAGAGAGGGTAATGATTGGATGGAGCACTGTTTGGGGGCACTAAGTGGTGGGTATTAGAGAGGGCACGGATTGCATGGAGCACTGGGTGTGTTGCAAAAACAATGAGTACTGCTACGCTGAAAAGGAACAAAAAATTTAAAAATTAAAAAAAAATTTTTAAATTTCAAAGAATTTTAAAAAATTAAAAAAAAAAAAAAAAAAAGCTGGGGAGGAATCAAGATGGCGGAGAAGTCGCAGGCTGAGACTACTTCAGCTAGCCGGAGATCAGCTAGATAGCTTATCTAAAGATTGCAAACACATGCAAATCCATCGGCAGAATGAAGAGAAGAAGAACAGCAATTCTGGAAACAGAAAAACAACCACTTTTTGAAAGATAGGATTGGCGGAGACGTGAATCCAAAGTGATGGGAAGATAGACCCCGGGGGAGGGGCCGGCTCCTGGCAAGTGGCGGAGCAACGGAGCACAAAATCAGGACTTTTAAAGTCTGTTCCACTGAGGGACATTGCTCCAGAGGCTAAACCGGGGCAAAGCCCACACGGGGTCAGCGTGGCCTCAAGTCCCGCAGGGTCACTAAGGATTGGGGGTGTCTGAGTGTCACAGAGCCTGCGGGCATTGGAACAGGAAAGCCGGCTACAGAGACAGAGTGGACAGTAAGCTCACAGCTCTGTCTTACCTTGAACCGGTCGCAGGCTCGGTGAGCTCGGAGCGCGGCCGGAGGTCAGGAAGACGGAAGTAACTGGGCGCTGTTCTCTGAGGGCGCACTGAGGAGTGGGGCCCCAGGC
Organism: Mustela nivalis; assembly: GCF_964662115.1. Taxonomy (NCBI): domain Eukaryota; kingdom Metazoa; phylum Chordata; class Mammalia; order Carnivora; family Mustelidae; genus Mustela; species Mustela nivalis. The sequence continues at coordinate 71,681,757 of NC_139021.1, forward strand.
TCTCAGCTCCTACTGGCCGGAGACCAGGAGGCCCCCATTTGTATTCCTGTCCTCCGGAACTCTTGGGAAGCTCTCAGGGAACAAAAGCTCCTGAAAGCAAACCTGAGGGGATTACCCAGCACGGCCCCTGGTAAGGGCGGTGCAATTCAGCCTGGAGCAAAGACACTTGAGAATCACTACACCAGGCCATTCCCCCAGAAGATCAACAAGAAATCCCACTGAGACCAAGTTGACCTGCCAAGGAGTGCGGTTTCAATACAAAGGAGAGCAGCAGAATTCCAGAGGAGGAGAACGCAAAGCACGGAACTCATGGCTTTCTCCCTGTGATTTTTTTCAGTCTTGCAGTTTATTTAATTTTTTTCTTTTTCATTTTTTGTTTTTTTTCTCGCCTCCTGGTAAAAATTTTTTTTTCCTTTTACCCTTTTCTTTTTTAACGTTTTTTAACTAGTTTATCTTATACAAATATTTTTTCTTTTTTATATTTCTCTCTTTCATTTCTTTTTTCTTAATTCTTTTCTTTTCTTTTTTTTCTTTCTTTCTTCCTTTTTGAACCTCTTTTTATCCCCTTTCTCCCCCCTCACGATATGGGATCTCTTCTGATTTGGTTAAAGCATATTTTCCTGGGGTTGTTGCCACCCTTTTAGTATTTTACTTGCTCCTTCATATACTCCTATCTGGACAAAATGACAAGACGGAAAAATTCACCACAAAAAAAAGAACAAGAAGCAGTACCGAAGGCTAGGGACCTAATCAATACAGACATTGGTAATATGTCAGATCTAGAGTTCGGAATGACAATTCTCAAGGTTCTAGCCAGGCTCGAAAAAGGCATGGAAGATATTAGAGAAAACCTCTCGGGAGATATAAAAGCCCTTTCTGGAGATATAAAAGAACTAAAATCTAACCAAGTTGAAATCAAAAAAGCTATTAATGAGGTGCAATCAAAAATGGAGGCTCTCACTGCTAGGATAAATGAGGCAGAAGAAAGAATTAGTGATATAAAAGACCAAATGACAGAGAATAAAGAAGCTGAGCAAAAGAGGGACAAACAGCTACTGGACCACGAGGGGAGAAATCGAGAGCTAGGTGACACCATAAGACAAAACAACATTAGAATAATTGGTATTCCAGAAGAAGAAGAAAGAGATAGGGGAGCAGAAGGTATACTGGAGAGAATTATTGGGGAGAATTTCCCCAATATGGCAAAGGGAATGAGCATCAAAATTCAGGAGGTTCAGAGAACGCCCCTCAAAATCAATAAGAATAGGCCCACACTCCGTCACCTAATAGTAAAATTTACAATTCTCAGTGACAAAGAGAAAATCCTGAAAGCAGCCCAGGAAAAGAAGTCTGTAACATACAAAGGTAAAAATATTAGATTGGCAGCTGACTTATCCACAGAGACCTGGCAGGCCAGAAAGAGCTGGCATGATATTTTCAGAGGAGTAAACGAGAAAAACATGCAGCCAAGAATACTATATCCAGCTAGGCTATCATTGAAAAAAGAAGGAGAGATTAAAAGCTTCCAGGACAAACAAAAACTGAAAGAATTTGCAAACACCAAACCAGCTCTACTGGAAATATTGAAAGGGATCCTCTAAGCAAAGAGAGAGCCTACAAGTGGTAGATCAGAAAGGAACAGAGACCATATACAGTAACAGTCACCTTACAGGCAATACAATGGCACTAAATTCATATCTCTCAATAGTTACCCTGAATGTTAATGGGCTAAATGCCCCTGTCAAAAGACACAGGGTATCAGAATGGATAAAAAAACAAAACCCATCTATATGTTGCCTCCAAGAAACTCATTTTAAGCCCGAAGACACCTCCAGATTTAAAGTGAGGGGGTGGAAACAATTTACCATGCTAATGGACATCAGAAGAAAGCAGGAGTGGCAATCCTTATATCAGATCAATTAGATTTTAAGCCAAAGACTATAATAAGAGATGAGGAAGGACACTATATCATACTCAAAGGGTCTGTCCAACAAGAAGATTTAACAATTTTAAATATCTATGCCCCCAACGTGGGAGCAGCCAACTATATAAACCAATTAATAACAAAATCAAAGAAACACATCAACAATAATACAATAATAGTAGGGGACTTTAACACTCCCCTCACTGAAATGGACAGATCATCCAAGCAAAAGATCAGCAAAGAAATAGAGGCCTTAAACGACACACTGGACAGGATGGACATCACAGATATATTCAGAACATTTCATCCCAAAGCAACAGAATACACATTCTTCTCTAGTGCACATAGACCATTCTCCAGAATAGATCACATCCTCGGTCCTAAATCAGGACTCAACCGGTATCAAAAGATTGGGATCATTCCCTGCATATTTTCAGACCACAATGCTCTAAAGCTAGAACTCAACCACAAAAGGAAGTTTGGAAAGAACCCAAATACATGGAGACTAAACAGCATCCTTCTAAAGAATGAATGGGTCAACCGGGAAATTAAAGAAGAATTGAAAAAAATCATGGAAACAAATGATAATGAAAATACAATGGTTCAAAATCTGTGGGACACAACAAAGGCAGTCCTGAGAGGAAAATATATACTGGTACAAGCCTTTCTCAAGAAACAAGAAAGGTCTCAGGTACACAGCCAAACCCTACACCTAAAGGAGTGGGAGAAAGAACAAGAAAGAAACCCTAGGCCAGCAGGAGAAGAGAAATCATAAAGATCAGGGCAGAAATCAATGAAATAGAAACCAAAGAAACAATAGAACAAATCAATGAAACTAGGAGCTGGTTTTTTGAAAGAATTAATAAAATTGATAAACCCCTGGCCCGACTTATCAAAAAGAAAAGAGAAAGGGCCCAAATAAATAAAATCATGAATGAAAGAGGAGAGATCACAACTAGCACCAAAGAAATACAAACTATTATAAGAACATACTATGAGTGACTCTACGCCAACAAATTTGACAATCTGGAAGAAATGGATGCATTCCTAGAAACATATAAACTACCACAACTGAACCAGGAAGAAACAGAAAGCCTGAAAAGACCCATAACCAGTAAGGAGATTGAAACAGTCATTAAAAATCTCCAAACAAACAAAAGCCCAGTGCCAGATGGCTTCCCAGGGGAATTCTACCAAACATTTAAAGAAGAACTAATTCCTATTCTCCTGAAACTGTTCCAAAAAATAGAAATGGAAGGAGAACTTCCAAACTGATTTTATGAGGCCAGCATCACCTTTATCCCCAAACCAGACAAGGATCCCATCAAAAAAGAGAGCTATAGACCAATATCCTTGATGAACACATTTGCAAAAATTCTCAACAAAATACTAGCCAATAGGATTCAACAGTACATTAAAAGGATTATTCACCACGACCAAGTGGGATTTATTCCAGGGCTGCAAGGTTGGTTCAACATCTGCAAATCAGTCAATCTGATACAACACATCAATAAAAGAAAGAACAAGAACCATATGATACTCTCAATAGATGCTGAAAAAGCATTTGACAAAGTACAGCATCCCTTCCTGATCAAAACTCTTCAAAGTGTAGGGATAGAGGGCACATACCTCAATATCATCAAAGCCATCTATGAAAAACCCACCGCAAATATCATTCTCAATGGAGAAAAACTGAAAGCTTTTCCGCTAAGGTCAGGAACACGGCAGGGATGTCCATTATCACCACTGCTATTCAACATAGTACTAGAGGTCCTAGCCTCAGCAATCAGACAACAAAAGGAAATTAAAGGCATCCAAATCAGCAAAGAAGTCAAATTATCACTCTTCGCAGATGATATGATACTATATGTGGAAAACCCAAAAGACTCCACTCCAAAACTGCTAGAACTTGTACAGGAATTTAGTAAAGTGTCAGGATATAAAATCAATGCAAAGAAATCAGTTGCATTTCTTTACACCAACAACAAGACAGAAGAAAGAGAAATTAAGGAGTCGATCCCATTTACAATTGCACCCAAAGCCATAAGATACCTAGGAATAAACCTAACCAAAGAGGCACAGAATCTATACTCAGAAAACTACAAAGTACTCATGAAAGAAATTGAGGAAGACACAAAGAAATGGAAAAAATGTTCCATGCTCCTGGATTGGAAGAATAAACTGTAAAATGTCTATGCTACCTAAAGCAATCTACACATTTAATGCAATTCCTATCAAAGTACCATCCATCTTTTTCAAAGAAATGGAATAATTCTAAAATTTATATGGAACCAGAAAAGACCTCGAATAGCCAAAGGGATATTGAAAAGAAAGCCAACGTTGGTGGCATCACAATTCTGGACTTCAAGCTCTATTACAAATCTGTCATTTCAAGACAGCATGGTACTGGCACAAAAACAGACACATAGATCAATGGAACAGAATAGAGAGCCCAGAAATAGACCCTCAACTCTATGGTCAACTAATCTTCGACAAAGCAGGAAAGAATTTCCAATGGAAAAAAGACAGCCTCTTCAATAAATGGTGCTGGGAAAATTGGACAGCCACATGCAGAAAAATGAAATTGGACCATTTCCTTACACCACACACAAAAATAGACTCAAAATTGATGAAGGACCTCAATGTGCAAAAGGAATCCATCAAAATCCTTGAGGAGAACACAGGGAGCAACCTCTTCGACCTCAGCTGCAGCAACATCTTCCTAGGAACAACACCAAAGGCAAGGGAAGCAAGGGCAAAAATGAACTATTGGGATTTCATCAAGATCAAAAGCTTTTGCACAGCAAAGGAAACAGTTAACAAAATCAAAAGACAACTGACAGAATGGGAGAAGATATTTGCAAACGACATATCAGATAAAGGACTAGTGTCCAGAATCTATAAAGAACTTAGCAAACTCAACACCCAAAGAACAAATAATCCAATCAAGAAATGGGCAGAGGACATGAACAGACATTTCTGCAAAGAAGACATCCAGATGGCCAACAGACACATGAAAAAGTGTTCCATATCACTGGGCATCAGGGAAATACAAATCAAAACCACAATGAGGTATCACCTCACACCAGTCAGAATGGCTAAAATCAACAAGTCAGGAAATGACAGATGCTGGCGAGGATGTGGAGAAAGGGGAACCCTCCTGCACTGTTGGTGGGAATGCAAGCTGGTGCAGCCACTCTGGAAAACAGCATGGAGGTTCCTCAAAATGTTGAAAATAGAACTGCCCTATGACCCAGCAATTGCACTACTGGGTATTTACCCTAAAGATACAAACGTAGTGATCCAAAGGGTAACGGGCACCCGAATGTTTATAGCAGCAATGTCCACAATAGCCAAACTATGGAAAGAACCTAGATGTCCATCAACAGATAAATGGATCAAGAAGATGTGGTATATATACACAATGGAATACTATGCAGCCATCAAAAGAAATGAAATCTTGCCATTTGCGACAACATGGATGGAACTAGAGCGTATCATGCTTAGCGAAATAAGTCAAGCAGAGAAAGACAACTATCATGTGATCTCCCTGATATGAGGAAGTGGTGATGCAACATGGGGGCTTAAGTGGGTAGAAGAAGAATCAATGAAACAAGATGGAATTGGGAGGGAGACAAACCATAAGTGACTCTTTATCTCACAAAACAAACTGAGGGTTGCTGGGGGGAGGGGGTTTGGGAGTAGGGGGTGGGATTATGGAAATTGGGGAGGGTATGTGCTTTGGTGAGTGCTGTGAAGTGTGTAAACCTGGTGATTCACAGACCTGTAGCCCTGGGGATAAAAATATATGTTTATAAAAAAATAAAAAATTAAAAAATAAAAAGCTGAAATCACAAGTATGAGGCTTATCGGACTGAGTCACCCAGGTGCCCCTAGGCTGTGTATATTAATAATGTGTGTGGCCCATACTTTTATTCATATTGTGATCTGTAGGATATATTTTATTGATGTTGCTCAAAATCTTCAACTACTGGTTGTATGGGAGTGTTTGGCATTTTTAGGCTACAGTTTGACATTAAATTTCAGACAAGTTTCTGTCACCTTAAATAAAGAAATATCCTTGTTAAAAAAAAAAAAAGAAGAATTTTATTACGGTGCCTTGGTGTCTCAGTTGGTTAAACATCAGACTTCTTATTTTAGCTCAGGTCAGGATCTCAGGGTCTGGTGGTGAAACCCTATATCAGGCTTACCTCTTTCTTACCCTCTGTGGGGGTCTGCTTCCCCTCTTTCTTTCCCTCTGCTCCTACCCCACCTGAGGGCAATCTCCCTCTTCCCCTCTTTCTTAAATTAAAAAAAAAAAATTTTTTAAAGAATATTTTTGTTAGTGCCTTCAACTAGGGATCATTTAGTTTAATTTCTTATAAGAAAGCTTGAATGAAACAAATATTATCATATTTTGTCAAGAAAAATTACTCTGATCATGATTTTTTTTAGTCACAAAACTATACACACATATATAGTACCTGAATTAACAACAGATACGATATCTGGGTGATATTCAAGTCACGTATTAGTTCAGAAAATTAAGAATACAAATGGAGCAAGATCTCTAGAATTATTTAGGAATAATAGTGATGCATTGTGTATAAAGAATCAACAAACTACACCACAAATAATGCTAATAATTAAAATTATGCATGACAGAATTGTGCTCCGTTTGTGTTGTAAATTTCCTATACTAATACGTGACGGGGGTGTCACTCAGATATTGTACCTGTTGCTATTTCAGGTACCATATGTGTGTATACGGTTTCATGAGTTTGGTCAGTTTGTCTCTTCAGGAGAAGCAACTTCTAGAGATGAAGAATGAATGAATCTTTCAATGAATGACCTCACATATAAAAAGAGGATGTATAAATAAATGATGTGGATAACAGAAAGGGAGTAGAATCAGATCATGGAGGACTGAGAAACTGAGAAAAGCTTTATACCAGTGCTTAGGTCTCCAGGTTTTGCACTTATTCTTTTTTTTTTATTAATTTTTTATTTTTTATAAACATATATTTTTATCCCCAGGGGTACAGGTCTGTGAATCACCAGGTTTACACACTTCACAGCACTCACCAAAGCACATACCTTCCCCAATGTCCATAATCCCACCCCCTTCTCCCAAACCCCCTCCCCCCAGCAACCCTCCTTTTGAAGAATGGGAAGAATCTGCATATCTGAAAGGGCCAAGCAGAGGTAATGGCCCAAACCTGAAGATCAGAGGACCAACAGAAGAAAAGGTACAGAACTAATAATGTGCATGATAAATTGCCTATAGCATGGAAAATACTTTTTAAAAAACATGATAGTATGTGCTCAACCATATATGGGCTTAGAAGTGACTTGGGTGCTAGTTTGCAATCTCTGAGTCAGAAGTGGAATGCAGGCTGCAGTTTTGTTTGCTCTTTACATGTAAAATCTTAAAAAAAAACTTGATAAATCAGTAAAATATTTGTGTTTTTTTTTAAAGATTTTATTTATTTATTTGAAAGACGGAGATCACAAGTAGGCAGAGAGGCAGGCAGAGAGAGAGAGAGGGAAGCAGGCTTCCTGCGGAGCAGGGAGCCCGATGCGGGGCTCGATCCCAGGACCCTGAGATCATGACCCGAGCCAAAGGCAGCAGCCCAAACCACTGAGCCACCCAGGCGCCCCGATCAGTAAAATATTTGAATTGAGGGGCACCTGGGTGACTCTGTGGGTTAAAGCCTCTGTGTTTGGCTCAGGTCATGATCCCAAGGTCCCGAGATCCAGCCTCACATTGGGCTCTCTATTCTGCGGGGAGCCTTCTTCCTCCCCTCTCTCTGCCTGCCCCTCTGCCTACTTGTGATCTCTGTCTGTCAAATAAATAAATAAAATCTTAAAAAAAAAAGATTTGAATTGCATTGGGAAGGAAGTGCCTCGATTATAAATGATAATGATGGTGAATATTAGACATTGTTGGGAGACAGTATACATGACAACTTTGAGCACCAGTTAATTTTACTCAAGAAGGTAAGGGATAGATGAAATGACAGACTGGGATGAATTTTAGACAAAGAAAGTTAGAAGGAAAAAAGTCAGCTGGGGTTAAGCAGTAGAAATCAGAGGGTGGGTCTGGAATGACAGGAAAAAAGGTTACTGTTATTGGAAGAAGTATGATTCCTTGATTAGGTAGAATATGAGTGATAAAATCAGATTAAACTGATTTTTATTATAATTATGTTTAAAATTTAGAACTCATCAGTTTAGTTTATATGCACATACACATACATACACACTTATATAATTTACATTATAGATATACAATTCACATGATATAAATGATATAACTTTTGTTGATACTTAATCCCAAAAGAATCAATTTGCTTTGGAGAAATCAGAACTCTGTCCCTTTCCCCCTTACATAAAGACTAGAAAGTACTTACTGCTTTTTCTTCCTCAGGTTCATTCTGGTCTTATGGAATATACATTTTCAGTTTTATTTCAACAGAGCATCTATGGATAGCTTACATTTCTATTTCTTTATCTTTGTCAACTTTTTTATTTCCCCAGTGGACATTTCTGCAGAATCCATTTTTACTTCTATGTGATCCCAGGAACTCTACTGGTCAAATTCAATAACGTCCTTGGTGTAATTTCAGGAGGAAATTCCAGAGAGCACTTCAGGTTTACCACTTTCTTGGAAGGTAAATATTAACACCCTCACCTCTTGCTCCCAATATAAGATTCTGGGTAGGAGTGAGTTACTCATTTTCTGAAGAAGGATTAACTCTTTTAGACCTCTCCAGTCACTTAGTAAATTACTTCTTTTCTTGTCCAGAACAGAGATTTCAAGGACTCAGAGATTTCAAGGACTAAATGCTTCAAAAGTAGAAAAATGCTAAGAAACCCATTATATAAGTGGTTCCCTTCAAATTTTATTTTAAAAAAGTGTTTCTTATATAAGGACATGTACATATAGATTTATGTATGAGTGTATGTATGCATTTGTATTTATACAAAAGGATATTGGGGCTTTTAGTTATATATTTGTATTATTAGCTAAGCTACAGGTTTTCTGGCTATAATAGAAATCCAACAAAATAGTGGCTTACTCTAGATCAGGATTTCTCAACTTTGGCACTGTTGACATTTTAGACTATATAATTCTTGGAAATGAGAGCTTTCCTGTGTATTGTAGGATGTTTAGCCACATCACTGAGTTCTACCCACAGATGCCAGAAGTAACCACACTGTCCCAGTTAATGATAACCAAAAATGTCTCCTAAATGTCCTCTGAGGGTCAGGGGGGCCACGTTGGCTCCTACTGAGAATCACTGAGCTGGATATAAATATGTGACTCACCTGGAGAGCCTAAGTGGACACAATGGCTTTGTTCCGCATTAGGACCCCTTGTTTTCTCATCTCTGGGACCTGCCCTCATGATACAGGCCCACAGATCTTACTCAAGTATCCTGATTCTAGGAAAGCAAGGAAAACAGTGCTGGTAAACTTATTCTGTGTATAAAAAAAAAAAAAAAAAAAAGTCCCCAGCTGGGGGATATTGGCTCTGATTGGATTAATGGATTTCCATGTGGTAAACACTTTTCTCATGGCTGATATTAAACTACCAACAGTTTAATAACTGGCTTGCTAGAGTCTTGAATGTTTAACAGTCAACTTTTGTAAGGTGGTTTTGGTAGGAAGAAGCATACCACAGACAGAAAAAAAGGGGAAGAGGAAGGAAAAGGTACAGCCTTCTGTTTAATGGTAAAGTGAGGTTTCATTTCTGTTCATGACCATGTTCATCCTAGCTGCAAGGAGGCTGAAATGCTGTGTTTCTTCTGGTCAGCATACAGCTGCCAAAGAATCAGACAATCGATCTCTAAGAGACATAAAGAATATTTATTGGTGGGGGGGGACTGCCCCTTCTATACTATTATAGCAAAAAATCAACCAGGAATCTCAGTGAATTTTATTTAAGAGGTTATTAGAAATCTCAGCAGATGAGATACATCACAGACCTGCCTACTCCAACAGTCAAAGTTTCCTCACACAGCTAATATCAGAGGTTGCTGGGTAAATGTTCTTGCAATTTCTTAAACTGAAGGTACACGTGTCTCTAAAATTCTAAACTTTTAGCTCAGTTTGTTTGAGTTTGAAGTTGGTTACCTATGTTCTCCAGGAATAAATATTGGAGGATTTTGGAATTAGAAGAAGCTTAATAATGATAATGATAGCAGTTTTAATAGATAACCTATATAATACCATGTGTCAGTCACTATCTAAATATTTTACATATTTTTATGTTAATTTAATCTTCACAACAACTCAACTAAGGCTGAAATGGGGTAAGTAGGACAATTCCAAGGCCATAAAAAGCCAGATCTAGCATAAAACTGTATTAGCAGTTTTAGTGATAGAGTAGAAAGCTGGATTGGGGTCTTAAAGATTTTTAAAAATTTATTTATTTTGAGAGAGGTTGAGAGAGAGAGAGAGGTGGAGAGAGAGTGCACACGTAGGGGAGGAATAGAGGGAGAGAATCTCAAACAGACTCCCACCTGAACACAGAGCCAAATGTGGGGCTCAATCCAAGGACACTGAGGTCATGACCTGAGCCAAAACTAAGAATTGGATGCTTAACTGCCTGAGCCACCCAGGCAACCCTGGGTTTGAGTTTTAGACTTAGGATTGCTACTTGCTGGTTCTGGAAACTTGGTAGGTTTTTGTTTTGTTTTGTTTTTACAATTTCCTCATTTGTAAGATGGAGATAATAACCTTTCCTTTTTAGGATTGTTGTGAAGATGGAATGATTTATCAGGGAGTTGCTTTGGTGCTAATGACAGATCCAAAATAATAGTTGATTAAACAAGATGGACATTTGTTTCTCTATACTGCAAAAGTCCCAATACACAGTTCAGGCTTGGGTTGCAGCTCTCTGATCTTCAGAATCCAGGCTCCTACCCTGTTGCTTAACATTTATCAATATTTAGTACTCAGTAGTGCTCTAAGATGCCTATTCCCACATCCTAGCAGTGAGAGCTGGGCGAAAGGGAAGTAATCAGTGTGTCCTTCCTTTAAGGACAAGACCCGGAAGCTGTGCACATCATTCCACTCATGCCCCCTTGTCTGGCAATTAGACTTATTTTCATACTTTTTTTTTTTTTATTTTGGTGGGTGCAAGGCAAGATTTATTAAAGGCACTCTCTGGTGATGTTTCAGGGCTCAGGAGAAGGGGAGCCAGGAAAGTTGCGTAGGGAGGAGATGGACACCCTCAGGCGAGGTTCCTCGACTCCGGAAAGGGGAGTGGAGGAAGCTGCACTCTATTTTCACACTTTTGATGCAAGCGTCATCTTTAAATTGCAGCCATCAGCTAGGCAGTTATGGTCTAAACATTTTTAACTCAAAGCTTGGGAAGACGGCAGAGTAGGAGGACCCTGAGCTCACCCTGTGCCATGTTTATACCTAGGTATCATCAGCATCCAAATCAATAAACTGGAGCGTGATCCAAAGACTGGCAGAACAAACTCCACAATGAAACAGAGAGAAGTTGGATCTGAAAGATTACGAAGGTCAGAAAGGGAGAGGGAGGCTGCCGGCAGGAACAAAGAAGCTGTGTAGACAGAGAGGTCTGAGAAATGAGCCCTGGCACTGGGGAGCTCACACAGGGAAAACTAATCACCATAGCATTTGGCTTTAAAACCTAGAGGGGTTGATTACATGTGTGTGTAAAATCAGTGGGACTTAGAGCCTGAAGCTTTAAAAGTCAGCTGACTCAGTGCTTCGTGAGCTGGGAAGGCAAGGGATAGCTGGGGCACCACACTCAAAGAGACAACAGCCTGCATGAACAGGCAATAAAAACAGTAGTTACACACGGCCCAGGGCAAATGGGAGATAGATCTGTTCATACTGATTTCAGAGCACATTGGGGAACTTCTCTAAAAATGAGGGATCTGGCAAGGGCCATTTTCCTCCTTCATCCCAAAACATAAACACAGAGCTAGCTACAGGAGGCAAGGCTGCACAGACACTTGCTACCTAACCTGCAAGCAGTGCACCATACTCACAAGGTGTCCTGAGGCCTTGTCTACTCAAAGCCTCCTAGCCTCCACCCAGAGCTCAGGCTAAACTCTGTTAAAGTTGTGTGCACACCTCACATGGCTATTGGGTGCACCTGCTGCCACACCCCATGCCTAGCCTTGTGCCCCCAACCACTGTCATTTGCTTCCCCCAGCCTCATGCCTCTGACTGCCCTAACATGCAGCCTCCAGCCATCAAGGGCTTTGGGGGATCTGGCATAGGACTAGTGGCCCAACACAAATTTGATAACACAGGTGCTCCACTCCCAAGTTCCCCAGAAGACACAATGGCTCAGAACTGGCCTGTGTCCCACTAACACCACAGAGAACAAGCACAGCCCACAGCAGGCAGAGTCAGGAAAGACAACCCACTGAAAGGACAACTGACCCAGACACAACAGTAGAGTGTAAGCATCACACACAGGGTCCCCTCCTGAAGTGCCAGGCTCTGGGGAACAGGGCACCGCAGGGCACTCCAGGACCTACTCTTCATAAAGCCACTACTTGCAAGAGCAGAAGCCATAGCTGACTTTCTTCACACATAGAAACAGACACAGAGAGGCAGATAAAATGAGAAGACAGAGAAAATTTATTACAAATGAAAGAACAGGACAAGGCCATGGCTAGAGGTTGAAGCAAAACAGACATAAGTACATACCTGATAGAGATTAAGCAAGGATCATGAGGATATTCACTGGACTTGAGAAAGAGTAGAACACAAAAGTGAGGCCCTTAACACAGAGATGAAGGATAATGCAGCAGAAATAAAGTTCTCAATAAAATGAGAAACACGTGATGGGATGAATAGCAGGTTGGAAGAAGAAGAGGAATGAGTTAGTGACCTAGATGACAGGGTAATGGAAAGTAATCAAAGTGAACAAAAGAGAGAAAGAAGAATTACACAGAGTGCGAATAGACTTACAGAACTCAGTGGCTTCAAACATAATAGCATTTGTATTATAGGATTTCCAGAAGAAGAGAGAAAAATGGGCAGGAAATTTATCTGAAGAAAATATAGCTGAAAACTTGCCCAATCTGGGGAAGGAAACGGATATCCAGACCCAGGAGGTACAGAGAACCCCTATCAAAATCAACAAAAACAGGTCCGTACCAGAACATAGCATAATTGAGTTGGCAAAATAGAGTGATAAAGAAAACATTTTAAAAGCATCAAGACAAAAGAAGTCAGTAACTAACAAGGGATAACCCATAAGGTTAGCAGGAGATTTTTCATAGAAACCTTACAAGCCAAAATAGAGTGGTGTGATATATCCAAAATGCTAATCGGGAAGAATGTGCAGCTGAAAATACTCTATCCAGCAGGACTACCATTCAAAAAAAGGAGAGATAAAGAGCTTTCCAGACAAACAAAAACTAAGGAGTTTATGACCAGTAAACCAGGCCTTCAAGAGATACTAAAGGGGACTCGTTGAATGGGAAGGAGAGACCCAAAGTGACGGTATAGAACTCAAGAACACAAACACAGAAAAAATAAATACTTCTCTTAAAAATATCAGTCAAGAAACTCACTAAGAGGGCATAAAATATAATAAAAGATGCCTAAAGTACAAGGAGGAGAAAAGAACTGAGCTCAAACTTCACTGATCAACGTTTATTGACTGCTATATTCAAAGAGATTATATACAAACCTAATGATAACCATGTATCCCAAATCACTAAAGAATATGCAAAGAATAAAGAGAAAGAAAGCCAAATACATCACTAAAGGAAACCAAATCAGCAAAACATGGAAGACAAGAAAGGATCAGAGAAAATATTCAGAAACAACAACAAAACAAGTAATAAAATGGCACTACTGAATATACATCTATCAATCATTACTTTGAATGTCACTAGGGGATGGGGACTAAGGAGGGCACTTGTTATGATGGACACGAGGTGATGTATGGAAGTGTTGGATCACCAGATTGTACACCTGAAATTAATAAGACTGTAAGTTAACTAACTGGAATGAAAATAAAAACTTGAAAAATGTTTATCTTTATTACTAATAGTATGTAAGAAAGCTATTGTGGCTGTATGGGATGACTAGAGTCTCTGCCCCAGATGGGATAACATAGGCTAAGCGCTTGGTACATGTGCAGTAATAATACACAGTAATATTAACATCCTCTTTTTTATTGACTTAGGGTCTCTTATCTCCCAGAGATAATGTTATTTCAGATTTCCGTTGTAAAGGTAATGGTTTGGAATTGTGTTATCCGAACACTTTAGGAAGTACTATTTGTCTCTGAATCAAGCTTGTGAAATAGATCTTGAACCACATGCTAAGAGGAAATGTTATTGTCCTTATAAAATGATTTTTTTTGCTCATATATTCCCTTGCAGAGAAATAATAATAATTAATGACATTTTGGAAACTTATTGGGATGTTATACACACTTCAAGCTTTATGGCAGTTCCAGGTGACATATTTGCTTTTGCAGAATACTGAAATCCTCAATGCGGCTGGTGGCTGTAAGATTGTTTTAATTATTCTTTTCAAACAGTGAGTTCTGGAGTTAGCAAAAGACCTGATCAGTAGAACATTGTCAGTTTGGTTGAGGGGCCTGGGAACTTATCCAAGAAGACCTTTTATATCCCACAATTCTAACTTTAATTAGTGAGAAGAGAAGAGGGCAATCATGGGCACTGGAATGGAGTGGGCCTTGGAAAAATTGTGTCACAAGCAAGCTTGCCTTCAACATTTGCCCACATTCCTTTTTAAGTTTCCTTCTTCCCTCCCATGGCAGTGCCCAGCCCATTAGGCTCCTGCCAGGTGTATCTCATTTTACTATCTTGTTAAAAGAGCTGAATACTGACTATTACTCTCACTTTGCAGGTGAAGCAAACTTTTATCTCAAAGACACGACGCCCAAAAGCCTGAGTAAAGGGTTCCAGAGGTATTTGGAAAGATTTTCTTTGTACCCATAAACTCACACCATGTTGGCGGCGACTCCGCACATACAGAACTTGCACCTGGTTAGATTTGCTGGAAGTTAAGCCTTTCTAATTTGGGGGCAAAATTAGCATGTTATTATACAGATAAGTAACTATGCAAGGGTCATTTAGCCTGCTTACTGAGACTATCAAAATATTACATAAAGTTTGGAGTGGATCCTGGATTATAATTTTTTTAAAGATTTTATTTATTTATTTGACAGACAGAAATCACAAGTAGAGGGAGAGGCAGGCAGAGAGAGAGGAGGAAGCAGGCTCCCTGCTGAGCAGAGAACCCGATGTGGGCCTCCAACCCAGGACCCTGAGATCATGACGTGAGCCGAAGGCAGAGGCTTTAACCCACTAAGCCACCCAGGCGCCCCTGGATTATAATTGTTAATACTGTTATTCTTGATCAGAGCAGAAAGAGGAGTAGCTATTCCTCTTTGAGAGTTTTCTATTTCTGCCTCTGATCATACCACATGGAGATGTTCAAAGTGGCCTGCCTAGAGAAATGACAGAAGTCACAAAAGATATTTAAATACCCTCCTCTGCTTCCTATAGGACTTCTGCTCTCTGTAAGTGAGGTCAGGGGTGATTTCTCTGTCCTCAACACTTGAAGCAATGGCTGGAGAACTAACAGCTGATTGCAGATTCCATTTTTGGGGTAGTTTTGGAATCCCTCAGCTGCATCTTAGGCCACACAACTCATGTTTAATTTTGTGCTTTAAATTCCACATTTTTTCATTTAAAAATCTGCTTTAGAAACTAAAAGCTGCTGAATATTAAAAAACCATAAAATCCTCCATGTTTATCTTGTATGTAACTCTCTCTCTCTCTACATGTCTTTTTTTCTAAAAGGTCTTATTCATTTATTTTAGAGAAAGGGTGAGAGAAAGAGCAGTGGGAGGAGCAGAGGGAGAAGAAGATAATCTTCAGCAGACTCCATGGCACTGAGAGCAGAGCCCCATGTGGGCCTCAGTACCAGGACCCTGAGATTTATGACCTGAGCCAAAACCAAGAATTGGATACTTAAACCAACTGAGCCATCCAGGTGCCCCTCTCTACATGTCTTTTTATCCCATTGTTTAGCTTTGGAAGCCCAACTATTGATCCAGGGCAAGTAAAATAGAGAAGATGTGTCAATAAAAGATATGCTCAAGATGTTTTGAAGTTGGCAAGTGTGACTATAAGAAGAAAAAGAAATCCTCTAACAGTGAATTCTAGACCTTTGTTACATTAAATGGGCCAGCAGATGTGGCTCTGTAACTTATAAGATTTAAAAAGAAGATAGGGTGCCTGGGTGGCTCAGTCATTAGACATCTGCCTTTGGCTCAGGCACTGATCCCAGGGTCCTGGGATCAAGGCCTGCATTGGGCTCCCTGCTTGGTAGGAAGCCTGTTTCTCCCTCTCCCAGCCCCCTGCTTGTGTTCTCTCTCTCATCGTCTCTCTCTGTCAAATAAATAAATAAAATCTTTTAAAAAGAAGCTAAAACTAGCAGTCAACATTTAAAAAGAAACAGAAAAGGGCGAAATTCATATTTGTAGCAAGAGGTCCTAATTAGAATTCAGTTCCTAAAATCAACCAATGAACTAAATGAACATAACATTCTGTTGATGGTAGAAGCTACAGCAAATTCTGACTTCAAATGTGCCTGCGAATGATTTCTATCTAGCAAGAAAGAAAAACTTGAATTCAGACTGTGCTTGTGTTTTTATGAACAACAGATTATTTACCCAAATATTAATAATTCACTCCATGATTCTTAAGGAAAATTGTAAAGTGATTAAAATGCAGACGTGTAAGATTAAAAACCTGCGTGTTTACTTGGTAATGTGAACTCCTTCCATTTTTAGCTAGGGTGCCATTCTTGGAGATTTTAATTCTTTGGGAAATATTGCTCTTCTCAAAGATTTAGCCTGGGTGTATGGGACCCACAATGTGGAGATGTGTGTGTAAGCAGTCACCTTAGGGAAACAAGGCTGTACACAGGCAGGAAATTCACCTCACCCTGGAGGAAATTCGCTCATAATCTTCTGGGTAAACAGCTTGGGATTATGTTTGAGAGAGTTCCCTGCAACAAAAAATTATCTGGCCTAAAAATGTCTATAGTGCCATGACACCCTGTTATAGATGAAGAAACTCTGCCTAGACAGGCTAAGAAATGTGTCCAAAGACCCACAGCCAGCAGGTGACTGCGTATCACTTGGCACCTAGAGGGCTCTGAACCAAGAGCCTTCTGCATTCAGTCTGGAGTGAAGGCTCCAGGGTACCTGACTCATGACAATGCACATAAATTTGTTTTTTTTCCCCTTTAAACTAAGCAATCTTAATTTTTCCCTACTAAAATTGAGTTCAGCTGTCATAAAGAGCATAAAGAGCTTTGCTCATTTTTCCCCCAGTATAATTTCATTTAAGCATTGAAATTGGACTCATTTTTATTCTATTTTTGGCCCAGGATTGAGGTGCCTTAGGTGATTCTTAGATTAGCTCCGTCTAATTAAGGGTTGGTGCATTGTGTTCTAGACTGTCTTCCATCATTGTGGCATGCTAGTGTTGTATCCTAGGTGTCTAGCAGTGTCCCTTGTCATCTTTCTCCTATTAACTCCTCCCCCCACCCGATTTTATTTCAGTGATTTGTAATGGTCCACAAATA